>NC_090777.1:240000-1570000 GCF_040054535.1 Antennarius striatus | reverse complement strand
GTTTTCAAGTCCAACAACGAGGGCCACACAAGTTTAACGTTAGTCCTCACATCCTGTTCAGATCCATCCCACCGTTTTCTTTTCATCTGGAGCTGAACAACCTTCGGTCGATGTCGGTTTTCCAGTCAGAAAAACATCATTTTGGACTGCTGCCCTATTCTGTAAAATCATGGAGTCTTTTTTTATTCTGTCTCTTTGTTAACGATATGAAGATAAATATTTCATCTCTCATCCACAGAAAGATGGATGAGAGATGAATATGGATTTTTCGCAAGAGGCACGGCGGCGCGTTCACACGCAGCGGCTCCTCTCTCTCCCGATACAGCGGTTTTTTTTGTGTTTTTTGTGTCTTGTCTCTCTGTGTGTTTGTCCATCTTTGTCACGTCCATCTTCGTCATGTCTACTTACCCCAAGGCGCTCATACTCCCGTGAGTTTCTGCTCGACATGCGCAGAACAACTTTATTGGACTTACACCCAGCAGACGCGGAAGTGCTGAGCGAGTGTGGTCTGCTCCGGAGGCCTGCTCAACCACCGACCCCCCTGGTCAACCACCGACCCCCCTGCTCAACCACCGACCCACCTGCTCAACCACCGACACCCCTGCTCAACCACCGACACCCCTGCTCAACCACCGACCCCCCTGCTCAACCACCGACCCACCTGCTCAACCACCGACCCCCCTGCTCAACCACCGACACCCCTGCTCAACCACCGACACCCCTGCTCAACCACCGACACCCCTGCTCAACCACCGACCCCCCTGCTCAACCACCGACCCACCTGCTCAACCACCGACCCACCTGCTCAACCACCGACCCCCCTGCTCAACCACCGACCCCCCCTGCTCAACCACCGACACCCCTGCTCAACCACCGACCCCCCTGCTCAACCACCGACCCCCGCTCCTGCTCCCTGCCCGCAGAGGAAGCGCCACAAGCGGAACATGCGAAAGCAGAAGCGGGGCAAACGCAGAGGCCTCCGGGCTAGGCTAGCGGCTAGCTCTCACCGGCCGGCTATCCCGACCATCCCACTAACCAACGTACGCTCGCTGGACAGTGAACTGGACCACACCCACCTGCTCCGATCATCAGCTACGTCTGTGGATGAGTGTTGTGTCTTCGTCTTTGTGGAAACCTGGCTCACTGACAGCGTCCCGGACTGTGCCATTCAGCTGGACCGGCTAACGTGCTAGCGGGCTGACAGAGCGCTCACTGAGGGGGGGGGACCCGCGGCGGGGGACTCTGTGTTTACATCAGGGACGCTGCTGTGGTCTGCACACACTGCTCTCCTCTGGTGGAGCTCATGATCATCAGATGCCGATCATTCTACCTGCCCAGGGAGTTTTCTGCCATATTGCTGGTGGCAGTAATCATCCCTACCCCTCCAGCAACAACAGGAGTGAGGCACTGAATGATCTCTACCATCTCATCAGTCAGCAGCAGACAGCCCACCCAGATGCCTTCCTCATTCTGGCGGGGGACTTTAACCACGCAAACCCCAAGAGTGTGTTTCCAAAATGACATAGACGTATCAACTTTGCCACCAGAGCAGCTAACATCCTGGACAATGTCTACACGACACATAAAGATGCCTACAAGGCCCGCGCCCTCCCCCACCTTGGGGCGTCCACACCACTGTCATGCTAACGCCCGCATACAGACCGCTGGTTAGGGTCGTTAAACCTGTGAAGAGGCAGATCCGGGTGTGTCCTGATGGGTCGTCAGAGGCCCTCCAGGGCTGCTTCTCCACCACAGACTGGAGCGCATTCAAAGACGCAGCCACCCACAACAACACCACAGACCTCCAGGACTACACGGAGACCGTCACTGCATACATGAGGAAATGCATGGATGATGTCACGGTCACCAGAACCATCTCCATTCGAGCCTACCAGAAGCCTTGGCTGACAGGTGAAGTCCACAGGCTCCTGAAGGCGTGGAACGCGGCCTTCAGAGCTGGGGACGAGGTGGGCCTAAGGACAGCGAGGGCCAACCTGTCACGAGGCATCCCAGTGGCCCAGAGACAGTACTCCAGGAGGATCGCCACCCACTTCAGCAACAGCAGAGACACCAGGAACCTGTGGTGGGGGATCCAGTCCATTACAGACTACAAGCCCCTTCCGCAGTCCCGCGACAGCTCCACCACTCTGCTGAACCAGCTGAATGACTTCTTTGCACGCTTTTAGGCAGACAACGGCATCCTGGCACAGAAGGCTCCTCCCCCTCCTGGCGACCAGGTGTTGACGCTTTCTCTGGACAGCGTGAGGCAAGTCCTCAGAAGGACCAACGCACGGAAAGCCCAGGTCCTGACAACATTCCTGGTCGTGTCTTGAGAGACTACTGATGAGCTCACAGATGTCTTCACAGACATCTTCAACATCTCCCTGATCCAGACTGTTGTCCCCACCTGCCTCAAAGCCACCACCATCATCCCAGTCCCGAAGAAGCCGTCCCCATCCGGCAACGACTACTGCCCAGTTGCACTGACTCCCATCCTCATGAAGCGCTTCGAGCGGCTAGTCATGCACCACATCAAGTCTGCCCTCCCTTCAACCCTGGACCCTTTTCAGTTTGTTTACCGGTCCAACCGCTCTACTGATGACGCCATCTCCACATCCCAACACTCAACCCTCACCCACCTGGAGACCAAAGTCTCATACACCAGAATGCTGTTCATCAACTTCAGCTCAGCATTCAACACAATCGTCCCCCAGCAGCTCATCCATAAACTGGACCAGCTTGGACTCAACACCTCCATACATAACTGGCTGCTGGACTTCCTGACAGGGAGACCACAGGCAGTTCGAGTTGGTAACAACACCTCCAGCACCATCATGCTGAACACGGGAGCCCCCCAAGGATGTGTTCTGAGCCCCCTCCTCTTCACTCTGTTGACCCACGACTGCACACCGACTTCAGCTCCAAACTCTTCGTCAAGTTTGCAGACGAGACGACTGTGGTGGGTCTCATCAACAATAACGATGAGACAGCCTACAGGAATGAGGGGGGGCCTCCTGGCTATGTGGTGCAAGGACAACCATCTCCATCTGAATGTGGAGAAGACGAAGGAGATTGTTGTGGACTTCAGGAGAACACGCACCCAGCATGCTCCACTAACCATCAACGGTGCTGCAGTGGAAAGGGTCAGCAGCACCAAGTTCCTGGGTGTGCACATCTCTGAGGACCTGTCCTGGGACCGCAACACCGCATCGCTGGACAAAAAAGGCCAACAACGCCTCTACTTCCTCCGCAAACTGAGGAGAGCAAGAGCCCCACCCCCATCATGCTGACTTTCTACAGAGGCCCCATGGAGAGCATCCTGACCAGCTGCATCACCCTGTGGTACGGCGCCTGAACCGTTTCCTGCAGACCCTGCAGCGTATCGTGAGAGCAGCTGAAAGATCACTGGTGTCTCTCCCCCTTCCCTCACAGACATTTATAACACCCCCCTCACCCACAAAGCCGTCAGCATTGCAGGTGACCCCCCCCCCCCACAGCCTTTTCAGCCTGCTGCCATCAGGTAGGAGACTGCAGAGTCTGGACCAGAACCAGCAGGATCAAGGACAGTTTCTGTCACCAGGCGGTCAGGAGGCTCAACCCCCTCCCTGCTCTGCCCCCTGCCATAGCCTTGAACTCTACCCTCACACTGCCCTCCCCCCAACACCTGACCACCTATCTCTCCCTCCCCCCGCCAACTCAGGGACTGGTCACACGTCACTTCCCCTGTGAGATTAGAGATTATAGAGATGTTAACCATCCGTTGTGTTTCGTCTAATACTTCGTCCTGTACTGCCTGTTGTACTGCCTGTGTTGTACTACCTGTGTCGTCCTGCCTGTGTCGTACTGTCTGTATTGTACTACCTGTGTGGTACTACCTGTGTTGTACTACCTGTTGTACTGTCTGTTTTGAACTCCCTGTGTTGTCCTGCCTGTGTTGTACTACCTGTGTCGTACTGCCTGTTGTATTGTCTACCGTGGGTCAGAGAGGACTGCAATTTCATGTCGTGCATATATGGTACATTTGACAATAAAGCTGACTTTGGCTTTGACTTGAAAAGATGGAAAATACTGTTAAAAGGCAGCCATTGGTTGGTTAGTTTACGCAGCGTATTCTTTCCCTTTGGGCTACCTGAGCTCCGCTACGTGAAGCATCGACCTACGAGTTTCCATCCTACAGGCTGACATGTTGTGTGGAGACAGGGGGTTCTAGTACCATTAATGATGGCGCTCCCCTCCTCCATCTCAGACTTTACCAACCTGCTCTCATCCCAGGTCACCAGACACCACCGATTTGTCACAACCCCCCCAACATCACATTTACCGTCTATGTACACGGCCATCCTGCCAGAAAAACACTCTGTTAACACGAAACAGCACTTAGGTTTGGGCTCCAGGACCAGCAGGATGCTCTGCTGGGGGGTAGGTGTGTGTCTGACCCCCCACTCAACCCCGACCTCCAGCCCTCCAGGGATGAGAGGGAGGATGCTGGAGGGTACCGCCTGCATCTGGACCACCCCCCAAAGACGAGCCAGTCAAACCGGGAGTGAGATGATTCCCATTGGTTCAGTGTGACTCCGTCTGGAACACGAGGAGGAGTTCCTCTTCCAGCCGCCTCAGACCGGTTTGTTTTATTCCACTTCATTCTGTTATTTTCTGGGCTTTTTTTCTTTTTTGTGATACAGTGGTACCTCTACGTACGAAATTAATTGGTTCCGTAAGAAATAACATAAGTAGAAAATTACGTAAGTAGAGACGCATTTTCCATGTACATGCCCTAATCCGTTCCATGTCCACAAAAATTCCAACATAAATGTTTTATAAAGCATAAAAATGCATCAAAACATGTAACAAATATATGTTACAATTAGATTATTACACAATAAATGAGAGTTGTGTATAACGTAAAAAACAATGAATAGAGTAAATAAAAATGACGGTCATTTACCTTTTAACTGCTGTCCTCATTGTTTATTACCCTCTTTGGTTCATGCCCTCTTGCCCCACCATGAACAACAGAGTGAATTCCAGTCCTCCTTCTGAACTTCTCCAACCACCCACGCGACGCCTTAAACTCCTTAAACTTCCTTTTGTTTTAATAACGTGGTGATTGTAGATGCATTACGGACATATTCTTTGGTGAGATCAACCAAACGCATCCCTTTTTCAGGCTTTTCTATCATCTCTTGCTTTGTTTGTACGGACAAAAAAACTCTTTTCTTCGTCTTTTCTTTTCCTCTTTTCTCCGTCACTTTCTTGGGGTCCATAGTGAATACTCTAAAAGTTAATATATTTACGTAAAACTATCAGAACACCTCAGGGGTCGAGTCCCGAATGCCGACACACTCCATAAGCACCGATCTAGCTCCACACAGAGGTGGAGTGGCATCTCTCTCAGCCAATGGGATACCAGGAAGATACGTAATAGGAAATAGCCAATGGCAGAGCAGCTATGAGAATGTTGCGTTCAGGAACCTGTGGGAGATTCAAGTATCAGCCGATACTGTGTTTTTACATTATGTAAGTCAAAATTTCTTTCATAGGTAGAGGTAATATTTTTCTGCTGAGAAATTTTCGTAAGTAGAAAAATTTCGTAACTAGAGACATTCGTAAGTAGAGGGACCACTGTAGGTCAGAATGTGTCAGTTTGAAAGCTAATGGAAACAGGAATTTAACAGCAAGACTAAAGAAGGCTTTGCTGAAACCTGGCAAACACTCATGTCTGATGGAGGATCTTTGTTCTGCGTTCATTTTGTCGGATGGGAATGGTCGTAGCCCTTATCTGTAATGCTATCATCCGCACCCGGCACGAGTGGCGCCGCAGCTCGTGGATGGAGGGCGAGCGTCGGGTCCATGACATGATGAGTCACGCTGGAAGCCAAACAACACGGCATCAGCATCGGATGAAGGGGACGGCGAGCCCAGATGAAGCGTGCAAACGGTGCAAAGCGTGAACACGCAGCTCCATTGTGAGTTTGTGTGGATCTGAGTCCCGATGAATGTGAGCAGAGCTCATGTGGGACCAGAAAATGGTTCTTCAAACATGATGGAACACCGATTGTTCAGCAGGAAACGGTCAGTCCATCTCAAGGCAAACGTCACCGTGTTATAAGAACCCAGCGAGTCGCCGTCTGAGTGACGAGCCCAGACTGGGGTTTCCTCTGGGGGGGCAGAAACCATCTGAATGCCATGTGTTCTGTCCCAGTGACACAGTCTGTACATGAAGAAATAGTGTGTGCGTGCAGTTCATCGAGGGATCCTCAGTCCTGCAACCAAATCGTGGAACCAAGGTGCAGAGACGAGTCCGAGTTCCGCTTCAATGCAAACCAACTGGAAAGACTGATGGCTAACCTGCCTCTCTCCTGGGGGGTTGGGGTTCATTAGGAATCTAATGGGACTGTATTTAGTGTGTGTGCATGCTCACGCACACGTAAGTGACATGTGACAATGCATGTTTCATTAATAAGAGTCTGCACACAGTTATATGGAGCTCCCTGCAAACCTACAGTCCATATTTAATTATTTTGCTGCTTAAAGGTGTTTTATTAGAGAAGCAGCGCCTGGTGTCCAAACCACAGCACACCTGTCACCTGTCAAAGGCAAACGCACACAAGGTGACCCGTGACAGGCTCCACTTTCTCCCTGCATGCTCTCCACACATCCCAGTCGGGCTCCAGCCGTTCTGCCTCTGACAGGAAATTGGTGCAGAATGTCAAATTAATGCAGATGGAAGTCAGAAAGAGGCACAAACATCTGACTGCCTGGTGTCAGCCTGGAGGACTGTTTCCCTTCTGAGTCCCAGCAGTACGGCTGCTATTCTGGAATAAATCCTGGGTTGTTATTCTGGAATATATCCTGGGCTGCTATTCTGGAATAAATCCTGGGTTGTTATTCTGGAATATATCCTGGGCTGCTATTCTGGAATAAATCCTGGGCTGGAAGTGAGTGGCATTTTGCTCCATAAACCACAAGACATATTTGCTTGGAGGATGAAGGAAATGCAGATAAAAAACCGCTCAAGTAAACTCACCAATTCAGAATGTTTGGAGAATTTACCGGGGGGGGGGTTCTGATAAAGGGAGAAAAACATTAAAAACACGAGAACGCAGCACACACACACACACACACACACACACACACACACACACACACACACACACACACACACACACACACACACACACACACACACACACACACACACACAGCCCGGTTCACTGCAACACTGGTCCCGATCAGGGGCATTAAGCGCTGCAGACCCGATCAGGGGCATTAAGCGCTGCAGACCCGATCAGAGGCATTAAGCGCTGCAGACCCGATCAGGGGCATTAAGCGCTGCAGACCCGATCAGGGGCATTAAGCGCTGCAGACCCGATCAGGGGCATTAAGCGCTGCAGACCCGATCAGGGGCATTAAGCGCTGCAGACCCGATCAGGGGCATTAAGCGCTGCAGACTCGATCAGGGGCATTAAACGCTGCAGACTCGATCAGGGACATTAAGCGCTGCAGACCCGATCAGGGGCATTAAGCGCTGCAGACCCGATCAGGGGCATTAAGCGCTGCAGACCCGATCAGGGGCATTAAGCGCTGCAGACCCGATCAGGGGCATTAAGCGCTGCAGACCCGATCAGGGGCATTAAGCGCTGCAGACCCGATCAGGGGCATTAAGCGCTGCAGACCCGATCAGGGGCATTAAGCGCTGCAGACCCGATCAGGGGCATTAAGCGCTGCAGACCCGATCAGGGGCATTAAGCGCTGCAGACCCGATCAGGGGCATTAAGCGCTGCAGACCCGATCAGAGGCATTAAGCGCTGCAGACCCGATCAGGGGCATTAAGCGCTGCAGACCCGATCAGGGGCATTAAGCGCTGCAGACCCGATCAGGGGCATTAAGCGCTGCAGACTCGATCAGGGGCATTAAACGCTGCAGACTCGATCAGGGACATTAAGCGCTGCAGACCCGATCAGGGGCATTAAGCGCTGCAGACCCGATCAGGGGCATTAAGCGCTGCAGACCCGATCAGGGACACGGCCCGTGGGTGTTGGGGGTCATCACAGCCTCCACATGAAGGTGAGACGCTGGAGCTTCAGTTCTTCCACTGCGGAACATCTTTCAGTAAGAAGGCAAACAGAGAAAATGCAGAGAAACACGTCAGTGACGTCGGTCATGTTAAACGTCAGGCTTTAGCTGTCCGTCACTCTGGTCACATGTCCAGAGGTGTGTTAGACGTGTTCAGATGTGGGGTCCTGATGAGGGTTTTATTCAGGCAGAACAAAGGAGAGATAACGTGGAGTCAGGTCCTCCGACAGCAGCTCGTCTGATAATCCACCGCCTGCAGCAGGTAAACTGTCATAAGACAGAATAAAGGGCAGAATGACCCTCATGTCGGGTGACGCGCTCCTCTGGAGGGGGGGTCATTATGCAGCACCTGTCATCTGATTGGCCCTTTCAGCAGATTGAGTCACAAGATCAACATGTGTAGAGAAATCATTTCAGCACGCAGTGAGGAAGACGTAGGTTTTATTTTACTGTCGGGGCAGAATGCTGGGGGGGGGGTATTCTTCTGTGGACAAAGTGCAGCTGCAGCGATCACAATCCTTGTGATCTGGTCTGAAACAGGAGCCAATGAGCCCCTGTAAGCCTGCTGGTAATTACTTTGCTTATTTCTCATACGACCCCCCCCGCCCCCCGGAACCAATTAGCAAGTCGAGATGCTTCTGTTCACTTTAATGAGGTTTAAATGACGAAAATGAATTTCATGTTCCAGACAAACACTGAAAACAGGCGACTGGAGCCACCAAGACACGAGATGTGGAACCGTCTGGAGGATAATCCCCCAGATTAGATCACTACTGGGGGGTGGGGTCACGTGTCACTGAACACACAGTGACTGGATGGAGGTGATTCCTGTTCACACACACTGTTCACACACACACACACACACACACACACACACACACACACACACACACACACACACACACACACACACACACACACACACACACACACACACACACACACTGTTCACACACACTGTTCACACACACACACACACACACACACACACACACACACACTGTTCACACACACTGTTCACACACACACACACACACACACACACACACACACACACACACACACACACACACACACACACACACACACACACACACTGTTCACACACACTGTTCACACACACACACACACACACACTGTTCACACACACACACACACACACACACACACACACACACACACACACACACACACACACACACACACACACACAGACACACACACTCACACACACACACACAGACACACACAGACAGACACACACACACACACACACACACACACACATATCCATACACAAAGACACACAGACATACAGACACACACACACACACACACACACACACACACACACACACACACACACACACACACACACACACACACACACACACACACACACACACACACACATTCTGCCCTGTGTTGTGTTCTGCCCCTGAACGTTCAGCTAACTGCCCCTGAGCCATGCCCCCGTCGCCCCAACACATTCACACCTGCTGCTAACCACAAAACCAAAAGGAAACAACAGGGGGGATTTAATGTCTCATTAATTACCCCAAGAGATACCCCACTCAGCAAATAACACCAATCTGAGGCAAATGTGTCCCACAATTCAAAGAAGTTATTTCTGAAAACAGCAGTGCCACCGGGGCAGTTCATGGTGTCAGTTAGTAACGTTATTACCCCCCCCCCAAGACTCAATGGTGATGCTTCATTTGTGTTGGTCTGCGGCTTTGTTGAACAGTGTGTGTTACCAGTGTGTGTGTGTGTGTGTGTGTGTGTCTGTGTGTGTGTGTGTGAGAGTGATGTTCTGCTCCCTCGTGTCATCGTGTTTTCACCATCAGCTCAGCAACACGTTGTTTTTGTCTGAGCCGCCGTCAGGAAGTGGAAACCATGTGACTCAGTGCTGTCCAGTCACACTCATGATGGTTCCAGGTCCCTCCTCTGGTCCCGGTGATTAACGACACTGATGGTGATTAACGACACTGATGGTGATTAACGACACTGATGGTGATTAACGACACTGATGGTGATTAACGACACTGATGGTGATTAACGACACTGATGGTGATTAACGACACTGATGGTGATGCATCACATCTGACCGCCGGACGATGAGGCCACGTCCTGAGATGGACCACTGGAGTGTAAAACATGTGTTTGTATTTCTCTGAAACACAATCACACTGTTATACATAGAGAATCTGTTAGGTAGTAGGTGCTAACAGGTGCTAATGTAACAGTGTTATAAATATACATATACATATATACATATACATACACATACATATATATATATATATATATATATATATATATTCTTGGCAAGAACAAGGTCTGAGCCATCAACATGTATGCACTGCCTGTCATCAGATACCCCGCTGGGATCATAAGCTGGCCAAAGGAGGAGATAGAAGCCACAGATATCAAGACTAGAAAGCTCCTCACCATGCATGGAGGGTTTCACCCCAAGTCCAGCACCCTGAGGCTGTACACTAAGCGGAAACAGGGAGGCCGAGGACTAGTGAGCATCAGGGCCACTGTCCAGGATGAGACATCAAAAATCCAAGAGTACATCAGGAAGATGGCCCCAACAGATGAACTGCTCAGTGAATGTCTTAGACAGCAGAAACCTGAGGAGGAAGAGGAGGAGGAGGAGGAGACAACATGGAGGGACAAGCCCCTACACGGCATGTACCCCCGTCAGATAGAGGAAGTGGCTGATATCAAGAAGACCTACCAATGGCTGAATAAAGCTGGACTGACAGACAGCACAGAGGCACTGATCATGGCAGCACAAGAACAGGCCCTAAGTACAAGGGCAATAGAGGCCAATATCTACCACAGTAGATCTGACCCAAGGTACAGGCTATGTAAAGAAGCCCCAGAGTCAGTCCAGCATGTGGTAGCAGGGTGTAAGATGCTCGCCAGCTCAGCATACATGGAAAGGCACAACCAAGTAGCTGTGATAGTGTACAGGAACATCTGTACCCAGTATGGACTAGAAGTACCCAAATCCCAATGGGACATACCACCAAAGGTGGTTGAGAACAACAAGGCTAAGATCCTGTGGGACTTCAGCTTCCTGACCGACAAACAGCTACTGGCTAACAAACCGGACATAGTGGTGATGGACAAAGAGCAGAAGAGAGCAGTGGTGATAGATGTGGAGATTCCAGCTGACGCCAACATCAGGAAGAAGGAACACGAAAAGATTGAGAAGTATCAAGGGTTGAAACAACAGCTGGAACAGATGTGGAAGGTCAAGGTTAATGTGGTCCCCGTGGTAGTAGGAGCACTTGGGGCAGTGACCCCCAAACTGGAAGAGTGGCTCCAGCAGATTCCTGGAACAACATCTGAAGCCTCACTCCAGAAGAGCGCAGTCCTAGGAACAGCTAAGATACTGACAGAACCCTCAGACTCCCAGGCCTCTGGTAGAGGACCCGAGCTTGAGGATGACACACAGACACCACCCCACAAGGGTGAGAGGGACATTTTTATATATATATATATATATATATATATATATATATATATATATATATATATATATATATATATATATATATATATATATATATAAAAAAAAGGGTGAGAGGGACAAGGGTGAGAGGGACATTTATATATATATATATATATATATATATATATATATATATATATATAAAAAGGGTGAGAGGGACATTTATATATATATATATATATATATATATATATATATAAAAGTCCCTCTCACCCTTGTCCCTCTCACCCTTTTTATATATATATATATATATATATATATATATATATATATATATATATATATATATATATATATATATAAAAAAGGGTGAGAGGGACATTTATATATATATATATATATATATATATATATATATATAAAAGTCCCTCTCACCCTTGTCCCTCTCACCCTTTTTTACATATATATATATATATATATATATATATATAAAAGTCCCTCTCACCCTTGTGGGGTGGTATCTGTGTGTCATCCTCAAGCTCGGGTCCTCTACCAGAGGCCTGGGAGTCTGAGGGTTCTGCGCAGTATCTTAGCTGTTCCTAGGACTGCGCTCTTCTGGACTGAGGCTTCAGATGTTGTTCCAGGAATCTGCTGGAGCCACTCTTCCAGTTTGGGGGTCACTGCCCCAAGTGCTCCTACTACCACGGGGACCACATTAACCTTAACCTTCCACATCTGTTCCAGCTGTTCTTTCAACCCTTGGTACTTCTCAATCTTTTCGTGTTCCTTCTTCCTGATGTTGGCGTCAGCTGGAATCGCCACATCTATCACCACTGCTCTCTTCTGCTCTTTGTCCATCACCACTATGTCCGGTTTGTTAGCCAGTAGCTGTTTGTCGGTCTGGAAGCTGAAGTCCCACAGGATCTTAGCCTTGCCGTTCTCAACCACCTTCGGTGGTATGTCCCATTGGGATTTGGGTACTTCTAGTCCATACCGGGTACAGATGTTCCTGTACACTATCACAGCTACTTGGTTGTGCCTTTCCATGTATGCTGAGCTGGCGAGCATCTTACACCCTGCTACCACATGCTGGACTGACTCTGGGGCTTCTTTACATAGCCTGCACCTTGGGTCAGATCTACTGTGGTAGATATTGGCCTCTATTGCCCTTGTACTTAGGGCCTGTTCTTGTGCTGCCATGATCAGTGCCTCTGTGCTGTCTGTCAGTCCAGCTTTATTCAGCCATTGGTAGGTCTTCTTGATATCAGCCACTTCCTCTATCTGACGGGGGTACATGCCGTGTAGGGGCTTGTCCCTCCATGTTGTCTCCTCCTCCTCCTCCTCTTCCTCCTCAGGTTTCTGCTGTCTAAGGCATTCACTGAGCAGTTCATCTGTTGGGGCCATCTTCCTGATGTACTCTTGGATTTTTGATGTCTCATCCTGGACAGTGGCCCTGATGCTCACTAGTCCTCGGCCTCCCTGTTTCCGCTTAGTGTACAGCCTCAGGATGCTGGACTTGGGGTGAAACCCTCCATGCATGGTGAGGAGCTTTCTAGTCTTGATATCTGTGGCTTCTATCTCCTCCTTTGGCCAGCTTATGATCCCAGCGGGGTATCTGATGACCGGCAGTGCATACATGTTGATGGCTCGGACCTTGTTCTTGCCATTCAGCTGACTTCTCAGGACTTGCCTTACTCTCTGGAGGTATTTGGCTGTGGATGACTTCCTTGCGGCCTCCTCATGGTTGCCATTAGCCTGTGGGATTCCAAGGTATTTGTAGCTGTCCTTGATGTCTTCTATCCTGCCCCCTGGTAGGTTGACCCCTTCAGTTTTGATCATCTTGCCTCTTCTTGATACCATCCGGCCACATTTGTCTAATCCGAATGACATCCCTATGTCGTCGCTGTAGATCCTGGTGGTGTGGATCAGTGAGTCAATTTCTCGCTCATTCCTGGCATACAGCTTGATGTCATCCATGTAGAGGAGATGGCTGATTGTTGTCCCGCTTCGGAATCGGTATCCGTAGCCACTCTTTGTGATGATATGACTGAGTAGGTTCAGGCCTATGCAGAACAGCAGTGGTGATAGTGCATCCCCTTGGTATATGCCGCACTTGATGTTAACTTGGGCAATTGGCTTGGAGTTAGTCTCCAGGGTTGTCTTCCACTTCCCCATTGAGTTCTTGATGAAGGCTCTTAGTGTCCTGTTGATCTTATACAGTTCCAGACATTCCAGTATCCACGTGTGTGGCATTGAGTCGTAGGCTTTCTGGTAGTCAATCCAGGCGGTGCACAAGTTGGTCTGCCTATTCTTACAGTCTCTGTGTACTGCTCTGTCCACCAGTAGCTGGTGCTTGGCTCCCCTGGTGTTACTACCAACTCCTTTCTGTGTCCCACTCATATATTGATCCATGTGCCTACTCATCTTAGCTGCCATGATGCCTGACAGGAGCTTCCATGTTGTACAGACACAGGTTATTGGCCGGTAGTTGGATGGGGTAGATTCCTTCTGTGGGTCTTTCATGATCAGGACTGTCCTGCCTTCAGTCAACCATTCTGGGTGCGTCCCATCCCTTAGCAGCTGGTTCATCTGTGCTGCTAGACGCTCGTGGAGTGCTGTCAGCTTCTTTAGCCAGTATGTATGGATCATATCGGGGCCCGGTGCTGACCAACTCTTCATCTTTGACACTCTTTCTTGGATGTCTGCCATTGAGATGGTTACTGGTTCTTGTTCTGGGAGGCAGCTGTGGTCAGTCCTTAGGTCCACTAGCCACTGGGCATCGGTGTTGTGTGATGCTACTCTTTCCCATATGCCCTTCCAGTATTTCTCCACCTCAGCTCTTGGTGGGTCTGGCCGGATGCTATTTCCCTGCCACTGAGAGTACACCTTTGCTGGTTGAGTGGAGAAGGTCTTGTTAATTCTCCTGGCCTCAATCTCCTTGGTGTATCGCTTCAGTCGGGTAGCCAGAGCTGTTAGTCTCTGTTTGGCAGTTTCGAGTGCTTCAGGTATAGAGAGCTTGCTGTATTTCCTGGGTGCCCCTTTATTCACCATGTTCCCCTTCTGTAGCTCGGCTAGCTGGCTGACTTCTCTCCGTGTCGCCTTTATCTTGGCCTCTAACCGTCTCTTCCATGGAGGGTATTGTTTGTTATGCCCTGTGTTGATCTTGTATCCCAGCATCTCGAGGATTACTGTTGCTGTACTGTGGATCAGCTTGTTGGTCTCAGTTATGTTCCCTGTGGGGATGGTTCTTATTGCAGCATTCACATCTTCTAGCAGATCTTCTGAAGGTACTTGACAACTTAGCTTCGGTATTTGTCGGAGGCTCCAGGTTTCCATTTGGGTCACGATCTTCCTTCGCAGGTCAGCAGCTCTTGTATTGAGGCTGTCTATGTCTCTTGGGGCTTGGTACCCAATCACGGATTGTGGGGGGGTGATATCCCCCCGCTGACCTGGCGTCCTGGCTCCCCCTTGCCGTAGCATTGTTGTTGTATTTCATCGATCTCTAGTTGTGACAGCAGTTTTCGGTTACGGATGTTGGAACACTGGGCTAACAGCTGTTTCTTTGTTAGCCTTGATTGTGGGTTTCGAAGCATCCATTGGTCCCACATCCGCCCCATATATCCCCTCTCTCTGGGATTACTTGTGTAGTAGCATTCCAACAACTCCGTATTCTCCGCCCTTGTCCATGTGTGTCTTGTTCCAGTAGCCCATTTGTCATCAGATTGCCCTGGTTCCCTAGCATCTGACCGCGACCTTGTTAACCCGGGCGACGCCAGAGCCTGTATGACTCTGTCATTATTGTGTTCACTCATGTTTGAGGTAGGCTCGTATAGCATTAAGGGTCTTGCCTAAGGACCCTCACTGGATAGTGCCCGCCATGTCTGGGGTTCGAAGCCACGCCCACGCCCTCCTGCATTCCATATATATATATATATAAATATATATAAATATATATATGTAATTTTTTTTTAAAAATTAACTTCCCCAAATTTTACATTTACGTTGTTTTTGGTTCCATGATTTGGTTGTGTTTCGGTGGGGCAATTATTGGGCGTGCACACGCCAGGCATCCTCGTGCTGGAGGTCTGGAGAGAGGGGTGAGTCGCACTTGTTCAATGCTACGGAAACTTTTTGTTAATATATTCTTCATTTTCATTGTTTTCTACAGGTGGATGTGATTTGTGGTACATAGTCGCTCACTTTCACACTCGCTATGTTTAAATATTTTTTATTTCTATATTCGCGATGTAATTTATGTTAATTACTAGGCGCTAAGCGGCAAACAAGTGCTAACGGCTCATTGCGTGTTGCAGGCATGCCAGCTCTCACATGACGGGCCCACCTTTTGTGTATCAGAATAATAACACTTCAATTCTTCGGCCATCCACAGTCAAGTTTTCACCGTCATTATAAATGTAACTGGCCAGTTAGCGTCTGTTACACTAACAGGTGTTAATAGGGGCTAAAAGGTGCTAATATGTGCTAACAGGTGCTAATATGTGCTAGCATGTGCTATTACATGCTGACAGGTGCTAATACGTGCTAACAGTTGCTAATATGTGCTAAAAGGTGCTAACAGGTGCTAACAGGTGCTAATACGTGCTAACAGGTGCCAATACGTGCTAACAGGTGCTATTACATGCTAACAGGTGCTATTACGCGCTAACAGGTGTTAACAGGTGCTGACAGGTGCTATTACGTGCTAACAGGTGTTATTACATGCTAACAAGTGCTATTACGCGCTAACAGGTGCTAATACGTGGTAACAGGTGCTATTACGTGCTAACAGGTGCTATTACGTGATAACAGGTGCTAATACGTGCTGCTAACAAATACTAATACGTGCTAACAGGTGTTAACAGGTGCTAACAGGTGCTATTACGTGCTAACAGGTGCTAATACGTGCTGCTTACAAATACTAATACGTGCTAACAGGTGTTAACAGGTGCTAACAGGTGCTATTACGTGCTAACAGGTGCTAATACGTGCTGCTAACAGGTACTAATACGTGCTAACAGGTGTTAACAGGTGCTAACAGGTGCTATTATGTGCTAACAGGTACTAATACGTGCTAACAGATGCTAATATGTGCTAACAGGTGCTATTACATGCTAACAGGTGCTAATACGTGCTGCTAACAGGTACTAATACGTGCTAACAGGTGTTAACAGGTGCCAACAGGTGCTATTACGTGCTAACAGATGCTAATATGTGCTAACAGGTGCTATTACGTGCTAACAGGTACTAATACGTGCTAACAGATGCTAATATGTGCTAACAGGTGCTATTACGTGCTAACAGGTGCTAATACGTGCTGCTAACGGGTACTAATACGTGCTAACAGGTGTTAACAGGTGCCAACAGGTGCTATTACGTGCTAACAGATGCTAATATGTGCTAACAGGTGCTATTACGTGCTAACAGGTACTAATACGTGCTAACAGATGCTAGTATGTGCTAACAGGTGCTATTACGTGCTAACAGGTGCTAATACGTGCTGCTAACGGGTACTAATACGTGCTAACAGGTGTTAACAGGTGCCAACAGGTGCTATTACGTGCTAACAGATGCTAATATGTGCTAACAGGTGCTATTACGTGCTAACAGGTACTAATACGTGCTAACAGATGCTAGTATGTGCTAACAGGTGCTATTACGTGCTAACAGGTAGTAGCCGTGTTGAATGTCAGGGGGCCAAAACAGACAGAAAGTTGCTTTTCTTTTTTGGACCATAAAGAAAGCCACCCCCTCCCGGATGCGTGTTGAGCCGTGAACTTTGTCTGCTCACTGCTTTTATTAACGCAAGGAGACGAGAAACAGCCGGTGCAGTCTTCAGAGAGAAGCCTGCTAATTAATTAAGCTGTGGGCCACAGAAATTCATTTTGCATATAAGCGTTGTGACCACAAACCGTCGTCCCGGCACAGAATTGGCTGAGAGACTTCAATTAAACATGCTGTTTAAACAAATATCCACCAGCTAGAGGAGCTCTGGCTCTGAATAATTCATCACCTGGAAGAGGAAATAAATGGGAAATATTGAAATATGAAAATCCTCTTTGTAGATGTGAGTGTACAGTAGAAACTGGGAATAAAAAAATAATATCATTAATAGTAGTAATAATAATGATGAACAGGAAGAAAAAGGAAAAGAATGAGAAGCAGGAAGAAGAGGATGGAGGACACGATGAAGACGACCAAGGCAATCAAGCAAACGGTATTTTTCTGTAACGTTTCAGTGCCGCTCTGTAAACCGATGTGAGGCGACTGAGGACGTTTGTCCTGCTTCACGGCGCGGACAGATCGAGGGCGTGGACAGAGCGAGGGCGTGGACAGAACGAGGGCGTGGACAGAACGAGGGCGTGGACAGAACGAGGGCGTGGACAGAACGAGGGTGTGGACAGAACGGTGGCGTGGACAGAACGGCGGCGTGGACAGAACGGCGGCGTGGACAGATCGAGGGTGTGGACAGAATGAGGGCGTGGACAGAACGAGGGCGTGGTCAGAACGACGGCGTGGTCAGAGCGAGGGCGTGGACAGAACGAGGGCGTGGACAGAGCGAGGGCGTGGACAGAACGAGGGCGTGGACAGAGCGAGGGCGTGGACAGAACGAGGGCGTGGACAGAGCGAGGGCGTGGACAGAACGAGGGCGTGGACAGAACGAGGGCGTGGACAGAGCGAGGGCGTGGACAGAACGAGGGCGTGGACAGAACGAGGGTGTGGACAGAACGGCGGCGTGGACAGAACGGCGGCGTGGACAGAACGGCGGCGTGGACAGATCGAGGGTGTGGACAGAATGAGGGCGTGGACAGAACGAGGGCGTGGTCAGAACGACGGCGTGGACAGAGCGAGGGCGTGGACAGAGCGAGGGCGTGGACAGAACGAGGGTGTGGACAGAACGGCGGCGTGGACAGAACGGCGGCGTGGACAGAACGGCGGCGTGGACAGAACGAGGGCGTGGACAGATCGAGGGTGTGGACAGAACGAGGGCGTGGTCAGAACGACGGCGTGGACAGAACGAGGGCGTGGACAGAGCGAGGGCGTGGACAGAACGAGGGCGTGGACAGAGTGAGGGCGTGGACAGAGCGAGGGCGTGGACAGAACGAGGGCGTGGACAGAGCGAGGGCGGGGACAGAGCGAGGGCGTGGACAGAACGGGGTGTGAACGGCGTGTGAATGGCGTGTGAACGGCGTCAGAACAAAGTGGGTTTGGAGCTCTACATGGGGGGGCTCCGGCTGCACGCCACCCCCCATCGGCGCCACAGCCGAGCAGCGATGACACCCCAGAGAGGAGAGGAGTTCCAGGGGGGGAGGAGGAAGACGTATGTCAGAATGCCTCCAGGACGCGTTATATAAGGCTATTAAAGCGTCAGCGTCTGAACCGGAGAGGAGAGCCTTTGTTGGGGACAGACTGAAACCCACTCTTCATGTCCGCCTCATTGTGGGCTTCACCAGCGGGGGCTTTCTTTTGTAGGGGGGCAGTAGACAAAGTGATCCTGGGATCCTCAATGAGCTCACAGACAGAAGAGCAGAGGGCCTCTAATGGTCTCGCTCTGGAACAGAGACTGATATTAAAGTTGTTGGTATTAACGCACCTCCACGTGTGACCACCCTTAATTCATTTGGCTTTTTTACGTCTGTGACTTCTGTGAAAAACAGACTGCGGATTCAAATCTGCAGCACAATTTTAAAAAACCAAAATAACATCCTGGGGAACCGAAGGGGCTAAACGCGGGGCTAGCCTTAGCATCCGCTATCAGAATCCGTGTGAAGTGTAACGGATATCATAGGGTATTCATGACACCGTCTAAATAAATCATACCGTGGCCCCACATCCCCGTCCTGCCGCTGTGCTGCCAGCTCTACGTCTCACAGCAACCACAGCGCCAGACCTCCTGAGCGTGTGCAGAGGACGGCCTTTCTGTGGTGAGCAGATCTGACCCTGCAAAGGAGAGTGTTGGTGGGAGTGAGTTCACGAGGGAGCGAGGCCACCTCAGGCAGCCGCAGTCCCGTCTTTGTCTCTGCTCACACCTCCACATCCCTGAATATCAACAGCACGCGTCCTTCCACCGGAACACGCCGCTCCGCCCTCTGTTCCCCTCGCCGTGGGCAGACAGGACGCTTCGTCTTCAGCAGAAGCAAAAGCTGAGAGGGTGGAGCTGAAAAAACTAGTAAATAATTCCAAACAGTTTTCATGTTTGTAGCAGTTTGATTGTGTCTTAAAATCGATGTAAAGGCTTCTTGTCAAGTTAAAAGCTTGAGGAAAGCACGACCCCCCCATTACAGACTCACAACCAGCAACCAACGCAGTCTGTTTTACGCACTGTTCACGCTCTTTGCACCAAATAAATAGAGCGCCGTATGAATCACGCCGCAGAGAGCCGCGCTCGGCCAGGGAGGCAGAAACCGCCCTGAGCATCAATCTGGAAGCAGAGCCGCGTCCAAATCACTGAGCACACAGCTCCTATCAGGGTCGCCCGCTAATGGACTTCTGGACAGTCTTTACAACCAGGCTGCCAATATCGTGTTGCACGGGTGGAACGGTTGCTTATCTGCCAAAAGAAATGATTAGCGGGAACGTTTCGGATGGAGCCGCACACGCTGCCGGTGAATCTGTAATCTTCCCGTCTTGTATTTCTTTTCACGCTACAGGTGTTTTTATTCAGAGCCAATGATTTATCCAGTTTGTGTGAAGAAAGGAAATGAAGATCAGGTTACAATTTGGTTTTTCCCAAAGTCGGCACACGTGACTGACTCGGTTTTCTGAACAACATCCACCCATAAATATAAATTTCTATTGGCAAGGACACACGTGATCTTCTGCCCTCTGTAATCCTGATTTCCTCGAGCAACACCAGTCACCGTGAACTCGTGGCATTTCAGCACCTTTAATGATTGGCCCAGTGGTCTGCAGCCAATGGCCTTCCTGCCACCAATTCATGACCCGTCAACCCCAATCCCCCCGCCAATCCAACAGGCCACAACACACAGCAGTGAACAAATGTCCCGATGTCACATTCAATCCAGACAGGCGTCCCATCCTCTACTCATAAAACTGGCATCTCATTTACCCATGGGGGCAAACCACGCTGTGGGAACGGAACGACTGGCCTTTAGTGGCAGACGGTCCCAGAGATTCAGACTGTTTGCTTAGAACTCTCTGAAAAACGGCATCTGAACACATTTTAATTCCATTTTTCTTTAGTTGACCAGAGACCCGTCTCTAGAAAAGATCCCATTTGTGCGTTTTTCTTTTCATTAACATTTTCCTTCTCTGACACACGTGTGCAGACAGAAGTAATGAAATGAAGATCCTGGAAACAGACGTCTGAAAGACCCTGTAGTGATATGCTTGAGCTGCGAGAGAAAGAACAGACCCCAACACTCCTGCAACCGTTTCCCTTTAGAGTCCAGACAGTGTTCCACTTCCTCTCCTGTTGCGTCCTGAGATCAGATGTTAGCGTAGCCGCGGCTCGCAGAAGCCTCGAGACAACAAAAGTTCCAGCTGCGTTGTTCATCTGCAATCTGTTGTTCATGTGCAACTTCCTCTGGGATTAATAAAGTATATATTTCTCCATCTACTATTCAGTGTAAGTCCACGGCGACCATAGTTACACAGAGGGAGGTGGAGCAGCGTAGCACCAGTATCAACCGTACTAGCTCGGAAGGAAAAGTCAAAGAAGGCATTCATTTTTAAATTTGGGTAAGGGTTATGGTTAAGGTTAGGGGTTAGGGGGTTGGGGTTGGGGTTATGGTTAAGGTTAGTGTTAGGGTTCGGAGGTTAGGGTGAGGGGTTAGGGTTAGGGTTATGTTGGGGCAGGATTCTCCTGCTGTAAACGCCCAGTCTTGATACAAAACAACAGTTGTGTGAAATGCTGCAAATTCACACTGATAACGAGACAAACCTACGAACAACCTCACCGATCATGTGGATGGTGGTCCGGCCGGGCCGTGTCCCATGATGCTGCAGGATGGTGTCGGAGAACGTGGCCTGACACAGTTGGATGGCAGCGACACCGACCCAAAGGCACCGGCAGAGCAGCCAGGACATACCGGACAGTCTGCTAGGACCGCAAGAACACACCAGGTCACGACCTACGACCTCAGCCCACCGCCCCCAACACACACACACACACACACACACACACACACACACACACACACACACACACACACACACACACACACACACACACACACACACACAAATCCTGAGTCAGAAAATAAATTAATAAATGCAAATAAACAAATTTCAAGCACTCTGGTCTATTATTGGCCTCGTTGGTGAAGTCTTTAGTCATCAGTTATCATTAGCATGATTATATAAGTCTGAGTTCTCCCTGCTTTGTCGGTCTGTCCCTGAAGCCTCGGCGCTGAAACGTGGTTTGATCCCTGGGGAGTTTTCCCGTAGAGAGATTTCCCCTGACAGGCGGCTGCGCTTCTGCCTCAAACCCACAGCAAACTTTAAGAAAGAGCAGATTTTAAAAGCAGCCGGCTGCCGAGGCTTTCCTGTATCTGTCAGAATAATGTGACAGTGACGCAGCAGCGATAGAATCATAAGCCTCGTAACGTTTCACCATCCTGTTCGGATAAGAAGAGGAACAGGAGAGAGAACGCTCGTGGCCAAACACTCAGGTGGCAGTGGGGCAATCGATGGAGAATGAACAAATCTACCTTTTTACCCCGGCTTCATGCACAGCAGCACTGCCAAGCATTTCAATGTTCATCTTTTAAGAATAAATTACCTGTTTCCTTTCCTTACAATGTGATTTCAACATGATATAAATTTCCAAGCTCTTGAAAACTTTTGTCAACCTTCAATAGCAAATGTTGAATAAATTCATGTCGCTGAGATTACAGACAAGATGCACTGTTGAAGAATACGCAACATTCCTTCAAAGTGAACATTTTTTGCATAAAATAGTATTAAACAGTACAAATGACAAAACAATTAGGATTCCTTAATGCAGTCAATATAAAACCACAGCATGGAAACATGAGGAAAATGCTGTGAGCAGATTTTGCATTTCTCTTTTTAATTCAAACAGATGTTTTTATTAAGTTCCAGTTTCATGCATAAAAGCATAAACGGCTCGACATTGATGTGATTTATTTTTTTCCTAGAATAGAAAGAGAACGTCTTACCTAAGCAACCCAACAAAGACTGTGTGAATATCTCAACAGAATGACATAAATCCATCCATAACGCTGCTCACGCTGATGCCATCCAGTAACTGAATGCAGCTCCAGGAGGGAAGTCTGCCTCCTCTTCTCCACTTAACAGCAACAGCCCAGAGATTCAGGAACCACTGTCAAGCCGGAGTCGGAAAAAGATTCACAGCTGTTTCAATTCCACCTGTGAAAAATCACGGCTTCCCCTCGAGGCGCTGCTCCCACCGACACTGAATTCATTTGCCCCTCGCGTCCACAGACGCATGTGGAGTCCTTGATGAACTGTAGTGGAATGTCCTCCTCCGGCGTCTGCATCCTTCCAGCGAGCATCAGCCTTTGAGTCCCTCCTCAGCGTGCAGACGAGTGTCTTAAAGCCAGACTGCTCTGCTCTCAGCACGCCGCTCACATCGCCGCATCACATGATCAACGTGTCTTCACATCGAGACGGGATGAGGCAGCCCGTCCACACAGGAACACTCTAAAAGTTGGTCGGAGAGAGTGAAGGTACTGCATGATGGGAGGAAGGAGAGAAACGAGCCCTCAGTCCTCAGTGGAAAGAAACAAAAGCTCTTCAGGTGGAGGTGGAGGGTTCTTCACGAGTCCTCCAGTCTGCACCGATGAGATGGAACAAGAGGAAGGCAGGTAAGTGCTTCTGTTTGGTTTAATCCTCTATGTGTGGGGATCGTTCATGTGAGCTCCACGTCTGCATTGTGTCTGTGTTTTCATCAGCAACATGCAGAACATGCCCTAACCCTAACCCTAACCCTGACCCTGACCCTAACCCTAACCCCAACTCTAACCTCTAACCCTAACCCTAACCACGTCTGTATTGTGTCTGTGTTTTTATCAGCAACATGCAGAACATGCCCTAAACCTAACCCTGACCCTGACACTAACCCTAACCCTGACCCTAACCCTAACCCTAACACTAACCCTAACCCTAAACCCTAACACTAAGCCCTAACCCTAACCCCAACCCTAACACTGACCCTAACTTTAACCCTAACCCTAACACTAAACCCTAACCCTAATACTAAACCCTAACCCTAACACTAAACCCTAACCCTAACACTAAACCCTAACCCTAACACTAAACCCTAACCCTAACACTAAACCCTAACCCTAATACTAAACCCTAACCCCAACACTTACCCTAACCCCAACCCCAACCCTAAACCTAACACTAAACCCTAACCCTAACACTAACCTGAAACCCTAACACCAACCCTAACCCCAGCCCTAAACCCTAACACTAAACCCTAACCCTAAACCCTACCCCCAACCCTAACCCCTACCTTAAACCCTAACACTAAACCCTAACCCTAACACTTACCCTAACCCCAGCCCTAAACCCTAACACTAAAGCCTAACCCTAACCCTAATCCCTAAGCCCAACCCTAACACTAAAGCCTAACCCTAAAACTAACCCTAACCCTAACTCTAACCCTAACCCCAACCCTAATCCTAAACCCAACCCTAAACCCTAACACTAAACCCTAAACCCTAATACTAACCCTAACCCTAACCCTAACAGATGACAGAGTCATCTTCCTCCTGATGAAGCCTGTTTTGGGCGACATTGTTCCTAATTGGATTGTTTTAACTATGCAGGGATTTTAACGTTTCATTCAGTTTTACTCACATTCACTGAACGAACCCAGGAACAAACGATCGTGGAGCAGCCCTCACACCGCAGAGCGGCCAGAACTCCAGAGGGGTGGGTAACTTTGACCTTCTATCACAAAGAGTGTGCACACTGAAGATTGGAGCCCCCCCCATCTCTCCCTTGTTTGTTCTATTTAATGTAAACCCACTGAATTCCATTTAACATTGGATAAATTTTAAGTTTCCTCAATTCGTCGCCTCCGTCAACCCAGTTTATATCTTAATTTTTAAAATTTTTATCAATTGATTTTAGTCCATTTTATAACGAGTCCGCTTTTACATTGTTTTTCATTCTTTTGTTCTTATCCAATTTCTTAATGAGCTTTTAAAGGTTAGCTTTTTATATTTTAAATCTTTATTATTTTTATGGTTTGAATTCAATTGGTTTTAGTTAATTTTACAACCACTCCACTTTTACATTGTTTTTCGTTATTTGTTTTTCTTATTCACCTTTTTTAATGAGTTTTTAAAATTTAACTTTTTAAATCTTGATCTTAATTTCTTAGCAATTTTATTTTTTAATTTTTCTTTATCTATTTTATCCCCCCCTTTTTATTTATTTTATTATATTTAAAAAAAAATTTTTGGTCTTAATTAGGTGCAAATCCTGTGCTTTTGCCCCCTGTGCTTGTGCTTCCCTTTATCCTTTTAGATCCGTTTTTATCTGGGGAGGAATCAACATGTCGGTTCACCTGTCAAACCGGTTTTCAGTCCTGGCAGCCGCACCGGAGAATCAAACCAAGAAGGCTACTCCAGCCGTGACCTGGTGGATGCCAACCTCCGCTCCCTCAGCCGCTGGCGTCCGCACACTCCAACCACCCCCAACATCACCCCGTCACAACAGCAGATCATCAAACAATTATCAACAAGCACACACATAGTAATCAAACCAGCGGACAAAGGCGGCCAAATAGTACTACAAGACCTCAACAACTACATCCTGGAAGCAAACCGTCAACTCAACAATACAAATTACTATTAAAATTGGAAACGTCATTACAAGCAGAAACACAAAAAATCATCCGACACATAATATCAGATCTTTACACCAAAAAATACATCACATACAAACAAAAGACCTACCTGGACGGCCCAGACCAACCCCGATTGCGCCTCTTCTATTTACTTCCCAAAATACACAAACCGCCCCAAACCTGGACGGTCCCCTCGGTGGTCCCAGTAGGGAGACCTATCATCAGCGATTGCGGGTCCGAGTCCCAACACATAGCAGAATATATAGATCACTATATCAACCCCCCCTCCCACCTGCACCCCAGCTATATCAAGGACACCTATACCTTTGTTCACCGTCTGTCTTCTGTTCAGGTCCCGCCCCACACACTCCTCTTCTCAATAGACATTGACTCGCTGTACACGAACATAGAAACCCACTTCGGCCTCACCGCAATCAAGAACATCTTCCTCCGTCACCCCGACCCCTCCCGACCCGACTCCGCCACACTACAACTACTGGAAATAACCCTCACCCGGAATGATTTCTCCTTTAATAACCAGCACTACCTCCAGGTCTGTGGCTGTGCGATGGGAAAGAAATACTCCCCCTCATACGCCGACATTTACCTGGCCGAGTGGGAGGAGTCCGCTCTCCACAACTGCCCCCACCAGCCCCTTCTCTACGTGAGGTATCTGGATGATATCTTTGGGCTGTGGGACAGATCAGAGGCAGAGTTCTTACAGTTTATTCATATCCTCAACTCCCAACACCCCAAAATAACTTTACAACACAAAACCCATCCCAAAGCGATAGAATTTCTAGACACCACAGTTTTTCAAGAACACAACCACAAAATTAAAAAACTGGCCACAAAAGTTTATTTCAAACAGACGGACCGACATGCCCTCCTCTTTAAATCGTCGTACCACCCAAAGCACACTTTCAAGGGGGTAATTAAATCACAGCTAATTCGTTTCCACAGGATCTGCACCGACCCGAAAGATGTTGAGGAGGCGACGAAAATTTTATTCAGTGCACTTCGGCCGCGGGGGTATTCGAGGCGCTTCCTTAGGAGTGTTAAGGCGGAGGTTAATGCGGCCCCCCCTCGAACTAGCACCCCTACCCCGGTTAGTATAGATACCAACCCATCCCTCATCCCACTGGTCACCACATACGCCCAGTCCACCCAACCCCTCCTCAACACCATACGCCATAATTTCACACACCTACAGTCTACCCACCCGCCCCTGGGGGGCTATCGTCTGATCTCCGCCTACAGGAGGAACAAAAACCTCAAAGACCTCCTGGTCCACGCAGCCCTGAAACCAGTCACTCCTGGGGAGGCGTCTCGAACCCGGGAGATACATTTTATCAATACCCGCTACATTTTCAACCCCTTCAGTCGGGCGGGTTTTAACCTCTGGCAGGCCCCCACACCTTCAACCTCGAACGCCGTCTACGGCATCAGATGTCGGGCCTGCCAGAAACTGTACATTGGGGAAACCAAAAATGCGATATTTTTACGCATTAGACAGCACCTTTATATTATGAAAAGCGGAGCAGGAAATAACATCTTATACAATCATTTTAAAACTCATGGACCACACAATGTTCAGAGCCTGGGGATCGAGAGCGACAGCCGCTGGTCCCTGACACAACGACACGCAGCAGAGAGACGTTGGATCGCCAAACTGGACACGATCGATCCCCACGGCCTGAAAGGAAAATTCCATTGAAAAACAGTTTCTATTTTATTCCACTTTTACTCTGTTTTTAGGTCCCACAATATTTTAACACTCAGTCAAATTCTTCTCTCTATCCCAAACCAGACCCAATTCCCTCTTTAACCCTAACCCCAAACCCTAACCCTAACCCCTAACCCTAACCCTATCCCAAATCCTAACCCTAACCCTTCTTTCCCCATTAAACTTTCCCCTCATTCCTTTTTTTCCTTTTATTTTCCATGTTTAGTCCATTTTCACCTTATTTAATTTTATTGTTAATGTTATCAATTTATTTTATTTACTTTATTTATTAAAAGTTAAGCCTACAGAAATATAAAGAAGGAAATCTCTTATATTTGATGTTTTGCATGGAATTTTATTATACATTAAAAATACAAATAAGTGTTTGGGGATGACCTTTACTTGTTTTTATAATGTCTCCCTTTTTATTTCTGAAATTATTTTACTAACAATAATTTTTGTATTTTATTTGATTAATATTTCTGTTTAAGGCACCTTTCCCGTTATTTCAAAAAAATTAAGGAATTTAAGTTATTTTTAAGACCTTTCTATTTATCCTTTATTTATCCTTATATTTATAGATAATATGGACTATTTGTCTTTACTTCATATTCATTGCCTCTTTAGAAAAGAGTAATAATAATAAACAATAAATTAATTATAAATTATGAGTATAGTTAATTTTATAAAATTATTTTTTTGTATGAATCTAGTTAATTACAAATGTCAATCGCCCCTCTGGTTCAGAACAACCAACGAGTCTATTTTGAATCTGACCCTCACCGAGTGAATGCCTTATTTTATAAATACAAACTTCTCTCTTTAAAATTATTACTTTTGTCTTTAACTGCATGTTTCATTTTACATATTTATTGTATGTATTTCAATAACATGGCTTCTTAATAAAGCACTTACCATTATTATTCAGATCATATTTTAATTGTTCTTTTACCAGAAGGGACCCTAAAATTTATTATAGCACTAATTTGTTGTTCATTATTATTATTTCAGTTATTTATTTATTTATTTATTTATTTAAATATCTATTTGTATGGATATAAATATATAAATATATTTTTCTTTTTTCTTTCCAGCTGCTTCTTTCCCCAAACACCCATCCCCCCCTCTATCCCTAAACCCTAACCCCTGATTTTTCTAACCCTAACCCCCCCCTGCCCCCTGTCCCTAATCTACTAATTCCAAAACTTTCCATTTCTTTCCCCTCACCCCAACACCTCTGAATTGGATTAGTTATTCTCCCATTGTCAGGGTAACCCCAGAATGATATAGAGGTAATATTGGTACCTTACAACTTGAGATCGAGAGTTCAAACCCCAACCGGACCACATCTCCTTTAAACATTCTTTTAACCAAAGTTTTCCTTATATCTGCATCTCCCCACAGTCACCACCAAGAAGCTATAGCTCCTCCCCAACCTATAGCTTTAAACACAAGCTTTGCAGTCAGGGGAGCATGGTTCAAGTCCCACTCTCTACGTTCCCCATCACTTCCATCATCCTCCCCAAACATCTGTAGCAAGTTTTTTATTGTGGACCTTATTAACTATTATTTTATTCCAATATTTTAGCTCTTTCCTGCTCCATTTTCTTTTTACATAAGTGTTTCTTTAAATGTTAACATCCATTTTACCTCACTTCCCTCAGTTTTTCCTCATTCCCCTAACTTTTCTTTTCCCTTCCCCTGATTTTAATTGATTCTAATTGGCCCCATGTGCCAGTGCACTTCGTAGTTCCTTTTACTGTAACTAACACTAACCCTAACCCTAACCCTAAACCCTAACACTAAACCCTAACCCTAAAACTAACCCTAACCCCAACACTAACCCTATGCCCCATCCTAAACCCTAACACTAAACCCTAACCCAACCCTAACCCTAACACTAACCCTAACCCCAACACTAACAATATCTCCAGTTCTAAACCCTAACACTAAACCCTAACCCCAACTCTAACCCTAGCACTAACCCTAGCACTAACACTAACCCCAACCCTAACCCTAACACTAACCCTAACACCAACCCTAATACTAACCGTAACCCTAACACTAAAGCTAACCCCAACCCTAACCCTAACACTAAACCCTAACCCTAATCCCAACCCTAACCCTAACCCCAACCCTAACCCCAACCCTAACCCCAACCCTAAACCTTAACACTAAAACCTAACCCTAACCCCAACCCTAAACCTTAACACTAAAACCTAACCCTAATCCCAACCCTAACCCTAACCCCAACCCTAACCCCAACCCTAACCCCAACCCTAAACCCTAACACTAAAACCTAGCCCTAACCCCAACCCTAAACCCTAACACTAACCCTAACCCCAACCCTAACCCTAAACCCAACCTTAAACCCTAAAACTAAACCCTAACCCCCAACCCCAACCCTAATTCTTACACTAACCCCAACCCTAACCCTAACCCTAACCCCAACCCTCACCCCATACTCACCCCAACCCTAACACTAACCCCAACCCCAACTCTAACCCCTAACCCTAACCACGTCTGCATTGTGTCTGTGTTTTTATCGGCAACATGCAGAACATGCCCTAACCACAACCCTAACCTCAACCCTAACCCTAAACCTAAAACTAAACCCTAACCCCAACCCCAACCCTAATTCTTACACTAACCCCAACCCTAACCCTAACCCCAACCCTAACCCCAACCCTCACCCCAACCCTAACACTAACCCCAACCCCAACTCTAACCCCTAACCCTAACCCCAACCCTAACACTAAACCCTAACCCTAATCCCAATCCTAACCCCAACCCTAACACTAACCCTAACGCCAACTCTAACCCCTAACCCTAACCACGTCTGCATTGTGTCTGTGTTTTTATCGGCAACATGCAGAACATGCCCTAACCACAACCCTAACCTCAACCCTAACCCTAAACCCTAACACTAACCCTAAACCCTAACACTAAAACCTAACCCTAACCCCAACTCTAACCCTAAACTCAACCCAACCCAACCCTAACCCTAATCCTAACCTTAATCCTAACCCCAATGATGCCATCGATGGCATCAAGGCGTTCTCTTTTATTTCGATGGTTGCTCAGGAAGATGGGGTGGAAGGAGAGAGAACACAGAGAGAGGAAACGCAAGAACCTGTCTGAGACAAAGGAGTCCAACAGCAGCCGTAACGTCTGAGACTCAGAGGGATTCAGGAGGAACAGGAGGAGCAGGAGGAGCAGGAGGAGCAGGAGGAACAGGAGGGACAGGAGGAGCAGGAGGGACAGGAGGAACAGGAGGAGCAGGAGGGACAGGAGGAACAGGAGGAACAGGAGGAGCAGGAGGGACAGGAGGAGCAGAAGGAGCAGGAGGAACAGGAGGAACAGGAGGAGCAGGAGGGACAGGAGGAACAGGAGGAACAGGAGGAGCAGGAGGAACAGGAGGAACAGGAGGAGCAGGAGGGACAGGAGGGACAGGAGGAACAGGAAGAACAGGAGGAACAGGAGGAGCAGGAGGGACAGGAGGGACAGGAGGAACAGGAGGAGCAGGAGGAGCAGGAGGGACAGGAGGAGCAGAAGGAGCAGGAGGAACAGGAGGAACAGGAGGAGCAGGAGGGACAGGAGGAACAGGAGGAACAGGAGGAGCAGGAGGAGCAGGAGGAACAGGAGGAGCAGGAGGGACAGGAGGAGCAGGAGGAGCAGGAGGAACAGGAGGAACAGGAGGAGCAGGAGGGACAGGAGGGACAGGAGGAACAGGAGGAACAGGAGGAACAGGAGGAGCAGGAGGGACAGGAGGAGCAGGAGGGACAGGAGGAACAGGAGGAGCAGGAGGTACAGGAGGGACAGAAGGGACAGGAGGAGCAGGAGGGACAGGAGGAACAGGAGGGACAGGAGGAGCAGGAGGGACAGGAGGGACAGGAGGAGCAGGACAGGAGGGACAGGAGGAACAGGAGGGACAGAAGGGACAGGAGGAGCAGGAGGGACAGGAGGAACAGGAGGAGCAGGAGGGACAGGAGGGACAGGAGGAGCAGGAGGGACAGGAGGGACAGGAGGAGCAGGAGGAGCAGGAGGAGCAGGAGGAGCAGGAGGGACAGGAGGAGCAGGAGGGACAGGAGGGACAGGAGGAGCAGCAGGAGCAGGAGGAGCAGGAGGAGCAGGAGGAACAGGAGGGACAGGAGGGACAGGAGGAGCAGGAGGAGCAGGAGGGACAGGAGGAGCAGGAGGGACAGGAGGAGCAGGAGGGACAGGAGGAACAGGAGGAGCAGGAGGAGCAGGAGGGACAGGAGGAACAGGAGGAGCAGGAGGGACAGGAGGAACAGGAGGAGCAGGAGGAGCAGGAGGGACAGGAGGAACAGGAGGAGCAGGAGGGACAGGAGGAGCAGGAGGAAGCCAATCCATAACCTGCTGCGTTGCTCCCACACAACAAGACTTTCTGACCAGCCACCCGTTACCTGTTGGGAGGTGTTGCTTTGCTGACACCCTGCTTTGACACAACGGAACTGAACGTCAGGTCATCGGTTTCAGGGGAGTTTATCAAGATACATGTGACGAAAAAAGGAGGTGTGCAGCAGAACAGAGAGCCCTGAAATCATTAACACCATTGACTTTTATTCCCACAGACAATTATCCAAACGGTTGAGTCAAACTTGTGCCGTGGCTGTGAGCGGAAAAGGACGAGAACACAAAATTCAGCTTCAGTCTGATGCCACAAACTGTTCAGAGTCACCAGTCGACCCGTTTCCAACATGCAAAGAAAGAAGCTGAAGCAGATCTTCTGTCATATGAAACGACGACCACATAAAACCATCAACACCAACCATTAAATACTTAGAAAAATGGTCACAAATTCCACTTTGAGGCAAGACCAGGTAATTCTATACAGTTCATTTCATGCACTAAAGCAATTCCATATGGAAGGGTAACAAGAGTATGACATACAGAAGACAACACAAGAAAGAAAACAGATCCCCAGGTGCTGCGATTTGCCACCAATAACTTTTGATATTTGTATGTTTTTATAGTAATTTCTGGTGCTTGGAGATGATTCCAATTTCTTTATTGGCTCAGAAGCAGACAGGTTGCATCGCTCCTATTAAAGACAGGGGTGATACCTGAGATTTTGTGTTGCATCCGCAATTTCACTGCTAATTCTCTCGATGCTGACCTGCGACATTTATTATCTTCATGAATATCCACTTTATGGTTGGCTTCATATGGAAACATACAATGTTTGCTTCCAATGATTATTACTGAATAAATGTGGTTGGCACGCTGTGATGATGCTTGAAATTCACACCATTCCTGTTATGTTTGGTCAGTTTTCCTCCTCGGCTCTATTGTCTGCCACCAGCTTGGACAAATTATTAGTAGATGTATCTCATAACATTTTAGGATATGTTTTTGATTATTATTAATTATTTTAATGCCGGGAATCATTAAACAAAATGGAAATGAATTGAACTTAAAACCCAAAAGAAGTAAATAATGTCCTATGTAATGTATCTCATTGTAGCATCTGTTTAATCACAAATAAATATCTTTAATCTCATTTTCCAGCGGCATACTGAATAAACATTTGGTGCTCTGGTGAAGAGGGTTGTATACTATACATATACTGTATGTGTATTTTGGATTAACCTAAAATAAACTACACTGCTTATTTACATGGATGCATTCGGAGTAACTGAGTAGCACGAACTGTTGGCGGGGTGTCTTTATGACACAGAGGAATAATCAATACTTGCCAGTGTGATTAATTCATCATTGAGTTTCATGCTTAAATGGAATGATAAGATGAAATAAAATGGCTTCACAGGAGCAACAGAAGGAAACAGGCTTTACTCTTAAATATTAAAGTGTGTCTCGCTGCTCTGACGCACAATTTAAGTCTACATTTAGATTTTTCTCCACAGATAGAAGCTTCACTGACTGTCAGGCTCTCAGCTGACAAACTAACTCGATTATGAATTATTATAATTCCAGAAATATAAATGTCAATGAATGTATGTCTGTCACGTTTGCAGTAGAATGAACAAATCAGAAAGGTTTTGTCCTGACCTGCAGAACACCAGTTTCTGTCCAGAAAAGGTTTATGGTCTGTTGATTCCACCGACTCCTCCCTGAAAGGTTCTGACGGCTGCTCTCAGAAAATGAACCCTGAAAAGAGAAGCGGTCTCGTGAGGACGTTCACCTGAGCTGCCTCCTGACTGAACACGTATGACTAAGGAGCAGACGGACCATAAGCTCCCGTGGGCTTCGGTCCAAACGGTACATATGGTGATGAGATTCTCAGGGACACGTCCAAAGCGTCCTGCTTCCACTTCCATCTGCAGGGAGACAACTTACAGTCACATATTTTACAAACAGCAGCACCAACACGGGTCTAATCTTCACGCCTGTCTGATTCCATGTCAAATTTCACTTCCAAATGGCATGCCCACAAGATAAGGCGCTAGTTTCTACTTTATGCCGAGAGAAGCTAAGCAGAATAAAAATGTCAATAAATTGAGTTTCGCTGGCGGTGGAGAGTCAGACACATCTGAGGAAGAACTATGGAACAGTTTTCTTTGTGGTTTCCCCCCCGGCGGTACCCCCTCCTGTCATAACAGGGATCATTAAAGGTTTAGCTGGCCTAAAAAAGCATGTGGCATTTTAAAATATTACTGATGATTACACTGACATCAATCCCAGAAGGCCAATTTCTATTAGACACGGAGAACACGTCATTCTGTAGATCATGTCACGCATCAGCGCTCAATTCCTTCTGAACTATAGAGGAGCAGAAAGGGGGCTGGTGGTAAATAAAAGTCGTACATTTCTACAGGCATAGCAGCTATAATCACACATCAGCCCCTCAATTACTGATGCGGTTCCCATGCAGGACTGTGAAAACAGTGTGAAAACCAATTCAGAGCTTCAACAATAGAGGAAGATATTATCTCACTGTTGGTGTAACAACTCAAATATATCTGAGAGATCCCAGATCAATAAATCACTGACAGAAATTACTCAGTGAATAACTGAGGGACGCCGTTCAAGTGAATAATTTGCATTTTCATTGAGTGTTTTTGTTTTCTGAGGCATTCTCTGCTCCTTTCTGGAAAGGTCAATGGGAAACGCTTTGGTGTCTACTTTATCTGCATGAGCCAACTCTCAAGTTCAGCCAAGTAAGAAATGAGATTATCTTTATAGAAGGCGGTGTGCGGATCTGGCCTTTGAATCGTATTCACTGGAGTATTAATGTCTTAGTGGGTAGAATCAGCCCAAACTGCAATTAAAATAGTCAAAGTGTTGAGTGGTGTGTTTTCAGTTCACCAAGCCTCTTGTGTCTAATGGAAATTGAAAGTCTCACCTTCCTACACCAGTTGATCTTAACATTTAATAGATTCTTTATAGGATATTAATATTTTCCATTATATCTATGTTGTGGATCAGAGTGACACGTTCCTCTCAGGCAGAATAATATGTCCTTAACTTCCCGGACACAAACCTTTCCACGCCTGAGCTGTGTGATGTGAGGAAGCTCAGGTGAAAATCAATTCTGACAAAAAAGGGAAAAATTACCTTCTAGTTCAGCCGAAGCAACACTTCCTGCTGTTTGGACAGTTCTAAAGCATTTAATTAAGATGTAGAAATACCTTTTTCCTCCATTACTACCTGACTGCCACTGACATTTACTGAGATGCTGCAGTGTTTGATCCACCATTAAGTCAAATGTCAATGCATGCATATCGAGAAATTTTCAAATTAACAGAGACAATATCAGGCAGAGCAAAATAGAGCCGGCGTATTTCAACAGAAGTGGCCATTGTTTCAGATGACGTCTCCAGAGAGGGCAGATGTGGTTCCCTTCTGGCTGGGCTTCAGCTCCAGCTTCAGCTGAAGCTCCAGCTCCAGCTAGAGTTCCAGCTTCAGCTCCGGCTTCAGCTTCAGCTCCAGCTCCAGCTTCAGCTTCAGCTTCAGCTTCAGCTTCAGCTCCAGCTTCAGCTTCAGCTTCAGCCTCAGCCCCAGTTCCAGCTTCAGCTGAAGCTCCAGCTCCAGCTAGAGTTCCAGCTTCAGCTCCAGCTTCAGCCTCAGTTCCAGCTCCAGCTTCAGCCTCAGTTCCAGCTCCAGCTTCAGCTCCAGCTTCAGCCTCAGCCCCAGCCCCAGCTCCAGCTCCAGCTCCAGCTGCAGCTTCAGCTTCAGCTTCAGCTCCAGCTCCAGAGATTGCTACTGTAAAGCCAGCGCTCCTCACGGCTTCCAGGTGAAGGAATAGCACCAACACAATGGGTGGCTCTTAGAAATGTCACCAGCCATCACCATCTGGGTTACGCGTGCAGTATTGCGTTATTAAATTTACATTATATACCATTTTATGTTAGTTAGATTTGTGACTATAGTATGATGTGAAAACTAGCACCTTTTCCAACAGAATTTGAAAAAGCGAGGAAATATTTTATACCTTGAAGTTGTACAATTAATTATTTTTACCTTGTGTCGTCGATGGCAAATTCTTGTCGGATCACTCGCGTTTCACGACAACCCCATAATTTACCAGTCATCCCCTGATGTGTCAACATGTATCTACATGTATGAACCTCCACCCAAACTGGTTTAATGCAGAGCACAGGAACCCTCACACAGTGACATCCACATCAAGAGGGCAGGAAGTGGTTGTGTGAAGACCTCAAGAGGCTGTTCCAGGATGTCAGTCTGTCCAAAGCATGGAGACATGCGTCAAATCTTCTTGACACTCTTAAAGAGATTGGGAAGAAATCTCAACAGAACTCACCTGACAAGGTCGGACTGTCTCATGCTACCTTTTGTGCAAAGCACTCAGAGCACAAACAGAGCTTAAACAGTTTGATACCTGCTGTTTGCTCTCTAGAAGGCAATGATTTGACTACAGACAGCCGCCCAGGACTCTCCATGCCAGAGTATTCTGAACATGACTGGACCAGCTGGAGGAACATCCTGGCAGAGGATAAAACCTCTTTCTTTGCTGACCCAATTTCTGGTGTCGGAGTGGTCAAAAACTTGAAAATACCACATTATAAGAGAATTATGATGACAAGGACATAAAGCCAGAATTTTGCTTTGTCTCCTCCCTAAAAATATCAGATCAAGCTATGTTTAGTGTCAAGCTCAAAAATGAAAGTTTTTATTCAAACAATGCATCCAGCAAGAAACCATATTTACGCATTTTGAGCCATTAACTTGATCACCGCAAAGGAAAGAAAGGAAGTTTTATAAAATATTTTTTTTCAGCAAAGCACCTCAAGGGGAGATGATGGATGGTTTCATTTACAAATATGCAATTGGTGTCTGAGACACAATTCATTCGTACTTGTTTTTCAGACTTTTCACTCCTGAAGGATTAATGTAATCTTGAGGGATGTGACCATTTCTAGTCTAAATCATGGGGAGATGAGATGAAATGAGTTATCTCTCATTTGAAGTGGGAAAACCTCGCCCCTGGAGAGCAGGCTGAACAACAGCCGATGGTATTTCCACGCTTTTTCTCTCGTGAGGTTTCCAGACGTCTCTTTAAATGATCTATTTTCATGAGGCTCTTTTACAGCCGGTGAACAACTATGTCAGCAGCCACTAATACTACAGCAAGGATGACACAATATGTGCCGTACTAATGGTAACCAGGAGTACACTTCCTGTTTCCTGAGTGGGTGTGGTCACCTACACTTCCAAGCTGGTGTTTGTAACTCTAGCTTGTACTTCTAGCTTTCAAGATGTAAAATTAAGGCTTTGTGTTCCACGCTGAAGTCTTGAGACATGCTGTGCAGGTAAAATTTGAAATTTACTTTTGTCCTATGAAGTTATAGCTAGTTAGCTGTAGCATAAAAAGATCTGAGCAGCTAGCCTAGCAGTGGGTTTGAGCAAAAATTGTGTATGATAAATTTTGAGGAGTATAAAAAGGGATTTGTCTTCAATACTGAAATCAGGGGACATTCTTCTTAGTTTAAAAATAAATAACCAGAAACAGGCTACCACTGTCACAAATGTCTCCTCAAGAAGCATTAGCAGCATTAGAAATGAAATGAAGTCAACTCTATTAATCCCTGTTGGGGATATTATTTGTCCAGTCTAGTACATCAGTAGTTAGTCACATGTGTGTGTATATGTATGCGGGTGCATATATACAGGGGTATATAGTTAGTGGGTATATACCGTATTGGCCCGAATATAAGTTGACCCTGATTATAAGACGAACCCCTCTTTTTCAAGACTCAAGTTTGAAAAAAGACTTTTTGAACACCACATATGGAGAGAGTTTGGTTCCGTTTGCGAGGCAGGCTAACATAACGGTAACACGGCTCTTTTGATTTTAGTGGATTTTATAATAACAGATTTCTCACCTTTCTTGTGTACAGTGACAGGTGTTGGCATGTCAAAAAACACAGGTGTCTGATCAGCATTGGCAATCTGATCCACTAAGAGTGCTTTTTCCTTAAGTTGATCACATAGCGCTGAAGAGATAACAGCTTCTCTCCTAAGTCAGAGGGCAGGAACTGGGCTAGACTCGTTCTGCGACGCAGCGTTAGTCCGTTACGCCGCATCATTCTTTTACACCAGCCAAGGCTTGCTTTGAAGTAAGCGGTGGGTATGTTTAGCTCTTTGTGTATTTCCATGGCCTTGAGCTGAATGACAGCTCTGCTGATGGGCATCCCGTCCTGTTTTTTCTCGTCCACATAAGCACACACCCTCCAGTCAAGCTCTTGGAAGTGGCCGCTCTGAGGACCACGGACAGCTTTTCTCTGACTGTGAATATTTTTAGGCGATCTTTTTCAGCTCTCCATCTTCGTACATTACACTCTGTAACACCATATTTCACAGCCGCTTTGCAATTGTTTGAAGACTCTGCCTCATTTATCACCATCATCTTGAAGTTTGCATCATAACTTCTCCTCAGCTGCCGGTTAACCTGGCCGATCTTAGACCCACTTTTCTCCAGATTGTCGCTACGTTTCTCCATTTTCTGTTATCTCTTCCCTTATTTTCTTCTCTTTTCTTTCTTACCGTTATTTTTTATTTTTATTCTTTGTGCTACCGCTAGTTTTATTTTTTTTCTTCGTGACAGAGGTTCGCTTTGGCCTGGGGAGTTAAGTTCAGCATTCGCTTTAAAGATATCTGGCGCCATCTAGCGTTCTGAATGGGTATAATGTCTAGACCCCGAATGTAAGATGACCCTCACTTTTTCAGTCTTACTTCAATGCAAAAAACACCGTCTTATATTCGGGCCAATACGGTAGTTAGTGGGTATATCGTTAGTGCGTATATACAGTACAGACCAAAAGTTTGCACACACCTTTTCATTCAAAGAGTTTCCTTTATTTTCATGACTATGAAAATTGTAGATTCACACTGAAGGCATCAAAACTATGAATTAACACATGTGGAATTATATACTTAACAAAAAAGTGTGAAACAACTGAAAATATGTCTTACATTCTAGGTTCTTCAAAGTAGCCACCTTTTGCTTTGATTACTGCTTCGCACACTCTTGGCATTCTCTTGATGAGCTTCAAGAGGTAGTCACCAGAAATGGTCTTCCAACAGTCCTGAAGGAGTTCCCAGAGATGCTTAGCACTTGTTGGCCCTTTTGCCTTCACTCTGCGGTCCAGCTCACCCCAAACCATCTCGATTGGGTTCAGGTCCGGTGACTGTGGAGGCCAGGTCATCTGGCGCAGCACCCCATCACTCTCCCTCTTGGTCAAATAGCCCTTACACAGCCTGGAGGTGTGTTTGGGGTCATTGTCCTTTTGAAAAATAAATGATGGTCCAACTAAACGCAAACCGGATGGAATAGCATGCTGCTGTAAGATGCTGTGGTAGCCATGCTGGTTCAGTATGCCCTCACTTTTGAACAAATCCCCAATAGTGTCACCAGCAAAGCACCCCCACACCATCACACCACCTCCTCCATGCTTCACAGTGGGAACCAGGCATGTAGAGTCCATCAGTTAACCTTTTCTGCATCGCACAAAGACAAGGTGGTTGGAACCAAAGATCTCAAATTTGGACTCATCAGACCAAAGCACATATTTCCACTGGTCTAATGTCCATTCCTTGTGTTCTTTAGCCCAAATAAGTCTTTTCTGCTAATTGCCTGTCCTTAGCAGTGGTTTCCTAGCAGCTATTCTACCATAATGGCCTGATTCACACAGTCTCCTCTTAACAGTTGTTCTAGAGATGTGTCTGCTGCTAGAACTCTGTGTGGCATTGACCTGGTCTCTAATCTGAGCTGCTGTTAACCTGCGATTTCTGAGGCTGGTGACTCGGATGAACTCATCCTCCGCAGCAGAGGTGACTCTTGGTCTTCCTTTCCTGGGGCGGTCCTCATGTGAGACCCCTTCTTTGTAGCGCTTGATGGTTTTTGCAACTACACTTGGGGACACTTTCAAAGTTTTCCCAATTTTTCGGACTGACTGACCTTCATTTCTTAAAGTAATGATGGCCACTCATTTTTCTTCACTTAGCTGCTTTTTTCTTGCCATAATACAAATTCTAACAGTCTATTCAGTAGGACTATCAGTTGTGTATGCACCTGACTTCTGCACAACACAACTGATGGTCCCAACCTCATTTATAAGGCAAGAAATCCCACTTATTACACCTGACAGGGCACACCTGTGAAGTGGAAACAGTTTCCGGTGACTACCTCTTGAAGCTCATCAAGAGAATGCAGAATGTGTGCAAAGCAGTAATCAGAGCAAAAGGTGGCTACTTAGAAGAAACTACAATATAAAGCGTATTTTCAGTTGTTTTACACTTTTTTGTTAAGTACATATTTCCACATGTGTTAATTCATAGTTTTGATGCCTTCAGTGTGAATCTACAATGTCAACAGTCATGAAAAGAAAGGAAACTCATCGAATGGGAAGGTGTGTCCAAACGTTTGGTCTGTACTGTAGTTAGTGGGTATATAGTTAGTGGGTGTATAGTTAGTGGGTATATAGTTAGTGGGTATATAGTTAGTGGGTGTATAGTTAGTGGGTATATAGTAAGTGGGTATATCATTAGTGGGTATATAGTTAGTGGGTATATAGTTATGGGTATATAGTTAGTGGGTATATAGTTAGTGGGTGTATAGTTAGTGGGTATATAGTTAGTGGGTATATCGTTAGTGGGTATATAGTTAGTGGGTATATTGTTCGTGGGTATATAGTTAGTGGGTATATCATTAGTAGGTATATAGTTAGTGGGTGTATAGTTAGTGGGTATATAGTTATGGGTATATAGTTAGTGGGTATATACAGTAGTTATTGGGTATATAGTTAGTGGGTATATCGTTAGTGGGTATATAGTTTGTGGGTATATTGTTAGTGGGTATATAGTTAGTGGGTATATCGTTAGTGGGTATATAGTTAGTGGGTATATAGTTAGTGGCTATATCGTTAGTGGGTATATAGTTATGGGTATATAGTTAGTGGGTATATAGTTAGTGGGTATATAGTTAGTGGGTATATAGTTAGTGGCTATATCGTTAGTGGGTATATACAGTAGTTAATGTAGCCACAAGAGGACACAAGCTAGTGTCTTATTGTGCCGGTTCCAAACCCAGATAACAACAGAGGGTTGCGTCACGATGGGCATCCGGCGTAAAACTATTGCCAAATCAAAGATGCGAATCAAACCTATCACTTCCATACTGGATCGGTTGAGGCCCGGGTTAACAATGACTGCTATCGGCGCTGTTGACCTGCAGGGCGCCGGTGGAAATTGGATTACTGTTGGTCGAACAAGGAGAGGAGGAATGTGTGTTCGCACAAAGAGAGACACAGGTAGACTACATCTTGTGTAGATGGTGTAACCTGAAGGAGATCAGTGACTGTAAAGTAGTGGTAGGTGAGAGTGTAGCCAAATAGCATAGGATGGTGGTGTGTAGGATGACTCCGGTGGTGAGGAAGATGAAGAGGACAAAGACAGAGCAGAGGACAAAATGGTGGAAGCTGAATAAGGAGTGTTGCATGACTTTTAGGAAGGAGTTAAGACAGGTTCTGGGTGGTCAGGAGGTGCTTCCAGATGACTGGACAACTACAGCTAATGTGATCAGGGAGACAGGTAGGAGAGTACTTGGTGTGTCATCTGGAAGGAAAGTAGATAAGGAGACTTGGTGGTGGAATGAGGAGGTACAGGAGTGTATACAGAGAAAGAGGTTAGCTAAGAAGAAGTGGGACACTGAGAGGACTGAGGAGAGTAGACAGGAGTACAGGGAGATGCAGCGTAAGGTGAAGGTAGAGGTAGCAAAGGCCAAACAAGAAGCTTATGAAGTGTCTAGGAGAGGTGGCAGCAGAGTTTCTGACTGGGTTGTTCAACAGGATCTTAGATAGTGAGAAGATGCCTGAGGAATGGAGGAGAAGTGTGCTGGTGCCCATTTTTAAGAACAAGGGAGATGTGCAGAGTTGTGGCAACTACAGAGGAATAAAGCTGATGAGCCATACAATGAAGTTATGGGAGAGAGTAGTGGAAGCTAGACTAAGGGCAGAAGTGAACATCTGTGAGCAGCAGTATGGTTTCATGCCAAAACAGAGTACTACAGATGCAGTATTTGCTTTGAGGATGTTGATAGAGAAGTCCAGAGAAGGCCAGAGGGAGCTGCATTGTGTTTTTGTAGATCTGGAGAAAGCTGATGACAGGGTGTCCAGAGAGGAACTGTGGTATTGTATGAGGAAGTCTGGAGTGGCAGAGAAGTATGTTAGAGCGGTGCAGGACATGTATGAGGACTGTAAGACAGTGGTGAGGTGTGTGTAGGTGTGACAGAGGAGTTCAAGGTGGAGGTGGGACTGCATCAGGGATCAGTTCTGAGCCTCTTCTTGTTGCTATGGTGACAGGCAGACAGACGAGGTCAAACAGGAATCTCCATGGACTATGATGTTTGCAGATGACATTGTGATCTGCAGTGAGAGCAGGGAACAGGTGGAGGAGAAGCTAGAGAGGTGGAGGTTTGTCCTGGAAAGGAGAGGAATGAAGGTTAGCCGCAGTAAGACAGAGTACATGTGTGTGAATGAGAGGGACCCAAGTGGAAGAGTGAGGTTACAGGGAGAAGAGATCAAGAAGGTGGAGGATTTGAAGTACTTAGGGTCAACAGTCCAGAGCAATGGAGAGTGTGGAAAAGAGGTGAAGAAGCGTGTCCAGGCAGGATGGAACGGGTGGAGGAAAGTGTCAGGTGTGATGTGTGATAGAAGAGTTTCAGCTAAAATGAAAGGAAAGGTGTACAAAACTGTGGTGAGACCAGCCATGTTGTTTGGTCTAGAGACAGTGTCACTGAGGAAAAGACAGGAGACAGAGCTGGAGGTAGCAGAGATGAAGATGCTGAGGTTCTCTCTGGGAGTGACCAGGATGGATAGGATCAGGAATGAGTACATCAGAGGGACAGCACATGTTAGAGGTTCTGGAGATAAAGTCAGAGAGGCCAGACTGAGATGGTTTGGACATGTCCAGAGGAGAGATAGTGAATATATTGGTAGAAGGATGCTGAGTTTTGAACTGCCAGGCAGGAGGCCTAGAGGAAGACCAAAGAGGAGGTTTATGGATGTAGTGAAAGAGGACATGAAGGTAGTTGGTGTGAGAGAAGAGGATGAGAAGACAGGGTTAGATGGAGGACACTGATTGGCTGTGGCGCCCCTGAAGGGAAAAGCCGAAAGGAAAAGAAGAAGTTAGTGGGTATATAGTTAGTGGGTATATAGTTAGTGGGTATATACAGTAGTTAGTGTGTATATGGTTAGTGGTTACATGGTTAGTGGGTATATAGTTAGTGGGTATATAGTTAGTGGGTATATACAGTAGTTAGTGTGTATATGGTTAGTGGTTACATGGTTAGTGGGTATATAGTTGGTGGGTATATAGTCTGTGGGTATATAGTTAGTGGGTACATGGTTAGTGGGTATATAGTTAGTAGGTATATAGTTAGTGGGTATATAGTTAGTAGGTATATAGTTAGTGGGTATATAGTTAGTAGGTATATAGTTAGTGGGTATATAGTTAGTAGGTGGTTTTTGTGTTTGTGTGGTTTTATTAATATCCAGACATAGAAAAAGACACAAAAAGAGGTTGAAATAAGACGACATTGAACAGCAACATATAGTTTATATACAGTAGTTTATAACATGCTGTGACGCTGACGAGCCATACTCTATAATGCCTTTATGCTAAGCTAAAGTGAGTTGTTTTTCTGCTCCAGAAATCTACATTTTTTTCGTGTTACTTTATAAAAAACCTTCCATTAATAAGAGGTGTTTAAAGTTGAGGAGGAGACTCCTGACTTATAAAAATACATCATTAAGTAGCGGTCCACTGCACGGCACATCCACAGCATTAGAAACAGTAAAATAATTACAGGGGTACCTCTACTTACGAAATTAATTGGTTCCGTAAGAAATTACGTAAGTAGAAAATTACGTAAGTAGAGACGCGTTTTCCATGTACATGCCCTAATCCGTTCCAAGCCCCCCAAAAATTCCGACATAAATGTTTTATAAAGCATAAAAATGCATCAAAACATGTAACAAATACATGTTACAATTAGATTATTACACAATAAATGAGAGTTGTGTGTAACGTAAAAAACAAAGAATAGAGTAAAGAGTAAAAATGATGGTCATTTACCTTTTAACTGCTGTCCTCATTGTTTTTTGCCCTCTTTGGTTCATGCCCTCTTGCCCCCCCATGAACAACAGAGTGAATTCCAGTCCTCCTTCTGAACTTCTCCAACCACCCACGCGACGCCTTAAACTCCTTAAACTTCCTTTAGTTTTAATAACGTGGTGATTGTAGATGCATTACGGCCATATTCTTTGGTGAGATCAACCAAACGCGTCCCTTTTTCAGGCTTTTCTATCATCTCTTGATTTGTTTGAACGGACAAAACAACTCTTTTCTTCGTCTTTTCTTTTCCTCTTTTCTCCGTCACTTTCTTGGGGTCCATAGTGAATACTCTAAAAGTTAATATATTTACGTAAAACTATCAGAACACCTCATGGGTCGAGGGCCAAATGACGAGGACGCTGCAAAGACACCTATCTAGCTCCACACAGAGGTCCCTCTTAGCCAATTGGATGCCAGGATGATACTAGGTAATAGCCAATGGCAGATCAGCTATAAGAATGTTGCATTCAGGAACTTGTGGGAGCTGTGAGTATCAGCCCATACTGTATTTTTACCTTACGTAAGTCAATATTTGTTTCGTAACTAGAGGCAATACTTTCCTGTTGAGGCGTTTCATAAGTAGAACATTTCGTAAGTAGAGACATTCGTAAGTAGAGGGACCACTGTACTGGCAATTTCTTTCAAATATTTTTGAAAAGCTTTTCTGGTGAATTTCATCTCCCTATTTCTGAGCATGCTCCCCACCTCCACACATAATAGGAAAATAGCTAATATAAAAAAGGAAATGTATTCTTTCCTCTGCAAAGGGAGATGATTGCATATCAAGTTGGCTGGTTAGAGGAGCTCCGGTGTTCCACTCCTGTGTGGGGGGAGAGGAAGCATTTTTCTTCCAGCCAATGGAAGAGTGAGTCAGGTTTATGACTGTGGGGAGCAGAGGGTGGCCTTTATTTCCCTGAGAAGAGTCATTATTATCGCCCTGCAAATTTATGGCTTGCTTCCAGAGAGAACCTACCAGCAGAGCGTCTGTCATTCCTCTTACTATCTTATGCATTATTGATAAGTCTATAGTCCTATCATCCATTGTATGCTGCTGCCATCACTCAGAAGAGGAGCGGAACATGGAACACGGTAGATATGTGGAGTGACTTCCTCCTTTGTTCTGTCGACTGTTTTATGCCAGTATTTTATGGTTGCTCTCACCATTTTCATGCAGATCACAATATCAACAAGCTTTGAGTTAAAGTTTGTGCTTTTGGCTGGAACGGAGCGCAGTCTTGAGCATGCTAAGAAGTGTTTCATTTCATTTAGGTGAGTGAAATACCTGTGACCCCACAACTATGAGACGTCTCAGCGGTTTGAAGGGATGGAAAATGCTGCTTTAGTGTCAAAGTGAAGTGACGAATGGCAGCAGCTGGAATATCTGATGTTTCTTGTGGGGGATCTCTGCCAATTAATAAGCCATTCATGGCTGCTATTAGATATACTTAGAAGCTATGTGTGAGGAGATAATTAGATCATATTGTTGAAGAATGATCCGGACCGCTCAGTTACAACAGAGGATGACCTGCTTTGACTCTGTCCTTCAGCCGGCCTTGAACGCCTCCCCGCTAGAGAGAAACCAGGAAATAAAACAAGCATCCAGGCTCAGTTTCTTTCCATTTTCTTTTCTTGAATGTTTTAGTAAATCATACAGGTCATATACATTTATACATGTGGATGCAGCAAAATTGCAGCTGCAAGAATAGACAAGCGCAACCACGCACTCTCATGCATGAAATCCCCGCAAAGCCCCAAACAAGCTGCTGGGCGAACTCCTACATGCTGGAGCCGAAGCTCCTCTCGCTGAAGGACCCTCCAGACCAGCAGCAATCATCCTATTTAGACAGCTGAGAGGGACGCTTTCTGAAACACGCTATTGTATAATGCTGCCTGAGCTTGCAATCATGCACTTCACTCCGGCATGATGAGGTTAATGTTACTGTTTTCTGTATATTTTGCACATTTGTTTACACAAGCAGATTACGAGCTCATTTTCAATTTGAAACACAGGTCCCTTTTTTGTGAGAATCACAAGTTCATTACATTAGCCGTGGTTTTAATTTTGTTCCAAAAGGGTTCTGTAGAACAAGTGTGGGGATTTTTTTTCATACCATAGACATGAGATGTTTGTAGATTCGATTGCAGAAATATTTCTGACATATTTAATGCTGTACCTGTGGCGATGCATCCTGAGCTGCAACAGTGAAGGAAGATAAAGACTTAACAAATTTGTTTGTACGGTTTCCACTTTCTGAAGCTCAGCCGATCCATCAACAATGAACAACCTTATGAATATATTACAATACATTAAAGCTGATTGGCTGCACAGGAGTCAGTTTGTGAGTAATGTGGTTTGTCATCACGTTGAGTTAGCTCTAACTCTTCTACATTACAAAGATAGACACTGCCGTAATTACTAAAATCCCTGAAAAATGTGTGCCCCATGCTTCTCACGGGGATCATTTTCGACATGGAAAAGTTTCTCATTGTTACTTTGGGTTTCAGTGGAACTTCCACACGCATCCCATAAACAAACGCCTGATGACTAAATGCACTTTTAGGCATTTCTAGACTGATTTGTCTTTTGTGACAGGAAGCGAATCAGTGGACTGATTTAAGAAAGGGAAAAACAAAAACACTACTGTCAAAGTGATGTAAAGTCTGTGTCAGGAAGACAGAAAGTTACTCAAGCAGAGTTAATAATTTTCACTTAATGATTAAAGATCATGTAAATGAAGCAAAAAAACTGCATTTGAAAGTTGGATAAGATTAACTCATCTTTAAGGGCCTATTCCAAAGCCCTTAAATATGCATGGTCGAAGTTTTATTCCAAAAGCATCAGTAACAGCCCCGGCAATTCCAAACAGCTCTTTTCCACTATATACAATCTCCTTAAACCCCCAACCCAGGTAACAGAGAGACCACTGAGAAGCAGTGCAATGACTTCATGTCTTTCTTCAAAACTAAGGTTGATGGTATTCGCTCTCTCCTCCCCGGCTCCTCTGCTCCCCCTGCTCCAGCTGTGGTCCTGCAGCTTGAAGTCTCCCAGCAGCTCTGCTGTTTCTACAACACCTCACAGCCAGAGGTACAGCGCATCATCGGGAGGATGAAGAGCTCTACCTGTGCCCTGGATCCCTTCCCATCAGGCCTGGTGAAGGCTAACATCGGTGCCATTGGTCCCCTGATCACCAATGTCATCAACCTCTTCCTACAGGCTGGTCGTGTTCCGCCAGCTCTCAAAACTGCCATCATCACTCCCCTCCTGAAGAGCCCAACTCTGGACCCAGAAGCCCTCGGTAGCTACAGGCCCGTCTCCAACCTCCCGTTCCTTTCCAAGGTGCTGGAGAAGGTAGTTGCCGCTCAGCTCCAAACCCACCTCAAAGACAACAACAACTTTGAGAAGTTCCAGTCTGGGTTTCGGTCAGCTCACAGCACTGAAACAGCTCTAGTAAGGGTCACCAATGATCTCTTGATGGCGGCGGACGTTGGATGTTCATCCCTTCTTGTCCTCCTTGACCTATCGGGGCGTTTGACACAGTGGATCATGCCATCCTCCTGGATCTTCTGAACTCCACCGTTGGTCTCTGTGACTTGGCCCTGAGCTGGTTCCAGTCCTATTTGGCTGGACGGAGCGAGTGCGTCTCCCTTGGAGGCACTAAATCATCTACCCAGCCTGTCACCTGTGGTGTCCCACAGGGATCTGTCCTTGGCCCCCTCTTATTCAGCCTATACATGCTCCCCTCGGCCATGTCATCAGCAGGCACGGCGTGTCATTTCACTGCTATGTCGACGACACGCAGCTCTACATAAGGACGGCGCCGACGCCTCCTACAGCCCTGTCATCATCTCCATCACCAGCTGCACTGTCAGCCTGTCTGGAGGAGACTAAGGTGTGGACGAACCACAACTTCCTTCAACTCAACAGCTCCAAAACCGAAGACATACTTGTCGGTACTCCACACCAAGTACGATCATCCCCCATAACCTCTATCACCTTTGCTGGTCGGGTCGTTCCACTCTCCACAGCAGTCACTAACCTGGGCGTGAGAATGGACCCCCCTTTGATATTTGACACCCACATAAAGCATCTGTGTAAGACTTCCTTCTACCACCTTAGGAACATTGCCAAGCTCCGCCCCACACTCTCTCTGTCCGATGCGTAAAAACTGGTACACGCCTTTGTCTCCTCCCGGCTGGATTATTGTAATGCGCTCCTCATCGGGATCCCTAGCAAGAGCATTCACAAGCTCCGATACAGAACATCGCTGCTAGGATCCTGATGAGGGTGCGGAAATACGACCACATCACCCCCATCCTAGAATCACTGCTGGCTCCCTGTGGGACTCAGGATCGAATATAGGATCTCCCTCCTCACCCACCAGTGCGTACACGGTAACGCTCCAGCCTACCTAAAGGAGCTCCTCGTCCCCAGACCACCTCACGCACCCTCCGCTCCAGCACAGCTAATCTCCTCAGGGTCCACAGAACCAAGTTACACAGCATGGGTGACTGAGCCTTCTGCTCGGCTGTGGAATGCTCTCGCTGACCATCTGAGAGCGCCACAGACTGAGGTTCTTTAAACGTGGCTTAAAGACCCACCTTTTATATATGCCTTATTGTTGGGTTGTGCTGTTTTTATTAGTTTACTTCACCATAGGTTTTATGCTCTGTCTTTGTAGCAGTTTGAGATTTTTATAATGTAAACTGCAATATAAATAAAATTTATATTATTATTATTATTATTATTATTATAACTTGATGTTAACCTGTCTACATCTAGATCCATTTGCACTGTTAATTCTCAAAATGTGTGTTGCCCTTATAAATGATTAAATATAAATAAATGGAATAGAGAAAATTCCATGTTGCAGGAAGTGGTGTGACTTTATTATGAAGATGGGACAACAAAATGTTGGTCTCGAAAATGGGAGCTGAAACAGTTCCTGTTTTGTTTTCAGATCACTAGTGTCAGTGTTACCAGGATGGTTACCGTTAGCAACCTGGCTTCTATCCGAAGTAAATAAAAAACCCCAAAACTGCTTAAACAGTTAGAATACTCCTATCTCCTTGGTGAAGGAAGAACAAACGTGTGTAACTCACCGCTTCAGCACAAGCAGATCCATCAGGATCATGTGAACCTTCTGTGGATCCAGTGGGCAGGAAAACACTTCAGTGGGGAACCACACCAGTCTCTATTGAGTCTGTCCATCCTGTCCCCTCTCAGCGGAGGCTCTGTTTCCTCCTTCCTTGCCTGATCTGTTGACAGAGATTCTTTTTCCTTTTTCCAGGATGGAATTTTTTCTATCGAGGGATTCCCATCAAAGAGGACTGGTCCTGTTCTTGTTTGGGTTCTCAGATGAAATCCTAACTTTTCAGTGAAAACTCCTGAACGTGATGGGAAGTGGAAAGCTTGTGAGGAATCAAAGTGTTTTGTCGTTTTTGACTGTCTAACCAATATTATTTGATAATTGAGACATGTTTAAAAGAAATGCACCATCTGCAATAAGTCATCATGTATTAGTAGTTTATATAAAAGTAAAAAAAGGAAATTATAACCTGCAGCTAAAATGTGTATTATCAATGGCTTTGACCAGTAGGAGCCATTTTAGCAGATTAATCACGCTAGACCTATTTTTCCACAATATTTCTAAGCTACTTCTAAAAACCCACATACCAGAAAATTAGGCTTCAAATGACTTTCTTTGTGATGCTATTGAAACCTTAAATGATAGGAAAATCAAAAAAGCCTGTTGTTTTCATTGATAATATGTGCTGCACACCAAAGCATTTAGGTTCTATTGTCATTTTCTTCCAAGAGAACAAATAGGACCCAGTTAAATGACAGTTTATTGACTTGTCCATATGGTGTATAGGTTTCTGAATGGCTCCACTTGGCTTTAGGAAGGGAATGGGAGTTTAATCACACACCTCTGGCAGGCTTAGTGAGGCGGCTGCGACAGCCAACAACCTCGTCATGTCAGCCCAGACTCGGAGGGACTGTCCTTGAAACACAAAGAGCCTCTGATGACATTGATTCCATTCGGTCGCAGTAGTTCTTTTGTGCCCTACAAAGGCCGGTGTACTCCAAACCTCCACATTAGCAATAAAACATCTCATTTTGTTCTGGGTAACAAAATAAGATGCTTCAGTAATAAATCATGCTGCCTCCCACATCTCCAGACAGAACCAGTGTCATCACATCCTCCCTCTTCATGAGGCCTTTCAGGTCACGGTAATGATTACCAGTTATTCTGGGTCCTGGCTAGAAATGTACCAAATACCAGAGTCCAGGTATTACAAGCTTCCTGGTGTGTAATTACACAGATGTTCGGGGTGGATCCGCTATACTGTACACGCGTTTACAGTTGATTTATGCCATCATGTTTCATCCTGCTTTCATTTTGAGGCAAGGACAAGCTGACACGCCTCAGTGGCTCTGATAATTATTTCTGCTCCTCTCCCGTTCCCATGCCCGGTTTCTCCGTCATGTTTCCAGCGTCTGTCCAGACCTGGGTGTCGACCCCCGAACACATGATGCTGGGGTTCTTACACATCAGGAACTATCTTAATCAAACAGAGAAATTAAATGTATTTTACAGTGTTATCTCTAGGGTACTGTTAGTCCTTCAAGTGTGCTTCTGTGATAGATTGATCACACAAACCACTTAGTTTTCAGAATCCCCACGCGACCATTTTATTCTGACTGCCTGTGTTCAGAATAAGCAGATGCTGGGACGCTGGCAGGACATTCATGTCATCCAGCTTTTGAGCTCTTCAATCAGAATTATTCATATGCCGCTTTAATTCAGTGTGGTATTCAAGAGATTATAATCCACAAAAATAACCCTTGTATTCTGTCTAATATGCACACAACAACACCGCCGTCCCCAGACGCACAAGCTTCAGCGCTTGTCTGTGTTTGCCAGATAAAGAAGAACAATGGGTCTAATAGGCAGCAGAGAGTCTCCACAAGCAGTTTGAGCCTCGCAGTTGTTCTCACAAAGGCTGAACGTTCCCTGAGTGGCAGACTGAAGATGTTAGTCGGGGGCTCTGCATTGTCAATTGTGAAAAGTGGGCTAAATGTGTGTTTGGATGATAATTCACACATTCTTAGGCAATAACAGACTGTTTTCGGTTCCGGGAAGTGTTTCACAGATTGTTAATTGTGGGTAACATAATCTCATTAGGTCCTTTTGCTTTGTGACTCAATTTCTTTTACAAGCATTGGTCATGATGGAGTCGCTGAGGGGTTTCAGTTCGGCCCTTTTTGACAAAAAGCGGAGAACTTTCATAGGCCTCCACTTTGCCGACTTGCATTCCAGGGTGAAGCCTGACGCGCAGACGCAGCAACACAACTGTTGCCCTGGTGGGGGGAGTGTATGGCTGCTTTCAGCCCAACAATGTGAACAAACTTAACATGATTCTATTTGAAAAGCTTTTCACGTATTCTCAGTCTAGTGGCAGAGAAATTATTAGATCTCTTAATTAAAGGTATAATCAATATCTTCATATTATCATATATAATATATACATGTATTTAATCATAGTTCTGAACCTGAGTATCAGATGAATCTGCAGCTGCAGCACACCTCAGTTCAGGTTCAGACTGTAGAGACTCGTCCTACTGAGTCTCTGCTCAGACAGTTCAGGTTCAGACAGTAGAGACTCGTCCTACTGAGTCTCTGCTCACACCTCAGTTCAGGTTTACACCGTAGAGACTCGTCCTACTGAGTCTCTGCTCAGACAGTTCAGGTTCAGACAGTAGAGACTCGTCCTACTGAGTCTCTGCTCACACCTCAGTTCAGGTTTACACCGTAGAGACTCGTCCTACTGAGTCTCTGCTCAGACAGTTCAGGTTTACACCGTAGAGACTCGTCCTACTGAGTCTCTGCTCAGACTGTTCAGGTTTACACCATAGAGACTCGTCCTACTGAGTCTCTGCTCAGACAGTTCAGGTTTACACCGTAGAGACTCGTCCTACTGAGTCTCTGCTCACAGTTCAGGTTTACACCGTAGAGACTCGTCCTACTGAGTCTCTGCTCACAGTTCAGGTTTACACCGTAGAGACTCGTCCTACTCAGGGCTTTGAACCAGAATTTTTTGCCAATCGGTTCGTTCCGAACAGAAACAGAATTATAACGCTTCTGGTTTTGCGTTTGTTACGGCCGTAGCTCATCTGTTTGTATTGTGTCCCTCTGCGGCCCTGTCCTGCTCTGCTCCCAGATGCTCCGCCCTCCGTCAGTGCCAGGTGTGGTGTCTCTGGGACTCCTGACTACGCCCCTTCATCATGACCATCTCCTGATTGGTGTGCTGTCTTCCTGCCTGGACCAAGCCCTGCCACGTCACCTGGCAGGGACACTTTAAAAGCTCTGCAAGCCAGTTTAGTCAGGGCGCCCGTCAGCACGCCTTTGACTCCGTCAAATTGTGACCTTGTGTGTATTGAGTTCGTGTCCGACCTTTGTTACTATTTCTTGTTCCATTTGAGTATTTCTGTTAATGAAGTTTTGGAAGTTTATATATTATAGTGAGATCTCTGTTATTTCACCTTTTTTTTCATCTTTGAACTGCGCCCATTGGCCGAGATCCTTAGTTTGTAAAGAAATCAATATTAGTTAAACCTTTGCGCTTATAGCGAGAATTTGAATAAATGTTTTATGTTCCCCCTTTTTAAATGTTATTATGTTATTTATCCAGTCCTTTAGCTGGGTCGTAACAGCGTTCCACCCATTGACTGACGTTCCTGAACCGGTTAGAACAAAAAAATAAAGTTCCAGAACCGATTAATAACGTTCCTTTTAATATGTAGTTGCCGTATTTTGTGCACCACAAGACGCGCTTAAAGGCCTTAAAATGTCTCAAAAACCAACGCTGCTCCTTCTGACATGAAGCGTCTTCTGTGTTCACTGAGTTCACCAATCTGTAGAAATGTTTCTGTGACGTCAGTCAGAGATCCTCCAGACCGACCACTGTCCACCGAGAGGACGTATTACGTCACTACGTACGCCGGCAGCGATGGACCAATCAGAGGACGTATTACGTCACTACGTACGCCGGCAGCGATGGACCAATCAGAGGACGTATTACGTCACTACGTACGCCGGCAGCAATGGACCAATCAGAGAACACGACGCGAGGCTCCGTCCTGCACACCTCCGGTAGGTACCGGTATGGGGGGGATACCGGGACTGGACCGCAGGTATGCTGGTAACCACATCTGATTGGCTGAAGACCCCCGACGATGACGTCAGCGAAGAGACACGCTTACGACACAACATGTAAACTCCAGGCTATCAGTTCCGGTTCACGTAAAGAGACCGGGGGGCTTTTTTCACGCTTCTCCATCTCTCTTGATCTGTGACTCCATGCCCCCCCCCCCCCCCACACCACTGCTTCTGTCAGAAACACGTCCAGCGGCTGAACTCGGAGCTTGTCTTCATCCTGGAGGATTAACCAAAGACCTCCACCCGCTGGACATCGGTGTGAACAGAGCCTTTAAGGTTAAGCTGGGGGGTCGTGGAGCGATGGATGAGAGACGTGAACACAGGTTTACCAGGACTGGGGGCAGTGCAGAGGAGTTACACCCCCACAATAAGTGGTGGATTGTGGGTCCTGGACTAACGTGTCTGCTCAGACTTCTGTCCGATGTTTCTCTAAAGCATCATTACCGGACAGACCCCCGGAAACCAGCCGGTCAGCGGGGGAGAAACTACCGACAGATTCAATGCAGACCGGAGACGAGGACTTCAGGGATTTACTACACATTTATCACTAAATAAAAACAGATTTAAAAAATAGTGTCGGTGTATTTTTTTTAAATTTAAACACGTAGTACAACACAGTCCAACCAGTCAGCTGTTTGTTCCGTTAACAACCATGAACCAATAATGTGGGCCGTGTGTAAAAGTAGAGAAAGAAACTCCGTTATTTAGACGGAGCCTCTTCAACAAGGAGCTGAATGGGGCTCAAAACACGGAAACTGAAGGACTTTAAATAGGAAACTAAAACAATTAGTTTATTTACTATAGACTATAATTATAGATATGCCCCCACCCTCCAGTAAACAGAACCACAGCACTACACCTCTGCTTTATGACAGTTATATCATGTAGTTCAGGCTTATGCCTCCTACTTAGACACTACATGACATAAGAACAGAATAACTCCCACCATGTCATTTATTGCTGAACAACAGATCTTCATTGTTCTTCTCCCATAGCTCAGTATTACTACAAAGCGCTGGCAGTACGGGAACACACTGCTCTGAAGATGACTGCAGCCAATGAGTTCATGTCTAAATCATACATGTTCAGACTGACACGCTGAGTGTTCACCTGTAATGATTAATGGTGACTGGGAGACCTCCCTGTTCTTACCTGCTGCTGATAGCCACTACTTCTCTCTGCTCTCACCCCTCCAGTGAAGGACAGGAAGAGAAACATCAGGTCAAATATTTTTTTCAAGAAAGAAAAAAAACTGGTATTAACCGGTTTACAATTATTTTCTGTTCCGATTCTGTTCCGGAACATTAAAAAATATAAAGTTTCCGGTTTTCGTTTTCGTTCCATGAACCGGTTCAAAGCCCTGGTCCTACTGAAGATCTGCTCACACCTCAGTTCAGGTTCAGACTGTAGAGACTCGTCCTACTGAGTCTCTGATCTTTCCCACCACCATGTGCAGCTCATATTGTGTACAAATGTCCCTTCAGGATAAACATGAACAAGTATAATCAGGTATCTCATTATTTCTACAGCAGATATCTTTTATCTGATGTGGGTCCAACCCCCCAGGGTTTGAGGAAAGTGAAATAAAATCTATTCTTCTTCTTTTTTCTTTCTTTGCATTTAGCTGTTGGCTTATGTTGTACAGAAAATCTCATTTTCAAAGTATGTGAGAGAAACAGATGCTTTTCCCCTACATAAATGTCAACGGGACCTTCATTAATGTTCAGGTAACTGTTTGTAGATAGTATTGATTTGTGGAGCGGGGTATACTCTGTGGCTTGTTTTCACCCAATGATCTCAGTAATGCCTGTGTTTCAAGGACGACCGTCGCTTCGACACACTGCAGAGCACGACGCTCCTGGACAGGGTGGAGAGACCTTGAGAACTCATTGGATTGACCAACATGGAAGCTCTGCATGTGTCTTCTAGAACATATCAAGATGCCTTTGTATAGATGCATGCTCACTGCCCTGGCCATCAGTGATCTGTCATTAATAGCTGCTAACCTCCAGCCCCTGGTATCAGCATGGCATCGTCCTCCCTCCGAGTGTAAACACTGAAAACAGATTAGTTCTGCTGCTGTGGGTAAAGGAGATTAGCAGAGATTATTAACAAACATGTCGGATTAAATGGACAGAATCACTGTCTTCTTTTACAGGCTAAAACAGCTGCAGCTGCTCAGACCTGCGCTGTGGGTTGAGGAATCGTGATTGGAACGCCTCCATTCAATCTGCTCAGATCCCGATGAAAGTTAGATTTCCTGACATGCGTCACAGTTGATCACGGCTCAAGCTGGTCGCTGTGGACAAGATGCAGAGGTTATGGGAACGAAGTGGTTTTACTGCATTCATCGCAACCTGACAGCATAATTAATAGTCTCCACATACTTTACAAATCTCTGTGAATGTTATGTTGTTCACTTGATGAAGCTGACATACACATCATGTCGTACAGACAGACACAGTCAACCGGATTCAGGGTCAGATTTGAGCTTGTTGTGAAACACAACACAGTTTTAACTGTGGGAAAACAACTCGCTGCATAATTAGAGTTGCATTTGTGCTATAATGACCCCAGAAAGAGAAGACCACCCACCTTTATAAACCATTAACTCTATTTATCTGATTTTCAGATAACAGTATCTAAGGATTCAAATAAACATATTGATTTACTCACTTAAGCAATTTTCATCCATCTTGAGGAGGACGTCGATATGCACCTTGCAGGGACATGATAAGAATGGATCATTGAAGTGAACATCTGTAATAATGGCATTGTTGGTTTGCTGAATAGCTCCAGCAGGTATCTGCGCTGCAGAGACTGGAATCATGAGGTTTGACCTGTGGTAGGAAGATATGACCCCATCGGAGATCATCACACATGAGTCAGAGCTTCCTCCTCCTCGACATCTGCAGTGAGAGTGGAGGAGGTCACGACATCACCCGTGTGTTTGTCCATGCGTATTCATGACGTTTTGTAGAGGACCTTGATTATGATGCAGATTCTGGATCTCTTTCTCCACTTTCTCCAACAGTATGAGATAGGGCCTTGCTTTTAATACAGCTCGTTAGCATCTTCAAAATGAATAGCAATGAGTGACATCGAACTGAAGACACCAACATTTGATGTTCCACAACTGCGTGCAATTCAATCCACACCTGGATTCTACGTCTGGATCTGACAGATTGAAACGTTTTTTAGATATATTAGAAGGGAGCAATCTGTACGCAAGAAGTCACGTCATCACGGCTGTATATGCGCTTTGGTGTTTTTAGGTTCTTTGATATACACGTAAAGGAGAAGCAGAACATCAGCTAACATTCTGCCAGCGCCTGTGCAGCTAGTAGTCCAAGTATCCCTGGGCAACTAAGCGAACCCAGTTTGCTCCCAGTGGCTGTTCCATTGGTGTGTGAATGGTAACCAGTCCTGATGGGGTGGTGGTGGTGCTCTGAGCAGTCAGACTACAACAGAGCTTTAGAACTAGCGTCCAGTCAGCAGCCATTTAAATGTACCCTGGAAAAGTCTGAAATACTTAACTACCTGGCCAAGCAGTAATCGTGTCATTATATGTAATTAAATGATGAATGAAATTATGTTAGTTTTACATGCCATTTATTCTATTGACAGAAATCTAGAACCTATAACAAGTCTTACTTGGGTTATACCAATATTGTAGCAGTTCATGTAAAGTGATTTAAAAATATAGTACCTATGATATCATGTGTAAGCGAGCTAGAATTGATTGTGTGCTTTAGTTTGTCAAAGATTCTTAACAGAGTTGTTCAGAATTTACACAGCTTGGATCCCTTCACATTTCTATAATTTTCCTTTGGGACATTTATTGTCTTAACATATAAAAAATTCACACCTTAAAAGTAGAGAACAGTAAAAGAGATATAGCACAATAGTGTGTCAGAAGACACTCTTAAGATATAAAACAGAAATAAAATGTTACTCCCATGTGTTAAGTGATTTTTTAATGAATTAAAAAAGGCAGGCAACCATACTTGAAATCTGTTAACACAGATGAAAATTCCTGTTTTGTACATTCAGTTCAATACACGTGTTACACATGAAAGTGTCCAGTGCCATCTAGTGGAAAGGTTGGGATAACAACAGGTTTGTGGCTCTGAATTACAGGTAAAATCTAAAGCAGAGTCCAAACCCGACCCGGCCCGCGGCTTGGGCTTTAATACCCGCGGGTTCGGGCCGGGTCGGGCTTTAATACCCGCGGGCTCGGGCCGGGTTGGGCTTTAATACCCACGGGCTCGGGCCGGGTCGGGCTTATACCCACGGGCTTGGGCCGGGTCGGGCTTATACCCACGGGCTTGGGCTGGGTCGGGCTGGATTTTTGTAGGCCCGATCTTACCTCTACTCTGAATTATGGGACCTTCACCCAATATTTTAGATCGGTCCCTCATAAAAAGGACGTTTTAATCAGCCACTGAAAAGGCAAGAGCAGCTATGTTGGTGTCTGTTACTGTGACAACTTCAGGACAACGAGGCAGAAGAACATTTAGAGAAAAAAGGCCACGAGAGCTTCAGTGGTCACGTAATGCAATAATAATGCACACAAAATCAGAATTTACACCAAGTGTTTATCTGCAGGTAGAAAAGGTCCAAAGAGTCCAACAGCATCATCCTGAATGGAAAATTTCTCTATAATGCCATTTGCACAGTCCTGCCTTGTGCTAAAATAAACATGGACAGAAGTCCTCATCTGCTTTCATCCTGGTTCACCTGAGGCTGTGGAGCCTCTTCACCAGTCCTCATCTCCACAGCCACGCTCTGCCTTTGCTCCTCATCCAGCTTCCTGTAGTTGTAGTAGTTCATGATGAAGAAAAATACACCGGGTAGCGCTACCAGCACTCCACACGCATAGTACATGTACATGTACTCTCCGGATATATCAACTAGAGCACCTGAAAGAGAAGATGCACACTTCAGTCATTACCATGTCACATGCCTTCATGCTTTTGTGGACAAAATGCAATCTGAAATAAAAATCTTCAATTCATGAACCTGAAATTGGAGGGCCGAGAAGCACAGGTCCGCACTCGATGATGGTGACTAGTCCAACCGCACTAGAGAAGCGATGAGCTCCGACAAGGTCCATCAGGACCTCAAAGAGCAGTGCACAAACCATCCCAAATCCTATCCCGAAGAAGACTGCATAAGTGACAAGACCCGAATATCCAGAAGCTAATGGGCATAAAAGGTGACACACGCCAGTGAATGTGACCGCGAAGCTGAAGAAGTATTGTATCCGTGGCCTTATCCACTTGGTGTTCCCTATGAGACCGGTGGCCGGTCTGACAAACATGTCTACCAGAGCAAAAATAGAGAGCAAGAAAGCAGCCGAATATTCATCAATCCCAAGATCTTTGGCGTAAGGAGCCAGAAAAACCACCGGTGCAAAAAAGCCCAAAAACATGACAACATTACCAACAAGGTAAATGAGAAAGCCCCGGTGTTTGAACAGAGAGATATCTATGAATCTTTGCAGGCAGCCTTGAATCTTGCTCTTGTTCTGGCTTTCCTGGGTCAGAAGGTTATCTGACTGAGCGCTGGCGTCCGCAGCAGCGCCTTCCTCCACGGCTGCACCGTTGCACTCTGGGGAATCTGACTCTGGTTTGCGATGGAGATTTTTGTTGACCGGTCTCATCAGAGATCCGGCCACGCAGCAGTTCAGAAGAATGGCTCCAAGGATGAGGAAGCTCCCCCTCCAGCCGAAGGAGTCGAACAGAAGCTGATTGAGAGGAGCCAGGGTGAACAGAAGGACTGGACTTCCTGCCATCGCCAGGCCGTTGGCCAGGGGCCGTTTGACGTGGAAGTAGGTGCCGATGATCGTCAGGGCTGGCTGGAGGTTGAAGGCAAGGCCAAAACCTGTTGACATGATGAAGTGGTCCATTATCACACAATCAATATTGAATTATTACACGGCTCATACGAATATAATGCAAAGCCGACAGAAGAACATTAGTTTAGAGCAGCAGTTCCCAAACTTTTCAGGCCGCACACCCACTTCTACCTCCCGACTTAGCTGACGCAGCCCAATGCTCGAAAAAAAGAAAAAAAAGAAAGAAAAGGTGTAGTCTTTATAGCCATATAGGTATCAAGTTTAATAATATCGGCTCCTGTTAACACAAAATAGATTGATCAATAATGGGCCTAATGATCTCTCACTTTAGACGGTGGGGAGAATAATAGTAACAATATAAAAATGACAATAATAATATTTTAAGTCAAAATGGTCGCCGAGCGAGCCGACTACAGATGAGTGATAACAGCAGTTATTACTATGTAACAAATAGGCCTATTTAACAAACTGTAACAGTTATTACTATGTAACAAATAGGCCTATTTAACAAACTGTAACAGTTATTACTATGTAACAAATAGGCCTATTTAACAAACTGCAACAGTTATTAAATGCTAACAAGCATGCTACTCCGCCACTAAAAATCAAAATAACATAGGCCCAAGTTCAACACCATGTTTTCTCTTTGGAGTACGAGTCTCATTGTGTTCTTTACCCCCTTCTCCCGATGAAGTGTCCGGGTGAGTTTTCTGTGTTCTGTGCTCCTCGTTTTCAGTTTCCCTGTCTCGTCATCATCACTCTCTGTTTCCTGCTGGGTTTCTTCATCCTGGTAGACCTCACAGCTCTCAGTTGGGCCAAAGTATCCTGTCCTCTTTCATTCCTCCCTGATTTAATCCCCGACAGACTGCCCGTTTTCAACCCGTTTGCATTTCAGCATATTATTGTTGTTGCTATCACAACAAGCTAGTAAGTAGCTAGGAGAAAGCCAAGTGCATTTTTTCTTTTTAATTCTCCCAAAACGTTTTTTAATTGAAAATTACAAATGATTTCCGTGAATATTTAAACTTTTAATCCTCCATTAAAAAGTGTTTAAATTATGTATTTAATTATTTATGTATTTCAAGGTGCTCAGCTGCCATCACACTCGCGCACCCCCTAGCGGCAGCTTGCGCACCACAGGGGGTGCGCACACCACACTTTGGGAATCCCTGGTTTAGAGAAATAATGGAAACATTCTAACACCCAACTTTGAGTTGTTTGTATCAGCAGCAGGTTTTGATAGGAGAATTTATTAAAATAACATCACCATGAGGACGAATCCTCATTTTGGATTTATTATGAACAATAAAGCAAGAATAAAACCATTGTGTCCATGACAGATGTGCAGTCTGTAACACAGAGTGTTTTTCTTCCTGTGCTACATCAGGGAGCAATATTTGCTGGATTACACTTTGTTTACTTGCTGTTACATGATCATGTGGTCGGGTTTACGGGAATGCCTACAGGGATTCTGATTGAGTAACACATTGTCAAACTTTGTGACTGGAGTAAATACTTTCACTTTAGACTCTCTCAGGCCATACAGGGGCACAAACGATGCCATTGGACCAGGGATGCTCATCCCAAAACTGCCCTTTTATGCACAGCACCCTTCTGTTAATAAATCCCATCAAACATTATGAAGCTGAGCTCGCAAACAACAGCAGCCTTAGCGGTAAAATCCCACAAAAGTTATTTGACACAATCAGCAATGAACAAATAAAAGTATTATTTACCTCCAATGACGCCAACACAAAGATACAGGTGTATGATCGTGCTGCCAAAAGAAGCCAGCACCATGCCAGCACTAACCATGACCCCCCCGACCATAACCACTGGTCTGCTGCCATAGCGGTTCACCAGTATGCTGCTCACGGGTCCTGCAGACAAGTGGAGAACTCTCGCTGTGGTCCAGAGATCAACGAGCGTGACGGCCGTGCCGGCGACTGACCTGCTGCGTACATCGAGGCGAGCATGACTGACGACACCCAGGCGGTCTGACTGTAAGAAACTGAAAAATACTTCTGGATTTCCTTGAAGTAGATGGTGAGAGACTTGGGGAAGGCGTAGGAGAATCCTATGGAGATGAAGGAGCCCAAGACGACAGCCCAGCCCCAGCCTCCGTCCGGGGGAGTGTAGCCCAGTTTAGTCGCTGCCGGAGGGGCCATGTTCCGTTTCACCATCTGGGTAGTGGGGCGAGGAAAGAGAAGTTAACCGAGTCCAAAAGAACATATCCAAGGTGACGGCAGTCATCAAAACATTAAGAGGCAAATATACAGATTCTACAGCCGAGCGTCACCAGGGCTCACCTCTGCACCCTGCTGCAACGCGTGTTGTCCAGGCGATGAACTTTAGCGTTGTACCAGGCTGCAGCTCCCCCCCAGACAAAAACACTGCCCTGAGCCCTTTGATCGCGTCACGCATGCCTGCACACTCCAACACATGACCAACACACCGAAAAGCAGCAACCCTGACAAAGGTCCTACGAGGATCCCTCAGGGAGGTGCGCCCTGCCCCCGGCACGGAGAAGCAGTGAAAGGACAGGAATCTAAACATCTTCTAACAACAACATACATTCAGTCATGTGACCACAGGAGGTCACCCAGAAACTGTTTCAGTCATGTGACCACAGGAGGTCACCCAGAAACCGTTTGGAGACGAACGGAGCTTCTGTTTCTGGACCAACAGGAGACTTAAAGCTGGAACTTAAACAAAACCAGGAAGGGGTGTGATCGGAGACCCCCTGAAGGACTGCACTTCCCACCTCTGCCCTAAACGTGTGTGAACACCACAGCTGCATTCTGGGACTGGACCCCCAAAGGATTTCAAAGGCAGAAAGGTTTTGTTAGCTTCCAGCAAGAAAACATCCCTCGAGTCCGTGGAACAAAGTCTCTTTGGATCCGTGTTTGCTGACAAAAAAAGAGTTTCTTTTATCTACGTTTAAAATGACAAATTGTTCTAATTTAATAAACATTACATGGAAACGCATTTGGTTCACCGAGTGAACAGTAGGAATACGAAAAACACGTTTAGAATCATTTATAGATGTGTCTGTAACAAATGAGGACACGCTCAAACATTAACCGTAACGGATGATGTAAGTTTGAATAAGATTAGAGTCAGAAGTATAGAAAGTAATCATCATGACTGATACGCTGAAGGAGGAGAGTGTAAATTCTACTTTAATGTCCGCTCTTCTGAAGTGGTCATATTTACCTTGTTGTGACGTTGATACGCTCCAAGCTTGTTTTCCTCTCGTTCAAACTGGGTCTGGTTCAAACACGTCTCCTGAGGTGAACCGCCGCTTCGACCACCGCTGAAATGAAACTCGCTCGTCAAACTAAACCCCTGAACATCAGAATGAAGGTGTTGCCCAATCCCAGTGAGGAGTTCTATCTGAACACCGCAGGCCGTCTGCACACGCGTGTTTCTGAGGCCAGACAGAACAATAAAAGACCCCCCCACACCAGATTTTTATTGCTAATCATAATAAATCAATGTCAAAAAGAAGCTAAACCAGAGCTAAACCAGGGGGCTATTGTATTAATTACCCAAACACATTTAAGGTAAACAGTGGTGAGCATTAAAATCACTTGAATGTGAGTTTGTTCCTTTAATCCGAGCAACAACAAACCGAATGATTTGTTCTAATCTGTTCAGAAGATTTAAGTCAGACAGTAGAGCTTTATAAAGTCAGACAGTAGAGCTTTATAAAGTCAGACAGTAGAGCTTTATAAAGTCAGACACTAGAGCTTTATAAAGTCAGACAGTAGAGCTTTATAAAGTCAGACACTAGAGCTTTATAAAGTCAGTCAGTAGAGCTTTATAAAGTCAGTCAGTAGAGCTTTATAAAGTCAGACAGTAGAGCTTTATAAAGTCAGACACTAGAGCTTTATAAAGTCAGTCAGTAGAGCTTTATAAAGTCAGACAGTAGAGCTTTATAAAGTCAGACAGTAGAGCTTTATAAAGTCAGTCAGTAGAGCTTTATAAAGTCAGACACTAGAGCTTTATAAAGTCAGACAGTAGAGCTTTATAAAGTCAGACAGTAGAGCTTTATAAAGTCAGACAGTAGAGCTTTATATGTGGGGGGGGGGGGTCCGCTTGAACCCTTCATAGAATCGTCTTTGGAAAACAGCACAGATGAGACCTCGTGGAATCGGTGCCGGAGATTCCTGCCTCCCGGTTTTGCGGTCATATGCCTTGGGGGGGGGGGTGCACCCACAAGGTGTGTGTGGCTTTATTTGGTTTTGACAACCGCGTGTGTAAGGCAGACAGGTAAGACGACAACGTGATCTGAGGTGAGGCTTTTAGAATGTTGTCAAGCGAGGGGTGCTCAGCCTCCGGTTTGATGCCGGTATGTCTTTACCGGTGACCCCCGCGGGCGTGGCCGCCGGAAGTCCAGCTCCGGAGTTGTTTCGGCTTGGGGTGGGCGGATCGATCCAAATATCGATATTATTGATACTAACTACTTGGATCGGATCGATACTATTGTCCTGGGATCGATACTTTGCTCCTCCACCAATTTCCTCAAAGCGCCGCTTCTCTGTGCAAACAGCGCCCCCCCCTCTCTCCCATCGCCCCCTGCTACCCTCTGAGTCTCTGCCTGAGTGACTCAGGTACACCTGTAGCCCCTCCCCCTACCTGGCCACTGGCCTGCTGCATCCTCCGGACAGAGACGAAGGACTCTGGGAGAGGCTTTTCAGCCAAAAACCAACAAGACCCACGTCACCTGTTTTCACATGTAACTGGGGATCAGTTTGAGGAGATGGGTTCAATGGTTCTATGTTCACCCAGTTGTTCACTAAGGCCTACAGCTATCCATTACCCAAGGAATCGATTCATCTATTGATTAATTCTATTACTAAAGTAATCAGATAAAAATACAAGGTTCCCAATATGTTATTGATATTGTTATTGATGTGACTGCTTTCCTATTTGGTCTGAATTGTAGTGACATAAATAAAAGTTATATAGTGAAAGAGAAGAAACACCATTTCCATTAGGGTAATATTTATTACCCCAAACATGCGTCTCATAATCTCTAACTTATTGTGAAGCGTGTACATTAAAGTGTTGAACAAACGTTAACTCCTGAAATAACATTACGTTACGTCGCTGCTTCCTTTGGTTTGACTCTCTTGACTTTTGTTCTGAAACAGTTGTTGTAGTAGAAGTACTTTATTTTATACTGCTAAAGTTTGAATTGTAGTTATTTATTAAAAAATGAAACATTTTTATTGCCCAAAGTATTTGTGCTGTTTTTATCACAATTATAATAAACTACCTGGGGGGGGGGGGTCAATTATTCAATGATCATGACATGTCCAAGCAAAAAGTATCGGTATCGGTCGATACTACCCGGTATTTACTTGGTATCGGATCGATACCAAAATTCCCAGTATCGCGCACCCCTAGTTTCCACACCCGAACACCCACGGACTGTCTGAGCGCGAACCACGTGATCACTTTCAGGGCTTTGACCACGTCTCCCAAAGATCGTTGATGTGAGAGGGAGTCCCACTCCGCCAGTAAGATTCAGACACTAAATCCTCCAGTGTTTTTATAACTTCGTAATGGCGATAAAACCGACGGCCGCCTCACGACGGCTCGTTTAAAACCGCGTTTTCACTCCGTTAACGGGCTCTGGCTACCAGAAGTCAACTCCAACAGGGGGGGCGGGGGGGACTTCCAAAACGTTAAATTCCACGCAGGACGTTGAACATTGCGTCAGTAAAATCAGTTCTCACCTTGAGGCTTGAGTCGGGACCACCGGGAGCAGGAGGGACGTCCGTCCGTCTCCGGTGCTTCAGCTGCGGCTCAGACTAACGTGGGGAATGACGCCGGTCCCGGAGGCTGTCCTTCACATGTCAGTCATGCCTTACCATAAAAGGACCAACTGGATCCGCAGCACAAATTCTCCTCTTCTCACTAGAATGTCATCCTGACAGGGTCGACACTGAATTCACACTGTGGTGCTGCGAATAGCCGCAGCCAATTAATATTCAGGTTCTTTATTGTCTTCCAAGTCAAATATTTGACTAGAAGTAATAATTATGGGAGAACAGGAAGGATTATAACATCTGGCATTAAATTGTTTAGAGATTTTGAGCCACATTTGAATATAAACAGTTTTTAACGCATTTCTTCCATTGCTCTTCTCTGATACAGATTATGGTCAATCCATGTTAGTATTAAGCGAGTTTATCAAACTTAGTGGATGAACTTAGTCATTCAGTAGTTTTCTTAAAACAACATTTTTTTTCATGAGATTATAACAAACATACCCCTGTATCCGTACTGAGTAAATATAATTTTAGCACTCATTCTCTTGAGAGTTCCCTGTATTTGTAATTGTCCCACATTACTGACATCTATACACATCAACGGTCTGCATATCAATATGGGACATTTTAATATGCGGTCTGCTGGTATATAGAAGTACAGGAGTACTGGATATTCAACTGCTAGAGGGTACATTTAACATCTTCAAGTGTGGTTTCAGTTGTTTGATCCTCGTGATCAGGAATGAGAGAACCACAGTGCTGTTATCGTCTTTCCCTGCTCGGTTTCAGGAGCTCTGCGATGGACTTTGTCCACTGTGTGAAAGAGATCCTTTAGTTTGTACAGAAAAATAATCTGCAACACCTGTAAAAGTAGATTTAACTGACACCCCCCTGCCAGACTGGCGGAGTGAAGCTCAACGACGTCTCGACGAGACGCTTTGGACGTGTCCTGTGCTCTACGATCCCAGCTGATGAGCCTCCTGTCTCACTACAGGTTCATATCCAATCCTGGACCACTGCAGCGGCTATGCTGTAAGGGAAACACTTTGACATGTGTGTTCAGTTCTCGTCAATTGACTCGGAGGAGGAAAACACCACAGGTTTTTCCTGTTGGACCGTAGGAACACCAGCAGGGCCGGAAACCTTCTGACTGTCATTGTGCTTCAAGCCAAACCCAACCGCCTGGTGAAATCTGCATGCCTCGTCATCGTGTGAACATGCTTCAGTTTCATTCAGTCATTATCTTCTAAATGTAATGTACTTTATTAATCCCCACAGGGAAATTGTTAGTCCACTCTAGCACACAGTTAGTCGCATGCATATACATATATACATATACATATATACATATACATATATACATATACATATATACATATACATATATACATATACATATATACATACACACACACACACACATATATATACTGTATATATATATATATATACACACAGTATATATATACTGTATATATACTGTGTGTGTGTGTGTGTGTGTGTGTGTGTGTGTGTGTGTGTGTGTGTGTGTGTGTGTATATATATGTATATAAATAGATATATACAGTAGATAGTGTGTACAGGCCTGTAACACACACACACACACACACACACACACACACACACACACACACACACACACACACACACACACAGGGGCCTGTATGAAAGTGAGGGAGGGGCAGCTCCTTCATGGCACGCCCTAATGAGCAACTTAAAAAGAGGTCGGTGCCTTGCTCAAAGGCGCCCCGGCGGTGAACTGGCACCTCCCACTGCCAGCTCACACTACAGACTGTCCGACACGGGTCGTGACTCTTTTTGTTCAGTGAAGGATGTTTTGCTGGGACCGGCTTTTAGCTGGACTGGAGGTTTGTCCACCGACAGGAAACGACCAGTGGAGCTGATCTCAGTCTGTAGGTCTCATATTAACATCCAAAGATATATAACAAAAAAACAAAAAAGTAAATGCAGATCACTAGGGTTAATAACACTGTGTGGGAGAACCCTGTTGAAGATGAAGAGATCGGCAGCAACAAAGGATGGCGGGCGGGGTCTGCTGCATGTGATGATGTCATACCAGGACAAATTTGTAGAAAATCAACCACAATCCAGGCAGTTTCCTGCCGACGCCCACTGAGGTCGATAACAAAACCCCCCCCAGAAAATCAGGCATCTACCCACAGACCCTTTTGTGAGGCATCTGTGGGTAGATGCCTTGAGATGAAAGCTGTCCTGTGGCCATCAAAATGATGGAAGGGACCATGATGACCAGGTTGGCTCACAGTTGACTTGTCCCCTGAAAGCGTTGGAAACAGTAATTATGAATAAAGTAGATTTATTTTGTTAGATTATGTTAAATGAACTAATTCAATCATTCATTTAATATGCCATATTTTTTTGAGTTTCTCAAGAAATAATGCTTAGATGCAGATGGAAAAAATCATTTTTTAAAGAGATGGCTTAAAAATCCTGTAACATGAATCGGACGTATGTTTATTGATTAAGAGATTAAGGCCCCGTTCACACGATGACGGATTTTATTTTAAACGCCACTTTTTAAAAATGCATCAAAAACGATTCGCGTCCACACAACAGCATTTTCAAAAAAACGTAAACGCAGCAGTGCGTTTTCAAAGACGGCTATAAGCATGCCAAACCATGTGGTGGCAGTATTGAGTCAAATTTTATCCAATAGGAATCCTCCGTGTTGTGTTGTCACAACACACGGGCCCATAAATATGACGTCACGGAGGTTTTCGTTGCAGACAAGACGTCAGCGTTTTTAAAAAGTTGCAGATACACCGTCCACACGACAACGCAGACCCAGCGTTTTTAAAAAAATCCACCTCGGCCAGCGTTTTTAGAAAGTTGCATTTTCGTTCCGGATATCTGCGTTGTCGTGTGGATGGAAGGTATAAACGCAACAGAAAAGTTGCGTTTTCAAAAAATCCGTCATCGCGTGGACGGGGCCTGAGACTTGATTGACTTGAAGGGGACTGTAGGGTCTGTTATTTGTTATTGGTTTGCATCACATGACCTTGCTCACAGTTCCTAGCGACCGGTGTCGCTGTGAATGTGTGTGTTTGTGTGTGTTCCGTGGTTCTTTGCCTTAAGCTGCTAAGATTAGCTGACCCTTAAATTACCCCCCGGCCCCCACTAACTTTAGATGGTCTCCAGTCAGTGCTGACAACACATGACCTAAAGCCTGTATGGACTCCCCAAGCATTGGTCACGCTTGCCGACACCTAGTCCAGCTCAGCCAATGACATCAAAGCACTGAGGGGGGGCAAGAAGAGCTGTATTGAATTTCAAAACAGAGAATTTCAGAAGCACTTTCCCTTCGCTTCCTTCTGTCAAAATGCTTTACTGGATTTCAAAGAACCGGAAAAAAGTTGAAGAAGCATTGTGAAGAAAGAAGACTTAAGGGTTGTGTTCAAGGTAAATCTCTGGTGAATGCTAATCTGTCAAGGTTAGAGAGGCTTTCAGGGACGCAGGTCCACGACCTTCCCTCACTGCAGGTGAAAACAGCCACATTAAACATCTGACTATCACAAACCTGACGTCATTCTCTTGTGAAGACACAGCGGAGAAGGTTTGTGTTATTTCACATTGTCCTTCTCATATTTGCAAAAAATAGATAGACTCCAAGGGCAGCTGTGTGCATTCTTGTGTTTCTGTAACATGTCTGTCAACTATTGGCAGAATGTAGTTATTTCCCAGCCAAGCATTTTGCTAGGAGGTGTCTTGTTTCATTCACATCGCAGACGTTGTGTTCGGAAACTTTGGAAGGTCAAAGCTATTGTTGAACAAAGTGTGCGCACCTGTTGGTGGAGGTGACAGCGTTCCTGCGCTGCAGACAGCCGGAGGACACGAGGCCAGACGTACCAGACGCTTGTGCTTATTGCAGGGGGTAATTCACTTCGAGTCAAGACACATACACATATTAGCCATGCTAGCATCGTGACCATGCTAATGGCACAGTCAGGAAGAGAAAAATCAATCAGTCATTGTTGACAGACAATGTTTCCTCATGACTTTAGCAACAAGGCTTCAGCTTTTGGGCAGATTTCCAATGATTGTATCAATCATAAGGTAATAACTTCCTTTGTTTATTTTCTTTTATGCCCATCATTATGTCAAAGTATATCAGATTAAAAAAACACAGCATTCCCTTCATTTTCATATAATTCTTTATGCATAGTAACAACATTAGCCAGTGTTATCATTCTAACATACCGGCTAAACAGCATTCTATGATTGTTTGGGTATTAGCGTACAGATAGCTGCTTGCATGGCTTTGTCTAACTTTTTTGTATTGTCCTAGCTTCCAGTTGAGATGCTACCACAACTTAAATCAGTGACTGCTCAAGAGTGACACTTGGGCTTTGATTGATCGGTCCTCCGGTCAAACATGTGTCGCTACCTCACCATCACCTTGTGTTCAGCTTCTGTGAGCAAGAATTTACCCTCATGCTGCAAAATAAGATACCTGATGAGCATCCTTAGGAAGTTTCCTTGTGTGACTAATGCACAACTCCACCGGGACCTCCACAGAAGCTCGCTGTCACCTCCTAATCCCTGCAGATTCATGAGGGAACCTCATTTTAAATATTTCCACCACCTTGACACAAGCGCTACCTCTTATGTCCAGTTTGTGCGTTTTTGTTCATCATCCAAAAGGAATGTGTTCAAAGCCGAAGCTCCAATCGGGATCTTTGAGGACCGTTCAGCCACCAGTTTCAACTTCAGTTCACTGAGATCTTTTAATCGACTGTGCAGACATATTAACATTTATTTCAGAAGAATGGATTTTGTAACCCAAACTGAAAATGCATGTCTTGCAACTCCAGACAATCTAGGCAGGTCACGCAGGAAGAGACGAAGCCAAAGACATCAGGCAGCCGGAGGGCAAAAGTTATCTGAAGGCAAAGATGTAACTCAGGCCCTGAAATTCAAAGATAAACAGGAGAGTCTAGAAACAAGTCCTTCATCACAGGAACATTTTGGACCGCAGCTATGTCACACTAGCTCACTGGTGACAACATTTGGCAAGCGCTATAGCTATATTGCTAATCATATTAACTCGGTCTTTTCTCGCAACTTTGCAAAAGTTCCTCAGCGGGAGGATTTGGAAAGGATGCCCAGCACCAGAAGAAAACGGAGGAGAAGACAAGTCCAAAGGACTGAGATCATTAAGTCGGAATCAGGTCCTGAGCAGACGGAAGTGGAATCCGATTACAGCGCCAGCTACACTCACTTTGGCAGACACATTAATAAGTACTTTGGCGTGAAGGTACCCGATGGAGTCGATCAAGATCAGCGCAATTCACAGCAGAAACCTAAACACTGCCTTTTACCACAAGCTACCTCAAAAAATCAAGATGCCATGTTACAACAGAAGGGAGAAAAGGCTCCCGTCCCTGAATACGGAGGCCTTTTTCATAGCAGCACCAATACCACCGGATTTGGAGAGAACTATTTCCAGACCTCCAGGCACATCAATCAGTATTTCAAGGGGCAAAGTGGATTGGATGCGAACACTGATGAGCTGGACACGGACCCTGGATTTGTTACGTCTGAGAAAACCGTGTCCTTTATGAACTGCCTTCGCCACCCCACAAGCATCATTCCCGGCTTCCTGGGCGCTTATCTAAAGCCGAGCCCCTCAACCCTGACTGGGGAACGCAAAACATCCGCAACCACACATCAGAAGGTGAGCTGAAATGAAGTGTGGTGTGACATTGATCAAGAATCAAATTTAATCACAATAAAATGACCCATTCTGATTGTTGAGTCGTCCTGATTGGCTGGTATCGTTTGCTTTGGGCTGTCACACTCGACTTTGTGTGGGGTTATCAATGCATTAATTGCTCACTAGATAGAATTATTCAGAGACAAGGTGAACCCGAGCCGTCTGGAGGGCTCTGCGTATAACATGGAGTCTTCTTAATGATTATTTGTCATTGATCAATTAACACATAACAGATGGAGATATGTCTATCATACTGTATTTAATTGATAATGATGGTGGTTGTTATTATTATTATTATAATAATATTGATATAATAATAATAATAATAATAATAATCATCATCATCATTATTATTTTATTTATTTATTTATTTTTATTTTATATACTGGTTTGATCCCCGAAGGGAAATTAAGAACGCACACTCTAGCTACTGATTCAAACGCATGCATACATATATGTTTGTGAGTACAGGCCCCTGTATCACACACACACACAAGGGGGCCTGTAGGCATGCAGGGGAGGTAGAGTGGCAGCAGCTCCTTCTTGGTGCGCCTCAAATGAGCAATTTGTAAAGGGGACGGCACCTTGCTCAAGGGTGCCTCGGCAGTGCTCCGGAGGTGAGCTGACACCTCCCACTGTCAGCTCACCTCCGGGTATGTTTTTGGGGGGGCGGGAGCGGGAATCGACCCGCTCTACTGCTGGCTTTACCACTGAGCCACTGCCGCCCTATTATTATGATTATTATTATTATGCATACCAACTGGGAACGTGAGAACAAGTTTTTCTTTTTTTTACTACAGCGCTTGTGCAACAGTCTGTATCCATGGCAGCACAGGTGCAAAAACCTTTAAACGGCCCTCGTGATGGAATAGTGAGAGAATGAGAGGCTGGAACCCTTGGAACGAGCTGTTCATACATGAGATAAGATAAGCTCTAGTTTATTGTCCCTGTGGAGAAATTCTCATTCTTCACGCGACCCCTCCCCGTCGAGCAGTGGAAGGGGATGGAGGCGCTCCTCAGCCACCTGGTGCTCAGCCTGATTTTTGACTGTAGGCCTCCATCTACAGTGGAGCCTACTGCTCCGTCTCCTACGTCATGTCCTACTACTGCAGCTCCATCATCTGCTCTGAACTCTCCCTTTCTTCTCAGACCACACCATGTGACCTGCTTTCCTCTAGCTTTAAACTCTCCACCTTTTGTCTTGTGTTTTCTTTGTGTGATTTGTATTCAAGCCCCCGACTACACACTGAACTTGTGAGATCAGAACTTGTGTGTTGAAGCTGCACCGACGGTAGCACCACGTATCCCCAGCAACATTAGTGTGACAGATTGGATGAATAGTTGTTGAGAGGGGCAAAGGGCAGACTGGTAGAATCCTTCTCTTATTTAGCTCAAACCACCTGCAGTCATTGGCTTAGTTTGATCATGTGACCTTAAAGTTTAAAGTTGTGTGGGTTTGCAGCTCGTCCTGAGCCGTCGACCAGCGGAGGAGGTGACACAGCGATTGATCGGCAGCCTGGCTCAGGCTTCATCACCAGAAGCTCTGACCGCCTGCGTGGAAGCTCTCAACAAACATCTCATTTCTTACCCATCATGCAAAGCATTAATGTGGCAGGTGTGTTGGAATCTTTTTTCACAAGTGTTGAGCAAAGCCACGTTAGGCTGAGTTGATGTTTGGCCTCCAGGAGAAAACCACAGTCACACTGCTGAGAAAGCGACGAGCCCACAGAGAGCAGCAAGCGCTGCAGAGCGCCCTCAGAGAAACCTTGGCTCTGATTGGCTATATTGATCCGGTCAGAGGTCGTGGCATCAGAGTGCTCTCCATTGATGGTGGCGGCACAAGGTAACTGTAAGACATTTGATCATGGAATGAAGGCCTCATAGCATAAGGGGGATGGGGTAGCAGAGTCTTGAGCTGGGGACCAGAGGGCGGCCCGTTTAAGACCTGAGTCAGGAAAAAAAATTCATTTCATTTCATTTCGTAAAGTACCTACGTCACACAGCACTTACACTGTAACATATCTCTCATTTCATTCTAACACAATGCAATGTTATTGATTTATCAAACCCGAAGAGATACTTGATTTGATGATTTGATTTGATGTCATGCTAACTGTTAATTCTTCTTTCCAGAGGCGTGGTCCCTTTGCAGGTGTTAAAGCTGCTGGAAGCCGAGACAGGAAAGAAAATCCACCAGCTGTTCGACTACATCTGCGGCGTGAGCACAGGTGCTGGACACAAGAACTGAAAGTCACCAAAAATGACAAAATAATCTCAGGTTTAATCTCCTTTGTGGCGTCTGTCTCATGTTCTCTAAAGGGGCTGTTCTGGCTTTCATGCTGGGCTTGGTCCACTTTTCTCTGGAGGAGTGTGCTGACATGTATCGACGCTTTGGCTCTGAAGTGTTTCAGCAGAACCCGCTGGTCGGCACCATGAAGATGGGCTGGAGTCACTCCTACTATAACACTGAGACCTGGGAGACAATACTACAGTATGCACAAACGAATACAAGATAAGTACATCTGCTTTATCAGAACTATCTTATAGTTTCCTGCTTTTGTCTCATTGAGGGAAAAGCTGGGACATAAATTACTTATTAAAACAGCCGGGGATGCGTCGAGTCCTAAGGTGAGTTGATTTATGGCTCCCTGAAGTTCAAACCCAGAAAAAACACTGTTGTGTTTCTGGAAGCATTAAATAGATTTTTGTTGCTGCTCAGGTTTCAGCAGTCAGCGCGGTGGTAAACTGGGGTACCGGTCCGAAGGCCTTTGTCTTCCGGAACTACAACCACAAACCGGGCTCTCTGAGCCGCTACGCAGGAGGGTCGAGCTTCCAGATGTGGCAGGCAGTGAGAGCATCTTCAGCTGCCCCTGGATACTTCCAGGAGTTCCCCTTACAAAGTGACGTTCACCAGGTACGACTGAGTTGCTTCTGTTGTCAGTGGAGTCAAAATTATCTTACTCATGACCTGCAAATGAGTCATATAGGGTAAATAAGGATTGATATGCTATTAAAATGTAAAAAGTCAGTCAGGAGAGTTTGCATCTTTCACACGACTTCCACACTTTTAAGATTTCTTCTTCCTCCGTCCTCTCGTAGGACGGAGGAATTATCCTGAACAATCCCTGCGCCCTGGCTGTTCACGAGAGCCGTCTATTGTGGCCCAACCAGCCCTTCCAGTGCGTTCTGTCTCTTGGCACTGGTCGCTATGACAATGCTAAGCGCGGCCCCGTCACCTCCACTAGCCTGAGGGCCAAAATCAGTAACCTGATCAGCAGCGCTACCGATACCGAAGGGGTCCACACCCTTCTGGACGATCTACTGGCTCCGGATGTCTACTTCCGTTTCAACCCCATGCTGAGCGCTTTGGTGTCCCTGGATGAGAGCCGGCCGAAGGCCCTGGACCTGCTGCAGGGGGACACCCGGAGATACCTGGAGAGAAATCGGCCCAAACTGGCGAGGTTGTGCTTGGTGCTCGGAGCAGAACGCTCCGCACTCAGCAGGACCAGGGACTGGATGAGTGAGAGGGCCTGGGTGCTGAAGCAGAGATGGGAATGAGTCGGTTCCTGATGGAGATGCGCACCTGAGTCACATCCAATGGTTGCTACCTCCATTGTGTGAAGCGTAAATGCTTCCACACCCCACTGTGTCAAACAAGGGAGCCCCGTTTTAGGGTTAGGGTGTGTGACTCACTCACTACAAGTGAGTCACTGTCTATGGATGTGGCTTTTAAATCCTGAATAATACACCCTGTCAGGACTGCTGTATTGTGGGGGTAACCAGCATCCCTGTCTGACTCAAGGTGTTTGGTGATTTGTTGATTGAGACCCTGCCAGGCACTCTATTTAAATTTTCTTCCACCATGTGTGGAAATGTTGATTTTACCATGATAGTCCTTCTTGTTTTGTAGTTTATATTTGGATTAAATGATTAATATAGAATATTAAGGGTTGTGTGTTCGTGGTTCTGCCTCAACACAGAACAACTGAAAGTATTTGGTCTTTCAAGCAGCCTGTTGTTCATTATTGCTTGATGGGAGCTGAATGAAAGCTGAACCTAATCGACTAATGAGTTCATGACTGGTCATTGCTGTTTAACTCCACTCTCCCATCATGGTGGAGATGATGTCACATTGATTTGTGGATTCCACAATGGAATTGTTTTAACAGGCTTTCAGGCCCTGTCTGCTGTTCGGTGCGACCCAACCGTCCCGTCGGGGTTCTGTTATCTTTCTTGTCATTTGCTTTAAGATGACAAAGTGATAGATAAGACTAATATGATGTGAAATGAGAGAAGAATCCACCTCCACTGCATCAAGGGGAAGCAACTACACACCTGTCAAAGGTGTGACCGCTGAGACGCTCACCGTCGCAATCTTCCAACATGAAGACACTCCTTTAGAGTCTTCTCTTCCTCCTCCTCCTCCTCCTTTTCCTCCTCCTCCTCCTCCTTTCACGATACCCATCCAATTCTAGGTTTTAATGATGTCATACTCTATATAGAGCAGTGGGATTGGTCAGATCCCGCTCAACAAGGTTGTGTGAGACATCTGGGACGAAGTCTGTTTTTCGGTGGCGTTCCCCTTGGTCGAGAAATTCAGTGTGTGTGATGTTGAACCCTTTTCATGCTAACTTCTCTTCTAGCACCACCATGGGGTCAACATTAGCCGCTTAAGTAAAATGCCTCGGCAGCTCTTTGTTGACTTGTTATGAAGGTTGGTGAAGGCTTTCATTTTCCTCTCTAATTAATTGGTCTGAATCTTTCTTGTGTCACCTTCAAGTGAAAACATCAGCTTGTATAATTGTCCATCATGAATCGGTGATGACTTAATGCTCCACAACAACAGTGTTGCTCCATCCTCTGGACCCCAATCCCTGAGTGGTGATGTCAAAGGGCAGAGAAGCGGGTTTGAGCAGGTAGGTTGTGCAGCTGAAAGCCTCCTCCCACACGCCATCTGAGCCCTGGACCTGGTTCTGTCTGCCTCTTCAGGGTGCAGTCGGGTTGGTGGCACTGATCACCGCTCACTATCAGGCCCACTTTGCTCCACTGGTGGGGAGGAGACCAAGTCTGACAGCCGAGAAGCGTCTGCTTTTGTCACGTGTGTCAGAAGCAAGTCGTGTGTCTGTTGTGGGTGGAGAGGCCAGGGGATGCAAAGCATCAGATTCAGAGATATGAGAGTCCAATCCATCAGATCATATTTCTAAATATGAAAAAAAAACATAAAATCTTGAGTAATCAGCAACAAATTTGAACAGAAAAGTAATATTTTATATCAATGACTAACCTCACTCTGACCATGTGGGTATCTGACAGCCGGCACGGGTCAAGACTTAATGACCGTGAGATGGTACCTGTGTTCACACATGCAGCTTGTCTTTGTATTTCCTGTGTCTGTCTGTCCGTCCGTCCGTCCGTCCGTCCGTCTGTCTCCTTTGGTACAGTTCACTGAAAACCATGAATTCCATTGACCTTTTTCATCCTGTAAGGATATTAACGTGGAAAGCTCTGTGAAAAATTGGGTTTTCTGAAAAACTGGATGTGTTCTAATTGTTGAGATGAAACATCTGAAACAAATGGAAGAGATACACCCGGACGGCACAGCGTGTTATAGGATAGAAGGTTGGAAATTAAATTGTTGAGTTTGGAACTTTTCCATCTGTTGCAGCACTATTGGTCACATGACCACAGATTTGCCGGTTTTTATAAAAATTAATAGGCAAGAAACCAAATTTCATCCTCTGTTCCATCGCTCACTCCAGTCAACAATGAAGGCCACATTTTAAAGTCTTCAGCACCAACAACGATGCCAGTTGTGTGGGGTACTTTGGCTCAGTTGGTCTAATCAAATAGATTTTACACAAGACATTATTCACTTATGGGAGAGGAAATCCTGAAGAAGATAAGAAAGCTCGACCACTTCCATTTCTGTTGGTGTAAAGAAAAAACAAACATTTATTTCATATTATTTGTGTACGGTTGGCATTAGAGAGGCCAGTCAGAGCGGTGAAGTGGGTGATGAGTGGGTGATGTGTACCAATCATCCATTATTCATGAGATGGGTGGGCAGTGACTCAGAAACTGTTACCGACGTGAAGCGATTCCTCGAAGATCCTTGACCTGATATCTGACCAACTAAGACATTAAGTGGATAAACCTGCATCAGCAAAACTAATTTTGTTGGGAATAAGTCCTTCAGATAATTAGGACATTGGGAGGCAGACATGAGGAGGAGAGAGCCCTGCTTTGAGAGAGGCAAGTACGACCACATTAACTTTCTGGTTCACCACGTATTCATACAGATGGTGTGTTGGATTCTGTGCTACACTAGTACTGAGACAGCAGTGTGATCTTGGCTTCATGTACTTTTACCTCATTATTTATTTTGATGCCACTATATTTGTGTGATTACATTTTTTTAAGAAGCGTAATATAATAAATGAATTGTTGAAATCATTTTTGGTTTGTGATTCGTCACCAGTGGCCACTAAAATATTTCATGTTTTTGAGTGATTTTATCATCTGAGGTTGTGTAATTTAAGTATTTGACACTCAAAGACAGTATGATAAAAGACATTTTTAAAAAATCAGAGATTTTGTAACACTTAAATTATTTGTCTCTTTAATTTATCATCTCAAGACCTCTCAGATCCATTTGTGGTCTAGAAGGGGCCTGATTTGATGCAGCGGACACATTCTACACTTCATTCTACTCTACTGAAGTGACGATTCCAGGATTTATATAACTAGTATGAGGCAGAGTATATGCACATCATTTTGTCTATAATTGATTAGAAATGCGTGAGTGATCAGACTTGAGTCTCAGTTATCAAATAGCCCATCAATTGCAATAATATTGATCCCCACTACTTATTCATGACGTAAGAGAAAAACATCACTGCAATATTGTTGACAAATAAAGAACTACCACACACAATGTTACTTGATATAGATAGTGTATACAATGTGATCGATTAGTTGAACATTGGATGTAAACACTTTTTTTTGTTTAATATAAAGAACACAGGCGCAGATATTTTAAACATGAAGTTGTAACTGTATGATCATACATGGATAAATTTACTATATCATGGAAGATATGACAGCTTCCGCACTGGCAGTAGCCTTGGTATATTATAATGCAAACCATGATCTGTTTTCATTATGTGTTGCCCCAACATCACAACCTACCACTTCTCACAGAGGACACGGAGGGGCATTTGGGAATTGGGGTAATGGGGTACGTCAGGCATATAAATGACGTGTTTCATGAGACAATTAATTATTAATGATATTTTTTTTCTCTAGATGCAACTCCATGCATTCTCTGGCACAGGAACAAACTGATGAAGGTTACAGAGGGCAATCATACTTTCTTACATTGGTTTACTTTGGTTCCCCGGTGCTTGAATCACAGTGCCTTGCGAAAGTATTGGCCCCCCAAGAACTTTCTGACATTTTGCCACATTTCAGGCTTCAAACTCAATGATAAAAAACTGAAAATATTTTTCAAGAATCAACAACATGTGAGACACAATAATGAAGTTGAACCAAATTTATTCAACATTTTATATTGTGTTACAAATAAAAAACTGAAAAGTAGGACGTGCAGAAGCATTGGCCCCCTTTGAGTTATACTTTGTCCTTCTGCTGCGATCACAGCCACAAGTCTTTTTGGGTGTGTTTCTATAAGTTCTACACATCTTTAGACAGAAATCTTTGCCCACTCTTCCGTACCAAACAGCTCCAGTTCCTTAAGGTTTGATAGATGTCATTTGTGCACAGCAGTGTTCAGATCTTTCCTCAGATGCTCCATTGGATTGAGGTCTGGACTTTGGCCATTCTAACACCTTTATATGTGTTAGAATAATGTATATAATTTATCTCATATTTACTCTTTTTATATTCCTTTATTCTTTGTAGCATGGCCGTGTTAATGTTTATATCTGTATGAAGTGTATTACTATGTTTTAAGTTCTTTTCTAGGCAGACGAGACCAGCAGGGGGACCACCAGAGTGTTGGTGGGAGCCATCTGAGCAGGATGCGACCTCTGAATGACAATAAGAGTGACACTGGTTGTTATCTTCAAAGGAGAGGATGCCCTAAAACAGATTAGAATGACTGTGTCACTTTTTTATTGCTTCATGCCAGATGTTGTTTTACTGTTGTCTTTCTGCCCCCCATCCCTTAGAAAAATAAATGTAAACAGGGACTGCCCTAAATAAAAAGAGGGTTCGGCAGAGAAATCCTGGGAGCGGATAGACATCTGTAACTGGGCACATCTCTGTTCGTTTCCCCTCGCGAGTCTAACTGTTGTCTTCTCCTTTTTGAGTGTGTTTGAATGTTTTAGGTTGCCTGAACCTGACATTAAATTGGTCCTTCGAGCCGGATGCCAATACACCTAAGGATTCCAGCGGGTGACGAGGACACCGGAAAGACCGTGGCCACGGCAGGCTAGCCTAGGAGCAGCCTAACAGATCCTTTCCAGGACCGGCCTCCTAGTCACCAGCTGGGATCCACGGGTTGACGGCATTCCGAGAGGGAAGACAACAGTGGTGAGTACAAGCTGTTTAAAAGGAAATGAATGAATGTGGGCCGATGCGCAAAGTAAACTAAATTTGGACGACGGAGTCCGGAATATCCGTGTAAATTGGCTGAAGAGTACAAACCCTGAAAATACTAGTCACTAGCAGGTAAACGAGGGACGACGGAGTCCGATAAATTCCGTGATAATTGATGGACGACGGAGTCCGACAAATTCCGTGTAACAAATTTGGACGACGGAGTCCGGAAGATCCGTGTAAATTGGCTGACTAAATCAAAGGATGGCGGAGTCCTGCAAAATAGGTGCTTAAATTCCGTGGACAAACGTTTGTGTGAGAAAGTGAGAGTGTGAATGGAAATAAAATACCACTAGGTGTTATTATTTCATACTAACAGTAGGATTGTAAGCAGCAGACTGGTGTGGATGCAAAGGCAAGAATTCTCCACTCGAAAGAGTTGAAGTGAGAATTACCACAACAGGAAATTGATTTGCTGCCCTACTGACAGAAAACCAGTTTTTAGAACACCCTAGGTGTTGACAGACTGGACTAAAATTTTAAAATGGGGAAAGGAATAAGTCAAATAAAGGCCAAAGATACACTGCAGTGTTAAGATTGGAAACTTATTGAAAAACAGGATCCTAAAAAAAGTTTAAAATAAAAGACAGATGATAATAGAGGATAGTATAAATTGGAGGTCAATTAAACACATAAAAATAGCAGCGCTTCATGAAATAATAATAATAATAATAATAATAATAATAATAAAGGGTAGCTACAACATAATGGGGAAAAAATAAAAATAGAGAAAAAAGAAATAACAAAAGAAAAGTATAAACACAAAGTAAGAAAAGGAAAGAATTAGCACATACTGTATATTCCATTGAAATAAAATGGGCATATGAATGTATAAATTATATAAGTGATATAAACTTTGTGGTGAGTCTTTCAGTTTCTGGTATATATTCTCTGTATACTATAGGTGAGAGCTGCTCAGTATGAAAGTGTCATACCAGCCACCTGGCTGAAATAAAGTCACCCAAGTTAGTGCGTGTTTGATAAGATCCAACCATATACGTATGGGGAGATCAGTGTGAGTGTGCATTGTGTGATTGATAAGCCATTGAAAGTATAAGTATTAAATTTATATTACCCATTGAGTCAATTCAAATTATGGGGTAAATATGAGGTTATAAATGTTTTATTTTGGCACCGAATCATAAAAAGGGGTTTACATTAATGGGAATATTGAACGGGAATTCTTTAGAAAGTTTAAGCACGTTGATAAGAGAAAGTAAAGATAAGTGAAAGAAAAGAAACAGGAAGTCAGCAGGAGCCTTTAATCAGAAAGAAGAAGACATATTCTATCAGGGAAGTTTTAGAGGCAGCTTTGGAGGTAGGAGACATGGAGGAGGAGATGGAAGAGGTGGAGCTACATAGAACATGTCAGAATGTTAATGTTGTGGGAAGGAAGGACATATACAGTAGCCAGAGATTGTCCTGATAAGGAAAGAGTAGATTAAGATTGACTAAGAGAATGTGATTCGTTGACAGAAAATAAATAAATAAATAGATAGAGAAAGACTTTAAAGTGGAATGTGAGACAAAAGAAGTTCTTAATTATAAACTTAAAAGATTTGTTCTTGATGGATGGAGTAAAACCAGAAACATTGCTAATGGTAAATGGAAAACCTATGACTTTCTTCTGTGACACTGGTGCGTGAAGAATGATACGTAAGGAGTCTATTCCAGGCTCCAGACAAAGTAACCAGAGTGTGATAGTAAAATCTGCTAATGGCAAAATGTCCGCTGTACCACAATCAGAACCCGTTTGGTTGAGAGATCCCCAAGGACAGTCCTGTCAAATGTCAATATTAATGTTTCCTGATTGTCCTGTAAATCTATTAGGCCGTGACGGTCTGCTATTGCTAGGATTAGCATTAATGCCAAGTTTTGAGGGAAACATTGTAGTAAAGAGAAAAGCAGACCTTCAAAAGGGAGACATTTTTGTTCTCCAGGGAACAGGTGAACTGTTTTATTATTACTCCCTTGATATTCCAAATAAAACACCTCATGAGACAGCCACAGCTCTGATGACAGAGGGACAAAAGATAGTACCTAAAATACAGAACAAAATGTCAGAGGAAGATTTGCATATCACACTCTGGTACAAAACCACACCAGGACCTGATGAAAATTATGAAAAGAGTTTAACTAAAGCCACGCCAACAAGAGTCACAGTAACTTATGTCTATTCAGATGGGGAAGCTAATGCAGCTGCAGCAGTTAAGTTGTTATCAACAGAGACAGTAAGACTGTTAAAAATGTGGACAGCACCTTTTATTGCTTTGTATAAAAGTAATACAGAAAATTGGAAAGATTGGAGTAAAATGGTGGTAAAAGGTGAAAATGCAGTTGATTGGGAACACATCTCTGATACTATGGTTATAAGTGCTGCCACTGGACTGACCAGAAAAGCATTGTTCTGGACAATCCAAGTACAAAAAGGCGTACACATGTATACTAAAAATCTGTCTAACCAATGACTGTTTGTGCTCACACAAGAAGAGGAAGAACTGTTAAAAGACGTTCCAGAGAAATTATGGTCTAGAAATTCCACTGATGTTGGTTTAATAAAAGGAACCCTACCTGTACAAATTAGACCTAAAACTGAACATAGACCTTGTGTGCGACAATATCCATTAAAACAGGATGCATATGAAGGCATAAAACCAGTAATTAATGACTTAATAGCTGCCATGTAATACTCCAATATTCCCAGTAAAAAAACAAGCACCATCTGTAGGATGGCGTATGGTCCAAGATTTACAGGCCGTAAATAATGCTGTCTTCAAAGAGCACCATGTGTCCCAGACCCTTACACTTTGCGAAATTCACTCAGACCAGATGCTAAAGTTTTCACTGTTGTAGACATCAGTAATGCATTTTTCTCTATACCTGTTGATAAGAACAGTCAGTTTTGGTTTGCATTTACCTTTGGTGGCCAGAGATATACTTATACCCGATTACCCCAAGGGTATTGTGAGAGTCCAACTATTTACCCTCAGGCAATGAATGCTAGCATGACAAAATTCCAACCTCCAGGAAATAGCCAAATTTTGATTTATGTGGATGATGTTTTACTAGCATCACCTGACAAAGAAACATGCAAAAAAGATACAGTGGCCCTATTGAAACATTTGGCTGAGGAGGGACATAAAGTGAGTAAAAATAAGTTACAGATGTGCAAACAACAGGTGAAATACTTGGGACATAATCTGAGTGCAGGAGGAAGAACAATAGTAGAAGATAGGAAAACTGCAATACTTCAATCACCTATACCACAAACTAAAAAGCAAATGATGTCATTTTTAGGTTTGACAAATTATTGTAGAAACTGGGTGCCAAATTATGCAGAGATAATCTCACCTTTGAGTAAAATGATGTATGATGAAGACCTTAAAATGACCTCACCTTTGAAATGGACAGGAGAGGCTGAAAATGCCTTTTGTGAAATAAAGCAAACTCTGGTATCTAGCACTGGAATCTAGCCTTGCCAAATTATAGTAAACCTTTTATTTAGATGGTAGATTGTAAAGGTCATTTTATGACCTCAGTTTTGGTACAACAATGCGGAGATAAAATGAAGCCAATACCGTATGCCTCATCTAAATTGGACAGTGTGGCATGTGTATTGCCACACTGTGTTAAAGTAGTCATTGTAGTATCCATGGCTGTGGAAACAAGCGCTACTTAAGTCTTGTTTCATCATTTGATTTTGAGAGTACCACATGCTGTCTCTGCTCTGCTCCTACAGACTAATATGACATTTTTATCACCTGCAAGACACTTGTCTTGCATGGCAACATTGTTATCCCAACCACATTTGACTATAGAGAGGTGCACAACGTTAAATCCAGCTACATTGTTACCACTACCTGATGATGGCATTAAACATGATTGTCAAGAAATAGCAGAAAAGACATCTAAAAGCAGAAATAATTTAAAAGATCAACCACTCAAAACAGGAGAAGTGCTATTTGTAGATGGTTCCTCTAAGAAAAATGATTTAGGTAAAACGCAAACAGGATATGCAGTAGTAACGCAAAAAACTGTAGTAAAGGCCGAATTCTTACCGTCAAATTATTCAGCTCAAGCCGCTAAATTAGTAGCATTAACCGAAGCATGCAAATTGAAGATAGGGATGTGACAATTTATATAGATAGTCAGTATGCATTTGCTACAATTCACACCTTTGCTCAATACTGGAAAAACCAAGGCATGATAACATCTACAGGCAAACCAGTGACACATGCAGAACTTTTATCTGATCTTTTAAAAGCAGTACAACTGCCAAAAACCTTAGCCATTTGTAAGTGTACAGCACACTATTTTGAGCCATGCTGTTACACATGTCTCAACAGGAGGGATGGTAGGACAGATACATCAAAATTATACCACATTGTAAAAAGGTCATTTCGGCTGAAAGGCCCTATAGGGGAGGTGAGCAAAAGCCTGATAATAGGGTGGATCCAGACGTGTAGAGACTGGTGAGATCCGAAAGTCAGTGAAGATCTTACAAGACACCAATCCTGGTAGAGGGCATCGTATTTCAGCCAAAATGACCCCTAAATGTTTAAAACAAGTTCTAAGATTTTGGGCATCGATTTTCTTTTTATTGTCAATCTTTCTTTTTATAAGGTATCTGTGTGAGGTGTCAAAGCCTCACACATTTCAGCTGCAAAACATCAAATATGCAAAAAGAAACGTTGCACCGGAAACTTACATTCCATGGATAACATCCTGGGTGTATAACAACTCGATAACCCTTACTGTGCCTCCTAATACTACGACCTCTGTAGATATTCCCATAACAGCATTGAAAGGATTCTGGAGTAAAACAGAAACCTTGGGTAAATATTGGACAGGCTATTGGTGGTACTTGACGGGACACATTTTACGACTTGATTGGAGCGCTTTTATTACGACCCAAGATGGGCAGTACTGGCCACCTGGTCATAGTGAAGAGGCCACCTTTTTTAAAGATAGAGTGACCCTCAGTCATTTAGGAGACCAACTCAGATGAACCTTTTCCCTTCCAGATGGTGAAATACGGCCCCCAAATGCCACATTATTTAACACATCTTGTTGGGGATTACTGCTGTGGGCCTGGTCCCAAGGATCAGACCCTTATTTCCCTGTTGTTGTGTGCGTAAACAGCACCATGGAATCAAAGGAACAACCAAAAATGAATAACTACACGCAACAAGCTGGCGTTAGAGCCGTCAGTGTATCTTTTGACAATGTCGATGGTTGGCTACACGTTAAAACCGGTGTTAGTGCAATAAATAACAATTGGCTACTTATGGTAGAACAGGCTGCTAAAGTGACAAACAGTGACTGCGTTGTATGCATGGGACCAAGACCGATTTTACAAGTGGTTCCAGCAGTCATCCCTAAACGATGTGTAATAGAAGTCATGAACAATACTAACCCTAACGCAGAGTGTGACAAGTGGGATTATGTCTTTCCAGTTACCACTACTGATAAAGAAAAACCATTGTTCTCTAAAAATGTTGCACCTGGTAATTTTTCTTGCATCAATATAACTGGACTTGGGAAACAATTAGGAAATCTTACTCGAAATTTATGTGACAAAATCATTAGAGTACCAAAAAAGTTCAAACCAGTAGCTAGAGCAGATATTTGGTGGTGGTGTGGGGACGACAGACTCTTTGACGAACTGCCACACAATTATACAGGAACCTGTGCTCTGTTTACATTGATGCTGCCGGTGTCAATTCACAAAATGTCTGTTGATAGAGTCGCCGCGTTAGCTGATAGAGAGGATTTCCCAATGATACGCCAACAAAAACGTTCACTTCATGATAATGACCCCACTTATATCGATGCCATTGGTGTGCCGCGTGGGGTTCCTGACGAATACAAATTAGTCAATCAGGTAGCAGGAGGATTTGAGTCCTTGTTTTGTTGTTTGTGTACGATTAACAAAAATGTAGACAGAATCAACTACATCCATTACAATGTCCAAAAACTGGGGAACTGGACACAGAGTGGATTTGAAGCAGTTCACAATCAATTATCAGCAACCTCCCTCATGGCGTTCCAGAACAGAATAGCCGTGGACATGCTGTTGGCAGAGAAGGGAGGGGTTTGTTCCATGTTTGGGGAAGGGTGTTGCACTTTTATCCCCAATAACACAGCTGCTGATGGAAGCCTCACCAAAGCCATAGAGGGACTTAGAACTCTCAATGGCAAGATGAAGGAACACTCTGGTGTCGACACGTCCATGTGGGATTCCTGGATGAATACCTTTGGCAGGTATAGAGGCTTAGTAACCTCATTTTTGGTGTCAATTGCAGTTTTCTCTGCAATTATGAGTTTGTGTGGATGTTGTTGTGTACCCTGTCTGCGTTCTCTTGTTAATCGTCTGATCACCACAGCAATCTCACCTTTGGAGGAAAACATGGCTCAAATGCATCCTTTGCTTGCTCCTGACGACTACACTGACGACGACAGTGACAATTTTGACGTAGACATATAGACATGATCTCCAAGTGTAAACATATTTGTGCTCATAAGAATGAACTGATAACTAAAAATCAATATGAAGAAGTTGATACAGAGATATGAGATTTTGAGCAAATATGTGATAAACAGGAGGGAAATGTTAGAATAATGTATATAATTTATCTCATATTTACTCTTTTTATATTCTTTTATTCTTTGTAGCATGGCCATGTTAATGTTTATATCTGTATGAAGTGTATTGCTATGTTTTAAGTTCTTTTCTAGGCAGACGAGACCAGCAGGGGGACCACCAGAGTGTTGGTGGGAGCCATTTGAGCAGGATGCGACCTCTGAATGACAATAAGAATGACACTGGTTGTTATCTTCAAAGGAGAGGATGCCCTAAAACAGATTAGAATGACTGTGTCACTTTTTTATTGCTTCATGCCAGATGTTGTTTTACTGTTGTCTTTCTGCCCCCCATCCCTTAGAAAAATAAATGTAAACAGGGACTGCCCTAAATAAAAAGAGGGTTCGGCAGAGAAATCCTGGGAGCGGATAGACATCTGTAACTGGGCACATCTCTGTTCGTTTCCCCTCGCGAGTCTAACTGTTGTCTTCTCCTTTTTGAGTGTGTTTGAATGTTCTAGGTTGCCTGAACCTGACACAGGTGATCATCAATCCAACCCTGGACCATGTGGTCATCAATCTAACCGTGAACAAGGTGATCATCAATATAACCCTTAAACAGGTGATCATCAGTCTAACCCTGAACCAGGTGATCATCAGTCCAATCCTGAACCATGTGATCATCAATCCAACCCTGAACCATGTGATCATCAATCTAATCGTGAACCAGGTGATCATCAATATAACCCTTTACCAGGTGATCATCAGTCTAACCCTGAACCAGGTGATCATCAGTCTAATCCTGAACCATGTGATCATCAATCCAACCCTGAACCATGTGATCATCAATATAACCCTTAACCAGGTGATCATGAGTCTAACCCTGAACCATATGATCATCAATCCAACCCTGAACCATGTGATCATCAATCTAACCGTAAACCAGGTGATCATCAATCTAACCCTGAACCAGGTGATCATCAATATAACCCTGAACCATGTGATCATCAATCCAACCCTGAACCATATGATCATCAATCCAACCCTGAACCATGTGATCATCAATCTAACCGTAAACCAGGTGATCATCAATCTAACCCTGAACCAGGTGATCATCAATATAACCCTTAACCAGGTGATCATCTGTCTAACCCTGAACAAAGTGATTATCAGTCTAATCCTGAACCATGTGATCATCAGGCTAATCCTGAACCATGTGATCATCAATCTAACCCTGAACCAGGTGATCATCAATATAACCCCTAACCGGGTGATCATCAGTCTAACCCTGAACCAGGTGATCATCAGTCTAACCCCGAACCATATGATCATCAATCCGACCCTGAACTATGTGATCATCAATGTAACCGTGAACCAGGTGATCATCAATATAACCGTGAAAAAGGTGATCATCAATATAACCCGTAACCAGGTGATCATCAGTCGAACCCTGAGCCAGGTGGTCATCAGTCCAATCCTGAACCATGTGATTATCAATCCAAGCCTGAACCATGTGATCATCAATGTAACCGTGAACCAGGTGATCATCAATATAACCCTTAACCAGGTGATCTTGAGTCTAACCCTGAACCATATGATCATCAATCCAACCCTGAACCATGTGATCATCAATCTAACCGTGAACCAGGTGATCATCAATCTAACCGTAAACCAGGTGATCATCAATAAAACCCTTAAACAGGTGATCGTCAGTCTAACCCTGAACCAGGTGATCATCAGTCTAATCCTGAACCATGTGATCATTAGGCTAATCCTGAACCATGTGATCATCAATCTAACCGCGAAAAAGGTGATCATCAATATAACCCTTAACCAGGTGATCAGCAGTCTAATCCTGAACCATGTGATCATCAGGCTAATCCTGAACCATGTGATCATCAAACCGATCCTGAACCATGTGATCATCAATCTAACCATGAACCAAGTGATTATCAATCTAACCCTGAACCATGTGATCATCACTCTAACCCTGAACCATATGATCATCAATCCGATCCTGAACCATGTGATCATCAATCCAACCGTGAACCATGTGATCATCAACACAACCCTGAACCATGTGATCATCAATCTAACCCTGAACCATGTGATCATCAGTCTAACCCTGAACCATATGATCATCAATCCGACCCTGAACCATGTGATCATCAATCCAACCCTTTACCATGTGATCATCAGTCTAACCCTGAACCATGTGATCATCAATCCGACCCTGAACCATGTGATCATCAATCTAACCATGAACCATGTGATCATCAATCTAACCGTGAACCAGGTGATCATCAATATAACCCTTAACCATGTGATCATCAATCCAACCCTGAACCATGTGATCATCAATCTAACCCTGAACCAGGTGATCATCAATATAACCCTTAACCAGGTGATCATCAATCCAACCCTGAACCATGTCATCAATCCAACCCTGAACCATGTGATCATCACTCTAACCCTGAACCATGTGATCATCAATCCGACCCTGAACCATGTGATCATCAATCTAACCATGAACCATGTGATCATCAATCTAACCGTGAACCAGGTGATCATCAATATAACCCTTAACCAGGTGATCATCAGTCTAACCCTGAACCAGGTGATCATCAGTCTAATCCTGAACCATGTGATCATCAGTCTAATCCTGAACCATGTGATGATCAATCCAACCCTGGACCATGTGATCAGCAATATAACCGTGAACAAAGTGATCATCAATCCAACCCTGGACCATGTGATCATCAATCTAACCGTGAACCAGGTGATCATCAATTTAACCCTTAAACAGGTGATCATCAGTCTAACCCTGAACCAGGTGATCATCAGTCCAATCCTGAACCATGTGATCATCAATAAAACCCTGAACCATGTGATCATCAATGTAACCCTTAACCATGTGATCATCAATCTAACCCTGAACCATGTGATCATCAATCTAACCGTGAACCAGGTGATCATCAATATAACCCTTAACCATGTGATCATCAATCCAACCCTGAACCATGTGATCATCAATCTAACCCTGAACCAGGTGATCATCAATATAACCCTTAACCAGGTGATCATCAATCCAACCCTGAACCATGTCATCATCAATCCAACCCTGAACCATGTGATCATCAGTCTAACCCTGAACCGTGTGATCATCAATCCGACCCTGAACCATGTGATCATCAATATAACCCTTAACCAGGTGATCATCAGTCTAATCCTGAACCATGTGATCATCAGGCAAATCCTGAACCATGTGATCATCAATGTAACCCTGAACCATGTGATCATCAGAGTCTTCTGCGCATGCGCGAGCAGGCTGCAGTTTCCTCTGCTCAGAGCGAGTTTGTTTGCATAATTTTGCGTTTTTTTTCTATGTTTCTGCGTGTATTTTTCTAACGTAAAATTATATAATGTATAGTAATATGCTAGTGTACTCCAGGGAGGAGTTGATGTCCCATGAGGGTCAAAGGAGACCCAGCAACACGCGATCTCATCCCCGCTGAGCTCCGACGGAGGTATCGCGGATGCCGAGCGGGTCGAGTTGAAAGGGCTAGACTAACAGCTAGAGCCGCTAACCGGAGGAGAGTCAAGCCCTCCGTCCCCTCCGTCATCATGGGGAACGTGAACTCTCTACCCAACAAGTTGGACGAACTGACGGCGCTGTGCAGGACTGATCATCGCTACCGGGAGACCAGCTTGTTGGTGTTCTCAGAGACGTGGCTAACTGGTGACGTGCCGGACGCTAACGTCCGACTAACCGGCTTCTCCTCCGTCCGAGCGGACCGGGACACGAACACCGCCGGTAAGAAGAAAGGAGGTGGATTAATCATCTACACCAACGATAGACGGTGCCATCCGGGACATGTGACGGTGAAATCAACACTGTGTAACCGCGACCTGGAGCTAACAGCTGTTAGCATCAGACCCTACTACCTGGCGCGTGAATTTTCACACGTCATCGTCCTCACCGTCTACATCCCTCCACGTGCGGACCCTGAGGCGGCACGAGAGACCATCTGTGGGACCACCTCTGCTCTTCGGACCCGGCACCCGGAGGCGCTCGTCATCATCACCGGTGACTTTAACCACGTCACCTTGGACTCATCTCTGCCCACAATGGTCCAGTGTGTAGACTGTCCCACACGGAAGAACAGAACCATCGATCTGTTCTATGCTAATGCTAAGGAGGCATACACCGCCACCCCCCTCCCTCCACTAGGTAAATCAGACCACAACCTAGTGTACCTACAGCCCACCTACATCCCGCTGGTGAAACGGCTGCCAGCAACAACACGACAGGTCAGGAGGTGGTCCCCGGAAGCAGAGGAGATGCTGAGGGACTGCTTCCAGACCACCGACTGGGATGTTATTGTGGGCTCACATGGGGAAGACATTGAGGGGGCAGCTCAGTGTTTTACAGACTACATAAACTTCTGTGTGGACACCGTGGCCCCTGTCAGGACAATCAGGTGTTACCCCAACAACAAACCATGGGTAACCAAGGAAGTCAAGGCTGTCCTGAACAGGAAGAAGCGGGCGTTCAGGAGCAAGAACGAGGAGGAGATGAGGAAGGCCCAGCAGGAAGTGAGACTCTGCCTGAGGGAGGCCAAGGAGGCGTACAGGAGGAAGCTGGAGAAGCAGCTGGGGCGCAACCAAGTGCGGGAGGTCTGGAATGGGATGAGAACCATCACCGGACACGGGAAAGGGCGCAGCACTGTGGAGGGGAATATTGAACGAGCGAATGAACTTAACAGCTTTTTCAATCGGTTCAGCTCCCCCACCACTCCCGGCTCCTCGTCCCAGGCCTCTCCTGGCCTACAGGCCTCTCCTGGCCCTACAGACCGCTCCACTGATGCTCCCTCCTCCTGTGCTTCCTCTCCTTCCACCCCTGCCACTTCTCCCGAGCCCACTCCAAGAACTGCGAAGCTCAACGGCCCCACCTCAACCACTGGACTTCCAACCTCGCCACGACCTCCTGCTCCCACCACGACCGAGACCATCATCACTGCAGACCTGGTGACGACAACGCTGAGGAGGCTCCGTCCCTACAAGGCGGCTGGACCAGATAAGGTCTCCCCAAGACTCCTCCGAGCCTGTGCTTCGGAACTAGGGGACCCCCTGCAACAATTGTTCAACCTCAGTCTGCGGCTGGGGAGGGTCCCGTCACTGTGGAAGACCTCCTGCATTGTCCCTGTACCCAAGAAAGGACGCCCTACTGAGCTCAACGACCACCGACCGGTCGCTCTTACCTCCCACGTAATGAAGACCCTAGAGCGACTGGTCCTGGAGCTCATGCGTCCACAAGTGCAGGGTGCTATGGACCCTCTCCAGTTTGCCTATCAGGCCAAGGTTGGGGTTGACGATGCTGTCATGTACCTCCTCCACCGCACACTCTCCTACCTGGACGCCGGGGGCTGTGCCGTCAGAGTGCTCTTCTTCGACTTTTCGAGTGCCTTCAACACCATCCAGCCCCAGCTCCTGCAGGATAAACTGACCTCCATGGCTGTGGACCCCTACCTCGTGAGCTGGATTACGGACTACCTAACGGACAGACCCCAGTACGTCCGTATGGGGGACTGCTTGTCTTCTATGGTGACCAGCAGCACGGGGGCGCCACAGGGGACCGTTCTATCCCCCATTCTCTTCACCCTCTACACATCAGACTTCAAGCACAACTCGGATACATGCCACATACAGAAGTACTCCGATGACACCGCGATAGTGGCATGTATCCGGGAGGGTGATGAGGGGGGGTACAGGGCATTGGTGGCTGACTTCGTGGAGTGGTGCCAACAGAACCAGCTCCAGCTCAACGTCTCCAAGACAAAGGAGATGGTTCTGGATTTCCGGCGGGCACCTCCCTCTCCACAGCCGGTGATCATCAATGGCAGTGAGGTGGAGGTGGTAGAAAACTATAAGTACCTGGGACTGCAGCTAGACAGCAGACTGGACTGGTCACTCAACTCCAACTGTGTGTACAAGAAGGGGCAGAGCAGGATGTACTTCCTAAGGAGGCTGGCCTCCTTCAACATCTGTCCTAAGCTCCTTTTCATGTTCTATCAGTCCGTAGTCTCCAGTGTGCTGTCATACGCCATTGTGTGTTGGGGTGGGGGGGCCAGGAAAAGAGATATGGACCGTCTGAACAGACTCATCCGCAGAGCGGGCTCAGTGGTCGGGCTGAGCCTGGACTCTGTGGATATGCTTCTGGAGAGCAGGACCATGTCTAAAATTAAGGCCATCATGAACAACACCAGGCACCCCCTACACACCACCTTCTCCCAGCAGAGAAGCACCTTCAGCGGCAGACTGCTGTCACACAGCGCCTCCACAGAGAGGCTGAGGTCCTCCTTCGTGCCCCGTGCCATCAGGGGGTACAATGACTCTCTCAGGAGGAGCGGGGGGGAGGTGGTGAGGTCAGCACGGGGTTGAAAATGGATTTAATTTAATTTAAATTTAATTTTATACTGTTGTATATATATATATATATATAAAATTTATTATTTACTTTTTATACTGTTTTTATATTTTTAATTCAATTTTATACTGTTTAGATTTTATTTTATACTGTTTATATTTTAATACTGTAATATTTTTAAATTTTATACTGTTTATATTTTTAGTTATAGTTTAGTATATAAGTCCTGTTAGTGCTGCATGTGCCTGTCTGTTAGTGTAATGTATGTCTTGTGGTATGTCCTGTGATGTCAGTGTTTCCTTTTCTCCTGGTGTTTATCCAGTATTATTTGTTAAGTAATGCCTGAGCAGTGGATATATGCAATTTCCTCCGGGATTAATAAAGTATCTATCTATCTATCTATCTATCTATCAATCTAACCGTGAACCATGTGATCATCAATCCAACCCTGAACCATGTGATCATCAAACTAACCCTGAACAATGTGATCATCAGTCTAACCCTGAACCATGTGATCATCAATCCAACCCTGGACCATGTGATCATCAATCTAACCGTGAACAAGGTGATCATCAATATAACCCTTAACGAAGTGATCATCAGGCTAACCCTGAACAAGGTGATCATTTGTCTAATCCTGAACCAAGTGATCACCAATCCAACCCTGAACCAAGTGATCATCAATGTAACCGTCAACCAGGTGATCATCAATATAACCCTTAACCAGGTGATCATGAGTGTAACCCTGAACCATATGATCATCAATCCAACCCTGAACCATTTGATCATCAATGTAACCGTGAACCAGGTGATCATCAATATAACCCTTAACGAAGTGATCATCAGGCTAACCCTGAACCAGGTGATCATCAGTCTAATCCTGAACCATGTGATCATCAATCGAACCCTGAACCATGTGATCATCAATGTAACCGTCAACCAGGTGATCATGAGTCTAACCCTGAACCATATGATCATCAATCCAACCCTGAACCATGTGATCATCAGGCAAATCCGGAACCATGTGATCATCAATGTAACCCTGAACCATGTGATCATCAATCTAACCGTGAACAAGGTGATCATCAATATAACCCTTAAACAGGAGATCATCAGTCTAACCCTGAACCAGGTGATCATCAGTCCAATCCTGAACCATGTGATCATCAATCCAACCCTGAACCATGTGATCATCAATCTAACCGTGAACCAGGTGATCATCAATATAACCCTAAACCAGGTGATCATGAGTCTAACCCTGAACCATATGATCATCAATCCAACCCTGAACCATGTGATCATCAATCTAACCGTGAACAAGGTGATCATCAATATAACCCTTAAACAGGAGATCATCAGTCTAACCCTGAACCAGGTGATCATCAGTCCAATCCTGAACCATGTGATCATCAATCCAACCCTGAACCATGTGATCATCAATCTAACCGTGAACCAGGTGATCATCAATATAACCCTTAAACAGGTGATCATCAGTCTAACCCTGAACCAGGTGATCATCAGTCTAATCCTGAACCATGTGATCATCAATCCAACCCTGAACCATGTGATCATCAATGTAACCGTCAACCAGGTGATCATCAATATAACCCTTAACCAGGTGATCATGAGTCTAACCCTGAACCACATGATCATCAATCCAACCCTGAACCATGTGATCATCAATGTAACCGTCAACCAGGTGATCATCAATATAACCCTTAACCAGGTGATCATCAGTCTAATCCTGAACCATGTGATCATCAATCTAACCGTGAACAAGGTGATCATCAATATAACCCTTAAACAGGTGATCATCAATATAACCCTTAACGAAGTGATCATCAGGCTAACCCTGAACAAGGTGATCATTTGTCTAATCCTGAACCATGTGATCATCAATCCAACCCTGAACCAAGTGATCATCAATGTAACCGTCAACCAGGTGATCATCTATATAACCCTTAACCAGGTGATCATGAGTCTAACCCTGAACCATATGATCATCAATCCAACCCTGAACCATGTGATCATCAGGCAAATCCTGAACCATGTGATCATCAATGTAACCCTGAACCATGTGATCATCAATCTAACCGTGAACAAGGTGATCATCAATATAACCCTTAAACAGGAGATCATCAGTCTAACCCTGAACCAGGTGATCATCAGTCCAATCCTGAACCATGTGATCATCAATCCAACCCTGAACCATGTGATCATCAATCTAACCGTGAACCAGGTGATCATCAATCTAACCTTGAACCAGGTGTTTCTCAGTCTAGTCTTGAACCATATGATCATCAATCCAACCCTGAACCATGTGATCATCAATCTAACCGTGAACCAGGTGATCATCTATATGACCCTTAACCAGGTGATCATGAGTCTAACCCTGAACCATATGATCATCAATCCAACCCTGAACCATGTGATCATCAATGTAACCGTGAACCAGGTGATCATCTATATAACCCTAAACCAGGTGATCATGAGTCTAACCCTGAACCATATGATCATCAATCCAACCCTGAACCATGTGATCATCAATCTAACCGTGAACCAGGTGATCATCAATCTAACCTTGAACCAGGTGTTTCTCAGTCTAGTCTTGAACCATATGATCATCAATCCAACCCTGAACCATGTGATCATCAATCTAACCGTGAACCAGGTGATCATCAATATAACCCTTAACCGGGTGATCATCAGTCTAATCCTGAACCATGTGATCATCAATGTAACCCTGAACCATGTGATCATCAATCTAACCGTGAACAAGTGAATCATCAATATAACCCTTAAACAGGTGATCATCAGTCCAATCCTGAACCAAGTGATCATCATTCCAACCCTGAACCATGTGATCATCAATCTAACCCTGAACCAGGTGATCATCAGTCTAACCCTGAACCATGTGATCATCAATCCAACCCTGAACCATGTGATCATCAAACTAACCCTGAACAATGTGATCATCAGTCTAACCCTGAACCATGTGATCATCAATCTAACCGTGAACAAGGTGATCATCAATGTAACCGTCAACCAGGTGATCATGAGTCTAACCCTGAACCATATGATCATCAATCCAACCCTGAACCATGTGATCATCAGGCAAATCCTGAACCATGTGATCATCAATGTAACCCTGAACCATGTGATCATCAATCTAACCGTGAACAAGGTGATCATCAATATAACCCTTCAACAGGAGATCATCAGTCTAACCCTGAACCAGGTGATCATCAGTCCAATCCTGAACCATGTGATCATCAATCCAACCCTGAACCATGTGATCATCAATCTAACCCTGAACCAGGTGATCATCAATATAACCCTTAAACAGGTGATCATCAGTCTAACCCTGAACCAGGTGATCATCAGTCTAATCCTGAACCATGTGATCATCAATCCAACCCTGAACCATGTGATCATCAATATAACCCTTAAAGAGGTGATCATCAATATAACCCTTAACGAAGTGATCATCAGGCTAACCCTGAACAAGGTGATCATTTGTCTAATCCTGAACCATGTGATCATCTATCCAACCCTGAACCAAGTGATCATCAATGTAACCGTCAACCAGGTGATCATCTATATAACCCTTAACCAGGTGATCATGAGTCTAACCCTGAACCATATGATCATCAATCCAACCCTGAACCATGTGATCATCAATGTAACCGTGACCCAGGTGATCATCTATATAACCCTTAACCAGGTGATCATGAGTGTAACCCCGAACCATATGATCATCAATCCAACCCTGAACCATTTGATCATCAATGTAACCGTGAACCAGGTGATCATCAATATAACCCTTAACGAAGTGATCATCAGGCTAACCCTGAACCAGGTGATCATCAGTCTAATCCTGAACCATGTGATCATCAATCCAACCCTGAACCATGTGATCATCAATGTAACCGTCAATCAGGTGATCATGAGTCTAACACTGAACCATATGATCATCAATCCAACCCTGAACCATGTGATCATCAATGTAACCCTGAACCATGTGATCATCAATCTAACCCTGAACCAGGTGATCATCAGTCTAACCCTGAACCATGTGATCATCAATCCAACCCTGGACCATCTGATCATCAATCTAACCGTGAACAAGGTGATTATCAATATAACCCTTAAACAGGTGATCATCAGTCTAACCCTGAACCAGGTGATCATCAGTCTAATCCTGAACCATGTGATCATCAATCCAACCCTGAACCATGTGATCATCAATGTAACCGTTAACCAGGTGATCATCAATATAAACCTTAACCAGGTGATCATGAGTCTAACCCTGAACCATATGATCATCAATCCAACCCTGAACCATGTGATCATCAATGTAACCGTGAACCAGGTGATCATGAGTCTAACCCTGAACCATATGATCATCAATCCAACCCTGAACCAGGTGATCATCAATCTAACCTTGAACCAGGTGTTTCTCAGTCTAATCTTGAACCATATGATCATCAATCCAACCCTGAACCATGTGATCATCAATCTAACCGTGAACAAGGTGATCATCAATATAACCCTTAAACAGGTGATCATCAGTCTAACCCTGAACCAGGTGATCATCAGTCTAATCCTGAACCATGTGATCATCAATCTAACCGTGAACCAGGTGATCATCAATATAACCCTTAACCAGGTGATCATCAGTCTAACCCTGAACCATGTGATCATCAATCCAACCCTGGACCATCTGATCATCAATCTAACCGTGAACAAGGTGATCATCAATATAACCCTTAAACAGGTGATCATCAGTCTAACCCTGAACCAGGTGATCATCAGTCTAATCCTGAACCATGTGATCATCAATCCAACCCTGACCCATGTGATCATCAATGTAACCGTCAACCAGGTGATCATCAATATAACCCTTAACCAGGTGATCATGAGTCTAACCCTGAACCATATGATCATTAATCCAACCCTGAACCATGTGATCATCAATGTAACCGTCAACCAGGTGATCATCAATATAACCCTTAACCAGGTGATCATGAGTCTAACCCTGAACCATATGATCATCAATCCAACCCTGAACCATGTGATCATCAATCTAACCGTGAACCAGGTGATCATCAATCTAACCTTGAACCAGGTGTTTCTCAGTCTAATCTTGATCCATATGATCATCAATCCAACCCTGAACCATGTGATCATCAATCTAACTGTGAACCAGGTGATCATTAATATAACCCTTAACCAGGTGATCATCAGTCTAATCCTGAACCATGTGATCATCAATGTAACCCTGAACCATGTGATCATCAATCTAACCGTGAACAAGGTGATCATCAATATAACCCTTAAACAGGTGATAATCAGTCTAACCCTGAACCAGGTGATCATCAAACTAACCCTGAACCAGGTGATCATCAGTCTAACCCTGAACCATGTGATCATCAATCCAACCCTGAACCATGTGATCATCAAACTAACCCTGAACAAGGTGATCATTTGTCTAATCCTGAACCATGTGATCATCAATCCAACCCTGAACCAAGTGATCATCAATGTAACCGTCAACCAGGTGATCATCAATATAACCCTTAACCAGGTGTTCATGAGTCTAACCCTGAACCATATGATCATCAATCCAACCCTGAACCATTTGATCATCAATGTAACCGTGAACCAGGTGATCATCAATATAACCCTTAACGAAGTGATCATCAGGCTAACCCTGAACCAGGTGATCATCAGTCTAATCCTGAACCATGTGATCATCAATCCAACCCTGAACCATGTGATCATCAATGTAACCGTCAACAGGTGATCATGAGTCTAACCCTGAACCATATGATCATCAATCCAACCCTGAACCATGTGATCATCAGGCAAATCCTGAACCATGTGATCATCAATGTAACCCTGAACCATGTGATCATCAATCTAACCCTGAACCAGGTGATCATCAGTCTAACCCTGAACCATGTGATCATCAATCCAACCCTGGACCATCTGATCATCAATCTAACCGTGAACAAGGTGATCATCAATATAACCCTTAAACAGGTGATCATCAGTCTAATCCTGAACCATGTGATCATCAATCCAACCCTGAACCATGTGATCATCAATGTAACCGTGAACCAGGTGATCATCTATATAACCCTAAACCAGGTGATCATGAGTCTAACCCTGAACCATATGATCATCAATCCAACCCTGAACCATGTGATCTTCAATCTAACCGTGAACCAGGTGATCATCAATCTAACCTTGAACCATGTGATCATCAATCTAACCGTGAACAAGGTGATCATCAATCTAACCCTTAAACAGGTGATCATCAGTCTAACCCTGAACCAGGTGATCATCAGTCTAATCCTGAACCATGTGATCATCAATCTAACCGTGAACCAGGTGATCATCAATATAACCCTTAACCAGGTGATCATCAGTCTAACCCTGAACCATGTGATCATCAATCCAACCCTGGACCATCTGATCATCAATCTAACCGTGAACAAGGTGATCATCAATATAACCCTTAAACAGGTGATCATCAGTCTAACCCTGAACCAGGTGATCATCAGTCTAATCCTGAACCATGTGATCATCAATCCAACCCTGACCCATTTGATTATCAATGTAACCGTCAACCAGGTGATCATCAATATAACCCTTAAACAGGTGATCATCAATATAACCCTTAACGAAGTGATCATCAGGCTAACCCTGAACAAGGTGATCATTTGTCTAATCCTGAACCATGTGATCACCAATCCAACCCTGAACCAAGTGATCATCAATGTAACCGTCAACCAGGTGATCATCAATATAACCCTTAACCAGGTGATCATGAGTCTAACCCTGAACCATATGATCATCAATCCAACCCTGAACCATGTGATCATCAATGTAATCGCTTCTCGGCCTTTTGGCTAAGACTGCGGTCACTCCCGTTTAGCAGGACTCTTTCATATCTATTGAATTAGTTCCTGGCTTCTTGGGAGTATATTGTCTTGCACATTTGTTTGATATTAAATTGCTGTTTTTGCACTTTTGGTATTTGCACTTTAGGTACACTTGCTCAAAGGTAAGTTGTTCTTTTACCCTAATTTATTGTGTTTTAAGGTTTTTAAAAAAGTAATTTATTCGTATTTATTTAGTTTTTAGTGGTGCCTCTAGCCATGTCGGCTGCACCGGCCGGCATGCGGAGGCACCACAGCGTCCGTTTTAAATTTAAAGAAAAGGATGGTAAGCTCCTGGGAATGTCAAGGTTGGACTTCTCCCGAAAGCTCATCCAAAAGACTCTTGGCTTCAGACCTGACGACCTTAATTGTATACTAGGACTGCCCTTTAACAAAGGATATGATGTAAGTTTTCGCACGGCCCCACTGTTGAATGAATTTTGGACACGCTTTGAGAACGCTAAGACCCAGTTTTCTGTTTTTGACATTGAGAAACTGACTGACAATGCTGCTAAAACTGTCATTGTCAGGATGTTCAATGAAACCGTCAATGCAGAGGACATTTGTTTGTGGCTGGGTAGATATTGCACGGTGAGAGGACAGGCTACCAAGGTCAGAGATGAAGATGGTATTTGGAACTGTGCCTGGAGGGTCCCCATTCAACAATGGCAGGACCCTCAGGGCTTCCAGGGCCTGAAATCTCTGCCCTCCATGATAGTCCTGGGAACTAACCGGGGCTACATTCACTACCAGGGCCAGCCCAAGCTGTGCCACAAATGTGGCAAGCATGGACACCTGGCTGAGGCGTGTGACCAAATTATTTGTGGCAAGTGCAGAGAAATTGGTCATTCTTTTGAAGAATGCACCAATGGCAGGAAGTGCAATCTCTGTGGGGCAAATACCCATCTCTTCAGAGATTGCCCTTTTTCATTTGCCAACAAACTTAAAGCTAAGAAAACACAGGAGACTGAAGCCAATCAAGAAGAAAATGGCTGCCCAGGTGCAGCAAATGTGCTAATTGAAGAGGCGGGGCTGGGAGTTCCAAACCTCCCGCCAACAACCACGGTTGGAGGAGAACAGCCCGGTGAGGCGGGAAAAGGGGAGGAGCCTGAGCTCCGCCCTGCAGAGGGACCTGAAGAAGCAGGTGGGCGGAGCCAGGACTTGGGTGCAGCTGGACTTGATTCCCCTGATGAGGACTCCACAGGGAGTCTCATTACAGTGGGGGAAGACGAGTCCAGCGACAACCCCCTCCCTGACACCCAGCCCAGCAATAAGAGGACTGCGTCTGAACTGTCCAGCTCTGAGGCTGAAGAAGCCTCAGAGAAGAGGGGGAGAGCTGAGTCCGACTCTCAGAGCCCTCCTGAGGAGCGGTACAAAGCCTCCCCCCCAGGTTCACCCAACCAGTGCTCTTTTTTAAATATAGCGCTACAATCAACTCCGTTGGAGAGACGAGCGAATATTGGCTTCCGGAGGTCAGAATCTCGGGAATCACCTCCAGACTGTGTGGAGATAGTGAAATGAGATTCTTTCACATCACGAGAAGGAAACCTGTGTTAAATGTAGTCTTTTAATTATTTATAGTCTTTTAAACTGTCGTACCTGTTTTTAAAACATACTCATGACTCTCACCTTTTCAACTATCAATGTGAGAAGTGTGAAGTCGCGAGTTAGAGCCCAGAGTGTTTTATCATTTCTTAACACTTTTAAGTCAGATGTGTTTTTACTTCAAGAATGTGGCCTACCTTTTTTACAAAAATACACACAGTGGGAGGAGACCTGGCCACAAACGTCGATCTGGAGTGGATCCAACCATAATAAGAATGATGGAGTGGCCATTTTAATTAAAAACCCTCAGGTTCTGGTGAAGGGCAGCACCGTGGTGAAAGAGGGTAGGGCACTTTTAGCACACCTGACTTTTATGGGGCACGATTGTAACCTTTTAAATGTATATGGTTTTAATGAAAAAAATGACAGGTATGACTTTTTAGAAGACCTGCAGTCCCACATGCTAGGTAGGGCTCCATTAGTTGTAGGAGGTGATTTTAACTGTGTTTTAAATAAAGAAGACAGGAAGAGGATAGGGGAAGATTTTAAATTAGATAAGACATCGGTTTTATTACAGGGCTTATGCAGGGATTTTAGACTCGCTGACTGCTTTAAAGCCATGCTCCCAGAGAGGAGGGCTTCACCTGGTTCAGTGGTGACGGCACCAAAGCCTCTCGCATAGATTATATCTTTATAAGGAATTGGGTGCCTACCGATGCTAGATTAACCCCTGTCTTTTTCTCAGATCACCTCATGCTGTCCTGCACACTGTCACTTCCCTCAGGTGTGACGGTAGGGAGAGGTCTGTGGAAACTTAACTGCTCCCTTTTAGAAGATAGGGAGTTAGTTAGTCAGTTCCGGGAGCAGTACAAAGAGTGGCAGACCCTCCAAGACTTTTACACTACACGTGCGCACTGGTGGGAAATGGTGAAGGAAAGGACCCAGACTTTCTTTAGGCAGGCAGGTAAGAGAAAGAAAGTTAGGGAAAACAGACGCATGATGGGACTGCAAAAGAGACTACAGCGCTATTTTCTTTTAACACAACAGGGAATCGATTTTAATAACGAAATAAAAAGTATCAAAAGAGAAATGTCGCTACTGGCAGAAACAAAAAGTAAAGGGGTTATTTTAAGAAGCAGGGAAAAGGAAACAGAACAAGGAGAAAAGTGCACACGTTATTTTTTTAGAAAGATTTTAAATAAAGGGGGGACTATTTTAAAACTAAAAAATGACGACGGACGCACTTCACAAAGAACAGAGGAGATAAAAGATGATATAGAATGTTTTTACTCTGAATTGTACAAAGAGAAACCTGTTTTTAATGACACCCTAAAAGAAGTTTTAAATTCCATCGAATGTCAGGTGAATGAAAATGTGTTTTTATCCCAAAATTTTAGTGTCAAGGAACTCGACAAGTGTTTTAAAACTTTTAACAGAGGGAAGTCCCCAGGACAGGACGGACTTCCCTTTGAGTTTTATTTGACCTTTTGTGACATTTTTGCACCTGACTTACTGTTTTTATGGAATTTGAGAAGCTAGACCGACTGCCAGATAGTTTTAGGATAGGGATAGTGACTCTACTCTACAAGAGTAAAGACAAGACTGACTTGAAAAACTGGAGACCTATCACGCTTTAAAATTTTGACTGCAAACTTTTTAGCAAAATTTTAGCGAATCGACTGACTATGGTTTTAGAGGACTTGATTCACCCGGATCAAGCCTGTGCCATCCCGGGGAGGAAGATCACCGACAGCCTCGTACTGATCAGAGACACCATTTGTCTGGCGAGAGACGAAAACACTCGGCTAATAGTCCTAACCGTGAACCAGGTGATCATCTATATAACCCTAAACCAGGTGATCATGAGTCTAACCCTGAACCATATGATCATCAATCCAACCCTGAACCATGTGATCATCAATCTAACCGTGAACCAGGTGATCATCAATCTAACCTTGAACCAGGTGTTTCTCAGTCTAATCTTGAACCATATGATCATTAATCCAACCCTGAACCATGTGATCATCAATCTAACCGTGAACCAGGTGATCATCAATATAACCCTTAACCAGGTGATCATCAGTCTAATCCTGAACCATGTGATCATCAGGCAAATCCTGGACCATCTGATCATCAATCTAACCGTGAACAAGGCAACCATCAATATAACCCTTAAACAGGTGATCATCAGTCTAACCCTGAACCAGGTGATCATCAGTCTAATCCTGAACCATGTGATCATCAATCCAACCCTGAACCATGTGATCATCAATGTAACCGTCAACCAGGTGATCATCAATATAACCCTTAACCAGGTGATCATGAGTCTAACCCTGAACCATATGATCATCAATCCAACCCTGAACCATGTGATCATCAATGTAACCGTGAACCAGGTGATCATCTATATAACCCTAAACCAGGTGACCATGAGTCTAACCCTGAACCATATGATCATCAATCCAATCCTGAACCATGTGATCATCAATCTAACCGTGAACCAGGTGATCATCAATCTAACCTTGAACCAGGTGTTTCTCAGTCTAATCTTGAACCATATGATCATCAATCCAACCCTGAACCATGTGATCATCAATCTAACCGTGAACCAGGTGATCATCAATATAACCCTTAACCAGGTGATCATCAGTCTAATCCTGAACCATGTGATCATCAGGCAAATCCTGGACCATCTGATCATCAATCTAACCGTGAACAAGGTGATCATCAATATAACCCTTAAACAGGTGATCATCAGTCTAACCCTGAACCAGGTGATCATCAGTCTAATCCTGAACCATGTGATCATCAATCCAACCCTGAACCATGTGATCATCAATGTAACCGTCAACCAGGTGATCATCAATATAACCCTTAACCAGGTGATCATCAGTCTAATCCTGAACCATGTGATCATCAGGCAAATCCTGAACCATGTGATCATCAATGTAACCCTGAACCATGTGATCATCAATCTAACCGTGAACAAGGTGATCATCAATATAACCCTTAAACAGGTGATAATCAGTCTAACCCTGAACCAGGTGATCATCAGTCCAATCCTGAACCATGTGATCATCATTCCAACCCTGAACCATGTGATCATCAATCTAACCCTGAACCAGGTGATCATCAGTCTAACCCTGAACCATGTGATCATCAAACTAACCCTGAACAATGTGATCATCAATCCAACCCTGAACCATGTGATCATCAGTCTAACCCTGAACCATGTGATCATCAGTCTAACCCTGAACCATGTGATCATCAATCCAACCCTGAACCATGTGATCATCAGTCTAACCCTGAACCATGTGATCATCAATCCAACCCTGAACCATGTGATCATCAAACTAACCCTGAACCATATGATCATCAATCCAACCCTGAACCATGTGATCATCAATATAACCGTGACCCAGGTGATCATCTATATAACCCTTAACCAGGTGATCATGAGTGTAACCCTGAACCATATGATCATCAATCCAACCCTGAACCAGTTGATCATCAATGTAACCGTGAACCAGGTGATCATCAATATAACCCTTAACGAAGTGATCATCAGGCTAACCCTGAACCAGGTGATCATCAGTCTAATCCTGAACCATGTGATCATCAATCCAACCCTGAACCATGTGATCATCAATGTAACCGTCAACCAGGTGATCATGAGTCTAACCCTGAACCATATGTTCATCAATCCAACCCTGAACCATGTGATCATCAGGCAAATCCTGAACCATGTGATCATCAATGTAACCCTGAACCATGTGATCATCAATCTAACCGTGAACAAGGTGATCATCAATATAACCCTTAAACAGGTGATAATCAGTCTAACCCTGAACCAGGTGATCATCAGTCCAATCCTGAACCATGTGATCATCAATCCAACCCTGAACCATGTGTTCATCAATGTAACCCTTAACCAGGTGTTCATGAGTCTAACCCTGAACCATATGATCATCAATCCAACCCTGAACCATGTGATCATCAATGTAACCGTGAACCAGGTGATCATCTATATAACCCTTAACCAGGTGATCATGAGTCTAACCCTGAACCATATGATCATCAATCCAACCCTGAACCATGTGATCATCAATCTAACCGTGAACCAGGTGATAATCAATCTAACCTTGAACCAGGTGATAATCTAACCGTGAACCAGGTGATAATCAATGTAACCATGAACCATGTGATCCTCAATCCAACCCTGAACCATGTGATCATCAATCTAACCCTGAACCAGGTGATCATCAGTCTAACCCTGAACCATGTGATCATCAATCCAACCCTGAACAATGTGATCATCAGTCTAACCCTGAACCATGTGATCATCAATCCAACCCTGGACCATGTGATCATCAATCTAACCGTGAACAAGGTGATCATCAATATAACCCTTAAACAGGTGATCATCAGTCTAACCCTGAACCAGGTGATCATCAGTCTAATCCTGAACCATGTGATCATCAATCCAACCCTGAACCATGTGATCATCAATGTAACCGTCAATCAGGTGATCATCAATATAACCCTTAACCAGGTGATCATGAGTCTAACCCTGAACCATATGATCATCAATCCAACCCTGAACCATGTGATCATCAATGTAACCGTCAACCAGGTGATCATCAATATAACCCTTAACCAGGTGATCATGAGTCTAACCCTGAACCATATGATCATCAATCCATCCCTGAACCATGTGATCATCAATGTAACCGTGAACCAGGTGATCATCTAGATAACCCTTAACCAGGTGATCGTGAGTCTAACCCTGAACCATATGATCATTAATCCAACCCTGAACCATGTGATCATCAATCTAACCGTGAACCAGGTGATCATCAATCTAACCTTGAACCAGGTGTTTCTCAGTCTAATCTTGAACCATATGATCATCAATCCAACCCTGAACCATGTGATCATCAATCTAACCGTGAACCAGGTGATCATCAATATAACCCTTAACCAGGTGATCATCAGTCTAATCCTGAACCATGTGATCATCAGGCAAATCCTGAACCATGTGATCATCAATGTAACCCTGAACCATGTGATCATCAATCTAACCGTGAACAAGGTGATCATCAATATAACCCTTAAACAGGTGATCATCAATATAACCCTTAACGAAGTGATCATCAGGCTAACCCTGAACAAGGTGATCATTTGTCTAATCCTGAACCATGTGATCATCAATCCAACCCTGAACCAAGTGATCATCAATGTAACCGTCAACCAGGTGATCATCAATATAACCCTTAACCAGGTGATCATGAGTCTAACCCTGAACCATATGATCATCAATCCAACCCTGAACCATGTGATCATCAATGTAACCGTGAACCAGGTGATCATCTATATAACCCTTAACCAGGTGATCATGAGTCTAACCCTGAACCATATGATCATCAATCCAACCCTGAACCATGTGATCATCAATGTAACCGTGAACCAGGTGATAATCAATCTAACCTTGAACCAGGTGATAATCTAACCGTGAACCAGGTGATAATCAATGTAACCATGAACCATGTGATCCTCAATCCAACCCTGAACCATGTGATCATCAATCTAACCCTGAACCAGGTGATCATCAGTCTAACCCTGAACCATGTGATCATCAATCCAACCCTGAACAATGTGATCATCAGTCTAACCCTGAACCATGTGATCATCAATCCAACCCTGGACCATGTGATCATCAATCTAACCGTGAACAAGGTGATCATCAATATAACCCTTAAACAGGTGATCATCAGTCTAACCCTGAACCAGGTGATCATCAGTCTAATCCTGAACCATGTGATCATCAATCCAACCCTGAACCATGTGATCATCAATGTAACCGTCAATCAGGTGATCATCAATATAACCCTTAACCAGGTGATCATGAGTCTAACCCTGAACCATATGATCATCAATCCAACCCTGAACCATGTGATCATCAATGTAACCGTCAACCAGGTGATCATCAATATAACCCTTAACCAGGTGATCATGAGTCTAACCCTGAACCATATGATCATCAATCCATCCCTGAACCATGTGATCATCAATGTAACCGTGAACCAGGTGATCATCTAGATAACCCTTAACCAGGTGATCGTGAGTCTAACCCTGAACCATATGATCATTAATCCAACCCTGAACCATGTGATCATCAATCTAACCGTGAACCAGGTGATCATCAATCTAACCTTGAACCAGGTGTTTCTCAGTCTAATCTTGAACCATATGATCATCAATCCAACCCTGAACCATGTGATCATCAATCTAACCGTGAACCAGGTGATCATCAATATAACCCTTAACCAGGTGATCATCAGTCTAATCCTGAACCATGTGATCATCAGGCAAATCCTGAACCATGTGATCATCAATGTAACCCTGAACCATGTGATCATCAATCTAACCGTGAACAAGGTGATCATCAATATAACCCTTAAACAGGTGATCATCAATATAACCCTTAACGAAGTGATCATCAGGCTAACCCTGAACAAGGTGATCATTTGTCTAATCCTGAACCATGTGATCATCAATCCAACCCTGAACCAAGTGATCATCAATGTAACCGTCAACCAGGTGATCATCAATATAACCCTTAACCAGGTGATCATGAGTCTAACCCTGAACCATATGATCATCAATCCAACCCTGAACCATGTGATCATCAATGTAACCCTGAACCATGTGATCATCAATCTAACCCTGAACCAGGTGATCATCAGTCTAACCCTGAACCATGTGATCATCAATCCAACCCTGGACCATCTGATCATCAATCTAACCGTGAACAAGGTGATCATCAATATAACCCTTAAACAGGTGATCATCAGTCTAACCCTGAACCAGGTGATCATCAGTCTAATCCTGAACCATGTGATCATCAATCCAACCCTGAACCATGTGATCATCAATGTAACCGTCAACCAGGTGATCATCAATATAACCCTTAACCAGGTGATCATGAGTCTAACCCTGAACCATATGATCATTAATCCAACCCTGAACCATGTGATCATCAATGTAACCGTCAACCAGGTGATCATCAATATAACCCTTAACCAGGTGATCATGAGTCTAACCCTGAACCATATGATCATCAATCCAACCCTGAACCATGTGATCATCAATCTAACCGTGAACCAGGTGATCATCAATCTAACCTTGAACCAGGTGTTTCTCAGTCTAATCTTGAACCATATGATCATTAATCCAACCCTGAACCATGTGATCATCAATCTAACCGTGAACCAGGTGATCATCAATATAACCCTTAACCAGGTGATCATCAGTCTAATCCTGAACCATGTGATCATCAGGCAAATCCTGGACCATCTGATCATCAATCTAACCGTGAACAAGGCAACCATCAATATAACCCTTAAACAGGTGATCATCAGTCTAACCCTGAACCAGGTGATCATCAGTCTAATCCTGAACCATGTGATCATCAATCCAACCCTGAACCATGTGATCATCAATGTAACCGTCAACCAGGTGATCATCTATATAACCCTAAACCAGGTGACCATGAGTCTAACCCTGAACCATATGATCATCAATCCAATCCTGAACCATGTGATCATCAATCTAACCGTGAACCAGGTGATCATTAATCTAACCTTGAACCAGGTGTTTCTCAGTCTAATCTTGAACCATATGATCATCAATCCAACCCTGAACCATGTGATCATCAATCTAACCGTGAACCAGGTGATCATCAATATAACCCTTAACCAGGTGATCATCAGTCTAATCCTGAACCATGTGATCATCAGGCAAATCCTGGACCATCTGATCATCAATCTAACCGTGAACAAGGTGATCATCAATATAACCCTTAAACAGGTGATCATCAGTCTAACCCTGAACCAGGTGATCATCAGTCTAATCCTGAACCATGTGATCATCAATCCAACCCTGAACCATGTGATCATCAATGTAACCATCAACCAGGTGATCATCAATATAACCCTTAACCAGGTGATCATCAATCTAACCTTGAACCAGGTGTTTCTCAGTCTAATCTTGAACCATATGATCATCAATCCAACCCTGAACCATGTGATCATCAATCTAACCGTGAACCAGGTGATCATCAATATAACCCTTAACCAGGTGATCATCAGTCTAATCCTGAACCATGTGATCATCAATGTAACCCTGAACCATGTGATCATCAATCTAACCGTGAACAAGGTGATCATCAATATAACCCTTAAACAGGTGATAATCAGTCTAACCCTGAACCAGGTGATCATCAGTCCAATCCTGAACCATGTGATCATCATTCCAACCCTGAACCATGTGATCATCAATCTAACCCTGAACCAGGTGATCATCAGTCTAACCCTGAACCATGTGATCATCAATCCAACCCTGAACCATGTGATCATCAAACTAACCCTGAACAATGTGATCATCAATCCAACCCTGAACCATGTGATCATCAGTCTAACCCTGAACCATATGATCATCAATCCAACCCTGAACCATGTGATCATCAGGCAAATCCTGAACCATGTGATCATCAATGTAACCCTGAACCATGTGATCATCAATCTAACCCTGAACCAGGTGATCATCAGTCTAACCCTGAACCATGTGATCATCAATCCAACCCTGGACCATCTGATCATCAATCTAACCGTGAACAAGGTGATCATCAATATAACCCTTAAACAGGTGATCATCAGTCTAACCCTGAACCAGGTGATCATCAGTCTAATCCTGAACCATGTGATCATCAATCCAACCCTGAACCATGTGATCATCAATGTAACCGTCAACCAGGTGATCATCAATATAACCCTTAACCAGGTGATCATGAGTCTAACCCTGAACCATATGATCATTAATCCAACCCTGAACCATGTGATCATCAATGTAACCGTCAACCAGGTGATCATCAATATAACCCTTAACCAGGTGATCATGAGTCTAACCCTGAACCATATGATCATCAATCCAACCCTGAACCATGTGATCATCAATCTAACCGTGAACCAGGTGATCATCAATCTAACCTTGAACCAGGTGTTTCTCAGTCTAATCTTGAACCATATGATCATTAATCCAACCCTGAACCATGTGATCATCAATCTAACCGTGAACCAGGTGATCATCAATATAACCCTTAACCAGGTGATCATCAGTCTAATCCTGAACCATGTGATCATCAGGCAAATCCTGGACCATCTGATCATCAATCTAACCGTGAACAAGGCAACCATCAATATAACCCTTAAACAGGTGATCATCAGTCTAACCCTGAACCAGGTGATCATCAATCCAACCCTGAACCATGTGATCATCAATGTAACCGTCAACCAGGTGATCATCAATATAACCCTTAACCAGGTGATCATGAGTCTAACCCTGAACCATATGATCATCAATCCAACCCTGAACCATGTGATCATCAATGTAACCGTGAACCAGGTGATCATCTATATAACCCTAAACCAGGTGACCATGAGTCTAACCCTGAACCATATGATCATCAATCCAATCCTGAACCATGTGATCATCAATCTAACCGTGAACCAGGTGATCATTAATCTAACCTTGAACCAGGTGTTTCTCAGTCTAATCTTGAACCATATGATCATCAATCCAACCCTGAACCATGTGATCATCAATCTAACCGTGAACCAGGTGATCATCAATATAACCCTTAACCAGGTGATCATCAGTCTAATCCTGAACCATGTGATCATCAGGCAAATCCTGGACCATCTGATCATCAATCTAACCGTGAACAAGGTGATCATCAATATAACCCTTAAACAGGTGATCATCAGTCTAACCCTGAACCAGGTGATCATCAGTCTAATCCTGAACCATGTGATCATCAATCCAACCCTGAACCATGTGATCATCAATGTAACCGTCAACCAGGTGATCATCAATATAACCCTTAACCAGGTGATCATCAGTCTAATCCTGAACCATGTGATCATCAGGCAAATCCTGAACCATGTGATCATCAATGTAACCCTGAACCATGTGATCATCAATCTAACCGTGAACAAGGTGATCATCAATATAACCCTTAAACAGGTGATAATCAGTCTAACCCTGAACCAGGTGATCATCAGTCCAATCCTGAACCATGTGATCATCATTCCAACCCTGAACCATGTGATCATCAATCTAACCCTGAACCAGGTGATCATCAGTCTAACCCTGAACCATGTGATCATCAATCCAACCCTGAACCATGTGATCATCAAACTAACCCTGAACAATGTGATCATCAATCCAACCCTGAACCATGTGATCATCAGTCTAACCCTGAACCATGTGATCATCAATCCAACCCTGAACCATGTGATCATCAGTCTAACCCTGAACCATGTGATCATCAATCCAACCCTGAACCATGTGATCATCAAACTAACCCTGAACCATATGATCATCAATCCAACCCTGAACCATGTGATCATCAATGTAACCGTGACCCAGGTGATCATCTATATAACCCTTAACCAGGTGATCATGAGTGTAACCCTGAACCATATGATCATCAATCCAACCCTGAACCAGTTGATCATCAATGTAACCGTGAACCAGGTGATCATCAATATAACCCTTAACGAAGTGATCATCAGGCTAACCCTGAACCAGGTGATCATCAGTCTAATCCTGAACCATGTGATCATCAATCCAACCCTGAACCATGTGATCATCAATGTAACCGTCAACCAGGTGATCATGAGTCTAACCCTGAACCATATGTTCATCAATCCAACCCTGAACCATGTGATCATCAGGCAAATCCTGAACCATGTGATCATCAATGCAACCCTGAACCATGTGATCATCAATCTAACCGTGAACAAGGTGATCATCAATATAACCCTTAAACAGGTGATAATCAGTCTAACCCTGAACCAGGTGATCATCAGTCCAATCCTGAACCATGTGATCATCAATCCAACCCTGAACCATGTGTTCATCAATGTAACCCTTAACCAGGTGTTCATGAGTCTAACCCTGAACCATATGATCATCAATCCAACCCTGAACCATGTGATCATCAATGTAACCGTGAACCAGGTGATCATCTATATAACCCTTAACCAGGTGATCATGAGTCTAACCCTGAACCATATGATCATCAATCCAACCCTGAACCATGTGATCATCAATCTAACCGTGAACCAGGTGATAATCAATCTAACCTTGAACCAGGTGATAATCTAACCGTGAACCAGGTGATAATCAATGTAACCATGAACCATGTGATCCTCAATCCAACCCTGAACCATGTGATCATCAATCTAACCCTGAACCAGGTGATCATCAGTCTAACCCTGAACCATGTGATCATCAATCCAACCCTGAACAATGTGATCATCAGTCTAACCCTGAACCATGTGATCATCAATCCAACCCTGGACCATGTGATCATCAATCTAACCGTGAACAAGGTGATCATCAATATAACCCTTAAACAGGTGATCATCAGTCTAACCCTGAACCAGGTGATCATCAGTCTAATCCTGAACCATGTGATCATCAATCCAACCCTGAACCATGTGATCATCAATGTAACCGTCAATCAGGTGATCATCAATATAACCCTTAACCAGGTGATCATGAGTCTAACCCTGAACCATATGATCATCAATCCAACCCTGAACCATGTGATCATCAATGTAACCGTCAACCAGGTGATCATCAATATAACCCTTAACCAGGTGATCATGAGTCTAACCCTGAACCATATGATCATCAATCCATCCCTGAACCATGTGATCATCAATGTAACCGTGAACCAGGTGATCATCTAGATAACCCTTAACCAGGTGATCATGAGTCTAACCCTGAACCATATGATCATTAATCCAACCCTGAACCATGTGATCATCAATCTAACCGTGAACCAGGTGATCATCAATCTAACCTTGAACCAGGTGTTTCTCAGTCTAATCTTGAACCATATGATCATCAATCCAACCCTGAACCATGTGATCATCAATCTAACCGTGAACCAGGTGATCATCAATATAACCCTTAACCAGGTGATCATCAGTCTAATCCTGAACCATGTGATCATCAGGCAAATCCTGAACCATGTGATCATCAATGTAACCCTGAACCATGTGATCATCAATCTAACCGTGAACAAGGTGATCATCAATATAACCCTTAAACAGGTGATAATCAGTCTAACCCTGAACCAGGTGATCATCAGTCCAATCCTGAACCATGTGATCATCATTCCAACCCTGAACCATGTGATCATCAATCTAACCCTGAACCAGGTGATCATCAGTCTAACCCTGAACCATGTGATCATCAATCCAACCCTGAACCATGTGATCATCAAACTAACCCTGAACAATGTGATCATCAGTCTAACCCTGGACCATGTGATCATCAATCTAACCGTGAACAAGGTGATCATCAATATAACCCTTAAACAGGTGATCATCAATATAACCCTTAACGAAGTGATCATCAGGCTAACCCTGAACAAGGTGATCATTTGTCTAATCCTGAACCATGTGATCATCAATCCAACCCTGAACCAAGTGATCATCAATGTAACCGTCAACCAGGTGATCATCAATATAACCCTTAACCAGGTGATCATGAGTCTAACCCTGAACCATATGATCATCAATCCAACCCTGAACCATGTGATCATCAATGTAACCGTGACCCAGGTGATCATCTATATAACCCTTAACCAGGTGATCATGAGTGTAACCCTGAACCATATGATCATCAATCCAACCCTGAACCATTTGATCATCAATGTAACCGTGAACCAGGTGATCATCAATATAACCCTTAACGAAGTGATCATCAGGCTAACCCTTAACCAGGTGATCATCAGTCTAATCCTGAACCATGTGATCATCAATCCAACGCTGAACCATGTGATCATCAATGTAACCGTCAACCAGGTGATCATGAGTCTAACCCTGAACCATATGTTCATCAATCCAACCCTGAACCATGTGATCATCAGGCAAATCCTGAACCATGTGATCATCAATGTAACCCTGAACCATGTGATCATCAATCTAACCGTGAACAAGGTGATCATCAATATAACCCTTAAACAGGAGATCATCAGTCTAACACTGAACCAGGTGATCATCAGTCTAATCCTGAACCATGTGATCATCAATCCAACCCTGAACCATGTGTTCATCAATGTAACCCTTAACCAGGTGTTCATGAGTCTAACCCTGAACCATATGATCATCAATCCAACCCTGAACCATGTGATCATCAATGTAACCGTGAACCAGGTGATCATCTATATAACCCTTAACCAGGTGATCATGAGTCTAACCCTGAACCATATGATCATCAATCCAACCCTGAACCATGTGATCATCAATCTAACCGTGAACCAGGTGATCATCAATATAACCCTTAACCAGGTGATCATGAGTCTAACCCTGAACCATATGATCATCAATCCAACCCTGAACCATGTGATCATCAATGTAACCGTGAACCAGGTGATCATCTATATAACCCTAAACCAGGTGATCATGAGTCTAACCCTGAACCATATGATCATCAATCCAACCCTGAACCATGTGATCATCAATCTAACCGTGAACCAGGTGATCATCAATCTAACCTTGAACCAGGTGTTTCTCAGTCTAATCTTGAACCATATGATCATCAATCCAACCCTGAACCATGTGATCATCAATCTAACCGTGAACCAGGTGATCATCAATATAACCCTTAACCAGGTGATCATCAGTCTAATCCTGAACCATGTGATCATCAGGCAAATCCTGGACCATCTGATCATCAATCTAACCGTGAACAAGGTGATCATCAATATAACCCTTAAACAAGTGATCATCAGTCTAACCCTGAACCAGGTGATCATCAGTCTAATCCTGAACCATGTGATCATCAATCCAACCCTGAACCATGTGATCATCAATGTAACCGTCAACCAGGTGATCATCAATATAACCCTTAACCAGGTGATCATCAGTCTAATCCTGAACCATGTGATCATCAGGCAAATCCTGAACCATGTGATCATCAATGTAACCGTGAACCATGTGATCATCAGTCTAACCCTGAACCAGGTGATCATCAGTCCAATCCTGAACCATGTGATCATCATTCCAACCCTGAACCATGTGATCATCAATCTAACCCTGAACCAGGTGATCATCAGTCCAATCCTGAACCATGTGATCATCATTCCAACCCTGAACCATGTGATCATCAAACTAACCCTGAACAATGTGATCATCAGTCTAACCCTGGACCATGTGATCATCAATCTAACCGTGAACAAGGTGATCATCAATATAACCCTTAAACAGGTTATCATCAATATAACCCTTAACGAAGTGATCATCAGGCTAACCCTGAACCATATGATCATCAATCCAACCCTGAACCATGTGATCATCAATGTAACCGTGACCCAGGTGATCATCTATATAACCCTTAACCAGGTGATCATGAGTGTAACCCTGAACCATATGATCATCAATCCAACCCTGAACCATTTGATCATCAATGTAACCGTGAACCAGGTGATCATCAATATAACCCTTAACGAAGTGATCATCAGGCTAACCCTGAACCAGGTGATCATCAATCCAACCCTGAACCATGTGATCATCAATGTAACCGTCAACCAGGTGATCATGAGTCTAACCCTGAACCATATGTTCATCAATCCAACCCTGAACCATGTGATCATCAGGCAAATCCTGAACCATGTGATCATCAATGTAACCCTGAACCATGTGATCATCAATCTAACCGTGAACAAGGTGATCATCAATATAACCCTTAAACAGGAGATCATCAGTCTAACCCTGAACCAGGTGATCATCAGTCTAATCCTGAACCATGTGATCATCAATCCAACCCTGAACCATGTGTTCATCAATGTAACCCTTAACCAGGTGTTCATGAGTCTAACCCTGAACCATATGATCATCAATCCAACCCTGAACCATGTGATCATCAATATAACCGTGAACCAGGTGATAATCAATCTAACCTTGAACCAGGTGATAATCTAACCGTGAACCAGGTGATAATCAATGTAACCATGAACCATGTGATCCTCAATCCAACCCTGAACCAGGTGATCATCAGTCTAACCCTGAACCATGTGATCATCAATCCAACCCTGAACAATGTGATCATCAGTCTAACCCTGAACCATGTGATCATCAATCCAACCCTGGACCATGTGATCATCAATCTAACCGTGAACATGGTGATCATCAATGTAACCCTGAACCAGGTGATCATCAGTCTAATCCTGAACCATGTGATCATCAATCCAACCCTGAACCATGTGATCATCAATGTAACCGTCAATCAGGTGATCATCAATATAACCCTTAACCAGGTGATCATCAATGTAACCGTCAACCAGGTGATCATCAATATAACCCTTAACCAGGTGATCATGAGTCTAACCCTGAACCATATGATCATCAATCCATCCCTGAACCATGTGATCATCAATGTAACCGTGAACCAGGTGATCATCTAAATAACCCTTAACCAGGTGATCATGAGTCTAACCCTGAACCATATGATCATTAATCCAACCCTGAACCATGTGATCATCAATCTAACCGTGAACCAGGTGATCATCAATCTAACCTTGAACCAGGTGTTTCTCAGTCTAATCTTGAACCATATGATCATCAATCCAACCCTGAACCATGTGATCATCAATCTAACCGTGAACCAGGTGATCATCAATATAACCCTTAACCAGGTGATCATCAGTCTAATCCTGAACCATGTGATCATCAGGCAAATCCTGAACCATGTGATCATCAATGTAACCCTGAACCATGTGATCATCAATCTAACCGTGAACAAGGTGATCATCAATATAACCCTTAAACAGGTGATAATCAGTCTAACCCTGACCAGGTGATCATCAGTCCAATCCTGAACCATGTGATCATCATTCCAACCCTGAACCATGTGATCATCAATCTAACCCTGAACCAGGTGATCATCAGTCTAACCCTGAACCATGTGATCATCAATCCAACCCTGAACCATGTGATCATCAAACTAACCCTGAACAATGTGATCATCAGTCTAACCCTGGACCATGTGATCATCAATCTAACCGTGAACAAGGTGATCATCAATATAACCCTTAAACAGGTGATCATCAATATAACCCTTAACGAAGTGATCATCAGGCTAACCCTGAACAAGGTGATCATTTGTGTAATCCTGAACCATGTGATCATCAATCCAACCCTGAACCAAGTGATCATCAATGTAACCGTCAACCAGGTGATCATCAATATAACCCTTAACCAGGTGATCATGAGTCTAACCCTGAACCATATGATCATCAATCCAACCCTGAACCATGTGATCATCAATGTAACCGTGACCCAGGTGATCATCTATATAACTCTTAACCAGGTGATCATGAGTGTAACCCTGAACCATATGATCATCAATCCAACCCTGAACCATTTGATCATCAATGTAACCGTGAACCAGGTGATCATCAATATAACTCTTAACCAGGTGATCATGAGTCTAACCCTGAACCATATGATCATCAATCCAACCCTGAACCATGTGATCATCAGGCAAATCCTGAACCATGTGATCATCAATGTAACCCTGAACCATGTGATCATCAATCTAACCGTGAACAAGGTGATCATCAATATAACCCTTAAACAGGAGATCATCAGTCTAACCCTGAACCAGGTGATCATCAGTCTAATCCTGAAAAATGTGATCATCAATCCAACCCTGAACCATGTGATCATCAATGTAACCGTCAACCAGGTGATCATCAATATAACCCTTAACCAGGTGATCATGAGTCTAACCCTGAACCATATGATCATCAATCCAACCCTGAACCATGTGATCATCAATGTAACCGTGAACCAGGTGATCATCTATATAACCCTAAACCAGGTGATCATGAGTCTAACCCTGAACCATATGATCATCAATCCAACCCTGAACCATGTGATCATCAATCTAACCGTGAACCAGGTGATCATCAATCTAACCTTGAACCAGGTGTTTCTCAGTCTAATCTTGAACCATATGATCATCAATCCAACCCTGAACCATGTGATCATCAATCTAACCGTGAACCAGGTGATCATCAATATAACCCTTAACCAGGTGATCATCAGTCTAATCCTGAACCATGTGATCATCAGGCAAATCCTGGACCATCTGATCATCAATCTAACCGTGAACAAGGTGATCATCAATATAACCCTTAAACAGGTGATCATCAGTCTAACCCTGAACCAGGTGATCATCAGTCTAATCCTGAACCATGTGATCATCAATCCAACCCTGAACCATGTGATCATCAATGTAACCGTCAACCAGGTGATCATCAATATAACCCTTAACCAGGTGATCATGAGTCTAACCCTGAACCATATGATCATTAATCCAACCCTGAACCATGTGATCATCAATGTAACCGTCAACCAGGTGATCATCAATATAACCCTTAACCAGGTGATCATGAGTCTAACCCTGAACCATATGATCATTAATCCAACCCTGAACCATTGGATCATCAATGTAACCGTCAACCAGGTGATCATCAATATAACCCTTAACCAGGTGATCATGAGTCTAACCCTGAACCATGTGATCATCAATCCAACCCTGAACCATGTGATCATCAATGTAACCGTCAACCAGGTGATCATCAATATAACCCTTAACCAGGTGATCATGAGTCTAACCCTGAACCATATGATCATTAATCCAACCCTGAACCATGTGATCATCAATGTAACCGTCAACCAGGTGATCATCAATATAACCCTTAACCAGGTGATCATGAGTCTAACCCTGAACCATATGATCATCAATCCAACCCTGAACCATGTGATCATCAATCTAACCGTGAACCAGGTGATCATCAATCTAACCTTGAACCAGGTGTTTCTCAGTCTAATCTTGAACCATATGATAATCAATCCAACCCTGAACCATGTGATCATCAATCTAACCGTGAACCAGGTGATCATCAATATAACCCTTAACCAGGTGATCATCAGTCTAATCCTGAACCATGTGATCATCAGGCAAATCCTGAACCATGTGATCATCAATGTAACCCTGAACCATGTGATCATCAATCTAACCGTGAACAAGGTGATCATCAATATAACCCTTAAACAGGTGATAATCAGTCTAACCCTGAACCAGGTGATTATCAGTCCAATCCTGAACCATGTGATCATCATTCCAACCCTGAACCATGTGATCATCAATCTAACCCTGAACCAGGTGATCATCAGTCTAACCCTGAACCATGTGATCATCAAACTAACCCTGAACAATGTGATCATCAGTCTAACCCTGGACCATGTGATCATCAATCTAACCGTGAACAAGGTGATCATCAATATAACCCTTAAACAGGTTATCATCAATATAACCCTTAACGAAGTGATCATCAGGCTAACCCTGAACAAGGTGATCATTTGTCTAATCCTGAACCATGTGATCATCAATCCAACCCTGAACCATGTGATCATCAAACTAACCCTGAACAATGTGATCATCAATCCAACCCTGAACCAAGTGATCATCAATGTAACCGTCAACCAGGTGATCATCAATATAACCCTTAACCAGGTGATCATGAGTCTAACCCTGAACCATATGATCATCAATCCAACCCTGAACCATTTGATCATCAATGTAACCGTGAACCAGGTGATCATCAATATAACCCTTAACGAAGTGATCATCAGGCTAACCCTGAACCAGGTGATCATCAGTCTAATCCTGAACCATGTGATCATCAATCCAACCCTGAACCATGTGATCATCAATCTAACCCTGAACCATGTGATCATCAGTCTAACCCTGAACCATGTGATCATCAATCCAACCCTGAACCATGTGATCATCAATCTAACCCTGAACCATGTGATCATCAGTCTAACCCTGAACCATGTGATCATCAATCCAACCCTGGACCATGTGATCATCAATCTAACCGTGAACAAGGTGATCATCAATATAACCCTTAAACAGGTGATCATCAGTCTAACCCTGAACCAGGTGATCATCAGTCTAATCCTGAACCATGTGATCATCAATCCAACCCTGAACCATGTGATCATCAATGTAACCGTCAATCAGGTGATCATCAATATAACCCTTAACCAGGTGATCATGAGTCTAACCCTGAACCATATGATCATCAATCCAACCCTGAACCATGTGATCATCAATGTAACCGTCAACCAGGTGATCATCAATATAACCCTTAACCAGGTGATCATGAGTCTAACCCTGAACCATATGATCATCAATCCATCCCTGAACCATGTGATCATCAATGTAACCGTGAACCAGGTGATCATCTAGATAACCCTTAACCAGGTGATCATGAGTCTAACCCTGAACCATATGATCATTAATCCAACCCTGAACCATGTGATCATCAATGTAACCGTCAACCAGGTGATCATCAATATAACCCTTAACCAGGTGATCATGAGTCTAACCCTGAACCATATGATCATTAATCCAACCCTGAACCATGTGATCGTCAATGTAACTGTCAACCAGGTGATCATCAATATAACCCTGAACCATATGATCATTAATCCAACCCTGAACCATGTGATCATCAATGTAACCGTGAACAAGGTGATCATCAATATAACCCTTAAACAGGTGATCATCAGTCTAACCCTGAACCAGGTGATCATCAGTCTAATCCTGAACCATGTGATCATCAATTCAACCCTGAACCATGTGATCATCAATGTAACCGTCAACCAGGTGATCATCAATATAACCCTTAACCAGGTGATCATGAGTCTAACCCTGAACCATATGATCATTAATTCAACCCTGAACCATGTGATCATCAATGTAACCGTCAACCAGGTGATCATGAGTCTAACCCTGAACCATATGATCATCAATCCAACCCTGAACCATGTGATCATCAGGCAAATCCTGAACCATGTGATCATCAATGTAACCCTGAACCATGTGTTCATCAATGTAACCCTTAACCAGGTGTTCATGAGTCTAACCCTGAACCAAATGATCATCAATCCAACCCTGAACCATGTGATCATCAATGTAACCGTGAACCAGGTGATCATCTATATAACCCTTAACCAGGTGATCATGAGTCTAACCCTGAACCATATGATCATCAATCCAACCCTGAACCATGTGATCATCAATCTAACCGTGAACCAGGTGATAATCAATCTAACCTTGAACCAGGTGATAATCTAACCGTGAACCAGGTGATAATCAATGTAACCATGAACCATGTGATCCTCAATCCAACCCTGAACCATGTGATCATCAATCTAACCCTGAACCATGTGATCATCAGTCTAACCCTGAACCATGTGATCATCAATCCAACCCTGAACAATGTGATCATCAGTCTAACCCTGAACCATGTGATCATCAATCCAACCCTGGACCATGTGATCATCAATCTAACCGTGAACAAGGTGATCATCAATATAACCCTTAAACAGGTGATCATCAGTCTAACCCTGAACCAGGTGATCATCAGTCTAATCCTGAACCATGTGATCATCAATCCAACCCTGAACCATGTGATCATCAATGTAACCGTCAATCAGGTGATCATCAATATAACCCTTAACCAGGTGATCATGAGTCTAACCCTGAACCATATGATCATCAATCCAACCCTGAACCATGTGATCATCAATGTAACCGTCAACCAGGTGATCATCAATATAACCCTTAACCAGGTGATCATGAGTCAAACCCTGAACCATATGATCATTAATCCAACCCTGAACCATGTGATCATCAGTCTAACCGTCAACCAGGTGATCATCAATATAACCCTTAACCAGGTGATCATGAGTCTAACCCTGAACCATATGATCATTAATCCAACCCTGAACCATGTGATCATCAATGTAACCGTCAACCAGGTGATCATCAATATAACCCTTAACCAGGTGATCATGAGTCTAACCCTGAACCATATGATCATTAATCCAACCCTGAACCATGTGATCATCAATGTAACCGTCAACCAGGTGATCATCAATATAACCCTTAAACAGGTGATCATCAGTCTAACCCTGAACCATGTGATCATCAATCCAACCCTGAACAATGTGATCATCAGTCTTACCCTGAACCATGTGATCATCAATCCAACCCTGGACCATGTGATCATCAATCTAACCGTGAACAAGGTGATCATCAATATAACCCTTAAACAGGTGATCATCAGTCTAACCCTGAACCAGGTGATCATCAGTCTAATCCTGAACCATGTGATCATCAATCCAACCCTGAACCATGTGATCATCAATGTAACCGTCAATCAGGTGATCATCAATATAACCCTTAACCAGGTGATCATGAGTCTAACCCTGAACCATATGATCATCAATCCAACCCTGAACCATGTGATTATCAATGTAACCGTCAACCAGGTGATCATCAATATAACCCTTAACCAGGTGATCATGAGTCTAACCCTGAACCATATGATCATCAATCCATCCCTGAACCATGTGATCATCAATGTAACCGTGAACCAGGTGATCATCTAGATAACCCTTAACCAGGTGATCATGAGTCTAACCCTGAACCACATGATCATTAATCCAACCCTGAACCATGTGATCATCAATGTAACCGTCAACCAGGTGATCATCAATATAACCCTTAACCAGGTGATCATGAGTCTAACCCTGAACCATATGATCATTAATCCAACCCTGAACCATGTGATCGCCAATGTAACTGTCAACCAGGTGATCATCAATATAACCCTTAACCAGGTGATCATGAGTCTAACCCTGAACCATATGATCATTAATCCAACCCTGAACCATGTGATCATCAATGTAACCGTGAACAAGGTGATCATCAATATAACCCTTAACCAGGTGATCATGAGTCAAACCCTGAACCATATGATCATTAATCCAACCCTGAACCATGTGATCATCAGTCTAACCGTCAACCAGGTGATCATCAATATAACCCTTAACCAGGTGATCATGAGTCTAACCCTGAACCATATGATCATCAATCCATCCCTGAACCATGTGATCATCAATGTAACCGTGAACAAGGTGATCATCAATATAACCCTTAAACAGGTGATCATCAGTCTAACCCTGAACCAGGTGATCATCAGTCTAATCCTGAACCATGTGATCATCAATCCAACCCTGAACCATGTGATCATCAATGTAACCGTCAACCAGGTGATCATCAATATAACCCTTAACCATGTGATCATGAGTCTAACCCTGAACCATATGATCATTAATTCAACCCTGAACCATGTGATCATCAATGTAACCGTCAACCAGGTGATCATCAATATAACCCTTAACCAGGTGATCATGAGTCTAACCCTGAACCATATGATCATTAATCCAACCCTGAACCATGTGATCATCAATGTAACCGTCAACCAGGTGATCATCGATATAAACCTTAACCAGGTGATCATGAGTCTAACCCTGAACCATATGATCATCAATCCAACCCTGAACCATGTGATCATCAATCGAACCGTGAACCAGGTGATCATCAATCTAACCTTGAACCAGGTGTTTCTCAGTCTAATCTTGAACCATATGATCATCAATCAAAGCCTGAACCATGTGATCATCAATCTAACCGTGAACCAGGTGATCATCAATATAACCCTTAACCAGGTGATCATCAGTCTAATCCTGAACCATGTGATCATCAGGCAAATCCTGAACCATGTGATCATCAATGTAACCCTGAACCATGTGATCATCAATCTAACCGTGAACAAGGTGATCATCAATATAACCCTTAAACAGGTGATAATCAGTCTAACCCTGAACCAGGTGATCATCAGTCCAATCCTGAACCATGTGATCATCATTCCAACCCTGAACCATGTGATCATCAATCTAACCCTGAACCAGGTGATCATCAGTCCAATCCTGAACCATGTGATCATCATTCCAACCCTGAACCATGTGATCATCAATCTAACCCTGAACCAGGTGATCATCAGTCTAACCCTGAACCATGTGATCATCAATCCAACCCTGAACCATGTGATCATCAAACTAACCCTGAACTATGTGATCATCAGTCTAACCCTGGACCATGTGATCATCAATCTAACCGTGAACAAGGTGATCATCAATATAACCCTTAACCAGGTGATCATGAGTCTAACCCTGAACCATATGATCATCAATCCAAACCTGAACCATGTGATCATCAATCTAACCGTGAACCAGGTGATCATCAATCTAACCTTGAACCAGGTGTTTCTCAGTCTAATCTTGAACCATATGATCATCAATCCAACCCTGAACCATGTGATCATCAATCTAACCGTGAACCAGGTGATCATCAATATAACCCTTAACCAGGTGATCATCAGTCTAATCCTGAACCATGTGATCATCAGGCAAAACCTGAACCATGTGATCATCAATGTAACCCTGAACCATGTGATCATCAATCTAACCGTGAACAAGGTGATCATCAATATAACCCTTAAACAGGTGATAATCAGTCTAACCCTGAACCAGGTGATCATCAGTCCAATCCTGAACCATGTGATCATCATTCCAACCCTGAACCATGTGATCATCAATCTAACCCTGAACCAGGTGATCATCAGTCCAATCCTGAACCATGTGATCATCATTCCAACCCTGAACCATGTGATCATCAATCTAACCCTGAACCAGGTGATCATCAGTCTAACCCTGAACCATGTGATCATCAATCCAACCCTGAACCATGTGATCATCAAACTAACCCTGAACAATGTGATCATCAGTCTAACCCTGGACCATGTGATCATCAATCTAACCGTGAACAAGGTGATCATCAATATAACCCTTAAACAGGTGATCATCAATATAACCGTGAACAAGGTGATCATCAATATAACCCTTAAACAGGTGATCATCAGTCTAACCCTGAACAATGTGATCATCAGTCTAACCCTGGACCATGTGATCATCAATCTAACCGTGAACAAGGTGATCATCAATATAACCCTTAAACAGGTGATCATCAATATAACCCTTAACGAAGTGATCATCAGGCTAAGCCTGAACCAGGTGATCATCAGTCTAATCCTGAACCATGTGATCATCAATGTAACCGTCAACCAGGTGATCATGAGTCTAACCCTGAACCATGTGATCATCAATCTAACCGTGAACAAGGTGATCATCAATATAACCCTTAAACAGGAGATCATCAGTCTAACCCTGAACCAGGTGATCATCAGTCTAATCCTGAACCATGTGATCATCATTCCAACCCTGAACCATGTGTTCATCAATGTAACCCTTAACCAGGTGTTCATGAGTCTAACCCTGAACCATATGATCATCAATCCAACCCTGAACCATGTGATCATCAATCTAACCCTGAACCAGGTGATCATCAGTCTAACCCTGAACCATGTGATCATCAATCCAACCCTGAACAATGTGATCATCAATCTAACCCTGAACCAGGTGATCATCAGTCTAACCCTGAACCATGTGATCATCAATCCAACCCTGAACAATGTGATCATCAGTCTAACCCTGAACCATGTGATCATCAATGTAACCCTGAACCATGTGATCATCAATCTAACCGTGAACAAGGTGATCATCAATATAACCCTTAAACAGGTGATCATCAGTCTAACCCTGAACCAGGTGATCATCAGTCTAATCCTGATCCATGTGATCATCAATCCAACCCTGAACCATGTGATCATCAATGTAACCGTCAATCAGGTGATCATCAATATAACCCTTAACCAGGTGATCATGAGTCTAACCCTGAACCATATGATCATCAATCCAACCCTGAACCATGTGATCGCCAATGTAACTGTCAACCAGGTGATCATCAATATAACCCTTAACCAGGTGATCATGAGTCTAACCCTGAACCATATGATCATTAATCCAACCCTGAACCATGTGATCATCAATGTAACCGTGAACAAGGTGATCATCAATATAACCCTTAAACAGGTGATCATCAGTCTAACCCTGAACCAGGTGATCATCAGTCTAATCCTGAACCATGTGATCATCAATACAACCCTGAACCATGTGATCATCAATGTAACCGTCAACCAGGTGATCATCAATATAACCCTTAGCCAGGTGATCATGAGTCTAACCCTGAACCATATGATCATTAATCCAACCCTGAACCATGTCATCATCAATGTAACCGTCAACCAGGTGATCATCAATATAACCCTTAACCAGGTGATCATGAGTCTAACCCTGAACCATATGATCATTAATCCAACCCTGAACCATGTGATCATCAATGTAACCGTCAACCAGGTGATCATCAATATAACCCTTAACCAGGTGATCATGAGTCTAACCCTGAACCATATGATCATTAATCCAACCCTGAACCATGTGATCATCAATGTAACCGTCAACCAGGTGATCATCAATATAACCCTTAACCAGGTGATCATGAGTCTAACCCTGAACCATATGATCATCAATCCAACCCTGAACCATGTGATCATCAATCTAACCGTGAACCAGGTGATCATCAATCTAACCTTGAACCAGGTGTTTCTCAGTCTAATCTTGAACCATATGATCATCAATCCAACCCTGAACCATGTGATCATCAATCTAACCGTGAACCAGGTGATCATCAATATAACCCTTAACCAGGTGATCATCAGTCTAATCCTGAACCATGTGATCATCAATCTAACCGTGAACCAGGTGATCATCAATATAACCCTTAACCAGGTGATCATCAGTCTAACCCTGAACCATGTGATCATCAATCTAACCGTGAACCAGGTGATCATCAATCTAACCTTGAACCAGGTGTTTCTCAGTCTAATCTTGAACCATATGATCATCAATCCAACCCTGAACCATGTGATCATCAATCTAACCGTGAACCAGGTGATCATCAATATAACCCTTAACCAGGTGATCATCAGTCTAATCCTGAACCATGTGATCATCAGGCAAATCCTGGACCATCTGATCATCAATCTAACCGTCAACAAGGTGATCATCAATATAACCCTTAAACAGGTGATCATCAGTCTAACCCTGAACCAGGTGATCATCAGTCTAATCCTGAACCATGTGATCATCAATCCAACCCTGAACCATGTGATCATCAATGTAACCGTCAACCCGGTGATCATCAATATAACCCTTAACCAGGTGATCATGAGTCTAACCCTGAACCATATGATCATTAATCCAACCCTGAACCATGTGATCATCAATCTAACCGTGAACCAGGTGATCATCAATATAACCCTTAACCAGGTGATCATCAGTCTAACCCTGAACCATGTGATCATCAATCTAACCGTGAACCAGGTGATCATCAATCTAACCTTGAACCAGGTGTTTCTCAGTCTAATCTTGAACCATATGATCATCAATCCAACCCTGAACCATGTGATCATCAATCTAACCGTGAACCAGGTGATCATCAATATAACCCTTAACCAGGTGATCATCAGTCTAATCCTGAACCATGTGATCATCAGGCAAATCCTGGACCATCTGATCATCAATCTAACCGTCAACAAGGTGATCATCAATATAACCCTTAAACAGGTGATCATCAGTCTAACCCTGAACCAGGTGATCATCAGTCTAATCCTGAACCATGTGATCATCAATCCAACCCTGAACCATGTGATCATCAATGTAACCGTCAACCAGGTGATCATCAATATAACCCTTAACCAGGTGATCATGAGTCTAACCCTGAACCATATGATCATTAATCCAACCCTGAACCATGTGATCATCAATGTAACCGTCAACCAGGTGATCATCAATATAACCCTTAACCAGGTGATCATGAGTCTAACTCTGAACCATATGATCATTAATCCAACCCTGAACCATGTGATCATCAATGTAACCGTCAACCAGGTGATCATCAATATAACGCTTAACCAGGTGATCATGAGTCTAACCCTGAACCATATGATCATTAATCCAACCCTGAACCATTGGATCATCAATGTAACCGTCAACCAGGTGATCATCAATATAACCCTTAACCAGGTGATCATGAGTCTAACCCTGAACCATATGATCATTAATCCAACCCTGAACCATGTGATCATCAATGTAACCGTCAACCAGGTGATCATCAATATAACCCTTAACCAGGTGATCATGAGTCTAACCCTGAACCATATGATCATCAATCCAACCCTGAACCATGTGATCATCAATCTAACCGTGAACCAGGTGATCATCAATCTAACCTTGAACCAGGTGTTTCTCAGTCTAATCTTGAACCATATGATCATCAATCCAACCCTGAACCATGTGATCATCAATCTAACCGTGAACCAGGTGATCATCAATATAACCCTTAACCAGGTGATCATCAGTCTAATCCTGAACCATGTGATCATCAATGTAACCCTGAACCATGTGATCATCAATCTAACCGTGAACAAGGTGATCATCAATATAACCCTTAAACAGGTGATAATCAGTCTAACCCTGAACCAGGTGATCATCAGTCCAATCCTGAACCATGTGATCATCATTCCAACCCTGAACCATGTGATCATCAATCTAACCCTGAACCAGGTGATCATCAGTCCAATCCTGAACCATGTGATCATCATTCCAACCCTGAACCATGTGATCATCAATCTAACCCTGAACCAGGTGATCATCAATCTAACCTTGAACCAGGTGTTTCTCAGTCTAATCTTGAACCATATGATCATCAATCCAACCCTGAACCATGTGATCATCAATCTAACCGTGAACCAGGTGATCATCAATATAACCCTTAACCAGGTGATCATCAGTCTAATCCTGAACCATGTGATCATCAATCTAACCGTGAACCAGGTGATCATCAATATAACCCTTAACCAGGTGATCATCAGTCTAACCCTGAACCATGTGATCATCAATCTAACCGTGAACCAGGTGATCATCAATCTAACCTTGAACCAGGTGTTTCTCAGTCTAATCTTGAACCATATGATCATCAATCCAACCCTGAACCATGTGATCATCAATCTAACCGTGAACCAGGTGATCATCAATATAACCCTTAACCAGGTGATCATCAGTCTAATCCTGAACCATGTGATCATCAGGCAAATCCTGGACCATCTGATCATCAATCTAACCGTCAACAAGGTGATCATCAATATAACCCTTAAACAGGTGATCATCAGTCTAACCCTGAACCAGGTGATCATCAGTCTAATCCTGAACCATGTGATCATCAATCCAACCCTGAACCATGTGATCATCAATCTAACCTTGAACCAGGTGATCATCAATATAACCCTTAACCAGGTGATCATGAGTCTAACTCTGAACCATATGATCATTAATCCAACCCTGAACCATGTGATCATCAATGTAACCGTCAACCAGGTGATCATCAATATAACCCTTAACCAGGTGATCATGAGTCTAACCCTGAACCATATGATCATTAATCCAACCCTGAACCATTGGATCATCAATCCAACCCTGAACCATGTGATCATCATTCCAACCCTGAACCATGTGATCATCAATCTAACCCTGAACCAGGTGATCATCAGTCCAATCCTGAACCATGTGATCATCATTCCAACCCTGAACCATGTGATCATCAATCTAACCCTGAACCAGGTGATCATCAATCTAACCTTGAACCAGGTGTTTCTCAGTCTAATCTTGAACCATATGATCATCAATCCAACCCTGAACCATGTGATCATCAATCTAACCGTGAACCAGGTGATCATCAATATAACCCTTAACCAGGTGATCATCAGTCTAATCCTGAACCATGTGATCATCAATCTAACCGTGAACCAGGTGATCATCAATATAACCCTTAACCAGGTGATCATCAGTCTAACCCTGAACCATGTGATCATCAATCTAACCGTGAACCAGGTGATCATCAATCTAACCTTGAACCAGGTGTTTCTCAGTCTAATCTTGAACCATATGATCATCAATCCAACCCTGAACCATGTGATCATCAATCTAACCGTGAACCAGGTGATCATCAATATAACCCTTAACCAGGTGATCATCAGTCTAATCCTGAACCATGTGATCATCAGGCAAATCCTGGACCATCTGATCATCAATCTAACCGTCAACAAGGTGATCATCAATATAACCCTTAAACAGGTGATCATCAGTCTAACCCTGAACCAGGTGATCATCAGTCTAATCCTGAACCATGTGATCATCAATCCAACCCTGAACCATGTGATCATCAATGTAACCGTCAACCAGGTGATCATCAATATAACCCTTAACCAGGTGATCATGAGTCTAACCCTGAACCATATGATCATTAATCCAACCCTGAACCATTGGATCATCAATGTAACCGTCAACCAGGTGATCATCAATATAACCCTTAACCAGGTGATCATGAGTCTAACCCTGAACCATATGATCATTAATCCAACCCTGAACCATGTGATCATCAATGTAACCGTCAACCAGGTGATCATCAATATAACCCTTAACCAGGTGATCATGAGTCTAACCCTGAACCATATGATCATTAATCCAACCCTGAACCATGTGATCATCAATGTAACCGTCAACCAGGTGATCATCAATATAACCCTGAACCAGGTGATCATGAGTCTAACTCTGAACCATATGATCATTAATCCAACCCTGAACCATGTGATCATCAATGTAACCGTCAACCAGGTGATCATCAATATAACCCTTAACCAGGTGATCATGAGTCTAACCCTGAACCATATGATCATTAATCCAACCCTGAACCATTGGATCATCAATGTAACCGTCAACCAGGTGATCATCAATATAACCCTTAACCAGGTGATCATGAGTCTAACCCTGAACCATATGATCATTAATCCAACCCTGAACCATGTGATCATCAATGTAACCGTCAACCAGGTGATCATCAATATAACCCTTAACCAGGTGATCATGAGTCTAACCCTGAACCATATGATCATCAATCCAACCCTGAACCATGTGATCATCAATCTAACCGTGAACCAGGTGATCATCAATCTAACCTTGAACCAGGTGTTTCTCAGTCTAATCTTGAACCATATGATCATCAATCCAACCCTGAACCATGTGATCATCAATCTAACCGTGAACCAGGTGATCATCAATATAACCCTTAACCAGGTGATCATCAGTCTAATCCTGAACCATGTGATCATCAATGTAACCCTGAACCATGTGATCATCAATCTAACCGTGAACAAGGTGATCATCAATATAACCCTTAAACAGGTGATAATCAGTCTAACCCTGAACCAGGTGATCATCAGTCCAATCCTGAACCATGTGATCATCATTCCAACCCTGAACCATGTGATCATCAATCTAACCGTGAACCAGGTGATCATCAATATAACCCTTAACCAGGTGATCATCAGTCTAACCCTGAACCATGTGATCATCAATCTAACCGTGAACCAGGTGATCATCAATCTAACCTTGAACCAGGTGTTTCTCAGTCTAATCTTGAACCATATGATCATCAATCCAACCCTGAACCATGTGATCATCAATCTAACCGTGAACCAGGTGATCATCAATATAACCCTTAACCAGGTGATCATCAGTCTAATCCTGAACCATGTGATCATCAGGCAAATCCTGGACCATCTGATCATCAATCTAACCGTCAACAAGGTGATCATCAATATAACCCTTAAACAGGTGATCATCAGTCTAACCCTGAACCAGGTGATCATCAGTCTAATCCTGAACCATGTGATCATCAATGTAACCGTCAACCAGGTGATCATCAATATAACCCTTAACCAGGTGATCATGAGTCTAACCCTGAACCATATGATCATTAATCCAACCCTGAACCATGTGATCATCAATGTAACCGTCAACCAGGTGATCATCAATATAACCCTTAACCAGGTGATCATGAGTCTAACTCTGAACCATATGATCATTAATCCAACCCTGAACCATGTGATCATCAATGTAACCGTCAACCAGGTGATCATCAATATAACCCTTAACCAGGTGATCATGATTCTAACCCTGAACCATATGATCATTAATCCAACCCTGAACCATTGGATCATCAATCCAACCCTGAACCATGTGATCATCAATCTAACCGTGAACCAGGTGATCATCAATCTAACCTTGAACCAGGTGTTTCTCAGTCTAATCTTGAACCATATGATCATCAATCCAACCCTGAACCATGTGATCATCAATCTAACCGTGAACCAGGTGATCATCAATATAACCCTTAACCAGGTGATCATCAGTCTAATCCTGAACCATGTGATCATCAATGTAACCCTGAACCATGTGATCATCAATCTAACCGTGAACAAGGTGATCATCAATATAACCCTTAAACAGGTGATAATCAGTCTAACCCTGAACCAGGTGATCATCAGTCCAATCCTGAACCATGTGATCATCATTCCAACCCTGAACCATGTGATCATCAATCTAACCCTGAACCAGGTGATCATCAGTCCAATCCTGAACCATGTGATCATCATTCCAACCCTGAACCATGTGATCATCAATCTAACCCTGAACCAGGTGATCATCAATCTAACCTTGAACCAGGTGTTTCTCAGTCTAATCTTGAACCATATGATCATCAATCCAACCCTGAACCATGTGATCATCAATCTAACCGTGAACCAGGTGATCATCAATATAACCCTTAACCAGGTGATCATCAGTCTAATCCTGAACCATGTGATCATCAATCTAACCGTGAACCAGGTGATCATCAATATAACCCTTAACCAGGTGATCATCAGTCTAACCCTGAACCATGTGATCATCAATCTAACCGTGAACCAGGTGATCATCAATCTAACCTTGAACCAGGTGTTTCTCAGTCTAATCTTGAACCATATGATCATCAATCCAACCCTGAACCATGTGATCATCAATCTAACCGTGAACCAGGTGATCATCAATATAACCCTTAACCAGGTGATCATCAGTCTAATCCTGAACCATGTGATCATCAGGCAAATCCTGGACCATCTGATCATCAATCTAACGGTCAACAAGGTGATCATCAATATAACCCTTAAACAGGTGATCATCAGTCTAACCCTGAACCAGGTGATCATCAGTCTAATCCTGAACCATGTGATCATCAATCCAACCCTGAACCATGTGATCATCAATGTAACCGTCAACCAGGTGATCATCAATATAACCCTTAACCAGGTGATCATGAGTCTAACCCTGAACCATATGATCATTAATCCAACCCTGAACCATGTGATCATCAATGTAACCGTCAACCAGGTGATCATCAATATAACCCTTAACCAGGTGATCATGAGTCTAACCCTGAACCATATGATCATTAATCCAACCCTGAACCATTGGATCATCAATGTAACCGTCAACCAGGTGATCATCAATATAACCCTTAACCAGGTGATCATGAGTCTAACCCTGAACCATATGATCATTAATCCAACCCTGAACCATGTGATCATCAATGTAACCGTCAACCAGGTGATCATCAATATAACCCTTAACCAGGTGATCATGAGTCTAACCCTGAACCATATGATCATTAATCCAACCCTGAACCATGTGATCATCAATGTAACCGTCAACCAGGTGATTATCAATATAACCCTTAACCAGGTGATCATGAGTCTAACCCTGAACCATATGATCATCAATCCAACCCTGAACCATGTGATCATCAATCTAACCGTGAACCAGGTGATCATCAATCTAACCTTGAACCAGGTGTTTCTCAGTCTAATCTTGAACCATATGATCATCAATCCAACCCTGAACCATGTGATCATCAATCTAACCGTGAACCAGGTGATCATCAATATAACCCTTAACCAGGTGATCATCAGTCTAATCCTGAACCATGTGATCATCAATGTAACCCTGAACCATGTGATCATCAATCTAACCGTGAACAAGGTGATCATCAATATAACCCTTAAACAGGTGATAATCAGTCTAACCCTGAACCAGGTGATCATCAGTCCAATCCTGAACCATGTGATCATCATTCCAACCCTGAACCATGTGATCATCAATCTAACCCTGAACCAGGTGATCATCAGTCCAATCCTGAACCATGTGATCATCATTCCAACCCTGAACCATGTGATCATCAATCTAACCCTGAACCAGGTGATCATCAATCTAACCTTGAACCAGGTGTTTCTCAGTCTAATCTTGAACCATATGATCATCAATCCAACCCTGAACCATATGATCATCAATCCAACCCTGAACCATGTGATCATCAATCTAACCGTGAACCAGGTGATCATCAATATAACCCTTAACCAGGTGATCATCAGTCTAATCCTGAACCATGTGATCATCAATGTAACCCTGAACCATGTGATCATCAATCTAACCGTGAACAAGGTGATCATCAATATAACCCTTAAACAGGTGATAATCAGTCTAACCCTGAACCAGGTGATCATCAGTCCAATCCTGAACCATGTGATCATCATTCCAACCCTGAACCATGTGATCATCAATCTAACCCTGAACCAGGTGATCATCAGTCCAATCCTGAACCATGTGATCATCATTCCAACCCTGAACCATGTGATCATCAATCTAACCCTGAACCAGGTGATCATCAATCTAACCTTGAACCAGGTGTTTCTCAGTCTAATCTTGAACCATATGATCATCAATCCAACCCTGAACCATGTGATCATCAATCTAACCGTGAACCAGGTGATCATCAATATAACCCTTAACCAGGTGATCATCAGTCTAATCCTGAACCATGTGATCATCAATCTAACCGTGAACCAGGTGATCATCAATATAACCCTTAACCAGGTGATCATCAGTCTAACCCTGAACCATGTGATCATCAATCTAACCGTGAACCATGTGATCATCAATGTAACCGTCAACCAGGTGATTATCAATATAACCCTTAACCAGGTGATCATGAGTCTAACCCTGAACCATATGATCATCAATCCAACCCTGAACCATGTGATCATCAATCTAACCGTGAACCAGGTGATCATCAATCTAACCTTGAACCAGGTGTTTCTCAGTCTAATCTTGAACCATATGATCATCAATCCAACCCTGAACCATGTGATCATCAATCTAACCGTGAACCAGGTGATCATCAATATAACCCTTAACCAGGTGTTTCTCAGTCTAATCTTGAACCATATGATCATCAATCCAACCCTGAACCATGTGATCATCAATCTAACCGTGAACCAGGTGATCATCAATATAACCCTTAACCAGGTGATCATCAGTCTAATCCTGAACCATGTGATCATCAGGCAAATCCTGGACCATCTGATCATCAATCTAACCGTCAACAAGGTGATCATCAATATAACCCTTAAACAGGTGATCATCAGTCTAACCCTGAACCAGGTGATCATCAGTCTAATCCTGAACCATGTGATCATCAATCCAACCCTGAACCATGTGATCATCAATGTAACCGTCAACCAGGTGATCATCAATATAACCCTTAACCAGGTGATCATGAGTCTAACCCTGAACCATATGATCATTAATCCAACCCTGAACCATGTGATCATCAATGTAACCGTCAACCAGGTGATCATCAATATAACCCTTAACCAGGTGATCATGAGTCTAACCCTGAACCATATGATCATTAATCCAACCCTGAACCATTGGATCATCAATGTAACCGTCAACCAGGTGATCATCAATATAACCCTTAACCAGGTGATCATGAGTCTAACCCTGAACCATATGATCATTAATCCAACCCTGAACCATGTGATCATCAATGTAACCGTCAACCAGGTGATCATCAATATAACCCTTAACCAGGTGATCATGAGTCTAACCCTGAACCATATGATCATTAATCCAACCCTGAACCATGTGATCATCAATGTAACCGTCAACCAGGTGATTATCAATATAACCCTTAACCAGGTGATCATGAGTCTAACCCTGAACCATATGATCATCAATCCAACCCTGAACCATGTGATCATCAATCTAACCGTGAACCAGGTGATCATCAATCTAACCTTGAACCAGGTGTTTCTCAGTCTAATCTTGAACCATATGATCATCAATCCAACCCTGAACCATGTGATCATCAATCTAACCGTGAACCAGGTGATCATCAATATAACCCTTAACCAGGTGATCATCAGTCTAATCCTGAACCATGTGATCATCAATGTAACCCTGAACCATGTGATCATCAATCTAACCGTGAACAAGGTGATCATCAATATAACCCTTAAACAGGTGATAATCAGTCTAACCCTGAACCAGGTGATCATCAGTCCAATCCTGAACCATGTGATCATCATTCCAACCCTGAACCATGTGATCATCAATCTAACCCTGAACCAGGTGATCATCAGTCCAATCCTGAACCATGTGATCATCATTCCAACCCTGAACCATGTGATCATCAATCTAACCCTGAACCAGGTGATCATCAATCTAACCTTGAACCAGGTGTTTCTCAGTCTAATCTTGAACCATATGATCATCAATCCAACCCTGAACCATATGATCATCAATCCAACCCTGAACCATGTGATCATCAATCTAACCGTGAACCAGGTGATCATCAATATAACCCTTAACCAGGTGATCATCAGTCTAATCCTGAACCATGTGATCATCAATGTAACCCTGAACCATGTGATCATCAATCTAACCGTGAACAAGGTGATCATCAATATAACCCTTAAACAGGTGATAATCAGTCTAACCCTGAACCAGGTGATCATCAGTCCAATCCTGAACCATGTGATCATCATTCCAACCCTGAACCATGTGATCATCAATCTAACCCTGAACCAGGTGATCATCAGTCCAATCCTGAACCATGTGATCATCATTCCAACCCTGAACCATGTGATCATCAATCTAACCCTGAACCAGGTGATCATCAATCTAACCTTGAACCAGGTGTTTCTCAGTCTAATCTTGAACCATATGATCATCAATCCAACCCTGAACCATGTGATCATCAATCTAACCGTGAACCAGGTGATCATCAATATAACCCTTAACCAGGTGATCATCAGTCTAATCCTGAACCATGTGATCATCAATCTAACCGTGAACCAGGTGATCATCAATATAACCCTTAACCAGGTGATCATCAGTCTAACCCTGAACCATGTGATCATCAATCTAACCGTGAACCAGGTGATCATCAATCTAACCTTGAACCAGGTGTTTCTCAGTCTAATCTTGAACCATATGATCATCAATCCAACCCTGAACCATGTGATCATCAATCTAACCGTGAACCAGGTGATCATCAATATAACCCTTAACCAGGTGATCATCAGTCTAATCCTGAACCATGTGATCATCAGGCAAATCCTGGACCATCTGATCATCAATCTAACCGTCAACAAGGTGATCATCAATATAACCCATAAACAGGTGATCATCAGTCTAATCCTGAACCAGGTGATCATCAGTCTAATCCTGAACCATGTGATCATCAATGTAACCGTCAACCAGGTGATCATCAATATAACCCTTAACCAGGTGATCATGAGTCTAACCCTGAACCATATGATCATTAATCCAACCCTGAACCATGTGATCATCAATGTAACCGTCAACCAGGTGATCATCAATATAACCCTTAACCAGGTGATCATGAGTCTAACTCTGAACCATATGATCATTAATCCAACCCTGAACCATGTGATCATCAATGTAACCGTCAACCAGGTGATCATCAATATAACCCTTAACCAGGTGATCATGAGTCTAACCCTGAACCATATGATCATTAATCCAACCCTGAACCATTGGATCATCAATCCAACCCTGAACCATGTGATCATCAATCTAACCGTGAACCAGGTGATCATCAATCTAACCTTGAACCAGGTGTTTCTCAGTCTAATCTTGAACCATATGATCATCAATCCAACCCTGAACCATGTGATCATCAATCTAACCGTGAACCAGGTGATCATCAATATAACCCTTAACCAGGTGATCATCAGTCTAATCCTGAACCATGTGATCATCAATGTAACCCTGAACCATGTGATCATCAATCTAACCGTGAACAAGGTGATCATCAATATAACCCTTAAACAGGTGATAATCAGTCTAACCCTGAACCAGGTGATCATCAGTCCAATCCTGAACCATGTGATCATCATTCCAACCCTGAACCATGTGATCATCAATCTAACCCTGAACCAGGTGATCATCAGTCCAATCCTGAACCATGTGATCATCATTCCAACCCTGAACCATGTGATCATCAATCTAACCCTGAACCAGGTGATCATCAATCTAACCTTGAACCAGGTGTTTCTCAGTCTAATCTTGAACCATATGATCATCAATCCAACCCTGAACCATGTGATCATCAATCTAACCGTGAACCAGGTGATCATCAATATAACCCTTAACCAGGTGATCATCAGTCTAATCCTGAACCATGTGATCATCAATCTAACCGTGAACCAGGTGATCATCAATATAACCCTTAACCAGGTGATCATCAGTCTAACCCTGAACCATGTGATCATCAATCTAACCGTGAACCAGGTGATCATCAATCTAACCTTGAACCAGGTGTTTCTCAGTCTAATCTTGAACCATATGATCATCAATCCAACCCTGAACCATGTGATCATCAATCTAACCGTGAACCAGGTGATCATCAATATAACCCTTAACCAGGTGATCATCAGTCTAATCCTGAACCATGTGATCATCAGGCAAATCCTGGACCATCTGATCATCAATCTAACCGTCAACAAGGTGATCATCAATATAACCCTTAAACAGGTGATCATCAGTCTAACCCTGAACCAGGTGATCATCAGTCTAATCCTGAACCATGTGATCATCAATCCAACCCTGAACCATGTGATCATCAATGTAACCGTCAACCAGGTGATCATCAATATAACCCTTAACCAGGTGATCATGAGTCTAACCCTGAACCATATGATCATTAATCCAACCCTGAACCATGTGATCATCAATGTAACCGTCAATCAGGTGATCATCAATATAACCCTTAACCAGGTGATCATGAGTCTAACCCTGAACCATATGATCATTAATCCAACCCTGAACCATTGGATCATCAATGTAACCGTCAACCAGGTGATCATCAATATAACCCTTAACCAGGTGATCATGAGTCTAACCCTGAACCATATGATCATTAATCCAACCCTGAACCATGTGATCATCAATGTAACCGTCAACCAGGTGATCATCAATATAACCCTTAACCAGGTGATCATGAGTCTAACCCTGAACCATATGATCATTAATCCAACCCTGAACCATGTGATCATCAATGTAACCGTCAACCAGGTGATTATCAATATAACCCTTAACCAGGTGATCATGAGTCTAACCCTGAACCATATGATCATCAATCCAACCCTGAACCATGTGATCATCAATGTAACCGTGAACCAGGTGATTATCAATCTAACCTTGAACCAGGTGTTTCTCAGTCTAATCTTGAACCATATGATCATCAATCCAACCCTGAACCATGTGATCATCAATCTAACCGTGAACCAGGTGATCATCAATATAACCCTTAACCAGGTGATCATCAGTCTAATCCTGAACCATGTGATCATCAGGCAAATCCTGAACCATGTGATCATCAATGTAACCCTGAACCATGTGATCATCAATCTAACCGTGAACAAGGTGATCATCAATATAACCCTTAAACAGGTGATAATCAGTCTAACCCTGAACCAGGTGATCATCAGTCCAATCCTGAACCATGTGATCATCATTCCAACCCTGAACCATGTGATCATCAATCTAACCCTGAACCAGGTGATCATCAGTCCAATCCTGAACCATGTGATCATCAATCTAACCCTGAACCAGGTGATCATCTATATAACCCTTAACCAGGTGATCATAAGTCTAACCCTGAACCATATGATCATCAATCCAACCCTGAACCATGTGATCATCAATCTAACCGTGAACCAGGTGATCATCAATCTAACCTTGAACCAGGTGTTTCTCAGTCTAATCTTGAATCATATGATCATCAATCCAACCCTGAACCATGTGATCATCAATCTAACCGTGAACCAGGTGATCATCAATATAACCCTTAACCAGGTGATCATCAGTCTAATCCTGAACCATGTGATCATCAGGCAAATCCTGAACCATGTGATCATCAATGTAACCCTGAACCATGTGATCATCAATCTAACCGTGAACAAGGTGATCATCAATATAACCCTGAACCAGTTGATCATCAGTCCAATCCTGAACCATGTGATCATCAATCCAACCCTGGACCATTTGATCATCAGTGTAATCCTGAACCATGTGATCATCAATCCAATCCTGAACCATGTGATCATCAATCCAACCCTGAACCATGTGATCATCAATCTAACCGTGAAACAGGTGATCATCAATATAACCCTTAACGAGGTGATCATCAGGCTAACCCTGAACCAGGTGATCATCAGTCTAATCCTGAACCAGGTGATCATCAATCCAACCCTGAACCATGTGATCATCAATGTTACCCTTAACCAGGTGATCATGAGTCTAACCCTGAACCATATGTTCATCAATCCAACCCTGAACCATGTGATCATCAATGTAACCGTGAACCAGGTGATCATCTATATAACCCTTAACCAGGTGATCATGAGTCTAACCCTGAACCATATGATCATCAATGTAACCATGAACCATGTGATCATCAATCCAACCCTGAACCATGTGATCATCATCTAACCCTGAACCAGGTGATCATCAGTCTAACCCTAAACCATGTGATCATCAATCCAACCCTGAACCATGTGATCATCAATCCAACCCTGAACAATATGATCATCAGTCTAACCCTGAACCATGTGATCATCAATCCAACCCTGGACCATGTGATCATCAAACTGACCGTGACAAGGTGATCATCAATATAACCCTTAAACAGGTGATCATCAGTCTAACCCTGAACCAGGTGATCATCAGTCTAATCCTGAACCATGTGATCATCAATCCAACCCTGAACCATGTGATCATCAATGTAACCGTCAACCAGGTGATCATCAATATAACCCTTAACCAGGTGATCATGAGTCTAGCCCTGAACCATATGATCATCAATCCAACCCTGAACCATGTGATCATCAATGTAACCGTCAACCAGGTGATCATCAATATAACCCTAACCAGGTGATCATGAGTCTAACCCTGAACCATATGATCATCAATCCAACCCTAAACCATGTGATCATCAATGTAACCGTGAACCAGGTGATCATCTATATAACCCTTAACCAGGTGATCATGAGTCTAACCCTGAACCATATGATCATCAATCCAACCCTGAACCATGTGATCATCAATCTAACCGTGAACCAGGTGATCATCAATCTAACCGTGAACCAGGTGATCATCAATATAACCCTTAACCAGGTGATCATCAGTCTAATCCTGAACCATGTGATCATCAATGTAACCCTGAACCATGTGATCATCAATCTAACCGTGAACAAGGTGATCATCAATATAACCCTTAAAAAGGTGATAATCAGTCTAACCCTGAACCAGGTGATCATCAGTCCAATCCTGAACCATGTGATCATCATTCCAACCCTGAACCATGTGATCATCAATCTAACCCTGAACCAGGTGATCATCAGTCCAATCCTGAACCATGTGATCATCATTCCAACCCTGAACCATGTGATCATCAATCTAACCCTGAACCAGGTGATCATCAATCTAACCTTGAACCAGGTGTTTCTCAGTCTAATCTTGAACCATATGATCATCAATCCAACCCTGAACCATGTGATCATCAATCTAACCGTGAACCAGGTGATCATCAATATAACCCTTAACCAGGTGATCATCAGTCTAATCCTGAACCATGTGATCATCAATCTAACCGTGAACCAGGTGATCATCAATATAACCCTTAACCAGGTGATCATCAGTCTAACCCTGAACCATGTGATCATCAATCTAACCGTGAACCAGGTGATCATCAATCTAACCTTGAACCAGGTGTTTCTCAGTCTAATCTTGAACCATATGATCATCAATCCAACCCTGAACCATGTGATCATCAATCTAACCGTGAACCAGGTGATCATCAATATAACCCTTAACCAGGTGATCATCAGTCTAATCCTGAACCATGTGATCATCAGGCAAATCCTGGACCATCTGATCATCAATCTAACCGTCAACAAGGTGATCATCAATATAACCCTTAAACAGGTGATCATCAGTCTAACCCTGAACCAGGTGATCATCAGTCTAATCCTGAACCATGTGATCATCAATCCAACCCTGAACCATGTGATCATCAATGTAACCGTCAACCAGGTGATCATCAATATAACCCTTAACCAGGTGATCATGAGTCTAACCCTGAACCATATGATCATTAATCCAACCCTGAACCATGTGATCATCAATGTAACCGTCAACCAGGTGATCATCAATATAACCCTTAACCAGGTGATCATGAGTCTAACTCTGAACCATATGATCATTAATCCAACCCTGAACCATGTGATCATCAATGTAACCGTCAACCAGGTGATCATCAATATAACCCTTAACCAGGTGATCATGAGTCTAACCCTGAACCATATGATCATTAATCCAACCCTGAACCATTGGATCATCAATCCAACCCTGAACCATGTGATCATCATTCCAACCCTGAACCATGTGATCATCAATCTAACCCTGAACCAGGTGATCATCAGTCCAATCCTGAACCATGTGATCATCATTCCAACCCTGAACCATGTGATCATCAATCTAACCCTGAACCAGGTGATCATCAATCTAACCTTGAACCAGGTGTTTCTCAGTCTAATCTTGAACCATATGATCATCAATCCAACCCTGAACCATGTGATCATCAATCTAACCGTGAACCAGGTGATCATCAATATAACCCTTAACCAGGTGATCATCAGTCTAATCCTGAACCATGTGATCATCAATCTAACCGTGAACCAGGTGATCATCAATATAACCCTTAACCAGGTGATCATCAGTCTAACCCTGAACCATGTGATCATCAATCTAACCGTGAACCAGGTGATCATCAATCTAACCTTGAACCAGGTGTTTCTCAGTCTAATCTTGAACCATATGATCATCAATCCAACCCTGAACCATGTGATCATCAATCTAACCGTGAACCAGGTGATCATCAATATAACCCTTAACCAGGTGATCATCAGTCTAATCCTGAACCATGTGATCATCAGGCAAATCCTGGACCATCTGATCATCAATCTAACCGTCAACAAGGTGATCATCAATATAACCCTTAAACAGGTGATCATCAGTCTAACCCTGAACCAGGTGATCATCAGTCTAATCCTGAACCATGTGATCATCAATCCAACCCTGAACCATGTGATCATCAATGTAACCGTCAACCAGGTGATCATCAATATAACCCTTAACCAGGTGATCATGAGTCTAACCCTGAACCATATGATCATTAATCCAACCCTGAACCATGTGATCATCAATGTAACCGTCAACCAGGTGATCATCAATATAACCCTTAACCAGGTGATCATGAGTCTAACCCTGAACCATATGATCATTAATCCAACCCTGAACCATTGGATCATCAATGTAACCGTCAACCAGGTGATCATCAATATAACCCTTAACCAGGTGATCATGAGTCTAACCCTGAACCATATGATCATTAATCCAACCCTGAACCATGTGATCATCAATGTAACCGTCAACCAGGTGATCATCAATATAACCCTTAACCAGGTGATCATGAGTCTAACCCTGAACCATATGATCATTAATCCAACCCTGAACCATGTGATCATCAATGTAACCGTCAACCAGGTGATCATCAATATAACCCTTAACCAGGTGATCATGAGTCTAACTCTGAACCATATGATCATTAATCCAACCCTGAACCATGTGATCATCAATGTAACCGTCAACCAGGTGATCATCAATATAACCCTTAACCAGGTGATCATGAGTCTAACCCTGAACCATATGATCATTAATCCAACCCTGAACCATTGGATCATCAATGTAACCGTCAACCAGGTGATCATCAATATAACCCTTAACCAGGTGATCATGAGTCTAACCCTGAACCATATGATCATTAATCCAACCCTGAACCATGTGATCATCAATGTAACCGTCAACCAGGTGATCATCAATATAACCCTTAACCAGGTGATCATGAGTCTAACCCTGAACCATATGATCATCAATCCAACCCTGAACCATGTGATCATCAATCTAACCGTGAACCAGGTGATCATCAATCTAACCTTGAACCAGGTGTTTCTCAGTCTAATCTTGAACCATATGATCATCAATCCAACCCTGAACCATGTGATCATCAATCTAACCGTGAACCAGGTGATCATCAATATAACCCTTAACCAGGTGATCATCAGTCTAATCCTGAACCATGTGATCATCAATGTAACCCTGAACCATGTGATCATCAATCTAACCGTGAACAAGGTGATCATCAATATAACCCTTAAACAGGTGATAATCAGTCTAACCCTGAACCAGGTGATCATCAGTCCAATCCTGAACCATGTGATCATCATTCCAACCCTGAACCATGTGATCATCAATCTAACCCTGAACCAGGTGATCATCAGTCCAATCCTGAACCATGTGATCATCATTCCAACCCTGAACCATGTGATCATCAATCTAACCCTGAACCAGGTGATCATCAATCTAACCTTGAACCAGGTGTTTCTCAGTCTAATCTTGAACCATATGATCATCAATCCAACCCTGAACCATATGATCATCAATCCAACCCTGAACCATGTGATCATCAATCTAACCGTGAACCAGGTGATCATCAATATAACCCTTAACCAGGTGATCATCAGTCTAATCCTGAACCATGTGATCATCAATGTAACCCTGAACCATGTGATTATCAATCTAACCGTGAACAAGGTGATCATCAATATAACCCTTAAACAGGTGATAATCAGTCTAACCCTGAACCAGGTGATCATCAGTCCAATCCTGAACCATGTGATCATCATTCCAACCCTGAACCATGTGATCATCAATCTAACCGTGAACCAGGTGATCATCAATATAACCCTTAACCAGGTGATCATCAGTCTAACCCTGAACCATGTGATCATCAATCTAACCGTGAACCAGGTGATCATCAATCTAACCTTGAACCAGGTGTTTCTCAGTCTAATCTTGAACCATATGATCATCAATCCAACCCTGAACCATGTGATCATCAATCTAACCGTGAACCAGGTGATCATCAATATAACCCTTAACCAGGTGATCATCAGTCTAATCCTGAACCATGTGATCATCAGGCAAATCCTGGACCATCTGATCATCAATCTAACCGTCAACAAGGTGATCATCAATATAACCCTTAAACAGGTGATCATCAGTCTAACCCTGAACCAGGTGATCATCAGTCTAATCCTGAACCATGTGATCATCAATGTAACCGTCAACCAGGTGATCATCAATATAACCCTTAACCAGGTGATCATGAGTCTAACCCTGAACCATATGATCATTAATCCAACCCTGAACCATGTGATCATCAATGTAACCGTCAACCAGGTGATCATCAATATAACCCTTAACCAGGTGATCATGAGTCTAACTCTGAACCATATGATCATTAATCCAACCCTGAACCATGTGATCATCAATGTAACCGTCAACCAGGTGATCATCAATATAACCCTTAACCAGGTGATCATGAGTCTAACCCTGAACCATATGATCATTAATCCAACCCTGAACCATTGGATCATCAATCCAACCCTGAACCATGTGATCATCAATCTAACCGTGAACCAGGTGATCATCAATCTAACCTTGAACCAGGTGTTTCTCAGTCTAATCTTGAACCATATGATCATCAATCCAACCCTGAACCATGTGATCATCAATCTAACCGTGAACCAGGTGATCATCAATATAACCCTTAACCAGGTGATCATCAGTCTAATCCTGAACCATGTGATCATCAATGTAACCCTGAACCATGTGATCATCAATCTAACCGTGAACAAGGTGATCATTAATATAACCCTTAAACAGGTGATAATCAGTCTAACCCTGAACCAGGTGATCATCAGTCCAATCCTGAACCATGTGATCATCATTCCAACCCTGAACCATGTGATCATCAATCTAACCCTGAACCAGGTGATCATCAGTCCAATCCTGAACCATGTGATCATCATTCCAACCCTGAACCATGTGATCATCAATCTAACCCTGAACCAGGTGATCATCAATCTAACCTTGAACCAGGTGTTTCTCAGTCTAATCTTGAACCATATGATCATCAATCCAACCCTGAACCATGTGATCATCAATCTAACCGTGAACCAGGTGATCATCAATATAACCCTTAACCAGGTGATCATCAGTCTAATCCTGAACCATGTGATCATCAATCTAACCGTGAACCAGGTGATCATCAATATAACCCTTAACCAGGTGATCATCAGTCTAACCCTGAACCATGTGATCATCAATCTAACCGTGAACCAGGTGATCATCAATCTAACCTTGAACCAGGTGTTTCTCAGTCTAATCTTGAACCATATGATCATCAATCCAACCCTGAACCATGTGATCATCAATCTAACCGTGAACCAGGTGATCATCAATATAACCCTTAACCAGGTGATCATCAGTCTAATCCTGAACCATGTGATCATCAGGCAAATCCTGGACCATCTGATCATCAATCTAACCGTCAACAAGGTGATCATCAATATAACCCTTAAACAGGTGATCATCAGTCTAACCCTGAACCAGGTGATCATCAGTCTAATCCTGAACCATGTGATCATCAATCCAACCCTGAACCATGTGATCATCAATGTAACCGTCAACCAGGTGATCATCAATATAACCCTTAACCAGGTGATCATGAGTCTAACCCTGAACCATATGATCATTAATCCAACCCTGAACCATGTGATCATCAATGTAACCGTCAACCAGGTGATCATCAATATAACCCTTAACCAGGTGATCATGAGTCTAACCCTGAACCATATGATCATTAATCCAACCCTGAACCATTGGATCATCAATGTAACCGTCAACCAGGTGATCATCAATATAACCCTTAACCAGGTGATCATGAGTCTAACCCTGAACCATATGATCATTAATCCAACCCTGAACCATGTGATCATCAATGTAACCGTCAACCAGGTGATCATCAATATAACCCTTAACCAGGTGATCATGAGTCTAACCCTGAACCATATGATCATTAATCCAACCCTGAACCATGTGATCATCAATGTAACCGTCAACCAGGTGATTATCAATATAACCCTTAACCAGGTGATCATGAGTCTAACCCTGAACCATATGATCATCATTCCAACCCTGAACCATGTGATCATCAATCTAACCGTGAACCAGGTGATCATCAATCTAACCTTGAACCAGGTGTTTCTCAGTCTAATCTTGAACCATATGATCATCAATCCAACCCTGAACCATGTGATCATCAATCTAACCGTGAACCAGGTGATCATCAATATAACCCTTAACCAGGTGATCATCAGTCTAATCCTGAACCATGTGATCATCAATGTAACCCTGAACCATGTGATCATCAATCTAACCGTGAACAAGGTGATCATCAATATAACCCTTAAACAGGTGATAATCAGTCTAACCCTGAACCAGGTGATCATCAGTCCAATCCTGAACCATGTGATCATCATTCCAACCCTGAACCATGTGATCATCAATCTAACCCTGAACCAGGTGATCATCAGTCCAATCCTGAACCATGTGATCATCATTCCAACCCTGAACCATGTGATCATCAATCTAACCCTGAACCAGGTGATCATCAATCTAACCTTGAACCAGGTGTTTCTCAGTCTAATCTTGAACCATATGATCATCAATCCAACCCTGAACCATATGATCATCAATCCAACCCTGAACCATGTGATCATCAATCTAACCGTGAACCAGGTGATCATCAATATAACCCTTAACCAGGTGATCATCAGTCTAATCCTGAACCATGTGATCATCAATGTAACCCTGAACCATGTGATCATCAATCTAACCGTGAACAAGGTGATCATCAATATAACCCTTAAACAGGTGATAATCAGTCTAACCCTGAACCAGGTGATCATCAGTCCAATCCTGAACCATGTGATCATCATTCCAACCCTGAACCATGTGATCATCAATCTAACCCTGAACCAGGTGATCATCAATCTAACCTTGAACCAGGTGTTTCTCAGTCTAATCTTGAACCATATGATCATCAATCCAACCCTGAACCATGTGATCATCAATCTAACCGTGAACCAGGTGATCATCAATATAACCCTTAACCAGGTGATCATCAGTCTAATCCTGAACCATGTGATCATCAATCTAACCGTGAACCAGGTGATCATCAATATAACCCTTAACCAGGTGATCATCAGTCTAACCCTGAACCATGTGATCATCAATCTAACCGTGAACCAGGTGATCATCAATCTAACCTTGAACCAGGTGTTTCTCAGTCTAATCTTGAACCATATGATCATCAATCCAACCCTGAACCATGTGATCATCAATCTAACCGTGAACCAGGTGATCATCAATCTAACCTTGAACCAGGTGTTTCTCAGTCTAATCTTGAACCATATGATCATCAATCCAACCCTGAACCATGTGATCATCAATCTAACCGTGAACCAGGTGATCATCAATATAACCCTTAACCAGGTGATCATCAGTCTAATCCTGAACCATGTGATCATCAGGCAAATCCTGGACCATCTGATCATCAATCTAACCGTCAACAAGGTGATCATCAATATAACCCATAAACAGGTGATCATCAGTCTAATCCTGAACCAGGTGATCATCAGTCTAATCCTGAACCATGTGATCATCAATGTAACCGTCAACCAGGTGATCATCAATATAACCCTTAACCAGGTGATCATGAGTCTAACCCTGAACCATATGATCATTAATCCAACCCTGAACCATGTGATCATCAATGTAACCGTCAACCAGGTGATCATCAATATAACCCTTAACCAGGTGATCATGAGTCTAACTCTGAACCATATGATCATTAATCCAACCCTGAACCATTGGATCATCAATCCAACCCTGAACCATGTGATCATCAATCTAACCGTGAACCAGGTGATCATCAATCTAACCTTGAACCAGGTGTTTCTCAGTCTAATCTTGAACCATATGATCATCAATCCAACCCTGAACCATGTGATCATCAATCTAACCGTGAACCAGGTGATCATCAATATAACCCTTAACCAGGTGATCATCAGTCTAATCCTGAACCATGTGATCATCAATGTAACCCTGAACCATGTGATCATCAATCTAACCGTGAACAAGGTGATCATCAATATAACCCTTAAACAGGTGATAATCAGTCTAACCCTGAACCAGGTGATCATCAGTCCAATCCTGAACCATGTGATCATCATTCCAACCCTGAACCATGTGATCATCAATCTAACCCTGAACCAGGTGATCATCAGTCCAATCCTGAACCATGTGATCATCATTCCAACCCTGAACCATGTGATCATCAATCTAACCCTGAACCAGGTGATCATCAATCTAACCTTGAACCAGGTGTTTCTCAGTCTAATCTTGAACCATATGATCATCAATCCAACCCTGAACCATGTGATCATCAATCTAACCGTGAACCAGGTGATCATCAATATAACCCTTAACCAGGTGATCATCAGTCTAATCCTGAACCATGTGATCATCAATCTAACCGTGAACCAGGTGATCATCAATATAACCCTTAACCAGGTGATCATCAGTCTAACCCTGAACCATGTGATCATCAATCTAACCGTGAACCAGGTGATCATCAATCTAACCTTGAACCAGGTGTTTCTCAGTCTAATCTTGAACCATATGATCATCAATCCAACCCTGAACCATGTGATCATCAATCTAACCGTGAACCAGGTGATCATCAATATAACCCTTAACCAGGTGATCATCAGTCTAATCCTGAACCATGTGATCATCAGGCAAATCCTGGACCATCTGATCATCAATCTAACCGTCAACAAGGTGATCATCAATATAACCCTTAAACAGGTGATCATCAGTCTAACCCTGAACCAGGTGATCATCAGTCTAATCCTGAACCATGTGATCATCAATCCAACCCTGAACCATGTGATCATCAATGTAACCGTCAACCAGGTGATCATCAATATAACCCTTAACCAGGTGATCATGAGTCTAACCCTGAACCATATGATCATTAATCCAACCCTGAACCATGTGATCATCAATGTAACCGTCAACCAGGTGATCATCAATATAACCCTTAACCAGGTGATCATGAGTCTAACCCTGAACCATATGATCATTAATCCAACCCTGAACCATTGGATCATCAATGTAACCGTCAACCAGGTGATCATCAATATAACCCTTAACCAGGTGATCATGAGTCTAACCCTGAACCATATGATCATTAATCCAACCCTGAACCATGTGATCATCAATGTAACCGTCAACCAGGTGATCATCAATATAACCCTTAACCAGGTGATCATGAGTCTAACCCTGAACCATATGATCATTAATCCAACCCTGAACCATGTGATCATCAATGTAACCGTCAACCAGGTGATTATCAATATAACCCTTAACCAGGTGATCATGAGTCTAACCCTGAACCATATGATCATCAATCCAACCCTGAACCATGTGATCATCAATGTAACCGTGAACCAGGTGATTATCAATCTAACCTTGAACCAGGTGTTTCTCAGTCTAATCTTGAACCATATGATCATCAATCCAACCCTGAACCATGTGATCATCAATCTAACCGTGAACCAGGTGATCATCAATATAACCCTTAACCAGGTGATCATCAGTCTAATCCTGAACCATGTGATCATCAGGCAAATCCTGAACCATGTGATCATCAATGTAACCCTGAACCATGTGATCATCAATCTAACCGTGAACAAGGTGATCATCAATATAACCCTTAAACAGGTGATAATCAGTCTAACCCTGAACCAGGTGATCATCAGTCCAATCCTGAACCATGTGATCATCATTCCAACCCTGAACCATGTGATCATCAATCTAACCCTGAACCAGGTGATCATCAGTCCAATCCTGAACCATGTGATCATCAATCTAACCCTGAACCAGGTGATCATCAGTCTAACCCTGAACCATGTGATCATCAATCCAACCCTGAACCATGTGATCATCAAACTAACCCTGAACAATGTGATCATCAGTCTAACCCTGGACCATGTGATCATCAATCTAACCGTGAACAAGGTGATCATCAATATAACCCTTAAACAGGTGATCATCAATCTAACCCTGAACCAGGTGATCATCAGTCTAACCCTGAACCATGTGATCATCAATCCAACCCTGAACCATGTGATCATCAAACTAACCCTGAACAATGTGATCATCAGTCTAACCCTGGACCATGTGATCATCAATCTAACCGTGAACAAGGTGATCATCAATATAACCCTTAAACAGGTGATCATCAATATAACCGTGAACAAGGTGATCATCAATATAACCCTTAAACAGGTGATCATCAGTCTAACCCTGAACAATGTGATCATCAGTCTAACCCTGGACCATGTGATCATCAATCTAACCGTGAACAAGGTGATCATCAATATAACCCTTAAACAGGTGATCATCAATATAACCCTTAACGAAGTGATCATCAGGCTAAGCCTGAACCAGGTGATCATCAGTCTAATCCTGAACCATGTGATCATCAATGTAACCGTCAACCAGGTGATCATGAGTCTAACCCTGAACCATATGTTCATCAATCCAACCCTGAACCATGTGATCATCAGGCAAATCCTGAACCATGTGATCATCAATGTAACCCTGAACCATGTGATCATCAATCTAACCGTGAACAAGGTGATCATCAATATAACCCTTAAACAGGAGATCATCAGTCTAACCCTGAACCAGGTGATCATCAGTCTAATCCTGAACCATGTGATCATCAATCCAACCCTGAACCATGTGTTCATCAATGTAACCCTTAACCAGGTGTTCATGAGTCTAACCCTGAACCATATGATCATCAATCCAACCCTGAACCATGTGATCATCAATCTAACCCTGAACCAGGTGATCATCAGTCTAACCCTGAACCATGTGATCATCAATCCAACCCTGAACAATGTGATCATCAATCTAACCCTGAACCAGGTGATCATCAGTCTAACCCTGAACCATGTGATCATCAATCCAACCCTGAACAATGTGATCATCAGTCTAACCCTGAACCATGTGATCATCAATGTAACCCTGAACCATGTGATCATCAATCTAACCGTGAACAAGGTGATCATCAATATAACCCTTAAACAGGTGATCATCAGTCTAACCCTGAACCAGGTGATCATCAGTCTAATCCTGATCCATGTGATCATCAATCCAACCCTGAACCATGTGATCATCAATGTAACCGTCAATCAGGTGATCATCAATATAACCCTTAACCAGGTGATCATGAGTCTAACCCTGAACCATATGATCATCAATCCAACCCTGAACCATGTGATCGCCAATGTAACTGTCAACCAGGTGATCATCAATATAACCCTTAACCAGGTGATCATGAGTCTAACCCTGAACCATATGATCATTAATCCAACCCTGAACCATGTGATCATCAATGTAACCGTGAACAAGGTGATCATCAATATAACCCTTAAACAGGTGATCATCAGTCTAACCCTGAACCAGGTGATCATCAGTCTAATCCTGAACCATGTGATCATCAATACAACCCTGAACCATGTGATCATCAATGTAACCGTCAACCAGGTGATCATCAATATAACCCTTAACCAGGTGATCATGAGTCTAACCCTGAACCATATGATCATTAATCCAACCCTGAACCATGTCATCATCAATGTAACCGTCAACCAGGTGATCATCAATATAACCCTTAACCAGGTGATCATGAGTCTAACCCTGAACCATATGATCATTAATCCAACCCTGAACCATGTGATCATCAATGTAACCGTCAACCAGGTGATCATCAATATAACCCTTAACCAGGTGATCATGAGTCTAACCCTGAACCATATGATCATTAATCCAACCCTGAACCATGTGATCATCAATGTAACCGTCAACCAGGTGATCATCAATATAACCCTTAACCAGGTGATCATGAGTCTAACCCTGAACCATATGATCATCAATCCAACCCTGAACCATGTGATCATCAACCTAACCGTGAACCAGGTGATCATCAATCTAACCTTGAACCAGGTGTTTCTCAGTCTAATCTTGAACCATATGATCATCAATCCAACCCTGAACCATGTGATCATCAATCTAACCGTGAACCAGGTGATCATCAATATAACCCTTAACCAGGTGATCATCAGTCTAATCCTGAACCATGTGATCATCAATCTAACCGTGAACCAGGTGATCATCAATATAACCCTTAACCAGGTGATCATCAGTCTAACCCTGAACCATGTGATCATCAATCTAACCGTGAACCAGGTGATCATCAATCTAACCTTGAACCAGGTGTTTCTCAGTCTAATCTTGAACCATATGATCATCAATCCAACCCTGAACCATGTGATCATCAATCTAACCGTGAACCAGGTGATCATCAATATAACCCTTAACCAGGTGATCATCAGTCTAATCCTGAACCATGTGATCATCAGGCAAATCCTGGACCATCTGATCATCAATCTAACCGTCAACAAGGTGATCATCAATATAACCCTTAAACAGGTGATCATCAGTCTAACCCTGAACCAGGTGATCATCAGTCTAATCCTGAACCATGTGATCATCAATCCAACCCTGAACCATGTGATCATCAATGTAACCGTCAACCAGGTGATCATCAATATAACCCTTAACCAGGTGATCATGAGTCTAACCCTGAAATATATGATCATTAATCCAACCCTGAACCATGTGATCATCAATCTAACCGTGAACCAGGTGATCATCAATATAACCCTTAACCAGGTGATCATCAGTCTAACCCTGAACCATGTGATCATCAATCTAACCGTGAACCAGGTGATCATCAATCTAACCTTGAACCAGGTGTTTCTCAGTCTAATCTTGAACCATATGATCATCAGTCCAACCCTGAACCATGTGATCATCAATCTAACCGTGAACCAGGTGATCATCAATATAACCCTTAACCAGGTGATCATCAGTCTAATCCTGAACCATGTGATCATCAGGCAAATCCTGGACCATCTGATCATCAATCTAACCGTCAACAAGGTGATCATCAATATAACCCTTAAACAGGTGATCATCAGTCTAATCCTGAACCATGTGATCATCAATCCAACCCTGAACCATGTGATCATCAATGTAACCGTCAACCAGGTGATCATCAATATAACCCTTAACCAGGTGATCATGAGTCTAACCCTGAACCATATGATCATTAATCCAACCCTGAACCATGTGATCATCAATGTAACCGTCAACCAGGTGATCATCAATATAACCCTTAACCAGGTGATCATGAGTCTAACTCTGAACCATATGATCATTAATCCAACCCTGAACCATGTGATCATCAATGTAACCGTCAACCAGGTGATCATCAATATAACCCTTAACCAGGTGATCATGAGTCTAACCCTGAACCATATGATCATTAATCCAACCCTGAACCATTGGATCATCAATGTAACCGTCAACCAGGTGATCATCAATATAACCCTTAACCAGGTGATCATGAGTCTAACCCTGAACCATATGATCATTAATCCAACCCTGAACCATGTGATCATCAATGTAACCGTCAACCAGGTGATCATCAATATAACCCTTAACCAGGTGATCATGAGTCTAACCCTGAACCATATGATCATTAATCCAACCCTGAACCATGTGATCATCAATGTAACCGTCAACCAGGTGATCATCAATATAACCCTTAACCAGGTGATCATGAGTCTAACCCTGAACCATATGATCATCAATCCAACCCTGAACCATGTGATCATCAATCTAACCGTGAACCAGGTGATCATCAATCTAACCTTGAACCAGGTGTTTCTCAGTCTAATCTTGAACCATATGATCATCAATCCAACCCTGAACCATGTGATCATCAATCTAACCGTGAACCAGGTGATCATCAATATAACCCTTAACCAGGTGATCATCAGTCTAATCCTGAACCATGTGATCATCAATGTAACCCTGAACCATGTGATCATCAATCTAACCGTGAACAAGGTGATCATCAATATAACCCTTAAACAGGTGATAATCAGTCTAACCCTGAACCAGGTGATCATCAGTCCAATCCTGAACCATGTGATCATCATTCCAACCCTGAACCATGTGATCATCAATCTAACCCTGAACCAGGTGATCATCAGTCCAATCCTGAACCATGTGATCATCATTCCAACCCTGAACCATGTGATCATCAATCTAACCCTGAACCAGGTGATCATCAATCTAACCTTGAACCAGGTGTTTCTCAGTCTAATCTTGAACCATATGATCATCAATCCAACCCTGAACCATGTGATCATCAATCTAACCGTGAACCAGGTGATCATCAATATAACCCTTAACCAGGTGATCATCAGTCTAATCCTGAACCATGTGATCATCAATCTAACCGTGAACCAGGTGATCATCAATATAACCCTTAACCAGGTGATCATCAGTCTAACCCTGAACCATGTGATCATCAATCTAACCGTGAACCAGGTGATCATCAATCTAACCTTGAACCAGGTGTTTCTCAGTCTAATCTTGAACCATATGATCATCAATCCAACCCTGAACCATGTGATCATCAATCTAACCCTGAACCAGGTGATCATCAGTCCAATCCTGAACCATGTGATCATCATTCCAACCCTGAACCATGTGATCATCAATCTAACCCTGAACCAGGTGATCATCAATCTAACCTTGAACCAGGTGTTTCTCAGTCTAATCTTGAACCATATGATCATCAATCCAACCCTGAACCATGTGATCATCAATCTAACCGTGAACCAGGTGATCATCAATATAACCCTTAACCAGGTGATCATCAGTCTAATCCTGAACCATGTGATCATCAATCTAACCGTGAACCAGGTGATCATCAATATAACCCTTAACCAGGTGATCATCAGTCTAACCCTGAACCATGTGATCATCAATCTAACCGTGAACCAGGTGATCATCAATCTAACCTTGAACCAGGTGTTTCTCAGTCTAATCTTGAACCATATGATCATCAATCCAACCCTGAACCATGTGATCATCAATCTAACCGTGAACCAGGTGATCATCAATATAACCCTTAACCAGGTGATCATCAGTCTAATCCTGAACCATGTGATCATCAGGCAAATCCTGGACCATCTGATCATCAATCTAACCGTCAACAAGGTGATCATCAATATAACCCTTAAACAGGTGATCATCAGTCTAACCCTGAACCAGGTGATCATCAGTCTAATCCTGAACCATGTGATCATCAATCCAACCCTGAACCATGTGATCATCAATGTAACCGTCAACCAGGTGATCATCAATATAACCCTTAACCAGGTGATCATGAGTCTAACCCTGAACCATATGATCATTAATCCAACCCTGAACCATGTGATCATCAATGTAACCGTCAACCAGGTGATCATCAATATAACCCTTAACCAGGTGATCATGAGTCTAACTCTGAACCATATGATCATTAATCCAACCCTGAACCATGTGATCATCAATGTAACCGTCAACCAGGTGATCATCAATATAACCCTTAACCAGGTGATCATGAGTCTAACCCTGAACCATATGATCATTAATCCAACCCTGAACCATTGGATCATCAATCCAACCCTGAACCATGTGATCATCAATCTAACCGTGAACCAGGTGATCATCAATCTAACCTTGAACCAGGTGTTTCTCAGTCTAATCTTGAACCATATGATCATCAATCCAACCCTGAACCATGTGATCATCAATCTAACCGTGAACCAGGTGATCATCAATATAACCCTTAACCAGGTGATCATCAGTCTAATCCTGAACCATGTGATCATCAATGTAACCCTGAACCATGTGATCATCAATCTAACCGTGAACAAGGTGATCATCAATATAACCCTTAAACAGGTGATAATCAGTCTAACCCTGAACCAGGTGATCATCAGTCCAATCCTGAACCATGTGATCATCATTCCAACCCTGAACCATGTGATCATCAATCTAACCCTGAACCAGGTGATCATCAGTCCAATCCTGAACCATGTGATCATCATTCCAACCCTGAACCATGTGATCATCAATCTAACCCTGAACCAGGTGATCATCAATCTAACCTTGAACCAGGTGTTTCTCAGTCTAATCTTGAACCATATGATCATCAATCCAACCCTGAACCATGTGATCATCAATCTAACCTTGAACCAGGTGATCATCAATATAACCCTTAACCAGGTGATCATCAGTCTAATCCTGAACCATGTGATCATCAATCTAACCGTGAACCAGGTGATCATCAATATAACCCTTAACCAGGTGATCATCAGTCTAACCCTGAACCATGTGATCATCAATCTAACCGTGAACCAGGTGATCATCAATCTAACCTTGAACCAGGTGTTTCTCAGTCTAATCTTGAACCATATGATCATCAATCCAACCCTGAACCATGTGATCATCAATCTAACCGTGAACCAGGTGATCATCAATATAACCCTTAACCAGGTGATCATCAGTCTAATCCTGAACCATGTGATCATCAGGCAAATCCTGGACCATCTGATCATCAATCTAACCGTCAACAAGGTGATCATCAATATAACCCTTAAACAGGTGATCATCAGTCTAACCCTGAACCAGGTGATCATCAGTCTAATCCTGAACCATGTGATCATCAATCCAACCCTGAACCATGTGATCATCAATGTAACCGTCAACCAGGTGATCATCAATATAACCCTTAACCAGGTGATCATGAGTCTAACCCTGAACCATATGATCATTAATCCAACCATGAACCATGTGATCATCAATGTAACCGTCAACCAGGTGATCATCAATATAACCCTTAACCAGGTGATCATGAGTCTAACCCTGAACCATATGATCATTAATCCAACCCTGAACCATGTGATCATCAATGTAACCGTCGACCAGGTGATCATCAATATAACCCTTAACCAGGTGATCATGAGTCTAACCCTGAACCATATGATCATTAATCCAACCCTGAACCATGTGATCATCAATGTAACCGTCAACCAGGTGATCATCAATATAACCCTTAACCAGGTGATCATGAGTCTAACCCTGAACCATATGATCATTAATCCAACCCTGAACCATGTGATCATCAATGTAACCGTCAACCAGGTGATCATCAATATAACCCTTAACCAGGTGATCATGAGTCTAACCCTGAACCATATGATCATCAATCCAACCCTGAACCATGTGATCATCAATCTAACCGTGAACCAGGTGATCATCAATATAACCCTTAACCAGGTGATCATCAGTCTAATCCTGAACCATGTGATCATCAGGCAAATCCTGAACCATGTGATCATCAATGTAACCCTGAACCATGTGATCATCAATCTAACCGTGAACAAGGTGATCATCAATATAACCCTTAAACAGGTGATAATCAGTCTAACCCTGAACCAGGTGATCATCAGTCCAATCCTGAACCATGTGATCATCATTCCAACCCTGAACCATGTGATCATCAATCTAACCCTGAACCAGGTGATCATCAGTCCAATCCTGAACCATGTGATCATCATTCCAACCCTGAACCATGTGATCATCAATCTAACCCTGAACCAGGTGATCATCAGTCTAACACTGAACCATGTGATCATCAATCCAACCCTGAACCATGTGATCATCAAACTAACCCTGAACAATGTGATCATCAGTCTAACCCTGGACCATGTGATCATCAATCTAACCGTGAACAAGGTGATCATCAATATAACCCTTAAACAGGTGATCATCAATATAACCCTTAACGAAGTGATCATCAGGCTAACCCTGAACAAGGTGATCATTTGTCTAATCCTGAACCATGTGATCATCAATCCAACCCTGATCCATTTGATCATCAATGTAACCGTGAACCAGGTGATCATCAATATAACCCTTAACGAAGCGATCATCAGGCTAACCCTGAACCAGGTGATCATCAGTCTAATCCTGAACCATGTGATCATCAATCCAACCCTGAACCATGTGATCATCAATGTAACCGTCAACCAGGTGATCATGAGTCTAACCCTGAACCATATGTTCATCAATCCAACCCTGAACCATGTGATCATCAATGTAACCCTGAACCATGTGATCATCAATCTAACCGTGAACAAGGTGATCATCAATATAACCCTTAAACAGGAGATCATCAGTCTAACCCTGAACCAGGTGATCATCAGTCTAATCCTGAACCATGTGATCATCAATCCAACCCTGAACCATGTGTTCATCAATGTAACCCTTAACCAGGTGTTCATGAGTCTAACCCTGAACCATATGATCATCAATCCAACCCTGAACCATGTTATCATCAATGTAACCGTGAACCAGGTAATCATCTATATAACCCTTAACCAGGTGAACATGAGTCTAACCCTGAACCATATGATCATCAATCCAACCCTGAACCATGTGATCATCAATCTAACTGTGAACCAGGTGATAATCAATATAACCCTTAAACAGGTGATCATCAGTCTAACCCTGAACCAGGTGATCATCAGTCTAATCCTGAACCATGTGATCATCAATCCAACCCTGAACCATGTGATCATCAATGTAACCGTCAACCAGGTGATCATCAATATAACCCTTAACCAGGTGATCATGAGTCTAACCCTGAACCATATGATCATTAATCCAACCCTGAACCATTGGATCATCAATGTAACCGTCAACCAGGTGATCATCAATATAACCCTTAACCAGGTGATCATGAGTCTAACCCTGAACCATATGATCATTAATCCAACCCTGAACCATGTGATCATCAATGTAACCGTCAACCAGGTGATCATCAATATAACCCTTAACCAGGTGATCATGAGTCTAACCCTGAACCATATGATCATTAATCCAACCCTGAACCATGTGATCATCAATGTAACCGTCAACCAGGTGATCATCAATATAACCCTTAACCAGGTGATCATGAGTCTAACTCTGAACCATATGATCATTAATCCAACCCTGAACCATGTGATCATCAATGTAACCGTCAACCAGGTGATCATCAATATAACCCTTAACCAGGTGATCATGAGTCTAACCCTGAACCATATGATCATTAATCCAACCCTGAACCATTGGATCATCAATGTAACCGTCAACCAGGTGATCATCAATATAACCCTTAACCAGGTGATCATGAGTCTAACCCTGAACCATATGATCATTAATCCAACCCTGAACCATGTGATCATCAATGTAACTGTCAACCAGGTGATCATCAATATAACCCTTAACCAGTTGATCATGAGTCTAACCCTGAACCATATGATCATCAATCCAACCCTGAACCATGTGATCATCAATCTAACCGTGAACCAGGTGATCATCAATCTAACCTTGAACCAGGTGTTTCTCAGTCTAATCTTGAACCATATGATCATCAATCCAACCCTGAACCATGTGATCATCAATCTAACCGTGAACCAGGTGATCATCAATATAACCCTTAACCAGGTGATCATCAGTCTAATCCTGAACCATGTGATCATCAATGTAACCCTGAACCATGTGATCATCAATCTAACCGTGAACAAGGTGATCATCAATATAACCCTTAAACAGGTGATAATCAGTCTAACCCTGAACCAGGTGATCATCAGTCCAATCCTGAACCATGTGATCATCATTCCAACCCTGAACCATGTGATCATCAATCTAACCCTGAACCAGGTGATCATCAGTCCAATCCTGAACCATGTGATCATCATTCCAACCCTGAACCATGTGATCATCAATCTAACCCTGAACCAGGTGATCATCAATCTAACCTTGAACCAGGTGTTTCTCAGTCTAATCTTGAACCATATGATCATCAATCCAACCCTGAACCATATGATCATCAATCCAACCCTGAACCATGTGATCATCAATCTAACCGTGAACCAGGTGATCATCAATATAACCCTTAACCAGGTGATCATCAGTCTAATCCTGAACCATGTGATCATCAATGTAACCCTGAACCATGTGATCATCAATCTAACCGTGAACAAGGTGATCATCAATATAACCCTTAAACAGGTGATAATCAGTCTAACCCTGAACCAGGTGATCATCAGTCCAATCCTGAACCATGTGATCATCATTCCAACCCTGAACCATGTGATCATCAATCTAACCCTGAACCAGGTGATCATCAGTCCAATCCTGAACCATGTGATCATCATTCCAACCCTGAACCATGTGATCATCAATCTAACCCTGAACCAGGTGATCATCAATCTAACCTTGAACCAGGTGTTTCTCAGTCTAATCTTGAACCATGTGATCATCAATGTAACCCTGAACCATGTGATAATCAATCTAACCGTGAACCAGGTGATCATCAATATAACCCTTAACCAGGTGATCATCAGTCTAATCCTGAACCATGTGATCATCAATCTAACCGTGAACCAGGTGATCATCAATATAACCCTTAACCAGGTGATCATCAGTCTAACCCTGAACCATGTGATCATCAATCTAACCGTGAACCAGGTGATCATCAATCTAACCTTGAACCAGGTGTTTCTCAGTCTAATCTTGAACCATATGATCATCAATCCAACCCTGAACCATGTGATCATCAATCTAACCGTGAACCAGGTGATCATCAATATAACCCTTAACCAGGTGATCATCAGTCTAATCCTGAACCATGTGATCATCAGGCAAATCCTGGACCATCTGATCATCAATCTAACCGTCAACAAGTTGATCATCAATATAACCCTTAAACAGGTGATCATCAGTCTAACCCTGAACCAGGTGATCATCAGTCTAATCCTGAACCATGTGATCATCAATGTAACCGTCAACCAGGTGATCATCAATATAACCCTTAACCAGGTGATCATGAGTCTAACCCTGAACCATATGATCATTAATCCAACCCTGAACCATGTGATCATCAATGTAACCGTCAACCAGGTGATCATGAATATAACCCTTAACCAGGTGATCATGAGTCTAACTCTGAACCATATGATCATTAATCCAACCCTGAACCATGTGATCATCAATGTAACCGTCAACCAGGTGATCATCAATATAACCCTTAACCAGGTGATCATGAGTCTAACCCTGAACCATATGATCATTAATCCAACCCTGAACCATTGGATCATCAATCCAACCCTGAACCATGTGATCATCAATCTAACCGTGAACCAGGTGATCATCAATCTAACCTTGAACCAGGTGTTTCTCAGTCTAATCTTGAACCATATGATCATCAATCCAACCCTGAACCATGTGATCATCAATCTAACCGTGAACCAGGTGATCATCAATATAACCCTTAACCAGGTGATCATCAGTCTAATCCTGAACCATGTGATCATCAATGTAACCCTGAACCATGTGATCATCAATCTAACCGTGAACAAGGTGATCATCAATATAACCCTTAAACAGGTGATAATCAGTCTAACCCTGAACCAGGTGATCATCAGTCCAATCCTGAACCATGTGATCATCATTCCAACCCTGAACCATGTGATCATCAATCTAACCCTGAACCAGGTGATCATCAGTCCAATCCTGAACCATGTGATCATCATTCCAACCCTGAACCATGTGATCATCAATCTAACCCTGAACCAGGTGATCATCAATCTAACCTTGAACCAGGTGTTTCTCAGTCTAATCTTGAACCATATGATCATCAATCCAACCCTGAACCATGTGATCATCAATCTAACCGTGAACCAGGTGATCATCAATATAACCCTTAACCAGGTGATCATCAGTCTAATCCTGAACCATGTGATCATCAATCTAACCGTGAACCAGGTGATCATCAATATAACCCTTAACCAGGTGATCATCAGTCTAACCCTGAACCATGTGATCATCAATCTAACCGTGAACCAGGTGATCATCAATCTAACCTTGAACCAGGTGTTTCTCAGTCTAATCTTGAACCATATGATCATCAATCCAACCCTGAACCATGTGATCATCAATCTAACCGTGAACCAGGTGATCATCAATATAACCCTTAACCAGGTGATCATCAGTCTAATCCTGAACCATGTGATCATCAGGCAAATCCTGGACCATCTGATCATCAATCTAACCGTCAACAAGGTGATCATCAAAATAACCCTTAAACAGGTGATCATCAGTCTAACCCTGAACCAGGTGATCATCAGTCTAATCCTGAACCATGTGATCATCAATCCAACCCTGAACCATGTGATCATCAATGTAACCGTCAACCAGGTGATCATCAATATAACCCTTAACCAGGTGATCATGAGTCTAACCCTGAACCATATGATCATTAATCCAACCCTGAACCATGTGATCATCAATGTAACCGTCAACCAGGTGATCATGAGTCTAACCCTGAACCATATGATCATTAATCCAACCCTGAACCATTGGATCATCAATGTAACCGTCAACCAGGTGATCATCAATATAACCCTTAACCAGGTGATCATGAGTCTAACCCTGAACCATATGATCATTAATCCAACCCTGAACCATGTGATCATCAATGTAACCGTCAACCAGGTGATCATCAATATAACCCTTAACCAGGTGATCATGAGTCTAACCCTGAACCATATGATCATTAATCCAACCCTGAACCATGTGATCATCAATGTAACCGTCAACCAGGTGATCATCAATATAACCCTTAACCAGGTGATCATGAGTCTAACCCTGAACCATATGATCATCAATCCAACCCTGAACCATGTGATCATCAATGTAACCGTGAACCAGGTGATTATCAATCTAACCTTGAACCAGGTGTTTCTCAGTCTAATCTTGAACCATATGATCATCAATCCAACCCTGAACCATGTGATCATCAATCTAACCGTGAACCAGGTGATCATCAATATAACCCTTAACCAGGTGATCATCAGTCTAATCCTGAACCATGTGATCATCAGGCAAATCCTGAACCATGTGATCATCAATGTAACCCTGAACCATGTGATCATCAATCTAACCGTGAACAAGGTGATCATCAATATAACCCTTAAACAGGTGATAATCAGTCTAACCCTGAACCAGGTGATCATCAGTCCAATCCTGAACCATGTGATCATCATTCCAACCCTGAACCATGTGATCATCAATCTAACCCTGAACCAGGTGATCATCAGTCCAATCCTGAACCATGTGATCATCAATCTAACCCTGAACCAGGTGATCATCAGTGTAACCCTGAACCATGTGATCATCAATCCAACCCTGAACCATATGATCATCAAACTAACCCTGAACAATGTGATCATCAGTCTAACCCTGGACCATGTGATCATCAATCTAACCGTGAACAAGGTGATCATCAATATAACCCTTAAACAGGTGATCATCAATATAACCCTTAACGAAGTGATCATCAGGCTACCCTGAACAAGGTGATCATTTGTCTAATCCTGAACCATGTGATCATCAATCCAACCCTGAACCAAGTGATCATCAATGTAACCGTCAACCAGGTGATCATCAATATAACCCTTAACCAGGTGATCATGAGTCTAACCCTGAACCATATGATCATCAATCCAACCCTGAACCATGTGATCATCAATGTAACCGTGACCCAGGTGATCATCTATATAACCCTTAACCAGGTGATCATGAGTGTAACCCTGAACCATATGATCATCAATCCAACCCTGATCCATTTGATCATCAATGTAACCGTGAACCAGGTGATCATCAATATAACCCTTAACGAAGCGATCATCAGGCTAACCCTGAACCAGGTGATCATCAGTCTAATCCTGAACCATGTGATCATCAATCCAACCCTGAACCATGTGATCATCAATGTAACCGTCAACCAGGTGATCATGAGTCTAACCCTGAACCATATGTTCATCAATCCAACCCTGAACCATGTGATCATCAGGCAAATCCTGAACCATGTGATCATCAATGTAACCCTGAACCATGTGATCATCAATCTAACCGTGAACAAGGTGATCATCAATATAACCCTTAAACAGGAGATCATCAGTCTAACCCTGAACCAGGTGATCATCAGTCTAATCCTGAACCATGTGATCATCAATCCAACCCTGAACCATGTGTTCATCAATGTAACCCTTAACCAGGTGATCATGAGTCTAACCCTGAACCATATGATCATTAATCCAACCCTGAACCATGTGATCATCAATGTAACCGTCAACCAGGTGATCATCAATATAACCCTTAACCAGGTGATCATGAGTCTAACCCTGAACCATATGATCATTAATCCAACCCTGAACCATTGGATCATCAATGTAACCGTCAACCAGGTGATCATCAATATAACCCTTAACCAGGTGATCATGAGTCTAACCCTGAACCATATGATCATTAATCCAACCCTGAACCATGTGATCATCAATGTAACCGTCAACCAGGTGATCATCAATATAACCCTTAACCAGGTGATCATGAGTCTAACCCTGAACCATATGATCATTAATCCAACCCTGAACCATGTGATCATCAATGTAACCGTCAACCAGGTGATAATCAATATAACCCTTAACCAGGTGATCATGAGTCTAACCCTGAACCATATGATCATCAATCCAACCCTGAACCATGTGATCATCAATCTAACCGTGAACCAGGTGATCATCAATCTAACCTTGAACCAGGTGTTTCTCAGTCTAATCTTGAACCATATGATCATCAATCCAACCCTGAACCATGTGATCATCAATCTAACCGTGAACCAGGTGATCATCAATATAACCCTTAACCAGGTGATCATCAGTCTAATCCTGAACCATGTGATCATCAGGCAAATCCTGAACCATGTGATCATCAATGTAACCCTGAACCATGTGATCATCAATCTAACCGTGAACAAGGTGATCATCAATATAACCCTTAAACAGGTGATAATCAGTCTAACCCTGAACCAGGTGATCATCAGTCCAATCCTGAACCATGTGATCATCATTCCAACCCTGAACCATGTGATCATCAATCTAACCCTGAACCAGGTGATCATCAGTCCAATCCTGAACCATGTGATCATCATTCCAACCCTGAACCATGTGATCATCAATCTAACCCTGAACCAGGTGATCATCAGTCTAACCCTGAACCATGTGATCATCAATCCAACCCTGAACCATGTGATCATCAAACTAACCCTGAACAATGTGATCATCAGTCTAACCCTGGACCATGTGATCATCAATCTAACCGTGAACAAGGTGATCATCAATATAACCCTTAAACAGGTGATCATCAATATAACCCTTAACGAAGTGATCATCAGGCTAACCCTGAACAAGGTGATCATTTGTCTAATCCTGAACCATGTGATCATCAATCCAACCCTGAACCAAGTGATCATCAATGTAACCGTCAACCAGGTGATCATCAATATAACCCTTAACCAGGTGATCATGAGTCTAACCCTGAACCATATGATCATCAATCCAACCCTGAACCATGTGATCATCAATGTAACCGTGACCCAGGTGATCATCTATATAACCCTTAACCAGGTGATCATGAGTGTAACCCTGAACCATATGATCATCAATCCAACCCTGAACCATTTGATCATCAATGTAACCGTGAACCAGGTGATCATCAATATAACCCTTAACGAAGCGATCATCAGGCTAACCCTGAACCAGGTGATCATCAGTCTAATCCTGAACCATGTGATCATCAATCCAACCCTGAACCATGTGATCATCAGGCAAATCCTGAACCATGTGATCATCAATCCAACCCTGAACCATGTGTTCATCAATGTAACCCTTAACCAGGTGTTCATGAGTCTAACCCTGAACCATATGATCATCAATCCAACCCTGAACCATGTGATCATCAATGTAACCGTGAACCAGGTAATCATCTATATAACCCTTAACCAGGTGATCATGAGTCTAACCCTGAACCATATGTTCATCAATCCAACCCTAAACCATGTGATCATCAGGCAAATCCTGAACCATGTGATCATCAATGTAACCCTGAACCATGTGATCATCAATCTAACCGTGAACAAGGTGATCATCAATATAACCCTTAAACAGGAGATCATCAGTCTAACCCTGAACCAGGTGATCATCAGTCTAATCCTGAACCATGTGATCATCAATCCAACCCTGAACCATGTGTTCATCAATGTAACCCTTAACCAGGTGTTCATGAGTCTAACCCTGAACCATATGATCATCAATCCAACCCTGAACCATGTGATCATCAATGTAACCGTGAACCAGGTAATCATCTATATAACCCTTAACCAGGTGATCATGAGTCTAACCCTGAACCATATGATCATCAATCCAACCCTGAACCATGTGATCATCAATCTAACCGTGAACCAGGTGATAATCAATCTAACCTTGAACCAGGTGATAATTTAACCGTGAACCAGGTGATAATCAATGTAACCATGAACCATGTGATCCTCAATCCAACCCTGAACCATGTGATCATCAATCTAACCCTGAACCAGGTGATCATCAGTCTAACCCTGAACCATGTGATCATCAATCCAACCCTGAACAATGTGATCATCAGTCTAACCCTGAACCATGTGATCATCAATCCAACCCTGGACCATGTGATCATCAATCTAACCGTGAACAAGGTGATCATCAATATAACCCTTAAACAGGTGATCATCAGTCTAACCCTGAACCAGGTGATCATCAGTCTAATCCTGAACCATGTGACCATCAATCCAACCCTGAACCATGTGATCATCAATGTAACCGTCAATCAGGTGATCATCAATATAACCCTTAACCAGGTGATCATGAGTCTAACCCTGAACCATATGATCATCAATCCAACCCTGAACCATGTGATCATCAATGTAACCGTCAACCAGGTGATCATCCATATAACCCTTAACCAGGTGATCATGAGTCTAACCCTGAACCATATGATCATCAATCCATCCCTGAACCATGTGATCATCAATGTAACCGTGAACCAGGTTATCATCTAGATAACCCTTAACCAGGTGATCATGAGTCTAACCCTGAACCATATGATCATTAATCCAACCCTGAACCATGTGATCATCAATGTAACCGTCAACCAGGTGATCATCAATATAACCCTTAACCAGGTGATCATGAGTCTAACCCTGAACCATATGATCATTAATCCAACCCTGAACCATGTGATCGCCAATGTAACTGTCAACCAGGTGATCATCAATATAACCCTTAACCAGGTGATCATGAGTCTAACCCTGAACCATATGATCATTAATCCAACCCTGAACCATGTGATCATCAATGTAACCGTCAACCAGGTGATCATCAATATAACCCTTAAACAGGTGATCATCAGTCTAACCCTGAACCAGGTGATCATCAGTCTAATCCTGAACCATGTGATCATCAATACAACCCTGAACCATGTGATCATCAATGTAACCGTCAACCAGGTGATCATCAATATAACCCTTAACCAGGTGATCATGAGTCTAACCCTGAACCATATGATCATTAATCCAACCCTGAACCATGTGATCATCAATGTAACCGTCAACCAGGTGATCATCAATATAACCCTTAACCAGGTGATCATGAGTCTAACCCTGAACCATATGATCATTAATCCAACCCTGAACCATGTGATCATCAATGTAACCGTCAACCAGGTGATCATCAATATAACCCTTAACCAGGTGATCATGAGTCTAACCCTGAACCATATGATCATTAATCCAACCCTGAACCATGTGATCATCAATGTAACCGTCAACCAGGTGATCATCAATATAACCCTTAACCAGGTGATCATGAGTCTAACCCTGAACCATATGATCATCAATCCAACCCTGAACCATGTGATCATCAATCTAACCGTGAACCAGGTGATCATCAATCTAACCTTGAACCAGGTGTTTCTCAGTCTAATCTTGAACCATATGATCATCAATCCAACCCTGAACCATGTGATCATCAATCTGACCGTGAACCAGGTGATCATCAATATAACCCTTAACCAGGTGATCATCAGTCTAATCCTGAACCATGTGATCATCAGGCAAATCCTGGACCATCTGATCATCAATCTAACCGTCAACAAGGTGATCATCAATATAACCCTTAAACAGGTGATCATCAGTCTAACCCTGAACCAGGTGATCATCAGTCTAATCCTGAACCATGTGATCATCAATCCAACCCTGAACCATGTGATCATCAATGTAACCGTCAACCAGGTGATCATCAATATAACCCTTAACCAGGTGATCATGAGTCTAACCCTGAACCATATGATCATTAATCCAACCCTGAACCATTGGATCATCAATGTAACCGTCAACCAGGTGATCATCAATATAACCCTTAACCAGGTGATAATGAGTCTAACCCTGAACGATATGATCATTAATCCAACCCTGAACCATGTGATCATCAATGTAACCGTCAACCAGGTGATCATCAATATAACCCTTAACCAGGTGATCATGAGTCTAACCCTGAACCATATGATCATTAATCCAACCCTGAACCATGTGATCATCAATCTAACCCTGAACCAGGTGATCATCAGTCTAACCCTGAACCATGTGATCATCAATCCAACCCTGAACCATGTGATCATCAAACTAACCCTGAACAATGTGATCATCAGTCTAACCCTGGACCATGTGATCATCAATCTAACCGTGAACAAGGTGATCATCAATATAACCCTTAAACAGGTGATCATCAATATAAACCTTAACGAAGTGATCATCAGGCTAACCCTGAACAAGGTGATCATTTGTCTAATCCTGAACCATGTGATCATCAATCCAACCCTGAACCAAGTGATCATCAATGTAACCGTCAACCAGGTGATCATCAATATAACCCTTAACCAGGTGATCATGAGTCTAACCCTGAACCATATGATCATCAATCCAACCCTGAACCATGTGATCATCAATGTAACCGTGACCCAGGTGATCATCTATATAACCCTTAACCAGGTGATCATGAGTGTAACCCTGAACCATATGATCATCAATCCAACCCTGAACCATTTGATCATCAATGTAACCGTGAACCAGGTGATCATCAATATAACCCTTAACGAAGTGATCATCAGGCTAACCCTGAACCAGGTGATCATCAGTCTAATCCTGAACCATGTGATCATCAATCCAACCCTGAACCATGTGATCATCAATGTAACCGTCAACCAGGTGATCATGAGTCTAACCCTGAACCATATGATCATCAATCCAACCCTGAACCATGTGATCATCAGGCAAATCCTGAACCATGTGATCATCAATGTAACCATGAACCATGTGATCCTCAATCCAACCCTGAACCATGTGATCATCAATCTAACCCTGAACCAGGTGATCATCAGTCTAACCCTGAACCATGCGATCATCAATCCAACCCTGAACAATGTGATCATCAGTCTAACCCTGAACCAAGTGATCATCAGTCTAATCCTGAACCATGTGATCATCAATCCAACCCTGAACCATGTGTTCATCAATGTAACCCTTAAGCAGGTGTTCATGAGTCTAACCCTGAACCATATGATCATCAATCCAACCCTGAACCATGTGATCATCAATGTAACCGTGAACCAGGTGATCATCTATATAACCTTGAACCAGGTGATAATCAATCTAACCGTGAACCAGGTGATAATCAATGTAACCCTGAACCATGCGATCATCAATCCAACCCTGAACAATGTGATCATCAGTCTAACCCTGAACCATGTGATCATCAATCCAACCCTGGACTATGTGATCATCAATCTAACCGTGAACAAGGTGATCATCAATATAACCCTTAACCATGTGATCATGAGTCTAACCCTGAACCATATGATCATCAATCCAACCCTGAACCATGTGATCATCAATGTAACCGTCAACCAGGTGATCATCAATATAACCCTTAACCAGGTGATCATGAGTCTAACCCTGAACCAGGTGATCATCAGTCTAATCCTGAACCATGTGATCATCAATCCAACCCTGAACCATGTGATCATCAATGTAACCGTCAATCAGGTGATCATCAATATAACCCTTAACCAGGTGATCATGAGTCTAACCCTGAACCATATGATCATCAATCCAACCCTGAACCATGTGATCATCAATGTAACCGTCAACCAGGTGATCATCAATATAACCCTTAACCAGGTGATCATGAGTCTAACCCTGAACCATATGATCATCAATCCATCCCTGAACCATGTGATCATCAATGTAACCGTCAACCAGGTGATCATGAGTCTAACCCTGAACCATATGATCATCAATCCAACCCTTAACCATGTGATCATCAGGCAAATCCTGAACCATGTGATCATCAATGTAACCCTGAACCATGTGATCATCAATCTAACCGTGAACAAGGTGATCATCAATATAACCGTGAACCAGGTGATCATCTAGATAACCCTTAACCAGGTGATCATGAGTCTAACCCTGAACCATATGATCATTAATCCAACCCTGAACCAAGTGATCATCAATGTAACCGTGACCCAGGTGATCATCTATATAACCCTTAACCAGGTGATCATGAGTGTAACCCTGAACCATATGATCATCAATCCAACCCTGAACCATTTGATCATCAATGTAACCGTGAACCAGGTGATCATCAATATAACCCTTAACGAAGTGATCATCAGGCTAACCCTGAACCAGGTGATCATCAGTCTAATCCTGAACCATATGATCATCAATCCAACCCTGAACCATTTGATCATCAATGTAACCGTGAACCAGGTGATCATCAATATAACCCTTAACGAAGTGATCATCAGGCTAACCCTGAACCAGGTGATCATCAGTCTAATCCTGAACCATATGATCATCAATCCAACCCTGAACCATGTGATCATCAGGCAAATCCTGAACCATGTGATCATCAATGTAACCCTGAACCATGTGATCATCAATCTAACCGTGAACAAGGTGATCATCAATATAACCCTTAAACAGGAGATCATCAGTCTAACCCTGAACCAGGTGATCATAAGTCTAATCCTGAACCATGTGATCATCAATCCAACCCTGAACCATGTGATCATCAATGTAACCGTGAACCAGGTGATCATCTATATAACCCTTAACCATGTGATCATGAGTCTAACCCTGAACCATATGATCATTAATCCAACCCTGAACCATGTGATCATCAATGTAACCGTCAACCAGGTGATCATCAATATAACCCTTAACCAGGTGATCATGAGTCTAACCCTGAACCATATGATCATCAATCCAACCCTGAACCATGTGATCATCAATCTAACCGTGAACCAGGTGATCATCAATCTAACCTTGAACCAGGTGTTTCTCAGTCTAATCTTGAACCATATGATCATCAATCCAACCCTGAACCATGTGATCATCAATCTGACCGTGAACCAGGTGATCATCAATATAACCCTTAAACAGGTGATCATCAGTCTAACCCTGAACCAGGTGATCATCAGTCTAATCCTGAACCATGTGATCATCAATCCAACCCTGAACCATGTGATCATCAATGTAACCGTCAACCAGGTGATCATCAATATAACCCTTAACCAGGTGATCATGAGTCTAACCCTGAACCATATGATCATTAATCCAACCCTGAACCATTGGATCATCAATGTAACCGTCAACCAGGTGATCATCAATATAACCCTTAACCAGGTGATCATGAGTCTAACCCTGAACCATATGATCATTAATCCAACCCTGAACCATGTGATCATCAATGTAACCGTCAACCAGGTGATCATCAATATAACCCTTAACCAGGTGATCATGAGTCTAACCCTGAACCATATGATCATTAATCCAACCCTGAACCATGTGATCATCAATGTAACCGTCAACCAGGTGATCATCAATATAACCCTTAACCAGGTGATCATGAGTCTAACCCTGAACCATATGATCATCAATCCAACCCTGAACCATGTGATCATCAATCTAACCGTGAACCAGGTGATCATCAATCTAACCTTGAACCAGGTGTTTCTCAGTCTAATCTTGAACCATATGATCATCAATCCAACCCTGAACCATGTGATCATCAATCTAACCGTGAACCAGGTGATCATCAATATAACCCTTAACCAGGTGATCATCAGTCTAATCCTGAACCATGTGATCATCAGGCAAATCCTGAACCATGTGATCATCAATGTAACCCTGAACCATGTGATCATCAATCTAACCGTGAACAAGGTGATCATCAATATAACCCTTAAACAGGTGATAATCAGTCTAACCCTGAACCAGGTGATCATCAGTCCAATCCTGAACCATGTGATCATCATTCCAACCCTGAACCATGTGATCATCAATCCAACCCTGAACCAAGTGATCATCAATGTAACCGTCAACCAGGTGATCATCAATATAACCCTTAACCAGGTGATCATGAGTCTAACCCTGAACCATATGATCATCAATCTAACCGTGAACAAGGTGATCATCAATATAACCCTTAAACAGGAGATCATCAGTCTAACCCTGAACCAGGTGATCATCAGTCTAATCCTGAACCATGTGATCATCAATCCAACCCTGAACCATATGTTCATCAATGTAACCCTTAAGCAGGTGTTCATGAGTCTAACCCTGAACCATATGATCATCAATCCAACCCTGAACCATGTGATCATCAATGTAACCGTGAACCAGGTGATCATCTATATAACCTTGAACCAGGTGATAATCAATCTAACCGTGAACCAGGTGATAATCAATGTAACCATGAACCATGTGATCCTCAATCCAACCCTGAACCATGTGATCATCAATCTAACCCTGAACCAGGTGATCATCAGTCTAACCCTGAACCATGCGATCATCAATCCAACCCTGAACAATGTGATCATCAGTCTAACCCTGAACCAGGTGATCATCAGTCTAATCCTGAACCATGTGATCATCAATCCAACCCTGAACCATGTGTTCATCAATGTAACCCTTAAGCAGGTGTTCATGAGTCTAACCCTGAACCATGTGATCATCAATCCAACCCTGGACTATGTGATCATCAATCTAACCGTGAACAAGGTGATCATCAATATAACCCTTAACCAGGTGATCATGAGTCTAACCCTGAACCATATGATCATCAATCCAACCCTGAACCATGTGATCATCAATGTAACCGTCAACCAGGTGATCATCAATATAACCCTTAACCAGGTGATCATGAGTCTAACCCTGAACCAGGTGATCATCAGTCTAATCCTGAACCATGTGATCATCAATCCAACCCTGAACCATGTGATCATCAATGTAACCGTCAATCAGGTGATCATCAATATAACCCTTAACCAGGTGATCATGAGTCTAACCCTGAACCATATGATCATCAATCCAACCCTGAACCATGTGATCATCAATGTAACCGTCAACCAGGTGATCATCAATATAACCCTTAACCAGGTGATCATGAGTCTAACCCTGAACCAGGTGATCATCAGTCTAATCCTGAACCATGTGATCATCAATCCAACCCTGAACCATGTGATCATCAATGTAACCGTCAATCAGGTGATCATCAATATAACCCTTAACCAGGTGATCATGAGTCTAACCCTGAACCATATGATCATCAATCCATCCCTGAACCATGTGATCATCAATTTAACCGTCAACCAGGTGATCATGAGTCTAACCCTGAACCATATGATCATCAATCCAACCCTGAACCATGTGATCATCAGGCAAATCCTGAACCATGTGATCATCAATGTAACCCTGAACCATGTGATCATCAATCTAACCGTGAACAAGGTGATCATCAATATAACCGTGAACCAGGTGATCATCTAGATAACCCTTAACCAGGTGATCATGAGTCTAACCCTGAACCATATGATCATTAATCCAACCCTGAACCAAGTGATCATCAGTGTAACCGTCAACCAGGTGAAAATCAATATAACCCTTAACCAGGTGATCATGAGTCTAACCCTGAACCACATGATCATCAATCCAACCCTGAACCATGTGATCATCAATGTAACCGTGACCCAGGTGATCATCTATATAACCCTTAACCAGGTGATCATGAGTGTAACCCTGAACCATATGATCATCAATCCAACCCTGAACCATTTGATCATCAATGTAACCGTGAACCAGGTGATCATCAATATAACCCTTAACGAAGTGATCATCAGGCTAACCCTGAACCATGTGATCATCAATCTAACCGTGAACAAGGTGATCATCAATATAACCCTTAAACAGGAGATCATCAGTCTGACCCTGAACCAGGTGATCATAAGTCTAATCCTGAACCATGTGATCATCAATCCAACCCTGAACCATGTGATCATCAATGTAACCGTGAACCAGGTGATCATCTATATAACCCTTAACCAGGTGATCATGAGTCTAACCCTGAACCATATGATCATCAATCCAACCCTGAACCATGTGATCATCAATCTAACCGTGAACCAGGTGATAATCAATCTAACCGTGAACCAGGTGATAATCAATGTAACCGTGAACAAGGTGATCATCAATATAACCCTTAAACAGGTGATCATCAGTCTAACCCTGAACCAGGTGATCATCAGTCTAATCCTGAACCATGTGATCATCAATCCAACCCTGAACCATGTGATCATCAATGTAACCGTCAATCAGGTGATCATCAATATAACCCTTAACCAGGTGATCATGAGTCTAACCCTGAACCATATGATCATCAATCCAACCCTGAACCATGTGATCATCAATGTAACCGTCAACCAGGTGATCATCAATATAACCCTTAACCAGGTGATCATGAGTCTAACCCTGAACCATATGATCATCAATCCATCCCTGAACCATGTGATCATCAATGTAACCGTGAACCAGGTGATCATCTATATAACCCTTAACCAGGTGATCATGAGTCTAACCCTGAACCATATGATCTTCAATCCAACCCTGAACCATGTAATCATCAATCTAACCGTGAACTAGGTGATCATCAATCTAACCTTGAACCAGGTGATTCTCAGTCTAATCTTGAACAATATGATCATCAATCCAACCCTGAACCATGTGATCATAAATCTAACCGTGAACCAGGTGATCATCAATATAACCCTTAACCAGGTGATCATCAGTCTAATCCTGAACCGTGTGATCATCAGGCAAATCCTGAACCATTTGATCATCAATGTAACCCTGAACCATGTGATCATCAATCTAACCGTGAACAAGGTGATCATCAATATAACCCTTAACCAGGTGATCATCAGTCTAACCCTGAACCAGGTGATCATCAGTCTAACCCTGAACCAGGTGATCATCAGTCCAATCCTGAACCATGTGATCATCAGTCTAACCCTGAACCATGTGATCATCAATCCAACCCTGAACCATGTGATCATCAATCCAACCCTGAACCATGTGATCATCAATCTAACCGTGAACCAGGTGATCATCAATCTAACCTTGAACCATGTGATCATCAATCTAACCGTGAACCAGGTGATCATGAGTCTAACCCTGAACCATATGATCATCAATCCAACCATGAACCATGTGATCATCAATCTAACCGTGAACCAGGTGATCATCATTCAGACCCTGAACCATATGATCATCAATCCAACCCTGAACCATGTGATGATCAATGTAACCGTGACCCAGGTGATCATCTATATAACCCTTAACCAGGTGATCATGAGTGTAATCCTGAACCATGTGATCATCATTCCAACCCTGAACCATGTGATCATCAATCTAACCCTGAACCAGGTGATCATCAGTCTAACCCTTAAGCAGGTGTTCATGAGTCTAACCCTGAACCATATGATCATCAATCCAACCCTGAACCATGTGATCATCAATGTAACCGTGAACCAGGTGATCATCTATATAACCTTGAACCAGGTGATAATCAATCTAACCGTGAACCAGGTGATAATCAATGTAACCATGAACCATGTGATCCTCAATCCAACCCTGAACCATGTGATCATCAATCTAACCCTGAACCAGGTGATCATCAGTCTAACCCTGAACCATGCGATCATCAATCCAACCCTGAACAATGTGATCATCAGTCTAACCCTGAACCAGGTGATCATCAGTCTAATCCTGAACCATGTGATCATCAATCCAACCCTGAACCATGTGTTCATCAATGTAACCCTTAAGCAGGTGTTCATGAGTCTAACCCTGAACCATATGATCATCAATCCAACCCTGAACCATTTGATCATCAATGTAACCGTGAACCAGGTGATCATCAATATAACCCTTAACGAAGTGATCATCAGGCTAACCCTGAACCATGTGATCATCAATCTAACCGTGAACAAGGTGATCATCAATATAACCCTTAAACAGGAGATCATCAGTCTGACCCTGAACCAGGTGATCATAAGTCTAATCCTGAACCATGTGATCATCAATCCAACCCTGAACCATGTGATCATCAATGTAACCGTGAACCAGGTGATCATCTATATAACCCTTAACCAGGTGATCATGAGTCTAACCCTGAACCATATGATCATCAATCCAACCCTGAACCATGTGATCATCAATCTAACCGTGAACCAGGTGATAATCAATCTAACCGTGAACCAGGTGATAATCAATGTAACCGTGAACAAGGTGATCATCAATATAACCCTTAAACAGGTGATCATCAGTCTAACCCTGAACCAGGTGATCATCAGTCTAATCCTGAACCATGTGATCATCAATCCAACCCTGAACCATGTGATCATCAATGTAACCGTCAATCAGGTGATCATCAATATAACCCTTAACCAGGTGATCATGAGTCTAACCCTGAACCATATGATCATCAATCCAACCCTGAACCATGTGATCATCAATGTAACCGTCAACCAGGTGATCATCAATATAACCCTTAACCAGGTGATCATGAGTCTAACCCTGAACCATATGATCATCAATCCATCCCTGAACCATGTGATCATCAATGTAACCGTGAACCAGGTGATCATCTATATAACCCTTAACCAGGTGATCATGAGTCTAACCCTGAACCATATGATCTTCAATCCAACCCTGAACCATGTAATCATCAATCTAACCGTGAACTAGGTGATCATCAATCTAACCTTGAACCAGGTGATTCTCAGTCTAATCTTGAACAATATGATCATCAATCCAACCCTGAACCATGTGATCATAAATCTAACCGTGAACCAGGTGATCATCAATATAACCCTTAACCAGGTGATCATCAGTCTAATCCTGAACCATGTGATCATCAGGCAAATCCTGAACCATTTGATCATCAATGTAACCCTGAACCATGTGATCATCAATCTAACCGTGAACAAGGTGATCATCAGTCTAACCCTGAACCAGGTGATCATCAGTCCAATCCTGAACCATGTGATCATCATTCAGACCCTGAACCATGTGATCATCAGTCTAACCCTGAACCATGTGATCATCAATCCAACCCTGAACCATGTGATCATCAATCCAACCCTGAACCATGTGATCATCAATCTAACCGTGAACCAGGTGATCATCAATCTAACCTTGAACCATGTGATCATCAATCTAACCGTGAACCAGGTGATCATGAGTCTAACCCTGAACCATATGATCATCAATCCAACCGTGAACCATGTGATCATCAATCTAACCGTGAACCAGGTGATCATCATTCAGACCCTGAACCATATGATCATCAATCCAACCCTGAACCATGTGATGATCAATGTAACCGTGACCCAGGTGATCATCTATATAACCCTTAACCAGGTGATCATGAGTGTAACCCTGAACCATATGATCATCAATCCAACCCTGAACCATTTGATCATCAATGTAACCGTGAACCAGGTGATCATCAATATAACCCTGAACCATGTGATCATTAATCTAACCCTGAACCAGGTGATCATCAGTCTAACCGTGAACCAGGTGATAATCAATCTAACCTTGAACCAGGTGATAATCAATCTAACCGTGAACCAGGTGATAATCAATGTAACCATGAACCATGTGATCCTCAATCCAACCCTGAACCATGTGATCATCAATCTATCCCTGAACCAGGTGATCATCAGTCTAACCCTGAACCATGTGATCATCAATCCAACCCTGAACAATGTGATCATCAGTCTAACCCTGAACCATGTGATCATCAATCCAACCCTGGACCATGTGATCATCAATCTAACCGTGAACAAGGTGATCATCAATATAACCCTTAAACAGGTGATCATCAGTCTAACCCTGACCCAGGTGATCATCAGTCTAATCCTGAACCATGTGATCATCAATCCAACCCTGAACCATGTGATCATCAATGTAACCGTCAATCAGGTGATCATCAATATAACCCTTAACCAGGTGATCATGAGTCTAACCCTGAACCATATGATCATCAATCCATCCCTGAACCATGTGATCATCAATGTAACCGTGACCCAGGTGATCATCTATATAACCCTTAACCAGGTGATCATGAGTGTAACCCTGAACCATATGATCATCAATCCAACCCTGAACCATTTGATCATCAATGTAACCGTGAACCAGGTGATCATCAATATAACCCTTAACGAAGTGATCATCAGGCTAACCCTGAACCAGGTGATCATCAGTCTAATCCTGAACCATATGATCATTAATCCAACCCTGAACCATTTGATCATCAATGTAACCGTGAACCAGGTGATCATCAATATAACCCTTAACGAAGTGATCATCAGGCTAACCCTGAACCAGGTGATCATCAGTCTAATCCTGAACCATATGATCATCAATCCAACCCTGAACCATGTGATCATCAGGCAAATCCTGAACCATGTGATCATCAATGTAACCCTGAACCATGTGATCATCAATCTAACCGTGAACAAGGTGATCATCAATATAACCCTTAAACAGGAGATCATCAGTCTGACCCTGAACCAGGTGATCATAAGTCTAATCCTGAACCATGTGATCATCAATCCAACCCTGAACCATGTGATCATCAATGTAACCGTGAACCAGGTGATCATCTATATAACCCTTAACCAGGTGATCATGAGTCTAACCCTGAACCATATGATCATCAATCCAACCCTGAACCATGTGATCATCAATCTAACCGTGAACCAGGTGATAATCAATCTAACCGTGAACCAGGTGATAATCAATGTAACCGTGAACAAGGTGATCATCAATATAACCCTTAAACAGGTGATCATCAGTCTAACCCTGAACCAGGTGATCATCAGTCTAATCCTGAACCATGTGATCATCAAATCCAAACCCTGAACCATGTGATCATCAATGTAACCGTCAATCAGGTGATCATCAATATAACCCTTAACCAGGTGATCATGAGTCTAACCCTGAACCATATGATCATCAATCCAACCCTGAACCATGTGATCATCAATGTAACCGTCAACCAGGTGATCATCAATATAACCCTTAACCAGGTGATCATGAGTCTAACCCTGAACTATATGATCATCAATCCATCCCTGAACCATGTGCTCATCAATGTAACCGTGAACCAGGTGATCATCTATATAACCCTTAACCAGGTGATCATGAGTCTAACCCTGAACCATATGATCTTCAATCCAACCCTGAACCATGTGATCATCAATCTAACCGTGAACTAGGTGATCATCAATCTAACCTTGAACCAGGTGATTCTCAGTCTAATCTTGAACAATATGATCATCAATCCAACCCTGAACCATGTGATCATAAATCTAACCGTGAACCAGGTGATCATCAATATAACCCTTAACCAGGTGATCATCAGTCTAATCCTGAACCATGTGATCATCAGGCAAATCCTGAACCATTTGATCATCAATGTAACCCTGAACCATGTGATCATCAATCTAACCGTGAACAAGGTGATCATCAATATAACCCTTAACCAGGTGATCATCAGTCTAACCCTGAACCAGGTGATCATCAGTCTAACCCTGAACCAGGTGATCATCAGTCCAATCCTGAACCATGTGATCATCATTCAGACCCTGAACCATGTGATCATCAGTCTAACCCTGAACCATGTGATCATCAATCCAACCCTGAACCATGTGATCATCAATCCAACCCTGAACCATGTGATCATCAATCTAACCGTGAACCAGGTGATCATCAATCTAACCTTGAACCATGTGATCATCAATCTAACCGTGAACCAGGTGATCATGAGTCTAACCCTGAACCATATGATCATCAATCCAACCATGAACCATGTGATCATCAATCTAACCGTGAACCAGGTGATCATCATTCAGACCCTGAACCATATGATCATCAATCCAACCCTGAACCATGTGATGATCAATGTAACCGTGACCCAGGTGATCATCTATATAACCCTTAACCAGGTGATCATGAGTGTAACCCTGAACCATATGATCATCAATCCAACCCTGAACCATTTGATCATCAATCTAACCCTGAACCAGGTGATCATCAGTCTAACCCTTAAGCAGGTGTTCATGAGTCTAACCCTGAACCATATGATCATCAATCCAACCCTGAACCATGTGATCATCAATGTAACCGTGAACCAGGTGATCATCTATATAACCTTGAACCAGGTGATAATCAATCTAACCGTGAACCACGTGATAATCAATGTAACCATGAACCATGTGATCCTCAATCCAACCCTGAACCATGTGATCATCAATCTAACCCTGAACCAGGTGATCATCAGTCTAACCCTGAACCATGCGATCATCAATCCAACCCTGAACAATGTGATCATCAGTCTAACCCTGAACCAGGTGATCATCAGTCTAATCCTGAACCATGTGATCATCAATCCAACCCTGAACCATGTGTTCATCAATGTAACCCTTAAGCAGGTGTTCATGAGTCTAACCCTGAACCATATGATCATCAATCCAACCCTGAACCATTTGATCATCAATGTAACCGTGAACCAGGTGATCATCAATATAACCCTTAACGAAGTGATCATCAGGCTAACCCTGAACCATGTGATCATCAATCTAACCGTGAACAAGGTGATCATCAATATAACCCTTAAACAGGAGATCATCAGTCTGACCCTGAACCAGGTGATCATAAGTCTAATCCTGAACCATGTGATCATCAATCCAACCCTGAACCATGTGATCATCAATGTAACCGTGAACCAGGTGATCATCTATATAACCCTTAACCAGGTGATCATGAGTCTAACCCTGAACCATATGATCATCAATCCAACCCTGAACCATGTGATCATCAATCTAACCGTGAACCAGGTGATAATCAATCTAACCGTGAACCAGGTGATAATCAATGTAACCGTGAACAAGGTGATCATCAATATAACCCTTAAACAGGTGATCATCAGTCTAACCCTGAACCAGGTGATCATCAGTCTAATCCTGAACCATGTGATCATCAATCCAACCCTGAACCATGTGATCATCAATGTAACCGTCAATCAGGTGATCATCAATATAACCCTTAACCAGGTGATCATGAGTCTAACCCTGAACCATATGATCATCAATCCAACCCTGAACCATGTGATCATCAATGTAACCGTCAACCAGGTGATCATCAATATAACCCTTAACCAGGTGATCATGAGTCTAACCCTGAACCATATGATCATCAATCCATCCCTGAACCATGTGATCATCAATGTAACCGTGAACCAGGTGATCATCTATATAACCCTTAACCAGGTGATCATGAGTCTAACCCTGAACCATATGATCTTCAATCCAACCCTGAACCATGTAATCATCAATCTAACCGTGAACTAGGTGATCATCAATCTAACCTTGAACCAGGTGATTCTCAGTCTAATCTTGAACAATATGATCATCAATCCAACCCTGAACCATGTGATCATAAATCTAACCGTGAACCAGGTGATCATCAATATAACCCTTAACCAGGTGATCATCAGTCTAATCCTGAACCATGTGATCATCAGGCAAATCCTGAACCATTTGATCATCAATGTAACCCTGAACCATGTGATCATCAATCTAACCGTGAACAAGGTGATCATCAATATAACCCTTAACCAGGTGATCATCAGTCTAACCCTGAACCAGGTGATCATCAGTCTAACCCTGAACCAGGTGATCATCAGTCCAATCCTGAACCATGTGATCATCATTCAGACCCTGAACCATGTGATCATCAGTCTAACCCTGAACCATGTGATCATCAATCCAACCCTGAACCATGTGATCATCAATCCAACCCTGAACCATGTGATCATCAATCTAACCGTGAACCAGGTGATCATCAATCTAACCTTGAACCATGTGATCATCAATCTAACCGTGAACCAGGTGATCATGAGTCTAACCCTGAACCATATGATCATCAATCCAACCATGAACCATGTGATCATCAATCTAACCGTGAACCAGGTGATCATCATTCAGACCCTGAACCATATGATCATCAATCCAACCCTGAACCATGTGATGATCAATGTAACCGTGACCCAGGTGATCATCTATATAACCCTTAACCAGGTGATCATGAGTGTAACCCTGAACCATATGATCATCAATCCAACCCTGAACCATTTGATCATCAATGTAACCGTGAACCAGGTGATCATCAATATAACCCTGAACCATGTGATCATCAATCTAACCCTGAACCAGGTGATCATCAGTCTAACCGTGAACCAGGTGATAATCAATCTAACCTTGAACCAGGTGATAATCAATCTAACCGTGAACCAGGTGATAATCAATGTAACCATGAACCATGTGATCCTCAATCCAACCCTGAACCATGTGATCATCAATCTATCCCTGAACCAGGTGATCATCAGTCTAACCCTGAACCATGTGATCATCAATCCAACCCTGAACAATGTGATCATCAGTCTAACCCTGAACCATGTGATCATCAATCCAACCCTGGACCATGTGATCATCAATCTAACCGTGAACAAGGTGATCATCAATATAACCCTTAAACAGGTGATCATCAGTCTAACCCTGACCCAGGTGATCATCAGTCTAATCCTGAACCATGTGATCATCAATCCAACCCTGAACCATGTGATCATCAATGTAACCGTCAATCAGGTGATCATCAATATAACCCTTAACCAGGTGATCATGAGTCTAACCCTGAACCATATGATCATCAATCCATCCCTGAACCATGTGATCATCAATGTAACCGTGACCCAGGTGATCATCTATATAACCCTTAACCAGGTGATCATGAGTGTAACCCTGAACCATATGATCATCAATCCAACCCTGAACCATTTGATCATCAATGTAACCGTGAACCAGGTGATCATCAATATAACCCTTAACGAAGTGATCATCAGGCTAACCCTGAACCAGGTGATCATCAGTCTAATCCTGAACCATATGATCATTAATCCAACCCTGAACCATTTGATCATCAATGTAACCGTGAACCAGGTGATCATCAATATAACCCTTAACGAAGTGATCATCAGGCTAACCCTGAACCAGGTGATCATCAGTCTAATCCTGAACCATATGATCATCAATCCAACCCTGAACCATGTGATCATCAGGCAAATCCTGAACCATGTGATCATCAATGTAACCCTGAACCATGTGATCATCAATCTAACCGTGAACAAGGTGATCATCAATATAACCCTTAAACAGGAGATCATCAGTCTGACCCTGAACCAGGTGATCATAAGTCTAATCCTGAACCATGTGATCATCAATCCAACCCTGAACCATGTGATCATCAATGTAACCGTGAACCAGGTGATCATCTATATAACCCTTAACCAGGTGATCATGAGTCTAACCCTGAACCATATGATCATCAATCCAACCCTGAACCATGTGATCATCAATCTAACCGTGAACCAGGTGATAATCAATCTAACCGTGAACCAGGTGATAATCAATGTAACCGTGAACAAGGTGATCATCAATATAACCCTTAAACAGGTGATCATCAGTCTAACCCTGAACCAGGTGATCATCAGTCTAATCCTGAACCATGTGATCATCAAATCCAAACCCTGAACCATGTGATCATCAATGTAACCGTCAATCAGGTGATCATCAATATAACCCTTAACCAGGTGATCATGAGTCTAACCCTGAACCATATGATCATCAATCCAACCCTGAACCATGTGATCATCAATGTAACCGTCAACCAGGTGATCATCAATATAACCCTTAACCAGGTGATCATGAGTCTAACCCTGAACTATATGATCATCAATCCATCCCTGAACCATGTGCTCATCAATGTAACCGTGAACCAGGTGATCATCTATATAACCCTTAACCAGGTGATCATGAGTCTAACCCTGAACCATATGATCTTCAATCCAACCCTGAACCATGTGATCATCAATCTAACCGTGAACTAGGTGATCATCAATCTAACCTTGAACCAGGTGATTCTCAGTCTAATCTTGAACAATATGATCATCAATCCAACCCTGAACCATGTGATCATAAATCTAACCGTGAACCAGGTGATCATCAATATAACCCTTAACCAGGTGATCATCAGTCTAATCCTGAACCATGTGATCATCAGGCAAATCCTGAACCATTTGATCATCAATGTAACCCTGAACCATGTGATCATCAATCTAACCGTGAACAAGGTGATCATCAATATAACCCTTAACCAGGTGATCATCAGTCTAACCCTGAACCAGGTGATCATCAGTCTAACCCTGAACCAGGTGATCATCAGTCCAATCCTGAACCATGTGATCATCATTCAGACCCTGAACCATGTGATCATCAGTCTAACCCTGAACCATGTGATCATCAATCCAACCCTGAACCATGTGATCATCAATCCAACCCTGAACCATGTGATCATCAATTTAACCGTGAACCAGGTGATCATCAATCTAACCTTGAACCATGTGATCATCAATCTAACCGTGAACCAGGTGATCATGAGTCTAACCCTGAACCATATGATCATCAATCCAACCATGAACCATGTGATCATCAATCTAACCGTGAACCAGGTGATCATCATTCAGACCCTGAACCATATGATCATCAATCCAACCCTGAACCATGTGATGATCAATGTAACCGTGACCCAGGTGATCATCTATATAACCCTTAACCAGGTGATCATGAGTGTAACCCTGAACCATATGATCATCAATCCAACCCTGAACCATTTGATCATCAATGTAACCGTGAACCAGGTGATCATCAATATAACCCTGAACCATGTGATCATCAATCTAACCCTGAACCAGGTGATCATCAGTCTAACCGTGAACCAGGTGATAATCAATCTAACCTTGAACCAGGTGATAATCAATCTAACCGTGAACCAGGTGATAATCAATGTAACCATGAACCATGTGATCCTCAATCCAACCCTGAACCATGTGATCATCAATCTATCCCTGAACCAGGTGATCATCAGTCTAACCCTGAACCATGTGATCATCAATCCAACCCTGAACAATGTGATCATCAGTCTAACCCTGAACCATGTGATCATCAATCCAACCCTGGACCATGTGATCATCAATCTAACCGTGAACAAGGTGATCATCAATATAACCCTTAAACAGGTGATCATCAGTCTAACCCTGACCCAGGTGATCATCAGTCTAATCCTGAACCATGTGATCATCAATCCAACCCTGAACCATGTGATCATCAATGTAACCGTCAATCAGGTGATCATCAATATAACCCTTAACCAGGTGATCATGAGTCTAACCCTTTACCATATGATCATCAATCCATCCCTGAACCATGTGATCATCAATGTAACCGTCAACCAGGTGATCATGAGTCTAACCCTGAACCATATGATCATCAATCCAACCCTGAACCATGTGATCATCAGGCAAATCCTGAACCATGTGATCATCAATGTAACCCTGAACCATGTGATCATCAATCTAACCGTGAACAAGGTGATCATCAATATAACCGTGAACCAGGTGATCATCTAGATAACCCTTAACCAGGTGATCATGAGTCTAACCCTGAACCATATGATCATTAATCCAACCCTGAACCAAGTGATCATCAGTGTAACCGTCAACCAGGTGATCATCAATATAACCCTTAACCAGGTGATCATGAGTCTAACCCTGAACCATATGATCATCAATCCAACCCTGAACCATGTGATCATCAATGTAACCGTGACCCAGGTGATCATCTATATAACCCTTAACCAGGTGATCATGAGTGTAACCCTGAACCATTTGATCATCAATGTAACCGTGAACCAGGTGATCATCAATATAACCCTTAACGAAGTGATCATCAGGCTAACCCTGAACCAGGTGATCATCAGTCTAATCCTGAACCATATGATCATCAATCCAACCCTGAACCATTTGATCATCAATGTAACCGTGAACCAGGTGATCATCAATATAACCCTTAACGAAGTGATCATCAGGCTAACCCTGAACCAGGTGATTATCAGTCTAATCCTGAACCATATGATCATCAATCCAACCCTGAACCATGTGATCATCAGGCAAATCCTGAACCATGTGATCATCAATGTAACCCTGAACCATGTGATCATCAATCTAACCGTGAACAAGGTGATCATCAATATAACCCTTAAACAGGAGATCATCAGTCTGACCCTGAACCAGGTGATCATAAGTCTAATCCTGAACCATGTGATCATCAATCGAACCCTGAACCATGTGATCATCAATGTAACCGTGAACCAGGTGATCATCTATATAACCCTTAACCAGGTGATCATGAGTCTAACCCTGAACCATATGATCATCAATCCAACCCTGAACCATGTGATCATCAATCTAACCGTGAACCAGGTGATAATCAATCTAACCGTGAACCAGGTGATAATCAATGTAACCGTGAACAAGGTGATCATCAATATAACCCTTAAACAGGTGATCATCAGTCTAACCCTGAACCAGGTGATCATCAGTCTAATCCTGAACCATGTGATCATCAATCCAACCCTGAACCATGTGATGATCAATGTAACCGTCAATCAGGTGATCATCAATATAACCCTTAACCAGGTGATCATGAGTCTAACCCTGAACCATATGATCATCAATCCAACCCTGAACCATGTGATCATCAATGTAACCGTCAACCAGGTGATCATCAATATAACCCTTAACCAGGTGATCATGAGTCTAACCCTGAACCATATGATCATCAATCCATCCCTGAACCATGTGATCATCAATGTAACCGTGAACCAGGTGATCATCTATATAACCCTTAACCAGGTGATCATGAGTCTAACCCTGAACCATATGATCTTCAATCCAACCCTGAACCATGTGATCATCAATCTAACCGTGAACTAGGTGATCATCAATCTAACCTTGAACCAGGTGATTCTCAGTCTAATCTTGAACAATATGATCATCAATCCAACCCTGAACCATGTGATCATAAATCTAACCGTGAACCAGGTGATCATCAATATAACCCTTAACCAGGTGATCATCAGTCTAATCCTGAACCATGTGATCATCAGGCAAATCCTGAACCATTTGATCATCAATGTAACCCTGAACCATGTGATCATCAATCTAACCGTGAACAAGGTGATCATCAATATAACCCTTAACCAGGTGATCATCAGTCTAACCCTGAACCAGGTGATCATCAGTCCAATCCTGAACCATGTGATCATCATTCAGACCCTGAACCATGTGATCATCAGTCTAACCCTGAACCATGTGATCATCAATCCAACCCTGAACCATGTGATCATCAATCCAACCCTGAACCATGTGATCATCAATCTAACCGTGAACCAGGTGATCATCAATCTAACCTTGAACCATGTGATCATCAATCTAACCGTGAACCAGGTGATCATGAGTCTAACCCTGAACCATATGATCATCAATCCAACCATGAACCATGTGATCATCAATCTAACCGTGAACCAGGTGATCATCATTCAGACCCTGAACCATATGATCATCAATCCAACCCTGAACCATGTGATGATCAATGTAACCGTGACCCAGGTGATCATCTATATAACCCTTAACCAGGTGATCATGAGTGTAACCCTGAACCATATGATCATCAATCCAACCCTGAACCATTTGATCATCAATGTAACCGTGAACCAGGTGATCATCAATATAACCCTGAACCATGTGATCATCAATCTAACCCTGAACCAGGTGATCATCAGTCTAACCGTGAACCAGGTGATAATCAATCTAACCTTGAACCAGGTGATAATCAATCTAACCGTGAACCAGGTGATAATCAATGTAACCATGAACCATGTGATCCTCAATCCAACCCTGAACCATGTGATCATCAATCTAACCCTGAACCAGGTGATCATCAGTCTAACCCTGAACCATGTGATCATCAATCCAACCCTGAACAATGTGATCATCAGTCTAACCCTGAACCATGTGATCATCAATCCAACCCTGGACCATGTGATCATCAATCTAACCGTGAACAAGGTGATCATCAATATAACCCTTAAACAGGTGATCATCAGTCTAACCCTGAACCAGGTGATCATCAGTCTAATCCTGAACCATGTGATCATCAATCCAACCCTGAACCATGTGATCATCAATGTAACCGTCAATCAGGTGATCATCAATATAACCCTTAACCAGGTGATCATGAGTCTAACCCTGAACCATATGATCATCAATCCAACCCTGAACCATGTGATCATCAATGTAACCGTCAACCAGGTGATCATCAATATAACCCTTAACCAGGTGATCATGAGTCTAACCCTGAACCATATGATCATCAATCCATCCCTGAACCATGTGATCATCAATGTAACCGTGAACCAGGTGATCATCTAGATAACCCTTAACCAGGTGATCATGAGTCTAACCCTGAACCATATGATCATTAATCCAACCCTGAACCATGTGATCATCAATGTAACTGTCAACCAGGTGATCATCAATATAACCCTTAACCAGGTGATCATGAGTCTAACCCTGAACCATATGATAATTAACAACCCTGAACCATGTGATCATCAATGTAACCGTGAATAAGGTGATCATCAATGTAACCCTTAAACAGGTGATCATCAGTCTAACCCTGAACCAGGTGATCATCAGTCTAATCCTGAACCATGTGATCATCAATCCAACCCTGAACCATGTGATCATCAATGTAACCGTCAACCAGGTGATCATCAATATAACCCTTAACCAGGTGATCATGAGTCTAACCCTGAACCATATGATCATTAATCCAACCCTGAACCATGTGATCATCAATGTAACCGTCAACCAGGTGATCATCAATATAACCCTTAACCAGGTGATCATGAGTCTAACCCTGAACCATATGATCATTAATCCAACCCTGAACCATGTGATCATCAATGTAACCGTCAACCAGGTGATCATCAATATAACCCTTAACCAGGTGATCATGAGTCTAACCCTGAACCATATGATCATTAATCCAACCCTGAACCATGTGATCATCAATGTAACCGTCAACCAGGTGATCATCAATATAACCCTTAACCAGGTGATCATGAGTCTAACCCTGAACCATATGATCATCAATCCAACCCTGAACCATGTGATCATCAGTCTAACCGTGAACCAGGTGATAATCAATCTAACCTTGAACCAGGTGATAATCAATCTAACCGTGAACCAGGTGATAATCAATGTAACCATGAACCATGTGATCCTCAATCCAACCCTGAACCATGTGATCATCAATCTAACCCTGAACCAGGTGATCATCAGTCTAACCCTGAACCATGTGATCATCAATCCAACCCTGAACAATGTGATCATCAGTCTAACCCTGAACCATGTGATCATCAATCCAACCCTGGACCTTGTGATCATCAATCTAACCGTGAACAAGGTGATCATCAATATAACCCTTAAACAGGTGATCATCAGTCTAACCCTGAACCAGGTGATCATCAGTCTAATCCTGAACCATGTGATCATCAATCCAACCCTGAACCATGTGATCATCAATGTAACCGTCAATCAGGTGATCATCAATATAACCCTTAACCAGGTGATCATGAGTCTAACCCTGAACCATATGATCATCAATCCAACCCTGAACCATGTGATCATCAATGTAACCGTCAACCAGGTGATCATCAATATAACCCTTAACCAGGTGATCATGAGTCTAACCCTGAACCATATGATCATCAATCCATCCCTGAACCATGTGATCATCAATGTAACCGTGAACCAGGTGATCATCTAGATAACCCTTAACCAGGTGATCATGAGTCTAACCCTGAACCATATGATCATTAATCCAACCCTGAACCATGTGATCATCAATCTAACCGTGAACCAGGTGATCATCAATCTAACCTTGAACCAGGTGTTTCTCAGTCTAATCTTGAACCATATGATCATCAATCCAACCCTGAACCATGTGATCATCAATCTAACCGTGAACCAGGTGATCATCAATATAACCCTTAACCAGGTGATCATCAGTCTAATCCTGAACCATGTGATCATCAGGCAAATCCTGAACCATGTGATCATCAATGTAACCCTGAACCATGTGATCATCAATCTAACCGTGAACAAGGTGATCATCAATATAACCCTTAAACAGGAGATCATCAGTCTAACCCTGATCCAGGTGATCATCAGTCCTATCCTGAACCATGTGATCATCAATCCAAGCCTGAACCAGGTGATCATCAATCTAACCGTGAACCAGGTGATCATCAATATAACCCTTAACGAGGTGATCATCAGGCTAACCCTGAACCAGGTGATCATCAGTCTAATCCTGAACCATGTGATCATCAATCCAACCCTGAACCATGTGATCATCAATGTAACCGTCAAACAGGTGATCATCAATATAACCCTTAACCAGGTGATCATGAGTCTAACCCTGAACCATATGATCATCAATCCATCCCTGAACCATGTGATCATCAATGTAACCGTGAACCAGGTGATCATCTAGATAACCCTTAACCAGGTGATCATGAGTCTAACCCTGAACCATATGATCATTAATCCAACCCTGAACCATGTGATCATCAATCTAACCGTGAACCAGGTGATCATCAATCTAACCTTGAACCAGGTGTTTCTCAGTCTAATCTTGAACCATATGATCATCAATCCAACCCTGAACCATGTGATCATCAATCTAACCGTGAACCAGGTGATCATCAATATAACCCTTAACCAGGTGATCATCAGTCTAATCCTGAACCATGTGATCATCAGGCAAATCCTGAACCATGTGATCATCAATGTAACCCTGAACCATGTGATCATCAATCTAACCGTGAACAAGGTGATCATCAATATAACCCTTAAACAGGAGATCATCAGTCTAACCCTGATCCAGGTGATCATCAGTCCTATCCTGAACCATGTGATCATCAATCCAAGCCTGAACCAGGTGATCATCAATCTAACCGTGAACCAGGTGATCATCAATATAACCCTTAACGAGGTGATCATCAGGCTAACCCTGAACCAGGTGATCATCAGTCTAATCCTGAACCATGTGATCATCAATCCAACCCTGAACCATGTGATCATCAATGTAACCGTCAAACAGGTGATCATCAATATAATCCTTAACCAGTTGATCATGAGTCTAACCCTGAACCATATGATCATCAATCCAACCCTAAACCGTGTGATCGTCAATGTAACCGTCAATCAGGTGATCATCAATATAACCCTTAACCAGGTGATCATGAGTCTAACCTTAAACCATATGATCATCAATCCAACCCTGAACCCTGTGATCATCAATGTAACCGTGAACCAGGTGATCAAGAGTCTAACCCTGAACCATATGATCATCAATCCAACCCTGAACCATGTGATCATCAATCTAACCATGAACCAGGTGATTCTCAGTCTAATCTTGAACCATATGATCATCAATCCAACCCTGAACCATGTGATCATCAATCTAACCGTGAACCAGGTGATCATTAATATAACCCTTAACCAGGTGATCATCAGTCTACCCCTTAACCAGGTGATCATGAGTCTAACCCTGAACCATATGATCTTCAATCCAACCCTGAACCATGTGATCATCAATCTAACCGTGAACTAGGTGATCATCAATCTAACCTTGAACCAGGTGATTCTCAGTCTAATCTTGAACAATATGATCATCAATCCAACCCTGAACCATGTGATCATAAATCTAACCGTGAACCAGGTGATCATCAATATAACCCTTAACCAGGTGATCATCAGTCTAATCCTGAACCATGTGATCATCAGGCAAATCCTGAACCATTTGATCATCAATGTAACCCTGAACCATGTGATCATCAATCTAACCGTGAACAAGGTGATCATCAATATAACCCTTAACCAGGTGATCATCAGTCTAACCCTGAACCAGGTGATCATCAGTCTAACCCTGAACCAGGTGATCATCAGTCCAATCCTGAACCATGTGATCATCATTCAGACCCTGAACCATGTGATCATCAGTCTAACCCTGAACCATGTGATCATCAATCCAACCCTGAACCATGTGATCATCAATCCAACCCTGAACCATGTGATCATCAATTTAACCGTGAACCAGGTGATCATCAATCTAACCTTGAACCATGTGATCATCAATCTAACCGTGAACCAGGTGATCATGAGTCTAACCCTGAACCATATGATCATCAATCCAACCATGAACCATGTGATCATCAATCTAACCGTGAACCAGGTGATCATCATTCAGACCCTGAACCATATGATCATCAATCCAACCCTGAACCATGTGATGATCAATGTAACCGTGACCCAGGTGATCATCTATATAACCCTTAACCAGGTGATCATGAGTGTAACCCTGAACCATATGATCATCAATCCAACCCTGAACCATTTGATCATCAATGTAACCGTGAACCAGGTGATCATCAATATAACCCTGAACCATGTGATCATCAATCTAACCCTGAACCAGGTGATCATCAGTCTAACCGTGAACCAGGTGATAATCAATCTAACCTTGAACCAGGTGATAATCAATCTAACCGTGAACCAGGTGATAATCAATGTAACCATGAACCATGTGATCCTCAATCCAACCCTGAACCATGTGATCATCAATCTATCCCTGAACCAGGTGATCATCAGTCTAACCCTGAACCATGTGATCATCAATCCAACCCTGAACAATGTGATCATCAGTCTAACCCTGAACCATGTGATCATCAATCCAACCCTGGACCATGTGATCATCAATCTAACCGTGAACAAGGTGATCATCAATATAACCCTTAAACAGGTGATCATCAGTCTAACCCTGACCCAGGTGATCATCAGTCTAATCCTGAACCATGTGATCATCAATCCAACCCTGAACCATGTGATCATCAATGTAACCGTCAATCAGGTGATCATCAATATAACCCTTAACCAGGTGATCATGAGTCTAACCCTTTACCATATGATCATCAATCCATCCCTGAACCATGTGATCATCAATGTAACCGTCAACCAGGTGATCATGAGTCTAACCCTGAACCATATGATCATCAATCCAACCCTGAACCATGTGATCATCAGGCAAATCCTGAACCATGTGATCATCAATGTAACCCTGAACCATGTGATCATCAATCTAACCGTGAACAAGGTGATCATCAATATAACCGTGAACCAGGTGATCATCTAGATAACCCTTAACCAGGTGATCATGAGTCTAACCCTGAACCATATGATCATTAATCCAACCCTGAACCAAGTGATCATCAGTGTAACCGTCAACCAGGTGATCATCAATATAACCCTTAACCAGGTGATCATGAGTCTAACCCTGAACCATATGATCATCAATCCAACCCTGAACCATGTGATCATCAATGTAACCGTGACCCAGGTGATCATCTATATAACCCTTAACCAGGTGATCATGAGTGTAACCCTGAACCATTTGATCATCAATGTAACCGTGAACCAGGTGATCATCAATATAACCCTTAACGAAGTGATCATCAGGCTAACCCTGAACCAGGTGATCATCAGTCTAATCCTGAACCATATGATCATCAATCCAACCCTGAACCATTTGATCATCAATGTAACCGTGAACCAGGTGATCATCAATATAACCCTTAACGAAGTGATCATCAGGCTAACCCTGAACCAGGTGATTATCAGTCTAATCCTGAACCATATGATCATCAATCCAACCCTGAACCATGTGATCATCAGGCAAATCCTGAACCATGTGATCATCAATGTAACCCTGAACCATGTGATCATCAATCTAACCGTGAACAAGGTGATCATCAATATAACCCTTAAACAGGAGATCATCAGTCTGACCCTGAACCAGGTGATCATAAGTCTAATCCTGAACCATGTGATCATCAATCGAACCCTGAACCATGTGATCATCAATGTAACCGTGAACCAGGTGATCATCTATATAACCCTTAACCAGGTGATCATGAGTCTAACCCTGAACCATATGATCATCAATCCAACCCTGAACCATGTGATCATCAATCTAACCGTGAACCAGGTGATAATCAATCTAACCGTGAACCAGGTGATAATCAATGTAACCGTGAACAAGGTGATCATCAATATAACCCTTAAACAGGTGATCATCAGTCTAACCCTGAACCAGGTGATCATCAGTCTAATCCTGAACCATGTGATCATCAATCCAACCCTGAACCATGTGATGATCAATGTAACCGTCAATCAGGTGATCATCAATATAACCCTTAACCAGGTGATCATGAGTCTAACCCTGAACCATATGATCATCAATCCAACCCTGAACCATGTGATCATCAATGTAACCGTCAACCAGGTGATCATCAATATAACCCTTAACCAGGTGATCATGAGTCTAACCCTGAACCATATGATCATCAATCCATCCCTGAACCATGTGATCATCAATGTAACCGTGAACCAGGTGATCATCTATATAACCCTTAACCAGGTGATCATGAGTCTAACCCTGAACCATATGATCTTCAATCCAACCCTGAACCATGTGATCATCAATCTAACCGTGAACTAGGTGATCATCAATCTAACCTTGAACCAGGTGATTCTCAGTCTAATCTTGAACAATATGATCATCAATCCAACCCTGAACCATGTGATCATAAATCTAACCGTGAACCAGGTGATCATCAATATAACCCTTAACCAGGTGATCATCAGTCTAATCCTGAACCATGTGATCATCAGGCAAATCCTGAACCATTTGATCATCAATGTAACCCTGAACCATGTGATCATCAATCTAACCGTGAACAAGGTGATCATCAATATAACCCTTAACCAGGTGATCATCAGTCTAACCCTGAACCAGGTGATCATCAGTCCAATCCTGAACCATGTGATCATCATTCAGACCCTGAACCATGTGATCATCAGTCTAACCCTGAACCATGTGATCATCAATCCAACCCTGAACCATGTGATCATCAATCCAACCCTGAACCATGTGATCATCAATCTAACCGTGAACCAGGTGATCATCAATCTAACCTTGAACCATGTGATCATCAATCTAACCGTGAACCAGGTGATCATGAGTCTAACCCTGAACCATATGATCATCAATCCAACCATGAACCATGTGATCATCAATCTAACCGTGAACCAGGTGATCATCATTCAGACCCTGAACCATATGATCATCAATCCAACCCTGAACCATGTGATGATCAATGTAACCGTGACCCAGGTGATCATCTATATAACCCTTAACCAGGTGATCATGAGTGTAACCCTGAACCATATGATCATCAATCCAACCCTGAACCATTTGATCATCAATGTAACCGTGAACCAGGTGATCATCAATATAACCCTGAACCATGTGATCATCAATCTAACCCTGAACCAGGTGATCATCAGTCTAACCGTGAACCAGGTGATAATCAATCTAACCTTGAACCAGGTGATAATCAATCTAACCGTGAACCAGGTGATAATCAATGTAACCATGAACCATGTGATCCTCAATCCAACCCTGAACCATGTGATCATCAATCTAACCCTGAACCAGGTGATCATCAGTCTAACCCTGAACCATGTGATCATCAATCCAACCCTGAACAATGTGATCATCAGTCTAACCCTGAACCATGTGATCATCAATCCAACCCTGGACCATGTGATCATCAATCTAACCGTGAACAAGGTGATCATCAATATAACCCTTAAACAGGTGATCATCAGTCTAACCCTGAACCAGGTGATCATCAGTCTAATCCTGAACCATGTGATCATCAATCCAACCCTGAACCATGTGATCATCAATGTAACCGTCAATCAGGTGATCATCAATATAACCCTTAACCAGGTGATCATGAGTCTAACCCTGAACCATATGATCATCAATCCAACCCTGAACCATGTGATCATCAATGTAACCGTCAACCAGGTGATCATCAATATAACCCTTAACCAGGTGATCATGAGTCTAACCCTGAACCATATGATCATCAATCCATCCCTGAACCATGTGATCATCAATGTAACCGTGAACCAGGTGATCATCTAGATAACCCTTAACCAGGTGATCATGAGTCTAACCCTGAACCATATGATCATTAATCCAACCCTGAACCATGTGATCATCAATGTAACTGTCAACCAGGTGATCATCAATATAACCCTTAACCAGGTGATCATGAGTCTAACCCTGAACCATATGATAATTAACAACCCTGAACCATGTGATCATCAATGTAACCGTGAATAAGGTGATCATCAATGTAACCCTTAAACAGGTGATCATCAGTCTAACCCTGAACCAGGTGATCATCAGTCTAATCCTGAACCATGTGATCATCAATCCAACCCTGAACCATGTGATCATCAATGTAACCGTCAACCAGGTGATCATCAATATAACCCTTAACCAGGTGATCATGAGTCTAACCCTGAACCATATGATCATTAATCCAACCCTGAACCATGTGATCATCAATGTAACCGTCAACCAGGTGATCATCAATATAACCCTTAACCAGGTGATCATGAGTCTAACCCTGAACCATATGATCATTAATCCAACCCTGAACCATGTGATCATCAATGTAACCGTCAACCAGGTGATCATCAATATAACCCTTAACCAGGTGATCATGAGTCTAACCCTGAACCATATGATCATTAATCCAACCCTGAACCATGTGATCATCAATGTAACCGTCAACCAGGTGATCATCAATATAACCCTTAACCAGGTGATCATGAGTCTAACCCTGAACCATATGATCATCAATCCAACCCTGAACCATGTGATCATCAGTCTAACCGTGAACCAGGTGATAATCAATCTAACCTTGAACCAGGTGATAATCAATCTAACCGTGAACCAGGTGATAATCAATGTAACCATGAACCATGTGATCCTCAATCCAACCCTGAACCATGTGATCATCAATCTAACCCTGAACCAGGTGATCATCAGTCTAACCCTGAACCATGTGATCATCAATCCAACCCTGAACAATGTGATCATCAGTCTAACCCTGAACCATGTGATCATCAATCCAACCCTGGACCTTGTGATCATCAATCTAACCGTGAACAAGGTGATCATCAATATAACCCTTAAACAGGTGATCATCAGTCTAACCCTGAACCAGGTGATCATCAGTCTAATCCTGAACCATGTGATCATCAATCCAACCCTGAACCATGTGATCATCAATGTAACCGTCAATCAGGTGATCATCAATATAACCCTTAACCAGGTGATCATGAGTCTAACCCTGAACCATATGATCATCAATCCAACCCTGAACCATGTGATCATCAATGTAACCGTCAACCAGGTGATCATCAATATAACCCTTAACCAGGTGATCATGAGTCTAACCCTGAACCATATGATCATCAATCCATCCCTGAACCATGTGATCATCAATGTAACCGTGAACCAGGTGATCATCTAGATAACCCTTAACCAGGTGATCATGAGTCTAACCCTGAACCATATGATCATTAATCCAACCCTGAACCATGTGATCATCAATCTAACCGTGAACCAGGTGATCATCAATCTAACCTTGAACCAGGTGTTTCTCAGTCTAATCTTGAACCATATGATCATCAATCCAACCCTGAACCATGTGATCATCAATCTAACCGTGAACCAGGTGATCATCAATATAACCCTTAACCAGGTGATCATCAGTCTAATCCTGAACCATGTGATCATCAGGCAAATCCTGAACCATGTGATCATCAATGTAACCCTGAACCATGTGATCATCAATCTAACCGTGAACAAGGTGATCATCAATATAACCCTTAAACAGGAGATCATCAGTCTAACCCTGATCCAGGTGATCATCAGTCCTATCCTGAACCATGTGATCATCAATCCAAGCCTGAACCAGGTGATCATCAATCTAACCGTGAACCAGGTGATCATCAATATAACCCTTAACGAGGTGATCATCAGGCTAACCCTGAACCAGGTGATCATCAGTCTAATCCTGAACCATGTGATCATCAATCCAACCCTGAACCATGTGATCATCAATGTAACCGTCAAACAGGTGATCATCAATATAATCCTTAACCAGTTGATCATGAGTCTAACCCTGAACCATATGATCATCAATCCAACCCTAAACCGTGTGATCGTCAATGTAACCGTCAATCAGGTGATCATCAATATAACCCTTAACCAGGTGATCATGAGTCTAACCTTAAACCATATGATCATCAATCCAACCCTGAACCCTGTGATCATCAATGTAACCGTGAACCAGGTGATCAAGAGTCTAACCCTGAACCATATGATCATCAATCCAACCCTGAACCATGTGATCATCAATCTAACCATGAACCAGGTGATTCTCAGTCTAATCTTGAACCATATGATCATCAATCCAACCCTGAACCATGTGATCATCAATCTAACCGTGAACCAGGTGATCATTAATATAACCCTTAACCAGGTGATCATCAGTCTACCCCTGAACCAGGTGATCATCAGTCCAATCCTGAACCATGTCATCATCAATCCAACCCTGAACCATGTGATCATCAATCTAACCGTGAACCAGGTGATCATCAATATAACCCTTAACGACGTGATCATCAGGCTAACCCTGAACCAGGTGATCATGAGTCTAACCCTGAACCATATGATCATCAATCCAACCCTGAACCATGTGATCATCAATGTAACCGTGAACCAGGTGATCATCTATATAACCCTTAACTAGGTGATCATGAGTCTAACCCTGAACCATATGATCATCAATTCAACCCTGAACCATTTGATCATCAATGTAACCGTCAACCAGGTGATCATTAGTCTAACCCTGAACCATATGATCATCAATCCAACCCTGAACCATGTGATCATCAATGTAACCCTAAACCAGGTGATCATTTGTCTAATCCTGAACCATGTGATCATCAATCCAACCCTGAACCATGTGATCATCAATGTAACCGTGAACCAGGTGATCATCTATATAACCCTTAACCAGGTGATCGTGAGTCTAACCCTGAACCATATGATCATCAATCCAACCCTGAACCATTTGATCATCAATGTAACCGTCAACCAGGTGATCATGAGTCTAACCCTGAACCATGTGATCATCAGGCGAATCCTGAACCATGTGATCATCAATTTAACCCTGAACCATGTGATCATCAATCTAACCGTGAACCAGGTGATCATCAATATAACCCTTAAACAGGAGATCATCAGTCTAACCCTGAACCAGGTGATCATCAGTCCTATCCTGAACCATCTGATCATCAATCCAACCCTGAACCATGTGATCATCAATCTAACCGTGAACCAGGTGATCATCAATATAACCCTTAACGAGGTGATCATCAGGCTAACCCTGAACCAGGTGATCATCAGTCTAATCCTGAACCATGTGATCATCAATCCAACCCTGAACCATGTGATCATCAATGTAACCGTCAACTAGGTGATCATCAATATAATCCTTAACCAGTTGATCATGAGTCTAACCCTGAACCATATGATCATCAATCCAACCCTGAACCATGTGATCATCAATGTAACCGTCAATCAGGTGATCATCAATATAACCCTTAACCAAATGATCATGAGTCTAACCCTGAACCATATGATCATCAATCCAACCCTGAACCATGTGATCATCAATATAACCCTTAACCAGGTGGTCATCATTCTAACCCTGAACCATGTGATCATCAGGCAAATCCTGAACCATGTGATCATCAATGTAACCCTGAACCATGTGATCATCAATCTAACCGTGAACAAGGTGATCATCAATATAACCCTTAAACAGGTCATCATCAGTCTAACCCTGAACCAGGTGATCATCAGTCCAATCCTGAAGCATGTGATCATCAATCCAACCCTGAACCATGTGATCATCAATCTAACCGTGAACCAGGTGATCATCAATATAACCCTTAACGAGGTGATCATCAGGCTAACCCTGAACCAGGTGATCATCAGTCTAATCCTGAACCATGTGATCATCAATCCAACCCTGAACCATGTGATCATCAATCTAAACGTGAACCAGGTGATCATCAATATAATCCTTAACGAGGTGATCATCAGGCTAACCCTGAACCAGGTGATCAACAGTCTAATCTTGAACAATGTGATCATCAATCCAACCCTGAACCATGTGATCATCAATGTAACCATGAACCAGGTGATCATCAATATAACCCTTAACCAGGTGATCATGAGTCTAACCCTGAACCATATGATCAATAATCCAACCCTGAACCATGTGATCATCAACCTAACTGTGAACCAGGTGATAATCAATGTAACGTTGAACCAGGTGATCATCAGTCTAACCTCAATCTAACCCTGAACCATGTGATCATCAATCTAGTCCTGGACCATGTGATCATCAATCTAACCGTGAACAAAGTGATCATCAATGTAACCCTTAAACAGGTGATCATCAGTCTAACCCTGAACCAGGTGATCATCAGTCTAATCCTGAACCATGTGATCATGAGGCAAATCCTGAACCATATGATCATCAATATAACCCTGAACCATGTGATCATCAATCTAACCGTGAACAAGGTGATCATCAATCCAACCCTGAACCATGTGATCATCAATCTAACCCTGAACCAGGTGATCATCAGTCTAACCCTGAACCATGTGATCATCAATCCAACCCTGAACCATGTGATCATCAATCTAACCGTGAACCAGGTGATCATCAATATAACCCTTAACGAGGTGATCATCAGGCTAACCCTAAACCAGGTGATCATCAGTTTAATCCTGAACCATGTGATCATTAATCCAACCCTGAACCATGTGATCATCAATGTAACCCTGAACCATGTGATCATCAATGTAACCCTGAACCATGTGATCATCAATCTAACCGTGAACAAGGTGATCATCAATATAACCCTTAAACAGGAGATCATCAGTCTAACCCTGAACCAGGTGATCATCAGTCCAATCCTGAACCATGTGATCAGCAATCCAACCCTGAACCATGTGATCATCAATCTAACCGTGAACCAGGTGATCATCAATATAACCCTTAACGAGGTGATCATCAGGCTAACCCTTAACCAGGTGATCATCAGTCTAATCCTGAACCATGTGATCATCAATCCAACCCTGAACCAGGTGATAATCAATCTAACCCTGAACCAGGTGATCATCAGTCCAATCCTGAACCATGTGATCAGCAATCCAACCCTGAACCATGTGATCATCAATCTAACCGTGAACCAGGTGATCATCAATATAACCCTTAACGAGGTGATCATCAGGCTAACCCTTAACCAGGTGATCATCAGTCTAATCCTGAACCATGTGATCATCAATCCAACCCTGAACCAGGTGATAATCAATCTAACCGTGAACCAGGTGATAATCAATGTAACCATGAACCACGTGATCATCAATCCAACCCTGAACCATGTGATCATCAATCTAACCCTGAACCAGGTGGTCATCAGTCTAACCCTGAACCATGTGATTATCAATCCAACCCTGAACCATGTGATCATCAACTCAACCCTGAATAATGTGATCATCAGTCTAACCCTGAACCATGTGATCATCAATCCAACCCTGGACCATGTGATCATCAATCTAACCGTGAACAAGGTGATCATCAATATAACCCTTAACCAGGTGATCATGAGTCTAACCCTGAACCATATGATCATCAATCCAAACCTGAACCATGTGATCATCAATCTAACCGTGAACCAGGTGATCATCAATCTAACCTTGAACCAGGTGATTCTCAGTCTAATCTTGAACCATATGATCATCAATCCAACCCTGAACCATGTGATCATCAATGTAACCGTGAACCAGGTGATCATCTATTTAACCCTTAACCAGGTGATCATGAGTCTAACCCTGAACCATATGATCATCAATCCAACCCTGAACCATGTGATCATCAATCTAACCGTGAACCAGGTGATAATCAATCTAACCGTGAACTAGGTGATAATCAATCTAACCGTGAACCAGGTGATAATCAATCTAACCGTGAACCAGGTGATAATCAATCTAACCGTGAACCAGGTGATAATCAATCTAACCGTGAACCAGGTGATAATCAATCTAACCGTGAACCAGGTGATAATCAATCTAACCGTGAACCAGGTGATAATCAATGTAACCGTGAGCCATGTGATCATCAATCCAACCCTGAACTATATGATCATCAATGTAACCGTCAACCAGGTGATCATCAATATAACCCTTAACCAGGTGATCATGAGTCTAACCCTGAACCATATGATCATCAATCCAACCCTGAACCATGTGATCATCAATGTAACCGTGAACCAGGTGATCATCTATATAACCCTTAACCAGGTGATTCTCAGTCTAATCTTGAACCATATGATCATCAATCCAACCCTGAACCATGTGATCATCAATATAACCCTTAACCAGGTGATCATCAGTCTAATCCTGAACCATGTGATCATCAGGCAAATCCTGAACCAGGTGATCATCAGTCTAACCCTGAACCATGTGATCATCAATCCAACCCTGAACCATGTGATCATCAAACTAACCCTGAACAATGTGATCATCAGTCTAACCCTGAACCATGTGATCATCAATCCAACCCTGGGCCATGTGATCATCAATCTAAACGTGAACAAGGTGATCATCAATATAACCCTTAAACAGGTGATCATCAGTCTAACCCTGAACCAGGTGATCATCAGTCCAACCCTGAACCATATGATCATCAATCCAACCCTGAACCATGTGATCATCAATGTAACCGTGAACCAGGTGATCATCTATATAACCCTTAACCAGGTGATCATGAGTCTAACCCTGAACCATATGATCATCAATCAAACCCTGAACCATTTGATCATCAATGTAACCGTCAACCAGGTGATCATGAGTCTAACCCTGAACCATATGATCATCAATCCAACCCTGAACCATGTGATCATCAGGCGAATCCTGAACCATGTGATCATCAATGTAACCCTGAACCAGGTGATCATCAATCTAACCGTGAACAAGGTGATCATCAATATAACCCTTAAACAGGAGATCATCAGTCTAACCCTGAACCAGGTGATCATCAGTCCTATCCTGAACCATGTGATCATCAATCCAAGCCTGAACCAGGTGATCATCAATCTAACCGTGAACCAGGTGATCATCAATCTAACCGTGAACCAGGTGATCATCAATATAACCCTTAACGAGGTGATCATCAGGCTAACCCTGAACCAGGTGATCATCAGTCTAATCCTGAACCATGTGATCATCAATCCAACCCTGAACCATGTGATCATCAATGTAACCGTCAAACAGGTGATCATCAATATAATCCTTAACCAGTTGATCATGAGTCTAACCCTGAACCATATGATCATCAATCCAACCCTGAACCATGTGATCATCAATCTAACCGTGAACCAGGTGATCATCAATATAACCCTTAACGACGTGATCATCAGGCTAACCCTGAACCAGGTGATCATTTGTCTTATCCTGAACCATGTGATCATCAATGTAACCGTCAACCAGTTGATCATGAGTCTAACCCTGAACCATATGATCATCAATCCAACCCTAAACCGTGTGATCATCAATGTAACCGTCAATCAGGTGATCATCAATATAACCCTTAACCAGGTGATCATGAGTCTAACCTTGAACCATATGATCATCAATCCAACCCTGAACCCTGTGATCATCAATGTAACCGTGAACCAGGTGATCAAGAGTCTAACCCTGAACCATATGATCATCAATCCAACCCTGAACCATGTGATCATCAATCTAACCATGAACCAGGTGATTCTCAGTCTAATCTTGAACCATATGATCATCAATCCAACCCTGAACCATGTGATCATCAATCTAACCGTGAACCAGGTGATCATTAATATAACCCTTAACCAGGTGGTCATCAGTCTAATCCTGAACCATGTGATCATCAGGCAAATCCTGAACCATGTGATCATCAATGTAACCCTGAACCATGTGATCATCAATCTAACCGTGAACCAGGTGATCATCAATATAACCCTTAACGACGTGATCATCAGGCTAACCCTGAACCAGGTGATCATGAGTCTAACCCTGAACCATATGATCATCAATCCAACCCTGAACCATGTGATCATCAATGTAACCGTGAACCAGGTGATCATCTATATAACCCTTAACTAGGTGATCATGAGTCTAACCCTGAACCATATGATCATCAATCCAACCCTGAACCATTTGATCATCAATGTAACCGTCAACCAGGTGATCATTAGTCTAACCCTGAACCATATGATCATCAATCCAACCCTGAACCATGTGATCATCAATGTAACCCTAAACCAGGTGATCATTTGTCTAATCCTGAACCATGTGATCATCAATCGAACCCTGAACCATGTGATCATCAATGTAACCGTGAACCAGGTGATCATCTATATAACCCTTAACCAGGTGATCGTGAGTCTAACCCTGAACCATATGATCATCAATCCAACCCTGAACCATTTGATCATCAATGTAACCGTCAACCAGGTGATCATGAGTCTAACCCTGAACCATGTGATCATCAGGCGAATCCTGAACCATGTGATCATCAATTTAACCCTGAACCATGTGATCATCAATCTAACCGTGAACCAGGTGATCATCAATATAACCCTTAAACAGGAGATCATCAGTCTAACCCTGAACCAGGTGATCATCAGTCCTATCCTGAACCATCTGATCATCAATCCAACCCTGAACCATGTGATCATCAATCTAACCGTGAACCAGGTGATCATCAATATAACCCTTAACGAGGTGATCATCAGGCTAACCCTGAACCAGGTGATCATCAGTCTAATCCTGAACCATGTGATCATCAATCCAACCCTGAACCATGTGATCATCAATGTAACCGTCAACTAGGTGATCATCAATATAATCCTTAACCAGTTGATCATGAGTCTAACCCTGAACCATATGATCATCAATCCAACCCTGAACCATGTGATCATCAATGTAACCGTCAATCAGGTGATCATCAATATAACCCTTAACCAAATGATCATGAGTCTAACCCTGAACCATATGATCATCAATCCAACCCTGAACCATGTGATCATCAATATAACCCTTAACCAGGTGGTCATCAGTCTAATCCTGAACCATGTGATCATCAGGCAAATCCTGAACCATGTGATCATCAATGTAACCCTGAACCATGTGATCATCAATCTAACGGTGAACAAGGTGATCATCAATATAACCCTTAAACAGGTCATCATCAGTCTAACCCTGAACCAGGTGATCATCAGTCCAATCCTGAAGCATGTGATCATCAATCCAACCCTGAACCATGTGATCATCAATCTAACCGTGAACCAGGTGATCATCAATATAACCCTTAACGAGGTGATCATCAGGCTAACCCTGAACCAGGTGATCATCAGTCTAATCCTGAACCATGTGATCATCAATCCAACCCTGAACCATGTGATCATCAATCTAAACGTGAACCAGGTGATCATCAATATAATCCTTAACGAGGTGATCATCAGGCTAACCCTGAACCAGGTGATCAACAGTCTAATCTTGAACAATGTGATCATCAATCCAACCCTGAACCATGTGATCATCAATGTAACCATGAACCAGGTGATCATCAATATAACCCTTAACCAGGTGATCATGAGTCTAACCCTGAACCATATGATCAATAATCCAACCCTGAACCATGTGATCATCAACCTAACTGTGAACCAGTTGATAATCAATCTAACGTTGAACCAGGTGATCATCAGTCTAACCTCAATCTAGTCCTGGACCATGTGATCATCAATCTAACCGTGAACAAAGTGATCATCAATGTAACCCTTAAACAGGTGATCATCAGTCTAACCCTGAACCAGGTGATCATCAGTCTAATCCTGAACCATGTGATCATGAGGCAAATCCTGAACCATATGATCATCAATATAACCCTGAACCATGTGATCATCAATCTAACCGTGAACAAGGTGATCATCAATCCAACCCTGAACCATGTGATCATCAATCTAACCCTGAACCAGGTGATCATCAGTCTAACCCTGAACCATGTGATCATCAATCCAACCCTGAACCATGTGATCATCAATCTAACCGTGAACCAGGTGATCATCAATATAACCCTTAACGAGGTGATCATCAGGCTAACCCTAAACCAGGTGATCATCAGTTTAATCCTGAACCATGTGATCATCAATCCAACCCTGAACCATGTGATCATCAATGTAACCCTGAACCATGTGATCATCAATGTAACCCTGAACCATGTGATCATCAATCTAACCGTGAACAAGGTGATCATCAATATAACCCTTAAACAGGAGATCATCAGTCTAACCCTGAACCAGGTGATCATCAGTCCAATCCTGAACCATGTGATCATCAATCCAACCCTGGACCATGTGATCATCAGTGCAATCCTGAACCATGTGATCATCAATCCAACCCTGGACCATGTGATCATCAATGTAACCGTGAACCATGTGATCATCAATGTAACCGTGAACCAGGTGATAATCAATATAACCCTTAACCAGGTGATCATCAGTCTAACCCTGAACCAGGTGATCATCAGTCTAATCCTGAACCATGTGATCATCAATCCAACCCTGGACCATGTGATCATCAATCTAACCCTGAACCATGTGATCATCAATCTAATCCTGGACCATGTGATTATCAATCTAACCGTGAACAAGGTGATCATCAATAAAACCCTTAAACAGGTGATCATCAGTCTAACCCTAAACTAGGTGATCATCAATCCAATCCTGAACCATGTGATCATTAATCCAACCCAGAACCATTTGATCGTCAATCTAACCCTGAACCATGTGATCATCAATCTAACCATGAACCAGGTGAACATCAGTCTAACCCTGAACCATGTGATCATCAGGCGAATCCTGAACCATGTGATCATCAATGTAACCCTGAACCATGTGATCATCAATCTAACCGTGAACAAGGTGATCATCAATATAACCCTTAAACAGGAGATCATCAGTCTAACCCTGAACCAGGTGATCATCAGTCCAATCCTGAACCATGTGATCAGCAATCCAACCCTGAACCATGTGATCATCAATCTAACCGTGAACCAGGTGATCATCAATATAACCCTTAACGAGGTGATCATCAGGCTAACCCTTAACCAGGTGATCATCAGTCTAATCCTGAACCATGTGATCATCAATCCAACCCTGAACCAGGTGATAATCAATCTAACCGTGAACCAGGTGATAATCAATGTAACCATGAACCACGTGATCATCAATCCAACCCTGAACCATGTGATCATCAATCTAACCCTGAACCATGTGATCATCAATGTAACCGTGAACCAGGTGATCATCTATATAACCCTTAACCAGGTGATCATGAGTCTAACCCTGAACCATATGATCATCAATCAAACCCTGAACCATTTGATCATCAATGTAACCGTCAACCAGGTGATCATGAGTCTAACCCTGAACCATATGATCATCAATCCAACCCTGAACCATGTGATCATCAGGCGAATCCTGAACCATGTGATCATCAATGTAACCCTGAACCAGGTGATCATCAATCTAACCGTGAACAAGGTGATCATCAATATAACCCTTAAACAGGAGATCATCAGTCTAACCCTGAACCAGGTGATCATCAGTCCTATCCTGAACCATGTGATCATCAATCCAAGCCTGAACCAGGTGATCATCAATCTAACCGTGAACCAGGTGATCATCAATCTAACCGTGAACCAGGTGATCATCAATATAACCCTTAACGAGGTGATCATCAGGCTAACCCTGAACCAGGTGATCATCAGTCTAATCCTGAACCATGTGATCATCAATCCAACCCTGAACCATGTGATCATCAATGTAACCGTCAAACAGGTGATCATCAATATAATCCTTAACCAGTTGATCATGAGTCTAACCCTGAACCATATGATCATCAATCCAACCCTGAACCATGTGATCATCAATCTAACCGTGAACCAGGTGATCATCAATATAACCCTTAACGACGTGATCATCAGGCTAACCCTGAACCAGGTGATCATTTGTCTTATCCTGAACCATGTGATCATCAATGTAACCGTCAACCAGTTGATCATGAGTCTAACCCTGAACCATATGATCATCAATCCAACCCTAAACCGTGTGATCATCAATGTAACCGTCAATCAGGTGATCATCAATATAACCCTTAACCAGGTGATCATGAGTCTAACCTTGAACCATATGATCATCAATCCAACCCTGAACCCTGTGATCATCAATGTAACCGTGAACCAGGTGATCAAGAGTCTAACCCTGAACCATATGATCATCAATCCAACCCTGAACCATGTGATCATCAATCTAACCATGAACCAGGTGATTCTCAGTCTAATCTTGAACCATATGATCATCAATCCAACCCTGAACCATGTGATCATCAATCTAACCGTGAACCAGGTGATCATTAATATAACCCTTAACCAGGTGGTCATCAGTCTAATCCTGAACCATGTGATCATCAGGCAAATCCTGAACCATGTGATCATCAATGTAACCCTGAACCATGTGATCATCAATCTAACCGTGAACCAGGTGATCATCAATATAACCCTTAACGACGTGATCATCAGGCTAACCCTGAACCAGGTGATCATGAGTCTAACCCTGAACCATATGATCATCAATCCAACCCTGAACCATGTGATCATCAATGTAACCGTGAACCAGGTGATCATCTATATAACCCTTAACTAGGTGATCATGAGTCTAACCCTGAACCATATGATCATCAATCCAACCCTGAACCATTTGATCATCAATGTAACCGTCAACCAGGTGATCATTAGTCTAACCCTGAACCATATGATCATCAATCCAACCCTGAACCATGTGATCATCAATGTAACCCTAAACCAGGTGATCATTTGTCTAATCCTGAACCATGTGATCATCAATCCAACCCTGAACCATGTGATCATCAATGTAACCGTGAACCAGGTGATCATCTATATAACCCTTAACCAGGTGATCGTGAGTCTAACCCTGAACCATATGATCATCAATCCAACCCTGAACCATTTGATCATCAATGTAACCGTCAACCAGGTGATCAAGAGTCTAACCCTGAACCATATGATCATCAATCCAACCCTGAACCATGTGATCATCAATCTAACCATGAACCAGGTGATTCTCAGTCTAATCTTGAACCATATGATCATCAATCCAACCCTGAACCATGTGATCATCAATCTAACCGTGAACCAGGTGATCATTAATATAACCCTTAACCAGGTGGTCATCAGTCTAATCCTGAACCATGTGATCATCAGGCAAATCCTGAACCATGTGATCATCAATGTAACCCTGAACCATGTGATCATCAATCTAACCGTGAACCAGGTGATCATCAATATAACCCTTAACGACGTGATCATCAGGCTAACCCTGAACCAGGTGATCATGAGTCTAACCCTGAACCATATGATCATCAATCCAACCCTGAACCATGTGATCATCAATGTAACCGTGAACCAGGTGATCATCTATATAACCCTTAACTAGGTGATCATGAGTCTAACCCTGAACCATATGATCATCAATCCAACCCTGAACCATTTGATCATCAATGTAACCGTCAACCAGGTGATCATTAGTCTAACCCTGAACCATATGATCATCAATCCAACCCTGAACCATGTGATCATCAATGTAACCCTAAACCAGGTGATCATTTGTCTAATCCTGAACCATGTGATCATCAATCCAACCCTGAACCATGTGATCATCAATGTAACCGTGAACCAGGTGATCATCTATATAACCCTTAACCAGGTGATCGTGAGTCTAACCCTGAACCATATGATCATCAATCCAACCCTGAACCATTTGATCATCAATGTAACCGTCAACCAGGTGATCATGAGTCTAACCCTGAACCATGTGATCATCAGGCGAATCCTGAACCATGTGATCATCAATTTAACCCTGAACCATGTGATCATCAATCTAACCGTGAACCAGGTGATCATCAATATAACCCTTAAACAGGAGATCATCAGTCTAACCCTGAACCAGGTGATCATCAGTCCTATCCTGAACCATCTGATCATCAATCCAACCCTGAACCATGTGATCATCAATCTAACCGTGAACCAGGTGATCATCAATATAACCCTTAACGAGGTGATCATCAGGCTAACCCTGAACCAGGTGATCATCAGTCTAATCCTGAACCATGTGATCATCAATCCAACCCTGAACCATGTGATCATCAATGTAACCGTCAACTAGGTGATCATCAATATAATCCTTAACCAGTTGATCATGAGTCTAACCCTGAACCATATGATCATCAATCCAACCCTGAACCATGTGATCATCAATGTAACCGTCAATCAGGTGATCATCAATATAACCCTTAACCAAATGATCATGAGTCTAACCCTGAACCATATGATCATAAATCCAACCCTGAACCATGTGATCATCAATATAACCCTTAACCAGGTGGTCATCAGTCTAATCCTGAACCATGTGATCATCAGGCAAATCCTGAACCATGTGATCATCAATGTAACCCTGAACCATGTGATCATCAATCTAACCGTGAACAAGGTGATCATCAATATAACCCTTAAACAGGTCATCATCAGTCTAACCCTGAACCAGGTGATCATCAATCCAACCCTGAAGCATGTGATCATCAATCTAACCGTGAACCAGGTGATCATCAATATAACCCTTAACGAGGTGATCATCAGGCTAACCCTGAACCAGGTGATCATCAGTCTAATCCTGAACCATGTGATCATCAATCCAACCCTGAACCATGTGATCATCAATGTAACCGTCAAACAGGTGATCATCAATATAATCCTTAACCAGTTGATCATGAGTCTAACCCTGAACCATATGATCATCAATCCAACCCTGAACCATGTGATCATCAATCTAACCGTGAACCAGGTGATCATCAATATAACCCTTAACGACGTGATCATCAGGCTTACCCTGAACCAGGTGATCATTTGTCTTATCCTGAACCATGTGATCATCAATGTAACCGTCAACCAGTTGATCATGAGTCTAACCCTGAACCATATGATCATCAATCCAACCCTAAACCGTGTGATCATCAATGTAACCGTCAATCAGGTGATCATCAATATAACCCTTAACCAGGTGATCATGAGTCTAACCTTGAACCATATGATCATCAATCCAACCCTGAACCCTGTGATCATCAATGTAACCGTGAACCAGGTGATCAAGAGTCTAACCCTGAACCATATGATCATCAATCCAACCCTGAACCATGTGATCATCAATCTAACCATGAACCAGGTGATTCTCAGTCTAATCTTGAACCATATGATCATCAATCCAACCCTGAACCATGTGATCATCAATCTAACCGTGAACCAGGTGATCATTAATATAACCCTTAACCAGGTGGTCATCAGTCTAATCCTGAACCATGTGATCATCAGGCAAATCCTGAACCATGTGATCATCAATGTAACCCTGAACCATGTGATCATCAATCTAACCGTGAACCAGGTGATCATCAATATAACCCTTAACGACGTGATCATCAGGCTAACCCTGAACCAGGTGATCATGAGTCTAACCCTGAACCATATGATCATCAATCCAACCCTGAACCATGTGATCATCAATGTAACCGTGAACCAGGTGATCATCTATATAACCCTTAACTAGGTGATCATGAGTCTAACCCTGAACCATATGATCATCAATCCAACCCTGAACCATTTGATCATCAATGTAACCGTCAACCAGGTGATCATTAGTCTAACCCTGAACCATATGATCATCAATCCAACCCTGAACCATGTGATCATCAATGTAACCCTAAACCAGGTGATCATTTGTCTAATCCTGAACCATGTGATCATCAATCGAACCCTGAACCATGTGATCATCAATGTAACCGTGAACCAGGTGATCATCTATATAACCCTTAACCAGGTGATCGTGAGTCTAACCCTGAACCATATGATCATCAATCCAACCCTGAACCATTTGATCATCAATGTAACCGTCAACCAGGTGATCATGAGTCTAACCCTGAACCATGTGATCATCAGGCGAATCCTGAACCATGTGATCATCAATTTAACCCTGAACCATGTGATCATCAATCTAACCGTGAACCAGGTGATCATCAATATAACCCTTAAACAGGAGATCATCAGTCTAACCCTGAACCAGGTGATCATCAGTCCTATCCTGAACCATCTGATCATCAATCCAACCCTGAACCATGTGATCATCAATCTAACCGTGAACCAGGTGATCATCAATATAACCCTTAACGAGGTGATCATCAGGCTAACCCTGAACCAGGTGATCATCAGTCTAATCCTGAACCATGTGATCATCAATCCAACCCTGAACCATGTGATCATCAATGTAACCGTCAACTAGGTGATCATCAATATAATCCTTAACCAGTTGATCATGAGTCTAACCCTGAACCATATGATCATCAATCCAACCCTGAACCATGTGATCATCAATGTAACCGTCAATCAGGTGATCATCAATATAACCCTTAACCAAATGATCATGAGTCTAACCCTGAACCATATGATCATCAATCCAACCCTGAACCATGTGATCATCAATATAACCCTTAACCAGGTGGTCATCAGTCTAATCCTGAACCATGTGATCATCAGGCAAATCCTGAACCATGTGATCATCAATGTAACCCTGAACCATGTGATCATCAATCTAACGGTGAACAAGGTGATCATCAATATAACCCTTAAACAGGTCATCATCAGTCTAACCCTGAACCAGGTGATCATCAGTCCAATCCTGAAGCATGTGATCATCAATCCAACCCTGAACCATGTGATCATCAATCTAACCGTGAACCAGGTGATCATCAATATAACCCTTAACGAGGTGATCATCAGGCTAACCCTGAACCAGGTGATCATCAGTCTAATCCTGAACCATGTGATCATCAATCCAACCCTGAACCATGTGATCATCAATCTAAACGTGAACCAGGTGATCATCAATATAATCCTTAACGAGGTGATCATCAGGCTAACCCTGAACCAGGTCATCAACAGTCTAATCTTGAACAATGTGATCATCAATCCAACCCTGAACCATGTGATCATCAATGTAACCATGAACCAGGTGATCATCAATATAACCCTTAACCAGGTGATCATGAGTCTAACCCTGAACCATATGATCAATAATCCAACCCTGAACCATGTGATCATCAACCTAACTGTGAACCAGTTGATAATCAATCTAACGTTGAACCAGGTGATCATCAGTCTAACCTCAATCTAGTCCTGGACCATGTGATCATCAATCTAACCGTGAACAAAGTGATCATCAATGTAACCCTTAAACAGGTGATCATCAGTCTAACCCTGAACCAGGTGATCATCAGTCTAATCCTGAACCATGTGATCATGAGGCAAATCCTGAACCATATGATCATCAATATAACCCTGAACCATGTGATCATCAATCTAACCGTGAACAAGGTGATCATCAATCCAACCCTGAACCATGTGATCATCAATCTAACCCTGAACCAGGTGATCATCAGTCTAACCCTGAACCATGTGATCATCAATCCAACCCTGAACCATGTGATCATCAATCTAACCGTGAACCAGGTGATCATCAATATAACCCTTAACGAGGTGATCATCAGGCTAACCCTAAACCAGGTGATCATCAGTTTAATCCTGAACCATGTGATCATCAATCCAACCCTGAACCATGTGATCATCAATGTAACCCTGAACCATGTGATCATCAATGTAACCCTGAACCATGTGATCATCAATCTAACCGTGAACAAGGTGATCATCAATATAACCCTTAAACAGGAGATCATCAGTCTAACCCTGAACCAGGTGATCATCAGTCCAATCCTGAACCATGTGATCATCAATCCAACCCTGGACCATGTGATCATCAGTGCAATCCTGAACCATGTGATCATCAATCCAACCCTGGACCATGTGATCATCAATGTAACCGTGAACCATGTGATCATCAATGTAACCGTGAACCAGGTGATAATCAATATAACCCTTAACCAGGTGATCATCAGTCTAACCCTGAACCAGGTGATCATCAGTCTAATCCTGAACCATGTGATCATCAATCCAACCCTGGACCATGTGATCATCAATCTAACCCTGAACCATGTGATCATCAATCTAATCCTGGACCATGTGATTATCAATCTAACCGTGAACAAGGTGATCATCAATAAAACCCTTAAACAGGTGATCATCAGTCTAACCCTAAACTAGGTGATCATCAATCCAATCCTGAACCATGTGATCATTAATCCAACCCAGAACCATTTGATCGTCAATCTAACCCTGAACCATGTGATCATCAATCTAACCATGAACCAGGTGAACATCAGTCTAACCCTGAACCATGTGATCATCAGGCGAATCCTGAACCATGTGATCATCAATGTAACCCTGAACCATGTGATCATCAATCTAACCGTGAACAAGGTGATCATCAATATAACCCTTAAACAGGAGATCATCAGTCTAACCCTGAACCAGGTGATCATCAGTCCAATCCTGAACCATGTGATCAGCAATCCAACCCTGAACCATGTGATCATCAATCTAACCGTGAACCAGGTGATCATCAATATAACCCTTAACGAGGTGATCATCAGGCTAACCCTTAACCAGGTGATCATCAGTCTAATCCTGAACCATGTGATCATCAATCCAACCCTGAACCAGGTGATAATCAATCTAACCGTGAACCAGGTGATAATCAATGTAACCATGAACCACGTGATCATCAATCCAACCCTGAACCATGTGATCATCAATCTAACCCTGAACCATGTGATCATCAATGTAACCGTGAACCAGGTGATCATCTATATAACCCTTAACCAGGTGATCATGAGTCTAACCCTGAACCATATGATCATCAATCAAACCCTGAACCATTTGATCATCAATGTAACCGTCAACCAGGTGATCATGAGTCTAACCCTGAACCATATGATCATCAATCCAACCCTGAACCATGTGATCATCAGGCGAATCCTGAACCATGTGATCATCAATGTAACCCTGAACCAGGTGATCATCAATCTAACCGTGAACAAGGTGATCATCAATATAACCCTTAAACAGGAGATCATCAGTCTAACCCTGAACCAGGTGATCATCAGTCCTATCCTGAACCATGTGATCATCAATCCAAGCCTGAACCAGGTGATCATCAATCTAACCGTGAACCAGGTGATCATCAATCTAACCGTGAACCAGGTGATCATCAATATAACCCTTAACGAGGTGATCATCAGGCTAACCCTGAACCAGGTGATCATCAGTCTAATCCTGAACCATGTGATCATCAATCCAACCCTGAACCATGTGATCATCAATGTAACCGTCAAACAGGTGATCATCAATATAATCCTTAACCAGTTGATCATGAGTCTAACCCTGAACCATATGATCATCAATCCAACCCTGAACCATGTGATCATCAATCTAACCGTGAACCAGGTGATCATCAATATAACCCTTAACGACGTGATCATCAGGCTAACCCTGAACCAGGTGATCATTTGTCTTATCCTGAACCATGTGATCATCAATGTAACCGTCAACCAGTTGATCATGAGTCTAACCCTGAACCATATGATCATCAATCCAACCCTAAACCGTGTGATCATCAATGTAACCGTCAATCAGGTGATCATCAATATAACCCTTAACCAGGTGATCATGAGTCTAACCTTGAACCATATGATCATCAATCCAACCCTGAACCCTGTGATCATCAATGTAACCGTGAACCAGGTGATCAAGAGTCTAACCCTGAACCATATGATCATCAATCCAACCCTGAACCATGTGATCATCAATCTAACCATGAACCAGGTGATTCTCAGTCTAATCTTGAACCATATGATCATCAATCCAACCCTGAACCATGTGATCATCAATCTAACCGTGAACCAGGTGATCATTAATATAACCCTTAACCAGGTGGTCATCAGTCTAATCCTGAACCATGTGATCATCAGGCAAATCCTGAACCATGTGATCATCAATGTAACCCTGAACCATGTGATCATCAATCTAACCGTGAACCAGGTGATCATCAATATAACCCTTAACGACGTGATCATCAGGCTAACCCTGAACCAGGTGATCATGAGTCTAACCCTGAACCATATGATCATCAATCCAACCCTGAACCATGTGATCATCAATGTAACCGTGAACCAGGTGATCATCTATATAACCCTTAACTAGGTGATCATGAGTCTAACCCTGAACCATATGATCATCAATCCAACCCTGAACCATTTGATCATCAATGTAACCGTCAACCAGGTGATCATTAGTCTAACCCTGAACCATATGATCATCAATCCAACCCTGAACCATGTGATCATCAATGTAACCCTAAACCAGGTGATCATTTGTCTAATCCTGAACCATGTGATCATCAATCCAACCCTGAACCATGTGATCATCAATGTAACCGTGAACCAGGTGATCATCTATATAACCCTTAACCAGGTGATCGTGAGTCTAACCCTGAACCATATGATCATCAATCCAACCCTGAACCATTTGATCATCAATGTAACCGTCAACCAGGTGATCAAGAGTCTAACCCTGAACCATATGATCATCAATCCAACCCTGAACCATGTGATCATCAATCTAACCATGAACCAGGTGATTCTCAGTCTAATCTTGAACCATATGATCATCAATCCAACCCTGAACCATGTGATCATCAATCTAACCGTGAACCAGGTGATCATTAATATAACCCTTAACCAGGTGGTCATCAGTCTAATCCTGAACCATGTGATCATCAGGCAAATCCTGAACCATGTGATCATCAATGTAACCCTGAACCATGTGATCATCAATCTAACCGTGAACCAGGTGATCATCAATATAACCCTTAACGACGTGATCATCAGGCTAACCCTGAACCAGGTGATCATGAGTCTAACCCTGAACCATATGATCATCAATCCAACCCTGAACCATGTGATCATCAATGTAACCGTGAACCAGGTGATCATCTATATAACCCTTAACTAGGTGATCATGAGTCTAACCCTGAACCATATGATCATCAATCCAACCCTGAACCATTTGATCATCAATGTAACCGTCAACCAGGTGATCATTAGTCTAACCCTGAACCATATGATCATCAATCCAACCCTGAACCATGTGATCATCAATGTAACCCTAAACCAGGTGATCATTTGTCTAATCCTGAACCATGTGATCATCAATCCAACCCTGAACCATGTGATCATCAATGTAACCGTGAACCAGGTGATCATCTATATAACCCTTAACCAGGTGATCGTGAGTCTAACCCTGAACCATATGATCATCAATCCAACCCTGAACCATTTGATCATCAATGTAACCGTCAACCAGGTGATCATGAGTCTAACCCTGAACCATGTGATCATCAGGCGAATCCTGAACCATGTGATCATCAATTTAACCCTGAACCATGTGATCATCAATCTAACCGTGAACCAGGTGATCATCAATATAACCCTTAAACAGGAGATCATCAGTCTAACCCTGAACCAGGTGATCATCAGTCCTATCCTGAACCATCTGATCATCAATCCAACCCTGAACCATGTGATCATCAATCTAACCGTGAACCAGGTGATCATCAATATAACCCTTAACGAGGTGATCATCAGGCTAACCCTGAACCAGGTGATCATCAGTCTAATCCTGAACCATGTGATCATCAATCCAACCCTGAACCATGTGATCATCAATGTAACCGTCAACTAGGTGATCATCAATATAATCCTTAACCAGTTGATCATGAGTCTAACCCTGAACCATATGATCATCAATCCAACCCTGAACCATGTGATCATCAATGTAACCGTCAATCAGGTGATCATCAATATAACCCTTAACCAAATGATCATGAGTCTAACCCTGAACCATATGATCATAAATCCAACCCTGAACCATGTGATCATCAATATAACCCTTAACCAGGTGGTCATCAGTCTAATCCTGAACCATGTGATCATCAGGCAAATCCTGAACCATGTGATCATCAATGTAACCCTGAACCATGTGATCATCAATCTAACCGTGAACAAGGTGATCATCAATATAACCCTTAAACAGGTCATCATCAGTCTAACCCTGAACCAGGTGATCATCAATCCAACCCTGAAGCATGTGATCATCAATCTAACCGTGAACCAGGTGATCATCAATATAACCCTTAACGAGGTGATCATCAGGCTAACCCTGAACCAGGTGATCATCAGTCTAATCCTGAACCATGTGATCATCAATCCAACCCTGAACCATGTGATCATCAATCTAAACGTGAACCAGGTGATCATCAATATAATCCTTAACGAGGTGATGATCAGGCTAACCCTGAACCAGGTGATCAACAGTCTAATCTTGAACAATGTGATCATCAATCCAACCCTGAACCATGTGATCATCAATGTAACCATGAACCAGGTGATCATCAATATAACCCTTAACCAGGTGATCATGAGTCTAACCCTGAACCATATGATCAATAATCCAACCCTGAACCATGTGATCATCAACCTAACTGTGAACCAGTTGATAATCAATCTAACGTTGAACCAGGTGATCATCAGTCTAACCTCAATCTAGTCCTGGACCATGTGATCATCAATCTAACCGTGAACAAAGTGATCATCAATGTAACCCTTAAACAGGTGATCATCAGTCTAACCCTGAACCAGGTGATCATCAGTCTAATCCTGAACCATGTGATCATGAGGCAAATCCTGAACCATATGATCATCAATATAACCCTGAACCATGTGATCATCAATCTAACCGTGAACAAGGTGATCATCAATCCAACCCTGAACCATGTGATCATCAATCTAACCCTGAACCAGGTGATCATCAGTCTAACCCTGAACCATGTGATCATCAATCCAACCCTGAACCATGTGATCATCAATCTAACCGTGAACCAGGTGATCATCAATATAACCCTTAACGAGGTGATCATCAGGCTAACCCTAAACCAGGTGATCATCAGTTTAATCCTGAACCATGTGATCATCAATCCAACCCTGAACCATGTGATCATCAATGTAACCCTGAACCATGTGATCATCAATGTAACCCTGAACCATGTGATCATCAATCTAACCGTGAACAAGGTGATCATCAATATAACCCTTAAACAGGAGATCATCAGTCTAACCCTGAACCAGGTGATCATCAGTCCAATCCTGAACCATGTGATCATCAATCCAACCCTGGACCATGTGATCATCAGTGCAATCCTGAACCATGTGATCATCAATCCAACCCTGGACCATGTGATCATCAATGTAACCGTGAACCATGTGATCATCAATGTAACCGTGAACCAGGTGATAATCAATATAACCCTTAACCAGGTGATCATCAGTCTAATCCTGAACCATGTGATCATCAATCCAACCCTGGACCATGTGATCATCAATCTAACCCTGAACCATGTGATCATCAATCTAATCCTGGACCATGTGATTATCAATCTAACCGTGAACAAGGTGATCATCAATAAAACCCTTAAACAGGTGATCATCAGTCTAACCCTAAACTAGGTGATCATCAATCCAATCCTGAACCATGTGATCATTAATCCAACCCAGAACCATTTGATCGTCAATCTAACCCTGAACCATGTGATCATCAATCTAACCATGAACCAGGTGAACATCAGTCTAACCCTGAACCATGTGATCATCAGGCGAATCCTGAACCATGTGATCATCAATGTAACCCTGAACCATGTGATCATCAATCTAACCGTGAACAAGGTGATCATCAATATAACCCTTAAACAGGAGATCATCAGTCTAACCCTGAACCAGGTGATCATCAGTCCAATCCTGAACCATGTGATCAGCAATCCAACCCTGAACCATGTGATCATCAATCTAACCGTGAACCAGGTGATCATCAATATAACCCTTAACGAGGTGATCATCAGGCTAACCCTTAACCAGGTGATCATCAGTCTAATCCTGAACCATGTGATCATCAATCCAACCCTGAACCAGGTGATAATCAATCTAACCGTGAACCAGGTGATAATCAATGTAACCATGAACCACGTGATCATCAATCCAACCCTGAACCATGTGATCATCAATCTAACCCTGAACCAGGTGGTCATCAGTCTAACCCTGAACCATGTGATTATCAATCCAACCCTGAACCATGTGATCATCAACTCAACCCTGAATAATGTGATCATCAGTCTAACCCTGAACCATGTGATCATCAATCCAACCCTGGACCATGTGATCATCAATCTAACCGTGAACAAGGTGATCATCAATATAACCCTTAACCAGGTGATCATGAGTCTAACCCTGAACCATATGATCATCAATCCAAACCTGAACCATGTGATCATCAATCTAACCGTGAACCAGGTGATCATCAATCTAACCTTGAACCAGGTGATTCTCAGTCTAATCTTGAACCATATGATCATCAATCCAACCCTGAACCATGTGATCATCAATGTAACCGTGAACCAGGTGATCATCTATTTAACCCTTAACCAGGTGATCATGAGTCTAACCCTGAACCATATGATCATCAATCCGACCCTGAACCATGTGATCATCAATCTAACCGTGAACCAGGTGATAATCAATCTAACCGTGAACTAGGTGATAATCAATCTAACCGTGAACCAGGTGATAATCAATCTAACCGTGAACCAGGTGATAATCAATCTAACCGTGAACCAGGTGATAATCAATCTAACCGTGAACCAGGTGATAATCAATCTAACCGTGAACCAGGTGATAATCAATCTAACCGTGAACCAGGTGATAATCAATCTAACCGTGAACCAGGTGATAATCAATGTAACCGTGAGCCATGTGATCATCAATCCAACCCTGAACTATATGATCATCAATGTAACCGTCAACCAGGTGATCATCAATATAACCCTTAACCAGGTGATCATGAGTCTAACCCTGAACCATATGATCATCAATCCAACCCTGAACCATGTGATCATCAATGTAACCGTGAACCAGGTGATCATCTATATAACCCTTAACCAGGTGATTCTCAGTCTAATCTTGAACCATATGATCATCAATCCAACCCTGAACCATGTGATCATCAATATAACCCTTAACCAGGTGATCATCAGTCTAATCCTGAACCATGTGATCATCAGGCAAATCCTGAACCAGGTGATCATCAGTCTAACCCTGAACCATGTGATCATCAATCCAACCCTGAACCATGTGATCATCAAACTAACCCTGAACAATGTGATCATCAGTCTAACCCTGAACCATGTGATCATCAATCCAACCCTGGGCCATGTGATCATCAATCTAAACGTGAACAAGGTGATCATCAATATAACCCTTAAACAGGTGATCATCAGTCTAACCCTGAACCAGGTGATCATCAGTCCAACCCTGAACCATATGATCATCAATCCAACCCTGAACCATGTGATCATCAATGTAACCGTGAACCAGGTGATCATCTATATAACCCTTAACCAGGTGATCATGAGTCTAACCCTGAACCATATGATCATCAATCAAACCCTGAACCATTTGATCATCAATGTAACCGTCAACCAGGTGATCATGAGTCTAACCCTGAACCATATGATCATCAATCCAACCCTGAACCATGTGATCATCAGGCGAATCCTGAACCATGTGATCATCAATGTAACCCTGAACCATGTGGTCATCAATCTAACCGTGAACAAGGTGATAATCAATATAACCCTTAAACAGGAGATCATCAGTCTAACCCTGAACCAGGTGATCATCAGTCCTATCCTGAACCATGTGATCATCAATCCAAGCCTGAACCAGGTGATCATCAATCTAACCGTGAACCAGGTGATCATCAATCTAACCGTGAACCAGGTGATCATCAATATAACCCTTAACGAGGTGATCATCAGGCTAACCCTGAACCAGGTGATCATCAGTCTAATCCTGAACCATGTGATCATCAATCCAACCCTGAACCATGTGATCATCAATGTAACCGTCAAACAGGTGATCATCAATATAATCCTTAACCAGTTGATCATGAGTCTAACCCTGAACCATATGATCATCAATCCAACCCTGAACCATGTGATCATCAATCTAACCGTGAACCAGGTGATCATCAATATAACCCTTAACGACGTGATCATCAGGCTAACCCTGAACCAGGTGATCATTTGTCTAATCCTGAACCATGTGATCATCAATGTAACCGTCAACCAGGTGATCATGAGTCTAACCCTGAACCATATGATCATCAATCCAACCCTGAACCATGTGATCATCAATGTAACCGTGAAACAGGTGATCATGAGTCTAACCCTGAACCATATGATCATCAATCCAACCCTGAACCATGTGATCATCAATGTAACCGTCAACCAGGTGATCATCAATATAACCCTTAACCAGGTGATCATGAGTCTAACCCTGAACCATATGATCATCAATCCAACCCTGAACCATGTGATCATCAATGTAACCGTGAACCAGGTGATCATCTATATAACCCTTAACCAGGTGATCATGAGTCTAACCCTGAACCATATGATCATCAATCAAACCCTGAACCATTTGATCATCAATGTAACCGTCAACCAGGTGATCATGAGTCTAACCCTGAACCATATGATCATCAATCCAACCCTGAACCATGTGATCATCAGGCAAATCCTGAACCATGTGATCATCAATGTAACCCTGAACCATGTGATCATCAATCTAACCCTGAACCATGTGATCATCAATCTAACCGTGAACAAGGTGATCATCAATATAACCCTTAAACAGGAGATCATCAGTCTAACCCTGAACCAGGTGATCATCAGTCCTATCCTGAACCATGTGATCATCAATCCAAGCCTGAACCAGGTGATCATCAATCTATCCGTGAACCAGGTGATCATCAATATAATCCTTAACCAGTTGATCATGAGTCTAACCCTGAACCATATGATCATCAATCCAACCCTGAACCATGTGATCATCAATGTAACCGTGAACCAGGTGATCAAGAGTCTAACCCTGAACCATATGATCATCAATCCAACCCTGAACCATGTGATCATCAATCTAACCGTGAACCAGGTGATTCTCAGTCTAACCCTGAACCATATGATCATCAATCCAACCCTGAACCATGTGATCATCAATCTAACCTTGAACCAGGTGATTCTCAGTCTAATCTTGAACCATATGATCATCAATCCAACCCTGAACCATGTGATCATCAATGTAACCGTGAACCAGGTGATCATCTATTTAACCCTTAACCAGGTGATCATGAGTCTAACCCTGAACCATATGATCATCAATCCAACCCTGAACCATGTGATCATCAATCTAACCGTGAACCAGGTGATAATCAATCTAACCGTGAACTAGGTGATAATCAATCTAACCGTGAACCAGGTGATAATCAATCTAACCGTGAACCAGGTGATAATCAATCTAACCGTGAACCAGGTGATAATCAATCTAACCGTGAACCAGGTGATAATCAATCTAACCGTGAACCAGGTGATAATCAATGTAACCGTGAGCCATGTGATCATCAATCCAACCCTGAACCATATGATCATCAATGTAACCGTCAACCAGGTGATCATCAATATAACCCTTAACCAGGTGATCATGAGTCTAACCCTGAACCATATGATCATCAATCCAACCCTGAACCATGTGATCATCAATGTAACCGTGAACCAGGTGATCATCTATATAACCCTTAACCAGGTGATTCTCAGTCTAATCTTGAACCATATGATCATCAATCCAACCCTGAACCATGTGATCATCAATATAACCCTTAACCAGGTGATCATCAGTCTAATCCTGAACCATGTGATCATCAGGCAAATCCTGAACCAGGTGATCATCAGTCTAACCCTGAACCATGTGATCATCAATCCAACCCTGAACCATGTGATCATCAAATTAACCCTGAACAATGTGATCATCAGTCTAACCCTGAACCATGTGATCATCAATCCAACCCTGGGCCATGTGATCATCAATCTAAACGTGAACAAGGTGATCATCAATATAACCCTTAAACAGGTGATCATCAGTCTAACCCTGAACCAGGTGATCATCAGTCCAATCCTGAACCATGTCATCATCAATCCAACCCTGAACCATGTGATCATCAATCTAACCTTGAACCAGGTGATCATCAATATAACCCTTAACGACGTGATCATCAGGCTAACCCTGAACCAGGTGATCATTTGTCTAATCCTGAACCATGTGATCATCAATGTAACCGTCAACCAGGTGATCATGAGTCTAACCCTGAACCATATGATCATCAATCCAACCCTGAACCATGTGATCATCAATGTAACCGTGAACCAGGTGATCATCTATATAACCCTTAACCAGGTGATCATGAGTCTAACCCTGAACCATATGATCATCAATCAAACCCTGAACCATTTGATCATCAATGTAACCGTCAACCAGGTGATCATGAGTCTAACCCTGAACCATATGATCATCAATCCAACCCTGAACCATGTGATCATCAGGCGAATCCTGAACCATGTGATCATCAATGTAACCCTGAACCATGTGATCATCAATCTAACCGTGAACAAGGTGATCATCAATATAACCCTTAAACAGGAGATCATCAGTCTAACCCTGAACCAGGTGATCATCAGTCCTATCCTGAACCATGTGATCATCAATCCAAGCCTGAACCAGGTGATCATCAATCTAACCGTGAACCAGGTGATCATCAATCTAACCGTGAACCAGGTGATCATCAATATAACCCTTAACGAGGTGATCATCAGGCTAACCCTGAACCAGGTGATCATCAGTCTAATCCTGAACCATGTGATCATCAATCCAACCCTGAACCATGTGATCATCAATGTAACCGTCAAACAGGTGATCATCAATATAATCCTTAACCAGTTGATCATGAGTCTAACCCTGAACCATATGATCATCAATCCAACCCTGAACCATGTGATCATCAATCTAACCGTGAACCAGGTGATCATCAATATAACCCTTAACGACGTGATCATCAGGCTAACCCTGAACCAGGTGATCATTTGTCTAATCCTGAACCATGTGATCATCAATGTAACCGTCAACCAGGTGATCATGAGTCTAACCCTGAACCATATGATCATCAATCCAACCCTGAACCATGTGATCATCAATGTAACCGTGAAACAGGTGATCATGAGTCTAACCCTGAACCATATGATCATCAATCCAACCCTGAACCATGTGATCATCAATGTAACCGTCAACCAGGTGATCATCAATATAACCCTTAACCAGGTGATCATGAGTCTAACCCTGAACCATATGATCATCAATCCAACCCTGAACCATGTGATCATCAATGTAACCGTGAACCAGGTGATCATCTATATAACCCTTAACCAGGTGATCATGAGTCTAACCCTGAACCATATGATCATCAATCAAACCCTGAACCATTTGATCATCAATGTAACCGTCAACCAGGTGATCATGAGTCTAACCCTGAACCATATGATCATCAATCCAACCCTGAACCATGTGATCATCAGGCAAATCCTGAACCATGTGATCATCAATGTAACCCTGAACCATGTGATCATCAATCTAACCCTGAACCATGTGATCATCAATCTAACCGTGAACAAGGTGATCATCAATATAACCCTTAAACAGGAGATCATCAGTCTAACCCTGAACCAGGTGATCATCAGTCCTATCCTGAACCATGTGATCATCAATCCAAGCCTGAACCAGGTGATCATCAATCTAACCGTGAACCAGGTGATCATCAATATAACCCTTAACGAGGTGATCATCAGGCTAACCCTGAACCAGGTGATCATCAGTCTAATCCTGAACCATGTGATCATCAATCCAACCCTGAACCATGTGATCATCAATGTAACCGTCAAACAGGTGATCATCAATATAATCCTTAACCAGTTGATCATGAGTCTAACCCTGAACCATATGATCATCAATCCAACCCTGAACCATGTGATCATCAATGTAACCGTGAACCAGGTGATCAAGAGTCTAACCCTGAACCATATGATCATCAATCCAACCCTGAACCATGTGATCATCAATCTAACCGTGAACCAGGTGATTCTCAGTCTAACCCTGAACCATATGATCATCAATCCAACCCTGAACCATGTGATCATCAATCTAACCTTGAACCAGGTGATTCTCAGTCTAATCTTGAACCATATGATCATCAATCCAACCCTGAACCATGTGATCATCAATGTAACCGTGAACCAGGTGATCATCTATTTAACCCTTAACCAGGTGATCATGAGTCTAACCCTGAACCATATGATCATCAATCCAACCCTGAACCATGTGATCATCAATCTAACCGTGAACCAGGTGATAATCAATCTAACCGTGAACTAGGTGATAATCAATCTAACCGTGAACCAGGTGATAATCAATCTAACCGTGAACCAGGTGATAATCAATCTAACCGTGAACCAGGTGATAATCAATCTAACCGTGAACCAGGTGATAATCAATCTAACCGTGAACCAGGTGATAATCAATGTAACCGTGAGCCATGTGATCATCAATCCAACCCTGAACCATATGATCATCAATGTAACCGTCAACCAGGTGATCATCAATATAACCCTTAACCAGGTGATCATGAGTCTAACCCTGAACCATATGATCATCAATCCAACCCTGAACCATGTGATCATCAATGTAACCGTGAACCAGGTGATCATCTATATAACCCTTAACCAGGTGATTCTCAATCTAATCTTGAACCATATGATCATCAATCCAACCCTGAACCATGTGATCATCAATATAACCCTTAACCAGGTGATCATCAGTCTAATCCTGAACCATGTGATCATCAGGCAAATCCTGAACCAGGTGATCATCAGTCTAACCCTGAACCATGTGATCATCAATCCAACCCTGAACCATGTGATCATCAAATTAACCCTGAACAATGTGATCATCAGTCTAACCCTGAACCATGTGATCATCAATCCAACCCTGGGCCATGTGATCATCAATCTAAACGTGAACAAGGTGATCATCAATATAACCCTTAAACAGGTGATCATCAGTCTAACCCTGAACCAGGTGATCATCAGTCCAATCCTGAACCATGTCATCATCAATCCAACCCTGAACCATGTGATCATCAATCTAACCTTGAACCAGGTGATCATCAATATAACCCTTAACGACGTGATCATCAGGCTAACCCTGAACCAGGTGATCATTTGTCTAATCCTGAACCATGTGATCATCAATGTAACCGTCAACCAGGTGATCATGAGTCTAACCCTGAACCATATGATCATCAATCCAACCCTGAACCATGTGATCATCAATGTAACCGTCAAACAGGTGATCATGAGTCTAACCCTGAACCATATGATCATCAATCCAACCCTGAACCATGTGATCATCAATGTAACCGTCAACCAGGTGATCATCAATATAACCCTTAACCAGGTAATCATGAGTCTAACCCTGAACCATATGATCATCAATCCAACCCTGAACCATGTGATCATCAATGTAACCGTGAACCAGGTGATCATCTATATAACCCTTAACCAGGTGATCATGAGTCTAAACCTGAACCATATGATCATCAATCAAACCCTGAACCATTTGATCATCAATGTAACCGTCAACCAGGTGATCATGAGTCTAACCCTGAACCATATGATCATCAATCCAACCCTGAACCATGTGATCATCAGGCGAATCCTGAACCATGTGATCATCAATGTAACCCTGAACCATGTGATCATCAATCTAACCGTGAACAAGGTGATCATCAATATAACCCTTAAACAGGAGATCATCAGTCTAACCCTGAACCAGGTGATCATCAGTCCTATCCTGAACCATGTGATCATCAATCCAAGCCTGAACCAGGTGATCATCAATCTAACCGTGAACCAGGTGATCATCAATCTAACCGTGAACCAGGTGATCATCAATATAACCCTTAACGAGGTGATCATCAGGCTAACCCTGAACCAGGTGATCATCAGTCTAATCCTGAACCATGTGATCATCAATCCAACCCTGAACCATGTGATCATCAATGTAACCGTCAAACAGGTGATCATCAATATAATCCTTAACCAGTTGATCATGAGTCTAACCCTGAACCATATGATCATCAATCCAACCCTGAACCATGTGATCATCAATCTAACCGTGAACCAGGTGATCATCAATATAACCCTTAACGACGTGATCATCAGGCTAACCCTGAACCAGGTGATCATTTGTCTAATCCTGAACCATGTGATCATCAATGTAACCGTCAACCAGGTGATCATGAGTCTAACCCTGAACCATATGATCATCAATCCAACCCTGAACCATGTGATCATCAATGTAACCGTGAAACAGGTGATCATGAGTCTAACCCTGAACCATATGATCATCAATCCAACCCTGAACCATGTGATCATCAATGTAACCGTCAACCAGGTGATCATCAATATAACCCTTAACCAGGTGATCATGAGTCTAACCCTGAACCATATGATCATCAATCCAACCCTGAACCATGTGATCATCAATGTAACCGTGAACCAGGTGATCATCTATATAACCCTTAACCAGGTGATCATGAGTCTAACCCTGAACCATATGATCATCAATCAAACCCTGAACCATTTGATCATCAATGTAAACGTCAACCAGGTGATCATGAGTCTAACCCTGAACCATATGATCATCAATCCAACCCTGAACCATGTGATCATCAGGCAAATCCTGAACCATGTGATCATCAATGTAACCCTGAACCATGTGATCATCAATCTAACCCTGAACCATGTGATCATCAATCTAACCGTGAACAAGGTGATCATCAATATAACCCTTAAACAGGAGATCATCAGTCTAACCCTGAACCAGGTGATCATCAGTCCAAGCCTGAACCAGGTGATCATCAATCTAACCGTGAACCAGGTGATCATCAATATAACCCTTAACGAGGTGATCATCAGGCTAACCCTGAACCAGGTGATCATCAGTCTAATCCTGAACCATGTGATCATCAATCCAACCCTGAACCATGTGATCATCAATGTAACCGTCAAACAGGTGATCATCAATATAATCCTTAACCAGTTGATCATGAGTCTAACCCTGAACCATATGATCATCAATCCAACCCTGAACCATGTGATAATCAATGTAACCGTCAATCAGGTGATCATCAATATAACCCTTAACCAGGTGATTATGAGTCTAACCTTGAACCATATGATCATCAATCCAACCCTGAACCATGTGATCATCAATGTAACCGTGAACCAGGTGATCAAGAGTCTAACCCTGAACCATATGATCATCAATCCAACCCTGAACCATGTGATCATCAATCTAACCGTGAACCAGGTGATTCTCAGTCTAATCTTGAACCATATGATCATCAATCCAACCCTGAACCATGTGATCATCAATCTAACCGTGAACCAGGTGATCATCAATATAACCCTTAACCAGGTGGTCATCAGTCTAATCCTGAACCATGTGATCATCAGGCAAATCCTGAACCATATGATCATCAATCAAACCCTGAACCATTTGATCATCAATGTAACCGTCAACCAGGTGATCATGAGTCTAACCCTGAACCATATGATCATCAATCCAACCCTGAACCATGTGATCATCAGGCAAATCCTGAACCATGTGATCATCAATGTAACCCTGAACCATGTGATCATTAATCTAACCCTGAACCATGTGATCATCAATCTAACCGTGAACAAGGTGATCATCAATATAACCCTTAAACAGGAGATCATCAGTCTAACCCTGAACCAGGTGATCATCAGTCCTATCCTGAACCATGTGATCATCAATCCAAGCCTGAACCAGGTGATCATCAATCTATCCGTGAACCAGGTGATCATCAATATAACCCTTAACGAGGTGATCATCAGGCTAACCCTGAACCAGGTGATCATCAGTCTAATCCTGAACCATGTGATCATCAATCCAACCCTGAACCATGTGATCATCAATGTAACCGTCAAACAGGTGATCATCAATATAATCCTTAACCAGTTGATCATGAGTCTAACCCTGAACCATATGATCATCAATCCAACCCTGAACCATGTGATCATCAATGTAACCGTGAACCAGGTGATCAAGAGTCTAACCCTGAACCATGTGATCATCAATCCAACCCTGAACCATGTGATCATCAACCTAACCGTGAACCAGGTGATTCTCAGTCTAACCCTGAACCATATGATCATCAATCCAACCCTGAACCATGTGATCATCAATCTAACCTTGAACCAGGTGATTCTCAGTCTAATCTTGAACCATATGATCATCAATCCAACCCTGAACCATGTGATCATCAATGTAACCGTGAACCAGGTGATCATCTATTTAACCCTTAACCAGGTGATCATGAGTCTAACCCTGAACCATATGATCATCAATCCAACCCTGAACCATGTGATCATCAATCTAACCGTGATCCAGGTGATAATCAATCTAACCGTGAACTAGGTGATAATCAATCTAACCGTGAACCAGGTGATAATCAATCTAACCGTGAACCAGGTGATAATCAATCTAACCGTGAACCAGGTGATAATCAATCTAACCGTGAACCAGGTGATAATCAATCTAACCGTGAATCAGGTGATAATCAATGTAACCGTGAGCCATGTGTTCATCAATCCAACCCTGAACCATATGATCATCAATGTAACCGTCAACCAGGTGATCATCAATATAACCCTTAACCAGGTGATCATGAGTCTAACCCTGAACCATATGATCATCAATCCAACCCTGAACCATGTGATCATCAATGTAACCGTGAACCAGGTGATCATCTATATAACCCTTAACCAGGTGATTCTCAGTCTAATCTTGAACCATATGATCATCAATCCAACCCTGAACCATGTGATCATCAATATAACCCTTAACCAGGTGATCATCAGTCTAATCCTGAACCATGTGATCATCAGGCAAATCCTGAACCAGGTGATCATCAGTCTAACCCTGAACCATGTGATCATCAATCCAACCCTGAACCATGTGATCATCAAACTAACCCTGAACAATGTGATCATCAGTCTAACCCTGAACCATGTGATCATCAATCCAACCCTGGGCCATGTGATCATCAATCTAAACGTGAACAAGGTGATCATCAATATAACCCTTAAACAGGTGATCATCAGTCTAACCCTGAACCAGGTGATCATCAGTCCAATCCTGAACCATGTCATCATCAATCCAACGCTGAACCATGTGATCATCAATCTAACCTTGAACCAGGTGATCATCAATATAACCCTTAACGACGTGATCATCAGGCTAACCCTGAACCAGGTGATCATTTGTCTAATCCTGAACCATGTGATCATCAATGTAACCGTCAACCAGGTGATCATGAGTCTAACCCTGAACCATATGATCATCAATCCAACCCTGAACCATGTGATCATCAATGTAACCGTGAACCAGGTGATCAAGAGTCTAACCCTGAACCATGTGATCATCAATCCAACCCTGAACCATGTGATCATCAATCTAACCGTGAACCAGGTGATTCTCAGTCTAACCCTGAACCATATGATCATCAATCCAACCCTGAACCATGTGATCATCAATGTAACCGTCAACCAGGTGATCATCAATATAACCCTTAACCAGGTGATCATGAGTCTAACCCTGAACCATATGATCATCAATCCAACCCTGAACCATGTGATCATCAATGTAACCGTGAACCAGGTGATCATCTATATAACCCTTAACCAGGTGATCATGAGTCTAACCCTGAACCATATGATCATCAATCAAACCCTGAACCATTTGATCATCAATGTAACCGTCAACCAGGTGATCATGAGTCTAACCCTGAACCATATGATCATCAATCCAACCCTGAACCATGTGATCATCAGGCGAATCCTGAACCATGTGATCATCAATGTAACCCTGTACCATGTGATCATCAATCTAACCGTGAACAAGGTGATCATCAATATAACCCTTAAACAGGAGATCATCAGTCTAACCCTGAACCAGGTGATCATCAGTCCTATCCTGAACCATGTGATCATCAATCCAAGCCTGAACCAGGTGATCATCAATCTAACCGTGAACCAGGTGATCATCAATCTAACCGTGAACCAGGTGATCATCAATATAACCCTTAACGAGGTGATCATCAGGCTAACCCTGAACCAGGTGATCATCAGTCTAATCCTGAACCATGTGATCATCAATCCAACCCTGAACCATGTGATCATCAATGTAACCGTCAAACAGGTGATCATCAATATAATCCTTAACCAGTTGATCATGAGTCTAACCCTGAACCATATGATCATCAATCCAACCCTGAACCATGTGATCATCAATCTAACCGTGAACCAGGTGATTATCAATATAACCCTTAACGACGTGATCATCAGGCTAACCCTGAACCAGGTGATCATTTGTCTAATCCTGAACCATGTGATCATCAATGTAACCGTCAACCAGGTGATCATGAGTCTAACCCTGAACCATATGATCATCAATCCAACCCTGAACCATGTGATCATCAATGTAACCGTGAAACAGGTGATCATGAGTCTAACCCTGAACCATATGATCATCAATCCAACCCTGAACCATGTGATCATCAATGTAACCGTCAACCAGGTGATCATCAATATAACCCTTAACCAGGTGATCATGAGTCTAACCCTGAACCATATGATCATCAATCCAACCCTGAACCATGTGATCATCAATGTAACCGTGAACCAGGTGATCATCTATATAACCCTTAACCAGGTGATCATGAGTCTAACCCTGAACCATATGATCATCAATCAAACCCTGAACCATTTGATCATCAATGTAAACGTCAACCAGGTGATCATGAGTCTAACCCTGAACCATATGATCATCAATCCAACCCTGAACAATGTGATCATCAGGCAAATCCTGAACCATGTGATCATCAATGTAACCCTGAACCATGTGATCATCAATCTAACCCTGAACCATGTGATCATCAATCTAACCGTGAACAAGGTGATCATCAATATAACCCTTAAACAGGAGATCATCAGTCTAACCCTGAACCAGGTGATCATCAGTCCTATCCTGAACCATGTGATCATCAATCCAAGCCTGAACCAGGTGATCATCAATCTAACCGTGAACCAGGTGATCATCAATATAACCCTTAACGAGGTGATCATCAGGCTAACCCTGAACCAGGTGATCATCAGTTTAATCCTGAACCATGTGATCATCAATCCAACCCTGAACCATGTGATCATCAATGTAACCGTCAAACAGGTGATCATCAATATAATCCTTAACCAGTTGATCATGAGTCTAACCCTGAACCATATGATCATCAATCCAACCCTGAACCATGTGATAATCAATGTAACCGTCAATCAGGTGATCATCAATATAACCCTTAACCAGGTGATTATGAGTCTAACCTTGAACCATATGATCATCAATCCAACCCTGAACCATGTGATCATCAATGTAACCGTGAACCAGGTGATCAAGAGTCTAACCCTGAACCATATGATCATCAATCCAACCCTGAACCATGTGATCATCAATCTAACCGTGAACCAGGTGATTCTCAGTCTAATCTTGAACCATATGATCATCAATCCAACCCTGAACCATGTGATCATCAATCTAACCGTGAACCAGGTGATCATCAATATAACCCTTAACCAGGTGGTCATCAGTCTAATCCTGAACCATGTGATCATCAGGCAAATCCTGAACCATATGATCATCAATCAAACCCTGAACCATTTGATCATCAATGTAACCGTCAACCAGGTGATCATGAGTCTAACCCTGAACCATATGATCATCAATCCAACCCTGAACCATGTGATCATCAGGCAAATCCTGAACCATGTGATCATCAATGTAACCCTGAACCATGTGATCATCACTCTAACCCTGAACCATGTGATCATCAATCTAACCGTGAACAAGGTGATCATCAATATAACCCTTAAACAGGAGATCATCAGTCTAACCCTGAACCAGGTGATCATCAGTCCTATCCTGAACCATGTGATCATCAATCCAAGCCTGAACCAGGTGATCATCAATCTATCCGTGAACCAGGTGATCATCAATATAACCCTTAACGAGGTGATCATCAGGCTAACCCTGAACCAGGTGATCATCAGTCTAATCCTGAACCATGTGATCATCAATCCAACCCTGAACCATGTGATCATCAATGTAACCGTCAAACAGGTGATCATCAATATAATCCTTAACCAGTTGATCATGAGTCTAACCCTGAACCATATGATCATCAATGTAACCGTGAACCAGGTGATCAAGAGTCTAACCCTGAACCATGTGATCATCAATCCAACCCTGAACCATGTGATCATCAATCTAACCGTGAACCAGGTGATTCTCAGTCTAACCCTGAACCATATGATCATCAATCCAACCCTGAACCATGTGATCATCAATCTAACCTTGAACCAGGTGATTCTCAGTCTAATCTTGAACCATATGATCATCAATCCAACCCTGAACCATGTGATCATCAATGTAACCGTGAACCAGGTGATCATCTATTTAACCCTTAACCAGGTGATCATGAGTCTAACCCTGAACCATATGATCATCAATCCAACCCTGAACCATGTGATCATCAATCTAACCGTGATCCAGGTGATAATCAATCTAACCGTGAACTAGGTGATAATCAATCTAACCGTGAACCAGGTGATAATCAATCTAACCGTGAACCAGGTGATAATCAATCTAACCGTGAACCAGGTGATAATCAATCTAACCGTGAACCAGGTGATAATCAATCTAACCGTGAACCAGGTGATAATCAATCTAACCGTGAACCAGGTGATAATCAATGTAACCGTGAGCCATGTGATCATCAATCCAACCCTGAACCATATGATCATTAATGTAACCGTCAACCAGGTGATCATCAATATAACCCTTAACCAGGTGATCATCAGTCTAACCCTGAACCATATGATCATCAATCCAACCCTGAACCATGTGATCATCAATGTAACCGTGAACCAGGTGATCATCTATATAACCCTTAACCAGGTGATTCTCAGTCTAATCTTGAACCATATGATCATCAATCCAACCCTGAACCATGTGATCATCAATATAACCCTTAACCAGGTGATCATCAGTCTAATCCTGAACCATGTGATCATCAGGCAAATCCTGAACCAGGTGATCATCAGTCTAACCCTGAACCATGTGATCATCAATCCAACCCTGAACCATGTGATCATCAATCCAACCCTGAACCATGTGATCATCAAACTAACCCTGAACAATGTGATCATCAGTCTAACCCTGAACCATGTGATCATCAATCCAACCCTGGGCCATGTGATCATCAATCTAAACGTGAACAAGGTGATCATCAATATAACCCTTAAACAGGTGATCATCAGTCTAACCCTGAACCAGGTGATCATCAGTCCAATCCTGAACCATGTCATCATCAATCCAACCCTGAACCATGTGATCATCAATCTAACCTTGAACCAGGTGATCATCAATATAACCCTTAACGACGTGATCATCAGGCTAACCCTGAACCAGGTGATCATTTGTCTAATCCTGAACCATGTGATCATCAATGTAACCGTCAACCAGGTGATCATGAGTCTAACCCTGAACCATATGATCATCAATCCAACCCTGAACCATGTGATCATCAATGTAACCGTCAAACAGGTGATCATGAGTCTAACCCTGAACCATATGATCATCAATCCAACCCTGAACCATGTGATCATCAATGTAACCGTCAACCAGGTGATCATCAATATAACCCTTAACCAGGTGATCATGAGTCTAACCCTGAACCATATGATCATCAATCCAACCCTGAACCATGTGATCATCAATGTAACCGTGAACCAGGTGATCATCTATATAACCCTTAACCAGGTGATCATGAGTCTAACCCTGAACCATATGATCATCAATCAAACCCTGAACCATTTGATCATCAATGTAACCGTCAACCAGGTGATCATGAGTCTAACCCTGAACCATATGATCATCAATCCAACCCTGAACCATGTGATCATCAGGCGAATCCTGAACCATGTGATCATCAATGTAACCCTGAACCATGTGATCATCAATCTAACCGTGAACAAGGTGATCATCAATATAACTCTTAAACAGGAGATCATCAGTCTAACCCTGAACCATGTGATCATCAGTCCTATCCTGAACCATGTGATCATCAATCCAAGCCTGAACCAGGTGATCATCAATCTAACCGTGAACCAGGTGATCATCAATCTAACCGTGAACCAGGTGATCATCAATATAACCCTTAACGAGGTGATCATCAGGCTAACCCTGAACCAGGTGATCATCAGTCTAATCCTGAACCATGTGATCATCAATCCAACCCTGAACCATGTGATCATCAATGTAACCGTCAAACAGGTGATCATCAATATAATCCTTAACCAGTTGATCATGAGTCTAACCCTGAACCATATGATCATCAATCCAACCCTGAACCATGTGATCATCAATCTAACCGTGAACCAGGTGATCATCAATATAACCCTTAACGACGTGATCATCAGGCTAACCCTGAACCAGGTGATCATTTGTCTAATCCTGAACCATGTGATCATCAATGTAACCGTCAACCAGGTGATCATGAGTCTAACCCTGAACCATATGATCATCAATCCAACCCTGAACCATGTGATCATCAATGTAACCGTGAAACAGGTGATCATGAGTCTAACCCTGAACCATATGATCATCAATCCAACCCTGAACCATGTGATCATCAATGTAACCGTCAACCAGGTGATCATCAATATAACCCTTAACCAGGTGATCATGAGTCTAACCCTGAACCATATGATCATCAATCCAACCCTGAACCATGTGATCATCAATGTAACCGTGAACCAGGTGATCATCTATATAACCCTTAACCAGGTGATCATGAGTCTAACCCTGAACCATATGATCATCAATCAAACCCTGAACCATTTGATCATCAATGTAAACGTCAACCAGGTGATCATGAGTCTAACCCTGAACAATATGATCATCAATCCAACCCTGAACCATGTGATCATCAGGCAAATCCTGAACCATGTGATCATCAATGTAACCCTGAACCATGTGATCATCAATCTAACCCTGAACCATGTGATCATCAATCTAACCGTGAACAAGGTGATCATCAATATAACCCTTAAACAGGAGATCATCAGTCTAACCCTGAACCAGGTGATCATCAGTCCTATCCTGAACCATGTGATCATCAATCCAAGCCTGAACCAGGTGATCATCAATCTAACCGTGAACCAGGTGATCATCAATATAACCCTTAACGAGGTGATCATCAGGCTAACCCTGAACCAGGTGATCATCAGTCTAATCCTGAACCATGTGATCATCAATCCAACCCTGAACCATGTGATCATCAATGTAACCGTCAAACAGGTGATCATCAATATAACCCTTAACGACGTGATCATCAGGCTAACCCTGAACCAGGTGATCATTTGTCTAATCCTGAACCATGTGATCATCAATGTAACCGTCAACCAGGTGATCATCAATATAACCCTTAACCAGGTGATCATGAGTCTAACCCTGAACCATATGATCATCAATCCAACCCTGAACCATGTGATCATCAATGTAACCGTCAACCAGGTGATCATCAATATAACCCTTAACCAGGTGATCATGAGTCTAACCCTGAACCATATGATCATCAATCCAACCCTGAACCATGTGATCATCAATGTAACCGTGAACCAGGTGATTCTCAGTCTAATCTTGAACCATATGATCATCAATCCAACCCTGAACCATGTGATCATCAATCTAACCGTGAACCAGGTGATCATCAATATAACCCTTAACCAGGTGGTCATCAGTCTAATCCTGAACCTTGTGATCATCAGGCAAATCCTGAACCATGTGATCATCAATGTAACCCTGAACCATGTGATCCTCAATCTAACCGTGAACAAGGTGATCATCAATATAACCCTTAAACAGGTGATCATCAGTCTAACCCTGAACCAGGTGATCATCAGTCCAATCCTGAACCATGTGATCATCAATCCAACCCTGAACCATGTGATCATCAATCTAACTGTGAACCAGGTGATCATCAATATAACCCTTAACGAGGTGATCATCAGGCTAACCCTGAACCAGGTGATCATCAGTCTAATCCTGAACCATGTGATCATCAATCCAACCCTGAACCAGGTGATCATCAATCTAAACGTGAACCAGGTGATCATCAATATAATCCTTAACGAGGTGATCATCAGGCTAACCCTGAACCAGGTGATCAACAGTCTAATCTTGAACAATGTGATCATCAATCCAACCCTGAACCATGTGATCATCAATGTAACCATGAACCAGGTGATCATCAATATAACCCTTAACCAGGTGATCATGAGTCTAACCCTGAACCATATGATCAATAATCCAACCCTGAACCATGAGATCATCAACCTAACCGTGAACCAGGTGATAATCAATCTAACGTTGAACCAGGTGATCATCAGTCTAACCTCAATCTAACCCTGAACCATGTGATCATCAATGTAACCCTGAACCATGTGATCATCAATCTAACGGTGAACAAGGTGATCATCAATATAACCCTTAAACAGGTGATCATCAGTCTAACCCTGAACCAGGTGATCATCAGTCCAATCCTGAACCATGTGATCATCAATCCAACCCTGAACCATGTGATCATCAATCTAACCCTGAACCAGGTGATCATCAGTCTAACCCTGAACCATGTGATCATCAATCCAACCCTGAACCATGTGATCATCAATCTAACCGTGAACCAGGTGATCATCAATATAACCCTTAACGAGGTGATCATCAGGCTAACCCTAAACCAGGTGATCATTAGTTTAATCCTGAACCATGTGATCATCAATCTAGTCCTGAACCATGTGATCATCAATGTAACCCTGAACCATGTGATCATCAATGTAACCCTGAACCATGTGATCATCAATCTAACCGTGAACAAGGTGATCATCAATATAACCCTTAAACAGGAGATCATCAGTCTAACCCTGAACCATATGATCATCAATCCAACCCTGAACCATTTGATCATCAATGTAACCGTCAACCAGGTGATCATGAGTCTAACCCTGAACCATGTGATCATCAGGCGAATCCTGAACCATGTGATCATCAATTTAACCCTGAACCATGTGATCATCAATCTAACCGTGAACAAGGTGATCATCAATATAACCCTGAACCATGTGATCATCAATCTAACCGTGAACAAGGTGATCATCAATATAACCCTTAAACAGGAGATCATCAGTCTAACCCTGAACCAGGTGATCATCAGTCCTATCCTGAACCATCTGATCATCAATCCAACCCTGAACCATGTGATCATCAATCTAACCGTGAACCAGGTGATCATCAATATAACCCTTAACGAGGTGATCATCAGGCTAACCCTGAACCAGGTGATCATCAGTCTAATCCTGAACCATGTGATCATCAATCCAACCCTGAACCATGTGATCATCAATGTAACCGTCAACCAGGTGATCATCAATATAATCCTTAACCAGTTGATCATGAGTCTAACCCAGAACCATATGATCATCAATCCAACCCTGAACCATGTGATCATCAATGTAACCGTCAATCAGGTGATCATCAATTTAACCCTTAACTAAATGATCATGAGTCTAACCCTGAACCATATGATCATCAATCCAACCCTGAACCATGTGATCATCAATCTAACCGTGAACCAGGTGATTCTCAGTCTAATCTTGAACCATATGATCATCAATCCAACCCTGAACCATGTGATCATCATTCTAACCGTGAACCAGGTGATCATCAATATAACCCTTAACCAGGTGGTCATCAGTCTAATCCTGAACCATGTGATCATCAGGCAAATCCTGAACCATGTGATCATCAATGTAACCCTGAACTATGTGATCATCAATCTAACCGTGAACAAGGTGATCATCAATATAACCCTTAAACAGGTGATCATCAGTCTAACCCTTAACCAGGTGATCATCAGTCCAATCCTGAACCATGTGATCATCAATCCAACCCTGAACCATGTGATCATCAATCCAACCCTGAACCATGTGATCATCAATCTAACCGTGAACCAGGTGATCATCAATATAACCCTTAACGAGGTGATCATCAGGCTAACCCTGTACCAGGTGATCATCAGTCTAATCCTGAACCATGTGATCATCAATCCAACCCTGAACCATGTGATCATCAATCTAACCGTGAACCAGGTGATAATCAATCTAACCGTGAACTAGGTGATAATCAATCTAACCGTGAACCAGGTGATAATCAATCTAACCGTGAACCAGGTGATAATCAATCTAACCGTGAACCAGGTGATAATCAATCTAACCGTGAACCAGGTGATAATCAATCTAACCGTGAACCAGGTGATAATCAATGTAACCGTGAGCCATGTGATCATCAATCCAACCCTGAACCATATGATCATCAATGTAACCGTCAACCAGGTGATCATCAATATAACCCTTAACCAGGTGATCATGAGTCTAACCCTGAACCATATGATCATCAATCCAACCCTGAACCATGTGATCATCAATGTAACCGTGAACCAGGTGATCATCTATATAACCCTTAACCAGGTGATTCTCAGTCTAATCTTGAACCATATGATCATCAATCCAACCCTGAACCATGTGATCCTCAATATAACCCTTAACCAGGTGATCATCAGTCTAATCCTGAACCATGTGATCATCAGGCAAATCCTGAACCAGGTGATCATCAGTCTAACCCTGAACCATGTGATCATCAATCCAACCCTGAACCATGTGATCATCAAACTAACCCTGAACAATGTGATCATCAGTCTAACCCTGAACCATGTGATCATCAATCCAACCCTGGGCCATGTGATCATCAATCTAAACGTGAACAAGGTGATCATCAATATAACCCTTAAACAGGTGATCATCAGTCTAACCCTGAACCAGGTGATCATCGGTCCAATCCTGAACCATGTCATCATCAATCCAACCCTGAACCATGTGATCATCAATCTAACCTTGAACCAGGTGATCATCAATATAACCCTTAACGACGTGATCATCAGGCTAACCCTGAACCAGGTGATCATTTGTCTAATCCTGAACCATGTGATCATCAATGTAACCGTCAACCAGGTGATCATGAGTCTAACCCTGAACCATATGATCATCAATCCAACCCTGAACCATGTGATCATCAATGTAACCGTCAAACAGGTGATCATGAGTCTAACCCTGAACCATATGATCATCAATCCATCCCTGAACCATGTGATCATCAATGTAACCGTCAACCAGGTGATCATCAATATAACCCTTAACCAGGTGATCATGAGTCTAACCCTGAACCATATGATCATCAATCCAACCCTGAACCATGTGATCATCAATGTAACCGTGAACCAGGTGATCATCTATATAACCCTTAACCAGGTGATCATGAGTCTAACCCTGAACCATATGATCATCAATCAAACCCTGAACCATTTGATCATCAATGTAACCGTCAACCAGGTGATCATGAGTCTAACCCTGAACCATATGATCATCAATCCAACCCTGAACCATGTGATCATCAGGCGAATCCTGAACCAGGTGATCATCAATCTAACCGTGAACCAGGTGATCATCAATCTAACCGTGAACCAGGTGATCATCAATATAACCCTTAACGAGGTGATCATCAGGCTAACCCTGAACCAGGTGATCATCAGTCTAATCCTGAACCATGTGATCATCAATCCAACCCTGAACCATGTGATCATCAATGTAACCGTCAAACAGGTGATCATCAATATAATCCTTAACCAGTTGATCATGAGTCTAACCCTGAACCATATGATCATCAATCCAACCCTGAACCATGTGATCATCAATCTAACCGTGAACCAGGTGATCATCAATATAACCCTTAACGACGTGATCATCAGGCTAACCCTGAACCAGGTGATCATTTGTCTAATCCTGAACCATGTCATCATCAATGTAACCGTCAACCAGGTGATGATGAGTCTAACCCTGAACCATATGATCATCAATCCAACCCTGAACCATGTGATCATCAATGTAACCGTGAAACAGGTGATCATGAGTCTAACCCTGAACCATATGATCATCAATCCAACCCTGAACCATGTGATCATCAATGTAACCGTCAACCAGGTGATCATCAATATAACCCTTAACCAGGTGATCATGAGTCTAACCCTGAACCATATGATCATCAATCCAACCCTGAACCATGTGATCATCAATGTAACCGTGAACCAGGTGATCATCTATATAACCCTTAACCAGGTGATCATGAGTCTAACCCTGAACCATATGATCATCAATCCAACCCTGAACCATGTGATCATCAGGCAAATCCTGAACCATGTGATCATCAATGTAACCCTGAACCATGTGATCATCAATCTAACCCTGAACCATGTGATCATCAATCTAACCGTGAACAAGGTGATCATCAATATAACCCTTAAACAGGAGATCATCAGTCTAACCCTGAACCAGGTGATCATCAGTCCTATCCTGAACCATGTGATCATCAATCCAAGCCTGAACCAGGTGATCATCAATCTAACCGTGAACCAGGTGATCATCAATATAACCCTTAACGAGGTGATCATCAGGCTAACCCTGAACCAGGTGATCATCAGTCTAATCCTGAACCATGTGATCATCAATCCAACCCTGAACCATGTGATCATCAATGTAACCGTCAAACAGGTGATCATCAATATAATCCTTAACCAGTTGATCATGAGTCTAACCCTGAACCATATGATCATCAATCCAACCCTGAACCATGTGATAATCAATGTAACCGTCAATCAGGTGATCATCAATATAACCCTTAACCAGGTGATTATGAGTCTAACCTTGAACCATATGATCATCAATCCATCCCTGAACCATGTGATCATCAATGTAACCGTGAACCAGGTGATCAAGAGTCTAACCCTGAACCATATGATCATCAATCCAACCGTGAACCAGGTGATTCTCAGTCTAATCTTGAACCATATGATCATCAATCCAACCCTGAACCATGTGATCATCAATCTAACCGTGAACCAGGTGATCATCAATATAACCCTTAACCAGGTGGTCATCAGTCTAATCCTGAACCATGTGATCATCAGGCAAATCCTGAACCATGTGATCATCAATGTAACCCTGAACCATGTGATCATCAATCTAACCGTGAACAAGGTGATCATCAATATAACCCTTAAACAGGTGATCATCAGTCTACCCCTGAACCAGGTGATCATCAGTCCAATCCTGAACCAAGGCATCATCAATCCAACCCTGAACCATGTGATCATCAATCTAACCGTGAACCAGGTGATCATCAATATAACCCTTAACGACGTGATCATCAGGCTAACCCTGAACCAGGTGATCATTTGTCTAATCCTGAACCATGTGATCATCAATGTAACCGTCAACCAGGTGATCATCAATATAACCCTTAACCAGGTGATCATGAGTCTAACCCTGAACCATATGATCATCAATCCAACCCTGAACCATGTGATCATCAATGTAACCGTCAACCAGGTGATCATCAATATAACCCTTAACCAGGTGATCATGAGTCTAACCCTGAACCATATGATCATCAATCCAACCCTGAACCATGTGATCATCAATGTAACTGTGAACCAGGTGATTCTCAGTCTAATCTTGAACCATATGATCATCAATCCAACCCTGAACCATGTGATCATCAATCTAACCGTGAACCAGGTGATCATCAATATAACCCTTAACCAGGTGGTCATCAGTCTAATCCTGAACCTTGTGATCATCAGGCAAATCCTGAACCATGTGATCATCAATGTAACCCTGAACCATGTGATCATCAATCTAACCGTGAACAAGGTGATCATCAATATAACCCTTAAACAGGTGATCATCAGTCTAACCCTGAACCAGGTGATCATCAGTCCAATCCTGAACCATGTGATCATCAATCCAACCCTGAACCATGTGATCATCAATCTAACCGTGAACCAGGTGATCATCAATATAACCCTTAACGAGGTGATCATCAGGCTAACCCTGAACCAGGTGATCATCAGTCTAATCCTGAACCATGTGATCATCAATCCAACCCTGAACCAGGTGATCATCAATCTAAACGTGAACCAGGTGATCATCAATATAATCCTTAATGAGGTGATCATCAGGCTAACCCTGAACCAGGTGATCAACAGTCTAATCTTGAACAATGTGATCATCAATCCAACCCTGAACCATGTGATCATCAATGTAACCATGAACCAGGTGATCATCAATATAACCCTTAACCAGGTGATCATGAGTCTAACCCTGAACCATATGATCAATAATCCAACCCTGAACCATGAGATCATCAACCTAACCGTGAACCAGGTGATAATCAATTTAACGTTGAACCAGGTGATCATCAGTCTAACCTCAATCTAACCCTGAACCATGTGATCATCAATCTAGTCCTGGACCATGTGATCATCAATCTAACCGTGAACAAAGTGATCATCAATGTAACCCTTAAACAGGTGATCATCAGTCTAACACTGAACCAGGTGATCATCAGTCTAATCCTGAACCATGTGATCATGAGGCAAATCCTGAACCATGTGATCATCAATGTAACCCTGAACCATGTGATCATCAATCTAACGGTGAACAAGGTGATCATCAATATAACCCTTAAACAGGTGATCATCAGTCTAACCCTGAACCAGGTGATCATCAGTCCAATCCTGAACCATGTGATCATCAATCCAACCCTGAACCATGTGATCATCAATCTAACCCTGAACCAGGTGATCATCAGTCTAACCCTGAACAATGTGATCATCAATCCAACCCTGAACCATGTGATCATCAATCTAACCGTGAACCAGGTGATCATCAATATAACCCTTAACGAGGTGATCATCAGGCTAACCCTAAACCAGGTGATCATTAGTTTAATCCTGAACCATGTGATCATCAATCCAACCCTGAACCATGTGATCATCAATGTAACCCTGAACCATGTGATCATCAATGTAACCCTGAACCATGTGATCATCAATCTAACCGTGAACAAGGTGATCATCAATATAACCCTTAAACAGGAGATCATCAGTCTAACCCTGAACCATATGATCATCAATCCAACCCTGAACCATTTGATCATCAATGTAACCGTCAACCAGGTGATCATGAGTCTAACCCTGAACCATGTGATCATCAGGCGAATCCTGAACCATGTGATCATCAATTTAACCCTGAACCATGTGATCATCAATCTAACCGTGAACAAGGTGATCATCAATATAACCCTGAACCATGTGATCATCAATCTAACCGTGAACAAGGTGATCATCAATATAACCCTTAAACAGGAGATCATCAGTCTAACCCTGAACCAGGTGATCATCAGTCCTATCCTGAACCATCTGATCATCAATCCAACCCTGAACCATGTGACCATCAATCTAACCGTGAACCAGGTGATCATCAATATAACCCTTAACGAGGTGATCATCAGGCTAACCCTGAACCAGGTGATCATCAGTCTAATCCTGAACCATGTGATCATCAATCCAACCCTGAACCATGTGATCATCAATGTAACCGTCAACCAGGTGATCATCAATATAATCCTTAACCAGTTGATCATGAGTCTAACCCAGAACCATATGATCATCAATCCAACCCTGAACCATGTGATCATCAATGTAACCGTCAATCAGGTGATCATCAATTTAACCCTTAACTAAATGATCATGAGTCTAACCCTGAACCATATGATCATCAATCCAACCCTGAACCATGTGATCATCAATCTAACCGTGAACCAGGTGATTCTCAGTCTAATCTTGAACCATATGATCATCAATCCAACCCTGAACCATGTGATCATCAATCTAACCGTGAACCAGGTGATCATCAATATAACCCTTAACCAGGTGGTCATCAGTCTAATCCTGAACCATGTGATCATCAGGCAAATCCTGAACCATGTGATCATCAATGTAACCCTGAACCATGTGATCATCAATCTAACCGTGAACAAGGTGATCATCAATATAACCCTTAAACAGGTGATCATCAGTCTAACCCTGAACCAGGTGATCATCAGTCCAATCCTGAACCATGTGATCATCAATCCAACCCTGAACCATGTGATCATCAATCTAACCGTGAACCAGGTGATCATCAATATAACCCTTAACCAGGTGATCATGAGTCTAACCCTGAACCATATGATCAATAATCCAACCCTGAACCATGTGATCATCAACCTAACCGTGAACCAGGTGATAATCAATCTAACGTTGAACCAGGTGATCATCAGTCTAACCTCAATCTAACCCTGAACCATGTGATCATCAATCTAGTCCTGGACCATGTGATCATCAATCTAACCGTGAACAAAGTGATCATCAATGTAACCCTTAAACAGGTGATCATCAGTCTAACCCTGAACCAGGTGATCATCAGTCTAATCCTGAACCATGTGATCATGAGGCAAATCCTGAACCATGTGATCATCAATCTAACCGTGAACAAGGTGATCATCAATATAACCCTTAAACAGGTGATCATCAGTCTAACCCTGAACCAGGTGATCATCAGTCCAATCCTGAACCATGTGATCATCAATCCAACCCTGAACCATGTGATCATCAATCTAACCCTGAACCAGGTGATCATCAGTCTAACCCTGAACCATGTGATCATCAATCCAACCCTGAACCATGTGATCATCAATCTAACCGTGAACCAGGTGATCATCAATATAACCCTTAACGAGGTGATCATCAGGCTAACCCTAAACCAGGTGATCATCAGTTTGATCCTGAACCATGTGATCATCAATCCAACCCTGAACCATGTGATCATCAATGTAACCGTCAAACAGGTGATCATCAATATAATCCTTAACCAGTTGATCATGAGTCTAACCCTGAACCATATGATCATCAATCCAACCCTGAACCATGTGATCATCAATCTAACCGTGAACCAGGTGATCATCAATATAACCCTTAACGATGTGATCATCAGGCTAACCCTGAACCAGGTGATCATTTGTCTAATCCTGAACCATGTGATCATCAATGTAACCGTCAACCAGGTGATCATCAATCTAAACGTGAACCAGGTGATCATCAATATAATCCTTAACGAGGTGATCATCAGGCTAACCCTGAACCAGGTGATCAACAGTCTAATCTTGAACAATGTGATCATCAATCCAACCCTGAACCATGTGATCATCAATGTAACCATGAACCAGGTGATCATCAATATAACCCTTAACCAGGTGATCATGAGTCTAACCCTGAACCATATGATCAATAATCCAACCCTGAACCATGAGATCATCAACCTAACCGTGAACCAGGTGATAATCAATCTAACGTTGAACCAGGTGATCATCAGTCTAACCTCAATCTAACCCTGAACCATGTGATCATCAATCTAGTCCTGGACCATGTGATCATCAATCTAACCGTGAACAAAGTGATCATCAATGTAACCCTTAAACAGGTGATCATCAGTCTAACACTGAACCAGGTGATCATCAGTCTAATCCTGAACCATGTGATCATGAGGCAAATCCTGAACCATGTGATCATCAATGTAACCCTGAACCATGTGATCATCAATCTAACGGTGAACAAGGTGATCATCAATATAACCCTTAAACAGGTGATCATCAGTCTAACCCTGAACCAGGTGATCATCAGTCCAATCCTGAACCATGTGATCATCAATCCAACCCTGAACCATGTGATCATCAATCTAACCCTGAACCAGGTGATCATCAGTCTAACCCTGAACCATGTGATCATCAATCCAACCCTGAACCATGTGATCATCAATCTAACCGTGAACCAGGTGATCATCAATATAACCCTTAACGAGGTGATCATCAGGCTAACCCTAAACCAGGTGATCATTAGTTTAATCCTGAACCATGTGATCATCAATCCAACCCTGAACCATGTGATCATCAATGTAACCCTGAACCATGTGATCATCAATGTAACCCTGAACCATGTGATCATCAATCTAACCATGAACAAGGTGATCATCAATATAACCCTTAAACAGGAGATCATCAGTCTAACCCTGAACCATATGATCATCAATCCAACCCTGAACCATTTGATCATCAATGTAACCGTCAACCAGGTGATCATGAGTCTAACCCTGAACCATGTGATCATCAGGCGAATCCTGAACCATGTGATCATCAATTTAACCCTGAACCATGTGATCATCAATCTAACCGTGAACAAGGTGATCATCAATATAACCCTGAACCATGTGATCATCAATCTAACCGTGAACAAGGTGATCATCAATATAACCCTTAAACAGGAGATCATCAGTCTAACCCTGAACCAGGTGATCATCAGTCCTATCCTGAACCATCTGATCATCAATCCAACCCTGAACCATGTGATCATCAATCTAACCGTGAACCAGGTGATCATCAATATAACCCTTAACGAGGTGATCATCAGGCTAACCCTGAACCAGGTGATCATCAGTCCTATCCTGAACCATCTGATCATCAATCCAACCCTGAACCATGTGATCATCAATCTAACCGTGAACCAGGTGATCATCAATATAACCCTTAACGAGGTGATCATCAGGCTAACCCTAAACCAGGTGATCATCAGTTTAATCCTGAACCATGTGATCATCAATCCAACCCTGAACCATGTGATCATCAATGTAACCGTCAACCAGGTGATCATCAATATAATCCTTAACCAGTTGATCATGAGTCTAACCCAGAACCATATGATCATCAATCCAACCCTGAACCATGTGATCATCAATGTAACCGTCAATCAGGTGATCATCAATTTAACCCTTAACTAAATGATCATGAGTCTAACCCTGAACCATATGATCATCAATGTAACCCTGAACCATGTGATCATCAATGTAACCCTGAACCATGTGATCATCAATGTAACCCTGAACCATGTGATCATCAATCTAACCATGAACAAGGTGATCATCAATATAACCCTTAAACAGGAGATCATCAGTCTAACCCTGAACCATATGATCATCAATCCAACCCTGAACCATTTGATCATCAATGTAACCGTCAACCAGGTGATCATGAGTCTAACCCTGAACCATGTGATCATCAGGCGAATCCTGAACCATGTGATCATCAATTTAACCCTGAACCATGTGATCATCAATCTAACCGTGAACAAGGTGATCATCAATATAACCCTGAACCATGTGATCATCAATCTAACCGTGAACAAGGTGATCATCAATATAACCCTTAAACAGGAGATCATCAGTCTAACCCTGAACCAGGTGATCATCAGTCCTATCCTGAACCATCTGATCATCAATCCAACCCTGAACCATGTGATCATCAATCTAACCGTGAACCAGGTGATCATCAATATAACCCTTAACGAGGTGATCATCAGGCTAACCCTGAACCAGGTGATCATCAGTCCTATCCTGAACCATCTGATCATCAATCCAACCCTGAACCATGTGATCATCAATCTAACCGTGAACCAGGTGATCATCAATATAACCCTTAACGAGGTGATCATCAGGCTAACCCTAAACCAGGTGATCATCAGTTTAATCCTGAACCATGTGATCATCAATCCAACCCTGAACCATGTGATCATCAATGTAACCGTCAACCAGGTGATCATCAATATAATCCTTAACCAGTTGATCATGAGTCTAACCCAGAACCATATGATCATCAATCCAACCCTGAACCATGTGATCATCAATGTAACCGTCAATCAGGTGATCATCAATTTAACCCTTAACTAAATGATCATGAGTCTAACCCTGAACCATATGATCATCAATCCAACCCTGAACCATGTGATCATCAATCTAACCGTGAACCAGGTGATTCTCAGTCTAATCTTGAACCATATGATCATCAATCCAACCCTGAACCATGTGATCATCAATCTAACCGTGAACCAGGTGATCATCAATATAACCCTTAACCAGGTGGTCATCAGTCTAATCCTGAACCATGTGATCATCAGGCAAATCCTGAACCATGTGATCATCAATGTAACCCTGAACCATGTGATCATCAATCTAACCGTGAACAAGGTGATCATCAATATAACCCTTAAACAGGTGATCATCAGTCTAACCCTGAACCAGGTGATCATCAGTCCAATCCTGAACCATGTGATCATCAATCCAACCCTGAACCATGTGATCATCAATCTAACCGTGAACCAGGTGATCATCAATATAACCCTTAACCAGGTGATCATGAGTCTAACCCTGAACCATATGATCAATAATCCAACCCTGAACCATGTGATCATCAACCTAACCGTGAACCAGGTGATAATCAATCTAACGTTGAACCAGGTGATCATCAGTCTAACCTCAATCTAACCCTGAACCATGTGATCATCAATCTAGTCCTGGACCATGTGATCATCAATCTAACCGTGAACAAAGTGATCATCAATGTAACCCTTAAACAGGTGATCATCAGTCTAACCCTGAACCAGGTGATCATCAGTCTAATCCTGAACCATGTGATCATGAGGCAAATCCTGAACCATGTGATCATCAATCTAACCGTGAACAAGGTGATCATCAATATAACCCTTAAACAGGTGATCATCAGTCTAACCCTGAAACCAGGTGATCATCAGTCCAATCCTGAACCATGTGATCATCAATCCAACCCTGAACCATGTGATCATCAATCTAACCCTGAACCAGGTGATCATCAGTCTAACCCTGAACCATGTGATCATCAATCCAACCCTGAACCATGTGATCATCAATCTAACCGTGAACCAGGTGATCATCAATATAACCCTTAACGAGGTGATCATCAGGCTAACCCTAAACCAGGTGATCATCAGTTTAATCCTGAACCATGTGATCATCAATCCAACCCTGAACCATGTGATCATCAATGTAACCGTCAAACAGGTGATCATCAATATAATCCTTAACCAGTTGATCATGAGTCTAACCCTGAACCATATGATCATCAATCCAACCCTGAACCATGTGATCATCAATCTAACCGTGAACCAGGTGATCATCAATATAACCCTTAACGACGTGATCATCAGGCTAACCCTGAACCAGGTGATCATTTGTCTAATCCTGAACCATGTGATCATCAATGTAACCGTCAACCAGGTGATCATGAGTCTAACCCTGAACCATATGATCATCAATCCAACCCTGAACCATGTGATCATCAATGTAACCGTGAAACAGGTGATCATGAGTCTAACCCTGAACCATATGATCATCAATCCAACCCTGAACCATGTGATCATCAATGTAACCGTCAACCAGGTGATCATCAATATAACCCTTAACCAGGTGATCATGAGTCTAACCCTGAACCATATGATCATCAATCCAACCCTGAACCATGTGATCATCAATGTAACCGTGAACCAGGTGATCATCTATATAACCCTTAACCAGGTGATCATGAGTCTAACCCTGAACCATATGATCATCAATCAAACCCTGAACCATTTGATCATCAATGTAAACGTCAACCAGGTGATCATGAGTCTAACCCTGAACCATATGATCATCAATCCAACCCTGAACCATGTGATCATCAGGCAAATCCTGAACCATGTGATCATCAATGTAACCCTGAACCATGTGATCATCAATCTAACCCTGAACCATGTGATCATCAATCTAACCGTGAACAAGGTGATCATCAATATAACCCTTAAACAGGAGATCATCAGTCTAACCCTGAACCAGGTGATCATCAGTCCTATCCTGAACCATGTGATCATCAATCCAAGCCTGAACCAGGTGATCATCAATCTAACCGTGAACCAGGTGATCATCAATATAACCCTTAACGAGGTGATCATCAGGCTAACCCTGAACCAGGTGATCATCAGTCTAATCCTGAACCATGTGATCATCAATCCAACCCTGAACCATGTGATCATCAATGTAACCGTCAAACAGGTGATCATCAATATAATCCTTAACCAGTTGATCATGAGTCTAACCCTGAACCATATGATCATCAATCCAACCCTGAACCATGTGATAATCAATGTAACCGTCAATCAGGTGATCATCAATATAACCCTTAACCAGGTGATCATGAGTCTAACCCTGAACCATATGATCAATAATCCAACCCTGAACCATGAGATCATCAACCTAACCGTGAACCAGGTGATAATCAATCTAACGTTGAACCAGGTGATCATCAGTCTAACCTCAATCTAACCCTGAACCATGTGATCATCAATCTAGTCCTGGACCATGTGATCATCAATCTAACCGTGAACAAAGTGATCATCAATGTAACCCTTAAACAGGTGATCATCAGTCTAACACTGAACCAGGTGATCATCAGTCTAATCCTGAACCATGTGATCATGAGGCAAATCCTGAACCATGTGATCATCAATGTAACCCTGAACCATGTGATCATCAATCTAACGGTGAACAAGGTGATCATCAATATAACCCTTAAACAGGTGATCATCAGTCTAACCCTGAACCAGGTGATCATCAGTCCAATCCTGAACCATGTGATCATCAATCCAACCCTGAACCATGTGATCATCAATCTAACCCTGAACCAGGTGATCATCAGTCTAACCCTGAACCATGTGATCATCAATCCAACCCTGAACCATGTGATCATCAATCTAACCGTGAACCAGGTGATCATCAATATAACCCTTAACGAGGTGATCATCAGGCTAACCCTAAACCAGGTGATCATTAGTTTAATCCTGAACCATGTGATCATCAATCCAACCCTGAACCATGTGATCATCAATGTAACCCTGAACCATGTGATCATCAATGTAACCCTGAACCATGTGATCATCAATCTAACCGTGAACAAGGTGATCATCAATATAACCCTTAAACAGGAGATCATCAGTCTAACCCTGAACCATATGATCATCAATCCAACCCTGAACCATTTGATCATCAATGTAACCGTCAACCAGGTGATCATGAGTCTAACCCTGAACCATGTGATCATCAGGCGAATCCTGAACCATGTGATCATCAATTTAACCCTGAACCATGTGATCATCAATCTAACCGTGAACAAGGTGATCATCAATATAACCCTGAACCATGTGATCATCAATCTAACCGTGAACAAGGTGATCATCAATATAACCCTTAAACAGGAGATCATCAGTCTAACCCTGAACCAGGTGATCATCAGTCCTATCCTGAACCATCTGATCATCAATCCAACCCTGAACCATGTGATCATCAATCTAACCGTGAACCAGGTGATCATCAATATAACCCTTAACGAGGTGATCATCAGGCTAACCCTGAACCATGTGATCATCAATCCAACCCTGAACCATGTGATCATCAATGTAACCGTCAACCAGGTGATCATCAATATAATCCTTAACCAGTTGATCATGAGTCTAACCCAGAACCATATGATCATCAATCCAACCCTGAACCATGTGATCATCAATGTAACCGTCAATCAGGTGATCATCAATTTAACCCTTAACTAAATGATCATGAGTCTAACCCTGAACCATATGATCATCAATCCAACCCTGAACCATGTGATCATCAATCTAACCGTGAACCAGGTGATTCTCAGTCTAATCTTGAACCATATGATCATCAATCCAACCCTGAACCATGTGATCATCAATCTAACCGTGAACCAGGTGATCATCAATATAACCCTTAACCAGGTGGTCATCAGTCTAATCCTGAACCATGTGATCATCAGGCAAATCCTGAACCATGTGATCATCAATGTAACCCTGAACCATGTGATCATCAATCTAACCGTGAACAAGGTGATCATCAATATAACCCTTAAACAGGTGATCATCAGTCTAACCCTGAACCAGGTGATCATCAGTCCAATCCTGAACCATGTGATCATCAATCCAACCCTGAACCATGTGATCATCAATCTAACCGTGAACCAGGTGATCATCAATATAACCCTTAACCAGGTGATCATGAGTCTAACCCTGAACCATATGATCAATAATCCAACCCTGAACCATGTGATCATCAACCTAACCGTGAACCAGGTGATAATCAATCTAACGTTGAACCAGGTGATCATCAGTCTAACCTCAATCTAACCCTGAACCATGTGATCATCAATCTAGTCCTGGACCATGTGATCATCAATCTAACCGTGAACAAAGTGATCATCAATGTAACCCTTAAACAGGTGATCATCAGTCTAACCCTGAACCAGGTGATCATCAGTCTAATCCTGAACCATGTGATCATGAGGCAAATCCTGAACCATGTGATCATCAATCTAACCGTGAACAAGGTGATCATCAATATAACCCTTAAACAGGTGATCATCAGTCTAACCCTGAACCAGGTGATCATCAGTCCAATCCTGAACCATGTGATCATCAATCCAACCCTGAACCATGTGATCATCAATCTAACCCTGAACCAGGTGATCATCAGTCTAACCCTGAACCATGTGATCATCAATCCAACCCTGAACCATGTGATCATCAATCTAACCGTGAACCAGGTGATCATCAATATAACCCTTAACGAGGTGATCATCAGGCTAACCCTAAACCAGGTGATCATCAGTTTAATCCTGAACCATGTGATCATCAATCCAACCCTGAACCATGTGATCATCAATGTAACCGTCAAACAGGTGATCATCAATATAATCCTTAACCAGTTGATCATGAGTCTAACCCTGAACCATATGATCATCAATCCAACCCTGAACCATGTGATCATCAATCTAACCGTGAACCAGGTGATCATCAATATAACCCTTAACGACGTGATCATCAGGCTAACCCTGAACCAGGTGATCATTTGTCTAATCCTGAACCATGTGATCATCAATGTAACCGTCAACCAGGTGATCATGAGTCTAACCCTGAACCATATGATCATCAATCCAACCCTGAACCATGTGATCATCAATGTAACTGTGAAACAGGTGATCATGAGTCTAACCCTGAACCATATGATCATCAATCCAACCCTGAACCATGTGATCATCAATGTAACCGTCAACCAGGTGATCATCAATATAACCCTTAACCAGGTGATCATGAGTCTAACCCTGAACCATATGATCATCAATCCAACCCTGAACCATGTGATCATCAATGTAACCGTGAACCAGGTGATCATCAATATAACCCTTAACCAGGTGATCATGAGTCTAACCCTGAACCATATGATCAATAATCCAACCCTGAACCATGTGATCATCAACCTAACCGTGAACCAGGTGATAATCAATCTAACGTTGAACCAGGTGATCATCAGTCTAACCTCAATCTAACCCTGAACCATGTGATCATCAATCTAGTCCTGGACCATGTGATCATCAATCTAACCGTGAACAAAGTGATCATCAATGTAACCCTTAAACAGGTGATCATCAGTCTAACCCTGAACCAGGTGATCATCAGTCTAATCCTGAACCATGTGATCATGAGGCAAATCCTGAACCATGTGATCATCAATCTAACCGTGAACAAGGTGATCATCAATATAACCCTTAAACAGGTGATCATCAGTCTAACCCTGAACCAGGTGATCATCAGTCCAATCCTGAACCATGTGATCATCAATCCAACCCTGAACCATGTGATCATCAATCTAACCCTGAACCATGTGATCATCAATCCAACCCTGAACCATGTGATCATCAATCTAACCGTGAACCAGGTGATCATCAATATAACCCTTAACGAGGTGATCATCAGGCTAACCCTAAACCAGGTGATCATCAGTTTAATCCTGAACCATGTGATCATCAATCCAACCCTGAACCATGTGATCATCAATGTAACCGTCAAACAGGTGATCATCAATATAATCCTTAACCAGTTGATCATGAGTCTAACCCTGAACCATATGATCATCAATCCAACCCTGAACCATGTGATCATCAATCTAACCGTGAACCAGGTGATCATCAATATAACCCTTAACGACGTGATCATCAGGCTAACCCTGAACCAGGTGATCATTTGTCTAATCCTGAACCATGTGATCATCAATGTAACCGTCAACCAGGTGATCATGAGTCTAACCCTGAACCATATGATCATCAATCCAACCCTGAACCATGTGATCATCAATGTAACCGTGAAACAGGTGATCATGAGTCTAAACCTGAACCATATGATCATCAATCCAACCCTGAACCATGTGATCATCAATGTAACCGTCAACCAGGTGATCATCAATATAACCCTTAACCAGGTGATCATGAGTCTAACCCTGAACCATATGATCATCAATCCAACCCTGAACCATGTGATCATCAATGTAACCGTGAACCAGGTGATCATCTATATAACCCTTAACCAGGTGATCATGAGTCTAACCCTGAACCATATGATCATCAATCAAACCCTGAACCATTTGATCATCAATGTAAACGTCAACCAGGTGATCATGAGTCTAACCCTGAACCATATGATCATCAATCCAACCCTGAACCATGTGATCATCAGGCAAATCCTGAACCATGTGATCATCAATGTAACCCTGAACCATGTGATCATCAATCTAACCCTGAACCATGTGATCATCAATCTAACCGTGAACAAGGTGATCATCAATATAACCCTTAAACAGGAGATCATCAGTCTAACCCTGAACCAGGTGATCATCAGTCCTATCCTGAACCATGTGATCATCAATCCAAGCCTGAACCAGGTGATCATCAATCTAACCGTGAACCAGGTGATCATCAATATAACCCTTAACGAGGTGATCATCAGGCTAACCCTGAACCAGGTGATCATCAGTCTAATCCTGAACCATGTGATCATCAATCCAACCCTGAACCATGTGATCATCAATGTAACCGTCAAACAGGTGATCATCAATATAATCCTTAACCAGTTGATCATGAGTCTAACCCTGAACCATATGATCATCAATCCAACCCTGAACCATGTGATAATCAATGTAACCGTCAATCAGGTGATCATCAATATAACCCTTAACCAGGTGATTATGAGTCTAACCTTGAACCATATGATCATCAATCCAACCCTGAACCATGTGATCATCAATGTAACCGTGAACCAGGTGATCAAGAGTCTAACCCTGAACCATATGATCATCAATCCAACCCTGAAACATGTGATCATCAATCTAACCGTGAACCAGGTGATTCTCAGTCTAAACTTGAACCATATGATCATCAATCCAACCCTGAACCATGTGATCATCAATCTAACCGTGAACCAGGTGATCATCAATATAACCCTTAACCAGGTGGTCATCAGTCTAATCCTGAACCATGTGATCATCAGGCAAATCCTGAACCATGTGATCATCAATGTAACCCTGAACCATGTGATCATCAATCTAACCGTGAACAAGGTGATCATCAATATAACCCTTAAACAGGTGATTATCAGTCTACCCCTGAACCAGGTGATCATCACTCCAATCCTGAACCAAGGCATCATCAATCCAACCCTGAACCATGTGATCATCAATCTAACCGTGAACCAGGTGATCATCAATATAACCCTTAACGACGTGATCATCAGGCTAACCCTGAACCAGGTGATCATTTGTCTAATCCTGAACCATGTGATCATCAATGTAACCGTCAACCAGGTGATCATCAATATAACCCTTAACCAGGTGATCATGAGTCTAACCCTGAACCATATGATCATCAATCCAACCCTGAACCATGTGATCATCAATGTAACCGTCAACCAGGTGATCATCAATATAACCCTTAACCAGGTGATCATGAGTCTAACCCTGAACCATATGATCATCAATCCAACCCTGAACCATGTGATCATCAATGTAACCGTGAACCAGGTGATTCTCAGTCTAATCTTGAACCATATGATCATCAATCCAACCCTGAACCATGTGATCATCAATCTAACCGTGAACCAGGTGATCATCAATATAACCCTTAACCAGGTGGTCATCAGTCTAATCCTGAACCTTGTGATTTTCAGGCAAATCCTGAACCATGTGATCATCAATGTAACCCTGAACCATGTGATCATCAATCTAACCGTGAACAAGGTGATCATCAATATAACCCTTAAACAGGTGATCATCAGTCTAACCCTGAACCAGGTGATCATCAGTCCAATCCTGAACCATGTGATCATCAATCCAACCCTGAACCATGTGATCATCAATCTAACCGTGAACCAGGTGATCATCAATATAACCCTTAACGAGGTGATCATCAGGCTAACCCTGAACCAGGTGATCATCAGTCTAATCCTGAACCATGTGATCATCAATCCAACCCTGAACCAGGTGATCATCAATCTAAACGTGAACCAGGTGATCATCAATATAATCCTTAACGAGGTGATCATCAGGCTAACCCTGAACCAGGTGATCAACAGTCTAATCTTGAACAATGTGATCATCAATCTAACCGTGAACCAGGTGATCATCAATATAACCCTTAACCAGGTGGTCATCAGTCTAATCCTGAACCTTGTGATTTTCAGGCAAATCCTGAACCATGTGATCATCAATGTAACCCTGAACCATGTGATCATCAATCTAACCGTGAACAAGGTGATCATCAATATAACCCTTAAACAGGTGATCATCAGTCTAACCCTGAACCAGGTGATCATCAGTCCAATCCTGAACCATGTGATCATCAATCCAACCCTGAACCATGTGATCATCAATCTAACCGTGAACCAGGTGATCATCAATATAACCCTTAACGAGGTGATCATCAGGCTAACCCTGAACCAGGTGATCATCAGTCTAATCCTGAACCATGTGATCATCAATCCAACCCTGAACCAGGTGATCATCAATCTAAACGTGAACCAGGTGATCATCAATATAATCCTTAACGAGGTGATCATCAGGCTAACCCTGAACCAGGTGATCAACAGTCTAATCTTGAACAATGTGATCATCAATCCAACCCTGAACCATGTGATCATCAATGTAACCATGAACCAGGTGATCATCAATATAACCCTTAACCAGGTGATCATGAGTCTAACCCTGAACCATATGATCAATAATCCAACCCTGAACCATGTGATCATCAACCTAACCGTGAACCAGGTGATAATCAATCTAACGTTGAACCAGGTGATCATCAGTCTAACCTCAATCTAACCCTGAACCATGTGATCATCAATCTAGTCCTGGACCATGTGATCATCAATCTAACCGTGAACAAAGTGATCATCAATGTAACCCTTAAACAGGTGATCATCAGTCTAACCCTGAACCAGGTGATCATCAGTCTAATCCTGAACCATTTGATCATGAGGCAAATCCTGAACCATGTGATCATCAATCTAACCGTGAACAAGGTGATCATCAATATAACCCTTAAACAGGTGATCATCAGTCTAACCCTGAACCAGGTGATCATCAGTCCAATCCTGAACCATGTGATCATCAATCCAACCCTGAACCATGTGATCATCAATCTAACCCTGAACCATGTGATCATCAATCCAACCCTGAACCATGTGATCATCAATCTAACCGTGAACCAGGTGATCATCAATATAACCCTTAACGAGGTGATCATCAGGCTAACCCTAAACCAGGTGATCATCAGTTTAATCCTGAACCATGTGATCATCAATCCAACCCTGAACCATGTGATCATCAATGTAACCGTCAAACAGGTGATCATCAATATAATCCTTAACCAGTTGATCATGAGTCTAACCCTGAACCATATGATCATCAATCCAACCCTGAACCATGTGATCATCAATCTAACCGTGAACCAGGTGATCATCAATATAACCCTTAACGACGTGATCATCAGGCTAACCCTGAACCAGGTGATCATTTGTCTAATCCTGAACCATGTGATCATCAATGTAACCGTCAACCAGGTGATCATGAGTCTAACCCTGAACCATATGATCATCAATCCAACCCTGAACCATGTGATCATCAATGTAACCGTGAAACAGGTGATCATGAGTCTAAACCTGAACCATATGATCATCAATCCAACCCTGAACCATGTGATCATCAATGTAACCGTCAACCAGGTGATCATCAATATAACCCTTAACCAGGTGATCATGAGTCTAACCCTGAACCATATGATCATCAATCCAACCCTGAACCATGTGATCATCAATGTAACCGTGAACCAGGTGATCATCTATATAACCCTTAACCAGGTGATCATGAGTCTAACCCTGAACCATATGATCATCAATCAAACCCTGAACCATTTGATCATCAATGTAAACGTCAACCAGGTGATCATGAGTCTAACCCTGAACCATATGATCATCAATCCAACCCTGAACCATGTGATCATCAGGCAAATCCTGAACCATGTGATCATCAATGTAACCCTGAACCATGTGATCATCAATCTAACCCTGAACCATGTGATCATCAATCTAACCGTGAACAAGGTGATCATCAATATAACCCTTAAACAGGAGATCATCAGTCTAACCCTGAACCAGGTGATCATCAGTCCTATCCTGAACCATGTGATCATCAATCCAAGCCTGAACCAGGTGATCATCAATCTAACCGTGAACCAGGTGATCATCAATATAACCCTTAACGAGGTGATCATCAGGCTAACCCTGAACCAGGTGATCATCAGTCTAATCCTGAACCATGTGATCATCAATCCAACCCTGAACCATGTGATCATCAATGTAACCGTCAAACAGGTGATCATCAATATAATCCTTAACCAGTTGATCATGAGTCTAACCCTGAACCATATGATCATCAATCCAACCCTGAACCATGTGATAATCAATGTAACCGTCAATCAGGTGATCATCAATATAACCCTTAACCAGGTGATTATGAGTCTAACCTTGAACCATATGATCATCAATCCAACCCTGAACCATGTGATCATCAATGTAACCGTGAACCAGGTGATCAAGAGTCTAACCCTGAACCATATGATCATCAATCCAACCCTGAACCATGTGATCATCAATCTAACCGTGAACCAGGTGATTCTCAGTCTAAACTTGAACCATATGATCATCAATCCAACCCTGAACCATGTGATCATCAATCTAACCGTGAACCAGGTGATCATCAATATAACCCTTAACCAGGTGGTCATCAGTCTAATCCTGAACCATGTGATCATCAGGCAAATCCTGAACCATGTGATCATCAATGTAACCCTGAACCATGTGATCATCAATCTAACCGTGAACAAGGTGATCATCAATATAACCCTTAAACAGGTGATTATCAGTCTACCCCTGAACCAGGTGATCATCACTCCAATCCTGAACCAAGGCATCATCAATCCAACCCTGAACCATGTGATCATCAATCTAACCGTGAACCAGGTGATCATCAATATAACCCTTAACGACGTGATCATCAGGCTAACCCTGAACCAGGTGATCATTTGTCTAATCCTGAACCATGTGATCATCAATGTAACCGTCAACCAGGTGATCATCAATATAACCCTTAACCAGGTGATCATGAGTCTAACCCTGAACCATATGATCATCAATCCAACCCTGAACCATGTGATCATCAATGTAACCGTCAACCAGGTGATCATCAATATAACCCTTAACCAGGTGATCATGAGTCTAACCCTGAACCATATGATCATCAATCCAACCCTGAACCATGTGATCATCAATGTAACCGTGAACCAGGTGATTCTCAGTCTAATCTTGAACCATATGATCATCAATCCAACCCTGAACCATGTGATCATCAATCTAACCGTGAACCAGGTGATCATCAATATAACCCTTAACCAGGTGGTCATCAGTCTAATCCTGAACCTTGTGATTTTCAGGCAAATCCTGAACCATGTGATCATCAATGTAACCCTGAACCATGTGATCATCAATCTAACCGTGAACAAGGTGATCATCAATATAACCCTTAAACAGGTGATCATCAGTCTAACCCTGAACCAGGTGATCATCAGTCCAATCCTGAACCATGTGATCATCAATCCAACCCTGAACCATGTGATCATCAATCTAACCGTGAACCAGGTGATCATCAATATAACCCTTAACGAGGTGATCATCAGGCTAACCCTGAACCAGGTGATCATCAGTCTAATCCTGAACCATGTGATCATCAATCCAACCCTGAACCAGGTGATCATCAATCTAAACGTGAACCAGGTGATCATCAATATAATCCTTAACGAGGTGATCATCAGGCTAACCCTGAACCAGGTGATCAACAGTCTAATCTTGAACAATGTGATCATCAATCCAACCCTGAACCATGTGATCATCAATGTAACCATGAACCAGGTGATCATCAATATAACCCTTAACCAGGTGATCATGAGTCTAACCCTGAACCATATGATCAATAATCCAACCCTGAACCATGAGATCATCAACCTAACCGTGAACCAGGTGATAATCAATCTAACGTTGAACCAGGTGATCATCAGTCTAACCTCAATCTAACCCTGAACCATGTGATCATCAATCTAGTCCTGGACCATGTGATCATCAATCTAACCGTGAACAAAGTGATCATCAATGTAACCCTTAAACAGGTGATCATCAGTCTAACACTGAACCAGGTGATCATCAGTCTAATCCTGAACCATGTGATCATGAGGCAAATCCTGAACCATGTGATCATCAATGTAACCCTGAACCATGTGATCATCAATCTAACGGTGAACAAGGTGATCATCAATATAACCCTTAAACAGGTGATCATCAGTCTAACCCTGAACCAGGTGATCATCAGTCCAATCCTGAACCATGTGATCATCAATCCAACCCTGAACCATGTGATCATCAATCTAACCCTGAACCATGTGATCATCAATCCAACCCTGAACCATGTGATCATCAATCTAACCGTGAACCAGGTGATCATCAATATAACCCTTAACGAGGTGATCATCAGGCTAACCCTAAACCAGGTGATCATCAGTTTAATCCTGAACCATGTGATCATCAATCCAACCCTGAACCATGTGATCATCAATGTAACCGTCAAACAGGTGATCATCAATATAATCCTTAACCAGTTGATCATGAGTCTAACCCTGAACCATATGATCATCAATCCAACCCTGAACCATGTGATCATCAATCTAACCGTGAACCAGGTGATCATCAATATAACCCTTAACGACGTGATCATCAGGCTAACCCTGAACCAGGTGATCATTTGTCTAATCCTGAACCATGTGATCATCAATGTAACCGTCAACCAGGTGATCATGAGTCTAACCCTGAACCATATGATCATCAATCCAACCCTGAACCATGTGATCATCAATGTAACCGTGAAACAGGTGATCATGAGTCTAAACCTGAACCATATGATCATCAATCCAACCCTGAACCATGTGATCATCAATGTAACCGTCAACCAGGTGATCATCAATATAACCCTTAACCAGGTGATCATGAGTCTAACCCTGAACCATATGATCATCAATCCAAGCCTGAACCATGTGATCATCAATGTAACCGTGAACCAGGTGATCATCTATATAACCCTTAACCAGGTGATCATGAGTCTAACCCTGAACCATATGATCATCAATCAAACCCTGAACCATTTGATCATCAATGTAAACGTCAACCAGGTGATCATGAGTCTAACCCTGAACCATATGATCATCAATCCAACCCTGAACCATGTGATCATCAGGCAAATCCTGAACCATGTGATCATCAATGTAACCCTGAACCATGTGATCATCAATCTAACCCTGAACCATGTGATCATCAATCTAACCGTGAACAAGGTGATCATCAATATAACCCTTAAACAGGAGATCATCAGTCTAACCCTGAACCAGGTGATCATCAGTCCTATCCTGAAACATGTGATCATCAATCCAAGCCTGAACCAGGTGATCATCAATCTAACCGTGAACCAGGTGATCATCAATATAACCCTTAACGAGGTGATCATCAGGCTAACCCTGAACCAGGTGATCATCAGTCTAATCCTGAACCATGTGATCATCAATCCAACCCTGAACCATGTGATCATCAATGTAACCGTCAAACAGGTGATCATCAATATAATCCTTAACCAGTTGATCATGAGTCTAACCCTGAACCATATGATCATCAATCCAACCCTGAACCATGTGATAATCAATGTAACCGTCAATCAGGTGATCATCAATATAACCCTTAACCAGGTGATTATGAGTCTAACCTTGAACCATATGATCATCAATCCAACCCTGAACCATGTGATCATCAATGTAACCGTGAACCAGGTGATCAAGAGTCTAACCCTGAACCATATGATCATCAATCCAACCCTGAACCATGTGATCATCAATCTAACCGTGAACCAGGTGATTCTCAGTCTAAACTTGAACCATATGATCATCAATCCAACCCTGAACCATGTGATCATCAATCTAACCGTGAACCAGGTGATCATCAATATAACCCTTAACCAGGTGGTCATCAGTCTAATCCTGAACCATGTGATCATCACTCCAATCCTGAACCAAGGCATCATCAATCCAACCCTGAACCATGTGATCATCAATCTAACCGTGAACCAGGTGATCATCAATATAACCCTTAACGACGTGATCATCAGGCTAACCCTGAACCAGGTGATCATTTGTCTAATCCTGAACCATGTGATCATCAATGTAACCGTCAACCAGGTGATCATCAATATAACCCTTAACCAGGTGATCATGAGTCTAACCCTGAACCATATGATCATCAATCCAACCCTGAACCATGTGATCATCAATGTAACCGTCAACCAGGTGATCATCAATATAACCCTTAACCAGGTGATCATGAGTCTAACCCTGAACCATATGATCATCAATCCAACCCTGAACCATGTGATCATCAATGTAACCGTGAACCAGGTGATTCTCAGTCTAATCTTGAACCATATGATCATCAATCCAACCCTGAACCATGTGATCATCAATCTAACCGTGAACCAGGTGATCATCAATATAACCCTTAACCAGGTGGTCATCAGTCTAATCCTGAACCTTGTGATCATCAGGCAAATCCTGAACCATGTGATCATCAATGTAACCCTGAACCATGTGATCATCAATCTAACCGTGAACAAGGTGATCATCAATATAACCCTTAAACAGGTGATCATCAGTCTAACCCTGAACCAGGTGATCATCAGTCCAATCCTGAACCATGTGATCATCAATCCAACCCTGAACCATGTGATCATCAATCTAACCGTGAACCAGGTGATCATCAATATAACCCTTAACGAGGTGATCATCAGGCTAACCCTGAACCAGGTGATCATCAGTCTAATCCTGAACCAGGTGATCATCAATATAATCCTTAACGAGGTGATCATCAGGCTAACCCTGAACCAGGTGATCAACAGTCTAATCTTGAACAATGTGATCATCAATCCAACCCTGAACCATGTGATCATCAATGTAACCATGAACCAGGTGATCATCAATATAACCCTTAACCAGGTGATCATGAGTCTAACCCTGAACCATGAGATCATCAACCTAACCGTGAACCAGGTGATAATCAATCTAACGTTGAACCAGGTGATCATCAGTCTAACCTCAATCTAACCCTGAACCATGTGATCATCAATCTAGTCCTGGACCATGTGATCATCAATCTAACCGTGAACAAAGTGATCATCAATGTAACCCTTAAACAGGTGATCATCAGTCTAACACTGAACCAGGTGATCATCAGTCTAATCCTGAACCATGTGATCATGAGGCAAATCCTGAACCATGTGATCATCAATGTAACCCTGAACCATGTGATCATCAATCTAACGGTGAACAAGGTGATCATCAATATAACCCTTAAACAGGTGATCATCAGTCTAACCCTGAACCAGGTGATCATCAGTCCAATCCTGAACCATGTGATCATCAATCCAACCCTGAACCATGTGATCATCAATCTAACCCTGAACCAGGTGATCATCAGTCTAACCCTGAACCATGTGATCATCAATCCAACCCTGAACCAGGTGATCATCAATATAACCCTTAACGAGGTGATCATCAGGCTAACCCTAAACCAGGTGATCATTAGTTTAATCCTGAACCATGTGATCATCAATCCAACCCTGAACCATGTGATCATCAATGTAACCCTGAACCATGTGATCATCAATGTAAGCCTGAACCATGTGATCATCAATCTAACCGTGAACAAGGTGATCATCAATATAACCCTTAAACAGGAGATCATCAGTCTAACCCTGAACCATATGATCATCAATCCAACCCTGAACCATTTGATCATCAATGTAACCGTCAACCAGGTGATCATGAGTCTAACCCTGAACCATGTGATCATCAGGCGAATCCTGAACCATGTGATCATCAATTTAACCCTGAACCATGTGATCATCAATCTAACCGTGAACAAATTGATCATCAATATAACCCTGAACCATGTGATCATCAATCTAACCGTGAACAAGGTGATCATCAATATAACCCTTAAACAGGAGATCATCAGTCTAACCCTGAACCAGGTGATCATCAGTCCTATCCTGAACCATCTGATCATCAATCCAACCCTGAACCATGTGATCATCAATCTAACCGTGAACCAGGTGATCATCAATATAACCCTTAACGAGGTGATCATCAGGCTAACCCTGAACCAGGTGATCATCAGTCTAATCCTGAACCATGTGATCATCAATCCAACCCTGAACCATGTGATCATCAATGTAACCGTCAACCAGGTGATCATCAATATAATCCTTAACCAGTTGATCATGAGTCTAACCCAGAACCATATGATCATCAATCCAACCCTGAACCATGTGATCATCAATGTAACCATCAATCAGGTGATCATCAATTTAACCCTTAACTAAATGATCATGAGTCTAACCCTGAACCATATGATCATCAATCCAACCCTGAACCATGTGATCATCAATCTAACCGTGAACCAGGTGATTCTCAGTCTAATCTTGAACCATATGATCATCAATCCAACCCTGAACCATGTGATCATCATTCTAACCGTGAACCAGGTGATCATCAATATAACCCTTAACCAGGTGGTCATCAGTCTAATCCTGAACCATGTGATCATCAGGCAAATCCTGAACCATGTGATCATCAATGTAACCCTGAACTATGTGATCATCAATCTAACCGTGAACAAGGTGATCATCAATATAACCCTTAAACAGGTGATCATCAGTCTAACCCTGAACCAGGTGATCATCAGTCCAATCCTGAAACATGTGATCATCAATCCAACCCTGAACCATGTGATCATCAATCTAACCGTGAACCAGGTGATCATCAATATAACCCTTAACGAGGTGATCATCAGGCTAACCCTGTACCAGGTGATCATCAGTCTAATCCTGAACCATGTGATCATCAATCCAACCCTGAACCATGTGATCATCAATCTAACCGTGAACCAGGTGATAATCAATCTAACCGTGAACCAGGTGATAATCAATCTAACCGTGAACTAGGTGATAATCAATCTAACCGTGAACCAGGTGATAATCAATCTAACCGTGAACCAGGTGATAATCAATCTAACCGTGAACCAGGTGATAATCAATCTAACCGTGAACCAGGTGATAATCAATCTAACCGTGAACCAGGTGATAATCAATGTAACCGTGAGCCATGTGATCATCAATCCAACCCTGAACCATATGATCATCAATGTAACCGTCAACCAGGTGATCATCAATATAACCCTTAACCAGGTGATCATGAGTCTAACCCTGAACCATATGATCATCAATCCAACCCTGAACCATGTGATCATCAATGTAACCGTGAACCAGGTGATCATCTATATAACCCTTAACCAGGTGATTCTCAGTCTAATCTTGAACCATATGATCATCAATCCAACCCTGAACCATGTGATCATCAATATAACCCTTAACCAGGTGATCATCAGTCTAATCCTGAACCATGTGATCATCAGGCAAATCCTGAACCAGGTGATCATCAGTCTAACCCTGAACCATGTGATCATCAATCCAACCCTGAACCATGTGATCATCAAACTAACCCTGAACAATGTGATCATCAGTCTAACCCTGAACCATGTGATCATCAATCCAACCCTGGGCCATATGATCATCAATCCAACCCTGAACCATGTGATCATCAATATAACCCTTAACCAGGTGATCATCAGTCTAATCCTGAACCATGTGATCATCAGGCAAATCCTGAACCAGGTGATCATCAGTCTAACCCTGAACCATGTGATCATCAATCCAACCCTGAACCATGTGATCATCAAACTAACCCTGAACAATGTGATCATCAGTCTAACCCTGAACCATGTGATCATCAATCCAACCCTGGGCCATGTGATCATCAATCTAAACGTGAACAAGGTGATCATCAATATAACCCTTAAACAGGTGATCATCAGTCTAACCCTGAACCAGGTGATCATCAGTCCAATCCTGAACCATGTCATCATCAATCCAACCCTGAACCATGTGATCATCAATCTAACCTTGAACCAGGTGATCATCAATATAACCCTTAACGACGTGATCATCAGGCTAACCCTGAACCAGGTGATCATTTGTCTAATCCTGAACCATGTGATCATCAATGTAACCGTCAACCAGGTGATCATGAGTCTAACCCTGAACCATATGATCATCAATCCAACCCTGAACCATGTGATCATCAATGTAACCGTCAAACAGGTGATCATGAGTCTAACCCTGAACCATATGATCATCAATCCAACCCTGAACCATGTGATCATCAATGTAACCGTCAACCAGGTGATCATCAATATAACCCTTAACCAGGTGATCATGAGTCTAACCCTGAACCATATGATCATCAATCCAACCCTGAACCATGTGATCATCAATGTAACCGTGAACCAGGTGATCATCTATATAACCCTTAACCAGGTGATCATGAGTCTAACCCTGAACCATATGATCATCAATCAAACCCTGAACCATTTGATCATCAATGTAACCGTCAACCAGGTGATCATGAGTCTAACCCTGAACCATATGATCATCAATCCAACCCTGAACCATGTGATCATCAGGCGAATCCTGAACCATGTGATCATCAATGTAACCCTGAACCATGTGATCATCAATCTAACCGTGAACAAGGTGATCATCAATATAACCCTTAAACAGGAGATCATCAGTCTAACCCTGAACCAGGTGATCATCAGTCCTATCCTGAACCATGTGATCATCAATCCAAGCCTGAACCAGGTGATCATCAATGTAACCGTCAACCAGGTGATCATGAGTCTAACCCTGAACCATATGATCATCAATCCAACCCTGAACCATGTGATCATCAATGTAACCGTGAAACAGGTGATCATGAGTCTAACCCTGAACCATATGATCATCAATCCAACCCTGAACCATGTGATCATCAATGTAACCGTCAACCAGGTGATCATCAATATAACCCTTAACCAGGTGATCATGAGTCTAACCCTGAACCATATGATCATCAATCCAACCCTGAACCATGTGATCATCAATGTAACCGTGAACCAGGTGATCATCTATATAACCCTTAACCAGGTGATCATGAGTCTAACCCTGAACCATATGATCATCAATCAAACCCTGAACCATTTGATCATCAATGTAAACGTCAACCAGGTGATCATGAGTCTAACCCTGAACCATATGATCATCAATCCAACCCTGAACCATGTGATCATCAGGCAAATCCTGAACCATGTGATCATCAATGTAACCCTGAACCATGTGATCATCAATCTAACCCTGAACCATGTGATCATCAATCTAACCGTGAACAAGGTGATCATCAATATAACCCTTAAACAGGAGATCATCAGTCTAACCCTGAACCAAGTGATCATCAGTCCTATCCTGAACCATGTGATCATCAATCCAAGCCTGAACCAGGTGATCATCAATCTAACCGTGAACCAGGTGATCATCAATATAACCCTTAACGAGGTGATCATCAGGCTAACCCTGAACCAGGTGATCATCAGTCTAATCCTGAACCATGTGATCATCAATCCAACCCTGAACCATGTGATCATCAATGTAACCGTCAAACAGGTGATCATCAATATAATCCTTAACCAGTTGATCATGAGTCTAACCCTGAACCATATGATCATCAATCCAACCCTGAACCATGTGATAATCAATGTAACCGTCAATCAGGTGATCATCAATATAACCCTTAACCAGGTGATTATGAGTCTAACCTTGAACCATATGATCATCAATCCAACCCTGAACCATGTGATCATCAATGTAACCGTGAACCAGGTGATCAAGAGTCTAACCCTGAACCATATGATCATCAATCCAACCCTGAACCATGTGATCATCAATCTAACCGTGAACCAGGTGATTCTCAGTCTAATCTTGAACCATATGATCATCAATCCAACCCTGAACCATGTGATCATCAATCTTACCGTGAACCAGGTGATCATCAATATAACCCTTAACCAGGTGGTCATCAGTCTAATCCTGAACCATGTGATCATCAGGCAAATCCTGAACCATGTGATCATCAATGTAACCCTGAACCATGTGATCATCAATCTAACCGTGAACAAGGTGATCATCAATATAACCCTTAAACAGGTGATCATCAGTCTTCCCCTGAACCAGGTGATCATCAGTCCAATCCTGAACCAAGGCATCATCAATCCAACCCTGAACCATGTGATCATCAATCTAACCGTGAACCAGGTGATCATCAATATAACCCTTAACGACGTGATCATCAGGCTAACCCTGAACCAGGTGATCATTTGTCTAATCCTGAACCATGTGATCATCAATGTAACCGTCAACCAGGTGATCATCAATATAACCCTTAACCAGGTGATCATGAGTCTAACCCTGAACCATATGATCATCAATCCAACCCTGAACCATGTGATCATCAATGTAACCGTCAACCAGGTGATCATCAATATAACCCTTAACCAGGTGATCATGAGTCTAACCCTGAACCATATGATCATCAATCCAACCCTGAACCATGTGATCATCAATGTAACCGTGAACCAGGTGATTCTCAGTCTAATCTTGAACCATATGATCATCAATCCAACCCTGAACCATGTGATCATCAATCTAACCGTGAACCAGGTGATCATCAATATAACCCTTAACCAGGTGGTCATCAGTCTAATCCTGAACCTTGTGATCATCAGGCAAATCCTGAACCATGTGATCATCAATGTAACCCTGAACCATGTGATCATCAATCTAACCGTGAACAAGGTGATCATCAATATAACCCTTAAACAGGTGATCATCAGTCTAACCCTGAACCAGGTGATCATCAGTCCAATCCTGAACCATGTGATCATCAATCCAACCCTGAACCATGTGATCATCAATCTAACCGTGAACCAGGTGATCATCAATATAACCCTTAACGAGGTGATCATCAGGCTAACCCTGAACCAGGTGATCATCAGTCTAATCCTGAACCATGTGATCATCAATCCAACCCTGAACCAGGTGATCATCAATCTAAACGTGAACCAGGTGATCATCAATATAATCCTTAACGAGGTGATCATCAGGCTAACCCTGAACCAGGTGATCAACAGTCTAATCTTGAACAATGTGATCATCAATCCAACCCTGAACCATGTGATCATCAATGTAACCGTCAAACAGGTGATCATGAGTCTAACCCTGAACCATATGATCATCAATCCAACCCTGAACCATGTGATCATCAATGTAACCGTCAACCAGGTGATCATCAATATAACCCTTAACCAGGTGATCATGAGTCTAACCCTGAACCATATGATCATCAATCCAACCCTGAACCATGTGATCATCAATGTAACCGTGAACCAGGTGATCATCTATATAACCCTTAACCAGGTGATCATGAGTCTAACCCTGAACCATATGATCATCAATCAAACCCTGAACCATTTGATCATCAATGTAACCGTCAACCAGGTGATTATGAGTCTAACCCTGAACCATATGATCATCAATCCAACCCTGAACCATGTGATCATCAGGCGAATCCTGAACCATGTGATCATCAATGTAACCCTGAACCATGTGATCATCAATCTAACCGTGAACAAGGTGATCATCAATATAACCCTTAAACAGGAGATCATCAGTCTAACCCTGAACCAGGTGATCATCAGTCCTATCCTGAACCATGTGATCATCAATCCAAGCCTGAACCAGGTGATCATCAATGTAACCGTCAACCAGGTGATCATGAGTCTAACCCTGAACCATATGATCATCAATCCAACCCTGAACCATGTGATCATCAATGTAACCGTGAAACAGGTGATCATGAGTCTAACCCTGAACCATATGATCATCAATCCAACCCTGAACCATGTGATCATCAATGTAACCGTCAACCAGGTGATCATCAATATAACCCTTAACCAGGTGATCATGAGTCTAACCCTGAACCATATGATCATCAATCCAACCCTGAACCATGTGATCATCAATGTAACCGTGAACCAGGTGATCATCTATATAACCCTTAACCAGGTGATCATGAGTCTAACCCTGAACCATATGATAATCAATCAAACCCTGAACCATTTGATCATCAATGTAAACGTCAACCAGGTGATCATGAGTCTAACCCTGAACCATATGATCATCAATCCAACCCTGAACCATGTGATCATCAGGCAAATCCTGAACCATGTGATCATCAATGTAACCCTGAACCATGTGATCATCAATCTAACCCTGAACCATGTGATCATCAATCTAACCGTGAACAAGGTGATCATCAATATAACCCTTAAACAGGAGATCATCAGTCTAACCCTGAACCAAGTGATCATCAGTCCTATCCTGAACCATGTGATCATCAATCCAAGCCTGAACCAGGTGATCATCAATCTAACCGTGAACCAGGTGATCATCAATATAACCCTTAACGAGGTGATCATCAGGCTAACCCTGAACCAGGTGATCATCAGTCTAATCCTGAACCATGTGATCATCAATCCAACCCTGAACCATGTGATCATCAATGTAACCGTCAAACAGGTGATCATCAATATAATCCTTAACCAGTTGATCATGAGTCTAACCCTGAACCATATGATCATCAATCCAACCCTGAACCATGTGATAATCAATGTAACCGTCAATCAGGTGATCATCAATATAACCCTTAACCAGGTGATTATGAGTCTAACCTTGAACCATATGATCATCAATCCAACCCTGAACCATGTGATCATCAATGTAACCGTGAACCAGGTGATCAAGAGTCTAACCCTGAACCATATGATCATCAATCCAACCCTGAACCATGTGATCATCAATCTAACCGTGAACCAGGTGATTCTCAGTCTAATCTTGAACCATATGATCATCAATCCAACCCTGAACCATGTGATCATCAATCTAACCGTGAACCAGGTGATCATCAATATAACCCTTAACCAGGTGGTCATCAGTCTAATCCTGAACCATGTGATCATCAGGCAAATCCTGAACCATGTGATCATCAATGTAACCCTGAACCATGTGATCATCAATCTAACCGTGAACAAGGTGATCATCAATATAACCCTTAAACAGGTGATCATCAGTCTACCCCTGAACCAGGTGATCATCAGTCCAATCCTGAACCAAGGCATCATCAATCCAACCCTGAACCATGTGATCATCAATCTAACCGTGAACCAGGTGATCATCAATATAACCCTTAACGACGTGATCATCAGGCTAACCCTGAACCAGGTGATCATTTGTCTAATCCTGAACCATGTGATCATCAATCCAACCCTGAACCATGTGATCATCAATCTAACCGTGAACCAGGTGATCATCAATATAACCCTTAACCAGGTGATCATGAGTCTAACCCTGAACCATATGATCAATAAGCCAACCCTGAACCATGTGATCATCAACCTAACCGTGAACCAGGTGATAATCAATCTAACGATGAACCAGGTGATCATCAGTCTAACCTCAATCTAACCCTGAACCATGTGATCATCAATCTAGTCCTGGACCATGTGATCATCAATCTAACCGTGAACAAAGTGATCATCAATGTAACCCTTAAACAGGTGATCATCAGTCTAACCCTGAACCAGGTGATCATCAGTCTAATCCTGAACCATGTGATCATGAGGCAAATCCTGAACCATGTGATCATCAATCTAACCGTGAACAAGGTGATCATCAATATAACCCTTAAACAGGTGATCATCAGTCTAACCCTGAACCAGGTGATCATCAGTCCAATCCTGAACCATGTGATCATCAATCCAACCCTGAACCATGTGATCATCAATCTAACCCTGAACAAGGTGATCATCAGTCTAACCCTGAACCATGTGATCATCAATCCAACCCTGAACCATGTGATCATCAATCTAACCGTGAACCAGGTGATCATCAATATAACCCTTAACGAGGTGATCATCAGGCTAACCCTAAACCAGGTGATCATCAGTTTAATCCTGAACCATGTGATCATCAATCCAACCCTGAACCATGTGATCATCAATGTAACCCTGAACCATGTGATCATCAATGTAACCCTGAACCATGTGATCATCAATCTAACCGTGAACAAGGTGATCATCAATATAACCCTTAAACAGGAGAACATCAGTCTAACCCTGAACCAGGTGATCATCAGTCCAATCCTGAACCATGTGATCATCAATCCAACCCTGGACCATGTGATCATCAGTGCAATCTTGAACCATGTGATCATCAATCCAACCCTGGACCATGTGATCATCAATGTAACCGTGAACCATGTGATCATCAATGTAACCGTGAACCAGGTGATAATCAATATAACCCTTAACCAGGTGATCATCAGTCTAACCCTGAACCAGGTGATCATCAGTCTAATCCTGAACCATGTGATCATCAATCCAACCCTGGACCATGTGATCATCAATCTAACCCTGAACCATGTGATCATCAATCTAATCCTGGACCATGTGATTATCAATCTAACCTTGAACAAGGTGATCATCAATAAAACCCTTAAACAGGTGATCATCAGTCTAACCCTAAACTAGGTGATCATCAATCCAATCCTGAACCATGTGATCATTTATCCAACCCAGAACCATTTGATCGTCAATCTAACCCTGAACCATGTGATCATCAATCTAACCATGAACCAGGTGAACATCAGTCTAACCCTGAACCATGTGATCATCAGGCGAATCCTGAACCATGTGATCATCAATGTAACCCTGAACCATGTGATCATCAATCTAACCGTGAACAAGGTGATCATCAATATAACCCTTAAACAGGAGATCATCAGTCTAACCCTGAACCAGGTGATCATCAGTCCAATCCTGAACCATGTGATAAGCAATCCAACCCTGAACCATGTGATCATCAATCTAACCGTGAACCAGGTGATCATCAATATAACCCTTAACGAGGTGATCATCAGGCTAACCCTTAACCAGGTGATCATCAGTCTAATCCTGAACCATGTGATCATCAATCCAACCCTGAACCAGGTGATAATCAATCTAACCGTGAACCAGGTGATAATCAATGTAACCATGAACCACGTGATCATCAATCCAACCCTGAACCATGTGATCATCAATCTAACCCTGAACCAGGTGATCATCAGTCCAACCCTGAACCATGTGATCATCAATCCAACCCTGGACCATGTGATCATCAATCTAACCGTGAACAAGGTGATCATCAATATAACCCTTAACCAGGTGATCATGAGTCTAACCCTGAACCATATGATCATCAATCCAACCCTGAACCATGTGATCATCAATGTAACCGTGAACCAGGTGATCATCTATATAACCCTTAACCAGGTGATCATGAGTCTAACCCTGAACCATATGATCATCAATCCAAGACTGAACCATATGATCATCAATCTAACCGTGAACCAGGTGATCATCAATCTAACCTTGAACCAGGTGATTCTCAGTCTAATCTTGAACCATATGATCATCAATCCAACCCTGAACCATGTGATCATCAATCTAACCGTAAACCAGGTGATCATCAATATTACCCTTAACTAGGTGATCATCAGTCTAATCCTGAACCATGTGATCATCAGGCAAATCCTGAACCATGTGATCATCAATGTAACCCTGAACCATGTGATCATCAATCTAACTGTGAACAAGGTGATCATCAATATAACCCTTAAACAGGTGATCATCAGTCTAACCCTGAACCAGGTGATCATCAGTCCAATCCTGAACCATGTCATCATCAATCCAACCCTGAACCATGTGATCATCAATCTAACCGTGAACCAGGTGATCATCAATATAACCCTTAACGACGTGATCATCAGGCTAACCCTGAACCAGGTGATCATTTGTCTAATCCTGAACCATGTGATCATCAATGTAACCGTCAACCACAAGATCATCAATATAACCCTTAACCAGGTGATCATGAGTCTAACCCTGAACCATGTGATCTTCAATCCAACCCTGAACCATGTGATCATCAATGTAACCGTGAACCAGGTGATCATCTATATAACCCTTAACCAGGTGATCATGAGTCTAACCCTGAACCATATGATCATCAATCCAACCCTGAACCATTTGATCATCAATGTAACCGTCAACCAGGTGATCATGAGTCTAACCCTGAACCATATGATCATCAATCCAACCCTGAACCATGTGATCATCAATGTAACCCTGAACCAGGTGATCATTTGTCTAATCCTGAACCATGTGATCATCAATGTAACCCTTAACCAGGTGATCATGAGTCTTACCCTGAACCATATGATCATCAATCCAACCCTGAACCATTTGATCATCAATGTAACCGTCAAGCAGGTGATCATGAGTCTAACCCTGAACCATATGGTCATCAATCCAACCCTGAACCATGTGATCATCAGGCGAATCCTGAACCATGTGATCATCAATGTAACCCTGAACAATGTGATCATCAATCTAACCGTGAACCAGGTGATCATCAATATAACCCTTAAACAGGAGATCATCAGTCTAACCCTGAACCAGGTGATCATCAATATAACCCTTAACGACGTGATCATCAGGCTAACCCTGAACCAGGTGATCATTTGTCTAATCCTGAACCATGTGATCATCAATGTAACCGTCAACCACAAGATCATCAATATAACCCTTAACCAGGTGATCATGAGTCTAACCCTGAACCATGTGATCTTCAATCCAACCCTGAACCATGTGATCATCAATGTAACCGTGAACCAGGTGATCATCTATATAACCCTTAACCAGGTGATCATGAGTCTAACCCTGAACCATATGATCATCAATCCAACCCTGAACCATGTGATCATCAATGTAACCCTGAACCAGGTGATCATTTGTCTAATCCTGAACCATGTGATCATCAATGTAACCCTTAACCAGGTGATCATGAGTCTTACCCTGAACCATATGATCATCAATCCAACCCTGAACCATTTGACCATCAATGTAACCGTCAAGCAGGTGATCATGAGTCTAACCCTGAACCATATGGTCATCAATCCAACCCTGAACCATGTGATCATCAGGCGAATCCTGAACCATGTGATCATCAATGTAACCCTGAACCATGTGATCATCAATCTAACCGTGAACCAGGTGATCATCAATATAACCCTTAAACAGGAGATCATCAGTCTAACCCTGAACCAGGTGATCTTCAAACCAACCCTGAACCATGTGATCATCAATGTAACCGTGAACCAGGTGATCATCTATATAACCCTTAACCAGGTGATCATGAGTCTAACCCTGAATCATATGATCATCAATCCAACCCTGAACCATTTGATCATCAATGTAACCGTCAACCAGGTGATCATGAGTCTAACCCTGAACCATATGATCATCAATCAAACCCTGAACCATGTGATCATCAATGTAACCCTGAACCAGGTGATCATTTGTCTAATCCTGAACCATGTGATCATCAATGTAACCGTCAACCAGGTGATCATCAATATAACCCTTAACCAGGTGATCATGAGTCTTACCCTGAACCATATGATCATCAATCCAACCCTGAACCATGTGATCATCAATGTGACCGTGAACCAGGTGATCATCTATATAACCCTTAACCAGGTGATCATGAGTCTAACCCTGAACCATATGATCATCAATCCAACCCTGAACCATTTGATCATCAATGTAACCGTCAAGCAGGTGATCATGAGTCTAACCCTGAACCATATGATCATCAATCCAACCATGAACCATGTGATCATCAATGTAACCCTGAACCATGTGATCATCAATCTAACCGTGAACCAGGTGATCATCAATATAATCCTTAAACAGGAGATCATCAGTCTAACCCTGAACCAGGTGATCATCAGTCCTATCCTGAACCATGTGATCATCAATCCAACCCTGAACCATGTGATCATCAATCTAACCGTGAACCAGGTGATCATCAATATAACCCTTAACGAGGTGATCATCAGGCTAACCCTGAACCAGGTGATCATCAGTCTAATCCTGAACCATGTGATCATCAATCCAACCCTGAACCATGTGATCATCAATGTAACCGTCAACCAGGTGATCATCAGGCTAACCCTGAACCAGGTGATCAACAGTCTAATCTCGAACAATGTGATCATCAATCCAACCCTGAACCATGTGATCATCAATGTAACCATGAACCACGTGATCATGAGTCTAACCCTGAACCATATGATCAATAATCCAACCCTGAACCATGTGATCATCAATCTAACCGTCAACCAGGTGATAATCAATCTAACGTTGAACCAGGTGATCATCAGTCTAACCTCAATCTAACCCTGAACCATGTGATCATCAATCTAGTCCTGGACCATGTGATCATCAATGTAAGCCTTAAACAGGTGATCATGAGTCTAACCCTGAACCATATGATCATCAATCCAACCATGAACCATGTGATCATCAATGTAACCCTGAACCATGTGATCATCAATCTAACCGTGAACCAGGTGATCATCAATATAATCCTTAAACAGGAGATCATCAGTCTAACCCTGAACCAGGTGATCATCAGTCCTATCCTGAACCATGTGATCATCAATCCAACCCTGAACCATGTGATCATCAATCTAACCGTGAACCAGGTGATCATCAATATAACCCTTAACGAGGTGATCATCAGGCTAACCCTGAACCAGGTGATCATCAGTCTAATCCTGAACCATGTGATCATCAATCCAACCCTGAACCATGTGATCATCAATGTAACCGTCAACCAGGTGATCATCAGGCTAACCCTGAACCAGGTGATCAACAGTCTAATCTCGAACAATGTGATCATCAATCCAACCCTGAACCATGTGATCATCAATGTAACCATGAACCACGTGATCATGAGTCTAACCCTGAACCATATGATCAATAATCCAACCCTGAACCATGTGATCATCAATCTAACCGTCAACCAGGTGATAATCAATCTAACGTTGAACCAGGTGATCATCAGTCTAACCTCAATCTAACCCTGAACCATGTGATCATCAATCTAGTCCTGGACCATGTGATCATCAATGTAAGCCTTAAACAGGTGATCATCAGTCTAACCCAGAACCAGGTGATCATCAGTCCAATCCTGAAGCATGTGATCATCAATCCAACCCTGGACCATGTGATCATCAGTGCAATCCTGAACCAGGTGTTCATCAGTCTAACCCTGAACCAGGTGATCATCAATCCAACCCTGGGCCATGTGATCATCAATCTAACCGTGAACAAGGTGATCATCAATATAACCCTTAAACAGGTGATCATCAGTCAAACCCTGAACCATGTGATCATCAATCCAACCCTGAACCATGTGATCATCAATCTAACCCTGAACCAGGTGATCATCAGTCTAACCCTGAACCATGTGATCATCAATCCAACCATGAACAATGTGATCATCAGTCTAACCCTGAACCATGTGATCATCAATCCAACCCTGGACCATGTGTTCATCAATCTAACCGTGAACAAGGTGATCATCAATATAACCCTTAACGACGTGATCATCAGGCTAACCCTGAACCAGGTGATCATTTGTCTAATCCTGAACCATGTGATCATCAATGTAACCGTCAACCAGGTGATCATCAATATAACCCTTAACCAGGTGATCATGAGTCTAACCCTGAACCATATGATCATCAATCCAACCCTGAACCATGTGATCATCAATGTAACCGTGAACCAGGTGATCATCTATATAACCCTTAACTAGGTGATCATGAGTCTAACCCTGAACCATATGATCATCAATCCAACCCTGAACCATTTGATCATCAATGTAACCGTCAACCAGGTGATCATTAGTCTAACCCTGAACCATATGATCATCAATCCAACCCTGAACCATGTGATCATCAATGTAACCCTGAACCAGGTGATCATTTGTCTAATCCTGAACCATGTGATCATCAATGTAACCGTCAACCAGGTGATCATCAATATAACCCTTAACCAGGTGATCATGAGTCTAACCCTGAACCATATGATCATCAATCCAACCCTGAACCATTTGATCATCAATGTAACCGTCAACCAGGTGATCATGAGTCTAACCCTGAACCATGTGATCATCAGGCGAATCCTGAACCATGTGATCATCAATTTAACCCTGAACCATGTGATCATCAATCTAACCGTGAACAAGGTGATCATCAATATAACCCTTAAACAGGAGATCATCAGTCTAACCCTGAACCAGGTGATCATCAGTCCTATCCTGAACCATCTGATCATCAATCCAACCCTGAACCATGTGATCATCAATCTAACCGTGAACCAGGTGATCATCAATATAACCCTTAACGAGGTGATCATCAGGCTAACCCTGAACCAGGTGATCATCAGTCTAATCCTGAACCATGTGATCATCAATCCAACCCTGAACCATGTGATCATCAATGTAACCGTCAACCAGGTGATCATCAATATAATCCTTAACCAGTTGATCATGAGTCTAACCCTGAACCATATGATCATCAATCCAACCCTGAACCATGTGATCATCAATGTAACCGTCAATCAGGTGATCATCAATATAACCCTGAACCATATGATCATCAATCCAACCCTGAACCATGTGATCATCAATGTAACCGTGAACCAGGTGATTCTCAGTCTAATCTTGAACCATATGATCATCAATCCAACCCTGAACCATGTGATCATCAATCTAACCGTGAACCAGGTGATCATCAATATAACCCTTAACCAGGTGGTCATCAGTCTAACCTCAATCTAACCCTGAACCATGTGATCATCAATCTAGTCCTGGACCATGTGATCATCAATCTAACCGTGAACAAAGTGATCATCAATGTAACCCTTAAACAGGTGATCATCAGTCTAACCCTGAACCAGGTGATCATCAGTCTAATCCTGAACCATGTGATCATCAGGCAAATCCTGAAACATATGATCATCAATGTAACCCTGAACCATGTGATCATCAATCTAACCGTGAACAAGGTGATCATCAATATAACCCTTAAACAGGTGATCATCAGTCTAACCCTGAACCAGGTGATCATCAGTCCAATCCTTAACCATGTGATCATCAATCCAACCCTGAACCATGTGATCATCAATCTAACCCTGCACCAGGTGATCATCAGTCTATCCCTGAACCATGTGATCATCAATCCAACCCTGAACCATGTGATCATCAATCTAACCGTGAACCAGGTGATCATCAATATAACCCTTAACGAGGTGATCATCAGGCTAACCCTAAACCAGGTGATCATCAGTTTAATCCTGAACCATGTGATCATCAATCCAACCCTGAACCAGGTGATCATCAATGTAACCCTGAACCATGTGATCATCAATGTAACCCTGAACCATGTGATCATCAATCTAACCGTGAACAAGGTGATCATCAATCTAACCGTGAACAAGGTGATCATCAATATAACCCTTAAACAGGAGATCATCAGTCTAACCCTGAACCAGGTGATCATCAGTCCAATCCTGAACCATGTGATCATCAATCCAACCCTGGACCATGTGATCATCAGTGCAATCCTGAACCATGTGATCATCAATCCAATCCTGAACCATGTGATCATCAATGTAACCGTGAACCATGTGATCATCAATGTAACCTTGAACCAGGTGATAATCAATATAACCCTTAACCAGGTGATCATCAGTCTAACCCTGAACCAGGTGATCATCAGTCTAATCCTGAACCATGTGATCATCAATCCAACCCTGGACCATGTGATCATCAATCTAACCCAGAACCATGTGATCATCAATCTAATCCTGGACCATGTGATTATCAATCTAACCGTGAACAAGGTGATCATCAATAAAACCCTTAAACAGGTGATCATCAGTCTAACCCTAAACTAGGTGATCATCAATCCAATCCTGAACCATGTGATCATTAATCCAACCCAGAACCATTTGATCGTCAATCTAACCCTGAACCATGTGATCATCAATCTAACCATGAACCAGGTGAACATCAGTCTAACCCTGAACCATGTGATCATCAATCTAATCCTGGACCATGTGATTATCAATCTAACCGTGAACAAAGTTATCATCAATGTAACCCTTAAACAAGTGATCATCAGTCTAACCCTGAACCAGGTGATCATCAGTCCAATCCTGAACCATGTGATCATCAATCCAACCCTGGACCATTTGATCATCAGTCTAACCCTGAACCAGGTGATCATCAGTCCAATCCTGAACCATGTGATCATCAATCCAACCCTGAACCATGTGATCATTATCTAACCCTGAACCAGTTGATCATCAGTCTAACCCTGAACCATGTGATCATCAATCCAACCCTGAACCATGTGATCATCAATGTAACCCTGAACCATGTGATCATCAATCTAACCGTGAACAAGGTGATCATCAATATAACCCTTAAACAGGAGATCATCAGTCTAACCCTGAACCAGGTGATCATCCGTCCAATCCTGAACCATGTGATCAGCAATCCAACCCTGAACCATGTGATCATCAATCTAACCATGAACCAGGTGATCATCAATATAACCCTTAACGAAGTGATCATCAGGCTAACCCTTAACCAGGTGATCATCAGTCTAATCCTGAACCATGTGATCATCAATCCAACCCTGAACCAGGTGATAATCAATCTAACCGTGAACCAGGTGATAATCAATGTAACCATGAACCACGTGATCATCAATCCAACCCTGAACCATGTGATCATCAATCTAACCCTGAACCAGGTGATCATCAGTCTAACCCTGAACCATGTGATCATCAATCCAACCCTGAACCATGTGATCATCAATCCAACCCTGAATAATGTGATCATCAGTCTAACCCGGAACCATGTGATCATCAATCCAACCCTGAACAATGTGATCATCAATCTAACCGTGAACAAGGTGATCATCAATATAACCCTTAACCAGGTGATCATGAGTCTAACCCTGAACCATATGATCATCAATCCAAACCTGAACCATGTGATCATCAATGCAACCGTCAACCAGGTGATCATCAATATAACCCTTAACCAGGTGATCATGAGTCTAAACCTGAACCATATGATCATCAATCCAACCCTGAACCATGTGATCATCAATGTAACCGTGAACCAGGTGATCATCTATATAACCCTTAACCAGGTGATCATGAGTCTAACCCTGAACCATATGATCATCAATCCAAGACTGAACCATGTGATCATCAATCTAACCGTGAACCAGGTGATCATCAATCTAACCTTGAACCAGGTGATTCTCAGTCTAATCTTGAACCATATGATCATCAATCCAACCCTGAACCATGTGATCATCAATCTAACCGTAAACCAGGTGATCATCAATATAACCCTTAACCAGGTGATCATGAGTCTAACCCTGAACCATATGATCATCAATCCAACCCTGAACCATTTGATCATCAATGTAACCGTCAACCAGGTGATCATGAGTCTAACCCTGAACCATATGATCATCAATCCAACCCTGAACCATGTGATCATCAGGCGAATCCTGAACCATGTGATCATCAATGTAACCCTGAACCATGTGATCATCAATCTAACCGTGAACCACGTGATCATCAATATAACCCTTAAACAGGAGATCATCAGTCTAACCCTGAACCAGGTGATCATCAGTCCTATCCTGAACCATGTGATCATCAATCCAACCCTGAACCATGTGATCATCAATCTAACCGTGAACCAGGTGATCATCAATATAACCCTTAACGAGGTGATCATCAATGTAACCATGAACCAGGTGATCATGAGTCTAACCCTGAACCATATGATCAATAATCCAACCCTGAACCATGTGATCATCAATCTAACCGTCAACCAGGTGATAATCAATCTAACGTTGAACCAGGTGATCATCAGTCTAACCTCAATCTAACCCTGAACCATTTGATCATCAATCTAGTCCTGGACCATGTGATCATCAATCTAACCGTGAACAAAGTGATCATCAATGTAAGCCTTAAAAAGGTGATCATCAGTCTAACCCAGAACCAGGTGATCATCAGTCCAATCCTGAAGCATGTGATCATCAATCCAACCCTGGACCATGTGATCATCAGTGCAATCCTGAACCAGGTGTTCATCAGTCTAACCCTGAACCAGGTGATCATCAGTCTAACCCTGAACCATGTGATCATCAATCCAACCCTGGGCCATGTGATCATCAATCTAACCGTGAACCATGTGATCATCAATCTAACCCTGAACCAGGTGATCATCAGTCTAACCCTGAACCATGTGATCATCAATCCAACCATGAACAATGTGATCATCAGTCTAACCCTGAACCATGTGATCATCAATCCAACCCTGGACCATGTGTTCATCAATCTAACCGTGAACAAGGTGATCATCAATATAACCCTTAACGACGTGATCATCAGGCTAACCCTGAACCAGGTGATCATTTGTCTAATCCTGAACCCTGTGATCATCAATGTAACCGTCAACCAGGTGATCATCAATATAACCCTTAACCAGGTGATCATGAGTCTAACCCTGAACCATATGATCATCAATCCAACCCTGAACCATGTGATCATCAATGTAACCGTGAACCAGGTGATCATCTATATAACCCTTAACCAGGTGATCATGAGTCTAACCCTGAACCATATGATCATCAATCCAACCCTGAACCATTTGATCATCAATGTAACCGTCAACCAGGTGATCATCAGTCTAACCCTGAACCAGGTGATCATCAGTCTAATCCTGAACCAGGTGATCATCAGTCTAACCCTGAACCATGTGATCATCAATCCAACCCTGAACCATGTGATCATCAATCTAACCGTGAACCAGGTGATCATCAATATAACCCTTAACGAGGTGATCATCAGGCTAACCCTAAACCAGGTGATCATCAGTTTAATCCTGAACCATGTGATCATCAATCCAACCCTGAACCATGTGATCATCAATGTAACCCTGAACCATGTGATCATCCATGTAACCCTGAACCATGTGATCATCAATCTAACCGTGAACAAGGTGATCATCAATATAACCCTTAAACAGGAGATCATCAGTCTAACCCTGAACCAGGTGATCATCAGTCCAATCCTGAACCATGTGATCATCAATCCAACCCTGAACCATTTGATCATCAATGTAACCGTCAACCAGGTGATCATGAGTCTAACCCTGAACCATATGATCATCAATCCAACCCTGAACCATGTGATCATCAATGTAACCCTGAACCAGGTGATCATTTGTCTAATCCTGAACCATGTGATCATCAATGTAACCGTCAACCAGGTGATCATCAATATAACCCTTAACCAGGTGATCATGAGTCTTACCCTGAACCATATGATCATCAATCCAACCCTGAACCATGTGATCATCAATGTGACGGTGAACCAGGTGATCATCTATATAACCCTTAACCAGGTGATCATGAGTCTAACCCTGAACCATATGATCATCAATCCAACCCTGAACCATTTGATCATCAATGTAACCGTCAAGCAGGTGATCATGAGTCTAACCCTGAACCATTGGATCATCAATCCAACCAAGAACCATGTGATCATCAGGCGAATCCTGAACCATGTGATCATCAATGTAACCCTGAACCATGTGATCATCAATCTAACCGTGAACCAGGTGATCATCAATATAACCCTTAAACAGGAGATCATCAGTCTAACCCTCAACCAGGTGATCATCAGTCCTATCCTGAACCATGTGATCATCAATCCAACCCTGAACCATGTGATCATCAATCTAACCGTGAACCAGGTGATCATCAATATAACCCTTAACGAGGTGATCATCAGGCTAACCCTGAACCAGGTGATCATCAGTCTAATCCTGAACCATGTGATCATCAATCCAACCCTGAACCATGTGATCATCAATGTAACCGTCAACCAGGTGATCATCAGGCTAACCCTGAACCAGGTGATCAACAGTCTAATCTCGAACATTGTGATCATCAATCCAACCCTGAACCATGTGATCATCAATGTAACCATGAACCACGTGATCATGAGTCTAACCCTGAACCATATGATCAATAATCCAACCCTGAACCATGTGATCATCAATCTAACCGTCAACCAGGTGATAATCAATCTAACGTTGAACCAGGTGATCATCAGTCTAACCTCAATCTAACCCTGAACCATGTGATCATCAATCTAGTCCTGGACCATGTGATCATCAATCTAACCGTGAACAAAGTGATCATCAATGTAAGCCTTAAACAGGTGATCATCAGTCTAACCCAGAACCAGGTGATCATCAGTCCAATCCTGAAGCATGTGATCATCAATCCAACCCTGGACCATGTGATCATCAGTGCAATCCTGAACCAGGTGTTCATCAGTCTAACCCTGAACCAGGTGATCATCAGTCTATCCCTGAACCATGTGATCATCAATCCAACCCTGGGCCATGTGATCATCAATCTAACCGTGAACAAGGTGATCATCAATATAACCCTTAAACAGGTGATCATCAGTCAAACCCTGAACCATGTGATCATCAATCCAACCCTGAACCATGTGATCATCAATCTAACCCTGAACCAGGTGATCATCAGTCTAACCCTGAACCATGTGATCATCAATCCAACCATGAACAATGTGATCATCAGTCTAACCCTGAACCATGTGATCATCAATCCAACCCTGGACCATGTGTTCATCAATCCAACCCTGAACCATGTGATCATCAATGTAACCCTGAACCATGTGATCATCAATCTAACCGTGAACAAGGTGATCATCAATATAACCCTTAAACAGGAGATCATCAGTCTAACCCTGAACCAGGTGATCATCCGTCCAATCCTGAACCATGTGATCAGCAATCCAACCCTGAACCATGTGATCATCAATCTAACCATGAACCAGGTGATCATCAATATAACCCTTAACGAAGTGATCATCAGGCTAACCCTTAACCAGGTGATCATCAGTCTAATCCTGAACCATGTGATCATCAATCCAACCCTGAACCAGGTGATAATCAATCTAACCGTGAACCAGGTGATAATCAATGTAACCATGAACCACGTGATCATCAATCCAACCCTGAACCATGTGATCATCAATCTAACCCTGAACCAGGTGATCATCAGTCTAACCCTGAACCATGTGATCATCAATCCAACCCTGAACCATGTGATCATCAATCCAACCCTGAATAATGTGATCATCAGTCTAACCCGGAACCATGTGATCATCAATCCAACCCTGAACCATGTGATCATCAATCTAACCGTGAACAAGGTGATCATCAATATAACCCTTAACCAGGTGATCATGAGTCTAACCCTGAACCATATGATCATCAATCCAAACCTGAACCATGTGATCATCAATGCAACCGTCAACCAGGTGATCATCAATATAACCCTTAACCAGGTGATCATGAGTCTAAACCTGAACCATATGATCATCAATCCAACCCTGAACCATGTGATCATCAATGTAACCGTGAACCAGGTGATCATCTATATAACCCTTAACCAGGTGATCATGAGTCTAACCCTGAACCATATGATCATCAATCCAAGACTGAACCATGTGATCATCAATCTAACCGTGAACCAGGTGATCATCAATCTAACCTTGAACCAGGTGATTCTCAGTCTAATCTTGAACCATATGATCATCAATCCAACCCTGAACCATGTGATCATCAATCTAACCGTAAACCAGGTGATCATCAATATAACCCTTAACCAGGTGATCATGAGTCTAACCCTGAACCATATGATCATCAATCCAACCCTGAACCATTTGATCATCAATGTAACCGTCAACCAGGTGATCATGAGTCTAACCCTGAACCATATGATCATCAATCCAACCCTGAACCATGTGATCATCAGGCGAATCCTGAACCATGTGATCATCAATGTAACCCTGAACCATGTGATCATCAATCTAACCGTGAACCACGTGATCATCAATATAACCCTTAAACAGGAGATCATCAGTCTAACCCTGAACCAGGTGATCATCAGTCCTATCCTGAACCATGTGATCATCAATCCAACCCTGAACCATGTGATCATCAATCTAACCGTGAACCAGGTGATCATCAATATAACCCTTAACGAGGTGATCATCAATGTAACCATGAACCAGGTGATCATGAGTCTAACCCTGAACCATATGATCAATAATCCAACCCTGAACCATGTGATCATCAATCTAACCGTCAACCAGGTGATAATCAATCTAACGTTGAACCAGGTGATCATCAGTCTAACCTCAATCTAACCCTGAACCATTTGATCATCAATCTAGTCCTGGACCATGTGATCATCAATCTAACCGTGAACAAAGTGATCATCAATGTAAGCCTTAAAAAGGTGATCATCAGTCTAACCCAGAACCAGGTGATCATCAGTCCAATCCTGAAGCATGTGATCATCAATCCAACCCTGGACCATGTGATCATCAGTGCAATCCTGAACCAGGTGTTCATCAGTCTAACCCTGAACCAGGTGATCATCAGTCTAACCCTGAACCATGTGATCATCAATCCAACCCTGGGCCATGTGATCATCAATCTAACCGTGAACCATGTGATCATCAATCTAACCCTGAACCAGGTGATCATCAGTCTAACCCTGAACCATGTGATCATCAATCCAACCATGAACAATGTGATCATCAGTCTAACCCTGAACCATGTTATCATCAATCCAACCCTGGACCATGTGTTCATCAATCTAACCGTGAACAAGGTGATCATCAATATAACCCTTAACGACGTGATCATCAGGCTAACCCTGAACCCTGTGATCATCAATGTAACCGTCAACCAGGTGATCATCAATATAACCCTTAACCAGGTGATCATGAGTCTAACCCTGAACCATATGATCATCAATCCAACCCTGAACCATGTGATCATCAATGTAACCGTGAACCAGGTGATCATCTATATAACCCTTAACCAGGTGATCATGAGTCTAACCCTGAACCATATGATCATCAATCCAACCCTGAACCATTTGATCATCAATGTAACCGTCAACCAGGTGATCATCAGTCTAACCCTGAACCAGGTGATCATCAGTCTAATCCTGAACCAGGTGATCATCAGTCTAACCCTGAACCATGTGATCATCAATCCAACCCTGAACCATGTGATCATCAATCTAACCGTGAACCAGGTGATCATCAATATAACCCTTAACGAGGTGATCATCAGGCTAACCCTAAACCAGGTGATCATCAGTTTAATCCTGAACCATGTGATCATCAATCCAACCCTGAACCATGTGATCATCAATGTAACCCTGAACCATGTGATCATCCATGTAACCCTGAACCATGTGATCATCAATCTAACCGTGAACAAGGTGATCATCAATATAACCCTTAAACAGGAGATCATCAGTCTAACCCTGAACCAGGTGATCATCAGTCCAATCCTGAACCATGTGATCATCAATCCAACCCTGAACCATTTGATCATCAATGTAACCGTCAACCAGGTGATCATGAGTCTAACCCTGAACCATATGATCATCAATCCAACCCTGAACCATGTGATCATCAATGTAACCCTGAACCAGGTGATCATTTGTCTAATCCTGAACCATGTGATCATCAATGTAACCGTCAACCAGGTGATCATCAATATAACCCTTAACCAGGTGATCATGAGTCTTACCCTGAACCATATGATCATCAATCCAACCCTGAACCATGTGATCATCAATGTGACGGTGAACCAGGTGATCATCTATATAACCCTTAACCAGGTGATCATGAGTCTAACCCTGAACCATATGATCATCAATCCAACCCTGAACCATTTGATCATCAATGTAACCGTCAAGCAGGTGATCATGAGTCTAACCCTGAACCATTGGATCATCAATCCAACCAAGAACCATGTGATCATCAGGCGAATCCTGAACCATGTGATCATCAATGTAACCCTGAACCATGTGATCATCAATCTAACCGTGAACCAGGTGATCATCAATATAACCCTTAAACAGGAGATCATCAGTCTAACCCTCAACCAGGTGATCATCAGTCCTATCCTGAACCATGTGATCATCAATCCAACCCTGAACCATGTGATCATCAATCTAACCGTGAACCAGGTGATCATCAATATAACCCTTAACGAGGTGATCATCAGGCTAACCCTGAACCAGGTGATCATCAGTCTAATCCTGAACCATGTGATCATCAATCCAACCCTGAACCATGTGATCATCAATGTAACCGTCAACCAGGTGATCATCAGGCTAACCCTGAACCAGGTGATCAACAGTCTAATCTCGAACATTGTGATCATCAATCCAACCCTGAACCATGTGATCATCAATGTAACCATGAACCACGTGATCATGAGTCTAACCCTGAACCATATGATCAATAATCCAACCCTGAACCATGTGATCATCAATCTAACCGTCAACCAGGTGATAATCAATCTAACGTTGAACCAGGTGATCATCAGTCTAACCTCAATCTAACCCTGAACCATGTGATCATCAATCTAGTCCTGGACCATGTGATCATCAATCTAACCGTGAACAAAGTGATCATCAATGTAAGCCTTAAACAGGTGATCATCAGTCTAACCCAGAACCAGGTGATCATCAGTCCAATCCTGAAGCATGTGATCATCAATCCAACCCTGGACCATGTGATCATCAGTGCAATCCTGAACCAGGTGTTCATCAGTCTAACCCTGAACCAGGTGATCATCAGTCTATCCCTGAACCATGTGATCATCAATCCAACCCTGGGCCATGTGATCATCAATCTAACCGTGAACAAGGTGATCATCAATATAACCCTTAAACAGGTGATCATCAGTCAAACCCTGAACCATGTGATCATCAATCTAACCCTGAACCAGGTGATCATCAGTCTAACCCTGAACCATGTGATCATCAATCCAACCATGAACAATGTGATCATCAGTCTAACCCTGAACCATGTGATCATCAATCCAACCCTGGACCATGTGTTCATCAATCTAACCGTGAACAAGGTGATCATCAATATAACGCTTAACGACGTGATCATCAGGCTAACCCTGAACCAGGTGATCATTTGTCTAATCCTGAACCATGTGATCATCAATGTAACCGTCAACCAGGTGATCATCAATATAACCCTTAACCAGGTGATCATGAGTCTAACCCTGAACCATATGATCATCAATCCAACCCTGAACCATGTGATCATCAATGTAACCGTGAACCAGGTGATCATCTATATAACCCTTAACTAGGTGATCATGAGTCTAACCCTGAACCAAATGATCATCAATCCAACCCTGAACCATTTGATCATCAATGTAACCGTCAACCAGGTGATCATTAGTCTAACCCTGAACCATATGATCATCAATCCAACCCTGAACCATGTGATCATCAATGTAACCCTGAACCAGGTGATCATTTGTCTAATCCTGAACCATGTGATCATCAATGTAACCGTCAACCAGGTGATCATCAATATAACCCTTAACCAGGTGATCATGAGTCTAACCCTGAACCATATGATCATCAATCCAACCCTGAACCATGTGATCATCAATGTAACCGTGAACCAGGTGATCATCTATATAACCCTTAACCAGGTGATCATGAGTCTAACCCTGAACCATATGATCATCAATCCAACCCTGAACCATTTGATCATCAATGTAACCGTCAACCAGGTGATCATGAGTCTAACCCTGAACCATGTGATCATCAGGCGAATCCTGAACCATGTGATCATCAATTTAACCCTGAACCATGTGATCATCAATCTAACCGTGAACAAGGTGATCATCAATATAACCCTTAAACAGGAGATCATCAGTCTAACCCTGAACCAGGTGATCATCAGTCCTATCCTGAACCATCTGATCATCAATCCAACCCTGAACCATGTGATCATCAATCTAACCGTGAACCAGGTGATCATCAATATAACCCTTAACGAGGTGATCATCAGGCTAACCCTGAACCAGGTGATCATCAATCACACCATGAACAATGTGATCATCAGTCTAACCCTGAACCATGTGATCATCAATCCAACCCTGGACCATGTGTTCATCAATCTAACCGTGAACAAGGTGATCATCAATATAACCCTTAACGACGTGATCATCAGGCTAACCCTGAACCAGGTGATCATTTGTCTAATCCTGAACCATGTTATCATCAATGTAACCGTCAACCAGGTGATCATCAATATAATCCTTAACCAGTTGATCATGAGTCTAACCCTGAACCATATGATCATCAATCCAACCCTGAACCATGTGATCATCAATGTAACCGTCAATCAGGTGATCATCAATATAACCCTTAACCAAATAGTCATGAGTCTAACCCTGAACCATATGATCATCAATCCAACCCTGAACCATGTGATCATCAATGTAACCGTGAACCAGGTGATCATCAATATAACCCTTAACCAGGTGGTCATCAGTCTAATCCTGAACCATGTGATCATCAGGCAAATCCTGAACCATGTGATCATCAATGTAACCCTGAACCATGTGATCATCAATCTAACCATGAACTAGGTGATCATCAATATAACGTTGAACCAGGTGATCATCAGTCTAACCTCAATCTAACCCTGAACCATGTGATCATCAATCTAGTCCTGGACCATGTGATCATCAATCTAACCGTGAACAAAGTGATCATCAATGTAACCCTTAAACAGGTGATCATCAGTCTAACCCTGAACCAGGTGATCATCAGTCTAATCCTGAACCATGTGATCATCAGGCAAATCCTGAACCATATGATCATCAATGTAACCCTGAACCATGTGATCATCAATCTAACCGTGAACAAGGTGATCATCAATATAACCCTTAAACAGGTGATCATCAGTCTAACCCTGAACCAGGTGATCATCAGTCCAATCCTGAACCATGTGATCATCAATCCAACCCTGAACCATGTGATCATCAATCTAACCCTGAACCAGGTGATCATCAGTCTAACCCTGAACCATATGATCATCAATCCAACCCTGAACCATGTGATCATCAATGTAACCGTGAACCAGGTGATTATCTATATAACCCTTAACCAGGTGATCATGAGTCTAACCCTGAACCATATGATCATCAATCCAACCCTGAACCATTTGATCATCAATGTAACCGTCAACCAGGTGATCATGAGTCTAACCCTGAACCATGTGATCATCAGGCGAATCCTGAACCATGTGATCATCAATTTAACCCTGAACCATGTGATCATCAATCTAACCGTGAACAAGGTGATCATCAATATAACCCTTAAACAGGAGATCATCAGTCTAACCCTGAACCAGGTGATCATCAGTCCTATCCTGAACCATCTGATCATCAATCCAACCCTGAACCATGTGATCATCAATCTAACCGTGAACCAGGTGATCATCAATATAACCCTTAACGAGGTGATCATCAGGCTAACCCTGAACCAGGTGATCATCAATCACACCATGAACAATGTGATCATCAGTCTAACCCTGAACCATGTGATCATCAATCCAACCCTGGACCATGTGTTCATCAATCTAACCGTGAACAAGGTGATCATCAATATAACCCTTAACGACGTGATCATCAGGCTAACCCTGAACCAGGTGATCATTTGTCTAATCCTGAACCATGTTATCATCAATGTAACCGTCAACCAGGTGATCATCAATATAATCCTTAACCAGTTGATCATGAGTCTAACCCTGAACCATATGATCATCAATCCAACCCTGAACCATGTGATCATCAATGTAACCGTCAATCAGGTGATCATCAATATAACCCTTAACCAAATAGTCATGAGTCTAACCCTGAACCATATGATCATCAATCCAACCCTGAACCATGTGATCATCAATGTAACCGTGAACCAGGTGATCATCAATATAACCCTTAACCAGGTGGTCATCAGTCTAATCCTGAACCATGTGATCATCAGGCAAATCCTGAACCATGTGATCATCAATGTAACCCTGAACCATGTGATCATCAATCTAACCATGAACTAGGTGATCATCAATATAACGTTGAACCAGGTGATCATCAGTCTAACCTCAATCTAACCCTGAACCATGTGATCATCAATCTAGTCCTGGACCATGTGATCATCAATCTAACCGTGAACAAAGTGATCATCAATGTAACCCTTAAACAGGTGATCATCAGTCTAACCCTGAACCAGGTGATCATCAGTCTAATCCTGAACCATGTGATCATCAGGCAAATCCTGAACCATATGATCATCAATGTAACCCTGAACCATGTGATCATCAATCTAACCGTGAACAAGGTGATCATCAATATAACCCTTAAACAGGTGATCATCAGTCTAACCCTGAACCAGGTGATCATCAGTCCAATCCTGAACCATGTGATCATCAATCCAACCCTGAACCATGTGGTCATCAATCTAACCCTGAACCAGGTGATCATCAGTCTAACCCTGAACCATGTGATCATCAATCCAACCCTGAACCATGTGATCATCAATCCAACCCTGAACCATGTGATCATCAATCTAACCGTGAACCAGGTGATCATCAATATAACCCTTAACGAGGTGATCATCAGGCTAACCCTAAACCAGGTGATCATCAGTTTAATCCTGAACCATGTGATCATCAATCCAACCCTGAACCAGGTGATCATCAATGTAACCCTGAACCATGTGATCATCAATGTAACCCTGAACCATGTGATCATCAATCTAACCGTGAACAAGGTGATCATCAATATAACCCTTAAACAGGAGATCATCAGTCTAACCCTGAACCAGGTGATCATCAGTCCAATCCTGAACCATGTGATCATCAATCCAACCCTGGACCATGTGATCATCAGTGCAATCCTGAACCATGTGATCATCAATCCAACCCTGGACCATGTGATCATCAATCTAACCCAGAACCATGTGATCATCAATCTAATCCTGGACCATGTGATTATCAATCTAACCGTGAACAAGGTGATCATCAATAAAACCCTTAAACAGGTGATCATCAGTCTAACCCTAAACTAGGTGATCATCAATCCAACCCTGAACCATGTGATCATCAATCTAACCGTGAACCAGGTGATCATCAATATAACCCTTAACGAGGTGATCATCAGGCTAACCCTGAACCAGGTGATCATCAGTCTAATCCTGAACCATGTGATCATCAATCCAACCCTGAACCATGTGATCATCAATGTAACCGTCAACCAGGTGATTATCAGGCTAACCCTGAACAAGGTGATCAACAGTCTAACCTCGAACAATGTGATCATCAATCCAACCCTGAACCATGTGATCATCAATGTAACCATGAACCACGTGATCATGAGTCTAACCCTGAACCATATGATCAATAATCCAACCCTGAACCATGTGATCATCAATCTAACCGTCAACCAGGTGATAATCAATCTAACGTTGAACCAGGTGATCATCAGTCTAACCTCAATCTAACCCTGAACCATGTGATCATCAATCTAGTCCTGGACCATGTGATCATCAATCTAACCGTGAACAAAGTGATCATCAATGTAAGCCTTAAACAGGTGATCATCAGTCAAACCCTGAACCATGTGATCATCAATCCAACCCTGAACCATGTGATCATCAATCTAACCCTGAACCAGGTGATCATCAGTCTAACCCTGAACCATGTGATCATCAATCTAACCGTGAACAAGGTGATCATCAATATAACCCTTAAACAGGTGATCATCAGTCAAACCCTGAACCATGTGATCATCAATCCAACCCTGAACCATGTGATCATCAATCTAACCCTGAACCAGGTGATCATCAGTCTAACCCTGAACCATGTGATCATCAATCCAACCATGAACAATGTGATCATCAGTCTAACCCTGAACCATATGATCATCAATCCAACCCTGAACCATGTGATCATCAATGTAACCCTGAACCAGGTGATCATTTGTCTAATCCTGAACCATGTGATCATCAATGTAACCGTCAACCAGGTGATCATCAATATAACCCTTAACCAGGTGATCATGAGTCTAACCCTGAACCATATGATCATCAATCCAACCCTGAACCATGTGATCATCAATGTAACCGTGAACCAGGTGATCATCTATATAACCCTTAACCAGGTGATCATGAGTCTAACCCTGAACCATATGATCATCAATCCAACCCTGAACCATTTGATCATCAATGTAACCGTCAACCAGGTGATCATGAGTCTAACCCTGAACCATGTGATCATCAGGCGAATCCTGAACCATGTGATCATCAATTTAACCCTGAACCATGTGATCATCAATCTAACCGTGAACAAGGTGATCATCAATATAACCCTTAAACAGGAGATCATCAGTCTAACCCTGAACCAGGTGATCATCAGTCCTATCCTGAACCATCTGATCATCAATCCAACCCTGAACCATGTGATCATCAATCTAACCGTGAACCAGGTGATCATCAATATAACCCTTAACGAGGTGATCATCAGGCTAACCCTGAACCAGGTGATCATCAATCCAACCATGAACAATGTGATCATCAGTCTAACCCTGAACCATGTGATCATCAATCCAACCCTGGACCATGTGTTCATCAATCTAACCGTGAACAAGGTGATCATCAATATAACCCTTAACGACGTGATCATCAGGCTAACCCTGAACCAGGTGATCATTTGTCTAATCCTGAACCATGTGATCATCAATGTAACCGTCAATCAGGTGATCATCAATATAACCCTTAACCAAATAGTCATGAGTCTAACCCTGAACCATATGATCATCAATCCAACCCTGAACCATGTGATCATCAATGTAACCGTGAACCAGGTGATTCTCAGTCTAATCTTGAACCATATGATCATCAATCAAACCCTGAACCATGTGATCATCAATCTAACCGTGAACCAGGTGATCATCAATATAACCCTTAACCAGGTGGTCATCAGTCTAATCCTGAACCATGTGATCATCAGGCAAATCCTGAACCATGTGATCATCAATGTAACCCTGAACCATGTGATCATCAATCTAACCGTGAACTAGGTGATCATCAATATAACGTTGAACCAGGTGATCATCCGTCTAACCTCAATCTAACCCTGAACCATGTGATCATCAATCTAGTCCTGGACCATGTGATCATCAATCTAACCGTGAAAAAAGTGATCATCAATGTAACCCTTAAACAGGTGATCATCAGTCTAATCCTGAACCATGTGATCATCAGGCAAATCCTGAACCATATGATCATCAATGTAACCCTGAACCATGTGATCATCAATCTAACCGTGAACAAGGTGATCATCAATATAACCCTTAAACAGGTGATCATCAGTCTAACCCTGAACCAGGTGATCATCAGTCCAATCCTGAACCATGTGATCATCAATCCAACCCTGAACCATGTGATCATCAATCTAACCGTGAACCAGGTGATCATCAATATAACCCTTAACGAGGTGATCATCAGGCTAACCCTTAACCAGGTGATCATGAGTCTAACCCTGAACCATATGATCATCAATCCAACCCTGAACCATTTGATCATCAATGTAACCGTCAAGCAGGTGATCATGAGTCTAACCCTGAACCATTGGATCATCAATCCAACCCTGAACCATGTGATCATCAGGCGAATCCTGAACCATGTGATCATCAATGTAACCCTGAACCATGTGATCATCAATCTAACCGTGAACCAGGTGATCATCAATATAACCCTTAAACAGGAGATCATCAGTCTAACCCTCAACCAGGTGATCATCAGTCCTATCCTGAACCATGTGATCATCAATCCAACCCTGAACCATGTGATCATCAATCTAACCGTGAACCAGGTGATCATCAATATAACCCTTAACGAGGTGATCATCAGGCTAACCCTGAACCAGGTGATCATCAGTCTAATCCTGAACCATGTGATCATCAATCCAACCCTGAACCATGTGATCATCAATGTAACCGTCAACCAGGTGATCATCAGGCTAACCCTGAACCAGGTGATCAACAGTCTAATCTCGAACATTGTGATCATCAATCCAACCCTGAACCATGTGATCATCAATGTAACCATGAACCACGTGATCATGAGTCTAACCCTGAACCATATGATCAATAATCCAACCCTGAACCATGTGATCATCAATCTAACCGTCAACCAGGTGATAATCAATCTAACGTTGAACCAGGTGATCATCAGTCTAACCTCAATCTAACCCTGAACCATGTGATCATCAATCTAGTCCTGGACCATGTGATCATCAATCTAACCGTGAACAAAGTGATCATCAATATAACCCTTAAACAGGAGATCATCAGTCTAACCCTCAACCAGGTGATCATCAGTCCTATCCTGAACCATGTGATCATCAATCCAACCCTGAACCATGTGATCATCAATCTAACCGTGAACCAGGTGATCATCAATATAACCCTTAACGAGGTGATCATCAGGCTAACCCTGAACCAGGTGATCATCAGTCTAATCCTGAACCATGTGATCATCAATCCAACCCTGAACCATGTGATCATCAATGTAACCGTCAACCAGGTGATCATCAGGCTAACCCTGAACCAGGTGATCAACAGTCTAATCTCGAACATTGTGATCATCAATCCAACCCTGAACCATGTGATCATCAATGTAACCATGAACCACGTGATCATGAGTCTAACCCTGAACCATATGATCAATAATCCAACCCTGAACCATGTGATCATCAATCTAACCGTCAACCAGGTGATAATCAATCTAACGTTGAACCAGGTGATCATCAGTCTAACCTCAATCTAACCCTGAACCATGTGATCATCAATCTAGTCCTGGACCATGTGATCATCAATCTAACCGTGAACAAAGTGATCATCAATGTAAGCCTTAAACAGGTGATCATCAGTCTAACCCAGAACCAGGTGATCATCAGTCCAATCCTGAAGCATGTGATCATCAATCCAACCCTGGACCATGTGATCATCAGTGCAATCCTGAACCAGGTGTTCATCAGTCTAACCCTGAACCAGGTGATCATCAGTCTATCCCTGAACCATGTGATCATCAATCCAACCCTGGGCCATGTGATCATCAATCTAACCGTGAACAAGGTGATCATCAATATAACCCTTAAACAGGTGATCATCAGTCAAACCCTGAACCATGTGATCATCAATCCAACCCTGAACCATGTGATCATCAATCTAACCCTGAACCAGGTGATCATCAGTCTAACCCTGAACCATGTGATCATCAATCCAACCATGAACAATGTGATCATCAGTCTAACCCTGAACCATGTGATCATCAATCCAACCCTGGACCATGTGTTCATCAATCTAACCGTGAACAAGGTGATCATCAATATAACCCTTAACGACGTGATCATCAGGCTAACCCTGAACCAGGTGATCATTTGTCTAATCCTGAACCATGTGATCATCAATGTAACCGTCAACCAGGTGATCATCAATATAACCCTTAACCAGGTGATCATGAGTCTAACCCTGAACCATATGATCATCAATCCAACCCTGAACCATGTGATCATCAATGTAACCGTGAACCAGGTGATCATCTATATAACCCTTAACTAGGTGATCATGAGTCTAACCCTGAACCAAATGATCATCAATCCAACCCTGAACCATTTGATCATCAATGTAACCGTCAACCAGGTGATCATTAGTCTAACCCTGAACCATATGATCATCAATCCAACCCTGAACCATGTGATCATCAATGTAACCCTGAACCAGGTGATCATTTGTCTAATCCTGAACCATGTGATCATCAATGTAACCGTCAACCAGGTGATCATCAATATAACCCTTAACCAGGTGATCATGAGTCTAACCCTGAACCATATGATCATCAATCCAACCCTGAACCATGTGATCATCAATGTAACCGTGAACCAGGTGATCATCTATATAACCCTTAACCAGGTGATCATGAGTCTAACCCTGAACCATATGATCATCAATCCAACCCTGAACCATTTGATCATCAATGTAACCGTCAACCAGGTGATCATGAGTCTAACCCTGAACCATGTGATCATCAGGCGAATCCTGAACCATGTGATCATCAATTTAACCCTGAACCATGTGATCATCAATCTAACCGTGAACAAGGTGATCATCAATATAACCCTTAAACAGGAGATCATCAGTCTAACCCTGAACCAGGTGATCATCAGTCCTATCCTGAACCATCTGATCATCAATCCAACCCTGAACCATGTGATCATCAATCTAACCGTGAACCAGGTGATCATCAATATAACCCTTAACGAGGTGATCATCAGGCTAACCCTGAACCAGGTGATCATCAATCACACCATGAACAATGTGATCATCAGTCTAACCCTGAACCATGTGATCATCAATCCAACCCTGGACCATGTGTTCATCAATCTAACCGTGAACAAGGTGATCATCAATATAACCCTTAACGACGTGATCATCAGGCTAACCCTGAACCAGGTGATCATTTGTCTAATCCTGAACCATGTTATCATCAATGTAACCGTCAACCAGGTGATCATCAATATAATCCTTAACCAGTTGATCATGAGTCTAACCCTGAACCATATGATCATCAATCCAACCCTGAACCATGTGATCATCAATGTAACCGTCAATCAGGTGATCATCAATATAACCCTTAACCAAATAGTCATGAGTCTAACCCTGAACCATATGATCATCAATCCAACCCTGAACCATGTGATCATCAATGTAACCGTGAACCAGGTGATCATCAATATAACCCTTAACCAGGTGGTCATCAGTCTAATCCTGAACCATGTGATCATCAGGCAAATCCTGAACCATGTGATCATCAATGTAACCCTGAACCATGTGATCATCAATCTAACCATGAACTAGGTGATCATCAATATAACGTTGAACCAGGTGATCATCAGTCTAACCTCAATCTAACCCTGAACCATGTGATCATCAATCTAGTCCTGGACCATGTGATCATCAATCTAACCGTGAACAAAGTGATCATCAATGTAACCCTTAAACAGGTGATCATCAGTCTAACCCTGAACCAGGTGATCATCAGTCTAATCCTGAACCATGTGATCATCAGGCAAATCCTGAACCATATGATCATCAATGTAACCCTGAACCATGTGATCATCAATCTAACCGTGAACAAGGTGATCATCAATATAACCCTTAAACAGGTGATCATCAGTCTAACCCTGAACCAGGTGATCATCAGTCCAATCCTGAACCATGTGATCATCAATCCAACCCTGAACCATGTGATCATCAATCTAACCCTGAACCAGGTGATCATCAGTCTAACCCTGAACCATGTGATCATCAATCCAACCCTGAACCATGTGATCATCAATCCAACCCTGAACCATGTGATCATCAATCTAACCGTGAACCAGGTGATCATCAATATAACCCTTAACGAGGTGATCATCAGGCTAACCCTAAACCAGGTGATCATCAGTTTAATCCTGAACCATGTGATCATCAATCCAACCCTGAACCAGGTGATCATCAATGTAACCCTGAACCATGTGATCATCAATGTAACCCTGAACCATGTGATCATCAATCTAACCGTGAACAAGGTGATCATCAATATAACCCTTAAACAGGAGATCATCAGTCTAACCCTGAACCAGGTGATCATCAGTCCAATCCTGAACCATGTGATCATCAATCCAACCCTGGACCATGTGATCATCAGTGCAATCCTGAACCATGTGATCATCAATCCAACCCTGGACCATGTGATCATCAATCTAACCCAGAACCATGTGATCATCAATCTAATCCTGGACCATGTGATTATCAATCTAACCGTGAACAAGGTGATCATCAATAAAACCCTTAAACAGGTGATCATCAGTCTAACCCTAAACTAGGTGATCATCAATCCAACCCTGAACCATGTGATCATCAATCTAACCGTGAACCAGGTGATCATCAATATAACCCTTAACGAGGTGATCATCAGGCTAACCCTGAACCAGGTGATCATCAGTCTAATCCTGAACCATGTGATCATCAATCCAACCCTGAACCATGTGATCATCAATGTAACCGTCAACCAGGTGATTATCAGGCTAACCCTGAACAAGGTGATCAACAGTCTAACCTCGAACAATGTGATCATCAATCCAACCCTGAACCATGTGATCATCAATGTAACCATGAACCACGTGATCATGAGTCTAACCCTGAACCATATGATCAATAATCCAACCCTGAACCATGTGATCATCAATCTAACCGTCAACCAGGTGATAATCAATCTAACGTTGAACCAGGTGATCATCAGTCTAACCTCAATCTAACCCTGAACCATGTGATCATCAATCTAGTCCTGGACCATGTGATCATCAATCTAACCGTGAACAAAGTGATCATCAATGTAAGCCTTAAACAGGTGATCATCAGTCTAACCCAGAACCAGGTGATCATCAGTCCAATCCTGAAGCATTTGATCATCAGTGCAATCCTGAACCAGGTGTTCATCAGTCTAACCCTGAACCAGGTGATCATCAGTCTAACCCTGAACCATGTGATCATCAATCTAACCGTGAACAAGGTGATCATCAATATAACCCTTAAACAGGTGATCATCAGTCAAACCCTGAACCATGTGATCATCAATCCAACCCTGAACCATGTGATCATCAATCTAACCCTGAACCAGGTGATCATCAGTCTAACCCTGAACCATGTGATCATCAATCCAACCATGAACAATGTGATCATCAGTCTAACCCTGAACCATGTGATCATCAATCCAACCCTGGACCATGTGTTCATCAATCTAACCGTGAACAAGGTGATCATCAATATAACCCTTAACGACGTGATCATCAGGCTAACCCTGAACCAGGTGATCATTTGTCTAATCCTGAACCATGTGATCATCAATGTAACCGTCAACCAGGTGATCATCAATATAACCCTTAACCAGGTGGTCATGAGTCTAACCCTGAACCAAATGATCATCAATCCAACCCTGAACCATATGATCATCAATCCAACCCTGAACCATGTGATCATCAATGTAACCGTGAACCAGGTGATCATCTATATAACCCTTAACTAGGTGGTCATGAGTCTAACCCTGAACCAAATGATCATCAATCCAACCCTGAACCATTTGATCATCAATGTAACCGTCAACCAGGTGATCATTAGTCTAACCCTGAACCATATGATCATCAATCCAACCCTGAACCATGTGATCATCAATGTAACCCTGAACCAGGTGATCATTTGTCTAATCTTGAACCATGTGATCATCAATCTAACCGTGAACAAGGTGATCATCAATATAACCCTTAAACAGGAGATCATCAGTCTAACCCTGAACCAGGTGATCATCAGTCCTATCCTGAACCATCTGATCATCAATCCAACCCTGAACCATGTGATCATCAATCTAACCGTGAACCAGGTGATCATCAATATAACCCTTAACGAGGTAATCATCAGGCTAACCCTGAACCAGGTGATCATCAATCACACCATGAACAATGTGATCATCAGTCTAACCCTGAACCATGTGATCATCAATCCAACCCTGGACCATGTGTTCATCAATCTAACCGTGAACAAGGTGATCATCAATATAACCCTTAACGACGTGATCATCAGGCTAACCCTGAACCAGGTGATCATTTGTCTAATCCTGAACCATGTGATAATCAATGTAACCGTCAACCAGATGATCATCAATATAACCCTTAACCAGGTGATCATGAGTCTAACCCTGAACCATATGATCATCAATCCAACCCTGAACAATGTGATCATCAGTCTAACCCTGAACCATGTGATCATCAATCCAACCCTGGACCATGTGTTCATCAATCTAACCGTGAACAAGGTGATCATCAATATAACCCTTAACGACGTGATCATCAGGCTAACCCTGAACCAGGTGATCATTTGTCTAATCCTGAACCATGTTATCATCAATGTAACCGTCAACCAGGTGATCATCAATATAATCCTTAACCAGTTGATCATGAGTCTAACCCTGAACCATATGATCATCAATCCAACCCTGAACCATGTGATCATCAATGTAACCGTCAATCAGGTGATCATCAATATAACCCTTAACCAAATAGTCATGAGTCTAACCCTGAACCATGTGATCATCAATGTAACCGTGAACCAGGTGATTCTCAGTCTAATCTTGAACCATATGATCATCAATCCAACCCTGAACCATGTGATCATCAATCTAACCGTGAACCAGGTGATCATCAATATAACCCTTAACCAGGTGGTCATCAGTCTAATCCTGAACCATGTGATCATCAGGCAAATCCTGAACCATGTGATCATCAATGTAACCCTGAACCATGTGATCATCAATCTAACCATGAACTAGGTGATCATCAATATAACGTTGAACCAGGTGATCATCAGTCTAACCTCAATCTAACCCTGAACCATGTGATCATCAATCTAGTCCTGGACCATGTGATCATCAATCTAACCGTGAACAAAGTGATCATCAATGTAACCCTTAAACAGGTGATCATCAGTCTAACCCTGAACCAGGTGATCATCAGTCTAATCCTGAACCATGTGATCATCAGGCAAATCCTGAACCATATGATCATCAATGTAACCCTGAACCATGTGATCATCAATCTAACCGTGAACAAGGTGATCATCAATATAACCCTTAAACAGGTGATCATCAGTCTAACCCTGAACCAGGTGATCATCAGTCCAATCCTGAACCATGTGATCATCAATCCAACCCTGAACCATGTGATCATCAATCTAACCCTGAACCAGGTGATCATCAGTCTAACCCTGAACCATGTGATCATCAATCCAACCCTGAACCATGTGATCATCAATCCAACCCTGAACCATGTGATCATCAATCTAACCGTGAACCAGGTGATCATCAATATAACCCTTAACGAGGTGATCATCAGGCTAACCCTAAACCAGGTGATCATCAGTTTAATCCTGAACCATGTGATCATCAATCCAACCCTGAACCAGGTGATCATCAATGTAACCCTGAACCATGTGATCATCAATGTAACCCTGAACCATGTGATCATCAATCTAACCGTGAACAAGGTGATCATCAATATAACCCTTAAACAGGAGATCATCAGTCTAACCCTGAACCAGGTGATCATCAGTCCAATCCTGAACCATGTGATCATCAATCCAACCCTGGACCATGTGATCATCAGTGCCATCCTGAACCATGTGATCATCAATCCAACCCTGGACCATGTGATCATCAATCTAACCCAGAACCATGTGATCATCAATCTAATCCTGGACCATGTGATTATCAATCTAACCGTGAACAAGGTGATCATCAATAAAACCCTTAAACAGGTGATCATCAGTCTAACCCTAAACTAGGTGATCATCAATCCAACCCTGAACCATGTGATCATCAATCTAACCGTGAACCAGGTGATCATCAATATAACCCTTAACGAGGTGATCATCAGGCTAACCCTGAACCAGGTGATCATCAGTCTAATCCTGAACCATGTGATCATCAATCCAACCCTGAACCATGTGATCATCAATGTAACCGTCAACCAGGTGATTATCAGGCTAACCCTGAACCAGGTGTTCAACAGTCTAACCTCGAACAATGTGATCATCAATCCAACCCTGAACCATGTGATCATCAATGTAACCATGAACCACGTGATCATGAGTCTAACCCTGAACCATATGATCAATAATCCAACCCTGAACCATGTGATCATCAATCTAACCGTCAACCAGGTGATAATCAATCTAACGTTGAACCAGGTGATCATCAGTCTAACCTCAATCTAACCCTGAACCATGTGATCATCAATCTAGTCCTGGACCATGTGATCATCAATCTAACCGTGAACAAAGTGATCATCAATGTAAGCCTTAAACAGGTGATCATCAGTCTAACCCAGAACCAGGTGATCATCAGTCCAATCCTGAAGCATTTGATCATCAATCCAACCCTGGACCATGTGATCATCAGTGCAATCCTGAACCAGGTGTTCATCAGTCTAACCCTGAACCAGGTGATCATCAGTCTAACCCTGAACCATGTGATCATCAATCTAACCGTGAACAAGGTGATCATCAATATAACCCTTAAACAGGTGATCATCAGTCAAACCCTGAACCATGTGATCATCAATCCAACCCTGAACCATGTGATCATCAATCTAACCCTGAACCAGGTGATCATCAGTCTAACCCTGAACCATGTGATCATCAATCCAACCATGAACAATGTGATCATCAGTCTAACCCTGAACCATGTGATCATCAATCCAACCCTGAACCATGTGATCATCAATGTAACCGTCAACCAGGTGATCATCAATATAATCCTTAACCAGTTGATCATGAGTCTAACCCTGAACCATATGATCATCAATCCAACCCTGAACCATGTGATCATCAATGTAACCGTCAATCAGGTGATCATCAATATAACCCTTAACCAAATAGTCATGAGTCTAACCCTGAACCATATGATCATCAATCCAACCCTGAACCATGTGATCATCAATGCAACCGTGAACCAGGTGATTCTCAGTCTAATCTTGAACCATATGATCATCAATCCAACCCTGAACCATGTGATCATCAATCTAACCGTGAACCAGGTGATCATCAATATAACCCTTAACCAGGTGGTCATCAGTCTAATCCTGAACCATGTGATCATCAGGCAAATCCTGAACCATGTGATCATCAATGTAACCCTGAACCATGTGATCATCAATCTAACCGTGAACAAGGTGATCATCAATATAACGTTGAACCAGGTGATCATCAGTCTAACCTCAATCTAACCCTGAACCATGTGATCATCAATCTAGTCCTGGACCATGTGATCATCAATCTAACCGTGAACAAAGTGATCATCAATGTAACCCTTAAACAGGTGATCATCAGTCTAACCCTGAACCAGGTGATCATCAGTCTAATCCTGAACCATGTGATCATCAGGCAAATCCTGAACCATATGATCATCAATGTAACCCTGAACCATGTGATCATCAATCTAACCGTGAACAAGGTGATCATCAATATAACCCTTAAACAGGTGATCATCAGTCTAACCCTGAACCAGGTGATCATCAGTCCAATCCTGAACCATGTGATCATCAATCCAACCCTGAACCATGTGATCATCAATCTAACCCTGAACCAGGTGATCATCAGTCTAACCCTGAACCATGTGATCATCAATCCAACCCTGAACCATGTGATCATCAATCTAACCGTGAACCAGGTGATCATCAATATAACCCTTAACGAGGTGATCATCAGGCTAACCCTAAACCAGGTGATCATCAGTTTAATCCTGAACCATGTGATCATCAATCCAACCCTGAACCAGGTGATCATCAATGTAACCCTGAACCATGTGATCATCAATGTAACCCTGAACCATGTGATCATCAATCTAACCGTAAACAAGGTGATCATCAATATAACCCTTAAACAGGAGATCATCAGTCTAACCCTGAACCAGGTGATCATCAGTCCAATCTTGAACCATGTGATCATCAATCCAACCCTGGACCATGTGATCATCAGTGCAATCCTGAACCATGTGATCATCAATCCAACCCTGGACCATGTGATCATCAATCTAACCCAGAACCATGTGATCATCAATCTAATCCTGGACCATGTGATTATCAATCTAACCGTGAACAAGGTGATCATCAGTCTAACCCTAAACTAGGTGATCATCAATCCAATCCTGAACCATGTGATCATTAATCCAACCCAGAACCATTTGATCGTCAATCTAACCCTGAACCATGTGATCATCAATCTAACCATGAACCAGGTGAACATCAGTCTAACCCTGAACCATGTGATCATCAATCTAATCCTGGACCATGTGATTATCAATCTAACCGTGAACAAAGTTATCATCAATGTAACCCTTAAACAAGTGATCATCAGTCTAACCCTGAACCAGGTGATCATCAGTCCAATCCTGAACCATGTGATCATCAATCTAACCCTGAACCAGGTGATCATCAATCTAACCTTGAACCAGGTGTTTCTCAGTCTAATCTTGAACCATATGATCATCAATCCAACCCTGAACCATGTGATCATCAATCTAACCGTGAACCAGGTGATCATCAATATAACCCTTAACCAGGTGATCATCAGTCTAATCCTGAACCATGTGATCATCAATCTAACCGTGAACCAGGTGATCATCAATATAACCCTTAACCAGGTGATCATCAGTCTAACCCTGAACCATGTGATCATCAATCTAACCGTGAACCAGGTGATCATCAATCTAACCTTGAACCAGGTGTTTCTCAGTCTAATCTTGAACCATATGATCATCAATCCAACCCTGAACCATGTGATCATCAATCTAACCGTGAACCAGGTGATCATCAATATAACCCTTAACCAGGTGATCATCAGTCTAATCCTGAACCATGTGATCATCAGGCAAATCCTGGACCATCTGATCATCAATCTAACCGTCAACAAGGTGATCATCAATATAACCCTTAAACAGGTGATCATCAGTCTAACCCTGAACCAGGTGATCATCAGTCTAATCCTGAACCATGTGATCATCAATCCAACCCTGAACCATGTGATCATCAATGTAACCGTCAACCAGGTGATCATCAATATAACCCTTAACCAGGTGATCATGAGTCTAACCCTGAACCATATGATCATTAATCCAACCCTGAACCATGTGATCATCAATGTAACCGTCAACCAGGTGATCATCAATATAACCCTTAACCAGGTGATCATGAGTCTAACTCTGAACCATATGATCATTAATCCAACCCTGAACCATGTGATCATCAATGTAACCGTCAACCAGGTGATCATCAATATAACCCTTAACCAGGTGATCATGAGTCTAACCCTGAACCATATGATCATTAATCCAACCCTGAACCATTGGATCATCAATCCAACCCTGAACCATGTGATCATCATTCCAACCCTGAACCATGTGATCATCAATCTAACCCTGAACCAGGTGATCATCAGTCCAATCCTGAACCATGTGATCATCATTCCAACCCTGAACCATGTGATCATCAATCTAACCCTGAACCAGGTGATCATCAATCTAACCTTGAACCAGGTGTTTCTCAGTCTAATCTTGAACCATATGATCATCAATCCAACCCTGAACCATGTGATCATCAATCTAACCGTGAACCAGGTGATCATCAATATAACCCTTAACCAGGTGATCATCAGTCTAATCCTGAACCATGTGATCATCAATCTAACCGTGAACCAGGTGATCATCAATATAACCCTTAACCAGGTGATCATCAGTCTAACCCTGAACCATGTGATCATCAATCTAACCGTGAACCAGGTGATCATCAATCTAACCTTGAACCAGGTGTTTCTCAGTCTAATCTTGAACCATATGATCATCAATCCAACCCTGAACCATGTGATCATCAATCTAACCGTGAACCAGGTGATCATCAATATAACCCTTAACCAGGTGATCATCAGTCTAATCCTGAACCATGTGATCATCAGGCAAATCCTGGACCATCTGATCATCAATCTAACCGTCAACAAGGTGATCATCAATATAACCCTTAAACAGGTGATCATCAGTCTAACCCTGAACCAGGTGATCATCAGTCTAATCCTGAACCATGTGATCATCAATCCAACCCTGAACCATGTGATCATCAATGTAACCGTCAACCAGGTGATCATCAATATAACCCTTAACCAGGTGATCATGAGTCTAACCCTGAACCATATGATCATTAATCCAACCCTGAACCATGTGATCATCAATGTAACCGTCAACCAGGTGATCATCAATATAACCCTTAACCAGGTGATCATGAGTCTAACCCTGAACCATATGATCATTAATCCAACCCTGAACCATTGGATCATCAATGTAACCGTCAACCAGGTGATCATCAATATAACCCTTAACCAGGTGATCATGAGTCTAACCCTGAACCATATGATCATTAATCCAACCCTGAACCATGTGATCATCAATGTAACCGTCAACCAGGTGATCATCAATATAACCCTTAACCAGGTGATCATGAGTCTAACCCTGAACCATATGATCATTAATCCAACCCTGAACCATGTGATCATCAATGTAACCGTCAACCAGGTGATCATCAATATAACCCTTAACCAGGTGATCATGAGTCTAACTCTGAACCATATGATCATTAATCCAACCCTGAACCATGTGATCATCAATGTAACCGTCAACCAGGTGATCATCAATATAACCCTTAACCAGGTGATCATGAGTCTAACCCTGAACCATATGATCATTAATCCAACCCTGAACCATTGGATCATCAATGTAACCGTCAACCAGGTGATCATCAATATAACCCTTAACCAGGTGATCATGAGTCTAACCCTGAACCATATGATCATTAATCCAACCCTGAACCATGTGATCATCAATGTAACCGTCAACCAGGTGATCATCAATATAACCCTTAACCAGGTGATCATGAGTCTAACCCTGAACCATATGATCATCAATCCAACCCTGAACCATGTGATCATCAATCTAACCGTGAACCAGGTGATCATCAATCTAACCTTGAACCAGGTGTTTCTCAGTCTAATCTTGAACCATATGATCATCAATCCAACCCTGAACCATGTGATCATCAATCTAACCGTGAACCAGGTGATCATCAATATAACCCTTAACCAGGTGATCATCAGTCTAATCCTGAACCATGTGATCATCAATGTAACCCTGAACCATGTGATCATCAATCTAACCGTGAACAAGGTGATCATCAATATAACCCTTAAACAGGTGATAATCAGTCTAACCCTGAACCAGGTGATCATCAGTCCAATCCTGAACCATGTGATCATCATTCCAACCCTGAACCATGTGATCATCAATCTAACCCTGAACCAGGTGATCATCAGTCCAATCCTGAACCATGTGATCATCATTCCAACCCTGAACCATGTGATCATCAATCTAACCCTGAACCAGGTGATCATCAATCTAACCTTGAACCAGGTGTTTCTCAGTCTAATCTTGAACCATATGATCATCAATCCAACCCTGAACCATATGATCATCAATCCAACCCTGAACCATGTGATCATCAATCTAACCGTGAACCAGGTGATCATCAATATAACCCTTAACCAGGTGATCATCAGTCTAATCCTGAACCATGTGATCATCAATGTAACCCTGAACCATGTGATTATCAATCTAACCGTGAACAAGGTGATCATCAATATAACCCTTAAACAGGTGATAATCAGTCTAACCCTGAACCAGGTGATCATCAGTCCAATCCTGAACCATGTGATCATCATTCCAACCCTGAACCATGTGATCATCAATCTAACCGTGAACCAGGTGATCATCAATATAACCCTTAACCAGGTGATCATCAGTCTAACCCTGAACCATGTGATCATCAATCTAACCGTGAACCAGGTGATCATCAATCTAACCTTGAACCAGGTGTTTCTCAGTCTAATCTTGAACCATATGATCATCAATCCAACCCTGAACCATGTGATCATCAATCTAACCGTGAACCAGGTGATCATCAATATAACCCTTAACCAGGTGATCATCAGTCTAATCCTGAACCATGTGATCATCAGGCAAATCCTGGACCATCTGATCATCAATCTAACCGTCAACAAGGTGATCATCAATATAACCCTTAAACAGGTGATCATCAGTCTAACCCTGAACCAGGTGATCATCAGTCTAATCCTGAACCATGTGATCATCAATGTAACCGTCAACCAGGTGATCATCAATATAACCCTTAACCAGGTGATCATGAGTCTAACCCTGAACCATATGATCATTAATCCAACCCTGAACCATGTGATCATCAATGTAACCGTCAACCAGGTGATCATCAATATAACCCTTAACCAGGTGATCATGAGTCTAACTCTGAACCATATGATCATTAATCCAACCCTGAACCATGTGATCATCAATGTAACCGTCAACCAGGTGATCATCAATATAACCCTTAACCAGGTGATCATGAGTCTAACCCTGAACCATATGATCATTAATCCAACCCTGAACCATTGGATCATCAATCCAACCCTGAACCATGTGATCATCAATCTAACCGTGAACCAGGTGATCATCAATCTAACCTTGAACCAGGTGTTTCTCAGTCTAATCTTGAACCATATGATCATCAATCCAACCCTGAACCATGTGATCATCAATCTAACCGTGAACCAGGTGATCATCAATATAACCCTTAACCAGGTGATCATCAGTCTAATCCTGAACCATGTGATCATCAATGTAACCCTGAACCATGTGATCATCAATCTAACCGTGAACAAGGTGATCATTAATATAACCCTTAAACAGGTGATAATCAGTCTAACCCTGAACCAGGTGATCATCAGTCCAATCCTGAACCATGTGATCATCATTCCAACCCTGAACCATGTGATCATCAATCTAACCCTGAACCAGGTGATCATCAGTCCAATCCTGAACCATGTGATCATCATTCCAACCCTGAACCATGTGATCATCAATCTAACCCTGAACCAGGTGATCATCAATCTAACCTTGAACCAGGTGTTTCTCAGTCTAATCTTGAACCATATGATCATCAATCCAACCCTGAACCATGTGATCATCAATCTAACCGTGAACCAGGTGATCATCAATATAACCCTTAACCAGGTGATCATCAGTCTAATCCTGAACCATGTGATCATCAATCTAACCGTGAACCAGGTGATCATCAATATAACCCTTAACCAGGTGATCATCAGTCTAACCCTGAACCATGTGATCATCAATCTAACCGTGAACCAGGTGATCATCAATCTAACCTTGAACCAGGTGTTTCTCAGTCTAATCTTGAACCATATGATCATCAATCCAACCCTGAACCATGTGATCATCAATCTAACCGTGAACCAGGTGATCATCAATATAACCCTTAACCAGGTGATCATCAGTCTAATCCTGAACCATGTGATCATCAGGCAAATCCTGGACCATCTGATCATCAATCTAACCGTCAACAAGGTGATCATCAATATAACCCTTAAACAGGTGATCATCAGTCTAACCCTGAACCAGGTGATCATCAGTCTAATCCTGAACCATGTGATCATCAATCCAACCCTGAACCATGTGATCATCAATGTAACCGTCAACCAGGTGATCATCAATATAACCCTTAACCAGGTGATCATGAGTCTAACCCTGAACCATATGATCATTAATCCAACCCTGAACCATGTGATCATCAATGTAACCGTCAACCAGGTGATCATCAATATAACCCTTAACCAGGTGATCATGAGTCTAACCCTGAACCATATGATCATTAATCCAACCCTGAACCATTGGATCATCAATGTAACCGTCAACCAGGTGATCATCAATATAACCCTTAACCAGGTGATCATGAGTCTAACCCTGAACCATATGATCATTAATCCAACCCTGAACCATGTGATCATCAATGTAACCGTCAACCAGGTGATCATCAATATAACCCTTAACCAGGTGATCATGAGTCTAACCCTGAACCATATGATCATTAATCCAACCCTGAACCATGTGATCATCAATGTAACCGTCAACCAGGTGATTATCAATATAACCCTTAACCAGGTGATCATGAGTCTAACCCTGAACCATATGATCATCATTCCAACCCTGAACCATGTGATCATCAATCTAACCGTGAACCAGGTGATCATCAATCTAACCTTGAACCAGGTGTTTCTCAGTCTAATCTTGAACCATATGATCATCAATCCAACCCTGAACCATGTGATCATCAATCTAACCGTGAACCAGGTGATCATCAATATAACCCTTAACCAGGTGATCATCAGTCTAATCCTGAACCATGTGATCATCAATGTAACCCTGAACCATGTGATCATCAATCTAACCGTGAACAAGGTGATCATCAATATAACCCTTAAACAGGTGATAATCAGTCTAACCCTGAACCAGGTGATCATCAGTCCAATCCTGAACCATGTGATCATCATTCCAACCCTGAACCATGTGATCATCAATCTAACCCTGAACCAGGTGATCATCAGTCCAATCCTGAACCATGTGATCATCATTCCAACCCTGAACCATGTGATCATCAATCTAACCCTGAACCAGGTGATCATCAATCTAACCTTGAACCAGGTGTTTCTCAGTCTAATCTTGAACCATATGATCATCAATCCAACCCTGAACCATATGATCATCAATCCAACCCTGAACCATGTGATCATCAATCTAACCGTGAACCAGGTGATCATCAATATAACCCTTAACCAGGTGATCATCAGTCTAATCCTGAACCATGTGATCATCAATGTAACCCTGAACCATGTGATCATCAATCTAACCGTGAACAAGGTGATCATCAATATAACCCTTAAACAGGTGATAATCAGTCTAACCCTGAACCAGGTGATCATCAGTCCAATCCTGAACCATGTGATCATCATTCCAACCCTGAACCATGTGATCATCAATCTAACCCTGAACCAGGTGATCATCAATCTAACCTTGAACCAGGTGTTTCTCAGTCTAATCTTGAACCATATGATCATCAATCCAACCCTGAACCATGTGATCATCAATCTAACCGTGAACCAGGTGATCATCAATATAACCCTTAACCAGGTGATCATCAGTCTAATCCTGAACCATGTGATCATCAATCTAACCGTGAACCAGGTGATCATCAATATAACCCTTAACCAGGTGATCATCAGTCTAACCCTGAACCATGTGATCATCAATCTAACCGTGAACCAGGTGATCATCAATCTAACCTTGAACCAGGTGTTTCTCAGTCTAATCTTGAACCATATGATCATCAATCCAACCCTGAACCATGTGATCATCAATCTAACCGTGAACCAGGTGATCATCAATCTAACCTTGAACCAGGTGTTTCTCAGTCTAATCTTGAACCATATGATCATCAATCCAACCCTGAACCATGTGATCATCAATCTAACCGTGAACCAGGTGATCATCAATATAACCCTTAACCAGGTGATCATCAGTCTAATCCTGAACCATGTGATCATCAGGCAAATCCTGGACCATCTGATCATCAATCTAACCGTCAACAAGGTGATCATCAATATAACCCATAAACAGGTGATCATCAGTCTAATCCTGAACCAGGTGATCATCAGTCTAATCCTGAACCATGTGATCATCAATGTAACCGTCAACCAGGTGATCATCAATATAACCCTTAACCAGGTGATCATGAGTCTAACCCTGAACCATATGATCATTAATCCAACCCTGAACCATGTGATCATCAATGTAACCGTCAACCAGGTGATCATCAATATAACCCTTAACCAGGTGATCATGAGTCTAACTCTGAACCATATGATCATTAATCCAACCCTGAACCATTGGATCATCAATCCAACCCTGAACCATGTGATCATCAATCTAACCGTGAACCAGGTGATCATCAATCTAACCTTGAACCAGGTGTTTCTCAGTCTAATCTTGAACCATATGATCATCAATCCAACCCTGAACCATGTGATCATCAATCTAACCGTGAACCAGGTGATCATCAATATAACCCTTAACCAGGTGATCATCAGTCTAATCCTGAACCATGTGATCATCAATGTAACCCTGAACCATGTGATCATCAATCTAACCGTGAACAAGGTGATCATCAATATAACCCTTAAACAGGTGATAATCAGTCTAACCCTGAACCAGGTGATCATCAGTCCAATCCTGAACCATGTGATCATCATTCCAACCCTGAACCATGTGATCATCAATCTAACCCTGAACCAGGTGATCATCAGTCCAATCCTGAACCATGTGATCATCATTCCAACCCTGAACCATGTGATCATCAATCTAACCCTGAACCAGGTGATCATCAATCTAACCTTGAACCAGGTGTTTCTCAGTCTAATCTTGAACCATATGATCATCAATCCAACCCTGAACCATGTGATCATCAATCTAACCGTGAACCAGGTGATCATCAATATAACCCTTAACCAGGTGATCATCAGTCTAATCCTGAACCATGTGATCATCAATCTAACCGTGAACCAGGTGATCATCAATATAACCCTTAACCAGGTGATCATCAGTCTAACCCTGAACCATGTGATCATCAATCTAACCGTGAACCAGGTGATCATCAATCTAACCTTGAACCAGGTGTTTCTCAGTCTAATCTTGAACCATATGATCATCAATCCAACCCTGAACCATGTGATCATCAATCTAACCGTGAACCAGGTGATCATCAATATAACCCTTAACCAGGTGATCATCAGTCTAATCCTGAACCATGTGATCATCAGGCAAATCCTGGACCATCTGATCATCAATCTAACCGTCAACAAGGTGATCATCAATATAACCCTTAAACAGGTGATCATCAGTCTAACCCTGAACCAGGTGATCATCAGTCTAATCCTGAACCATGTGATCATCAATCCAACCCTGAACCATGTGATCATCAATGTAACCGTCAACCAGGTGATCATCAATATAACCCTTAACCAGGTGATCATGAGTCTAACCCTGAACCATATGATCATTAATCCAACCCTGAACCATGTGATCATCAATGTAACCGTCAACCAGGTGATCATCAATATAACCCTTAACCAGGTGATCATGAGTCTAACCCTGAACCATATGATCATTAATCCAACCCTGAACCATTGGATCATCAATGTAACCGTCAACCAGGTGATCATCAATATAACCCTTAACCAGGTGATCATGAGTCTAACCCTGAACCATATGATCATTAATCCAACCCTGAACCATGTGATCATCAATGTAACCGTCAACCAGGTGATCATCAATATAACCCTTAACCAGGTGATCATGAGTCTAACCCTGAACCATATGATCATTAATCCAACCCTGAACCATGTGATCATCAATGTAACCGTCAACCAGGTGATTATCAATATAACCCTTAACCAGGTGATCATGAGTCTAACCCTGAACCATATGATCATCAATCCAACCCTGAACCATGTGATCATCAATGTAACCGTGAACCAGGTGATTATCAATCTAACCTTGAACCAGGTGTTTCTCAGTCTAATCTTGAACCATATGATCATCAATCCAACCCTGAACCATGTGATCATCAATCTAACCGTGAACCAGGTGATCATCAATATAACCCTTAACCAGGTGATCATCAGTCTAATCCTGAACCATGTGATCATCAGGCAAATCCTGAACCATGTGATCATCAATGTAACCCTGAACCATGTGATCATCAATCTAACCGTGAACAAGGTGATCATCAATATAACCCTTAAACAGGTGATAATCAGTCTAACCCTGAACCAGGTGATCATCAGTCCAATCCTGAACCATGTGATCATCATTCCAACCCTGAACCATGTGATCATCAATCTAACCCTGAACCAGGTGATCATCAGTCCAATCCTGAACCATGTGATCATCAATCTAACCCTGAACCAGGTGATCATCAGTCTAACCCTGAACCATGTGATCATCAATCCAACCCTGAACCATGTGATCATCAAACTAACCCTGAACAATGTGATCATCAGTCTAACCCTGGACCATGTGATCATCAATCTAACCGTGAACAAGGTGATCATCAATATAACCCTTAAACAGGTGATCATCAATCTAACCCTGAACCAGGTGATCATCAGTCTAACCCTGAACCATGTGATCATCAATCCAACCCTGAACCATGTGATCATCAAACTAACCCTGAACAATGTGATCATCAGTCTAACCCTGGACCATGTGATCATCAATCTAACCGTGAACAAGGTGATCATCAATATAACCCTTAAACAGGTGATCATCAATATAACCGTGAACAAGGTGATCATCAATATAACCCTTAAACAGGTGATCATCAGTCTAACCCTGAACAATGTGATCATCAGTCTAACCCTGGACCATGTGATCATCAATCTAACCGTGAACAAGGTGATCATCAATATAACCCTTAAACAGGTGATCATCAATATAACCCTTAACGAAGTGATCATCAGGCTAAGCCTGAACCAGGTGATCATCAGTCTAATCCTGAACCATGTGATCATCAATGTAACCGTCAACCAGGTGATCATGAGTCTAACCCTGAACCATATGTTCATCAATCCAACCCTGAACCATGTGATCATCAGGCAAATCCTGAACCATGTGATCATCAATGTAACCCTGAACCATGTGATCATCAATCTAACCGTGAACAAGGTGATCATCAATATAACCCTTAAACAGGAGATCATCAGTCTAACCCTGAACCAGGTGATCATCAGTCTAATCCTGAACCATGTGATCATCAATCCAACCCTGAACCATGTGTTCATCAATGTAACCCTTAACCAGGTGTTCATGAGTCTAACCCTGAACCATATGATCATCAATCCAACCCTGAACCATGTGATCATCAATCTAACCCTGAACCAGGTGATCATCAGTCTAACCCTGAACCATGTGATCATCAATCCAACCCTGAACAATGTGATCATCAATCTAACCCTGAACCAGGTGATCATCAGTCTAACCCTGAACCATGTGATCATCAATCCAACCCTGAACAATGTGATCATCAGTCTAACCCTGAACCATGTGATCATCAATGTAACCCTGAACCATGTGATCATCAATCTAACCGTGAACAAGGTGATCATCAATATAACCCTTAAACAGGTGATCATCAGTCTAACCCTGAACCAGGTGATCATCAGTCTAATCCTGATCCATGTGATCATCAATCCAACCCTGAACCATGTGATCATCAATGTAACCGTCAATCAGGTGATCATCAATATAACCCTTAACCAGGTGATCATGAGTCTAACCCTGAACCATATGATCATCAATCCAACCCTGAACCATGTGATCGCCAATGTAACTGTCAACCAGGTGATCATCAATATAACCCTTAACCAGGTGATCATGAGTCTAACCCTGAACCATATGATCATTAATCCAACCCTGAACCATGTGATCATCAATGTAACCGTGAACAAGGTGATCATCAATATAACCCTTAAACAGGTGATCATCAGTCTAACCCTGAACCAGGTGATCATCAGTCTAATCCTGAACCATGTGATCATCAATACAACCCTGAACCATGTGATCATCAATGTAACCGTCAACCAGGTGATCATCAATATAACCCTTAACCAGGTGATCATGAGTCTAACCCTGAACCATATGATCATTAATCCAACCCTGAACCATGTCATCATCAATGTAACCGTCAACCAGGTGATCATCAATATAACCCTTAACCAGGTGATCATGAGTCTAACCCTGAACCATATGATCATTAATCCAACCCTGAACCATGTGATCATCAATGTAACCGTCAACCAGGTGATCATCAATATAACCCTTAACCAGGTGATCATGAGTCTAACCCTGAACCATATGATCATTAATCCAACCCTGAACCATGTGATCATCAATGTAACCGTCAACCAGGTGATCATCAATATAACCCTTAACCAGGTGATCATGAGTCTAACCCTGAACCATATGATCATCAATCCAACCCTGAACCATGTGATCATCAACCTAACCGTGAACCAGGTGATCATCAATCTAACCTTGAACCAGGTGTTTCTCAGTCTAATCTTGAACCATATGATCATCAATCCAACCCTGAACCATGTGATCATCAATCTAACCGTGAACCAGGTGATCATCAATATAACCCTTAACCAGGTGATCATCAGTCTAATCCTGAACCATGTGATCATCAATCTAACCGTGAACCAGGTGATCATCAATATAACCCTTAACCAGGTGATCATCAGTCTAACCCTGAACCATGTGATCATCAATCTAACCGTGAACCAGGTGATCATCAATCTAACCTTGAACCAGGTGTTTCTCAGTCTAATCTTGAACCATATGATCATCAATCCAACCCTGAACCATGTGATCATCAATCTAACCGTGAACCAGGTGATCATCAATATAACCCTTAACCAGGTGATCATCAGTCTAATCCTGAACCATGTGATCATCAGGCAAATCCTGGACCATCTGATCATCAATCTAACCGTCAACAAGGTGATCATCAATATAACCCTTAAACAGGTGATCATCAGTCTAACCCTGAACCAGGTGATCATCAGTCTAATCCTGAACCATGTGATCATCAATCCAACCCTGAACCATGTGATCATCAATGTAACCGTCAACCAGGTGATCATCAATATAACCCTTAACCAGGTGATCATGAGTCTAACCCTGAAATATATGATCATTAATCCAACCCTGAACCATGTGATCATCAATCTAACCGTGAACCAGGTGATCATCAATATAACCCTTAACCAGGTGATCATCAGTCTAACCCTGAACCATGTGATCATCAATCTAACCGTGAACCAGGTGATCATCAATCTAACCTTGAACCAGGTGTTTCTCAGTCTAATCTTGAACCATATGATCATCAGTCCAACCCTGAACCATGTGATCATCAATCTAACCGTGAACCAGGTGATCATCAATATAACCCTTAACCAGGTGATCATCAGTCTAATCCTGAACCATGTGATCATCAGGCAAATCCTGGACCATCTGATCATCAATCTAACCGTCAACAAGGTGATCATCAATATAACCCTTAAACAGGTGATCATCAGTCTAATCCTGAACCATGTGATCATCAATCCAACCCTGAACCATGTGATCATCAATGTAACCGTCAACCAGGTGATCATCAATATAACCCTTAACCAGGTGATCATGAGTCTAACCCTGAACCATATGATCATTAATCCAACCCTGAACCATGTGATCATCAATGTAACCGTCAACCAGGTGATCATCAATATAACCCTTAACCAGGTGATCATGAGTCTAACTCTGAACCATATGATCATTAATCCAACCCTGAACCATGTGATCATCAATGTAACCGTCAACCAGGTGATCATCAATATAACCCTTAACCAGGTGATCATGAGTCTAACCCTGAACCATATGATCATTAATCCAACCCTGAACCATTGGATCATCAATGTAACCGTCAACCAGGTGATCATCAATATAACCCTTAACCAGGTGATCATGAGTCTAACCCTGAACCATATGATCATTAATCCAACCCTGAACCATGTGATCATCAATGTAACCGTCAACCAGGTGATCATCAATATAACCCTTAACCAGGTGATCATGAGTCTAACCCTGAACCATATGATCATTAATCCAACCCTGAACCATGTGATCATCAATGTAACCGTCAACCAGGTGATCATCAATATAACCCTTAACCAGGTGATCATGAGTCTAACCCTGAACCATATGATCATCAATCCAACCCTGAACCATGTGATCATCAATCTAACCGTGAACCAGGTGATCATCAATCTAACCTTGAACCAGGTGTTTCTCAGTCTAATCTTGAACCATATGATCATCAATCCAACCCTGAACCATGTGATCATCAATCTAACCGTGAACCAGGTGATCATCAATATAACCCTTAACCAGGTGATCATCAGTCTAATCCTGAACCATGTGATCATCAATGTAACCCTGAACCATGTGATCATCAATCTAACCGTGAACAAGGTGATCATCAATATAACCCTTAAACAGGTGATAATCAGTCTAACCCTGAACCAGGTGATCATCAGTCCAATCCTGAACCATGTGATCATCATTCCAACCCTGAACCATGTGATCATCAATCTAACCCTGAACCAGGTGATCATCAGTCCAATCCTGAACCATGTGATCATCATTCCAACCCTGAACCATGTGATCATCAATCTAACCCTGAACCAGGTGATCATCAATCTAACCTTGAACCAGGTGTTTCTCAGTCTAATCTTGAACCATATGATCATCAATCCAACCCTGAACCATGTGATCATCAATCTAACCGTGAACCAGGTGATCATCAATATAACCCTTAACCAGGTGATCATCAGTCTAATCCTGAACCATGTGATCATCAATCTAACCGTGAACCAGGTGATCATCAATATAACCCTTAACCAGGTGATCATCAGTCTAACCCTGAACCATGTGATCATCAATCTAACCGTGAACCAGGTGATCATCAATCTAACCTTGAACCAGGTGTTTCTCAGTCTAATCTTGAACCATATGATCATCAATCCAACCCTGAACCATGTGATCATCAATCTAACCCTGAACCAGGTGATCATCAGTCCAATCCTGAACCATGTGATCATCATTCCAACCCTGAACCATGTGATCATCAATCTAACCCTGAACCAGGTGATCATCAATCTAACCTTGAACCAGGTGTTTCTCAGTCTAATCTTGAACCATATGATCATCAATCCAACCCTGAACCATGTGATCATCAATCTAACCGTGAACCAGGTGATCATCAATATAACCCTTAACCAGGTGATCATCAGTCTAATCCTGAACCATGTGATCATCAATCTAACCGTGAACCAGGTGATCATCAATATAACCCTTAACCAGGTGATCATCAGTCTAACCCTGAACCATGTGATCATCAATCTAACCGTGAACCAGGTGATCATCAATCTAACCTTGAACCAGGTGTTTCTCAGTCTAATCTTGAACCATATGATCATCAATCCAACCCTGAACCATGTGATCATCAATCTAACCGTGAACCAGGTGATCATCAATATAACCCTTAACCAGGTGATCATCAGTCTAATCCTGAACCATGTGATCATCAGGCAAATCCTGGACCATCTGATCATCAATCTAACCGTCAACAAGGTGATCATCAATATAACCCTTAAACAGGTGATCATCAGTCTAACCCTGAACCAGGTGATCATCAGTCTAATCCTGAACCATGTGATCATCAATCCAACCCTGAACCATGTGATCATCAATGTAACCGTCAACCAGGTGATCATCAATATAACCCTTAACCAGGTGATCATGAGTCTAACCCTGAACCATATGATCATTAATCCAACCCTGAACCATGTGATCATCAATGTAACCGTCAACCAGGTGATCATCAATATAACCCTTAACCAGGTGATCATGAGTCTAACTCTGAACCATATGATCATTAATCCAACCCTGAACCATGTGATCATCAATGTAACCGTCAACCAGGTGATCATCAATATAACCCTTAACCAGGTGATCATGAGTCTAACCCTGAACCATATGATCATTAATCCAACCCTGAACCATTGGATCATCAATCCAACCCTGAACCATGTGATCATCAATCTAACCGTGAACCAGGTGATCATCAATCTAACCTTGAACCAGGTGTTTCTCAGTCTAATCTTGAACCATATGATCATCAATCCAACCCTGAACCATGTGATCATCAATCTAACCGTGAACCAGGTGATCATCAATATAACCCTTAACCAGGTGATCATCAGTCTAATCCTGAACCATGTGATCATCAATGTAACCCTGAACCATGTGATCATCAATCTAACCGTGAACAAGGTGATCATCAATATAACCCTTAAACAGGTGATAATCAGTCTAACCCTGAACCAGGTGATCATCAGTCCAATCCTGAACCATGTGATCATCATTCCAACCCTGAACCATGTGATCATCAATCTAACCCTGAACCAGGTGATCATCAGTCCAATCCTGAACCATGTGATCATCATTCCAACCCTGAACCATGTGATCATCAATCTAACCCTGAACCAGGTGATCATCAATCTAACCTTGAACCAGGTGTTTCTCAGTCTAATCTTGAACCATATGATCATCAATCCAACCCTGAACCATGTGATCATCAATCTAACCTTGAACCAGGTGATCATCAATATAACCCTTAACCAGGTGATCATCAGTCTAATCCTGAACCATGTGATCATCAATCTAACCGTGAACCAGGTGATCATCAATATAACCCTTAACCAGGTGATCATCAGTCTAACCCTGAACCATGTGATCATCAATCTAACCGTGAACCAGGTGATCATCAATCTAACCTTGAACCAGGTGTTTCTCAGTCTAATCTTGAACCATATGATCATCAATCCAACCCTGAACCATGTGATCATCAATCTAACCGTGAACCAGGTGATCATCAATATAACCCTTAACCAGGTGATCATCAGTCTAATCCTGAACCATGTGATCATCAGGCAAATCCTGGACCATCTGATCATCAATCTAACCGTCAACAAGGTGATCATCAATATAACCCTTAAACAGGTGATCATCAGTCTAACCCTGAACCAGGTGATCATCAGTCTAATCCTGAACCATGTGATCATCAATCCAACCCTGAACCATGTGATCATCAATGTAACCGTCAACCAGGTGATCATCAATATAACCCTTAACCAGGTGATCATGAGTCTAACCCTGAACCATATGATCATTAATCCAACCATGAACCATGTGATCATCAATGTAACCGTCAACCAGGTGATCATCAATATAACCCTTAACCAGGTGATCATGAGTCTAACCCTGAACCATATGATCATTAATCCAACCCTGAACCATGTGATCATCAATGTAACCGTCGACCAGGTGATCATCAATATAACCCTTAACCAGGTGATCATGAGTCTAACCCTGAACCATATGATCATTAATCCAACCCTGAACCATGTGATCATCAATGTAACCGTCAACCAGGTGATCATCAATATAACCCTTAACCAGGTGATCATGAGTCTAACCCTGAACCATATGATCATTAATCCAACCCTGAACCATGTGATCATCAATGTAACCGTCAACCAGGTGATCATCAATATAACCCTTAACCAGGTGATCATGAGTCTAACCCTGAACCATATGATCATCAATCCAACCCTGAACCATGTGATCATCAATCTAACCGTGAACCAGGTGATCATCAATATAACCCTTAACCAGGTGATCATCAGTCTAATCCTGAACCATGTGATCATCAGGCAAATCCTGAACCATGTGATCATCAATGTAACCCTGAACCATGTGATCATCAATCTAACCGTGAACAAGGTGATCATCAATATAACCCTTAAACAGGTGATAATCAGTCTAACCCTGAACCAGGTGATCATCAGTCCAATCCTGAACCATGTGATCATCATTCCAACCCTGAACCATGTGATCATCAATCTAACCCTGAACCAGGTGATCATCAGTCCAATCCTGAACCATGTGATCATCATTCCAACCCTGAACCATGTGATCATCAATCTAACCCTGAACCAGGTGATCATCAGTCTAACACTGAACCATGTGATCATCAATCCAACCCTGAACCATGTGATCATCAAACTAACCCTGAACAATGTGATCATCAGTCTAACCCTGGACCATGTGATCATCAATCTAACCGTGAACAAGGTGATCATCAATATAACCCTTAAACAGGTGATCATCAATATAACCCTTAACGAAGTGATCATCAGGCTAACCCTGAACAAGGTGATCATTTGTCTAATCCTGAACCATGTGATCATCAATCCAACCCTGATCCATTTGATCATCAATGTAACCGTGAACCAGGTGATCATCAATATAACCCTTAACGAAGCGATCATCAGGCTAACCCTGAACCAGGTGATCATCAGTCTAATCCTGAACCATGTGATCATCAATCCAACCCTGAACCATGTGATCATCAATGTAACCGTCAACCAGGTGATCATGAGTCTAACCCTGAACCATATGTTCATCAATCCAACCCTGAACCATGTGATCATCAATGTAACCCTGAACCATGTGATCATCAATCTAACCGTGAACAAGGTGATCATCAATATAACCCTTAAACAGGAGATCATCAGTCTAACCCTGAACCAGGTGATCATCAGTCTAATCCTGAACCATGTGATCATCAATCCAACCCTGAACCATGTGTTCATCAATGTAACCCTTAACCAGGTGTTCATGAGTCTAACCCTGAACCATATGATCATCAATCCAACCCTGAACCATGTTATCATCAATGTAACCGTGAACCAGGTAATCATCTATATAACCCTTAACCAGGTGAACATGAGTCTAACCCTGAACCATATGATCATCAATCCAACCCTGAACCATGTGATCATCAATCTAACTGTGAACCAGGTGATAATCAATATAACCCTTAAACAGGTGATCATCAGTCTAACCCTGAACCAGGTGATCATCAGTCTAATCCTGAACCATGTGATCATCAATCCAACCCTGAACCATGTGATCATCAATGTAACCGTCAACCAGGTGATCATCAATATAACCCTTAACCAGGTGATCATGAGTCTAACCCTGAACCATATGATCATTAATCCAACCCTGAACCATTGGATCATCAATGTAACCGTCAACCAGGTGATCATCAATATAACCCTTAACCAGGTGATCATGAGTCTAACCCTGAACCATATGATCATTAATCCAACCCTGAACCATGTGATCATCAATGTAACCGTCAACCAGGTGATCATCAATATAACCCTTAACCAGGTGATCATGAGTCTAACCCTGAACCATATGATCATTAATCCAACCCTGAACCATGTGATCATCAATGTAACCGTCAACCAGGTGATCATCAATATAACCCTTAACCAGGTGATCATGAGTCTAACTCTGAACCATATGATCATTAATCCAACCCTGAACCATGTGATCATCAATGTAACCGTCAACCAGGTGATCATCAATATAACCCTTAACCAGGTGATCATGAGTCTAACCCTGAACCATATGATCATTAATCCAACCCTGAACCATTGGATCATCAATGTAACCGTCAACCAGGTGATCATCAATATAACCCTTAACCAGGTGATCATGAGTCTAACCCTGAACCATATGATCATTAATCCAACCCTGAACCATGTGATCATCAATGTAACTGTCAACCAGGTGATCATCAATATAACCCTTAACCAGTTGATCATGAGTCTAACCCTGAACCATATGATCATCAATCCAACCCTGAACCATGTGATCATCAATCTAACCGTGAACCAGGTGATCATCAATCTAACCTTGAACCAGGTGTTTCTCAGTCTAATCTTGAACCATATGATCATCAATCCAACCCTGAACCATGTGATCATCAATCTAACCGTGAACCAGGTGATCATCAATATAACCCTTAACCAGGTGATCATCAGTCTAATCCTGAACCATGTGATCATCAATGTAACCCTGAACCATGTGATCATCAATCTAACCGTGAACAAGGTGATCATCAATATAACCCTTAAACAGGTGATAATCAGTCTAACCCTGAACCAGGTGATCATCAGTCCAATCCTGAACCATGTGATCATCATTCCAACCCTGAACCATGTGATCATCAATCTAACCCTGAACCAGGTGATCATCAGTCCAATCCTGAACCATGTGATCATCATTCCAACCCTGAACCATGTGATCATCAATCTAACCCTGAACCAGGTGATCATCAATCTAACCTTGAACCAGGTGTTTCTCAGTCTAATCTTGAACCATATGATCATCAATCCAACCCTGAACCATATGATCATCAATCCAACCCTGAACCATGTGATCATCAATCTAACCGTGAACCAGGTGATCATCAATATAACCCTTAACCAGGTGATCATCAGTCTAATCCTGAACCATGTGATCATCAATGTAACCCTGAACCATGTGATCATCAATCTAACCGTGAACAAGGTGATCATCAATATAACCCTTAAACAGGTGATAATCAGTCTAACCCTGAACCAGGTGATCATCAGTCCAATCCTGAACCATGTGATCATCATTCCAACCCTGAACCATGTGATCATCAATCTAACCCTGAACCAGGTGATCATCAGTCCAATCCTGAACCATGTGATCATCATTCCAACCCTGAACCATGTGATCATCAATCTAACCCTGAACCAGGTGATCATCAATCTAACCTTGAACCAGGTGTTTCTCAGTCTAATCTTGAACCATGTGATCATCAATGTAACCCTGAACCATGTGATAATCAATCTAACCGTGAACCAGGTGATCATCAATATAACCCTTAACCAGGTGATCATCAGTCTAATCCTGAACCATGTGATCATCAATCTAACCGTGAACCAGGTGATCATCAATATAACCCTTAACCAGGTGATCATCAGTCTAACCCTGAACCATGTGATCATCAATCTAACCGTGAACCAGGTGATCATCAATCTAACCTTGAACCAGGTGTTTCTCAGTCTAATCTTGAACCATATGATCATCAATCCAACCCTGAACCATGTGATCATCAATCTAACCGTGAACCAGGTGATCATCAATATAACCCTTAACCAGGTGATCATCAGTCTAATCCTGAACCATGTGATCATCAGGCAAATCCTGGACCATCTGATCATCAATCTAACCGTCAACAAGTTGATCATCAATATAACCCTTAAACAGGTGATCATCAGTCTAACCCTGAACCAGGTGATCATCAGTCTAATCCTGAACCATGTGATCATCAATGTAACCGTCAACCAGGTGATCATCAATATAACCCTTAACCAGGTGATCATGAGTCTAACCCTGAACCATATGATCATTAATCCAACCCTGAACCATGTGATCATCAATGTAACCGTCAACCAGGTGATCATGAATATAACCCTTAACCAGGTGATCATGAGTCTAACTCTGAACCATATGATCATTAATCCAACCCTGAACCATGTGATCATCAATGTAACCGTCAACCAGGTGATCATCAATATAACCCTTAACCAGGTGATCATGAGTCTAACCCTGAACCATATGATCATTAATCCAACCCTGAACCATTGGATCATCAATCCAACCCTGAACCATGTGATCATCAATCTAACCGTGAACCAGGTGATCATCAATCTAACCTTGAACCAGGTGTTTCTCAGTCTAATCTTGAACCATATGATCATCAATCCAACCCTGAACCATGTGATCATCAATCTAACCGTGAACCAGGTGATCATCAATATAACCCTTAACCAGGTGATCATCAGTCTAATCCTGAACCATGTGATCATCAATGTAACCCTGAACCATGTGATCATCAATCTAACCGTGAACAAGGTGATCATCAATATAACCCTTAAACAGGTGATAATCAGTCTAACCCTGAACCAGGTGATCATCAGTCCAATCCTGAACCATGTGATCATCATTCCAACCCTGAACCATGTGATCATCAATCTAACCCTGAACCAGGTGATCATCAGTCCAATCCTGAACCATGTGATCATCATTCCAACCCTGAACCATGTGATCATCAATCTAACCCTGAACCAGGTGATCATCAATCTAACCTTGAACCAGGTGTTTCTCAGTCTAATCTTGAACCATATGATCATCAATCCAACCCTGAACCATGTGATCATCAATCTAACCGTGAACCAGGTGATCATCAATATAACCCTTAACCAGGTGATCATCAGTCTAATCCTGAACCATGTGATCATCAATCTAACCGTGAACCAGGTGATCATCAATATAACCCTTAACCAGGTGATCATCAGTCTAACCCTGAACCATGTGATCATCAATCTAACCGTGAACCAGGTGATCATCAATCTAACCTTGAACCAGGTGTTTCTCAGTCTAATCTTGAACCATATGATCATCAATCCAACCCTGAACCATGTGATCATCAATCTAACCGTGAACCAGGTGATCATCAATATAACCCTTAACCAGGTGATCATCAGTCTAATCCTGAACCATGTGATCATCAGGCAAATCCTGGACCATCTGATCATCAATCTAACCGTCAACAAGGTGATCATCAAAATAACCCTTAAACAGGTGATCATCAGTCTAACCCTGAACCAGGTGATCATCAGTCTAATCCTGAACCATGTGATCATCAATCCAACCCTGAACCATGTGATCATCAATGTAACCGTCAACCAGGTGATCATCAATATAACCCTTAACCAGGTGATCATGAGTCTAACCCTGAACCATATGATCATTAATCCAACCCTGAACCATGTGATCATCAATGTAACCGTCAACCAGGTGATCATGAGTCTAACCCTGAACCATATGATCATTAATCCAACCCTGAACCATTGGATCATCAATGTAACCGTCAACCAGGTGATCATCAATATAACCCTTAACCAGGTGATCATGAGTCTAACCCTGAACCATATGATCATTAATCCAACCCTGAACCATGTGATCATCAATGTAACCGTCAACCAGGTGATCATCAATATAACCCTTAACCAGGTGATCATGAGTCTAACCCTGAACCATATGATCATTAATCCAACCCTGAACCATGTGATCATCAATGTAACCGTCAACCAGGTGATCATCAATATAACCCTTAACCAGGTGATCATGAGTCTAACCCTGAACCATATGATCATCAATCCAACCCTGAACCATGTGATCATCAATGTAACCGTGAACCAGGTGATTATCAATCTAACCTTGAACCAGGTGTTTCTCAGTCTAATCTTGAACCATATGATCATCAATCCAACCCTGAACCATGTGATCATCAATCTAACCGTGAACCAGGTGATCATCAATATAACCCTTAACCAGGTGATCATCAGTCTAATCCTGAACCATGTGATCATCAGGCAAATCCTGAACCATGTGATCATCAATGTAACCCTGAACCATGTGATCATCAATCTAACCGTGAACAAGGTGATCATCAATATAACCCTTAAACAGGTGATAATCAGTCTAACCCTGAACCAGGTGATCATCAGTCCAATCCTGAACCATGTGATCATCATTCCAACCCTGAACCATGTGATCATCAATCTAACCCTGAACCAGGTGATCATCAGTCCAATCCTGAACCATGTGATCATCAATCTAACCCTGAACCAGGTGATCATCAGTGTAACCCTGAACCATGTGATCATCAATCCAACCCTGAACCATATGATCATCAAACTAACCCTGAACAATGTGATCATCAGTCTAACCCTGGACCATGTGATCATCAATCTAACCGTGAACAAGGTGATCATCAATATAACCCTTAAACAGGTGATCATCAATATAACCCTTAACGAAGTGATCATCAGGCTACCCTGAACAAGGTGATCATTTGTCTAATCCTGAACCATGTGATCATCAATCCAACCCTGAACCAAGTGATCATCAATGTAACCGTCAACCAGGTGATCATCAATATAACCCTTAACCAGGTGATCATGAGTCTAACCCTGAACCATATGATCATCAATCCAACCCTGAACCATGTGATCATCAATGTAACCGTGACCCAGGTGATCATCTATATAACCCTTAACCAGGTGATCATGAGTGTAACCCTGAACCATATGATCATCAATCCAACCCTGATCCATTTGATCATCAATGTAACCGTGAACCAGGTGATCATCAATATAACCCTTAACGAAGCGATCATCAGGCTAACCCTGAACCAGGTGATCATCAGTCTAATCCTGAACCATGTGATCATCAATCCAACCCTGAACCATGTGATCATCAATGTAACCGTCAACCAGGTGATCATGAGTCTAACCCTGAACCATATGTTCATCAATCCAACCCTGAACCATGTGATCATCAGGCAAATCCTGAACCATGTGATCATCAATGTAACCCTGAACCATGTGATCATCAATCTAACCGTGAACAAGGTGATCATCAATATAACCCTTAAACAGGAGATCATCAGTCTAACCCTGAACCAGGTGATCATCAGTCTAATCCTGAACCATGTGATCATCAATCCAACCCTGAACCATGTGTTCATCAATGTAACCCTTAACCAGGTGATCATGAGTCTAACCCTGAACCATATGATCATTAATCCAACCCTGAACCATGTGATCATCAATGTAACCGTCAACCAGGTGATCATCAATATAACCCTTAACCAGGTGATCATGAGTCTAACCCTGAACCATATGATCATTAATCCAACCCTGAACCATTGGATCATCAATGTAACCGTCAACCAGGTGATCATCAATATAACCCTTAACCAGGTGATCATGAGTCTAACCCTGAACCATATGATCATTAATCCAACCCTGAACCATGTGATCATCAATGTAACCGTCAACCAGGTGATCATCAATATAACCCTTAACCAGGTGATCATGAGTCTAACCCTGAACCATATGATCATTAATCCAACCCTGAACCATGTGATCATCAATGTAACCGTCAACCAGGTGATAATCAATATAACCCTTAACCAGGTGATCATGAGTCTAACCCTGAACCATATGATCATCAATCCAACCCTGAACCATGTGATCATCAATCTAACCGTGAACCAGGTGATCATCAATCTAACCTTGAACCAGGTGTTTCTCAGTCTAATCTTGAACCATATGATCATCAATCCAACCCTGAACCATGTGATCATCAATCTAACCGTGAACCAGGTGATCATCAATATAACCCTTAACCAGGTGATCATCAGTCTAATCCTGAACCATGTGATCATCAGGCAAATCCTGAACCATGTGATCATCAATGTAACCCTGAACCATGTGATCATCAATCTAACCGTGAACAAGGTGATCATCAATATAACCCTTAAACAGGTGATAATCAGTCTAACCCTGAACCAGGTGATCATCAGTCCAATCCTGAACCATGTGATCATCATTCCAACCCTGAACCATGTGATCATCAATCTAACCCTGAACCAGGTGATCATCAGTCCAATCCTGAACCATGTGATCATCATTCCAACCCTGAACCATGTGATCATCAATCTAACCCTGAACCAGGTGATCATCAGTCTAACCCTGAACCATGTGATCATCAATCCAACCCTGAACCATGTGATCATCAAACTAACCCTGAACAATGTGATCATCAGTCTAACCCTGGACCATGTGATCATCAATCTAACCGTGAACAAGGTGATCATCAATATAACCCTTAAACAGGTGATCATCAATATAACCCTTAACGAAGTGATCATCAGGCTAACCCTGAACAAGGTGATCATTTGTCTAATCCTGAACCATGTGATCATCAATCCAACCCTGAACCAAGTGATCATCAATGTAACCGTCAACCAGGTGATCATCAATATAACCCTTAACCAGGTGATCATGAGTCTAACCCTGAACCATATGATCATCAATCCAACCCTGAACCATGTGATCATCAATGTAACCGTGACCCAGGTGATCATCTATATAACCCTTAACCAGGTGATCATGAGTGTAACCCTGAACCATATGATCATCAATCCAACCCTGAACCATTTGATCATCAATGTAACCGTGAACCAGGTGATCATCAATATAACCCTTAACGAAGCGATCATCAGGCTAACCCTGAACCAGGTGATCATCAGTCTAATCCTGAACCATGTGATCATCAATCCAACCCTGAACCATGTGATCATCAGGCAAATCCTGAACCATGTGATCATCAATCCAACCCTGAACCATGTGTTCATCAATGTAACCCTTAACCAGGTGTTCATGAGTCTAACCCTGAACCATATGATCATCAATCCAACCCTGAACCATGTGATCATCAATGTAACCGTGAACCAGGTAATCATCTATATAACCCTTAACCAGGTGATCATGAGTCTAACCCTGAACCATATGTTCATCAATCCAACCCTAAACCATGTGATCATCAGGCAAATCCTGAACCATGTGATCATCAATGTAACCCTGAACCATGTGATCATCAATCTAACCGTGAACAAGGTGATCATCAATATAACCCTTAAACAGGAGATCATCAGTCTAACCCTGAACCAGGTGATCATCAGTCTAATCCTGAACCATGTGATCATCAATCCAACCCTGAACCATGTGTTCATCAATGTAACCCTTAACCAGGTGTTCATGAGTCTAACCCTGAACCATATGATCATCAATCCAACCCTGAACCATGTGATCATCAATGTAACCGTGAACCAGGTAATCATCTATATAACCCTTAACCAGGTGATCATGAGTCTAACCCTGAACCATATGATCATCAATCCAACCCTGAACCATGTGATCATCAATCTAACCGTGAACCAGGTGATAATCAATCTAACCTTGAACCAGGTGATAATTTAACCGTGAACCAGGTGATAATCAATGTAACCATGAACCATGTGATCCTCAATCCAACCCTGAACCATGTGATCATCAATCTAACCCTGAACCAGGTGATCATCAGTCTAACCCTGAACCATGTGATCATCAATCCAACCCTGAACAATGTGATCATCAGTCTAACCCTGAACCATGTGATCATCAATCCAACCCTGGACCATGTGATCATCAATCTAACCGTGAACAAGGTGATCATCAATATAACCCTTAAACAGGTGATCATCAGTCTAACCCTGAACCAGGTGATCATCAGTCTAATCCTGAACCATGTGACCATCAATCCAACCCTGAACCATGTGATCATCAATGTAACCGTCAATCAGGTGATCATCAATATAACCCTTAACCAGGTGATCATGAGTCTAACCCTGAACCATATGATCATCAATCCAACCCTGAACCATGTGATCATCAATGTAACCGTCAACCAGGTGATCATCCATATAACCCTTAACCAGGTGATCATGAGTCTAACCCTGAACCATATGATCATCAATCCATCCCTGAACCATGTGATCATCAATGTAACCGTGAACCAGGTTATCATCTAGATAACCCTTAACCAGGTGATCATGAGTCTAACCCTGAACCATATGATCATTAATCCAACCCTGAACCATGTGATCATCAATGTAACCGTCAACCAGGTGATCATCAATATAACCCTTAACCAGGTGATCATGAGTCTAACCCTGAACCATATGATCATTAATCCAACCCTGAACCATGTGATCGCCAATGTAACTGTCAACCAGGTGATCATCAATATAACCCTTAACCAGGTGATCATGAGTCTAACCCTGAACCATATGATCATTAATCCAACCCTGAACCATGTGATCATCAATGTAACCGTCAACCAGGTGATCATCAATATAACCCTTAAACAGGTGATCATCAGTCTAACCCTGAACCAGGTGATCATCAGTCTAATCCTGAACCATGTGATCATCAATACAACCCTGAACCATGTGATCATCAATGTAACCGTCAACCAGGTGATCATCAATATAACCCTTAACCAGGTGATCATGAGTCTAACCCTGAACCATATGATCATTAATCCAACCCTGAACCATGTGATCATCAATGTAACCGTCAACCAGGTGATCATCAATATAACCCTTAACCAGGTGATCATGAGTCTAACCCTGAACCATATGATCATTAATCCAACCCTGAACCATGTGATCATCAATGTAACCGTCAACCAGGTGATCATCAATATAACCCTTAACCAGGTGATCATGAGTCTAACCCTGAACCATATGATCATTAATCCAACCCTGAACCATGTGATCATCAATGTAACCGTCAACCAGGTGATCATCAATATAACCCTTAACCAGGTGATCATGAGTCTAACCCTGAACCATATGATCATCAATCCAACCCTGAACCATGTGATCATCAATCTAACCGTGAACCAGGTGATCATCAATCTAACCTTGAACCAGGTGTTTCTCAGTCTAATCTTGAACCATATGATCATCAATCCAACCCTGAACCATGTGATCATCAATCTGACCGTGAACCAGGTGATCATCAATATAACCCTTAACCAGGTGATCATCAGTCTAATCCTGAACCATGTGATCATCAGGCAAATCCTGGACCATCTGATCATCAATCTAACCGTCAACAAGGTGATCATCAATATAACCCTTAAACAGGTGATCATCAGTCTAACCCTGAACCAGGTGATCATCAGTCTAATCCTGAACCATGTGATCATCAATCCAACCCTGAACCATGTGATCATCAATGTAACCGTCAACCAGGTGATCATCAATATAACCCTTAACCAGGTGATCATGAGTCTAACCCTGAACCATATGATCATTAATCCAACCCTGAACCATTGGATCATCAATGTAACCGTCAACCAGGTGATCATCAATATAACCCTTAACCAGGTGATAATGAGTCTAACCCTGAACGATATGATCATTAATCCAACCCTGAACCATGTGATCATCAATGTAACCGTCAACCAGGTGATCATCAATATAACCCTTAACCAGGTGATCATGAGTCTAACCCTGAACCATATGATCATTAATCCAACCCTGAACCATGTGATCATCAATCTAACCCTGAACCAGGTGATCATCAGTCTAACCCTGAACCATGTGATCATCAATCCAACCCTGAACCATGTGATCATCAAACTAACCCTGAACAATGTGATCATCAGTCTAACCCTGGACCATGTGATCATCAATCTAACCGTGAACAAGGTGATCATCAATATAACCCTTAAACAGGTGATCATCAATATAAACCTTAACGAAGTGATCATCAGGCTAACCCTGAACAAGGTGATCATTTGTCTAATCCTGAACCATGTGATCATCAATCCAACCCTGAACCAAGTGATCATCAATGTAACCGTCAACCAGGTGATCATCAATATAACCCTTAACCAGGTGATCATGAGTCTAACCCTGAACCATATGATCATCAATCCAACCCTGAACCATGTGATCATCAATGTAACCGTGACCCAGGTGATCATCTATATAACCCTTAACCAGGTGATCATGAGTGTAACCCTGAACCATATGATCATCAATCCAACCCTGAACCATTTGATCATCAATGTAACCGTGAACCAGGTGATCATCAATATAACCCTTAACGAAGTGATCATCAGGCTAACCCTGAACCAGGTGATCATCAGTCTAATCCTGAACCATGTGATCATCAATCCAACCCTGAACCATGTGATCATCAATGTAACCGTCAACCAGGTGATCATGAGTCTAACCCTGAACCATATGATCATCAATCCAACCCTGAACCATGTGATCATCAGGCAAATCCTGAACCATGTGATCATCAATGTAACCATGAACCATGTGATCCTCAATCCAACCCTGAACCATGTGATCATCAATCTAACCCTGAACCAGGTGATCATCAGTCTAACCCTGAACCATGCGATCATCAATCCAACCCTGAACAATGTGATCATCAGTCTAACCCTGAACCAAGTGATCATCAGTCTAATCCTGAACCATGTGATCATCAATCCAACCCTGAACCATGTGTTCATCAATGTAACCCTTAAGCAGGTGTTCATGAGTCTAACCCTGAACCATATGATCATCAATCCAACCCTGAACCATGTGATCATCAATGTAACCGTGAACCAGGTGATCATCTATATAACCTTGAACCAGGTGATAATCAATCTAACCGTGAACCAGGTGATAATCAATGTAACCCTGAACCATGCGATCATCAATCCAACCCTGAACAATGTGATCATCAGTCTAACCCTGAACCATGTGATCATCAATCCAACCCTGGACTATGTGATCATCAATCTAACCGTGAACAAGGTGATCATCAATATAACCCTTAACCATGTGATCATGAGTCTAACCCTGAACCATATGATCATCAATCCAACCCTGAACCATGTGATCATCAATGTAACCGTCAACCAGGTGATCATCAATATAACCCTTAACCAGGTGATCATGAGTCTAACCCTGAACCAGGTGATCATCAGTCTAATCCTGAACCATGTGATCATCAATCCAACCCTGAACCATGTGATCATCAATGTAACCGTCAATCAGGTGATCATCAATATAACCCTTAACCAGGTGATCATGAGTCTAACCCTGAACCATATGATCATCAATCCAACCCTGAACCATGTGATCATCAATGTAACCGTCAACCAGGTGATCATCAATATAACCCTTAACCAGGTGATCATGAGTCTAACCCTGAACCATATGATCATCAATCCATCCCTGAACCATGTGATCATCAATGTAACCGTCAACCAGGTGATCATGAGTCTAACCCTGAACCATATGATCATCAATCCAACCCTTAACCATGTGATCATCAGGCAAATCCTGAACCATGTGATCATCAATGTAACCCTGAACCATGTGATCATCAATCTAACCGTGAACAAGGTGATCATCAATATAACCGTGAACCAGGTGATCATCTAGATAACCCTTAACCAGGTGATCATGAGTCTAACCCTGAACCATATGATCATTAATCCAACCCTGAACCAAGTGATCATCAATGTAACCGTGACCCAGGTGATCATCTATATAACCCTTAACCAGGTGATCATGAGTGTAACCCTGAACCATATGATCATCAATCCAACCCTGAACCATTTGATCATCAATGTAACCGTGAACCAGGTGATCATCAATATAACCCTTAACGAAGTGATCATCAGGCTAACCCTGAACCAGGTGATCATCAGTCTAATCCTGAACCATATGATCATCAATCCAACCCTGAACCATTTGATCATCAATGTAACCGTGAACCAGGTGATCATCAATATAACCCTTAACGAAGTGATCATCAGGCTAACCCTGAACCAGGTGATCATCAGTCTAATCCTGAACCATATGATCATCAATCCAACCCTGAACCATGTGATCATCAGGCAAATCCTGAACCATGTGATCATCAATGTAACCCTGAACCATGTGATCATCAATCTAACCGTGAACAAGGTGATCATCAATATAACCCTTAAACAGGAGATCATCAGTCTAACCCTGAACCAGGTGATCATAAGTCTAATCCTGAACCATGTGATCATCAATCCAACCCTGAACCATGTGATCATCAATGTAACCGTGAACCAGGTGATCATCTATATAACCCTTAACCATGTGATCATGAGTCTAACCCTGAACCATATGATCATTAATCCAACCCTGAACCATGTGATCATCAATGTAACCGTCAACCAGGTGATCATCAATATAACCCTTAACCAGGTGATCATGAGTCTAACCCTGAACCATATGATCATCAATCCAACCCTGAACCATGTGATCATCAATCTAACCGTGAACCAGGTGATCATCAATCTAACCTTGAACCAGGTGTTTCTCAGTCTAATCTTGAACCATATGATCATCAATCCAACCCTGAACCATGTGATCATCAATCTGACCGTGAACCAGGTGATCATCAATATAACCCTTAAACAGGTGATCATCAGTCTAACCCTGAACCAGGTGATCATCAGTCTAATCCTGAACCATGTGATCATCAATCCAACCCTGAACCATGTGATCATCAATGTAACCGTCAACCAGGTGATCATCAATATAACCCTTAACCAGGTGATCATGAGTCTAACCCTGAACCATATGATCATTAATCCAACCCTGAACCATTGGATCATCAATGTAACCGTCAACCAGGTGATCATCAATATAACCCTTAACCAGGTGATCATGAGTCTAACCCTGAACCATATGATCATTAATCCAACCCTGAACCATGTGATCATCAATGTAACCGTCAACCAGGTGATCATCAATATAACCCTTAACCAGGTGATCATGAGTCTAACCCTGAACCATATGATCATTAATCCAACCCTGAACCATGTGATCATCAATGTAACCGTCAACCAGGTGATCATCAATATAACCCTTAACCAGGTGATCATGAGTCTAACCCTGAACCATATGATCATCAATCCAACCCTGAACCATGTGATCATCAATCTAACCGTGAACCAGGTGATCATCAATCTAACCTTGAACCAGGTGTTTCTCAGTCTAATCTTGAACCATATGATCATCAATCCAACCCTGAACCATGTGATCATCAATCTAACCGTGAACCAGGTGATCATCAATATAACCCTTAACCAGGTGATCATCAGTCTAATCCTGAACCATGTGATCATCAGGCAAATCCTGAACCATGTGATCATCAATGTAACCCTGAACCATGTGATCATCAATCTAACCGTGAACAAGGTGATCATCAATATAACCCTTAAACAGGTGATAATCAGTCTAACCCTGAACCAGGTGATCATCAGTCCAATCCTGAACCATGTGATCATCATTCCAACCCTGAACCATGTGATCATCAATCCAACCCTGAACCAAGTGATCATCAATGTAACCGTCAACCAGGTGATCATCAATATAACCCTTAACCAGGTGATCATGAGTCTAACCCTGAACCATATGATCATCAATCTAACCGTGAACAAGGTGATCATCAATATAACCCTTAAACAGGAGATCATCAGTCTAACCCTGAACCAGGTGATCATCAGTCTAATCCTGAACCATGTGATCATCAATCCAACCCTGAACCATATGTTCATCAATGTAACCCTTAAGCAGGTGTTCATGAGTCTAACCCTGAACCATATGATCATCAATCCAACCCTGAACCATGTGATCATCAATGTAACCGTGAACCAGGTGATCATCTATATAACCTTGAACCAGGTGATAATCAATCTAACCGTGAACCAGGTGATAATCAATGTAACCATGAACCATGTGATCCTCAATCCAACCCTGAACCATGTGATCATCAATCTAACCCTGAACCAGGTGATCATCAGTCTAACCCTGAACCATGCGATCATCAATCCAACCCTGAACAATGTGATCATCAGTCTAACCCTGAACCAGGTGATCATCAGTCTAATCCTGAACCATGTGATCATCAATCCAACCCTGAACCATGTGTTCATCAATGTAACCCTTAAGCAGGTGTTCATGAGTCTAACCCTGAACCATGTGATCATCAATCCAACCCTGGACTATGTGATCATCAATCTAACCGTGAACAAGGTGATCATCAATATAACCCTTAACCAGGTGATCATGAGTCTAACCCTGAACCATATGATCATCAATCCAACCCTGAACCATGTGATCATCAATGTAACCGTCAACCAGGTGATCATCAATATAACCCTTAACCAGGTGATCATGAGTCTAACCCTGAACCAGGTGATCATCAGTCTAATCCTGAACCATGTGATCATCAATCCAACCCTGAACCATGTGATCATCAATGTAACCGTCAATCAGGTGATCATCAATATAACCCTTAACCAGGTGATCATGAGTCTAACCCTGAACCATATGATCATCAATCCAACCCTGAACCATGTGATCATCAATGTAACCGTCAACCAGGTGATCATCAATATAACCCTTAACCAGGTGATCATGAGTCTAACCCTGAACCAGGTGATCATCAGTCTAATCCTGAACCATGTGATCATCAATCCAACCCTGAACCATGTGATCATCAATGTAACCGTCAATCAGGTGATCATCAATATAACCCTTAACCAGGTGATCATGAGTCTAACCCTGAACCATATGATCATCAATCCATCCCTGAACCATGTGATCATCAATTTAACCGTCAACCAGGTGATCATGAGTCTAACCCTGAACCATATGATCATCAATCCAACCCTGAACCATGTGATCATCAGGCAAATCCTGAACCATGTGATCATCAATGTAACCCTGAACCATGTGATCATCAATCTAACCGTGAACAAGGTGATCATCAATATAACCGTGAACCAGGTGATCATCTAGATAACCCTTAACCAGGTGATCATGAGTCTAACCCTGAACCATATGATCATTAATCCAACCCTGAACCAAGTGATCATCAGTGTAACCGTCAACCAGGTGAAAATCAATATAACCCTTAACCAGGTGATCATGAGTCTAACCCTGAACCACATGATCATCAATCCAACCCTGAACCATGTGATCATCAATGTAACCGTGACCCAGGTGATCATCTATATAACCCTTAACCAGGTGATCATGAGTGTAACCCTGAACCATATGATCATCAATCCAACCCTGAACCATTTGATCATCAATGTAACCGTGAACCAGGTGATCATCAATATAACCCTTAACGAAGTGATCATCAGGCTAACCCTGAACCATGTGATCATCAATCTAACCGTGAACAAGGTGATCATCAATATAACCCTTAAACAGGAGATCATCAGTCTGACCCTGAACCAGGTGATCATAAGTCTAATCCTGAACCATGTGATCATCAATCCAACCCTGAACCATGTGATCATCAATGTAACCGTGAACCAGGTGATCATCTATATAACCCTTAACCAGGTGATCATGAGTCTAACCCTGAACCATATGATCATCAATCCAACCCTGAACCATGTGATCATCAATCTAACCGTGAACCAGGTGATAATCAATCTAACCGTGAACCAGGTGATAATCAATGTAACCGTGAACAAGGTGATCATCAATATAACCCTTAAACAGGTGATCATCAGTCTAACCCTGAACCAGGTGATCATCAGTCTAATCCTGAACCATGTGATCATCAATCCAACCCTGAACCATGTGATCATCAATGTAACCGTCAATCAGGTGATCATCAATATAACCCTTAACCAGGTGATCATGAGTCTAACCCTGAACCATATGATCATCAATCCAACCCTGAACCATGTGATCATCAATGTAACCGTCAACCAGGTGATCATCAATATAACCCTTAACCAGGTGATCATGAGTCTAACCCTGAACCATATGATCATCAATCCATCCCTGAACCATGTGATCATCAATGTAACCGTGAACCAGGTGATCATCTATATAACCCTTAACCAGGTGATCATGAGTCTAACCCTGAACCATATGATCTTCAATCCAACCCTGAACCATGTAATCATCAATCTAACCGTGAACTAGGTGATCATCAATCTAACCTTGAACCAGGTGATTCTCAGTCTAATCTTGAACAATATGATCATCAATCCAACCCTGAACCATGTGATCATAAATCTAACCGTGAACCAGGTGATCATCAATATAACCCTTAACCAGGTGATCATCAGTCTAATCCTGAACCGTGTGATCATCAGGCAAATCCTGAACCATTTGATCATCAATGTAACCCTGAACCATGTGATCATCAATCTAACCGTGAACAAGGTGATCATCAATATAACCCTTAACCAGGTGATCATCAGTCTAACCCTGAACCAGGTGATCATCAGTCTAACCCTGAACCAGGTGATCATCAGTCCAATCCTGAACCATGTGATCATCAGTCTAACCCTGAACCATGTGATCATCAATCCAACCCTGAACCATGTGATCATCAATCCAACCCTGAACCATGTGATCATCAATCTAACCGTGAACCAGGTGATCATCAATCTAACCTTGAACCATGTGATCATCAATCTAACCGTGAACCAGGTGATCATGAGTCTAACCCTGAACCATATGATCATCAATCCAACCATGAACCATGTGATCATCAATCTAACCGTGAACCAGGTGATCATCATTCAGACCCTGAACCATATGATCATCAATCCAACCCTGAACCATGTGATGATCAATGTAACCGTGACCCAGGTGATCATCTATATAACCCTTAACCAGGTGATCATGAGTGTAATCCTGAACCATGTGATCATCATTCCAACCCTGAACCATGTGATCATCAATCTAACCCTGAACCAGGTGATCATCAGTCTAACCCTTAAGCAGGTGTTCATGAGTCTAACCCTGAACCATATGATCATCAATCCAACCCTGAACCATGTGATCATCAATGTAACCGTGAACCAGGTGATCATCTATATAACCTTGAACCAGGTGATAATCAATCTAACCGTGAACCAGGTGATAATCAATGTAACCATGAACCATGTGATCCTCAATCCAACCCTGAACCATGTGATCATCAATCTAACCCTGAACCAGGTGATCATCAGTCTAACCCTGAACCATGCGATCATCAATCCAACCCTGAACAATGTGATCATCAGTCTAACCCTGAACCAGGTGATCATCAGTCTAATCCTGAACCATGTGATCATCAATCCAACCCTGAACCATGTGTTCATCAATGTAACCCTTAAGCAGGTGTTCATGAGTCTAACCCTGAACCATATGATCATCAATCCAACCCTGAACCATTTGATCATCAATGTAACCGTGAACCAGGTGATCATCAATATAACCCTTAACGAAGTGATCATCAGGCTAACCCTGAACCATGTGATCATCAATCTAACCGTGAACAAGGTGATCATCAATATAACCCTTAAACAGGAGATCATCAGTCTGACCCTGAACCAGGTGATCATAAGTCTAATCCTGAACCATGTGATCATCAATCCAACCCTGAACCATGTGATCATCAATGTAACCGTGAACCAGGTGATCATCTATATAACCCTTAACCAGGTGATCATGAGTCTAACCCTGAACCATATGATCATCAATCCAACCCTGAACCATGTGATCATCAATCTAACCGTGAACCAGGTGATAATCAATCTAACCGTGAACCAGGTGATAATCAATGTAACCGTGAACAAGGTGATCATCAATATAACCCTTAAACAGGTGATCATCAGTCTAACCCTGAACCAGGTGATCATCAGTCTAATCCTGAACCATGTGATCATCAATCCAACCCTGAACCATGTGATCATCAATGTAACCGTCAATCAGGTGATCATCAATATAACCCTTAACCAGGTGATCATGAGTCTAACCCTGAACCATATGATCATCAATCCAACCCTGAACCATGTGATCATCAATGTAACCGTCAACCAGGTGATCATCAATATAACCCTTAACCAGGTGATCATGAGTCTAACCCTGAACCATATGATCATCAATCCATCCCTGAACCATGTGATCATCAATGTAACCGTGAACCAGGTGATCATCTATATAACCCTTAACCAGGTGATCATGAGTCTAACCCTGAACCATATGATCTTCAATCCAACCCTGAACCATGTAATCATCAATCTAACCGTGAACTAGGTGATCATCAATCTAACCTTGAACCAGGTGATTCTCAGTCTAATCTTGAACAATATGATCATCAATCCAACCCTGAACCATGTGATCATAAATCTAACCGTGAACCAGGTGATCATCAATATAACCCTTAACCAGGTGATCATCAGTCTAATCCTGAACCATGTGATCATCAGGCAAATCCTGAACCATTTGATCATCAATGTAACCCTGAACCATGTGATCATCAATCTAACCGTGAACAAGGTGATCATCAGTCTAACCCTGAACCAGGTGATCATCAGTCCAATCCTGAACCATGTGATCATCATTCAGACCCTGAACCATGTGATCATCAGTCTAACCCTGAACCATGTGATCATCAATCCAACCCTGAACCATGTGATCATCAATCCAACCCTGAACCATGTGATCATCAATCTAACCGTGAACCAGGTGATCATCAATCTAACCTTGAACCATGTGATCATCAATCTAACCGTGAACCAGGTGATCATGAGTCTAACCCTGAACCATATGATCATCAATCCAACCGTGAACCATGTGATCATCAATCTAACCGTGAACCAGGTGATCATCATTCAGACCCTGAACCATATGATCATCAATCCAACCCTGAACCATGTGATGATCAATGTAACCGTGACCCAGGTGATCATCTATATAACCCTTAACCAGGTGATCATGAGTGTAACCCTGAACCATATGATCATCAATCCAACCCTGAACCATTTGATCATCAATGTAACCGTGAACCAGGTGATCATCAATATAACCCTGAACCATGTGATCATTAATCTAACCCTGAACCAGGTGATCATCAGTCTAACCGTGAACCAGGTGATAATCAATCTAACCTTGAACCAGGTGATAATCAATCTAACCGTGAACCAGGTGATAATCAATGTAACCATGAACCATGTGATCCTCAATCCAACCCTGAACCATGTGATCATCAATCTATCCCTGAACCAGGTGATCATCAGTCTAACCCTGAACCATGTGATCATCAATCCAACCCTGAACAATGTGATCATCAGTCTAACCCTGAACCATGTGATCATCAATCCAACCCTGGACCATGTGATCATCAATCTAACCGTGAACAAGGTGATCATCAATATAACCCTTAAACAGGTGATCATCAGTCTAACCCTGACCCAGGTGATCATCAGTCTAATCCTGAACCATGTGATCATCAATCCAACCCTGAACCATGTGATCATCAATGTAACCGTCAATCAGGTGATCATCAATATAACCCTTAACCAGGTGATCATGAGTCTAACCCTGAACCATATGATCATCAATCCATCCCTGAACCATGTGATCATCAATGTAACCGTGACCCAGGTGATCATCTATATAACCCTTAACCAGGTGATCATGAGTGTAACCCTGAACCATATGATCATCAATCCAACCCTGAACCATTTGATCATCAATGTAACCGTGAACCAGGTGATCATCAATATAACCCTTAACGAAGTGATCATCAGGCTAACCCTGAACCAGGTGATCATCAGTCTAATCCTGAACCATATGATCATTAATCCAACCCTGAACCATTTGATCATCAATGTAACCGTGAACCAGGTGATCATCAATATAACCCTTAACGAAGTGATCATCAGGCTAACCCTGAACCAGGTGATCATCAGTCTAATCCTGAACCATATGATCATCAATCCAACCCTGAACCATGTGATCATCAGGCAAATCCTGAACCATGTGATCATCAATGTAACCCTGAACCATGTGATCATCAATCTAACCGTGAACAAGGTGATCATCAATATAACCCTTAAACAGGAGATCATCAGTCTGACCCTGAACCAGGTGATCATAAGTCTAATCCTGAACCATGTGATCATCAATCCAACCCTGAACCATGTGATCATCAATGTAACCGTGAACCAGGTGATCATCTATATAACCCTTAACCAGGTGATCATGAGTCTAACCCTGAACCATATGATCATCAATCCAACCCTGAACCATGTGATCATCAATCTAACCGTGAACCAGGTGATAATCAATCTAACCGTGAACCAGGTGATAATCAATGTAACCGTGAACAAGGTGATCATCAATATAACCCTTAAACAGGTGATCATCAGTCTAACCCTGAACCAGGTGATCATCAGTCTAATCCTGAACCATGTGATCATCAAATCCAAACCCTGAACCATGTGATCATCAATGTAACCGTCAATCAGGTGATCATCAATATAACCCTTAACCAGGTGATCATGAGTCTAACCCTGAACCATATGATCATCAATCCAACCCTGAACCATGTGATCATCAATGTAACCGTCAACCAGGTGATCATCAATATAACCCTTAACCAGGTGATCATGAGTCTAACCCTGAACTATATGATCATCAATCCATCCCTGAACCATGTGCTCATCAATGTAACCGTGAACCAGGTGATCATCTATATAACCCTTAACCAGGTGATCATGAGTCTAACCCTGAACCATATGATCTTCAATCCAACCCTGAACCATGTGATCATCAATCTAACCGTGAACTAGGTGATCATCAATCTAACCTTGAACCAGGTGATTCTCAGTCTAATCTTGAACAATATGATCATCAATCCAACCCTGAACCATGTGATCATAAATCTAACCGTGAACCAGGTGATCATCAATATAACCCTTAACCAGGTGATCATCAGTCTAATCCTGAACCATGTGATCATCAGGCAAATCCTGAACCATTTGATCATCAATGTAACCCTGAACCATGTGATCATCAATCTAACCGTGAACAAGGTGATCATCAATATAACCCTTAACCAGGTGATCATCAGTCTAACCCTGAACCAGGTGATCATCAGTCTAACCCTGAACCAGGTGATCATCAGTCCAATCCTGAACCATGTGATCATCATTCAGACCCTGAACCATGTGATCATCAGTCTAACCCTGAACCATGTGATCATCAATCCAACCCTGAACCATGTGATCATCAATCCAACCCTGAACCATGTGATCATCAATCTAACCGTGAACCAGGTGATCATCAATCTAACCTTGAACCATGTGATCATCAATCTAACCGTGAACCAGGTGATCATGAGTCTAACCCTGAACCATATGATCATCAATCCAACCATGAACCATGTGATCATCAATCTAACCGTGAACCAGGTGATCATCATTCAGACCCTGAACCATATGATCATCAATCCAACCCTGAACCATGTGATGATCAATGTAACCGTGACCCAGGTGATCATCTATATAACCCTTAACCAGGTGATCATGAGTGTAACCCTGAACCATATGATCATCAATCCAACCCTGAACCATTTGATCATCAATCTAACCCTGAACCAGGTGATCATCAGTCTAACCCTTAAGCAGGTGTTCATGAGTCTAACCCTGAACCATATGATCATCAATCCAACCCTGAACCATGTGATCATCAATGTAACCGTGAACCAGGTGATCATCTATATAACCTTGAACCAGGTGATAATCAATCTAACCGTGAACCACGTGATAATCAATGTAACCATGAACCATGTGATCCTCAATCCAACCCTGAACCATGTGATCATCAATCTAACCCTGAACCAGGTGATCATCAGTCTAACCCTGAACCATGCGATCATCAATCCAACCCTGAACAATGTGATCATCAGTCTAACCCTGAACCAGGTGATCATCAGTCTAATCCTGAACCATGTGATCATCAATCCAACCCTGAACCATGTGTTCATCAATGTAACCCTTAAGCAGGTGTTCATGAGTCTAACCCTGAACCATATGATCATCAATCCAACCCTGAACCATTTGATCATCAATGTAACCGTGAACCAGGTGATCATCAATATAACCCTTAACGAAGTGATCATCAGGCTAACCCTGAACCATGTGATCATCAATCTAACCGTGAACAAGGTGATCATCAATATAACCCTTAAACAGGAGATCATCAGTCTGACCCTGAACCAGGTGATCATAAGTCTAATCCTGAACCATGTGATCATCAATCCAACCCTGAACCATGTGATCATCAATGTAACCGTGAACCAGGTGATCATCTATATAACCCTTAACCAGGTGATCATGAGTCTAACCCTGAACCATATGATCATCAATCCAACCCTGAACCATGTGATCATCAATCTAACCGTGAACCAGGTGATAATCAATCTAACCGTGAACCAGGTGATAATCAATGTAACCGTGAACAAGGTGATCATCAATATAACCCTTAAACAGGTGATCATCAGTCTAACCCTGAACCAGGTGATCATCAGTCTAATCCTGAACCATGTGATCATCAATCCAACCCTGAACCATGTGATCATCAATGTAACCGTCAATCAGGTGATCATCAATATAACCCTTAACCAGGTGATCATGAGTCTAACCCTGAACCATATGATCATCAATCCAACCCTGAACCATGTGATCATCAATGTAACCGTCAACCAGGTGATCATCAATATAACCCTTAACCAGGTGATCATGAGTCTAACCCTGAACCATATGATCATCAATCCATCCCTGAACCATGTGATCATCAATGTAACCGTGAACCAGGTGATCATCTATATAACCCTTAACCAGGTGATCATGAGTCTAACCCTGAACCATATGATCTTCAATCCAACCCTGAACCATGTAATCATCAATCTAACCGTGAACTAGGTGATCATCAATCTAACCTTGAACCAGGTGATTCTCAGTCTAATCTTGAACAATATGATCATCAATCCAACCCTGAACCATGTGATCATAAATCTAACCGTGAACCAGGTGATCATCAATATAACCCTTAACCAGGTGATCATCAGTCTAATCCTGAACCATGTGATCATCAGGCAAATCCTGAACCATTTGATCATCAATGTAACCCTGAACCATGTGATCATCAATCTAACCGTGAACAAGGTGATCATCAATATAACCCTTAACCAGGTGATCATCAGTCTAACCCTGAACCAGGTGATCATCAGTCTAACCCTGAACCAGGTGATCATCAGTCCAATCCTGAACCATGTGATCATCATTCAGACCCTGAACCATGTGATCATCAGTCTAACCCTGAACCATGTGATCATCAATCCAACCCTGAACCATGTGATCATCAATCCAACCCTGAACCATGTGATCATCAATCTAACCGTGAACCAGGTGATCATCAATCTAACCTTGAACCATGTGATCATCAATCTAACCGTGAACCAGGTGATCATGAGTCTAACCCTGAACCATATGATCATCAATCCAACCATGAACCATGTGATCATCAATCTAACCGTGAACCAGGTGATCATCATTCAGACCCTGAACCATATGATCATCAATCCAACCCTGAACCATGTGATGATCAATGTAACCGTGACCCAGGTGATCATCTATATAACCCTTAACCAGGTGATCATGAGTGTAACCCTGAACCATATGATCATCAATCCAACCCTGAACCATTTGATCATCAATGTAACCGTGAACCAGGTGATCATCAATATAACCCTGAACCATGTGATCATCAATCTAACCCTGAACCAGGTGATCATCAGTCTAACCGTGAACCAGGTGATAATCAATCTAACCTTGAACCAGGTGATAATCAATCTAACCGTGAACCAGGTGATAATCAATGTAACCATGAACCATGTGATCCTCAATCCAACCCTGAACCATGTGATCATCAATCTATCCCTGAACCAGGTGATCATCAGTCTAACCCTGAACCATGTGATCATCAATCCAACCCTGAACAATGTGATCATCAGTCTAACCCTGAACCATGTGATCATCAATCCAACCCTGGACCATGTGATCATCAATCTAACCGTGAACAAGGTGATCATCAATATAACCCTTAAACAGGTGATCATCAGTCTAACCCTGACCCAGGTGATCATCAGTCTAATCCTGAACCATGTGATCATCAATCCAACCCTGAACCATGTGATCATCAATGTAACCGTCAATCAGGTGATCATCAATATAACCCTTAACCAGGTGATCATGAGTCTAACCCTGAACCATATGATCATCAATCCATCCCTGAACCATGTGATCATCAATGTAACCGTGACCCAGGTGATCATCTATATAACCCTTAACCAGGTGATCATGAGTGTAACCCTGAACCATATGATCATCAATCCAACCCTGAACCATTTGATCATCAATGTAACCGTGAACCAGGTGATCATCAATATAACCCTTAACGAAGTGATCATCAGGCTAACCCTGAACCAGGTGATCATCAGTCTAATCCTGAACCATATGATCATTAATCCAACCCTGAACCATTTGATCATCAATGTAACCGTGAACCAGGTGATCATCAATATAACCCTTAACGAAGTGATCATCAGGCTAACCCTGAACCAGGTGATCATCAGTCTAATCCTGAACCATATGATCATCAATCCAACCCTGAACCATGTGATCATCAGGCAAATCCTGAACCATGTGATCATCAATGTAACCCTGAACCATGTGATCATCAATCTAACCGTGAACAAGGTGATCATCAATATAACCCTTAAACAGGAGATCATCAGTCTGACCCTGAACCAGGTGATCATAAGTCTAATCCTGAACCATGTGATCATCAATCCAACCCTGAACCATGTGATCATCAATGTAACCGTGAACCAGGTGATCATCTATATAACCCTTAACCAGGTGATCATGAGTCTAACCCTGAACCATATGATCATCAATCCAACCCTGAACCATGTGATCATCAATCTAACCGTGAACCAGGTGATAATCAATCTAACCGTGAACCAGGTGATAATCAATGTAACCGTGAACAAGGTGATCATCAATATAACCCTTAAACAGGTGATCATCAGTCTAACCCTGAACCAGGTGATCATCAGTCTAATCCTGAACCATGTGATCATCAAATCCAAACCCTGAACCATGTGATCATCAATGTAACCGTCAATCAGGTGATCATCAATATAACCCTTAACCAGGTGATCATGAGTCTAACCCTGAACCATATGATCATCAATCCAACCCTGAACCATGTGATCATCAATGTAACCGTCAACCAGGTGATCATCAATATAACCCTTAACCAGGTGATCATGAGTCTAACCCTGAACTATATGATCATCAATCCATCCCTGAACCATGTGCTCATCAATGTAACCGTGAACCAGGTGATCATCTATATAACCCTTAACCAGGTGATCATGAGTCTAACCCTGAACCATATGATCTTCAATCCAACCCTGAACCATGTGATCATCAATCTAACCGTGAACTAGGTGATCATCAATCTAACCTTGAACCAGGTGATTCTCAGTCTAATCTTGAACAATATGATCATCAATCCAACCCTGAACCATGTGATCATAAATCTAACCGTGAACCAGGTGATCATCAATATAACCCTTAACCAGGTGATCATCAGTCTAATCCTGAACCATGTGATCATCAGGCAAATCCTGAACCATTTGATCATCAATGTAACCCTGAACCATGTGATCATCAATCTAACCGTGAACAAGGTGATCATCAATATAACCCTTAACCAGGTGATCATCAGTCTAACCCTGAACCAGGTGATCATCAGTCTAACCCTGAACCAGGTGATCATCAGTCCAATCCTGAACCATGTGATCATCATTCAGACCCTGAACCATGTGATCATCAGTCTAACCCTGAACCATGTGATCATCAATCCAACCCTGAACCATGTGATCATCAATCCAACCCTGAACCATGTGATCATCAATTTAACCGTGAACCAGGTGATCATCAATCTAACCTTGAACCATGTGATCATCAATCTAACCGTGAACCAGGTGATCATGAGTCTAACCCTGAACCATATGATCATCAATCCAACCATGAACCATGTGATCATCAATCTAACCGTGAACCAGGTGATCATCATTCAGACCCTGAACCATATGATCATCAATCCAACCCTGAACCATGTGATGATCAATGTAACCGTGACCCAGGTGATCATCTATATAACCCTTAACCAGGTGATCATGAGTGTAACCCTGAACCATATGATCATCAATCCAACCCTGAACCATTTGATCATCAATGTAACCGTGAACCAGGTGATCATCAATATAACCCTGAACCATGTGATCATCAATCTAACCCTGAACCAGGTGATCATCAGTCTAACCGTGAACCAGGTGATAATCAATCTAACCTTGAACCAGGTGATAATCAATCTAACCGTGAACCAGGTGATAATCAATGTAACCATGAACCATGTGATCCTCAATCCAACCCTGAACCATGTGATCATCAATCTATCCCTGAACCAGGTGATCATCAGTCTAACCCTGAACCATGTGATCATCAATCCAACCCTGAACAATGTGATCATCAGTCTAACCCTGAACCATGTGATCATCAATCCAACCCTGGACCATGTGATCATCAATCTAACCGTGAACAAGGTGATCATCAATATAACCCTTAAACAGGTGATCATCAGTCTAACCCTGACCCAGGTGATCATCAGTCTAATCCTGAACCATGTGATCATCAATCCAACCCTGAACCATGTGATCATCAATGTAACCGTCAATCAGGTGATCATCAATATAACCCTTAACCAGGTGATCATGAGTCTAACCCTTTACCATATGATCATCAATCCATCCCTGAACCATGTGATCATCAATGTAACCGTCAACCAGGTGATCATGAGTCTAACCCTGAACCATATGATCATCAATCCAACCCTGAACCATGTGATCATCAGGCAAATCCTGAACCATGTGATCATCAATGTAACCCTGAACCATGTGATCATCAATCTAACCGTGAACAAGGTGATCATCAATATAACCGTGAACCAGGTGATCATCTAGATAACCCTTAACCAGGTGATCATGAGTCTAACCCTGAACCATATGATCATTAATCCAACCCTGAACCAAGTGATCATCAGTGTAACCGTCAACCAGGTGATCATCAATATAACCCTTAACCAGGTGATCATGAGTCTAACCCTGAACCATATGATCATCAATCCAACCCTGAACCATGTGATCATCAATGTAACCGTGACCCAGGTGATCATCTATATAACCCTTAACCAGGTGATCATGAGTGTAACCCTGAACCATTTGATCATCAATGTAACCGTGAACCAGGTGATCATCAATATAACCCTTAACGAAGTGATCATCAGGCTAACCCTGAACCAGGTGATCATCAGTCTAATCCTGAACCATATGATCATCAATCCAACCCTGAACCATTTGATCATCAATGTAACCGTGAACCAGGTGATCATCAATATAACCCTTAACGAAGTGATCATCAGGCTAACCCTGAACCAGGTGATTATCAGTCTAATCCTGAACCATATGATCATCAATCCAACCCTGAACCATGTGATCATCAGGCAAATCCTGAACCATGTGATCATCAATGTAACCCTGAACCATGTGATCATCAATCTAACCGTGAACAAGGTGATCATCAATATAACCCTTAAACAGGAGATCATCAGTCTGACCCTGAACCAGGTGATCATAAGTCTAATCCTGAACCATGTGATCATCAATCGAACCCTGAACCATGTGATCATCAATGTAACCGTGAACCAGGTGATCATCTATATAACCCTTAACCAGGTGATCATGAGTCTAACCCTGAACCATATGATCATCAATCCAACCCTGAACCATGTGATCATCAATCTAACCGTGAACCAGGTGATAATCAATCTAACCGTGAACCAGGTGATAATCAATGTAACCGTGAACAAGGTGATCATCAATATAACCCTTAAACAGGTGATCATCAGTCTAACCCTGAACCAGGTGATCATCAGTCTAATCCTGAACCATGTGATCATCAATCCAACCCTGAACCATGTGATGATCAATGTAACCGTCAATCAGGTGATCATCAATATAACCCTTAACCAGGTGATCATGAGTCTAACCCTGAACCATATGATCATCAATCCAACCCTGAACCATGTGATCATCAATGTAACCGTCAACCAGGTGATCATCAATATAACCCTTAACCAGGTGATCATGAGTCTAACCCTGAACCATATGATCATCAATCCATCCCTGAACCATGTGATCATCAATGTAACCGTGAACCAGGTGATCATCTATATAACCCTTAACCAGGTGATCATGAGTCTAACCCTGAACCATATGATCTTCAATCCAACCCTGAACCATGTGATCATCAATCTAACCGTGAACTAGGTGATCATCAATCTAACCTTGAACCAGGTGATTCTCAGTCTAATCTTGAACAATATGATCATCAATCCAACCCTGAACCATGTGATCATAAATCTAACCGTGAACCAGGTGATCATCAATATAACCCTTAACCAGGTGATCATCAGTCTAATCCTGAACCATGTGATCATCAGGCAAATCCTGAACCATTTGATCATCAATGTAACCCTGAACCATGTGATCATCAATCTAACCGTGAACAAGGTGATCATCAATATAACCCTTAACCAGGTGATCATCAGTCTAACCCTGAACCAGGTGATCATCAGTCCAATCCTGAACCATGTGATCATCATTCAGACCCTGAACCATGTGATCATCAGTCTAACCCTGAACCATGTGATCATCAATCCAACCCTGAACCATGTGATCATCAATCCAACCCTGAACCATGTGATCATCAATCTAACCGTGAACCAGGTGATCATCAATCTAACCTTGAACCATGTGATCATCAATCTAACCGTGAACCAGGTGATCATGAGTCTAACCCTGAACCATATGATCATCAATCCAACCATGAACCATGTGATCATCAATCTAACCGTGAACCAGGTGATCATCATTCAGACCCTGAACCATATGATCATCAATCCAACCCTGAACCATGTGATGATCAATGTAACCGTGACCCAGGTGATCATCTATATAACCCTTAACCAGGTGATCATGAGTGTAACCCTGAACCATATGATCATCAATCCAACCCTGAACCATTTGATCATCAATGTAACCGTGAACCAGGTGATCATCAATATAACCCTGAACCATGTGATCATCAATCTAACCCTGAACCAGGTGATCATCAGTCTAACCGTGAACCAGGTGATAATCAATCTAACCTTGAACCAGGTGATAATCAATCTAACCGTGAACCAGGTGATAATCAATGTAACCATGAACCATGTGATCCTCAATCCAACCCTGAACCATGTGATCATCAATCTAACCCTGAACCAGGTGATCATCAGTCTAACCCTGAACCATGTGATCATCAATCCAACCCTGAACAATGTGATCATCAGTCTAACCCTGAACCATGTGATCATCAATCCAACCCTGGACCATGTGATCATCAATCTAACCGTGAACAAGGTGATCATCAATATAACCCTTAAACAGGTGATCATCAGTCTAACCCTGAACCAGGTGATCATCAGTCTAATCCTGAACCATGTGATCATCAATCCAACCCTGAACCATGTGATCATCAATGTAACCGTCAATCAGGTGATCATCAATATAACCCTTAACCAGGTGATCATGAGTCTAACCCTGAACCATATGATCATCAATCCAACCCTGAACCATGTGATCATCAATGTAACCGTCAACCAGGTGATCATCAATATAACCCTTAACCAGGTGATCATGAGTCTAACCCTGAACCATATGATCATCAATCCATCCCTGAACCATGTGATCATCAATGTAACCGTGAACCAGGTGATCATCTAGATAACCCTTAACCAGGTGATCATGAGTCTAACCCTGAACCATATGATCATTAATCCAACCCTGAACCATGTGATCATCAATGTAACTGTCAACCAGGTGATCATCAATATAACCCTTAACCAGGTGATCATGAGTCTAACCCTGAACCATATGATAATTAACAACCCTGAACCATGTGATCATCAATGTAACCGTGAATAAGGTGATCATCAATGTAACCCTTAAACAGGTGATCATCAGTCTAACCCTGAACCAGGTGATCATCAGTCTAATCCTGAACCATGTGATCATCAATCCAACCCTGAACCATGTGATCATCAATGTAACCGTCAACCAGGTGATCATCAATATAACCCTTAACCAGGTGATCATGAGTCTAACCCTGAACCATATGATCATTAATCCAACCCTGAACCATGTGATCATCAATGTAACCGTCAACCAGGTGATCATCAATATAACCCTTAACCAGGTGATCATGAGTCTAACCCTGAACCATATGATCATTAATCCAACCCTGAACCATGTGATCATCAATGTAACCGTCAACCAGGTGATCATCAATATAACCCTTAACCAGGTGATCATGAGTCTAACCCTGAACCATATGATCATTAATCCAACCCTGAACCATGTGATCATCAATGTAACCGTCAACCAGGTGATCATCAATATAACCCTTAACCAGGTGATCATGAGTCTAACCCTGAACCATATGATCATCAATCCAACCCTGAACCATGTGATCATCAGTCTAACCGTGAACCAGGTGATAATCAATCTAACCTTGAACCAGGTGATAATCAATCTAACCGTGAACCAGGTGATAATCAATGTAACCATGAACCATGTGATCCTCAATCCAACCCTGAACCATGTGATCATCAATCTAACCCTGAACCAGGTGATCATCAGTCTAACCCTGAACCATGTGATCATCAATCCAACCCTGAACAATGTGATCATCAGTCTAACCCTGAACCATGTGATCATCAATCCAACCCTGGACCTTGTGATCATCAATCTAACCGTGAACAAGGTGATCATCAATATAACCCTTAAACAGGTGATCATCAGTCTAACCCTGAACCAGGTGATCATCAGTCTAATCCTGAACCATGTGATCATCAATCCAACCCTGAACCATGTGATCATCAATGTAACCGTCAATCAGGTGATCATCAATATAACCCTTAACCAGGTGATCATGAGTCTAACCCTGAACCATATGATCATCAATCCAACCCTGAACCATGTGATCATCAATGTAACCGTCAACCAGGTGATCATCAATATAACCCTTAACCAGGTGATCATGAGTCTAACCCTGAACCATATGATCATCAATCCATCCCTGAACCATGTGATCATCAATGTAACCGTGAACCAGGTGATCATCTAGATAACCCTTAACCAGGTGATCATGAGTCTAACCCTGAACCATATGATCATTAATCCAACCCTGAACCATGTGATCATCAATCTAACCGTGAACCAGGTGATCATCAATCTAACCTTGAACCAGGTGTTTCTCAGTCTAATCTTGAACCATATGATCATCAATCCAACCCTGAACCATGTGATCATCAATCTAACCGTGAACCAGGTGATCATCAATATAACCCTTAACCAGGTGATCATCAGTCTAATCCTGAACCATGTGATCATCAGGCAAATCCTGAACCATGTGATCATCAATGTAACCCTGAACCATGTGATCATCAATCTAACCGTGAACAAGGTGATCATCAATATAACCCTTAAACAGGAGATCATCAGTCTAACCCTGATCCAGGTGATCATCAGTCCTATCCTGAACCATGTGATCATCAATCCAAGCCTGAACCAGGTGATCATCAATCTAACCGTGAACCAGGTGATCATCAATATAACCCTTAACGAGGTGATCATCAGGCTAACCCTGAACCAGGTGATCATCAGTCTAATCCTGAACCATGTGATCATCAATCCAACCCTGAACCATGTGATCATCAATGTAACCGTCAAACAGGTGATCATCAATATAACCCTTAACCAGGTGATCATGAGTCTAACCCTGAACCATATGATCATCAATCCATCCCTGAACCATGTGATCATCAATGTAACCGTGAACCAGGTGATCATCTAGATAACCCTTAACCAGGTGATCATGAGTCTAACCCTGAACCATATGATCATTAATCCAACCCTGAACCATGTGATCATCAATCTAACCGTGAACCAGGTGATCATCAATCTAACCTTGAACCAGGTGTTTCTCAGTCTAATCTTGAACCATATGATCATCAATCCAACCCTGAACCATGTGATCATCAATCTAACCGTGAACCAGGTGATCATCAATATAACCCTTAACCAGGTGATCATCAGTCTAATCCTGAACCATGTGATCATCAGGCAAATCCTGAACCATGTGATCATCAATGTAACCCTGAACCATGTGATCATCAATCTAACCGTGAACAAGGTGATCATCAATATAACCCTTAAACAGGAGATCATCAGTCTAACCCTGATCCAGGTGATCATCAGTCCTATCCTGAACCATGTGATCATCAATCCAAGCCTGAACCAGGTGATCATCAATCTAACCGTGAACCAGGTGATCATCAATATAACCCTTAACGAGGTGATCATCAGGCTAACCCTGAACCAGGTGATCATCAGTCTAATCCTGAACCATGTGATCATCAATCCAACCCTGAACCATGTGATCATCAATGTAACCGTCAAACAGGTGATCATCAATATAATCCTTAACCAGTTGATCATGAGTCTAACCCTGAACCATATGATCATCAATCCAACCCTAAACCGTGTGATCGTCAATGTAACCGTCAATCAGGTGATCATCAATATAACCCTTAACCAGGTGATCATGAGTCTAACCTTAAACCATATGATCATCAATCCAACCCTGAACCCTGTGATCATCAATGTAACCGTGAACCAGGTGATCAAGAGTCTAACCCTGAACCATATGATCATCAATCCAACCCTGAACCATGTGATCATCAATCTAACCATGAACCAGGTGATTCTCAGTCTAATCTTGAACCATATGATCATCAATCCAACCCTGAACCATGTGATCATCAATCTAACCGTGAACCAGGTGATCATTAATATAACCCTTAACCAGGTGATCATCAGTCTACCCCTTAACCAGGTGATCATGAGTCTAACCCTGAACCATATGATCTTCAATCCAACCCTGAACCATGTGATCATCAATCTAACCGTGAACTAGGTGATCATCAATCTAACCTTGAACCAGGTGATTCTCAGTCTAATCTTGAACAATATGATCATCAATCCAACCCTGAACCATGTGATCATAAATCTAACCGTGAACCAGGTGATCATCAATATAACCCTTAACCAGGTGATCATCAGTCTAATCCTGAACCATGTGATCATCAGGCAAATCCTGAACCATTTGATCATCAATGTAACCCTGAACCATGTGATCATCAATCTAACCGTGAACAAGGTGATCATCAATATAACCCTTAACCAGGTGATCATCAGTCTAACCCTGAACCAGGTGATCATCAGTCTAACCCTGAACCAGGTGATCATCAGTCCAATCCTGAACCATGTGATCATCATTCAGACCCTGAACCATGTGATCATCAGTCTAACCCTGAACCATGTGATCATCAATCCAACCCTGAACCATGTGATCATCAATCCAACCCTGAACCATGTGATCATCAATTTAACCGTGAACCAGGTGATCATCAATCTAACCTTGAACCATGTGATCATCAATCTAACCGTGAACCAGGTGATCATGAGTCTAACCCTGAACCATATGATCATCAATCCAACCATGAACCATGTGATCATCAATCTAACCGTGAACCAGGTGATCATCATTCAGACCCTGAACCATATGATCATCAATCCAACCCTGAACCATGTGATGATCAATGTAACCGTGACCCAGGTGATCATCTATATAACCCTTAACCAGGTGATCATGAGTGTAACCCTGAACCATATGATCATCAATCCAACCCTGAACCATTTGATCATCAATGTAACCGTGAACCAGGTGATCATCAATATAACCCTGAACCATGTGATCATCAATCTAACCCTGAACCAGGTGATCATCAGTCTAACCGTGAACCAGGTGATAATCAATCTAACCTTGAACCAGGTGATAATCAATCTAACCGTGAACCAGGTGATAATCAATGTAACCATGAACCATGTGATCCTCAATCCAACCCTGAACCATGTGATCATCAATCTATCCCTGAACCAGGTGATCATCAGTCTAACCCTGAACCATGTGATCATCAATCCAACCCTGAACAATGTGATCATCAGTCTAACCCTGAACCATGTGATCATCAATCCAACCCTGGACCATGTGATCATCAATCTAACCGTGAACAAGGTGATCATCAATATAACCCTTAAACAGGTGATCATCAGTCTAACCCTGACCCAGGTGATCATCAGTCTAATCCTGAACCATGTGATCATCAATCCAACCCTGAACCATGTGATCATCAATGTAACCGTCAATCAGGTGATCATCAATATAACCCTTAACCAGGTGATCATGAGTCTAACCCTTTACCATATGATCATCAATCCATCCCTGAACCATGTGATCATCAATGTAACCGTCAACCAGGTGATCATGAGTCTAACCCTGAACCATATGATCATCAATCCAACCCTGAACCATGTGATCATCAGGCAAATCCTGAACCATGTGATCATCAATGTAACCCTGAACCATGTGATCATCAATCTAACCGTGAACAAGGTGATCATCAATATAACCGTGAACCAGGTGATCATCTAGATAACCCTTAACCAGGTGATCATGAGTCTAACCCTGAACCATATGATCATTAATCCAACCCTGAACCAAGTGATCATCAGTGTAACCGTCAACCAGGTGATCATCAATATAACCCTTAACCAGGTGATCATGAGTCTAACCCTGAACCATATGATCATCAATCCAACCCTGAACCATGTGATCATCAATGTAACCGTGACCCAGGTGATCATCTATATAACCCTTAACCAGGTGATCATGAGTGTAACCCTGAACCATTTGATCATCAATGTAACCGTGAACCAGGTGATCATCAATATAACCCTTAACGAAGTGATCATCAGGCTAACCCTGAACCAGGTGATCATCAGTCTAATCCTGAACCATATGATCATCAATCCAACCCTGAACCATTTGATCATCAATGTAACCGTGAACCAGGTGATCATCAATATAACCCTTAACGAAGTGATCATCAGGCTAACCCTGAACCAGGTGATTATCAGTCTAATCCTGAACCATATGATCATCAATCCAACCCTGAACCATGTGATCATCAGGCAAATCCTGAACCATGTGATCATCAATGTAACCCTGAACCATGTGATCATCAATCTAACCGTGAACAAGGTGATCATCAATATAACCCTTAAACAGGAGATCATCAGTCTGACCCTGAACCAGGTGATCATAAGTCTAATCCTGAACCATGTGATCATCAATCGAACCCTGAACCATGTGATCATCAATGTAACCGTGAACCAGGTGATCATCTATATAACCCTTAACCAGGTGATCATGAGTCTAACCCTGAACCATATGATCATCAATCCAACCCTGAACCATGTGATCATCAATCTAACCGTGAACCAGGTGATAATCAATCTAACCGTGAACCAGGTGATAATCAATGTAACCGTGAACAAGGTGATCATCAATATAACCCTTAAACAGGTGATCATCAGTCTAACCCTGAACCAGGTGATCATCAGTCTAATCCTGAACCATGTGATCATCAATCCAACCCTGAACCATGTGATGATCAATGTAACCGTCAATCAGGTGATCATCAATATAACCCTTAACCAGGTGATCATGAGTCTAACCCTGAACCATATGATCATCAATCCAACCCTGAACCATGTGATCATCAATGTAACCGTCAACCAGGTGATCATCAATATAACCCTTAACCAGGTGATCATGAGTCTAACCCTGAACCATATGATCATCAATCCATCCCTGAACCATGTGATCATCAATGTAACCGTGAACCAGGTGATCATCTATATAACCCTTAACCAGGTGATCATGAGTCTAACCCTGAACCATATGATCTTCAATCCAACCCTGAACCATGTGATCATCAATCTAACCGTGAACTAGGTGATCATCAATCTAACCTTGAACCAGGTGATTCTCAGTCTAATCTTGAACAATATGATCATCAATCCAACCCTGAACCATGTGATCATAAATCTAACCGTGAACCAGGTGATCATCAATATAACCCTTAACCAGGTGATCATCAGTCTAATCCTGAACCATGTGATCATCAGGCAAATCCTGAACCATTTGATCATCAATGTAACCCTGAACCATGTGATCATCAATCTAACCGTGAACAAGGTGATCATCAATATAACCCTTAACCAGGTGATCATCAGTCTAACCCTGAACCAGGTGATCATCAGTCCAATCCTGAACCATGTGATCATCATTCAGACCCTGAACCATGTGATCATCAGTCTAACCCTGAACCATGTGATCATCAATCCAACCCTGAACCATGTGATCATCAATCCAACCCTGAACCATGTGATCATCAATCTAACCGTGAACCAGGTGATCATCAATCTAACCTTGAACCATGTGATCATCAATCTAACCGTGAACCAGGTGATCATGAGTCTAACCCTGAACCATATGATCATCAATCCAACCATGAACCATGTGATCATCAATCTAACCGTGAACCAGGTGATCATCATTCAGACCCTGAACCATATGATCATCAATCCAACCCTGAACCATGTGATGATCAATGTAACCGTGACCCAGGTGATCATCTATATAACCCTTAACCAGGTGATCATGAGTGTAACCCTGAACCATATGATCATCAATCCAACCCTGAACCATTTGATCATCAATGTAACCGTGAACCAGGTGATCATCAATATAACCCTGAACCATGTGATCATCAATCTAACCCTGAACCAGGTGATCATCAGTCTAACCGTGAACCAGGTGATAATCAATCTAACCTTGAACCAGGTGATAATCAATCTAACCGTGAACCAGGTGATAATCAATGTAACCATGAACCATGTGATCCTCAATCCAACCCTGAACCATGTGATCATCAATCTAACCCTGAACCAGGTGATCATCAGTCTAACCCTGAACCATGTGATCATCAATCCAACCCTGAACAATGTGATCATCAGTCTAACCCTGAACCATGTGATCATCAATCCAACCCTGGACCATGTGATCATCAATCTAACCGTGAACAAGGTGATCATCAATATAACCCTTAAACAGGTGATCATCAGTCTAACCCTGAACCAGGTGATCATCAGTCTAATCCTGAACCATGTGATCATCAATCCAACCCTGAACCATGTGATCATCAATGTAACCGTCAATCAGGTGATCATCAATATAACCCTTAACCAGGTGATCATGAGTCTAACCCTGAACCATATGATCATCAATCCAACCCTGAACCATGTGATCATCAATGTAACCGTCAACCAGGTGATCATCAATATAACCCTTAACCAGGTGATCATGAGTCTAACCCTGAACCATATGATCATCAATCCATCCCTGAACCATGTGATCATCAATGTAACCGTGAACCAGGTGATCATCTAGATAACCCTTAACCAGGTGATCATGAGTCTAACCCTGAACCATATGATCATTAATCCAACCCTGAACCATGTGATCATCAATGTAACTGTCAACCAGGTGATCATCAATATAACCCTTAACCAGGTGATCATGAGTCTAACCCTGAACCATATGATAATTAACAACCCTGAACCATGTGATCATCAATGTAACCGTGAATAAGGTGATCATCAATGTAACCCTTAAACAGGTGATCATCAGTCTAACCCTGAACCAGGTGATCATCAGTCTAATCCTGAACCATGTGATCATCAATCCAACCCTGAACCATGTGATCATCAATGTAACCGTCAACCAGGTGATCATCAATATAACCCTTAACCAGGTGATCATGAGTCTAACCCTGAACCATATGATCATTAATCCAACCCTGAACCATGTGATCATCAATGTAACCGTCAACCAGGTGATCATCAATATAACCCTTAACCAGGTGATCATGAGTCTAACCCTGAACCATATGATCATTAATCCAACCCTGAACCATGTGATCATCAATGTAACCGTCAACCAGGTGATCATCAATATAACCCTTAACCAGGTGATCATGAGTCTAACCCTGAACCATATGATCATTAATCCAACCCTGAACCATGTGATCATCAATGTAACCGTCAACCAGGTGATCATCAATATAACCCTTAACCAGGTGATCATGAGTCTAACCCTGAACCATATGATCATCAATCCAACCCTGAACCATGTGATCATCAGTCTAACCGTGAACCAGGTGATAATCAATCTAACCTTGAACCAGGTGATAATCAATCTAACCGTGAACCAGGTGATAATCAATGTAACCATGAACCATGTGATCCTCAATCCAACCCTGAACCATGTGATCATCAATCTAACCCTGAACCAGGTGATCATCAGTCTAACCCTGAACCATGTGATCATCAATCCAACCCTGAACAATGTGATCATCAGTCTAACCCTGAACCATGTGATCATCAATCCAACCCTGGACCTTGTGATCATCAATCTAACCGTGAACAAGGTGATCATCAATATAACCCTTAAACAGGTGATCATCAGTCTAACCCTGAACCAGGTGATCATCAGTCTAATCCTGAACCATGTGATCATCAATCCAACCCTGAACCATGTGATCATCAATGTAACCGTCAATCAGGTGATCATCAATATAACCCTTAACCAGGTGATCATGAGTCTAACCCTGAACCATATGATCATCAATCCAACCCTGAACCATGTGATCATCAATGTAACCGTCAACCAGGTGATCATCAATATAACCCTTAACCAGGTGATCATGAGTCTAACCCTGAACCATATGATCATCAATCCATCCCTGAACCATGTGATCATCAATGTAACCGTGAACCAGGTGATCATCTAGATAACCCTTAACCAGGTGATCATGAGTCTAACCCTGAACCATATGATCATTAATCCAACCCTGAACCATGTGATCATCAATCTAACCGTGAACCAGGTGATCATCAATCTAACCTTGAACCAGGTGTTTCTCAGTCTAATCTTGAACCATATGATCATCAATCCAACCCTGAACCATGTGATCATCAATCTAACCGTGAACCAGGTGATCATCAATATAACCCTTAACCAGGTGATCATCAGTCTAATCCTGAACCATGTGATCATCAGGCAAATCCTGAACCATGTGATCATCAATGTAACCCTGAACCATGTGATCATCAATCTAACCGTGAACAAGGTGATCATCAATATAACCCTTAAACAGGAGATCATCAGTCTAACCCTGATCCAGGTGATCATCAGTCCTATCCTGAACCATGTGATCATCAATCCAAGCCTGAACCAGGTGATCATCAATCTAACCGTGAACCAGGTGATCATCAATATAACCCTTAACGAGGTGATCATCAGGCTAACCCTGAACCAGGTGATCATCAGTCTAATCCTGAACCATGTGATCATCAATCCAACCCTGAACCATGTGATCATCAATGTAACCGTCAAACAGGTGATCATCAATATAATCCTTAACCAGTTGATCATGAGTCTAACCCTGAACCATATGATCATCAATCCAACCCTAAACCGTGTGATCGTCAATGTAACCGTCAATCAGGTGATCATCAATATAACCCTTAACCAGGTGATCATGAGTCTAACCTTAAACCATATGATCATCAATCCAACCCTGAACCCTGTGATCATCAATGTAACCGTGAACCAGGTGATCAAGAGTCTAACCCTGAACCATATGATCATCAATCCAACCCTGAACCATGTGATCATCAATCTAACCATGAACCAGGTGATTCTCAGTCTAATCTTGAACCATATGATCATCAATCCAACCCTGAACCATGTGATCATCAATCTAACCGTGAACCAGGTGATCATTAATATAACCCTTAACCAGGTGATCATCAGTCTACCCCTGAACCAGGTGATCATCAGTCCAATCCTGAACCATGTCATCATCAATCCAACCCTGAACCATGTGATCATCAATCTAACCGTGAACCAGGTGATCATCAATATAACCCTTAACGACGTGATCATCAGGCTAACCCTGAACCAGGTGATCATGAGTCTAACCCTGAACCATATGATCATCAATCCAACCCTGAACCATGTGATCATCAATGTAACCGTGAACCAGGTGATCATCTATATAACCCTTAACTAGGTGATCATGAGTCTAACCCTGAACCATATGATCATCAATTCAACCCTGAACCATTTGATCATCAATGTAACCGTCAACCAGGTGATCATTAGTCTAACCCTGAACCATATGATCATCAATCCAACCCTGAACCATGTGATCATCAATGTAACCCTAAACCAGGTGATCATTTGTCTAATCCTGAACCATGTGATCATCAATCCAACCCTGAACCATGTGATCATCAATGTAACCGTGAACCAGGTGATCATCTATATAACCCTTAACCAGGTGATCGTGAGTCTAACCCTGAACCATATGATCATCAATCCAACCCTGAACCATTTGATCATCAATGTAACCGTCAACCAGGTGATCATGAGTCTAACCCTGAACCATGTGATCATCAGGCGAATCCTGAACCATGTGATCATCAATTTAACCCTGAACCATGTGATCATCAATCTAACCGTGAACCAGGTGATCATCAATATAACCCTTAAACAGGAGATCATCAGTCTAACCCTGAACCAGGTGATCATCAGTCCTATCCTGAACCATCTGATCATCAATCCAACCCTGAACCATGTGATCATCAATCTAACCGTGAACCAGGTGATCATCAATATAACCCTTAACGAGGTGATCATCAGGCTAACCCTGAACCAGGTGATCATCAGTCTAATCCTGAACCATGTGATCATCAATCCAACCCTGAACCATGTGATCATCAATGTAACCGTCAACTAGGTGATCATCAATATAATCCTTAACCAGTTGATCATGAGTCTAACCCTGAACCATATGATCATCAATCCAACCCTGAACCATGTGATCATCAATGTAACCGTCAATCAGGTGATCATCAATATAACCCTTAACCAAATGATCATGAGTCTAACCCTGAACCATATGATCATCAATCCAACCCTGAACCATGTGATCATCAATATAACCCTTAACCAGGTGGTCATCATTCTAACCCTGAACCATGTGATCATCAGGCAAATCCTGAACCATGTGATCATCAATGTAACCCTGAACCATGTGATCATCAATCTAACCGTGAACAAGGTGATCATCAATATAACCCTTAAACAGGTCATCATCAGTCTAACCCTGAACCAGGTGATCATCAGTCCAATCCTGAAGCATGTGATCATCAATCCAACCCTGAACCATGTGATCATCAATCTAACCGTGAACCAGGTGATCATCAATATAACCCTTAACGAGGTGATCATCAGGCTAACCCTGAACCAGGTGATCATCAGTCTAATCCTGAACCATGTGATCATCAATCCAACCCTGAACCATGTGATCATCAATCTAAACGTGAACCAGGTGATCATCAATATAATCCTTAACGAGGTGATCATCAGGCTAACCCTGAACCAGGTGATCAACAGTCTAATCTTGAACAATGTGATCATCAATCCAACCCTGAACCATGTGATCATCAATGTAACCATGAACCAGGTGATCATCAATATAACCCTTAACCAGGTGATCATGAGTCTAACCCTGAACCATATGATCAATAATCCAACCCTGAACCATGTGATCATCAACCTAACTGTGAACCAGGTGATAATCAATGTAACGTTGAACCAGGTGATCATCAGTCTAACCTCAATCTAACCCTGAACCATGTGATCATCAATCTAGTCCTGGACCATGTGATCATCAATCTAACCGTGAACAAAGTGATCATCAATGTAACCCTTAAACAGGTGATCATCAGTCTAACCCTGAACCAGGTGATCATCAGTCTAATCCTGAACCATGTGATCATGAGGCAAATCCTGAACCATATGATCATCAATATAACCCTGAACCATGTGATCATCAATCTAACCGTGAACAAGGTGATCATCAATCCAACCCTGAACCATGTGATCATCAATCTAACCCTGAACCAGGTGATCATCAGTCTAACCCTGAACCATGTGATCATCAATCCAACCCTGAACCATGTGATCATCAATCTAACCGTGAACCAGGTGATCATCAATATAACCCTTAACGAGGTGATCATCAGGCTAACCCTAAACCAGGTGATCATCAGTTTAATCCTGAACCATGTGATCATTAATCCAACCCTGAACCATGTGATCATCAATGTAACCCTGAACCATGTGATCATCAATGTAACCCTGAACCATGTGATCATCAATCTAACCGTGAACAAGGTGATCATCAATATAACCCTTAAACAGGAGATCATCAGTCTAACCCTGAACCAGGTGATCATCAGTCCAATCCTGAACCATGTGATCAGCAATCCAACCCTGAACCATGTGATCATCAATCTAACCGTGAACCAGGTGATCATCAATATAACCCTTAACGAGGTGATCATCAGGCTAACCCTTAACCAGGTGATCATCAGTCTAATCCTGAACCATGTGATCATCAATCCAACCCTGAACCAGGTGATAATCAATCTAACCCTGAACCAGGTGATCATCAGTCCAATCCTGAACCATGTGATCAGCAATCCAACCCTGAACCATGTGATCATCAATCTAACCGTGAACCAGGTGATCATCAATATAACCCTTAACGAGGTGATCATCAGGCTAACCCTTAACCAGGTGATCATCAGTCTAATCCTGAACCATGTGATCATCAATCCAACCCTGAACCAGGTGATAATCAATCTAACCGTGAACCAGGTGATAATCAATGTAACCATGAACCACGTGATCATCAATCCAACCCTGAACCATGTGATCATCAATCTAACCCTGAACCAGGTGGTCATCAGTCTAACCCTGAACCATGTGATTATCAATCCAACCCTGAACCATGTGATCATCAACTCAACCCTGAATAATGTGATCATCAGTCTAACCCTGAACCATGTGATCATCAATCCAACCCTGGACCATGTGATCATCAATCTAACCGTGAACAAGGTGATCATCAATATAACCCTTAACCAGGTGATCATGAGTCTAACCCTGAACCATATGATCATCAATCCAAACCTGAACCATGTGATCATCAATCTAACCGTGAACCAGGTGATCATCAATCTAACCTTGAACCAGGTGATTCTCAGTCTAATCTTGAACCATATGATCATCAATCCAACCCTGAACCATGTGATCATCAATGTAACCGTGAACCAGGTGATCATCTATTTAACCCTTAACCAGGTGATCATGAGTCTAACCCTGAACCATATGATCATCAATCCAACCCTGAACCATGTGATCATCAATCTAACCGTGAACCAGGTGATAATCAATCTAACCGTGAACTAGGTGATAATCAATCTAACCGTGAACCAGGTGATAATCAATCTAACCGTGAACCAGGTGATAATCAATCTAACCGTGAACCAGGTGATAATCAATCTAACCGTGAACCAGGTGATAATCAATCTAACCGTGAACCAGGTGATAATCAATCTAACCGTGAACCAGGTGATAATCAATGTAACCGTGAGCCATGTGATCATCAATCCAACCCTGAACTATATGATCATCAATGTAACCGTCAACCAGGTGATCATCAATATAACCCTTAACCAGGTGATCATGAGTCTAACCCTGAACCATATGATCATCAATCCAACCCTGAACCATGTGATCATCAATGTAACCGTGAACCAGGTGATCATCTATATAACCCTTAACCAGGTGATTCTCAGTCTAATCTTGAACCATATGATCATCAATCCAACCCTGAACCATGTGATCATCAATATAACCCTTAACCAGGTGATCATCAGTCTAATCCTGAACCATGTGATCATCAGGCAAATCCTGAACCAGGTGATCATCAGTCTAACCCTGAACCATGTGATCATCAATCCAACCCTGAACCATGTGATCATCAAACTAACCCTGAACAATGTGATCATCAGTCTAACCCTGAACCATGTGATCATCAATCCAACCCTGGGCCATGTGATCATCAATCTAAACGTGAACAAGGTGATCATCAATATAACCCTTAAACAGGTGATCATCAGTCTAACCCTGAACCAGGTGATCATCAGTCCAACCCTGAACCATATGATCATCAATCCAACCCTGAACCATGTGATCATCAATGTAACCGTGAACCAGGTGATCATCTATATAACCCTTAACCAGGTGATCATGAGTCTAACCCTGAACCATATGATCATCAATCAAACCCTGAACCATTTGATCATCAATGTAACCGTCAACCAGGTGATCATGAGTCTAACCCTGAACCATATGATCATCAATCCAACCCTGAACCATGTGATCATCAGGCGAATCCTGAACCATGTGATCATCAATGTAACCCTGAACCAGGTGATCATCAATCTAACCGTGAACAAGGTGATCATCAATATAACCCTTAAACAGGAGATCATCAGTCTAACCCTGAACCAGGTGATCATCAGTCCTATCCTGAACCATGTGATCATCAATCCAAGCCTGAACCAGGTGATCATCAATCTAACCGTGAACCAGGTGATCATCAATCTAACCGTGAACCAGGTGATCATCAATATAACCCTTAACGAGGTGATCATCAGGCTAACCCTGAACCAGGTGATCATCAGTCTAATCCTGAACCATGTGATCATCAATCCAACCCTGAACCATGTGATCATCAATGTAACCGTCAAACAGGTGATCATCAATATAATCCTTAACCAGTTGATCATGAGTCTAACCCTGAACCATATGATCATCAATCCAACCCTGAACCATGTGATCATCAATCTAACCGTGAACCAGGTGATCATCAATATAACCCTTAACGACGTGATCATCAGGCTAACCCTGAACCAGGTGATCATTTGTCTTATCCTGAACCATGTGATCATCAATGTAACCGTCAACCAGTTGATCATGAGTCTAACCCTGAACCATATGATCATCAATCCAACCCTAAACCGTGTGATCATCAATGTAACCGTCAATCAGGTGATCATCAATATAACCCTTAACCAGGTGATCATGAGTCTAACCTTGAACCATATGATCATCAATCCAACCCTGAACCCTGTGATCATCAATGTAACCGTGAACCAGGTGATCAAGAGTCTAACCCTGAACCATATGATCATCAATCCAACCCTGAACCATGTGATCATCAATCTAACCATGAACCAGGTGATTCTCAGTCTAATCTTGAACCATATGATCATCAATCCAACCCTGAACCATGTGATCATCAATCTAACCGTGAACCAGGTGATCATTAATATAACCCTTAACCAGGTGGTCATCAGTCTAATCCTGAACCATGTGATCATCAGGCAAATCCTGAACCATGTGATCATCAATGTAACCCTGAACCATGTGATCATCAATCTAACCGTGAACCAGGTGATCATCAATATAACCCTTAACGACGTGATCATCAGGCTAACCCTGAACCAGGTGATCATGAGTCTAACCCTGAACCATATGATCATCAATCCAACCCTGAACCATGTGATCATCAATGTAACCGTGAACCAGGTGATCATCTATATAACCCTTAACTAGGTGATCATGAGTCTAACCCTGAACCATATGATCATCAATCCAACCCTGAACCATTTGATCATCAATGTAACCGTCAACCAGGTGATCATTAGTCTAACCCTGAACCATATGATCATCAATCCAACCCTGAACCATGTGATCATCAATGTAACCCTAAACCAGGTGATCATTTGTCTAATCCTGAACCATGTGATCATCAATCGAACCCTGAACCATGTGATCATCAATGTAACCGTGAACCAGGTGATCATCTATATAACCCTTAACCAGGTGATCGTGAGTCTAACCCTGAACCATATGATCATCAATCCAACCCTGAACCATTTGATCATCAATGTAACCGTCAACCAGGTGATCATGAGTCTAACCCTGAACCATGTGATCATCAGGCGAATCCTGAACCATGTGATCATCAATTTAACCCTGAACCATGTGATCATCAATCTAACCGTGAACCAGGTGATCATCAATATAACCCTTAAACAGGAGATCATCAGTCTAACCCTGAACCAGGTGATCATCAGTCCTATCCTGAACCATCTGATCATCAATCCAACCCTGAACCATGTGATCATCAATCTAACCGTGAACCAGGTGATCATCAATATAACCCTTAACGAGGTGATCATCAGGCTAACCCTGAACCAGGTGATCATCAGTCTAATCCTGAACCATGTGATCATCAATCCAACCCTGAACCATGTGATCATCAATGTAACCGTCAACTAGGTGATCATCAATATAATCCTTAACCAGTTGATCATGAGTCTAACCCTGAACCATATGATCATCAATCCAACCCTGAACCATGTGATCATCAATGTAACCGTCAATCAGGTGATCATCAATATAACCCTTAACCAAATGATCATGAGTCTAACCCTGAACCATATGATCATCAATCCAACCCTGAACCATGTGATCATCAATATAACCCTTAACCAGGTGGTCATCAGTCTAATCCTGAACCATGTGATCATCAGGCAAATCCTGAACCATGTGATCATCAATGTAACCCTGAACCATGTGATCATCAATCTAACGGTGAACAAGGTGATCATCAATATAACCCTTAAACAGGTCATCATCAGTCTAACCCTGAACCAGGTGATCATCAGTCCAATCCTGAAGCATGTGATCATCAATCCAACCCTGAACCATGTGATCATCAATCTAACCGTGAACCAGGTGATCATCAATATAACCCTTAACGAGGTGATCATCAGGCTAACCCTGAACCAGGTGATCATCAGTCTAATCCTGAACCATGTGATCATCAATCCAACCCTGAACCATGTGATCATCAATCTAAACGTGAACCAGGTGATCATCAATATAATCCTTAACGAGGTGATCATCAGGCTAACCCTGAACCAGGTGATCAACAGTCTAATCTTGAACAATGTGATCATCAATCCAACCCTGAACCATGTGATCATCAATGTAACCATGAACCAGGTGATCATCAATATAACCCTTAACCAGGTGATCATGAGTCTAACCCTGAACCATATGATCAATAATCCAACCCTGAACCATGTGATCATCAACCTAACTGTGAACCAGTTGATAATCAATCTAACGTTGAACCAGGTGATCATCAGTCTAACCTCAATCTAGTCCTGGACCATGTGATCATCAATCTAACCGTGAACAAAGTGATCATCAATGTAACCCTTAAACAGGTGATCATCAGTCTAACCCTGAACCAGGTGATCATCAGTCTAATCCTGAACCATGTGATCATGAGGCAAATCCTGAACCATATGATCATCAATATAACCCTGAACCATGTGATCATCAATCTAACCGTGAACAAGGTGATCATCAATCCAACCCTGAACCATGTGATCATCAATCTAACCCTGAACCAGGTGATCATCAGTCTAACCCTGAACCATGTGATCATCAATCCAACCCTGAACCATGTGATCATCAATCTAACCGTGAACCAGGTGATCATCAATATAACCCTTAACGAGGTGATCATCAGGCTAACCCTAAACCAGGTGATCATCAGTTTAATCCTGAACCATGTGATCATCAATCCAACCCTGAACCATGTGATCATCAATGTAACCCTGAACCATGTGATCATCAATGTAACCCTGAACCATGTGATCATCAATCTAACCGTGAACAAGGTGATCATCAATATAACCCTTAAACAGGAGATCATCAGTCTAACCCTGAACCAGGTGATCATCAGTCCAATCCTGAACCATGTGATCATCAATCCAACCCTGGACCATGTGATCATCAGTGCAATCCTGAACCATGTGATCATCAATCCAACCCTGGACCATGTGATCATCAATGTAACCGTGAACCATGTGATCATCAATGTAACCGTGAACCAGGTGATAATCAATATAACCCTTAACCAGGTGATCATCAGTCTAACCCTGAACCAGGTGATCATCAGTCTAATCCTGAACCATGTGATCATCAATCCAACCCTGGACCATGTGATCATCAATCTAACCCTGAACCATGTGATCATCAATCTAATCCTGGACCATGTGATTATCAATCTAACCGTGAACAAGGTGATCATCAATAAAACCCTTAAACAGGTGATCATCAGTCTAACCCTAAACTAGGTGATCATCAATCCAATCCTGAACCATGTGATCATTAATCCAACCCAGAACCATTTGATCGTCAATCTAACCCTGAACCATGTGATCATCAATCTAACCATGAACCAGGTGAACATCAGTCTAACCCTGAACCATGTGATCATCAGGCGAATCCTGAACCATGTGATCATCAATGTAACCCTGAACCATGTGATCATCAATCTAACCGTGAACAAGGTGATCATCAATATAACCCTTAAACAGGAGATCATCAGTCTAACCCTGAACCAGGTGATCATCAGTCCAATCCTGAACCATGTGATCAGCAATCCAACCCTGAACCATGTGATCATCAATCTAACCGTGAACCAGGTGATCATCAATATAACCCTTAACGAGGTGATCATCAGGCTAACCCTTAACCAGGTGATCATCAGTCTAATCCTGAACCATGTGATCATCAATCCAACCCTGAACCAGGTGATAATCAATCTAACCGTGAACCAGGTGATAATCAATGTAACCATGAACCACGTGATCATCAATCCAACCCTGAACCATGTGATCATCAATCTAACCCTGAACCATGTGATCATCAATGTAACCGTGAACCAGGTGATCATCTATATAACCCTTAACCAGGTGATCATGAGTCTAACCCTGAACCATATGATCATCAATCAAACCCTGAACCATTTGATCATCAATGTAACCGTCAACCAGGTGATCATGAGTCTAACCCTGAACCATATGATCATCAATCCAACCCTGAACCATGTGATCATCAGGCGAATCCTGAACCATGTGATCATCAATGTAACCCTGAACCAGGTGATCATCAATCTAACCGTGAACAAGGTGATCATCAATATAACCCTTAAACAGGAGATCATCAGTCTAACCCTGAACCAGGTGATCATCAGTCCTATCCTGAACCATGTGATCATCAATCCAAGCCTGAACCAGGTGATCATCAATCTAACCGTGAACCAGGTGATCATCAATCTAACCGTGAACCAGGTGATCATCAATATAACCCTTAACGAGGTGATCATCAGGCTAACCCTGAACCAGGTGATCATCAGTCTAATCCTGAACCATGTGATCATCAATCCAACCCTGAACCATGTGATCATCAATGTAACCGTCAAACAGGTGATCATCAATATAATCCTTAACCAGTTGATCATGAGTCTAACCCTGAACCATATGATCATCAATCCAACCCTGAACCATGTGATCATCAATCTAACCGTGAACCAGGTGATCATCAATATAACCCTTAACGACGTGATCATCAGGCTAACCCTGAACCAGGTGATCATTTGTCTTATCCTGAACCATGTGATCATCAATGTAACCGTCAACCAGTTGATCATGAGTCTAACCCTGAACCATATGATCATCAATCCAACCCTAAACCGTGTGATCATCAATGTAACCGTCAATCAGGTGATCATCAATATAACCCTTAACCAGGTGATCATGAGTCTAACCTTGAACCATATGATCATCAATCCAACCCTGAACCCTGTGATCATCAATGTAACCGTGAACCAGGTGATCAAGAGTCTAACCCTGAACCATATGATCATCAATCCAACCCTGAACCATGTGATCATCAATCTAACCATGAACCAGGTGATTCTCAGTCTAATCTTGAACCATATGATCATCAATCCAACCCTGAACCATGTGATCATCAATCTAACCGTGAACCAGGTGATCATTAATATAACCCTTAACCAGGTGGTCATCAGTCTAATCCTGAACCATGTGATCATCAGGCAAATCCTGAACCATGTGATCATCAATGTAACCCTGAACCATGTGATCATCAATCTAACCGTGAACCAGGTGATCATCAATATAACCCTTAACGACGTGATCATCAGGCTAACCCTGAACCAGGTGATCATGAGTCTAACCCTGAACCATATGATCATCAATCCAACCCTGAACCATGTGATCATCAATGTAACCGTGAACCAGGTGATCATCTATATAACCCTTAACTAGGTGATCATGAGTCTAACCCTGAACCATATGATCATCAATCCAACCCTGAACCATTTGATCATCAATGTAACCGTCAACCAGGTGATCATTAGTCTAACCCTGAACCATATGATCATCAATCCAACCCTGAACCATGTGATCATCAATGTAACCCTAAACCAGGTGATCATTTGTCTAATCCTGAACCATGTGATCATCAATCCAACCCTGAACCATGTGATCATCAATGTAACCGTGAACCAGGTGATCATCTATATAACCCTTAACCAGGTGATCGTGAGTCTAACCCTGAACCATATGATCATCAATCCAACCCTGAACCATTTGATCATCAATGTAACCGTCAACCAGGTGATCAAGAGTCTAACCCTGAACCATATGATCATCAATCCAACCCTGAACCATGTGATCATCAATCTAACCATGAACCAGGTGATTCTCAGTCTAATCTTGAACCATATGATCATCAATCCAACCCTGAACCATGTGATCATCAATCTAACCGTGAACCAGGTGATCATTAATATAACCCTTAACCAGGTGGTCATCAGTCTAATCCTGAACCATGTGATCATCAGGCAAATCCTGAACCATGTGATCATCAATGTAACCCTGAACCATGTGATCATCAATCTAACCGTGAACCAGGTGATCATCAATATAACCCTTAACGACGTGATCATCAGGCTAACCCTGAACCAGGTGATCATGAGTCTAACCCTGAACCATATGATCATCAATCCAACCCTGAACCATGTGATCATCAATGTAACCGTGAACCAGGTGATCATCTATATAACCCTTAACTAGGTGATCATGAGTCTAACCCTGAACCATATGATCATCAATCCAACCCTGAACCATTTGATCATCAATGTAACCGTCAACCAGGTGATCATTAGTCTAACCCTGAACCATATGATCATCAATCCAACCCTGAACCATGTGATCATCAATGTAACCCTAAACCAGGTGATCATTTGTCTAATCCTGAACCATGTGATCATCAATCCAACCCTGAACCATGTGATCATCAATGTAACCGTGAACCAGGTGATCATCTATATAACCCTTAACCAGGTGATCGTGAGTCTAACCCTGAACCATATGATCATCAATCCAACCCTGAACCATTTGATCATCAATGTAACCGTCAACCAGGTGATCATGAGTCTAACCCTGAACCATGTGATCATCAGGCGAATCCTGAACCATGTGATCATCAATTTAACCCTGAACCATGTGATCATCAATCTAACCGTGAACCAGGTGATCATCAATATAACCCTTAAACAGGAGATCATCAGTCTAACCCTGAACCAGGTGATCATCAGTCCTATCCTGAACCATCTGATCATCAATCCAACCCTGAACCATGTGATCATCAATCTAACCGTGAACCAGGTGATCATCAATATAACCCTTAACGAGGTGATCATCAGGCTAACCCTGAACCAGGTGATCATCAGTCTAATCCTGAACCATGTGATCATCAATCCAACCCTGAACCATGTGATCATCAATGTAACCGTCAACTAGGTGATCATCAATATAATCCTTAACCAGTTGATCATGAGTCTAACCCTGAACCATATGATCATCAATCCAACCCTGAACCATGTGATCATCAATGTAACCGTCAATCAGGTGATCATCAATATAACCCTTAACCAAATGATCATGAGTCTAACCCTGAACCATATGATCATAAATCCAACCCTGAACCATGTGATCATCAATATAACCCTTAACCAGGTGGTCATCAGTCTAATCCTGAACCATGTGATCATCAGGCAAATCCTGAACCATGTGATCATCAATGTAACCCTGAACCATGTGATCATCAATCTAACCGTGAACAAGGTGATCATCAATATAACCCTTAAACAGGTCATCATCAGTCTAACCCTGAACCAGGTGATCATCAATCCAACCCTGAAGCATGTGATCATCAATCTAACCGTGAACCAGGTGATCATCAATATAACCCTTAACGAGGTGATCATCAGGCTAACCCTGAACCAGGTGATCATCAGTCTAATCCTGAACCATGTGATCATCAATCCAACCCTGAACCATGTGATCATCAATGTAACCGTCAAACAGGTGATCATCAATATAATCCTTAACCAGTTGATCATGAGTCTAACCCTGAACCATATGATCATCAATCCAACCCTGAACCATGTGATCATCAATCTAACCGTGAACCAGGTGATCATCAATATAACCCTTAACGACGTGATCATCAGGCTTACCCTGAACCAGGTGATCATTTGTCTTATCCTGAACCATGTGATCATCAATGTAACCGTCAACCAGTTGATCATGAGTCTAACCCTGAACCATATGATCATCAATCCAACCCTAAACCGTGTGATCATCAATGTAACCGTCAATCAGGTGATCATCAATATAACCCTTAACCAGGTGATCATGAGTCTAACCTTGAACCATATGATCATCAATCCAACCCTGAACCCTGTGATCATCAATGTAACCGTGAACCAGGTGATCAAGAGTCTAACCCTGAACCATATGATCATCAATCCAACCCTGAACCATGTGATCATCAATCTAACCATGAACCAGGTGATTCTCAGTCTAATCTTGAACCATATGATCATCAATCCAACCCTGAACCATGTGATCATCAATCTAACCGTGAACCAGGTGATCATTAATATAACCCTTAACCAGGTGGTCATCAGTCTAATCCTGAACCATGTGATCATCAGGCAAATCCTGAACCATGTGATCATCAATGTAACCCTGAACCATGTGATCATCAATCTAACCGTGAACCAGGTGATCATCAATATAACCCTTAACGACGTGATCATCAGGCTAACCCTGAACCAGGTGATCATGAGTCTAACCCTGAACCATATGATCATCAATCCAACCCTGAACCATGTGATCATCAATGTAACCGTGAACCAGGTGATCATCTATATAACCCTTAACTAGGTGATCATGAGTCTAACCCTGAACCATATGATCATCAATCCAACCCTGAACCATTTGATCATCAATGTAACCGTCAACCAGGTGATCATTAGTCTAACCCTGAACCATATGATCATCAATCCAACCCTGAACCATGTGATCATCAATGTAACCCTAAACCAGGTGATCATTTGTCTAATCCTGAACCATGTGATCATCAATCGAACCCTGAACCATGTGATCATCAATGTAACCGTGAACCAGGTGATCATCTATATAACCCTTAACCAGGTGATCGTGAGTCTAACCCTGAACCATATGATCATCAATCCAACCCTGAACCATTTGATCATCAATGTAACCGTCAACCAGGTGATCATGAGTCTAACCCTGAACCATGTGATCATCAGGCGAATCCTGAACCATGTGATCATCAATTTAACCCTGAACCATGTGATCATCAATCTAACCGTGAACCAGGTGATCATCAATATAACCCTTAAACAGGAGATCATCAGTCTAACCCTGAACCAGGTGATCATCAGTCCTATCCTGAACCATCTGATCATCAATCCAACCCTGAACCATGTGATCATCAATCTAACCGTGAACCAGGTGATCATCAATATAACCCTTAACGAGGTGATCATCAGGCTAACCCTGAACCAGGTGATCATCAGTCTAATCCTGAACCATGTGATCATCAATCCAACCCTGAACCATGTGATCATCAATGTAACCGTCAACTAGGTGATCATCAATATAATCCTTAACCAGTTGATCATGAGTCTAACCCTGAACCATATGATCATCAATCCAACCCTGAACCATGTGATCATCAATGTAACCGTCAATCAGGTGATCATCAATATAACCCTTAACCAAATGATCATGAGTCTAACCCTGAACCATATGATCATCAATCCAACCCTGAACCATGTGATCATCAATATAACCCTTAACCAGGTGGTCATCAGTCTAATCCTGAACCATGTGATCATCAGGCAAATCCTGAACCATGTGATCATCAATGTAACCCTGAACCATGTGATCATCAATCTAACGGTGAACAAGGTGATCATCAATATAACCCTTAAACAGGTCATCATCAGTCTAACCCTGAACCAGGTGATCATCAGTCCAATCCTGAAGCATGTGATCATCAATCCAACCCTGAACCATGTGATCATCAATCTAACCGTGAACCAGGTGATCATCAATATAACCCTTAACGAGGTGATCATCAGGCTAACCCTGAACCAGGTGATCATCAGTCTAATCCTGAACCATGTGATCATCAATCCAACCCTGAACCATGTGATCATCAATCTAAACGTGAACCAGGTGATCATCAATATAATCCTTAACGAGGTGATCATCAGGCTAACCCTGAACCAGGTCATCAACAGTCTAATCTTGAACAATGTGATCATCAATCCAACCCTGAACCATGTGATCATCAATGTAACCATGAACCAGGTGATCATCAATATAACCCTTAACCAGGTGATCATGAGTCTAACCCTGAACCATATGATCAATAATCCAACCCTGAACCATGTGATCATCAACCTAACTGTGAACCAGTTGATAATCAATCTAACGTTGAACCAGGTGATCATCAGTCTAACCTCAATCTAGTCCTGGACCATGTGATCATCAATCTAACCGTGAACAAAGTGATCATCAATGTAACCCTTAAACAGGTGATCATCAGTCTAACCCTGAACCAGGTGATCATCAGTCTAATCCTGAACCATGTGATCATGAGGCAAATCCTGAACCATATGATCATCAATATAACCCTGAACCATGTGATCATCAATCTAACCGTGAACAAGGTGATCATCAATCCAACCCTGAACCATGTGATCATCAATCTAACCCTGAACCAGGTGATCATCAGTCTAACCCTGAACCATGTGATCATCAATCCAACCCTGAACCATGTGATCATCAATCTAACCGTGAACCAGGTGATCATCAATATAACCCTTAACGAGGTGATCATCAGGCTAACCCTAAACCAGGTGATCATCAGTTTAATCCTGAACCATGTGATCATCAATCCAACCCTGAACCATGTGATCATCAATGTAACCCTGAACCATGTGATCATCAATGTAACCCTGAACCATGTGATCATCAATCTAACCGTGAACAAGGTGATCATCAATATAACCCTTAAACAGGAGATCATCAGTCTAACCCTGAACCAGGTGATCATCAGTCCAATCCTGAACCATGTGATCATCAATCCAACCCTGGACCATGTGATCATCAGTGCAATCCTGAACCATGTGATCATCAATCCAACCCTGGACCATGTGATCATCAATGTAACCGTGAACCATGTGATCATCAATGTAACCGTGAACCAGGTGATAATCAATATAACCCTTAACCAGGTGATCATCAGTCTAACCCTGAACCAGGTGATCATCAGTCTAATCCTGAACCATGTGATCATCAATCCAACCCTGGACCATGTGATCATCAATCTAACCCTGAACCATGTGATCATCAATCTAATCCTGGACCATGTGATTATCAATCTAACCGTGAACAAGGTGATCATCAATAAAACCCTTAAACAGGTGATCATCAGTCTAACCCTAAACTAGGTGATCATCAATCCAATCCTGAACCATGTGATCATTAATCCAACCCAGAACCATTTGATCGTCAATCTAACCCTGAACCATGTGATCATCAATCTAACCATGAACCAGGTGAACATCAGTCTAACCCTGAACCATGTGATCATCAGGCGAATCCTGAACCATGTGATCATCAATGTAACCCTGAACCATGTGATCATCAATCTAACCGTGAACAAGGTGATCATCAATATAACCCTTAAACAGGAGATCATCAGTCTAACCCTGAACCAGGTGATCATCAGTCCAATCCTGAACCATGTGATCAGCAATCCAACCCTGAACCATGTGATCATCAATCTAACCGTGAACCAGGTGATCATCAATATAACCCTTAACGAGGTGATCATCAGGCTAACCCTTAACCAGGTGATCATCAGTCTAATCCTGAACCATGTGATCATCAATCCAACCCTGAACCAGGTGATAATCAATCTAACCGTGAACCAGGTGATAATCAATGTAACCATGAACCACGTGATCATCAATCCAACCCTGAACCATGTGATCATCAATCTAACCCTGAACCATGTGATCATCAATGTAACCGTGAACCAGGTGATCATCTATATAACCCTTAACCAGGTGATCATGAGTCTAACCCTGAACCATATGATCATCAATCAAACCCTGAACCATTTGATCATCAATGTAACCGTCAACCAGGTGATCATGAGTCTAACCCTGAACCATATGATCATCAATCCAACCCTGAACCATGTGATCATCAGGCGAATCCTGAACCATGTGATCATCAATGTAACCCTGAACCAGGTGATCATCAATCTAACCGTGAACAAGGTGATCATCAATATAACCCTTAAACAGGAGATCATCAGTCTAACCCTGAACCAGGTGATCATCAGTCCTATCCTGAACCATGTGATCATCAATCCAAGCCTGAACCAGGTGATCATCAATCTAACCGTGAACCAGGTGATCATCAATCTAACCGTGAACCAGGTGATCATCAATATAACCCTTAACGAGGTGATCATCAGGCTAACCCTGAACCAGGTGATCATCAGTCTAATCCTGAACCATGTGATCATCAATCCAACCCTGAACCATGTGATCATCAATGTAACCGTCAAACAGGTGATCATCAATATAATCCTTAACCAGTTGATCATGAGTCTAACCCTGAACCATATGATCATCAATCCAACCCTGAACCATGTGATCATCAATCTAACCGTGAACCAGGTGATCATCAATATAACCCTTAACGACGTGATCATCAGGCTAACCCTGAACCAGGTGATCATTTGTCTTATCCTGAACCATGTGATCATCAATGTAACCGTCAACCAGTTGATCATGAGTCTAACCCTGAACCATATGATCATCAATCCAACCCTAAACCGTGTGATCATCAATGTAACCGTCAATCAGGTGATCATCAATATAACCCTTAACCAGGTGATCATGAGTCTAACCTTGAACCATATGATCATCAATCCAACCCTGAACCCTGTGATCATCAATGTAACCGTGAACCAGGTGATCAAGAGTCTAACCCTGAACCATATGATCATCAATCCAACCCTGAACCATGTGATCATCAATCTAACCATGAACCAGGTGATTCTCAGTCTAATCTTGAACCATATGATCATCAATCCAACCCTGAACCATGTGATCATCAATCTAACCGTGAACCAGGTGATCATTAATATAACCCTTAACCAGGTGGTCATCAGTCTAATCCTGAACCATGTGATCATCAGGCAAATCCTGAACCATGTGATCATCAATGTAACCCTGAACCATGTGATCATCAATCTAACCGTGAACCAGGTGATCATCAATATAACCCTTAACGACGTGATCATCAGGCTAACCCTGAACCAGGTGATCATGAGTCTAACCCTGAACCATATGATCATCAATCCAACCCTGAACCATGTGATCATCAATGTAACCGTGAACCAGGTGATCATCTATATAACCCTTAACTAGGTGATCATGAGTCTAACCCTGAACCATATGATCATCAATCCAACCCTGAACCATTTGATCATCAATGTAACCGTCAACCAGGTGATCATTAGTCTAACCCTGAACCATATGATCATCAATCCAACCCTGAACCATGTGATCATCAATGTAACCCTAAACCAGGTGATCATTTGTCTAATCCTGAACCATGTGATCATCAATCCAACCCTGAACCATGTGATCATCAATGTAACCGTGAACCAGGTGATCATCTATATAACCCTTAACCAGGTGATCGTGAGTCTAACCCTGAACCATATGATCATCAATCCAACCCTGAACCATTTGATCATCAATGTAACCGTCAACCAGGTGATCAAGAGTCTAACCCTGAACCATATGATCATCAATCCAACCCTGAACCATGTGATCATCAATCTAACCATGAACCAGGTGATTCTCAGTCTAATCTTGAACCATATGATCATCAATCCAACCCTGAACCATGTGATCATCAATCTAACCGTGAACCAGGTGATCATTAATATAACCCTTAACCAGGTGGTCATCAGTCTAATCCTGAACCATGTGATCATCAGGCAAATCCTGAACCATGTGATCATCAATGTAACCCTGAACCATGTGATCATCAATCTAACCGTGAACCAGGTGATCATCAATATAACCCTTAACGACGTGATCATCAGGCTAACCCTGAACCAGGTGATCATGAGTCTAACCCTGAACCATATGATCATCAATCCAACCCTGAACCATGTGATCATCAATGTAACCGTGAACCAGGTGATCATCTATATAACCCTTAACTAGGTGATCATGAGTCTAACCCTGAACCATATGATCATCAATCCAACCCTGAACCATTTGATCATCAATGTAACCGTCAACCAGGTGATCATTAGTCTAACCCTGAACCATATGATCATCAATCCAACCCTGAACCATGTGATCATCAATGTAACCCTAAACCAGGTGATCATTTGTCTAATCCTGAACCATGTGATCATCAATCCAACCCTGAACCATGTGATCATCAATGTAACCGTGAACCAGGTGATCATCTATATAACCCTTAACCAGGTGATCGTGAGTCTAACCCTGAACCATATGATCATCAATCCAACCCTGAACCATTTGATCATCAATGTAACCGTCAACCAGGTGATCATGAGTCTAACCCTGAACCATGTGATCATCAGGCGAATCCTGAACCATGTGATCATCAATTTAACCCTGAACCATGTGATCATCAATCTAACCGTGAACCAGGTGATCATCAATATAACCCTTAAACAGGAGATCATCAGTCTAACCCTGAACCAGGTGATCATCAGTCCTATCCTGAACCATCTGATCATCAATCCAACCCTGAACCATGTGATCATCAATCTAACCGTGAACCAGGTGATCATCAATATAACCCTTAACGAGGTGATCATCAGGCTAACCCTGAACCAGGTGATCATCAGTCTAATCCTGAACCATGTGATCATCAATCCAACCCTGAACCATGTGATCATCAATGTAACCGTCAACTAGGTGATCATCAATATAATCCTTAACCAGTTGATCATGAGTCTAACCCTGAACCATATGATCATCAATCCAACCCTGAACCATGTGATCATCAATGTAACCGTCAATCAGGTGATCATCAATATAACCCTTAACCAAATGATCATGAGTCTAACCCTGAACCATATGATCATAAATCCAACCCTGAACCATGTGATCATCAATATAACCCTTAACCAGGTGGTCATCAGTCTAATCCTGAACCATGTGATCATCAGGCAAATCCTGAACCATGTGATCATCAATGTAACCCTGAACCATGTGATCATCAATCTAACCGTGAACAAGGTGATCATCAATATAACCCTTAAACAGGTCATCATCAGTCTAACCCTGAACCAGGTGATCATCAATCCAACCCTGAAGCATGTGATCATCAATCTAACCGTGAACCAGGTGATCATCAATATAACCCTTAACGAGGTGATCATCAGGCTAACCCTGAACCAGGTGATCATCAGTCTAATCCTGAACCATGTGATCATCAATCCAACCCTGAACCATGTGATCATCAATCTAAACGTGAACCAGGTGATCATCAATATAATCCTTAACGAGGTGATGATCAGGCTAACCCTGAACCAGGTGATCAACAGTCTAATCTTGAACAATGTGATCATCAATCCAACCCTGAACCATGTGATCATCAATGTAACCATGAACCAGGTGATCATCAATATAACCCTTAACCAGGTGATCATGAGTCTAACCCTGAACCATATGATCAATAATCCAACCCTGAACCATGTGATCATCAACCTAACTGTGAACCAGTTGATAATCAATCTAACGTTGAACCAGGTGATCATCAGTCTAACCTCAATCTAGTCCTGGACCATGTGATCATCAATCTAACCGTGAACAAAGTGATCATCAATGTAACCCTTAAACAGGTGATCATCAGTCTAACCCTGAACCAGGTGATCATCAGTCTAATCCTGAACCATGTGATCATGAGGCAAATCCTGAACCATATGATCATCAATATAACCCTGAACCATGTGATCATCAATCTAACCGTGAACAAGGTGATCATCAATCCAACCCTGAACCATGTGATCATCAATCTAACCCTGAACCAGGTGATCATCAGTCTAACCCTGAACCATGTGATCATCAATCCAACCCTGAACCATGTGATCATCAATCTAACCGTGAACCAGGTGATCATCAATATAACCCTTAACGAGGTGATCATCAGGCTAACCCTAAACCAGGTGATCATCAGTTTAATCCTGAACCATGTGATCATCAATCCAACCCTGAACCATGTGATCATCAATGTAACCCTGAACCATGTGATCATCAATGTAACCCTGAACCATGTGATCATCAATCTAACCGTGAACAAGGTGATCATCAATATAACCCTTAAACAGGAGATCATCAGTCTAACCCTGAACCAGGTGATCATCAGTCCAATCCTGAACCATGTGATCATCAATCCAACCCTGGACCATGTGATCATCAGTGCAATCCTGAACCATGTGATCATCAATCCAACCCTGGACCATGTGATCATCAATGTAACCGTGAACCATGTGATCATCAATGTAACCGTGAACCAGGTGATAATCAATATAACCCTTAACCAGGTGATCATCAGTCTAATCCTGAACCATGTGATCATCAATCCAACCCTGGACCATGTGATCATCAATCTAACCCTGAACCATGTGATCATCAATCTAATCCTGGACCATGTGATTATCAATCTAACCGTGAACAAGGTGATCATCAATAAAACCCTTAAACAGGTGATCATCAGTCTAACCCTAAACTAGGTGATCATCAATCCAATCCTGAACCATGTGATCATTAATCCAACCCAGAACCATTTGATCGTCAATCTAACCCTGAACCATGTGATCATCAATCTAACCATGAACCAGGTGAACATCAGTCTAACCCTGAACCATGTGATCATCAGGCGAATCCTGAACCATGTGATCATCAATGTAACCCTGAACCATGTGATCATCAATCTAACCGTGAACAAGGTGATCATCAATATAACCCTTAAACAGGAGATCATCAGTCTAACCCTGAACCAGGTGATCATCAGTCCAATCCTGAACCATGTGATCAGCAATCCAACCCTGAACCATGTGATCATCAATCTAACCGTGAACCAGGTGATCATCAATATAACCCTTAACGAGGTGATCATCAGGCTAACCCTTAACCAGGTGATCATCAGTCTAATCCTGAACCATGTGATCATCAATCCAACCCTGAACCAGGTGATAATCAATCTAACCGTGAACCAGGTGATAATCAATGTAACCATGAACCACGTGATCATCAATCCAACCCTGAACCATGTGATCATCAATCTAACCCTGAACCAGGTGGTCATCAGTCTAACCCTGAACCATGTGATTATCAATCCAACCCTGAACCATGTGATCATCAACTCAACCCTGAATAATGTGATCATCAGTCTAACCCTGAACCATGTGATCATCAATCCAACCCTGGACCATGTGATCATCAATCTAACCGTGAACAAGGTGATCATCAATATAACCCTTAACCAGGTGATCATGAGTCTAACCCTGAACCATATGATCATCAATCCAAACCTGAACCATGTGATCATCAATCTAACCGTGAACCAGGTGATCATCAATCTAACCTTGAACCAGGTGATTCTCAGTCTAATCTTGAACCATATGATCATCAATCCAACCCTGAACCATGTGATCATCAATGTAACCGTGAACCAGGTGATCATCTATTTAACCCTTAACCAGGTGATCATGAGTCTAACCCTGAACCATATGATCATCAATCCGACCCTGAACCATGTGATCATCAATCTAACCGTGAACCAGGTGATAATCAATCTAACCGTGAACTAGGTGATAATCAATCTAACCGTGAACCAGGTGATAATCAATCTAACCGTGAACCAGGTGATAATCAATCTAACCGTGAACCAGGTGATAATCAATCTAACCGTGAACCAGGTGATAATCAATCTAACCGTGAACCAGGTGATAATCAATCTAACCGTGAACCAGGTGATAATCAATCTAACCGTGAACCAGGTGATAATCAATGTAACCGTGAGCCATGTGATCATCAATCCAACCCTGAACTATATGATCATCAATGTAACCGTCAACCAGGTGATCATCAATATAACCCTTAACCAGGTGATCATGAGTCTAACCCTGAACCATATGATCATCAATCCAACCCTGAACCATGTGATCATCAATGTAACCGTGAACCAGGTGATCATCTATATAACCCTTAACCAGGTGATTCTCAGTCTAATCTTGAACCATATGATCATCAATCCAACCCTGAACCATGTGATCATCAATATAACCCTTAACCAGGTGATCATCAGTCTAATCCTGAACCATGTGATCATCAGGCAAATCCTGAACCAGGTGATCATCAGTCTAACCCTGAACCATGTGATCATCAATCCAACCCTGAACCATGTGATCATCAAACTAACCCTGAACAATGTGATCATCAGTCTAACCCTGAACCATGTGATCATCAATCCAACCCTGGGCCATGTGATCATCAATCTAAACGTGAACAAGGTGATCATCAATATAACCCTTAAACAGGTGATCATCAGTCTAACCCTGAACCAGGTGATCATCAGTCCAACCCTGAACCATATGATCATCAATCCAACCCTGAACCATGTGATCATCAATGTAACCGTGAACCAGGTGATCATCTATATAACCCTTAACCAGGTGATCATGAGTCTAACCCTGAACCATATGATCATCAATCAAACCCTGAACCATTTGATCATCAATGTAACCGTCAACCAGGTGATCATGAGTCTAACCCTGAACCATATGATCATCAATCCAACCCTGAACCATGTGATCATCAGGCGAATCCTGAACCATGTGATCATCAATGTAACCCTGAACCATGTGGTCATCAATCTAACCGTGAACAAGGTGATAATCAATATAACCCTTAAACAGGAGATCATCAGTCTAACCCTGAACCAGGTGATCATCAGTCCTATCCTGAACCATGTGATCATCAATCCAAGCCTGAACCAGGTGATCATCAATCTAACCGTGAACCAGGTGATCATCAATCTAACCGTGAACCAGGTGATCATCAATATAACCCTTAACGAGGTGATCATCAGGCTAACCCTGAACCAGGTGATCATCAGTCTAATCCTGAACCATGTGATCATCAATCCAACCCTGAACCATGTGATCATCAATGTAACCGTCAAACAGGTGATCATCAATATAATCCTTAACCAGTTGATCATGAGTCTAACCCTGAACCATATGATCATCAATCCAACCCTGAACCATGTGATCATCAATCTAACCGTGAACCAGGTGATCATCAATATAACCCTTAACGACGTGATCATCAGGCTAACCCTGAACCAGGTGATCATTTGTCTAATCCTGAACCATGTGATCATCAATGTAACCGTCAACCAGGTGATCATGAGTCTAACCCTGAACCATATGATCATCAATCCAACCCTGAACCATGTGATCATCAATGTAACCGTGAAACAGGTGATCATGAGTCTAACCCTGAACCATATGATCATCAATCCAACCCTGAACCATGTGATCATCAATGTAACCGTCAACCAGGTGATCATCAATATAACCCTTAACCAGGTGATCATGAGTCTAACCCTGAACCATATGATCATCAATCCAACCCTGAACCATGTGATCATCAATGTAACCGTGAACCAGGTGATCATCTATATAACCCTTAACCAGGTGATCATGAGTCTAACCCTGAACCATATGATCATCAATCAAACCCTGAACCATTTGATCATCAATGTAACCGTCAACCAGGTGATCATGAGTCTAACCCTGAACCATATGATCATCAATCCAACCCTGAACCATGTGATCATCAGGCAAATCCTGAACCATGTGATCATCAATGTAACCCTGAACCATGTGATCATCAATCTAACCCTGAACCATGTGATCATCAATCTAACCGTGAACAAGGTGATCATCAATATAACCCTTAAACAGGAGATCATCAGTCTAACCCTGAACCAGGTGATCATCAGTCCTATCCTGAACCATGTGATCATCAATCCAAGCCTGAACCAGGTGATCATCAATCTATCCGTGAACCAGGTGATCATCAATATAATCCTTAACCAGTTGATCATGAGTCTAACCCTGAACCATATGATCATCAATCCAACCCTGAACCATGTGATCATCAATGTAACCGTGAACCAGGTGATCAAGAGTCTAACCCTGAACCATATGATCATCAATCCAACCCTGAACCATGTGATCATCAATCTAACCGTGAACCAGGTGATTCTCAGTCTAACCCTGAACCATATGATCATCAATCCAACCCTGAACCATGTGATCATCAATCTAACCTTGAACCAGGTGATTCTCAGTCTAATCTTGAACCATATGATCATCAATCCAACCCTGAACCATGTGATCATCAATGTAACCGTGAACCAGGTGATCATCTATTTAACCCTTAACCAGGTGATCATGAGTCTAACCCTGAACCATATGATCATCAATCCAACCCTGAACCATGTGATCATCAATCTAACCGTGAACCAGGTGATAATCAATCTAACCGTGAACTAGGTGATAATCAATCTAACCGTGAACCAGGTGATAATCAATCTAACCGTGAACCAGGTGATAATCAATCTAACCGTGAACCAGGTGATAATCAATCTAACCGTGAACCAGGTGATAATCAATCTAACCGTGAACCAGGTGATAATCAATGTAACCGTGAGCCATGTGATCATCAATCCAACCCTGAACCATATGATCATCAATGTAACCGTCAACCAGGTGATCATCAATATAACCCTTAACCAGGTGATCATGAGTCTAACCCTGAACCATATGATCATCAATCCAACCCTGAACCATGTGATCATCAATGTAACCGTGAACCAGGTGATCATCTATATAACCCTTAACCAGGTGATTCTCAGTCTAATCTTGAACCATATGATCATCAATCCAACCCTGAACCATGTGATCATCAATATAACCCTTAACCAGGTGATCATCAGTCTAATCCTGAACCATGTGATCATCAGGCAAATCCTGAACCAGGTGATCATCAGTCTAACCCTGAACCATGTGATCATCAATCCAACCCTGAACCATGTGATCATCAAATTAACCCTGAACAATGTGATCATCAGTCTAACCCTGAACCATGTGATCATCAATCCAACCCTGGGCCATGTGATCATCAATCTAAACGTGAACAAGGTGATCATCAATATAACCCTTAAACAGGTGATCATCAGTCTAACCCTGAACCAGGTGATCATCAGTCCAATCCTGAACCATGTCATCATCAATCCAACCCTGAACCATGTGATCATCAATCTAACCTTGAACCAGGTGATCATCAATATAACCCTTAACGACGTGATCATCAGGCTAACCCTGAACCAGGTGATCATTTGTCTAATCCTGAACCATGTGATCATCAATGTAACCGTCAACCAGGTGATCATGAGTCTAACCCTGAACCATATGATCATCAATCCAACCCTGAACCATGTGATCATCAATGTAACCGTGAACCAGGTGATCATCTATATAACCCTTAACCAGGTGATCATGAGTCTAACCCTGAACCATATGATCATCAATCAAACCCTGAACCATTTGATCATCAATGTAACCGTCAACCAGGTGATCATGAGTCTAACCCTGAACCATATGATCATCAATCCAACCCTGAACCATGTGATCATCAGGCGAATCCTGAACCATGTGATCATCAATGTAACCCTGAACCATGTGATCATCAATCTAACCGTGAACAAGGTGATCATCAATATAACCCTTAAACAGGAGATCATCAGTCTAACCCTGAACCAGGTGATCATCAGTCCTATCCTGAACCATGTGATCATCAATCCAAGCCTGAACCAGGTGATCATCAATCTAACCGTGAACCAGGTGATCATCAATCTAACCGTGAACCAGGTGATCATCAATATAACCCTTAACGAGGTGATCATCAGGCTAACCCTGAACCAGGTGATCATCAGTCTAATCCTGAACCATGTGATCATCAATCCAACCCTGAACCATGTGATCATCAATGTAACCGTCAAACAGGTGATCATCAATATAATCCTTAACCAGTTGATCATGAGTCTAACCCTGAACCATATGATCATCAATCCAACCCTGAACCATGTGATCATCAATCTAACCGTGAACCAGGTGATCATCAATATAACCCTTAACGACGTGATCATCAGGCTAACCCTGAACCAGGTGATCATTTGTCTAATCCTGAACCATGTGATCATCAATGTAACCGTCAACCAGGTGATCATGAGTCTAACCCTGAACCATATGATCATCAATCCAACCCTGAACCATGTGATCATCAATGTAACCGTGAAACAGGTGATCATGAGTCTAACCCTGAACCATATGATCATCAATCCAACCCTGAACCATGTGATCATCAATGTAACCGTCAACCAGGTGATCATCAATATAACCCTTAACCAGGTGATCATGAGTCTAACCCTGAACCATATGATCATCAATCCAACCCTGAACCATGTGATCATCAATGTAACCGTGAACCAGGTGATCATCTATATAACCCTTAACCAGGTGATCATGAGTCTAACCCTGAACCATATGATCATCAATCAAACCCTGAACCATTTGATCATCAATGTAACCGTCAACCAGGTGATCATGAGTCTAACCCTGAACCATATGATCATCAATCCAACCCTGAACCATGTGATCATCAGGCAAATCCTGAACCATGTGATCATCAATGTAACCCTGAACCATGTGATCATCAATCTAACCCTGAACCATGTGATCATCAATCTAACCGTGAACAAGGTGATCATCAATATAACCCTTAAACAGGAGATCATCAGTCTAACCCTGAACCAGGTGATCATCAGTCCTATCCTGAACCATGTGATCATCAATCCAAGCCTGAACCAGGTGATCATCAATCTAACCGTGAACCAGGTGATCATCAATATAACCCTTAACGAGGTGATCATCAGGCTAACCCTGAACCAGGTGATCATCAGTCTAATCCTGAACCATGTGATCATCAATCCAACCCTGAACCATGTGATCATCAATGTAACCGTCAAACAGGTGATCATCAATATAATCCTTAACCAGTTGATCATGAGTCTAACCCTGAACCATATGATCATCAATCCAACCCTGAACCATGTGATCATCAATGTAACCGTGAACCAGGTGATCAAGAGTCTAACCCTGAACCATATGATCATCAATCCAACCCTGAACCATGTGATCATCAATCTAACCGTGAACCAGGTGATTCTCAGTCTAACCCTGAACCATATGATCATCAATCCAACCCTGAACCATGTGATCATCAATCTAACCTTGAACCAGGTGATTCTCAGTCTAATCTTGAACCATATGATCATCAATCCAACCCTGAACCATGTGATCATCAATGTAACCGTGAACCAGGTGATCATCTATTTAACCCTTAACCAGGTGATCATGAGTCTAACCCTGAACCATATGATCATCAATCCAACCCTGAACCATGTGATCATCAATCTAACCGTGAACCAGGTGATAATCAATCTAACCGTGAACTAGGTGATAATCAATCTAACCGTGAACCAGGTGATAATCAATCTAACCGTGAACCAGGTGATAATCAATCTAACCGTGAACCAGGTGATAATCAATCTAACCGTGAACCAGGTGATAATCAATCTAACCGTGAACCAGGTGATAATCAATGTAACCGTGAGCCATGTGATCATCAATCCAACCCTGAACCATATGATCATCAATGTAACCGTCAACCAGGTGATCATCAATATAACCCTTAACCAGGTGATCATGAGTCTAACCCTGAACCATATGATCATCAATCCAACCCTGAACCATGTGATCATCAATGTAACCGTGAACCAGGTGATCATCTATATAACCCTTAACCAGGTGATTCTCAATCTAATCTTGAACCATATGATCATCAATCCAACCCTGAACCATGTGATCATCAATATAACCCTTAACCAGGTGATCATCAGTCTAATCCTGAACCATGTGATCATCAGGCAAATCCTGAACCAGGTGATCATCAGTCTAACCCTGAACCATGTGATCATCAATCCAACCCTGAACCATGTGATCATCAAATTAACCCTGAACAATGTGATCATCAGTCTAACCCTGAACCATGTGATCATCAATCCAACCCTGGGCCATGTGATCATCAATCTAAACGTGAACAAGGTGATCATCAATATAACCCTTAAACAGGTGATCATCAGTCTAACCCTGAACCAGGTGATCATCAGTCCAATCCTGAACCATGTCATCATCAATCCAACCCTGAACCATGTGATCATCAATCTAACCTTGAACCAGGTGATCATCAATATAACCCTTAACGACGTGATCATCAGGCTAACCCTGAACCAGGTGATCATTTGTCTAATCCTGAACCATGTGATCATCAATGTAACCGTCAACCAGGTGATCATGAGTCTAACCCTGAACCATATGATCATCAATCCAACCCTGAACCATGTGATCATCAATGTAACCGTCAAACAGGTGATCATGAGTCTAACCCTGAACCATATGATCATCAATCCAACCCTGAACCATGTGATCATCAATGTAACCGTCAACCAGGTGATCATCAATATAACCCTTAACCAGGTAATCATGAGTCTAACCCTGAACCATATGATCATCAATCCAACCCTGAACCATGTGATCATCAATGTAACCGTGAACCAGGTGATCATCTATATAACCCTTAACCAGGTGATCATGAGTCTAAACCTGAACCATATGATCATCAATCAAACCCTGAACCATTTGATCATCAATGTAACCGTCAACCAGGTGATCATGAGTCTAACCCTGAACCATATGATCATCAATCCAACCCTGAACCATGTGATCATCAGGCGAATCCTGAACCATGTGATCATCAATGTAACCCTGAACCATGTGATCATCAATCTAACCGTGAACAAGGTGATCATCAATATAACCCTTAAACAGGAGATCATCAGTCTAACCCTGAACCAGGTGATCATCAGTCCTATCCTGAACCATGTGATCATCAATCCAAGCCTGAACCAGGTGATCATCAATCTAACCGTGAACCAGGTGATCATCAATCTAACCGTGAACCAGGTGATCATCAATATAACCCTTAACGAGGTGATCATCAGGCTAACCCTGAACCAGGTGATCATCAGTCTAATCCTGAACCATGTGATCATCAATCCAACCCTGAACCATGTGATCATCAATGTAACCGTCAAACAGGTGATCATCAATATAATCCTTAACCAGTTGATCATGAGTCTAACCCTGAACCATATGATCATCAATCCAACCCTGAACCATGTGATCATCAATCTAACCGTGAACCAGGTGATCATCAATATAACCCTTAACGACGTGATCATCAGGCTAACCCTGAACCAGGTGATCATTTGTCTAATCCTGAACCATGTGATCATCAATGTAACCGTCAACCAGGTGATCATGAGTCTAACCCTGAACCATATGATCATCAATCCAACCCTGAACCATGTGATCATCAATGTAACCGTGAAACAGGTGATCATGAGTCTAACCCTGAACCATATGATCATCAATCCAACCCTGAACCATGTGATCATCAATGTAACCGTCAACCAGGTGATCATCAATATAACCCTTAACCAGGTGATCATGAGTCTAACCCTGAACCATATGATCATCAATCCAACCCTGAACCATGTGATCATCAATGTAACCGTGAACCAGGTGATCATCTATATAACCCTTAACCAGGTGATCATGAGTCTAACCCTGAACCATATGATCATCAATCAAACCCTGAACCATTTGATCATCAATGTAAACGTCAACCAGGTGATCATGAGTCTAACCCTGAACCATATGATCATCAATCCAACCCTGAACCATGTGATCATCAGGCAAATCCTGAACCATGTGATCATCAATGTAACCCTGAACCATGTGATCATCAATCTAACCCTGAACCATGTGATCATCAATCTAACCGTGAACAAGGTGATCATCAATATAACCCTTAAACAGGAGATCATCAGTCTAACCCTGAACCAGGTGATCATCAGTCCAAGCCTGAACCAGGTGATCATCAATCTAACCGTGAACCAGGTGATCATCAATATAACCCTTAACGAGGTGATCATCAGGCTAACCCTGAACCAGGTGATCATCAGTCTAATCCTGAACCATGTGATCATCAATCCAACCCTGAACCATGTGATCATCAATGTAACCGTCAAACAGGTGATCATCAATATAATCCTTAACCAGTTGATCATGAGTCTAACCCTGAACCATATGATCATCAATCCAACCCTGAACCATGTGATAATCAATGTAACCGTCAATCAGGTGATCATCAATATAACCCTTAACCAGGTGATTATGAGTCTAACCTTGAACCATATGATCATCAATCCAACCCTGAACCATGTGATCATCAATGTAACCGTGAACCAGGTGATCAAGAGTCTAACCCTGAACCATATGATCATCAATCCAACCCTGAACCATGTGATCATCAATCTAACCGTGAACCAGGTGATTCTCAGTCTAATCTTGAACCATATGATCATCAATCCAACCCTGAACCATGTGATCATCAATCTAACCGTGAACCAGGTGATCATCAATATAACCCTTAACCAGGTGGTCATCAGTCTAATCCTGAACCATGTGATCATCAGGCAAATCCTGAACCATATGATCATCAATCAAACCCTGAACCATTTGATCATCAATGTAACCGTCAACCAGGTGATCATGAGTCTAACCCTGAACCATATGATCATCAATCCAACCCTGAACCATGTGATCATCAGGCAAATCCTGAACCATGTGATCATCAATGTAACCCTGAACCATGTGATCATTAATCTAACCCTGAACCATGTGATCATCAATCTAACCGTGAACAAGGTGATCATCAATATAACCCTTAAACAGGAGATCATCAGTCTAACCCTGAACCAGGTGATCATCAGTCCTATCCTGAACCATGTGATCATCAATCCAAGCCTGAACCAGGTGATCATCAATCTATCCGTGAACCAGGTGATCATCAATATAACCCTTAACGAGGTGATCATCAGGCTAACCCTGAACCAGGTGATCATCAGTCTAATCCTGAACCATGTGATCATCAATCCAACCCTGAACCATGTGATCATCAATGTAACCGTCAAACAGGTGATCATCAATATAATCCTTAACCAGTTGATCATGAGTCTAACCCTGAACCATATGATCATCAATCCAACCCTGAACCATGTGATCATCAATGTAACCGTGAACCAGGTGATCAAGAGTCTAACCCTGAACCATGTGATCATCAATCCAACCCTGAACCATGTGATCATCAACCTAACCGTGAACCAGGTGATTCTCAGTCTAACCCTGAACCATATGATCATCAATCCAACCCTGAACCATGTGATCATCAATCTAACCTTGAACCAGGTGATTCTCAGTCTAATCTTGAACCATATGATCATCAATCCAACCCTGAACCATGTGATCATCAATGTAACCGTGAACCAGGTGATCATCTATTTAACCCTTAACCAGGTGATCATGAGTCTAACCCTGAACCATATGATCATCAATCCAACCCTGAACCATGTGATCATCAATCTAACCGTGATCCAGGTGATAATCAATCTAACCGTGAACTAGGTGATAATCAATCTAACCGTGAACCAGGTGATAATCAATCTAACCGTGAACCAGGTGATAATCAATCTAACCGTGAACCAGGTGATAATCAATCTAACCGTGAACCAGGTGATAATCAATCTAACCGTGAATCAGGTGATAATCAATGTAACCGTGAGCCATGTGTTCATCAATCCAACCCTGAACCATATGATCATCAATGTAACCGTCAACCAGGTGATCATCAATATAACCCTTAACCAGGTGATCATGAGTCTAACCCTGAACCATATGATCATCAATCCAACCCTGAACCATGTGATCATCAATGTAACCGTGAACCAGGTGATCATCTATATAACCCTTAACCAGGTGATTCTCAGTCTAATCTTGAACCATATGATCATCAATCCAACCCTGAACCATGTGATCATCAATATAACCCTTAACCAGGTGATCATCAGTCTAATCCTGAACCATGTGATCATCAGGCAAATCCTGAACCAGGTGATCATCAGTCTAACCCTGAACCATGTGATCATCAATCCAACCCTGAACCATGTGATCATCAAACTAACCCTGAACAATGTGATCATCAGTCTAACCCTGAACCATGTGATCATCAATCCAACCCTGGGCCATGTGATCATCAATCTAAACGTGAACAAGGTGATCATCAATATAACCCTTAAACAGGTGATCATCAGTCTAACCCTGAACCAGGTGATCATCAGTCCAATCCTGAACCATGTCATCATCAATCCAACGCTGAACCATGTGATCATCAATCTAACCTTGAACCAGGTGATCATCAATATAACCCTTAACGACGTGATCATCAGGCTAACCCTGAACCAGGTGATCATTTGTCTAATCCTGAACCATGTGATCATCAATGTAACCGTCAACCAGGTGATCATGAGTCTAACCCTGAACCATATGATCATCAATCCAACCCTGAACCATGTGATCATCAATGTAACCGTGAACCAGGTGATCAAGAGTCTAACCCTGAACCATGTGATCATCAATCCAACCCTGAACCATGTGATCATCAATCTAACCGTGAACCAGGTGATTCTCAGTCTAACCCTGAACCATATGATCATCAATCCAACCCTGAACCATGTGATCATCAATGTAACCGTCAACCAGGTGATCATCAATATAACCCTTAACCAGGTGATCATGAGTCTAACCCTGAACCATATGATCATCAATCCAACCCTGAACCATGTGATCATCAATGTAACCGTGAACCAGGTGATCATCTATATAACCCTTAACCAGGTGATCATGAGTCTAACCCTGAACCATATGATCATCAATCAAACCCTGAACCATTTGATCATCAATGTAACCGTCAACCAGGTGATCATGAGTCTAACCCTGAACCATATGATCATCAATCCAACCCTGAACCATGTGATCATCAGGCGAATCCTGAACCATGTGATCATCAATGTAACCCTGTACCATGTGATCATCAATCTAACCGTGAACAAGGTGATCATCAATATAACCCTTAAACAGGAGATCATCAGTCTAACCCTGAACCAGGTGATCATCAGTCCTATCCTGAACCATGTGATCATCAATCCAAGCCTGAACCAGGTGATCATCAATCTAACCGTGAACCAGGTGATCATCAATCTAACCGTGAACCAGGTGATCATCAATATAACCCTTAACGAGGTGATCATCAGGCTAACCCTGAACCAGGTGATCATCAGTCTAATCCTGAACCATGTGATCATCAATCCAACCCTGAACCATGTGATCATCAATGTAACCGTCAAACAGGTGATCATCAATATAATCCTTAACCAGTTGATCATGAGTCTAACCCTGAACCATATGATCATCAATCCAACCCTGAACCATGTGATCATCAATCTAACCGTGAACCAGGTGATTATCAATATAACCCTTAACGACGTGATCATCAGGCTAACCCTGAACCAGGTGATCATTTGTCTAATCCTGAACCATGTGATCATCAATGTAACCGTCAACCAGGTGATCATGAGTCTAACCCTGAACCATATGATCATCAATCCAACCCTGAACCATGTGATCATCAATGTAACCGTGAAACAGGTGATCATGAGTCTAACCCTGAACCATATGATCATCAATCCAACCCTGAACCATGTGATCATCAATGTAACCGTCAACCAGGTGATCATCAATATAACCCTTAACCAGGTGATCATGAGTCTAACCCTGAACCATATGATCATCAATCCAACCCTGAACCATGTGATCATCAATGTAACCGTGAACCAGGTGATCATCTATATAACCCTTAACCAGGTGATCATGAGTCTAACCCTGAACCATATGATCATCAATCAAACCCTGAACCATTTGATCATCAATGTAAACGTCAACCAGGTGATCATGAGTCTAACCCTGAACCATATGATCATCAATCCAACCCTGAACAATGTGATCATCAGGCAAATCCTGAACCATGTGATCATCAATGTAACCCTGAACCATGTGATCATCAATCTAACCCTGAACCATGTGATCATCAATCTAACCGTGAACAAGGTGATCATCAATATAACCCTTAAACAGGAGATCATCAGTCTAACCCTGAACCAGGTGATCATCAGTCCTATCCTGAACCATGTGATCATCAATCCAAGCCTGAACCAGGTGATCATCAATCTAACCGTGAACCAGGTGATCATCAATATAACCCTTAACGAGGTGATCATCAGGCTAACCCTGAACCAGGTGATCATCAGTTTAATCCTGAACCATGTGATCATCAATCCAACCCTGAACCATGTGATCATCAATGTAACCGTCAAACAGGTGATCATCAATATAATCCTTAACCAGTTGATCATGAGTCTAACCCTGAACCATATGATCATCAATCCAACCCTGAACCATGTGATAATCAATGTAACCGTCAATCAGGTGATCATCAATATAACCCTTAACCAGGTGATTATGAGTCTAACCTTGAACCATATGATCATCAATCCAACCCTGAACCATGTGATCATCAATGTAACCGTGAACCAGGTGATCAAGAGTCTAACCCTGAACCATATGATCATCAATCCAACCCTGAACCATGTGATCATCAATCTAACCGTGAACCAGGTGATTCTCAGTCTAATCTTGAACCATATGATCATCAATCCAACCCTGAACCATGTGATCATCAATCTAACCGTGAACCAGGTGATCATCAATATAACCCTTAACCAGGTGGTCATCAGTCTAATCCTGAACCATGTGATCATCAGGCAAATCCTGAACCATATGATCATCAATCAAACCCTGAACCATTTGATCATCAATGTAACCGTCAACCAGGTGATCATGAGTCTAACCCTGAACCATATGATCATCAATCCAACCCTGAACCATGTGATCATCAGGCAAATCCTGAACCATGTGATCATCAATGTAACCCTGAACCATGTGATCATCACTCTAACCCTGAACCATGTGATCATCAATCTAACCGTGAACAAGGTGATCATCAATATAACCCTTAAACAGGAGATCATCAGTCTAACCCTGAACCAGGTGATCATCAGTCCTATCCTGAACCATGTGATCATCAATCCAAGCCTGAACCAGGTGATCATCAATCTATCCGTGAACCAGGTGATCATCAATATAACCCTTAACGAGGTGATCATCAGGCTAACCCTGAACCAGGTGATCATCAGTCTAATCCTGAACCATGTGATCATCAATCCAACCCTGAACCATGTGATCATCAATGTAACCGTCAAACAGGTGATCATCAATATAATCCTTAACCAGTTGATCATGAGTCTAACCCTGAACCATATGATCATCAATGTAACCGTGAACCAGGTGATCAAGAGTCTAACCCTGAACCATGTGATCATCAATCCAACCCTGAACCATGTGATCATCAATCTAACCGTGAACCAGGTGATTCTCAGTCTAACCCTGAACCATATGATCATCAATCCAACCCTGAACCATGTGATCATCAATCTAACCTTGAACCAGGTGATTCTCAGTCTAATCTTGAACCATATGATCATCAATCCAACCCTGAACCATGTGATCATCAATGTAACCGTGAACCAGGTGATCATCTATTTAACCCTTAACCAGGTGATCATGAGTCTAACCCTGAACCATATGATCATCAATCCAACCCTGAACCATGTGATCATCAATCTAACCGTGATCCAGGTGATAATCAATCTAACCGTGAACTAGGTGATAATCAATCTAACCGTGAACCAGGTGATAATCAATCTAACCGTGAACCAGGTGATAATCAATCTAACCGTGAACCAGGTGATAATCAATCTAACCGTGAACCAGGTGATAATCAATCTAACCGTGAACCAGGTGATAATCAATCTAACCGTGAACCAGGTGATAATCAATGTAACCGTGAGCCATGTGATCATCAATCCAACCCTGAACCATATGATCATTAATGTAACCGTCAACCAGGTGATCATCAATATAACCCTTAACCAGGTGATCATCAGTCTAACCCTGAACCATATGATCATCAATCCAACCCTGAACCATGTGATCATCAATGTAACCGTGAACCAGGTGATCATCTATATAACCCTTAACCAGGTGATTCTCAGTCTAATCTTGAACCATATGATCATCAATCCAACCCTGAACCATGTGATCATCAATATAACCCTTAACCAGGTGATCATCAGTCTAATCCTGAACCATGTGATCATCAGGCAAATCCTGAACCAGGTGATCATCAGTCTAACCCTGAACCATGTGATCATCAATCCAACCCTGAACCATGTGATCATCAATCCAACCCTGAACCATGTGATCATCAAACTAACCCTGAACAATGTGATCATCAGTCTAACCCTGAACCATGTGATCATCAATCCAACCCTGGGCCATGTGATCATCAATCTAAACGTGAACAAGGTGATCATCAATATAACCCTTAAACAGGTGATCATCAGTCTAACCCTGAACCAGGTGATCATCAGTCCAATCCTGAACCATGTCATCATCAATCCAACCCTGAACCATGTGATCATCAATCTAACCTTGAACCAGGTGATCATCAATATAACCCTTAACGACGTGATCATCAGGCTAACCCTGAACCAGGTGATCATTTGTCTAATCCTGAACCATGTGATCATCAATGTAACCGTCAACCAGGTGATCATGAGTCTAACCCTGAACCATATGATCATCAATCCAACCCTGAACCATGTGATCATCAATGTAACCGTCAAACAGGTGATCATGAGTCTAACCCTGAACCATATGATCATCAATCCAACCCTGAACCATGTGATCATCAATGTAACCGTCAACCAGGTGATCATCAATATAACCCTTAACCAGGTGATCATGAGTCTAACCCTGAACCATATGATCATCAATCCAACCCTGAACCATGTGATCATCAATGTAACCGTGAACCAGGTGATCATCTATATAACCCTTAACCAGGTGATCATGAGTCTAACCCTGAACCATATGATCATCAATCAAACCCTGAACCATTTGATCATCAATGTAACCGTCAACCAGGTGATCATGAGTCTAACCCTGAACCATATGATCATCAATCCAACCCTGAACCATGTGATCATCAGGCGAATCCTGAACCATGTGATCATCAATGTAACCCTGAACCATGTGATCATCAATCTAACCGTGAACAAGGTGATCATCAATATAACTCTTAAACAGGAGATCATCAGTCTAACCCTGAACCATGTGATCATCAGTCCTATCCTGAACCATGTGATCATCAATCCAAGCCTGAACCAGGTGATCATCAATCTAACCGTGAACCAGGTGATCATCAATCTAACCGTGAACCAGGTGATCATCAATATAACCCTTAACGAGGTGATCATCAGGCTAACCCTGAACCAGGTGATCATCAGTCTAATCCTGAACCATGTGATCATCAATCCAACCCTGAACCATGTGATCATCAATGTAACCGTCAAACAGGTGATCATCAATATAATCCTTAACCAGTTGATCATGAGTCTAACCCTGAACCATATGATCATCAATCCAACCCTGAACCATGTGATCATCAATCTAACCGTGAACCAGGTGATCATCAATATAACCCTTAACGACGTGATCATCAGGCTAACCCTGAACCAGGTGATCATTTGTCTAATCCTGAACCATGTGATCATCAATGTAACCGTCAACCAGGTGATCATGAGTCTAACCCTGAACCATATGATCATCAATCCAACCCTGAACCATGTGATCATCAATGTAACCGTGAAACAGGTGATCATGAGTCTAACCCTGAACCATATGATCATCAATCCAACCCTGAACCATGTGATCATCAATGTAACCGTCAACCAGGTGATCATCAATATAACCCTTAACCAGGTGATCATGAGTCTAACCCTGAACCATATGATCATCAATCCAACCCTGAACCATGTGATCATCAATGTAACCGTGAACCAGGTGATCATCTATATAACCCTTAACCAGGTGATCATGAGTCTAACCCTGAACCATATGATCATCAATCAAACCCTGAACCATTTGATCATCAATGTAAACGTCAACCAGGTGATCATGAGTCTAACCCTGAACAATATGATCATCAATCCAACCCTGAACCATGTGATCATCAGGCAAATCCTGAACCATGTGATCATCAATGTAACCCTGAACCATGTGATCATCAATCTAACCCTGAACCATGTGATCATCAATCTAACCGTGAACAAGGTGATCATCAATATAACCCTTAAACAGGAGATCATCAGTCTAACCCTGAACCAGGTGATCATCAGTCCTATCCTGAACCATGTGATCATCAATCCAAGCCTGAACCAGGTGATCATCAATCTAACCGTGAACCAGGTGATCATCAATATAACCCTTAACGAGGTGATCATCAGGCTAACCCTGAACCAGGTGATCATCAGTCTAATCCTGAACCATGTGATCATCAATCCAACCCTGAACCATGTGATCATCAATGTAACCGTCAAACAGGTGATCATCAATATAACCCTTAACGACGTGATCATCAGGCTAACCCTGAACCAGGTGATCATTTGTCTAATCCTGAACCATGTGATCATCAATGTAACCGTCAACCAGGTGATCATCAATATAACCCTTAACCAGGTGATCATGAGTCTAACCCTGAACCATATGATCATCAATCCAACCCTGAACCATGTGATCATCAATGTAACCGTCAACCAGGTGATCATCAATATAACCCTTAACCAGGTGATCATGAGTCTAACCCTGAACCATATGATCATCAATCCAACCCTGAACCATGTGATCATCAATGTAACCGTGAACCAGGTGATTCTCAGTCTAATCTTGAACCATATGATCATCAATCCAACCCTGAACCATGTGATCATCAATCTAACCGTGAACCAGGTGATCATCAATATAACCCTTAACCAGGTGGTCATCAGTCTAATCCTGAACCTTGTGATCATCAGGCAAATCCTGAACCATGTGATCATCAATGTAACCCTGAACCATGTGATCCTCAATCTAACCGTGAACAAGGTGATCATCAATATAACCCTTAAACAGGTGATCATCAGTCTAACCCTGAACCAGGTGATCATCAGTCCAATCCTGAACCATGTGATCATCAATCCAACCCTGAACCATGTGATCATCAATCTAACTGTGAACCAGGTGATCATCAATATAACCCTTAACGAGGTGATCATCAGGCTAACCCTGAACCAGGTGATCATCAGTCTAATCCTGAACCATGTGATCATCAATCCAACCCTGAACCAGGTGATCATCAATCTAAACGTGAACCAGGTGATCATCAATATAATCCTTAACGAGGTGATCATCAGGCTAACCCTGAACCAGGTGATCAACAGTCTAATCTTGAACAATGTGATCATCAATCCAACCCTGAACCATGTGATCATCAATGTAACCATGAACCAGGTGATCATCAATATAACCCTTAACCAGGTGATCATGAGTCTAACCCTGAACCATATGATCAATAATCCAACCCTGAACCATGAGATCATCAACCTAACCGTGAACCAGGTGATAATCAATCTAACGTTGAACCAGGTGATCATCAGTCTAACCTCAATCTAACCCTGAACCATGTGATCATCAATGTAACCCTGAACCATGTGATCATCAATCTAACGGTGAACAAGGTGATCATCAATATAACCCTTAAACAGGTGATCATCAGTCTAACCCTGAACCAGGTGATCATCAGTCCAATCCTGAACCATGTGATCATCAATCCAACCCTGAACCATGTGATCATCAATCTAACCCTGAACCAGGTGATCATCAGTCTAACCCTGAACCATGTGATCATCAATCCAACCCTGAACCATGTGATCATCAATCTAACCGTGAACCAGGTGATCATCAATATAACCCTTAACGAGGTGATCATCAGGCTAACCCTAAACCAGGTGATCATTAGTTTAATCCTGAACCATGTGATCATCAATCTAGTCCTGAACCATGTGATCATCAATGTAACCCTGAACCATGTGATCATCAATGTAACCCTGAACCATGTGATCATCAATCTAACCGTGAACAAGGTGATCATCAATATAACCCTTAAACAGGAGATCATCAGTCTAACCCTGAACCATATGATCATCAATCCAACCCTGAACCATTTGATCATCAATGTAACCGTCAACCAGGTGATCATGAGTCTAACCCTGAACCATGTGATCATCAGGCGAATCCTGAACCATGTGATCATCAATTTAACCCTGAACCATGTGATCATCAATCTAACCGTGAACAAGGTGATCATCAATATAACCCTGAACCATGTGATCATCAATCTAACCGTGAACAAGGTGATCATCAATATAACCCTTAAACAGGAGATCATCAGTCTAACCCTGAACCAGGTGATCATCAGTCCTATCCTGAACCATCTGATCATCAATCCAACCCTGAACCATGTGATCATCAATCTAACCGTGAACCAGGTGATCATCAATATAACCCTTAACGAGGTGATCATCAGGCTAACCCTGAACCAGGTGATCATCAGTCTAATCCTGAACCATGTGATCATCAATCCAACCCTGAACCATGTGATCATCAATGTAACCGTCAACCAGGTGATCATCAATATAATCCTTAACCAGTTGATCATGAGTCTAACCCAGAACCATATGATCATCAATCCAACCCTGAACCATGTGATCATCAATGTAACCGTCAATCAGGTGATCATCAATTTAACCCTTAACTAAATGATCATGAGTCTAACCCTGAACCATATGATCATCAATCCAACCCTGAACCATGTGATCATCAATCTAACCGTGAACCAGGTGATTCTCAGTCTAATCTTGAACCATATGATCATCAATCCAACCCTGAACCATGTGATCATCATTCTAACCGTGAACCAGGTGATCATCAATATAACCCTTAACCAGGTGGTCATCAGTCTAATCCTGAACCATGTGATCATCAGGCAAATCCTGAACCATGTGATCATCAATGTAACCCTGAACTATGTGATCATCAATCTAACCGTGAACAAGGTGATCATCAATATAACCCTTAAACAGGTGATCATCAGTCTAACCCTTAACCAGGTGATCATCAGTCCAATCCTGAACCATGTGATCATCAATCCAACCCTGAACCATGTGATCATCAATCCAACCCTGAACCATGTGATCATCAATCTAACCGTGAACCAGGTGATCATCAATATAACCCTTAACGAGGTGATCATCAGGCTAACCCTGTACCAGGTGATCATCAGTCTAATCCTGAACCATGTGATCATCAATCCAACCCTGAACCATGTGATCATCAATCTAACCGTGAACCAGGTGATAATCAATCTAACCGTGAACTAGGTGATAATCAATCTAACCGTGAACCAGGTGATAATCAATCTAACCGTGAACCAGGTGATAATCAATCTAACCGTGAACCAGGTGATAATCAATCTAACCGTGAACCAGGTGATAATCAATCTAACCGTGAACCAGGTGATAATCAATGTAACCGTGAGCCATGTGATCATCAATCCAACCCTGAACCATATGATCATCAATGTAACCGTCAACCAGGTGATCATCAATATAACCCTTAACCAGGTGATCATGAGTCTAACCCTGAACCATATGATCATCAATCCAACCCTGAACCATGTGATCATCAATGTAACCGTGAACCAGGTGATCATCTATATAACCCTTAACCAGGTGATTCTCAGTCTAATCTTGAACCATATGATCATCAATCCAACCCTGAACCATGTGATCCTCAATATAACCCTTAACCAGGTGATCATCAGTCTAATCCTGAACCATGTGATCATCAGGCAAATCCTGAACCAGGTGATCATCAGTCTAACCCTGAACCATGTGATCATCAATCCAACCCTGAACCATGTGATCATCAAACTAACCCTGAACAATGTGATCATCAGTCTAACCCTGAACCATGTGATCATCAATCCAACCCTGGGCCATGTGATCATCAATCTAAACGTGAACAAGGTGATCATCAATATAACCCTTAAACAGGTGATCATCAGTCTAACCCTGAACCAGGTGATCATCGGTCCAATCCTGAACCATGTCATCATCAATCCAACCCTGAACCATGTGATCATCAATCTAACCTTGAACCAGGTGATCATCAATATAACCCTTAACGACGTGATCATCAGGCTAACCCTGAACCAGGTGATCATTTGTCTAATCCTGAACCATGTGATCATCAATGTAACCGTCAACCAGGTGATCATGAGTCTAACCCTGAACCATATGATCATCAATCCAACCCTGAACCATGTGATCATCAATGTAACCGTCAAACAGGTGATCATGAGTCTAACCCTGAACCATATGATCATCAATCCATCCCTGAACCATGTGATCATCAATGTAACCGTCAACCAGGTGATCATCAATATAACCCTTAACCAGGTGATCATGAGTCTAACCCTGAACCATATGATCATCAATCCAACCCTGAACCATGTGATCATCAATGTAACCGTGAACCAGGTGATCATCTATATAACCCTTAACCAGGTGATCATGAGTCTAACCCTGAACCATATGATCATCAATCAAACCCTGAACCATTTGATCATCAATGTAACCGTCAACCAGGTGATCATGAGTCTAACCCTGAACCATATGATCATCAATCCAACCCTGAACCATGTGATCATCAGGCGAATCCTGAACCAGGTGATCATCAATCTAACCGTGAACCAGGTGATCATCAATCTAACCGTGAACCAGGTGATCATCAATATAACCCTTAACGAGGTGATCATCAGGCTAACCCTGAACCAGGTGATCATCAGTCTAATCCTGAACCATGTGATCATCAATCCAACCCTGAACCATGTGATCATCAATGTAACCGTCAAACAGGTGATCATCAATATAATCCTTAACCAGTTGATCATGAGTCTAACCCTGAACCATATGATCATCAATCCAACCCTGAACCATGTGATCATCAATCTAACCGTGAACCAGGTGATCATCAATATAACCCTTAACGACGTGATCATCAGGCTAACCCTGAACCAGGTGATCATTTGTCTAATCCTGAACCATGTCATCATCAATGTAACCGTCAACCAGGTGATGATGAGTCTAACCCTGAACCATATGATCATCAATCCAACCCTGAACCATGTGATCATCAATGTAACCGTGAAACAGGTGATCATGAGTCTAACCCTGAACCATATGATCATCAATCCAACCCTGAACCATGTGATCATCAATGTAACCGTCAACCAGGTGATCATCAATATAACCCTTAACCAGGTGATCATGAGTCTAACCCTGAACCATATGATCATCAATCCAACCCTGAACCATGTGATCATCAATGTAACCGTGAACCAGGTGATCATCTATATAACCCTTAACCAGGTGATCATGAGTCTAACCCTGAACCATATGATCATCAATCCAACCCTGAACCATGTGATCATCAGGCAAATCCTGAACCATGTGATCATCAATGTAACCCTGAACCATGTGATCATCAATCTAACCCTGAACCATGTGATCATCAATCTAACCGTGAACAAGGTGATCATCAATATAACCCTTAAACAGGAGATCATCAGTCTAACCCTGAACCAGGTGATCATCAGTCCTATCCTGAACCATGTGATCATCAATCCAAGCCTGAACCAGGTGATCATCAATCTAACCGTGAACCAGGTGATCATCAATATAACCCTTAACGAGGTGATCATCAGGCTAACCCTGAACCAGGTGATCATCAGTCTAATCCTGAACCATGTGATCATCAATCCAACCCTGAACCATGTGATCATCAATGTAACCGTCAAACAGGTGATCATCAATATAATCCTTAACCAGTTGATCATGAGTCTAACCCTGAACCATATGATCATCAATCCAACCCTGAACCATGTGATAATCAATGTAACCGTCAATCAGGTGATCATCAATATAACCCTTAACCAGGTGATTATGAGTCTAACCTTGAACCATATGATCATCAATCCATCCCTGAACCATGTGATCATCAATGTAACCGTGAACCAGGTGATCAAGAGTCTAACCCTGAACCATATGATCATCAATCCAACCGTGAACCAGGTGATTCTCAGTCTAATCTTGAACCATATGATCATCAATCCAACCCTGAACCATGTGATCATCAATCTAACCGTGAACCAGGTGATCATCAATATAACCCTTAACCAGGTGGTCATCAGTCTAATCCTGAACCATGTGATCATCAGGCAAATCCTGAACCATGTGATCATCAATGTAACCCTGAACCATGTGATCATCAATCTAACCGTGAACAAGGTGATCATCAATATAACCCTTAAACAGGTGATCATCAGTCTACCCCTGAACCAGGTGATCATCAGTCCAATCCTGAACCAAGGCATCATCAATCCAACCCTGAACCATGTGATCATCAATCTAACCGTGAACCAGGTGATCATCAATATAACCCTTAACGACGTGATCATCAGGCTAACCCTGAACCAGGTGATCATTTGTCTAATCCTGAACCATGTGATCATCAATGTAACCGTCAACCAGGTGATCATCAATATAACCCTTAACCAGGTGATCATGAGTCTAACCCTGAACCATATGATCATCAATCCAACCCTGAACCATGTGATCATCAATGTAACCGTCAACCAGGTGATCATCAATATAACCCTTAACCAGGTGATCATGAGTCTAACCCTGAACCATATGATCATCAATCCAACCCTGAACCATGTGATCATCAATGTAACTGTGAACCAGGTGATTCTCAGTCTAATCTTGAACCATATGATCATCAATCCAACCCTGAACCATGTGATCATCAATCTAACCGTGAACCAGGTGATCATCAATATAACCCTTAACCAGGTGGTCATCAGTCTAATCCTGAACCTTGTGATCATCAGGCAAATCCTGAACCATGTGATCATCAATGTAACCCTGAACCATGTGATCATCAATCTAACCGTGAACAAGGTGATCATCAATATAACCCTTAAACAGGTGATCATCAGTCTAACCCTGAACCAGGTGATCATCAGTCCAATCCTGAACCATGTGATCATCAATCCAACCCTGAACCATGTGATCATCAATCTAACCGTGAACCAGGTGATCATCAATATAACCCTTAACGAGGTGATCATCAGGCTAACCCTGAACCAGGTGATCATCAGTCTAATCCTGAACCATGTGATCATCAATCCAACCCTGAACCAGGTGATCATCAATCTAAACGTGAACCAGGTGATCATCAATATAATCCTTAATGAGGTGATCATCAGGCTAACCCTGAACCAGGTGATCAACAGTCTAATCTTGAACAATGTGATCATCAATCCAACCCTGAACCATGTGATCATCAATGTAACCATGAACCAGGTGATCATCAATATAACCCTTAACCAGGTGATCATGAGTCTAACCCTGAACCATATGATCAATAATCCAACCCTGAACCATGAGATCATCAACCTAACCGTGAACCAGGTGATAATCAATTTAACGTTGAACCAGGTGATCATCAGTCTAACCTCAATCTAACCCTGAACCATGTGATCATCAATCTAGTCCTGGACCATGTGATCATCAATCTAACCGTGAACAAAGTGATCATCAATGTAACCCTTAAACAGGTGATCATCAGTCTAACACTGAACCAGGTGATCATCAGTCTAATCCTGAACCATGTGATCATGAGGCAAATCCTGAACCATGTGATCATCAATGTAACCCTGAACCATGTGATCATCAATCTAACGGTGAACAAGGTGATCATCAATATAACCCTTAAACAGGTGATCATCAGTCTAACCCTGAACCAGGTGATCATCAGTCCAATCCTGAACCATGTGATCATCAATCCAACCCTGAACCATGTGATCATCAATCTAACCCTGAACCAGGTGATCATCAGTCTAACCCTGAACAATGTGATCATCAATCCAACCCTGAACCATGTGATCATCAATCTAACCGTGAACCAGGTGATCATCAATATAACCCTTAACGAGGTGATCATCAGGCTAACCCTAAACCAGGTGATCATTAGTTTAATCCTGAACCATGTGATCATCAATCCAACCCTGAACCATGTGATCATCAATGTAACCCTGAACCATGTGATCATCAATGTAACCCTGAACCATGTGATCATCAATCTAACCGTGAACAAGGTGATCATCAATATAACCCTTAAACAGGAGATCATCAGTCTAACCCTGAACCATATGATCATCAATCCAACCCTGAACCATTTGATCATCAATGTAACCGTCAACCAGGTGATCATGAGTCTAACCCTGAACCATGTGATCATCAGGCGAATCCTGAACCATGTGATCATCAATTTAACCCTGAACCATGTGATCATCAATCTAACCGTGAACAAGGTGATCATCAATATAACCCTGAACCATGTGATCATCAATCTAACCGTGAACAAGGTGATCATCAATATAACCCTTAAACAGGAGATCATCAGTCTAACCCTGAACCAGGTGATCATCAGTCCTATCCTGAACCATCTGATCATCAATCCAACCCTGAACCATGTGACCATCAATCTAACCGTGAACCAGGTGATCATCAATATAACCCTTAACGAGGTGATCATCAGGCTAACCCTGAACCAGGTGATCATCAGTCTAATCCTGAACCATGTGATCATCAATCCAACCCTGAACCATGTGATCATCAATGTAACCGTCAACCAGGTGATCATCAATATAATCCTTAACCAGTTGATCATGAGTCTAACCCAGAACCATATGATCATCAATCCAACCCTGAACCATGTGATCATCAATGTAACCGTCAATCAGGTGATCATCAATTTAACCCTTAACTAAATGATCATGAGTCTAACCCTGAACCATATGATCATCAATCCAACCCTGAACCATGTGATCATCAATCTAACCGTGAACCAGGTGATTCTCAGTCTAATCTTGAACCATATGATCATCAATCCAACCCTGAACCATGTGATCATCAATCTAACCGTGAACCAGGTGATCATCAATATAACCCTTAACCAGGTGGTCATCAGTCTAATCCTGAACCATGTGATCATCAGGCAAATCCTGAACCATGTGATCATCAATGTAACCCTGAACCATGTGATCATCAATCTAACCGTGAACAAGGTGATCATCAATATAACCCTTAAACAGGTGATCATCAGTCTAACCCTGAACCAGGTGATCATCAGTCCAATCCTGAACCATGTGATCATCAATCCAACCCTGAACCATGTGATCATCAATCTAACCGTGAACCAGGTGATCATCAATATAACCCTTAACCAGGTGATCATGAGTCTAACCCTGAACCATATGATCAATAATCCAACCCTGAACCATGTGATCATCAACCTAACCGTGAACCAGGTGATAATCAATCTAACGTTGAACCAGGTGATCATCAGTCTAACCTCAATCTAACCCTGAACCATGTGATCATCAATCTAGTCCTGGACCATGTGATCATCAATCTAACCGTGAACAAAGTGATCATCAATGTAACCCTTAAACAGGTGATCATCAGTCTAACCCTGAACCAGGTGATCATCAGTCTAATCCTGAACCATGTGATCATGAGGCAAATCCTGAACCATGTGATCATCAATCTAACCGTGAACAAGGTGATCATCAATATAACCCTTAAACAGGTGATCATCAGTCTAACCCTGAACCAGGTGATCATCAGTCCAATCCTGAACCATGTGATCATCAATCCAACCCTGAACCATGTGATCATCAATCTAACCCTGAACCAGGTGATCATCAGTCTAACCCTGAACCATGTGATCATCAATCCAACCCTGAACCATGTGATCATCAATCTAACCGTGAACCAGGTGATCATCAATATAACCCTTAACGAGGTGATCATCAGGCTAACCCTAAACCAGGTGATCATCAGTTTGATCCTGAACCATGTGATCATCAATCCAACCCTGAACCATGTGATCATCAATGTAACCGTCAAACAGGTGATCATCAATATAATCCTTAACCAGTTGATCATGAGTCTAACCCTGAACCATATGATCATCAATCCAACCCTGAACCATGTGATCATCAATCTAACCGTGAACCAGGTGATCATCAATATAACCCTTAACGATGTGATCATCAGGCTAACCCTGAACCAGGTGATCATTTGTCTAATCCTGAACCATGTGATCATCAATGTAACCGTCAACCAGGTGATCATCAATCTAAACGTGAACCAGGTGATCATCAATATAATCCTTAACGAGGTGATCATCAGGCTAACCCTGAACCAGGTGATCAACAGTCTAATCTTGAACAATGTGATCATCAATCCAACCCTGAACCATGTGATCATCAATGTAACCATGAACCAGGTGATCATCAATATAACCCTTAACCAGGTGATCATGAGTCTAACCCTGAACCATATGATCAATAATCCAACCCTGAACCATGAGATCATCAACCTAACCGTGAACCAGGTGATAATCAATCTAACGTTGAACCAGGTGATCATCAGTCTAACCTCAATCTAACCCTGAACCATGTGATCATCAATCTAGTCCTGGACCATGTGATCATCAATCTAACCGTGAACAAAGTGATCATCAATGTAACCCTTAAACAGGTGATCATCAGTCTAACACTGAACCAGGTGATCATCAGTCTAATCCTGAACCATGTGATCATGAGGCAAATCCTGAACCATGTGATCATCAATGTAACCCTGAACCATGTGATCATCAATCTAACGGTGAACAAGGTGATCATCAATATAACCCTTAAACAGGTGATCATCAGTCTAACCCTGAACCAGGTGATCATCAGTCCAATCCTGAACCATGTGATCATCAATCCAACCCTGAACCATGTGATCATCAATCTAACCCTGAACCAGGTGATCATCAGTCTAACCCTGAACCATGTGATCATCAATCCAACCCTGAACCATGTGATCATCAATCTAACCGTGAACCAGGTGATCATCAATATAACCCTTAACGAGGTGATCATCAGGCTAACCCTAAACCAGGTGATCATTAGTTTAATCCTGAACCATGTGATCATCAATCCAACCCTGAACCATGTGATCATCAATGTAACCCTGAACCATGTGATCATCAATGTAACCCTGAACCATGTGATCATCAATCTAACCATGAACAAGGTGATCATCAATATAACCCTTAAACAGGAGATCATCAGTCTAACCCTGAACCATATGATCATCAATCCAACCCTGAACCATTTGATCATCAATGTAACCGTCAACCAGGTGATCATGAGTCTAACCCTGAACCATGTGATCATCAGGCGAATCCTGAACCATGTGATCATCAATTTAACCCTGAACCATGTGATCATCAATCTAACCGTGAACAAGGTGATCATCAATATAACCCTGAACCATGTGATCATCAATCTAACCGTGAACAAGGTGATCATCAATATAACCCTTAAACAGGAGATCATCAGTCTAACCCTGAACCAGGTGATCATCAGTCCTATCCTGAACCATCTGATCATCAATCCAACCCTGAACCATGTGATCATCAATCTAACCGTGAACCAGGTGATCATCAATATAACCCTTAACGAGGTGATCATCAGGCTAACCCTGAACCAGGTGATCATCAGTCCTATCCTGAACCATCTGATCATCAATCCAACCCTGAACCATGTGATCATCAATCTAACCGTGAACCAGGTGATCATCAATATAACCCTTAACGAGGTGATCATCAGGCTAACCCTAAACCAGGTGATCATCAGTTTAATCCTGAACCATGTGATCATCAATCCAACCCTGAACCATGTGATCATCAATGTAACCGTCAACCAGGTGATCATCAATATAATCCTTAACCAGTTGATCATGAGTCTAACCCAGAACCATATGATCATCAATCCAACCCTGAACCATGTGATCATCAATGTAACCGTCAATCAGGTGATCATCAATTTAACCCTTAACTAAATGATCATGAGTCTAACCCTGAACCATATGATCATCAATGTAACCCTGAACCATGTGATCATCAATGTAACCCTGAACCATGTGATCATCAATGTAACCCTGAACCATGTGATCATCAATCTAACCATGAACAAGGTGATCATCAATATAACCCTTAAACAGGAGATCATCAGTCTAACCCTGAACCATATGATCATCAATCCAACCCTGAACCATTTGATCATCAATGTAACCGTCAACCAGGTGATCATGAGTCTAACCCTGAACCATGTGATCATCAGGCGAATCCTGAACCATGTGATCATCAATTTAACCCTGAACCATGTGATCATCAATCTAACCGTGAACAAGGTGATCATCAATATAACCCTGAACCATGTGATCATCAATCTAACCGTGAACAAGGTGATCATCAATATAACCCTTAAACAGGAGATCATCAGTCTAACCCTGAACCAGGTGATCATCAGTCCTATCCTGAACCATCTGATCATCAATCCAACCCTGAACCATGTGATCATCAATCTAACCGTGAACCAGGTGATCATCAATATAACCCTTAACGAGGTGATCATCAGGCTAACCCTGAACCAGGTGATCATCAGTCCTATCCTGAACCATCTGATCATCAATCCAACCCTGAACCATGTGATCATCAATCTAACCGTGAACCAGGTGATCATCAATATAACCCTTAACGAGGTGATCATCAGGCTAACCCTAAACCAGGTGATCATCAGTTTAATCCTGAACCATGTGATCATCAATCCAACCCTGAACCATGTGATCATCAATGTAACCGTCAACCAGGTGATCATCAATATAATCCTTAACCAGTTGATCATGAGTCTAACCCAGAACCATATGATCATCAATCCAACCCTGAACCATGTGATCATCAATGTAACCGTCAATCAGGTGATCATCAATTTAACCCTTAACTAAATGATCATGAGTCTAACCCTGAACCATATGATCATCAATCCAACCCTGAACCATGTGATCATCAATCTAACCGTGAACCAGGTGATTCTCAGTCTAATCTTGAACCATATGATCATCAATCCAACCCTGAACCATGTGATCATCAATCTAACCGTGAACCAGGTGATCATCAATATAACCCTTAACCAGGTGGTCATCAGTCTAATCCTGAACCATGTGATCATCAGGCAAATCCTGAACCATGTGATCATCAATGTAACCCTGAACCATGTGATCATCAATCTAACCGTGAACAAGGTGATCATCAATATAACCCTTAAACAGGTGATCATCAGTCTAACCCTGAACCAGGTGATCATCAGTCCAATCCTGAACCATGTGATCATCAATCCAACCCTGAACCATGTGATCATCAATCTAACCGTGAACCAGGTGATCATCAATATAACCCTTAACCAGGTGATCATGAGTCTAACCCTGAACCATATGATCAATAATCCAACCCTGAACCATGTGATCATCAACCTAACCGTGAACCAGGTGATAATCAATCTAACGTTGAACCAGGTGATCATCAGTCTAACCTCAATCTAACCCTGAACCATGTGATCATCAATCTAGTCCTGGACCATGTGATCATCAATCTAACCGTGAACAAAGTGATCATCAATGTAACCCTTAAACAGGTGATCATCAGTCTAACCCTGAACCAGGTGATCATCAGTCTAATCCTGAACCATGTGATCATGAGGCAAATCCTGAACCATGTGATCATCAATCTAACCGTGAACAAGGTGATCATCAATATAACCCTTAAACAGGTGATCATCAGTCTAACCCTGAAACCAGGTGATCATCAGTCCAATCCTGAACCATGTGATCATCAATCCAACCCTGAACCATGTGATCATCAATCTAACCCTGAACCAGGTGATCATCAGTCTAACCCTGAACCATGTGATCATCAATCCAACCCTGAACCATGTGATCATCAATCTAACCGTGAACCAGGTGATCATCAATATAACCCTTAACGAGGTGATCATCAGGCTAACCCTAAACCAGGTGATCATCAGTTTAATCCTGAACCATGTGATCATCAATCCAACCCTGAACCATGTGATCATCAATGTAACCGTCAAACAGGTGATCATCAATATAATCCTTAACCAGTTGATCATGAGTCTAACCCTGAACCATATGATCATCAATCCAACCCTGAACCATGTGATCATCAATCTAACCGTGAACCAGGTGATCATCAATATAACCCTTAACGACGTGATCATCAGGCTAACCCTGAACCAGGTGATCATTTGTCTAATCCTGAACCATGTGATCATCAATGTAACCGTCAACCAGGTGATCATGAGTCTAACCCTGAACCATATGATCATCAATCCAACCCTGAACCATGTGATCATCAATGTAACCGTGAAACAGGTGATCATGAGTCTAACCCTGAACCATATGATCATCAATCCAACCCTGAACCATGTGATCATCAATGTAACCGTCAACCAGGTGATCATCAATATAACCCTTAACCAGGTGATCATGAGTCTAACCCTGAACCATATGATCATCAATCCAACCCTGAACCATGTGATCATCAATGTAACCGTGAACCAGGTGATCATCTATATAACCCTTAACCAGGTGATCATGAGTCTAACCCTGAACCATATGATCATCAATCAAACCCTGAACCATTTGATCATCAATGTAAACGTCAACCAGGTGATCATGAGTCTAACCCTGAACCATATGATCATCAATCCAACCCTGAACCATGTGATCATCAGGCAAATCCTGAACCATGTGATCATCAATGTAACCCTGAACCATGTGATCATCAATCTAACCCTGAACCATGTGATCATCAATCTAACCGTGAACAAGGTGATCATCAATATAACCCTTAAACAGGAGATCATCAGTCTAACCCTGAACCAGGTGATCATCAGTCCTATCCTGAACCATGTGATCATCAATCCAAGCCTGAACCAGGTGATCATCAATCTAACCGTGAACCAGGTGATCATCAATATAACCCTTAACGAGGTGATCATCAGGCTAACCCTGAACCAGGTGATCATCAGTCTAATCCTGAACCATGTGATCATCAATCCAACCCTGAACCATGTGATCATCAATGTAACCGTCAAACAGGTGATCATCAATATAATCCTTAACCAGTTGATCATGAGTCTAACCCTGAACCATATGATCATCAATCCAACCCTGAACCATGTGATAATCAATGTAACCGTCAATCAGGTGATCATCAATATAACCCTTAACCAGGTGATCATGAGTCTAACCCTGAACCATATGATCAATAATCCAACCCTGAACCATGAGATCATCAACCTAACCGTGAACCAGGTGATAATCAATCTAACGTTGAACCAGGTGATCATCAGTCTAACCTCAATCTAACCCTGAACCATGTGATCATCAATCTAGTCCTGGACCATGTGATCATCAATCTAACCGTGAACAAAGTGATCATCAATGTAACCCTTAAACAGGTGATCATCAGTCTAACACTGAACCAGGTGATCATCAGTCTAATCCTGAACCATGTGATCATGAGGCAAATCCTGAACCATGTGATCATCAATGTAACCCTGAACCATGTGATCATCAATCTAACGGTGAACAAGGTGATCATCAATATAACCCTTAAACAGGTGATCATCAGTCTAACCCTGAACCAGGTGATCATCAGTCCAATCCTGAACCATGTGATCATCAATCCAACCCTGAACCATGTGATCATCAATCTAACCCTGAACCAGGTGATCATCAGTCTAACCCTGAACCATGTGATCATCAATCCAACCCTGAACCATGTGATCATCAATCTAACCGTGAACCAGGTGATCATCAATATAACCCTTAACGAGGTGATCATCAGGCTAACCCTAAACCAGGTGATCATTAGTTTAATCCTGAACCATGTGATCATCAATCCAACCCTGAACCATGTGATCATCAATGTAACCCTGAACCATGTGATCATCAATGTAACCCTGAACCATGTGATCATCAATCTAACCGTGAACAAGGTGATCATCAATATAACCCTTAAACAGGAGATCATCAGTCTAACCCTGAACCATATGATCATCAATCCAACCCTGAACCATTTGATCATCAATGTAACCGTCAACCAGGTGATCATGAGTCTAACCCTGAACCATGTGATCATCAGGCGAATCCTGAACCATGTGATCATCAATTTAACCCTGAACCATGTGATCATCAATCTAACCGTGAACAAGGTGATCATCAATATAACCCTGAACCATGTGATCATCAATCTAACCGTGAACAAGGTGATCATCAATATAACCCTTAAACAGGAGATCATCAGTCTAACCCTGAACCAGGTGATCATCAGTCCTATCCTGAACCATCTGATCATCAATCCAACCCTGAACCATGTGATCATCAATCTAACCGTGAACCAGGTGATCATCAATATAACCCTTAACGAGGTGATCATCAGGCTAACCCTGAACCATGTGATCATCAATCCAACCCTGAACCATGTGATCATCAATGTAACCGTCAACCAGGTGATCATCAATATAATCCTTAACCAGTTGATCATGAGTCTAACCCAGAACCATATGATCATCAATCCAACCCTGAACCATGTGATCATCAATGTAACCGTCAATCAGGTGATCATCAATTTAACCCTTAACTAAATGATCATGAGTCTAACCCTGAACCATATGATCATCAATCCAACCCTGAACCATGTGATCATCAATCTAACCGTGAACCAGGTGATTCTCAGTCTAATCTTGAACCATATGATCATCAATCCAACCCTGAACCATGTGATCATCAATCTAACCGTGAACCAGGTGATCATCAATATAACCCTTAACCAGGTGGTCATCAGTCTAATCCTGAACCATGTGATCATCAGGCAAATCCTGAACCATGTGATCATCAATGTAACCCTGAACCATGTGATCATCAATCTAACCGTGAACAAGGTGATCATCAATATAACCCTTAAACAGGTGATCATCAGTCTAACCCTGAACCAGGTGATCATCAGTCCAATCCTGAACCATGTGATCATCAATCCAACCCTGAACCATGTGATCATCAATCTAACCGTGAACCAGGTGATCATCAATATAACCCTTAACCAGGTGATCATGAGTCTAACCCTGAACCATATGATCAATAATCCAACCCTGAACCATGTGATCATCAACCTAACCGTGAACCAGGTGATAATCAATCTAACGTTGAACCAGGTGATCATCAGTCTAACCTCAATCTAACCCTGAACCATGTGATCATCAATCTAGTCCTGGACCATGTGATCATCAATCTAACCGTGAACAAAGTGATCATCAATGTAACCCTTAAACAGGTGATCATCAGTCTAACCCTGAACCAGGTGATCATCAGTCTAATCCTGAACCATGTGATCATGAGGCAAATCCTGAACCATGTGATCATCAATCTAACCGTGAACAAGGTGATCATCAATATAACCCTTAAACAGGTGATCATCAGTCTAACCCTGAACCAGGTGATCATCAGTCCAATCCTGAACCATGTGATCATCAATCCAACCCTGAACCATGTGATCATCAATCTAACCCTGAACCAGGTGATCATCAGTCTAACCCTGAACCATGTGATCATCAATCCAACCCTGAACCATGTGATCATCAATCTAACCGTGAACCAGGTGATCATCAATATAACCCTTAACGAGGTGATCATCAGGCTAACCCTAAACCAGGTGATCATCAGTTTAATCCTGAACCATGTGATCATCAATCCAACCCTGAACCATGTGATCATCAATGTAACCGTCAAACAGGTGATCATCAATATAATCCTTAACCAGTTGATCATGAGTCTAACCCTGAACCATATGATCATCAATCCAACCCTGAACCATGTGATCATCAATCTAACCGTGAACCAGGTGATCATCAATATAACCCTTAACGACGTGATCATCAGGCTAACCCTGAACCAGGTGATCATTTGTCTAATCCTGAACCATGTGATCATCAATGTAACCGTCAACCAGGTGATCATGAGTCTAACCCTGAACCATATGATCATCAATCCAACCCTGAACCATGTGATCATCAATGTAACTGTGAAACAGGTGATCATGAGTCTAACCCTGAACCATATGATCATCAATCCAACCCTGAACCATGTGATCATCAATGTAACCGTCAACCAGGTGATCATCAATATAACCCTTAACCAGGTGATCATGAGTCTAACCCTGAACCATATGATCATCAATCCAACCCTGAACCATGTGATCATCAATGTAACCGTGAACCAGGTGATCATCAATATAACCCTTAACCAGGTGATCATGAGTCTAACCCTGAACCATATGATCAATAATCCAACCCTGAACCATGTGATCATCAACCTAACCGTGAACCAGGTGATAATCAATCTAACGTTGAACCAGGTGATCATCAGTCTAACCTCAATCTAACCCTGAACCATGTGATCATCAATCTAGTCCTGGACCATGTGATCATCAATCTAACCGTGAACAAAGTGATCATCAATGTAACCCTTAAACAGGTGATCATCAGTCTAACCCTGAACCAGGTGATCATCAGTCTAATCCTGAACCATGTGATCATGAGGCAAATCCTGAACCATGTGATCATCAATCTAACCGTGAACAAGGTGATCATCAATATAACCCTTAAACAGGTGATCATCAGTCTAACCCTGAACCAGGTGATCATCAGTCCAATCCTGAACCATGTGATCATCAATCCAACCCTGAACCATGTGATCATCAATCTAACCCTGAACCATGTGATCATCAATCCAACCCTGAACCATGTGATCATCAATCTAACCGTGAACCAGGTGATCATCAATATAACCCTTAACGAGGTGATCATCAGGCTAACCCTAAACCAGGTGATCATCAGTTTAATCCTGAACCATGTGATCATCAATCCAACCCTGAACCATGTGATCATCAATGTAACCGTCAAACAGGTGATCATCAATATAATCCTTAACCAGTTGATCATGAGTCTAACCCTGAACCATATGATCATCAATCCAACCCTGAACCATGTGATCATCAATCTAACCGTGAACCAGGTGATCATCAATATAACCCTTAACGACGTGATCATCAGGCTAACCCTGAACCAGGTGATCATTTGTCTAATCCTGAACCATGTGATCATCAATGTAACCGTCAACCAGGTGATCATGAGTCTAACCCTGAACCATATGATCATCAATCCAACCCTGAACCATGTGATCATCAATGTAACCGTGAAACAGGTGATCATGAGTCTAAACCTGAACCATATGATCATCAATCCAACCCTGAACCATGTGATCATCAATGTAACCGTCAACCAGGTGATCATCAATATAACCCTTAACCAGGTGATCATGAGTCTAACCCTGAACCATATGATCATCAATCCAACCCTGAACCATGTGATCATCAATGTAACCGTGAACCAGGTGATCATCTATATAACCCTTAACCAGGTGATCATGAGTCTAACCCTGAACCATATGATCATCAATCAAACCCTGAACCATTTGATCATCAATGTAAACGTCAACCAGGTGATCATGAGTCTAACCCTGAACCATATGATCATCAATCCAACCCTGAACCATGTGATCATCAGGCAAATCCTGAACCATGTGATCATCAATGTAACCCTGAACCATGTGATCATCAATCTAACCCTGAACCATGTGATCATCAATCTAACCGTGAACAAGGTGATCATCAATATAACCCTTAAACAGGAGATCATCAGTCTAACCCTGAACCAGGTGATCATCAGTCCTATCCTGAACCATGTGATCATCAATCCAAGCCTGAACCAGGTGATCATCAATCTAACCGTGAACCAGGTGATCATCAATATAACCCTTAACGAGGTGATCATCAGGCTAACCCTGAACCAGGTGATCATCAGTCTAATCCTGAACCATGTGATCATCAATCCAACCCTGAACCATGTGATCATCAATGTAACCGTCAAACAGGTGATCATCAATATAATCCTTAACCAGTTGATCATGAGTCTAACCCTGAACCATATGATCATCAATCCAACCCTGAACCATGTGATAATCAATGTAACCGTCAATCAGGTGATCATCAATATAACCCTTAACCAGGTGATTATGAGTCTAACCTTGAACCATATGATCATCAATCCAACCCTGAACCATGTGATCATCAATGTAACCGTGAACCAGGTGATCAAGAGTCTAACCCTGAACCATATGATCATCAATCCAACCCTGAAACATGTGATCATCAATCTAACCGTGAACCAGGTGATTCTCAGTCTAAACTTGAACCATATGATCATCAATCCAACCCTGAACCATGTGATCATCAATCTAACCGTGAACCAGGTGATCATCAATATAACCCTTAACCAGGTGGTCATCAGTCTAATCCTGAACCATGTGATCATCAGGCAAATCCTGAACCATGTGATCATCAATGTAACCCTGAACCATGTGATCATCAATCTAACCGTGAACAAGGTGATCATCAATATAACCCTTAAACAGGTGATTATCAGTCTACCCCTGAACCAGGTGATCATCACTCCAATCCTGAACCAAGGCATCATCAATCCAACCCTGAACCATGTGATCATCAATCTAACCGTGAACCAGGTGATCATCAATATAACCCTTAACGACGTGATCATCAGGCTAACCCTGAACCAGGTGATCATTTGTCTAATCCTGAACCATGTGATCATCAATGTAACCGTCAACCAGGTGATCATCAATATAACCCTTAACCAGGTGATCATGAGTCTAACCCTGAACCATATGATCATCAATCCAACCCTGAACCATGTGATCATCAATGTAACCGTCAACCAGGTGATCATCAATATAACCCTTAACCAGGTGATCATGAGTCTAACCCTGAACCATATGATCATCAATCCAACCCTGAACCATGTGATCATCAATGTAACCGTGAACCAGGTGATTCTCAGTCTAATCTTGAACCATATGATCATCAATCCAACCCTGAACCATGTGATCATCAATCTAACCGTGAACCAGGTGATCATCAATATAACCCTTAACCAGGTGGTCATCAGTCTAATCCTGAACCTTGTGATTTTCAGGCAAATCCTGAACCATGTGATCATCAATGTAACCCTGAACCATGTGATCATCAATCTAACCGTGAACAAGGTGATCATCAATATAACCCTTAAACAGGTGATCATCAGTCTAACCCTGAACCAGGTGATCATCAGTCCAATCCTGAACCATGTGATCATCAATCCAACCCTGAACCATGTGATCATCAATCTAACCGTGAACCAGGTGATCATCAATATAACCCTTAACGAGGTGATCATCAGGCTAACCCTGAACCAGGTGATCATCAGTCTAATCCTGAACCATGTGATCATCAATCCAACCCTGAACCAGGTGATCATCAATCTAAACGTGAACCAGGTGATCATCAATATAATCCTTAACGAGGTGATCATCAGGCTAACCCTGAACCAGGTGATCAACAGTCTAATCTTGAACAATGTGATCATCAATCTAACCGTGAACCAGGTGATCATCAATATAACCCTTAACCAGGTGGTCATCAGTCTAATCCTGAACCTTGTGATTTTCAGGCAAATCCTGAACCATGTGATCATCAATGTAACCCTGAACCATGTGATCATCAATCTAACCGTGAACAAGGTGATCATCAATATAACCCTTAAACAGGTGATCATCAGTCTAACCCTGAACCAGGTGATCATCAGTCCAATCCTGAACCATGTGATCATCAATCCAACCCTGAACCATGTGATCATCAATCTAACCGTGAACCAGGTGATCATCAATATAACCCTTAACGAGGTGATCATCAGGCTAACCCTGAACCAGGTGATCATCAGTCTAATCCTGAACCATGTGATCATCAATCCAACCCTGAACCAGGTGATCATCAATCTAAACGTGAACCAGGTGATCATCAATATAATCCTTAACGAGGTGATCATCAGGCTAACCCTGAACCAGGTGATCAACAGTCTAATCTTGAACAATGTGATCATCAATCCAACCCTGAACCATGTGATCATCAATGTAACCATGAACCAGGTGATCATCAATATAACCCTTAACCAGGTGATCATGAGTCTAACCCTGAACCATATGATCAATAATCCAACCCTGAACCATGTGATCATCAACCTAACCGTGAACCAGGTGATAATCAATCTAACGTTGAACCAGGTGATCATCAGTCTAACCTCAATCTAACCCTGAACCATGTGATCATCAATCTAGTCCTGGACCATGTGATCATCAATCTAACCGTGAACAAAGTGATCATCAATGTAACCCTTAAACAGGTGATCATCAGTCTAACCCTGAACCAGGTGATCATCAGTCTAATCCTGAACCATTTGATCATGAGGCAAATCCTGAACCATGTGATCATCAATCTAACCGTGAACAAGGTGATCATCAATATAACCCTTAAACAGGTGATCATCAGTCTAACCCTGAACCAGGTGATCATCAGTCCAATCCTGAACCATGTGATCATCAATCCAACCCTGAACCATGTGATCATCAATCTAACCCTGAACCATGTGATCATCAATCCAACCCTGAACCATGTGATCATCAATCTAACCGTGAACCAGGTGATCATCAATATAACCCTTAACGAGGTGATCATCAGGCTAACCCTAAACCAGGTGATCATCAGTTTAATCCTGAACCATGTGATCATCAATCCAACCCTGAACCATGTGATCATCAATGTAACCGTCAAACAGGTGATCATCAATATAATCCTTAACCAGTTGATCATGAGTCTAACCCTGAACCATATGATCATCAATCCAACCCTGAACCATGTGATCATCAATCTAACCGTGAACCAGGTGATCATCAATATAACCCTTAACGACGTGATCATCAGGCTAACCCTGAACCAGGTGATCATTTGTCTAATCCTGAACCATGTGATCATCAATGTAACCGTCAACCAGGTGATCATGAGTCTAACCCTGAACCATATGATCATCAATCCAACCCTGAACCATGTGATCATCAATGTAACCGTGAAACAGGTGATCATGAGTCTAAACCTGAACCATATGATCATCAATCCAACCCTGAACCATGTGATCATCAATGTAACCGTCAACCAGGTGATCATCAATATAACCCTTAACCAGGTGATCATGAGTCTAACCCTGAACCATATGATCATCAATCCAACCCTGAACCATGTGATCATCAATGTAACCGTGAACCAGGTGATCATCTATATAACCCTTAACCAGGTGATCATGAGTCTAACCCTGAACCATATGATCATCAATCAAACCCTGAACCATTTGATCATCAATGTAAACGTCAACCAGGTGATCATGAGTCTAACCCTGAACCATATGATCATCAATCCAACCCTGAACCATGTGATCATCAGGCAAATCCTGAACCATGTGATCATCAATGTAACCCTGAACCATGTGATCATCAATCTAACCCTGAACCATGTGATCATCAATCTAACCGTGAACAAGGTGATCATCAATATAACCCTTAAACAGGAGATCATCAGTCTAACCCTGAACCAGGTGATCATCAGTCCTATCCTGAACCATGTGATCATCAATCCAAGCCTGAACCAGGTGATCATCAATCTAACCGTGAACCAGGTGATCATCAATATAACCCTTAACGAGGTGATCATCAGGCTAACCCTGAACCAGGTGATCATCAGTCTAATCCTGAACCATGTGATCATCAATCCAACCCTGAACCATGTGATCATCAATGTAACCGTCAAACAGGTGATCATCAATATAATCCTTAACCAGTTGATCATGAGTCTAACCCTGAACCATATGATCATCAATCCAACCCTGAACCATGTGATAATCAATGTAACCGTCAATCAGGTGATCATCAATATAACCCTTAACCAGGTGATTATGAGTCTAACCTTGAACCATATGATCATCAATCCAACCCTGAACCATGTGATCATCAATGTAACCGTGAACCAGGTGATCAAGAGTCTAACCCTGAACCATATGATCATCAATCCAACCCTGAACCATGTGATCATCAATCTAACCGTGAACCAGGTGATTCTCAGTCTAAACTTGAACCATATGATCATCAATCCAACCCTGAACCATGTGATCATCAATCTAACCGTGAACCAGGTGATCATCAATATAACCCTTAACCAGGTGGTCATCAGTCTAATCCTGAACCATGTGATCATCAGGCAAATCCTGAACCATGTGATCATCAATGTAACCCTGAACCATGTGATCATCAATCTAACCGTGAACAAGGTGATCATCAATATAACCCTTAAACAGGTGATTATCAGTCTACCCCTGAACCAGGTGATCATCACTCCAATCCTGAACCAAGGCATCATCAATCCAACCCTGAACCATGTGATCATCAATCTAACCGTGAACCAGGTGATCATCAATATAACCCTTAACGACGTGATCATCAGGCTAACCCTGAACCAGGTGATCATTTGTCTAATCCTGAACCATGTGATCATCAATGTAACCGTCAACCAGGTGATCATCAATATAACCCTTAACCAGGTGATCATGAGTCTAACCCTGAACCATATGATCATCAATCCAACCCTGAACCATGTGATCATCAATGTAACCGTCAACCAGGTGATCATCAATATAACCCTTAACCAGGTGATCATGAGTCTAACCCTGAACCATATGATCATCAATCCAACCCTGAACCATGTGATCATCAATGTAACCGTGAACCAGGTGATTCTCAGTCTAATCTTGAACCATATGATCATCAATCCAACCCTGAACCATGTGATCATCAATCTAACCGTGAACCAGGTGATCATCAATATAACCCTTAACCAGGTGGTCATCAGTCTAATCCTGAACCTTGTGATTTTCAGGCAAATCCTGAACCATGTGATCATCAATGTAACCCTGAACCATGTGATCATCAATCTAACCGTGAACAAGGTGATCATCAATATAACCCTTAAACAGGTGATCATCAGTCTAACCCTGAACCAGGTGATCATCAGTCCAATCCTGAACCATGTGATCATCAATCCAACCCTGAACCATGTGATCATCAATCTAACCGTGAACCAGGTGATCATCAATATAACCCTTAACGAGGTGATCATCAGGCTAACCCTGAACCAGGTGATCATCAGTCTAATCCTGAACCATGTGATCATCAATCCAACCCTGAACCAGGTGATCATCAATCTAAACGTGAACCAGGTGATCATCAATATAATCCTTAACGAGGTGATCATCAGGCTAACCCTGAACCAGGTGATCAACAGTCTAATCTTGAACAATGTGATCATCAATCCAACCCTGAACCATGTGATCATCAATGTAACCATGAACCAGGTGATCATCAATATAACCCTTAACCAGGTGATCATGAGTCTAACCCTGAACCATATGATCAATAATCCAACCCTGAACCATGAGATCATCAACCTAACCGTGAACCAGGTGATAATCAATCTAACGTTGAACCAGGTGATCATCAGTCTAACCTCAATCTAACCCTGAACCATGTGATCATCAATCTAGTCCTGGACCATGTGATCATCAATCTAACCGTGAACAAAGTGATCATCAATGTAACCCTTAAACAGGTGATCATCAGTCTAACACTGAACCAGGTGATCATCAGTCTAATCCTGAACCATGTGATCATGAGGCAAATCCTGAACCATGTGATCATCAATGTAACCCTGAACCATGTGATCATCAATCTAACGGTGAACAAGGTGATCATCAATATAACCCTTAAACAGGTGATCATCAGTCTAACCCTGAACCAGGTGATCATCAGTCCAATCCTGAACCATGTGATCATCAATCCAACCCTGAACCATGTGATCATCAATCTAACCCTGAACCATGTGATCATCAATCCAACCCTGAACCATGTGATCATCAATCTAACCGTGAACCAGGTGATCATCAATATAACCCTTAACGAGGTGATCATCAGGCTAACCCTAAACCAGGTGATCATCAGTTTAATCCTGAACCATGTGATCATCAATCCAACCCTGAACCATGTGATCATCAATGTAACCGTCAAACAGGTGATCATCAATATAATCCTTAACCAGTTGATCATGAGTCTAACCCTGAACCATATGATCATCAATCCAACCCTGAACCATGTGATCATCAATCTAACCGTGAACCAGGTGATCATCAATATAACCCTTAACGACGTGATCATCAGGCTAACCCTGAACCAGGTGATCATTTGTCTAATCCTGAACCATGTGATCATCAATGTAACCGTCAACCAGGTGATCATGAGTCTAACCCTGAACCATATGATCATCAATCCAACCCTGAACCATGTGATCATCAATGTAACCGTGAAACAGGTGATCATGAGTCTAAACCTGAACCATATGATCATCAATCCAACCCTGAACCATGTGATCATCAATGTAACCGTCAACCAGGTGATCATCAATATAACCCTTAACCAGGTGATCATGAGTCTAACCCTGAACCATATGATCATCAATCCAAGCCTGAACCATGTGATCATCAATGTAACCGTGAACCAGGTGATCATCTATATAACCCTTAACCAGGTGATCATGAGTCTAACCCTGAACCATATGATCATCAATCAAACCCTGAACCATTTGATCATCAATGTAAACGTCAACCAGGTGATCATGAGTCTAACCCTGAACCATATGATCATCAATCCAACCCTGAACCATGTGATCATCAGGCAAATCCTGAACCATGTGATCATCAATGTAACCCTGAACCATGTGATCATCAATCTAACCCTGAACCATGTGATCATCAATCTAACCGTGAACAAGGTGATCATCAATATAACCCTTAAACAGGAGATCATCAGTCTAACCCTGAACCAGGTGATCATCAGTCCTATCCTGAAACATGTGATCATCAATCCAAGCCTGAACCAGGTGATCATCAATCTAACCGTGAACCAGGTGATCATCAATATAACCCTTAACGAGGTGATCATCAGGCTAACCCTGAACCAGGTGATCATCAGTCTAATCCTGAACCATGTGATCATCAATCCAACCCTGAACCATGTGATCATCAATGTAACCGTCAAACAGGTGATCATCAATATAATCCTTAACCAGTTGATCATGAGTCTAACCCTGAACCATATGATCATCAATCCAACCCTGAACCATGTGATAATCAATGTAACCGTCAATCAGGTGATCATCAATATAACCCTTAACCAGGTGATTATGAGTCTAACCTTGAACCATATGATCATCAATCCAACCCTGAACCATGTGATCATCAATGTAACCGTGAACCAGGTGATCAAGAGTCTAACCCTGAACCATATGATCATCAATCCAACCCTGAACCATGTGATCATCAATCTAACCGTGAACCAGGTGATTCTCAGTCTAAACTTGAACCATATGATCATCAATCCAACCCTGAACCATGTGATCATCAATCTAACCGTGAACCAGGTGATCATCAATATAACCCTTAACCAGGTGGTCATCAGTCTAATCCTGAACCATGTGATCATCACTCCAATCCTGAACCAAGGCATCATCAATCCAACCCTGAACCATGTGATCATCAATCTAACCGTGAACCAGGTGATCATCAATATAACCCTTAACGACGTGATCATCAGGCTAACCCTGAACCAGGTGATCATTTGTCTAATCCTGAACCATGTGATCATCAATGTAACCGTCAACCAGGTGATCATCAATATAACCCTTAACCAGGTGATCATGAGTCTAACCCTGAACCATATGATCATCAATCCAACCCTGAACCATGTGATCATCAATGTAACCGTCAACCAGGTGATCATCAATATAACCCTTAACCAGGTGATCATGAGTCTAACCCTGAACCATATGATCATCAATCCAACCCTGAACCATGTGATCATCAATGTAACCGTGAACCAGGTGATTCTCAGTCTAATCTTGAACCATATGATCATCAATCCAACCCTGAACCATGTGATCATCAATCTAACCGTGAACCAGGTGATCATCAATATAACCCTTAACCAGGTGGTCATCAGTCTAATCCTGAACCTTGTGATCATCAGGCAAATCCTGAACCATGTGATCATCAATGTAACCCTGAACCATGTGATCATCAATCTAACCGTGAACAAGGTGATCATCAATATAACCCTTAAACAGGTGATCATCAGTCTAACCCTGAACCAGGTGATCATCAGTCCAATCCTGAACCATGTGATCATCAATCCAACCCTGAACCATGTGATCATCAATCTAACCGTGAACCAGGTGATCATCAATATAACCCTTAACGAGGTGATCATCAGGCTAACCCTGAACCAGGTGATCATCAGTCTAATCCTGAACCAGGTGATCATCAATATAATCCTTAACGAGGTGATCATCAGGCTAACCCTGAACCAGGTGATCAACAGTCTAATCTTGAACAATGTGATCATCAATCCAACCCTGAACCATGTGATCATCAATGTAACCATGAACCAGGTGATCATCAATATAACCCTTAACCAGGTGATCATGAGTCTAACCCTGAACCATGAGATCATCAACCTAACCGTGAACCAGGTGATAATCAATCTAACGTTGAACCAGGTGATCATCAGTCTAACCTCAATCTAACCCTGAACCATGTGATCATCAATCTAGTCCTGGACCATGTGATCATCAATCTAACCGTGAACAAAGTGATCATCAATGTAACCCTTAAACAGGTGATCATCAGTCTAACACTGAACCAGGTGATCATCAGTCTAATCCTGAACCATGTGATCATGAGGCAAATCCTGAACCATGTGATCATCAATGTAACCCTGAACCATGTGATCATCAATCTAACGGTGAACAAGGTGATCATCAATATAACCCTTAAACAGGTGATCATCAGTCTAACCCTGAACCAGGTGATCATCAGTCCAATCCTGAACCATGTGATCATCAATCCAACCCTGAACCATGTGATCATCAATCTAACCCTGAACCAGGTGATCATCAGTCTAACCCTGAACCATGTGATCATCAATCCAACCCTGAACCAGGTGATCATCAATATAACCCTTAACGAGGTGATCATCAGGCTAACCCTAAACCAGGTGATCATTAGTTTAATCCTGAACCATGTGATCATCAATCCAACCCTGAACCATGTGATCATCAATGTAACCCTGAACCATGTGATCATCAATGTAAGCCTGAACCATGTGATCATCAATCTAACCGTGAACAAGGTGATCATCAATATAACCCTTAAACAGGAGATCATCAGTCTAACCCTGAACCATATGATCATCAATCCAACCCTGAACCATTTGATCATCAATGTAACCGTCAACCAGGTGATCATGAGTCTAACCCTGAACCATGTGATCATCAGGCGAATCCTGAACCATGTGATCATCAATTTAACCCTGAACCATGTGATCATCAATCTAACCGTGAACAAATTGATCATCAATATAACCCTGAACCATGTGATCATCAATCTAACCGTGAACAAGGTGATCATCAATATAACCCTTAAACAGGAGATCATCAGTCTAACCCTGAACCAGGTGATCATCAGTCCTATCCTGAACCATCTGATCATCAATCCAACCCTGAACCATGTGATCATCAATCTAACCGTGAACCAGGTGATCATCAATATAACCCTTAACGAGGTGATCATCAGGCTAACCCTGAACCAGGTGATCATCAGTCTAATCCTGAACCATGTGATCATCAATCCAACCCTGAACCATGTGATCATCAATGTAACCGTCAACCAGGTGATCATCAATATAATCCTTAACCAGTTGATCATGAGTCTAACCCAGAACCATATGATCATCAATCCAACCCTGAACCATGTGATCATCAATGTAACCATCAATCAGGTGATCATCAATTTAACCCTTAACTAAATGATCATGAGTCTAACCCTGAACCATATGATCATCAATCCAACCCTGAACCATGTGATCATCAATCTAACCGTGAACCAGGTGATTCTCAGTCTAATCTTGAACCATATGATCATCAATCCAACCCTGAACCATGTGATCATCATTCTAACCGTGAACCAGGTGATCATCAATATAACCCTTAACCAGGTGGTCATCAGTCTAATCCTGAACCATGTGATCATCAGGCAAATCCTGAACCATGTGATCATCAATGTAACCCTGAACTATGTGATCATCAATCTAACCGTGAACAAGGTGATCATCAATATAACCCTTAAACAGGTGATCATCAGTCTAACCCTGAACCAGGTGATCATCAGTCCAATCCTGAAACATGTGATCATCAATCCAACCCTGAACCATGTGATCATCAATCTAACCGTGAACCAGGTGATCATCAATATAACCCTTAACGAGGTGATCATCAGGCTAACCCTGTACCAGGTGATCATCAGTCTAATCCTGAACCATGTGATCATCAATCCAACCCTGAACCATGTGATCATCAATCTAACCGTGAACCAGGTGATAATCAATCTAACCGTGAACCAGGTGATAATCAATCTAACCGTGAACTAGGTGATAATCAATCTAACCGTGAACCAGGTGATAATCAATCTAACCGTGAACCAGGTGATAATCAATCTAACCGTGAACCAGGTGATAATCAATCTAACCGTGAACCAGGTGATAATCAATCTAACCGTGAACCAGGTGATAATCAATGTAACCGTGAGCCATGTGATCATCAATCCAACCCTGAACCATATGATCATCAATGTAACCGTCAACCAGGTGATCATCAATATAACCCTTAACCAGGTGATCATGAGTCTAACCCTGAACCATATGATCATCAATCCAACCCTGAACCATGTGATCATCAATGTAACCGTGAACCAGGTGATCATCTATATAACCCTTAACCAGGTGATTCTCAGTCTAATCTTGAACCATATGATCATCAATCCAACCCTGAACCATGTGATCATCAATATAACCCTTAACCAGGTGATCATCAGTCTAATCCTGAACCATGTGATCATCAGGCAAATCCTGAACCAGGTGATCATCAGTCTAACCCTGAACCATGTGATCATCAATCCAACCCTGAACCATGTGATCATCAAACTAACCCTGAACAATGTGATCATCAGTCTAACCCTGAACCATGTGATCATCAATCCAACCCTGGGCCATATGATCATCAATCCAACCCTGAACCATGTGATCATCAATATAACCCTTAACCAGGTGATCATCAGTCTAATCCTGAACCATGTGATCATCAGGCAAATCCTGAACCAGGTGATCATCAGTCTAACCCTGAACCATGTGATCATCAATCCAACCCTGAACCATGTGATCATCAAACTAACCCTGAACAATGTGATCATCAGTCTAACCCTGAACCATGTGATCATCAATCCAACCCTGGGCCATGTGATCATCAATCTAAACGTGAACAAGGTGATCATCAATATAACCCTTAAACAGGTGATCATCAGTCTAACCCTGAACCAGGTGATCATCAGTCCAATCCTGAACCATGTCATCATCAATCCAACCCTGAACCATGTGATCATCAATCTAACCTTGAACCAGGTGATCATCAATATAACCCTTAACGACGTGATCATCAGGCTAACCCTGAACCAGGTGATCATTTGTCTAATCCTGAACCATGTGATCATCAATGTAACCGTCAACCAGGTGATCATGAGTCTAACCCTGAACCATATGATCATCAATCCAACCCTGAACCATGTGATCATCAATGTAACCGTCAAACAGGTGATCATGAGTCTAACCCTGAACCATATGATCATCAATCCAACCCTGAACCATGTGATCATCAATGTAACCGTCAACCAGGTGATCATCAATATAACCCTTAACCAGGTGATCATGAGTCTAACCCTGAACCATATGATCATCAATCCAACCCTGAACCATGTGATCATCAATGTAACCGTGAACCAGGTGATCATCTATATAACCCTTAACCAGGTGATCATGAGTCTAACCCTGAACCATATGATCATCAATCAAACCCTGAACCATTTGATCATCAATGTAACCGTCAACCAGGTGATCATGAGTCTAACCCTGAACCATATGATCATCAATCCAACCCTGAACCATGTGATCATCAGGCGAATCCTGAACCATGTGATCATCAATGTAACCCTGAACCATGTGATCATCAATCTAACCGTGAACAAGGTGATCATCAATATAACCCTTAAACAGGAGATCATCAGTCTAACCCTGAACCAGGTGATCATCAGTCCTATCCTGAACCATGTGATCATCAATCCAAGCCTGAACCAGGTGATCATCAATGTAACCGTCAACCAGGTGATCATGAGTCTAACCCTGAACCATATGATCATCAATCCAACCCTGAACCATGTGATCATCAATGTAACCGTGAAACAGGTGATCATGAGTCTAACCCTGAACCATATGATCATCAATCCAACCCTGAACCATGTGATCATCAATGTAACCGTCAACCAGGTGATCATCAATATAACCCTTAACCAGGTGATCATGAGTCTAACCCTGAACCATATGATCATCAATCCAACCCTGAACCATGTGATCATCAATGTAACCGTGAACCAGGTGATCATCTATATAACCCTTAACCAGGTGATCATGAGTCTAACCCTGAACCATATGATCATCAATCAAACCCTGAACCATTTGATCATCAATGTAAACGTCAACCAGGTGATCATGAGTCTAACCCTGAACCATATGATCATCAATCCAACCCTGAACCATGTGATCATCAGGCAAATCCTGAACCATGTGATCATCAATGTAACCCTGAACCATGTGATCATCAATCTAACCCTGAACCATGTGATCATCAATCTAACCGTGAACAAGGTGATCATCAATATAACCCTTAAACAGGAGATCATCAGTCTAACCCTGAACCAAGTGATCATCAGTCCTATCCTGAACCATGTGATCATCAATCCAAGCCTGAACCAGGTGATCATCAATCTAACCGTGAACCAGGTGATCATCAATATAACCCTTAACGAGGTGATCATCAGGCTAACCCTGAACCAGGTGATCATCAGTCTAATCCTGAACCATGTGATCATCAATCCAACCCTGAACCATGTGATCATCAATGTAACCGTCAAACAGGTGATCATCAATATAATCCTTAACCAGTTGATCATGAGTCTAACCCTGAACCATATGATCATCAATCCAACCCTGAACCATGTGATAATCAATGTAACCGTCAATCAGGTGATCATCAATATAACCCTTAACCAGGTGATTATGAGTCTAACCTTGAACCATATGATCATCAATCCAACCCTGAACCATGTGATCATCAATGTAACCGTGAACCAGGTGATCAAGAGTCTAACCCTGAACCATATGATCATCAATCCAACCCTGAACCATGTGATCATCAATCTAACCGTGAACCAGGTGATTCTCAGTCTAATCTTGAACCATATGATCATCAATCCAACCCTGAACCATGTGATCATCAATCTTACCGTGAACCAGGTGATCATCAATATAACCCTTAACCAGGTGGTCATCAGTCTAATCCTGAACCATGTGATCATCAGGCAAATCCTGAACCATGTGATCATCAATGTAACCCTGAACCATGTGATCATCAATCTAACCGTGAACAAGGTGATCATCAATATAACCCTTAAACAGGTGATCATCAGTCTTCCCCTGAACCAGGTGATCATCAGTCCAATCCTGAACCAAGGCATCATCAATCCAACCCTGAACCATGTGATCATCAATCTAACCGTGAACCAGGTGATCATCAATATAACCCTTAACGACGTGATCATCAGGCTAACCCTGAACCAGGTGATCATTTGTCTAATCCTGAACCATGTGATCATCAATGTAACCGTCAACCAGGTGATCATCAATATAACCCTTAACCAGGTGATCATGAGTCTAACCCTGAACCATATGATCATCAATCCAACCCTGAACCATGTGATCATCAATGTAACCGTCAACCAGGTGATCATCAATATAACCCTTAACCAGGTGATCATGAGTCTAACCCTGAACCATATGATCATCAATCCAACCCTGAACCATGTGATCATCAATGTAACCGTGAACCAGGTGATTCTCAGTCTAATCTTGAACCATATGATCATCAATCCAACCCTGAACCATGTGATCATCAATCTAACCGTGAACCAGGTGATCATCAATATAACCCTTAACCAGGTGGTCATCAGTCTAATCCTGAACCTTGTGATCATCAGGCAAATCCTGAACCATGTGATCATCAATGTAACCCTGAACCATGTGATCATCAATCTAACCGTGAACAAGGTGATCATCAATATAACCCTTAAACAGGTGATCATCAGTCTAACCCTGAACCAGGTGATCATCAGTCCAATCCTGAACCATGTGATCATCAATCCAACCCTGAACCATGTGATCATCAATCTAACCGTGAACCAGGTGATCATCAATATAACCCTTAACGAGGTGATCATCAGGCTAACCCTGAACCAGGTGATCATCAGTCTAATCCTGAACCATGTGATCATCAATCCAACCCTGAACCAGGTGATCATCAATCTAAACGTGAACCAGGTGATCATCAATATAATCCTTAACGAGGTGATCATCAGGCTAACCCTGAACCAGGTGATCAACAGTCTAATCTTGAACAATGTGATCATCAATCCAACCCTGAACCATGTGATCATCAATGTAACCGTCAAACAGGTGATCATGAGTCTAACCCTGAACCATATGATCATCAATCCAACCCTGAACCATGTGATCATCAATGTAACCGTCAACCAGGTGATCATCAATATAACCCTTAACCAGGTGATCATGAGTCTAACCCTGAACCATATGATCATCAATCCAACCCTGAACCATGTGATCATCAATGTAACCGTGAACCAGGTGATCATCTATATAACCCTTAACCAGGTGATCATGAGTCTAACCCTGAACCATATGATCATCAATCAAACCCTGAACCATTTGATCATCAATGTAACCGTCAACCAGGTGATTATGAGTCTAACCCTGAACCATATGATCATCAATCCAACCCTGAACCATGTGATCATCAGGCGAATCCTGAACCATGTGATCATCAATGTAACCCTGAACCATGTGATCATCAATCTAACCGTGAACAAGGTGATCATCAATATAACCCTTAAACAGGAGATCATCAGTCTAACCCTGAACCAGGTGATCATCAGTCCTATCCTGAACCATGTGATCATCAATCCAAGCCTGAACCAGGTGATCATCAATGTAACCGTCAACCAGGTGATCATGAGTCTAACCCTGAACCATATGATCATCAATCCAACCCTGAACCATGTGATCATCAATGTAACCGTGAAACAGGTGATCATGAGTCTAACCCTGAACCATATGATCATCAATCCAACCCTGAACCATGTGATCATCAATGTAACCGTCAACCAGGTGATCATCAATATAACCCTTAACCAGGTGATCATGAGTCTAACCCTGAACCATATGATCATCAATCCAACCCTGAACCATGTGATCATCAATGTAACCGTGAACCAGGTGATCATCTATATAACCCTTAACCAGGTGATCATGAGTCTAACCCTGAACCATATGATAATCAATCAAACCCTGAACCATTTGATCATCAATGTAAACGTCAACCAGGTGATCATGAGTCTAACCCTGAACCATATGATCATCAATCCAACCCTGAACCATGTGATCATCAGGCAAATCCTGAACCATGTGATCATCAATGTAACCCTGAACCATGTGATCATCAATCTAACCCTGAACCATGTGATCATCAATCTAACCGTGAACAAGGTGATCATCAATATAACCCTTAAACAGGAGATCATCAGTCTAACCCTGAACCAAGTGATCATCAGTCCTATCCTGAACCATGTGATCATCAATCCAAGCCTGAACCAGGTGATCATCAATCTAACCGTGAACCAGGTGATCATCAATATAACCCTTAACGAGGTGATCATCAGGCTAACCCTGAACCAGGTGATCATCAGTCTAATCCTGAACCATGTGATCATCAATCCAACCCTGAACCATGTGATCATCAATGTAACCGTCAAACAGGTGATCATCAATATAATCCTTAACCAGTTGATCATGAGTCTAACCCTGAACCATATGATCATCAATCCAACCCTGAACCATGTGATAATCAATGTAACCGTCAATCAGGTGATCATCAATATAACCCTTAACCAGGTGATTATGAGTCTAACCTTGAACCATATGATCATCAATCCAACCCTGAACCATGTGATCATCAATGTAACCGTGAACCAGGTGATCAAGAGTCTAACCCTGAACCATATGATCATCAATCCAACCCTGAACCATGTGATCATCAATCTAACCGTGAACCAGGTGATTCTCAGTCTAATCTTGAACCATATGATCATCAATCCAACCCTGAACCATGTGATCATCAATCTAACCGTGAACCAGGTGATCATCAATATAACCCTTAACCAGGTGGTCATCAGTCTAATCCTGAACCATGTGATCATCAGGCAAATCCTGAACCATGTGATCATCAATGTAACCCTGAACCATGTGATCATCAATCTAACCGTGAACAAGGTGATCATCAATATAACCCTTAAACAGGTGATCATCAGTCTACCCCTGAACCAGGTGATCATCAGTCCAATCCTGAACCAAGGCATCATCAATCCAACCCTGAACCATGTGATCATCAATCTAACCGTGAACCAGGTGATCATCAATATAACCCTTAACGACGTGATCATCAGGCTAACCCTGAACCAGGTGATCATTTGTCTAATCCTGAACCATGTGATCATCAATCCAACCCTGAACCATGTGATCATCAATCTAACCGTGAACCAGGTGATCATCAATATAACCCTTAACCAGGTGATCATGAGTCTAACCCTGAACCATATGATCAATAAGCCAACCCTGAACCATGTGATCATCAACCTAACCGTGAACCAGGTGATAATCAATCTAACGATGAACCAGGTGATCATCAGTCTAACCTCAATCTAACCCTGAACCATGTGATCATCAATCTAGTCCTGGACCATGTGATCATCAATCTAACCGTGAACAAAGTGATCATCAATGTAACCCTTAAACAGGTGATCATCAGTCTAACCCTGAACCAGGTGATCATCAGTCTAATCCTGAACCATGTGATCATGAGGCAAATCCTGAACCATGTGATCATCAATCTAACCGTGAACAAGGTGATCATCAATATAACCCTTAAACAGGTGATCATCAGTCTAACCCTGAACCAGGTGATCATCAGTCCAATCCTGAACCATGTGATCATCAATCCAACCCTGAACCATGTGATCATCAATCTAACCCTGAACAAGGTGATCATCAGTCTAACCCTGAACCATGTGATCATCAATCCAACCCTGAACCATGTGATCATCAATCTAACCGTGAACCAGGTGATCATCAATATAACCCTTAACGAGGTGATCATCAGGCTAACCCTAAACCAGGTGATCATCAGTTTAATCCTGAACCATGTGATCATCAATCCAACCCTGAACCATGTGATCATCAATGTAACCCTGAACCATGTGATCATCAATGTAACCCTGAACCATGTGATCATCAATCTAACCGTGAACAAGGTGATCATCAATATAACCCTTAAACAGGAGAACATCAGTCTAACCCTGAACCAGGTGATCATCAGTCCAATCCTGAACCATGTGATCATCAATCCAACCCTGGACCATGTGATCATCAGTGCAATCTTGAACCATGTGATCATCAATCCAACCCTGGACCATGTGATCATCAATGTAACCGTGAACCATGTGATCATCAATGTAACCGTGAACCAGGTGATAATCAATATAACCCTTAACCAGGTGATCATCAGTCTAACCCTGAACCAGGTGATCATCAGTCTAATCCTGAACCATGTGATCATCAATCCAACCCTGGACCATGTGATCATCAATCTAACCCTGAACCATGTGATCATCAATCTAATCCTGGACCATGTGATTATCAATCTAACCTTGAACAAGGTGATCATCAATAAAACCCTTAAACAGGTGATCATCAGTCTAACCCTAAACTAGGTGATCATCAATCCAATCCTGAACCATGTGATCATTTATCCAACCCAGAACCATTTGATCGTCAATCTAACCCTGAACCATGTGATCATCAATCTAACCATGAACCAGGTGAACATCAGTCTAACCCTGAACCATGTGATCATCAGGCGAATCCTGAACCATGTGATCATCAATGTAACCCTGAACCATGTGATCATCAATCTAACCGTGAACAAGGTGATCATCAATATAACCCTTAAACAGGAGATCATCAGTCTAACCCTGAACCAGGTGATCATCAGTCCAATCCTGAACCATGTGATAAGCAATCCAACCCTGAACCATGTGATCATCAATCTAACCGTGAACCAGGTGATCATCAATATAACCCTTAACGAGGTGATCATCAGGCTAACCCTTAACCAGGTGATCATCAGTCTAATCCTGAACCATGTGATCATCAATCCAACCCTGAACCAGGTGATAATCAATCTAACCGTGAACCAGGTGATAATCAATGTAACCATGAACCACGTGATCATCAATCCAACCCTGAACCATGTGATCATCAATCTAACCCTGAACCAGGTGATCATCAGTCCAACCCTGAACCATGTGATCATCAATCCAACCCTGGACCATGTGATCATCAATCTAACCGTGAACAAGGTGATCATCAATATAACCCTTAACCAGGTGATCATGAGTCTAACCCTGAACCATATGATCATCAATCCAACCCTGAACCATGTGATCATCAATGTAACCGTGAACCAGGTGATCATCTATATAACCCTTAACCAGGTGATCATGAGTCTAACCCTGAACCATATGATCATCAATCCAAGACTGAACCATATGATCATCAATCTAACCGTGAACCAGGTGATCATCAATCTAACCTTGAACCAGGTGATTCTCAGTCTAATCTTGAACCATATGATCATCAATCCAACCCTGAACCATGTGATCATCAATCTAACCGTAAACCAGGTGATCATCAATATTACCCTTAACTAGGTGATCATCAGTCTAATCCTGAACCATGTGATCATCAGGCAAATCCTGAACCATGTGATCATCAATGTAACCCTGAACCATGTGATCATCAATCTAACTGTGAACAAGGTGATCATCAATATAACCCTTAAACAGGTGATCATCAGTCTAACCCTGAACCAGGTGATCATCAGTCCAATCCTGAACCATGTCATCATCAATCCAACCCTGAACCATGTGATCATCAATCTAACCGTGAACCAGGTGATCATCAATATAACCCTTAACGACGTGATCATCAGGCTAACCCTGAACCAGGTGATCATTTGTCTAATCCTGAACCATGTGATCATCAATGTAACCGTCAACCACAAGATCATCAATATAACCCTTAACCAGGTGATCATGAGTCTAACCCTGAACCATGTGATCTTCAATCCAACCCTGAACCATGTGATCATCAATGTAACCGTGAACCAGGTGATCATCTATATAACCCTTAACCAGGTGATCATGAGTCTAACCCTGAACCATATGATCATCAATCCAACCCTGAACCATTTGATCATCAATGTAACCGTCAACCAGGTGATCATGAGTCTAACCCTGAACCATATGATCATCAATCCAACCCTGAACCATGTGATCATCAATGTAACCCTGAACCAGGTGATCATTTGTCTAATCCTGAACCATGTGATCATCAATGTAACCCTTAACCAGGTGATCATGAGTCTTACCCTGAACCATATGATCATCAATCCAACCCTGAACCATTTGATCATCAATGTAACCGTCAAGCAGGTGATCATGAGTCTAACCCTGAACCATATGGTCATCAATCCAACCCTGAACCATGTGATCATCAGGCGAATCCTGAACCATGTGATCATCAATGTAACCCTGAACAATGTGATCATCAATCTAACCGTGAACCAGGTGATCATCAATATAACCCTTAAACAGGAGATCATCAGTCTAACCCTGAACCAGGTGATCATCAATATAACCCTTAACGACGTGATCATCAGGCTAACCCTGAACCAGGTGATCATTTGTCTAATCCTGAACCATGTGATCATCAATGTAACCGTCAACCACAAGATCATCAATATAACCCTTAACCAGGTGATCATGAGTCTAACCCTGAACCATGTGATCTTCAATCCAACCCTGAACCATGTGATCATCAATGTAACCGTGAACCAGGTGATCATCTATATAACCCTTAACCAGGTGATCATGAGTCTAACCCTGAACCATATGATCATCAATCCAACCCTGAACCATGTGATCATCAATGTAACCCTGAACCAGGTGATCATTTGTCTAATCCTGAACCATGTGATCATCAATGTAACCCTTAACCAGGTGATCATGAGTCTTACCCTGAACCATATGATCATCAATCCAACCCTGAACCATTTGACCATCAATGTAACCGTCAAGCAGGTGATCATGAGTCTAACCCTGAACCATATGGTCATCAATCCAACCCTGAACCATGTGATCATCAGGCGAATCCTGAACCATGTGATCATCAATGTAACCCTGAACCATGTGATCATCAATCTAACCGTGAACCAGGTGATCATCAATATAACCCTTAAACAGGAGATCATCAGTCTAACCCTGAACCAGGTGATCTTCAAACCAACCCTGAACCATGTGATCATCAATGTAACCGTGAACCAGGTGATCATCTATATAACCCTTAACCAGGTGATCATGAGTCTAACCCTGAATCATATGATCATCAATCCAACCCTGAACCATTTGATCATCAATGTAACCGTCAACCAGGTGATCATGAGTCTAACCCTGAACCATATGATCATCAATCAAACCCTGAACCATGTGATCATCAATGTAACCCTGAACCAGGTGATCATTTGTCTAATCCTGAACCATGTGATCATCAATGTAACCGTCAACCAGGTGATCATCAATATAACCCTTAACCAGGTGATCATGAGTCTTACCCTGAACCATATGATCATCAATCCAACCCTGAACCATGTGATCATCAATGTGACCGTGAACCAGGTGATCATCTATATAACCCTTAACCAGGTGATCATGAGTCTAACCCTGAACCATATGATCATCAATCCAACCCTGAACCATTTGATCATCAATGTAACCGTCAAGCAGGTGATCATGAGTCTAACCCTGAACCATATGATCATCAATCCAACCATGAACCATGTGATCATCAATGTAACCCTGAACCATGTGATCATCAATCTAACCGTGAACCAGGTGATCATCAATATAATCCTTAAACAGGAGATCATCAGTCTAACCCTGAACCAGGTGATCATCAGTCCTATCCTGAACCATGTGATCATCAATCCAACCCTGAACCATGTGATCATCAATCTAACCGTGAACCAGGTGATCATCAATATAACCCTTAACGAGGTGATCATCAGGCTAACCCTGAACCAGGTGATCATCAGTCTAATCCTGAACCATGTGATCATCAATCCAACCCTGAACCATGTGATCATCAATGTAACCGTCAACCAGGTGATCATCAGGCTAACCCTGAACCAGGTGATCAACAGTCTAATCTCGAACAATGTGATCATCAATCCAACCCTGAACCATGTGATCATCAATGTAACCATGAACCACGTGATCATGAGTCTAACCCTGAACCATATGATCAATAATCCAACCCTGAACCATGTGATCATCAATCTAACCGTCAACCAGGTGATAATCAATCTAACGTTGAACCAGGTGATCATCAGTCTAACCTCAATCTAACCCTGAACCATGTGATCATCAATCTAGTCCTGGACCATGTGATCATCAATGTAAGCCTTAAACAGGTGATCATGAGTCTAACCCTGAACCATATGATCATCAATCCAACCATGAACCATGTGATCATCAATGTAACCCTGAACCATGTGATCATCAATCTAACCGTGAACCAGGTGATCATCAATATAATCCTTAAACAGGAGATCATCAGTCTAACCCTGAACCAGGTGATCATCAGTCCTATCCTGAACCATGTGATCATCAATCCAACCCTGAACCATGTGATCATCAATCTAACCGTGAACCAGGTGATCATCAATATAACCCTTAACGAGGTGATCATCAGGCTAACCCTGAACCAGGTGATCATCAGTCTAATCCTGAACCATGTGATCATCAATCCAACCCTGAACCATGTGATCATCAATGTAACCGTCAACCAGGTGATCATCAGGCTAACCCTGAACCAGGTGATCAACAGTCTAATCTCGAACAATGTGATCATCAATCCAACCCTGAACCATGTGATCATCAATGTAACCATGAACCACGTGATCATGAGTCTAACCCTGAACCATATGATCAATAATCCAACCCTGAACCATGTGATCATCAATCTAACCGTCAACCAGGTGATAATCAATCTAACGTTGAACCAGGTGATCATCAGTCTAACCTCAATCTAACCCTGAACCATGTGATCATCAATCTAGTCCTGGACCATGTGATCATCAATGTAAGCCTTAAACAGGTGATCATCAGTCTAACCCAGAACCAGGTGATCATCAGTCCAATCCTGAAGCATGTGATCATCAATCCAACCCTGGACCATGTGATCATCAGTGCAATCCTGAACCAGGTGTTCATCAGTCTAACCCTGAACCAGGTGATCATCAATCCAACCCTGGGCCATGTGATCATCAATCTAACCGTGAACAAGGTGATCATCAATATAACCCTTAAACAGGTGATCATCAGTCAAACCCTGAACCATGTGATCATCAATCCAACCCTGAACCATGTGATCATCAATCTAACCCTGAACCAGGTGATCATCAGTCTAACCCTGAACCATGTGATCATCAATCCAACCATGAACAATGTGATCATCAGTCTAACCCTGAACCATGTGATCATCAATCCAACCCTGGACCATGTGTTCATCAATCTAACCGTGAACAAGGTGATCATCAATATAACCCTTAACGACGTGATCATCAGGCTAACCCTGAACCAGGTGATCATTTGTCTAATCCTGAACCATGTGATCATCAATGTAACCGTCAACCAGGTGATCATCAATATAACCCTTAACCAGGTGATCATGAGTCTAACCCTGAACCATATGATCATCAATCCAACCCTGAACCATGTGATCATCAATGTAACCGTGAACCAGGTGATCATCTATATAACCCTTAACTAGGTGATCATGAGTCTAACCCTGAACCATATGATCATCAATCCAACCCTGAACCATTTGATCATCAATGTAACCGTCAACCAGGTGATCATTAGTCTAACCCTGAACCATATGATCATCAATCCAACCCTGAACCATGTGATCATCAATGTAACCCTGAACCAGGTGATCATTTGTCTAATCCTGAACCATGTGATCATCAATGTAACCGTCAACCAGGTGATCATCAATATAACCCTTAACCAGGTGATCATGAGTCTAACCCTGAACCATATGATCATCAATCCAACCCTGAACCATTTGATCATCAATGTAACCGTCAACCAGGTGATCATGAGTCTAACCCTGAACCATGTGATCATCAGGCGAATCCTGAACCATGTGATCATCAATTTAACCCTGAACCATGTGATCATCAATCTAACCGTGAACAAGGTGATCATCAATATAACCCTTAAACAGGAGATCATCAGTCTAACCCTGAACCAGGTGATCATCAGTCCTATCCTGAACCATCTGATCATCAATCCAACCCTGAACCATGTGATCATCAATCTAACCGTGAACCAGGTGATCATCAATATAACCCTTAACGAGGTGATCATCAGGCTAACCCTGAACCAGGTGATCATCAGTCTAATCCTGAACCATGTGATCATCAATCCAACCCTGAACCATGTGATCATCAATGTAACCGTCAACCAGGTGATCATCAATATAATCCTTAACCAGTTGATCATGAGTCTAACCCTGAACCATATGATCATCAATCCAACCCTGAACCATGTGATCATCAATGTAACCGTCAATCAGGTGATCATCAATATAACCCTGAACCATATGATCATCAATCCAACCCTGAACCATGTGATCATCAATGTAACCGTGAACCAGGTGATTCTCAGTCTAATCTTGAACCATATGATCATCAATCCAACCCTGAACCATGTGATCATCAATCTAACCGTGAACCAGGTGATCATCAATATAACCCTTAACCAGGTGGTCATCAGTCTAACCTCAATCTAACCCTGAACCATGTGATCATCAATCTAGTCCTGGACCATGTGATCATCAATCTAACCGTGAACAAAGTGATCATCAATGTAACCCTTAAACAGGTGATCATCAGTCTAACCCTGAACCAGGTGATCATCAGTCTAATCCTGAACCATGTGATCATCAGGCAAATCCTGAAACATATGATCATCAATGTAACCCTGAACCATGTGATCATCAATCTAACCGTGAACAAGGTGATCATCAATATAACCCTTAAACAGGTGATCATCAGTCTAACCCTGAACCAGGTGATCATCAGTCCAATCCTTAACCATGTGATCATCAATCCAACCCTGAACCATGTGATCATCAATCTAACCCTGCACCAGGTGATCATCAGTCTATCCCTGAACCATGTGATCATCAATCCAACCCTGAACCATGTGATCATCAATCTAACCGTGAACCAGGTGATCATCAATATAACCCTTAACGAGGTGATCATCAGGCTAACCCTAAACCAGGTGATCATCAGTTTAATCCTGAACCATGTGATCATCAATCCAACCCTGAACCAGGTGATCATCAATGTAACCCTGAACCATGTGATCATCAATGTAACCCTGAACCATGTGATCATCAATCTAACCGTGAACAAGGTGATCATCAATCTAACCGTGAACAAGGTGATCATCAATATAACCCTTAAACAGGAGATCATCAGTCTAACCCTGAACCAGGTGATCATCAGTCCAATCCTGAACCATGTGATCATCAATCCAACCCTGGACCATGTGATCATCAGTGCAATCCTGAACCATGTGATCATCAATCCAATCCTGAACCATGTGATCATCAATGTAACCGTGAACCATGTGATCATCAATGTAACCTTGAACCAGGTGATAATCAATATAACCCTTAACCAGGTGATCATCAGTCTAACCCTGAACCAGGTGATCATCAGTCTAATCCTGAACCATGTGATCATCAATCCAACCCTGGACCATGTGATCATCAATCTAACCCAGAACCATGTGATCATCAATCTAATCCTGGACCATGTGATTATCAATCTAACCGTGAACAAGGTGATCATCAATAAAACCCTTAAACAGGTGATCATCAGTCTAACCCTAAACTAGGTGATCATCAATCCAATCCTGAACCATGTGATCATTAATCCAACCCAGAACCATTTGATCGTCAATCTAACCCTGAACCATGTGATCATCAATCTAACCATGAACCAGGTGAACATCAGTCTAACCCTGAACCATGTGATCATCAATCTAATCCTGGACCATGTGATTATCAATCTAACCGTGAACAAAGTTATCATCAATGTAACCCTTAAACAAGTGATCATCAGTCTAACCCTGAACCAGGTGATCATCAGTCCAATCCTGAACCATGTGATCATCAATCCAACCCTGGACCATTTGATCATCAGTCTAACCCTGAACCAGGTGATCATCAGTCCAATCCTGAACCATGTGATCATCAATCCAACCCTGAACCATGTGATCATTATCTAACCCTGAACCAGTTGATCATCAGTCTAACCCTGAACCATGTGATCATCAATCCAACCCTGAACCATGTGATCATCAATGTAACCCTGAACCATGTGATCATCAATCTAACCGTGAACAAGGTGATCATCAATATAACCCTTAAACAGGAGATCATCAGTCTAACCCTGAACCAGGTGATCATCCGTCCAATCCTGAACCATGTGATCAGCAATCCAACCCTGAACCATGTGATCATCAATCTAACCATGAACCAGGTGATCATCAATATAACCCTTAACGAAGTGATCATCAGGCTAACCCTTAACCAGGTGATCATCAGTCTAATCCTGAACCATGTGATCATCAATCCAACCCTGAACCAGGTGATAATCAATCTAACCGTGAACCAGGTGATAATCAATGTAACCATGAACCACGTGATCATCAATCCAACCCTGAACCATGTGATCATCAATCTAACCCTGAACCAGGTGATCATCAGTCTAACCCTGAACCATGTGATCATCAATCCAACCCTGAACCATGTGATCATCAATCCAACCCTGAATAATGTGATCATCAGTCTAACCCGGAACCATGTGATCATCAATCCAACCCTGAACAATGTGATCATCAATCTAACCGTGAACAAGGTGATCATCAATATAACCCTTAACCAGGTGATCATGAGTCTAACCCTGAACCATATGATCATCAATCCAAACCTGAACCATGTGATCATCAATGCAACCGTCAACCAGGTGATCATCAATATAACCCTTAACCAGGTGATCATGAGTCTAAACCTGAACCATATGATCATCAATCCAACCCTGAACCATGTGATCATCAATGTAACCGTGAACCAGGTGATCATCTATATAACCCTTAACCAGGTGATCATGAGTCTAACCCTGAACCATATGATCATCAATCCAAGACTGAACCATGTGATCATCAATCTAACCGTGAACCAGGTGATCATCAATCTAACCTTGAACCAGGTGATTCTCAGTCTAATCTTGAACCATATGATCATCAATCCAACCCTGAACCATGTGATCATCAATCTAACCGTAAACCAGGTGATCATCAATATAACCCTTAACCAGGTGATCATGAGTCTAACCCTGAACCATATGATCATCAATCCAACCCTGAACCATTTGATCATCAATGTAACCGTCAACCAGGTGATCATGAGTCTAACCCTGAACCATATGATCATCAATCCAACCCTGAACCATGTGATCATCAGGCGAATCCTGAACCATGTGATCATCAATGTAACCCTGAACCATGTGATCATCAATCTAACCGTGAACCACGTGATCATCAATATAACCCTTAAACAGGAGATCATCAGTCTAACCCTGAACCAGGTGATCATCAGTCCTATCCTGAACCATGTGATCATCAATCCAACCCTGAACCATGTGATCATCAATCTAACCGTGAACCAGGTGATCATCAATATAACCCTTAACGAGGTGATCATCAATGTAACCATGAACCAGGTGATCATGAGTCTAACCCTGAACCATATGATCAATAATCCAACCCTGAACCATGTGATCATCAATCTAACCGTCAACCAGGTGATAATCAATCTAACGTTGAACCAGGTGATCATCAGTCTAACCTCAATCTAACCCTGAACCATTTGATCATCAATCTAGTCCTGGACCATGTGATCATCAATCTAACCGTGAACAAAGTGATCATCAATGTAAGCCTTAAAAAGGTGATCATCAGTCTAACCCAGAACCAGGTGATCATCAGTCCAATCCTGAAGCATGTGATCATCAATCCAACCCTGGACCATGTGATCATCAGTGCAATCCTGAACCAGGTGTTCATCAGTCTAACCCTGAACCAGGTGATCATCAGTCTAACCCTGAACCATGTGATCATCAATCCAACCCTGGGCCATGTGATCATCAATCTAACCGTGAACCATGTGATCATCAATCTAACCCTGAACCAGGTGATCATCAGTCTAACCCTGAACCATGTGATCATCAATCCAACCATGAACAATGTGATCATCAGTCTAACCCTGAACCATGTGATCATCAATCCAACCCTGGACCATGTGTTCATCAATCTAACCGTGAACAAGGTGATCATCAATATAACCCTTAACGACGTGATCATCAGGCTAACCCTGAACCAGGTGATCATTTGTCTAATCCTGAACCCTGTGATCATCAATGTAACCGTCAACCAGGTGATCATCAATATAACCCTTAACCAGGTGATCATGAGTCTAACCCTGAACCATATGATCATCAATCCAACCCTGAACCATGTGATCATCAATGTAACCGTGAACCAGGTGATCATCTATATAACCCTTAACCAGGTGATCATGAGTCTAACCCTGAACCATATGATCATCAATCCAACCCTGAACCATTTGATCATCAATGTAACCGTCAACCAGGTGATCATCAGTCTAACCCTGAACCAGGTGATCATCAGTCTAATCCTGAACCAGGTGATCATCAGTCTAACCCTGAACCATGTGATCATCAATCCAACCCTGAACCATGTGATCATCAATCTAACCGTGAACCAGGTGATCATCAATATAACCCTTAACGAGGTGATCATCAGGCTAACCCTAAACCAGGTGATCATCAGTTTAATCCTGAACCATGTGATCATCAATCCAACCCTGAACCATGTGATCATCAATGTAACCCTGAACCATGTGATCATCCATGTAACCCTGAACCATGTGATCATCAATCTAACCGTGAACAAGGTGATCATCAATATAACCCTTAAACAGGAGATCATCAGTCTAACCCTGAACCAGGTGATCATCAGTCCAATCCTGAACCATGTGATCATCAATCCAACCCTGAACCATTTGATCATCAATGTAACCGTCAACCAGGTGATCATGAGTCTAACCCTGAACCATATGATCATCAATCCAACCCTGAACCATGTGATCATCAATGTAACCCTGAACCAGGTGATCATTTGTCTAATCCTGAACCATGTGATCATCAATGTAACCGTCAACCAGGTGATCATCAATATAACCCTTAACCAGGTGATCATGAGTCTTACCCTGAACCATATGATCATCAATCCAACCCTGAACCATGTGATCATCAATGTGACGGTGAACCAGGTGATCATCTATATAACCCTTAACCAGGTGATCATGAGTCTAACCCTGAACCATATGATCATCAATCCAACCCTGAACCATTTGATCATCAATGTAACCGTCAAGCAGGTGATCATGAGTCTAACCCTGAACCATTGGATCATCAATCCAACCAAGAACCATGTGATCATCAGGCGAATCCTGAACCATGTGATCATCAATGTAACCCTGAACCATGTGATCATCAATCTAACCGTGAACCAGGTGATCATCAATATAACCCTTAAACAGGAGATCATCAGTCTAACCCTCAACCAGGTGATCATCAGTCCTATCCTGAACCATGTGATCATCAATCCAACCCTGAACCATGTGATCATCAATCTAACCGTGAACCAGGTGATCATCAATATAACCCTTAACGAGGTGATCATCAGGCTAACCCTGAACCAGGTGATCATCAGTCTAATCCTGAACCATGTGATCATCAATCCAACCCTGAACCATGTGATCATCAATGTAACCGTCAACCAGGTGATCATCAGGCTAACCCTGAACCAGGTGATCAACAGTCTAATCTCGAACATTGTGATCATCAATCCAACCCTGAACCATGTGATCATCAATGTAACCATGAACCACGTGATCATGAGTCTAACCCTGAACCATATGATCAATAATCCAACCCTGAACCATGTGATCATCAATCTAACCGTCAACCAGGTGATAATCAATCTAACGTTGAACCAGGTGATCATCAGTCTAACCTCAATCTAACCCTGAACCATGTGATCATCAATCTAGTCCTGGACCATGTGATCATCAATCTAACCGTGAACAAAGTGATCATCAATGTAAGCCTTAAACAGGTGATCATCAGTCTAACCCAGAACCAGGTGATCATCAGTCCAATCCTGAAGCATGTGATCATCAATCCAACCCTGGACCATGTGATCATCAGTGCAATCCTGAACCAGGTGTTCATCAGTCTAACCCTGAACCAGGTGATCATCAGTCTATCCCTGAACCATGTGATCATCAATCCAACCCTGGGCCATGTGATCATCAATCTAACCGTGAACAAGGTGATCATCAATATAACCCTTAAACAGGTGATCATCAGTCAAACCCTGAACCATGTGATCATCAATCCAACCCTGAACCATGTGATCATCAATCTAACCCTGAACCAGGTGATCATCAGTCTAACCCTGAACCATGTGATCATCAATCCAACCATGAACAATGTGATCATCAGTCTAACCCTGAACCATGTGATCATCAATCCAACCCTGGACCATGTGTTCATCAATCCAACCCTGAACCATGTGATCATCAATGTAACCCTGAACCATGTGATCATCAATCTAACCGTGAACAAGGTGATCATCAATATAACCCTTAAACAGGAGATCATCAGTCTAACCCTGAACCAGGTGATCATCCGTCCAATCCTGAACCATGTGATCAGCAATCCAACCCTGAACCATGTGATCATCAATCTAACCATGAACCAGGTGATCATCAATATAACCCTTAACGAAGTGATCATCAGGCTAACCCTTAACCAGGTGATCATCAGTCTAATCCTGAACCATGTGATCATCAATCCAACCCTGAACCAGGTGATAATCAATCTAACCGTGAACCAGGTGATAATCAATGTAACCATGAACCACGTGATCATCAATCCAACCCTGAACCATGTGATCATCAATCTAACCCTGAACCAGGTGATCATCAGTCTAACCCTGAACCATGTGATCATCAATCCAACCCTGAACCATGTGATCATCAATCCAACCCTGAATAATGTGATCATCAGTCTAACCCGGAACCATGTGATCATCAATCCAACCCTGAACCATGTGATCATCAATCTAACCGTGAACAAGGTGATCATCAATATAACCCTTAACCAGGTGATCATGAGTCTAACCCTGAACCATATGATCATCAATCCAAACCTGAACCATGTGATCATCAATGCAACCGTCAACCAGGTGATCATCAATATAACCCTTAACCAGGTGATCATGAGTCTAAACCTGAACCATATGATCATCAATCCAACCCTGAACCATGTGATCATCAATGTAACCGTGAACCAGGTGATCATCTATATAACCCTTAACCAGGTGATCATGAGTCTAACCCTGAACCATATGATCATCAATCCAAGACTGAACCATGTGATCATCAATCTAACCGTGAACCAGGTGATCATCAATCTAACCTTGAACCAGGTGATTCTCAGTCTAATCTTGAACCATATGATCATCAATCCAACCCTGAACCATGTGATCATCAATCTAACCGTAAACCAGGTGATCATCAATATAACCCTTAACCAGGTGATCATGAGTCTAACCCTGAACCATATGATCATCAATCCAACCCTGAACCATTTGATCATCAATGTAACCGTCAACCAGGTGATCATGAGTCTAACCCTGAACCATATGATCATCAATCCAACCCTGAACCATGTGATCATCAGGCGAATCCTGAACCATGTGATCATCAATGTAACCCTGAACCATGTGATCATCAATCTAACCGTGAACCACGTGATCATCAATATAACCCTTAAACAGGAGATCATCAGTCTAACCCTGAACCAGGTGATCATCAGTCCTATCCTGAACCATGTGATCATCAATCCAACCCTGAACCATGTGATCATCAATCTAACCGTGAACCAGGTGATCATCAATATAACCCTTAACGAGGTGATCATCAATGTAACCATGAACCAGGTGATCATGAGTCTAACCCTGAACCATATGATCAATAATCCAACCCTGAACCATGTGATCATCAATCTAACCGTCAACCAGGTGATAATCAATCTAACGTTGAACCAGGTGATCATCAGTCTAACCTCAATCTAACCCTGAACCATTTGATCATCAATCTAGTCCTGGACCATGTGATCATCAATCTAACCGTGAACAAAGTGATCATCAATGTAAGCCTTAAAAAGGTGATCATCAGTCTAACCCAGAACCAGGTGATCATCAGTCCAATCCTGAAGCATGTGATCATCAATCCAACCCTGGACCATGTGATCATCAGTGCAATCCTGAACCAGGTGTTCATCAGTCTAACCCTGAACCAGGTGATCATCAGTCTAACCCTGAACCATGTGATCATCAATCCAACCCTGGGCCATGTGATCATCAATCTAACCGTGAACCATGTGATCATCAATCTAACCCTGAACCAGGTGATCATCAGTCTAACCCTGAACCATGTGATCATCAATCCAACCATGAACAATGTGATCATCAGTCTAACCCTGAACCATGTTATCATCAATCCAACCCTGGACCATGTGTTCATCAATCTAACCGTGAACAAGGTGATCATCAATATAACCCTTAACGACGTGATCATCAGGCTAACCCTGAACCCTGTGATCATCAATGTAACCGTCAACCAGGTGATCATCAATATAACCCTTAACCAGGTGATCATGAGTCTAACCCTGAACCATATGATCATCAATCCAACCCTGAACCATGTGATCATCAATGTAACCGTGAACCAGGTGATCATCTATATAACCCTTAACCAGGTGATCATGAGTCTAACCCTGAACCATATGATCATCAATCCAACCCTGAACCATTTGATCATCAATGTAACCGTCAACCAGGTGATCATCAGTCTAACCCTGAACCAGGTGATCATCAGTCTAATCCTGAACCAGGTGATCATCAGTCTAACCCTGAACCATGTGATCATCAATCCAACCCTGAACCATGTGATCATCAATCTAACCGTGAACCAGGTGATCATCAATATAACCCTTAACGAGGTGATCATCAGGCTAACCCTAAACCAGGTGATCATCAGTTTAATCCTGAACCATGTGATCATCAATCCAACCCTGAACCATGTGATCATCAATGTAACCCTGAACCATGTGATCATCCATGTAACCCTGAACCATGTGATCATCAATCTAACCGTGAACAAGGTGATCATCAATATAACCCTTAAACAGGAGATCATCAGTCTAACCCTGAACCAGGTGATCATCAGTCCAATCCTGAACCATGTGATCATCAATCCAACCCTGAACCATTTGATCATCAATGTAACCGTCAACCAGGTGATCATGAGTCTAACCCTGAACCATATGATCATCAATCCAACCCTGAACCATGTGATCATCAATGTAACCCTGAACCAGGTGATCATTTGTCTAATCCTGAACCATGTGATCATCAATGTAACCGTCAACCAGGTGATCATCAATATAACCCTTAACCAGGTGATCATGAGTCTTACCCTGAACCATATGATCATCAATCCAACCCTGAACCATGTGATCATCAATGTGACGGTGAACCAGGTGATCATCTATATAACCCTTAACCAGGTGATCATGAGTCTAACCCTGAACCATATGATCATCAATCCAACCCTGAACCATTTGATCATCAATGTAACCGTCAAGCAGGTGATCATGAGTCTAACCCTGAACCATTGGATCATCAATCCAACCAAGAACCATGTGATCATCAGGCGAATCCTGAACCATGTGATCATCAATGTAACCCTGAACCATGTGATCATCAATCTAACCGTGAACCAGGTGATCATCAATATAACCCTTAAACAGGAGATCATCAGTCTAACCCTCAACCAGGTGATCATCAGTCCTATCCTGAACCATGTGATCATCAATCCAACCCTGAACCATGTGATCATCAATCTAACCGTGAACCAGGTGATCATCAATATAACCCTTAACGAGGTGATCATCAGGCTAACCCTGAACCAGGTGATCATCAGTCTAATCCTGAACCATGTGATCATCAATCCAACCCTGAACCATGTGATCATCAATGTAACCGTCAACCAGGTGATCATCAGGCTAACCCTGAACCAGGTGATCAACAGTCTAATCTCGAACATTGTGATCATCAATCCAACCCTGAACCATGTGATCATCAATGTAACCATGAACCACGTGATCATGAGTCTAACCCTGAACCATATGATCAATAATCCAACCCTGAACCATGTGATCATCAATCTAACCGTCAACCAGGTGATAATCAATCTAACGTTGAACCAGGTGATCATCAGTCTAACCTCAATCTAACCCTGAACCATGTGATCATCAATCTAGTCCTGGACCATGTGATCATCAATCTAACCGTGAACAAAGTGATCATCAATGTAAGCCTTAAACAGGTGATCATCAGTCTAACCCAGAACCAGGTGATCATCAGTCCAATCCTGAAGCATGTGATCATCAATCCAACCCTGGACCATGTGATCATCAGTGCAATCCTGAACCAGGTGTTCATCAGTCTAACCCTGAACCAGGTGATCATCAGTCTATCCCTGAACCATGTGATCATCAATCCAACCCTGGGCCATGTGATCATCAATCTAACCGTGAACAAGGTGATCATCAATATAACCCTTAAACAGGTGATCATCAGTCAAACCCTGAACCATGTGATCATCAATCTAACCCTGAACCAGGTGATCATCAGTCTAACCCTGAACCATGTGATCATCAATCCAACCATGAACAATGTGATCATCAGTCTAACCCTGAACCATGTGATCATCAATCCAACCCTGGACCATGTGTTCATCAATCTAACCGTGAACAAGGTGATCATCAATATAACGCTTAACGACGTGATCATCAGGCTAACCCTGAACCAGGTGATCATTTGTCTAATCCTGAACCATGTGATCATCAATGTAACCGTCAACCAGGTGATCATCAATATAACCCTTAACCAGGTGATCATGAGTCTAACCCTGAACCATATGATCATCAATCCAACCCTGAACCATGTGATCATCAATGTAACCGTGAACCAGGTGATCATCTATATAACCCTTAACTAGGTGATCATGAGTCTAACCCTGAACCAAATGATCATCAATCCAACCCTGAACCATTTGATCATCAATGTAACCGTCAACCAGGTGATCATTAGTCTAACCCTGAACCATATGATCATCAATCCAACCCTGAACCATGTGATCATCAATGTAACCCTGAACCAGGTGATCATTTGTCTAATCCTGAACCATGTGATCATCAATGTAACCGTCAACCAGGTGATCATCAATATAACCCTTAACCAGGTGATCATGAGTCTAACCCTGAACCATATGATCATCAATCCAACCCTGAACCATGTGATCATCAATGTAACCGTGAACCAGGTGATCATCTATATAACCCTTAACCAGGTGATCATGAGTCTAACCCTGAACCATATGATCATCAATCCAACCCTGAACCATTTGATCATCAATGTAACCGTCAACCAGGTGATCATGAGTCTAACCCTGAACCATGTGATCATCAGGCGAATCCTGAACCATGTGATCATCAATTTAACCCTGAACCATGTGATCATCAATCTAACCGTGAACAAGGTGATCATCAATATAACCCTTAAACAGGAGATCATCAGTCTAACCCTGAACCAGGTGATCATCAGTCCTATCCTGAACCATCTGATCATCAATCCAACCCTGAACCATGTGATCATCAATCTAACCGTGAACCAGGTGATCATCAATATAACCCTTAACGAGGTGATCATCAGGCTAACCCTGAACCAGGTGATCATCAATCACACCATGAACAATGTGATCATCAGTCTAACCCTGAACCATGTGATCATCAATCCAACCCTGGACCATGTGTTCATCAATCTAACCGTGAACAAGGTGATCATCAATATAACCCTTAACGACGTGATCATCAGGCTAACCCTGAACCAGGTGATCATTTGTCTAATCCTGAACCATGTTATCATCAATGTAACCGTCAACCAGGTGATCATCAATATAATCCTTAACCAGTTGATCATGAGTCTAACCCTGAACCATATGATCATCAATCCAACCCTGAACCATGTGATCATCAATGTAACCGTCAATCAGGTGATCATCAATATAACCCTTAACCAAATAGTCATGAGTCTAACCCTGAACCATATGATCATCAATCCAACCCTGAACCATGTGATCATCAATGTAACCGTGAACCAGGTGATCATCAATATAACCCTTAACCAGGTGGTCATCAGTCTAATCCTGAACCATGTGATCATCAGGCAAATCCTGAACCATGTGATCATCAATGTAACCCTGAACCATGTGATCATCAATCTAACCATGAACTAGGTGATCATCAATATAACGTTGAACCAGGTGATCATCAGTCTAACCTCAATCTAACCCTGAACCATGTGATCATCAATCTAGTCCTGGACCATGTGATCATCAATCTAACCGTGAACAAAGTGATCATCAATGTAACCCTTAAACAGGTGATCATCAGTCTAACCCTGAACCAGGTGATCATCAGTCTAATCCTGAACCATGTGATCATCAGGCAAATCCTGAACCATATGATCATCAATGTAACCCTGAACCATGTGATCATCAATCTAACCGTGAACAAGGTGATCATCAATATAACCCTTAAACAGGTGATCATCAGTCTAACCCTGAACCAGGTGATCATCAGTCCAATCCTGAACCATGTGATCATCAATCCAACCCTGAACCATGTGATCATCAATCTAACCCTGAACCAGGTGATCATCAGTCTAACCCTGAACCATATGATCATCAATCCAACCCTGAACCATGTGATCATCAATGTAACCGTGAACCAGGTGATTATCTATATAACCCTTAACCAGGTGATCATGAGTCTAACCCTGAACCATATGATCATCAATCCAACCCTGAACCATTTGATCATCAATGTAACCGTCAACCAGGTGATCATGAGTCTAACCCTGAACCATGTGATCATCAGGCGAATCCTGAACCATGTGATCATCAATTTAACCCTGAACCATGTGATCATCAATCTAACCGTGAACAAGGTGATCATCAATATAACCCTTAAACAGGAGATCATCAGTCTAACCCTGAACCAGGTGATCATCAGTCCTATCCTGAACCATCTGATCATCAATCCAACCCTGAACCATGTGATCATCAATCTAACCGTGAACCAGGTGATCATCAATATAACCCTTAACGAGGTGATCATCAGGCTAACCCTGAACCAGGTGATCATCAATCACACCATGAACAATGTGATCATCAGTCTAACCCTGAACCATGTGATCATCAATCCAACCCTGGACCATGTGTTCATCAATCTAACCGTGAACAAGGTGATCATCAATATAACCCTTAACGACGTGATCATCAGGCTAACCCTGAACCAGGTGATCATTTGTCTAATCCTGAACCATGTTATCATCAATGTAACCGTCAACCAGGTGATCATCAATATAATCCTTAACCAGTTGATCATGAGTCTAACCCTGAACCATATGATCATCAATCCAACCCTGAACCATGTGATCATCAATGTAACCGTCAATCAGGTGATCATCAATATAACCCTTAACCAAATAGTCATGAGTCTAACCCTGAACCATATGATCATCAATCCAACCCTGAACCATGTGATCATCAATGTAACCGTGAACCAGGTGATCATCAATATAACCCTTAACCAGGTGGTCATCAGTCTAATCCTGAACCATGTGATCATCAGGCAAATCCTGAACCATGTGATCATCAATGTAACCCTGAACCATGTGATCATCAATCTAACCATGAACTAGGTGATCATCAATATAACGTTGAACCAGGTGATCATCAGTCTAACCTCAATCTAACCCTGAACCATGTGATCATCAATCTAGTCCTGGACCATGTGATCATCAATCTAACCGTGAACAAAGTGATCATCAATGTAACCCTTAAACAGGTGATCATCAGTCTAACCCTGAACCAGGTGATCATCAGTCTAATCCTGAACCATGTGATCATCAGGCAAATCCTGAACCATATGATCATCAATGTAACCCTGAACCATGTGATCATCAATCTAACCGTGAACAAGGTGATCATCAATATAACCCTTAAACAGGTGATCATCAGTCTAACCCTGAACCAGGTGATCATCAGTCCAATCCTGAACCATGTGATCATCAATCCAACCCTGAACCATGTGGTCATCAATCTAACCCTGAACCAGGTGATCATCAGTCTAACCCTGAACCATGTGATCATCAATCCAACCCTGAACCATGTGATCATCAATCCAACCCTGAACCATGTGATCATCAATCTAACCGTGAACCAGGTGATCATCAATATAACCCTTAACGAGGTGATCATCAGGCTAACCCTAAACCAGGTGATCATCAGTTTAATCCTGAACCATGTGATCATCAATCCAACCCTGAACCAGGTGATCATCAATGTAACCCTGAACCATGTGATCATCAATGTAACCCTGAACCATGTGATCATCAATCTAACCGTGAACAAGGTGATCATCAATATAACCCTTAAACAGGAGATCATCAGTCTAACCCTGAACCAGGTGATCATCAGTCCAATCCTGAACCATGTGATCATCAATCCAACCCTGGACCATGTGATCATCAGTGCAATCCTGAACCATGTGATCATCAATCCAACCCTGGACCATGTGATCATCAATCTAACCCAGAACCATGTGATCATCAATCTAATCCTGGACCATGTGATTATCAATCTAACCGTGAACAAGGTGATCATCAATAAAACCCTTAAACAGGTGATCATCAGTCTAACCCTAAACTAGGTGATCATCAATCCAACCCTGAACCATGTGATCATCAATCTAACCGTGAACCAGGTGATCATCAATATAACCCTTAACGAGGTGATCATCAGGCTAACCCTGAACCAGGTGATCATCAGTCTAATCCTGAACCATGTGATCATCAATCCAACCCTGAACCATGTGATCATCAATGTAACCGTCAACCAGGTGATTATCAGGCTAACCCTGAACAAGGTGATCAACAGTCTAACCTCGAACAATGTGATCATCAATCCAACCCTGAACCATGTGATCATCAATGTAACCATGAACCACGTGATCATGAGTCTAACCCTGAACCATATGATCAATAATCCAACCCTGAACCATGTGATCATCAATCTAACCGTCAACCAGGTGATAATCAATCTAACGTTGAACCAGGTGATCATCAGTCTAACCTCAATCTAACCCTGAACCATGTGATCATCAATCTAGTCCTGGACCATGTGATCATCAATCTAACCGTGAACAAAGTGATCATCAATGTAAGCCTTAAACAGGTGATCATCAGTCAAACCCTGAACCATGTGATCATCAATCCAACCCTGAACCATGTGATCATCAATCTAACCCTGAACCAGGTGATCATCAGTCTAACCCTGAACCATGTGATCATCAATCTAACCGTGAACAAGGTGATCATCAATATAACCCTTAAACAGGTGATCATCAGTCAAACCCTGAACCATGTGATCATCAATCCAACCCTGAACCATGTGATCATCAATCTAACCCTGAACCAGGTGATCATCAGTCTAACCCTGAACCATGTGATCATCAATCCAACCATGAACAATGTGATCATCAGTCTAACCCTGAACCATATGATCATCAATCCAACCCTGAACCATGTGATCATCAATGTAACCCTGAACCAGGTGATCATTTGTCTAATCCTGAACCATGTGATCATCAATGTAACCGTCAACCAGGTGATCATCAATATAACCCTTAACCAGGTGATCATGAGTCTAACCCTGAACCATATGATCATCAATCCAACCCTGAACCATGTGATCATCAATGTAACCGTGAACCAGGTGATCATCTATATAACCCTTAACCAGGTGATCATGAGTCTAACCCTGAACCATATGATCATCAATCCAACCCTGAACCATTTGATCATCAATGTAACCGTCAACCAGGTGATCATGAGTCTAACCCTGAACCATGTGATCATCAGGCGAATCCTGAACCATGTGATCATCAATTTAACCCTGAACCATGTGATCATCAATCTAACCGTGAACAAGGTGATCATCAATATAACCCTTAAACAGGAGATCATCAGTCTAACCCTGAACCAGGTGATCATCAGTCCTATCCTGAACCATCTGATCATCAATCCAACCCTGAACCATGTGATCATCAATCTAACCGTGAACCAGGTGATCATCAATATAACCCTTAACGAGGTGATCATCAGGCTAACCCTGAACCAGGTGATCATCAATCCAACCATGAACAATGTGATCATCAGTCTAACCCTGAACCATGTGATCATCAATCCAACCCTGGACCATGTGTTCATCAATCTAACCGTGAACAAGGTGATCATCAATATAACCCTTAACGACGTGATCATCAGGCTAACCCTGAACCAGGTGATCATTTGTCTAATCCTGAACCATGTGATCATCAATGTAACCGTCAATCAGGTGATCATCAATATAACCCTTAACCAAATAGTCATGAGTCTAACCCTGAACCATATGATCATCAATCCAACCCTGAACCATGTGATCATCAATGTAACCGTGAACCAGGTGATTCTCAGTCTAATCTTGAACCATATGATCATCAATCAAACCCTGAACCATGTGATCATCAATCTAACCGTGAACCAGGTGATCATCAATATAACCCTTAACCAGGTGGTCATCAGTCTAATCCTGAACCATGTGATCATCAGGCAAATCCTGAACCATGTGATCATCAATGTAACCCTGAACCATGTGATCATCAATCTAACCGTGAACTAGGTGATCATCAATATAACGTTGAACCAGGTGATCATCCGTCTAACCTCAATCTAACCCTGAACCATGTGATCATCAATCTAGTCCTGGACCATGTGATCATCAATCTAACCGTGAAAAAAGTGATCATCAATGTAACCCTTAAACAGGTGATCATCAGTCTAATCCTGAACCATGTGATCATCAGGCAAATCCTGAACCATATGATCATCAATGTAACCCTGAACCATGTGATCATCAATCTAACCGTGAACAAGGTGATCATCAATATAACCCTTAAACAGGTGATCATCAGTCTAACCCTGAACCAGGTGATCATCAGTCCAATCCTGAACCATGTGATCATCAATCCAACCCTGAACCATGTGATCATCAATCTAACCGTGAACCAGGTGATCATCAATATAACCCTTAACGAGGTGATCATCAGGCTAACCCTTAACCAGGTGATCATGAGTCTAACCCTGAACCATATGATCATCAATCCAACCCTGAACCATTTGATCATCAATGTAACCGTCAAGCAGGTGATCATGAGTCTAACCCTGAACCATTGGATCATCAATCCAACCCTGAACCATGTGATCATCAGGCGAATCCTGAACCATGTGATCATCAATGTAACCCTGAACCATGTGATCATCAATCTAACCGTGAACCAGGTGATCATCAATATAACCCTTAAACAGGAGATCATCAGTCTAACCCTCAACCAGGTGATCATCAGTCCTATCCTGAACCATGTGATCATCAATCCAACCCTGAACCATGTGATCATCAATCTAACCGTGAACCAGGTGATCATCAATATAACCCTTAACGAGGTGATCATCAGGCTAACCCTGAACCAGGTGATCATCAGTCTAATCCTGAACCATGTGATCATCAATCCAACCCTGAACCATGTGATCATCAATGTAACCGTCAACCAGGTGATCATCAGGCTAACCCTGAACCAGGTGATCAACAGTCTAATCTCGAACATTGTGATCATCAATCCAACCCTGAACCATGTGATCATCAATGTAACCATGAACCACGTGATCATGAGTCTAACCCTGAACCATATGATCAATAATCCAACCCTGAACCATGTGATCATCAATCTAACCGTCAACCAGGTGATAATCAATCTAACGTTGAACCAGGTGATCATCAGTCTAACCTCAATCTAACCCTGAACCATGTGATCATCAATCTAGTCCTGGACCATGTGATCATCAATCTAACCGTGAACAAAGTGATCATCAATATAACCCTTAAACAGGAGATCATCAGTCTAACCCTCAACCAGGTGATCATCAGTCCTATCCTGAACCATGTGATCATCAATCCAACCCTGAACCATGTGATCATCAATCTAACCGTGAACCAGGTGATCATCAATATAACCCTTAACGAGGTGATCATCAGGCTAACCCTGAACCAGGTGATCATCAGTCTAATCCTGAACCATGTGATCATCAATCCAACCCTGAACCATGTGATCATCAATGTAACCGTCAACCAGGTGATCATCAGGCTAACCCTGAACCAGGTGATCAACAGTCTAATCTCGAACATTGTGATCATCAATCCAACCCTGAACCATGTGATCATCAATGTAACCATGAACCACGTGATCATGAGTCTAACCCTGAACCATATGATCAATAATCCAACCCTGAACCATGTGATCATCAATCTAACCGTCAACCAGGTGATAATCAATCTAACGTTGAACCAGGTGATCATCAGTCTAACCTCAATCTAACCCTGAACCATGTGATCATCAATCTAGTCCTGGACCATGTGATCATCAATCTAACCGTGAACAAAGTGATCATCAATGTAAGCCTTAAACAGGTGATCATCAGTCTAACCCAGAACCAGGTGATCATCAGTCCAATCCTGAAGCATGTGATCATCAATCCAACCCTGGACCATGTGATCATCAGTGCAATCCTGAACCAGGTGTTCATCAGTCTAACCCTGAACCAGGTGATCATCAGTCTATCCCTGAACCATGTGATCATCAATCCAACCCTGGGCCATGTGATCATCAATCTAACCGTGAACAAGGTGATCATCAATATAACCCTTAAACAGGTGATCATCAGTCAAACCCTGAACCATGTGATCATCAATCCAACCCTGAACCATGTGATCATCAATCTAACCCTGAACCAGGTGATCATCAGTCTAACCCTGAACCATGTGATCATCAATCCAACCATGAACAATGTGATCATCAGTCTAACCCTGAACCATGTGATCATCAATCCAACCCTGGACCATGTGTTCATCAATCTAACCGTGAACAAGGTGATCATCAATATAACCCTTAACGACGTGATCATCAGGCTAACCCTGAACCAGGTGATCATTTGTCTAATCCTGAACCATGTGATCATCAATGTAACCGTCAACCAGGTGATCATCAATATAACCCTTAACCAGGTGATCATGAGTCTAACCCTGAACCATATGATCATCAATCCAACCCTGAACCATGTGATCATCAATGTAACCGTGAACCAGGTGATCATCTATATAACCCTTAACTAGGTGATCATGAGTCTAACCCTGAACCAAATGATCATCAATCCAACCCTGAACCATTTGATCATCAATGTAACCGTCAACCAGGTGATCATTAGTCTAACCCTGAACCATATGATCATCAATCCAACCCTGAACCATGTGATCATCAATGTAACCCTGAACCAGGTGATCATTTGTCTAATCCTGAACCATGTGATCATCAATGTAACCGTCAACCAGGTGATCATCAATATAACCCTTAACCAGGTGATCATGAGTCTAACCCTGAACCATATGATCATCAATCCAACCCTGAACCATGTGATCATCAATGTAACCGTGAACCAGGTGATCATCTATATAACCCTTAACCAGGTGATCATGAGTCTAACCCTGAACCATATGATCATCAATCCAACCCTGAACCATTTGATCATCAATGTAACCGTCAACCAGGTGATCATGAGTCTAACCCTGAACCATGTGATCATCAGGCGAATCCTGAACCATGTGATCATCAATTTAACCCTGAACCATGTGATCATCAATCTAACCGTGAACAAGGTGATCATCAATATAACCCTTAAACAGGAGATCATCAGTCTAACCCTGAACCAGGTGATCATCAGTCCTATCCTGAACCATCTGATCATCAATCCAACCCTGAACCATGTGATCATCAATCTAACCGTGAACCAGGTGATCATCAATATAACCCTTAACGAGGTGATCATCAGGCTAACCCTGAACCAGGTGATCATCAATCACACCATGAACAATGTGATCATCAGTCTAACCCTGAACCATGTGATCATCAATCCAACCCTGGACCATGTGTTCATCAATCTAACCGTGAACAAGGTGATCATCAATATAACCCTTAACGACGTGATCATCAGGCTAACCCTGAACCAGGTGATCATTTGTCTAATCCTGAACCATGTTATCATCAATGTAACCGTCAACCAGGTGATCATCAATATAATCCTTAACCAGTTGATCATGAGTCTAACCCTGAACCATATGATCATCAATCCAACCCTGAACCATGTGATCATCAATGTAACCGTCAATCAGGTGATCATCAATATAACCCTTAACCAAATAGTCATGAGTCTAACCCTGAACCATATGATCATCAATCCAACCCTGAACCATGTGATCATCAATGTAACCGTGAACCAGGTGATCATCAATATAACCCTTAACCAGGTGGTCATCAGTCTAATCCTGAACCATGTGATCATCAGGCAAATCCTGAACCATGTGATCATCAATGTAACCCTGAACCATGTGATCATCAATCTAACCATGAACTAGGTGATCATCAATATAACGTTGAACCAGGTGATCATCAGTCTAACCTCAATCTAACCCTGAACCATGTGATCATCAATCTAGTCCTGGACCATGTGATCATCAATCTAACCGTGAACAAAGTGATCATCAATGTAACCCTTAAACAGGTGATCATCAGTCTAACCCTGAACCAGGTGATCATCAGTCTAATCCTGAACCATGTGATCATCAGGCAAATCCTGAACCATATGATCATCAATGTAACCCTGAACCATGTGATCATCAATCTAACCGTGAACAAGGTGATCATCAATATAACCCTTAAACAGGTGATCATCAGTCTAACCCTGAACCAGGTGATCATCAGTCCAATCCTGAACCATGTGATCATCAATCCAACCCTGAACCATGTGATCATCAATCTAACCCTGAACCAGGTGATCATCAGTCTAACCCTGAACCATGTGATCATCAATCCAACCCTGAACCATGTGATCATCAATCCAACCCTGAACCATGTGATCATCAATCTAACCGTGAACCAGGTGATCATCAATATAACCCTTAACGAGGTGATCATCAGGCTAACCCTAAACCAGGTGATCATCAGTTTAATCCTGAACCATGTGATCATCAATCCAACCCTGAACCAGGTGATCATCAATGTAACCCTGAACCATGTGATCATCAATGTAACCCTGAACCATGTGATCATCAATCTAACCGTGAACAAGGTGATCATCAATATAACCCTTAAACAGGAGATCATCAGTCTAACCCTGAACCAGGTGATCATCAGTCCAATCCTGAACCATGTGATCATCAATCCAACCCTGGACCATGTGATCATCAGTGCAATCCTGAACCATGTGATCATCAATCCAACCCTGGACCATGTGATCATCAATCTAACCCAGAACCATGTGATCATCAATCTAATCCTGGACCATGTGATTATCAATCTAACCGTGAACAAGGTGATCATCAATAAAACCCTTAAACAGGTGATCATCAGTCTAACCCTAAACTAGGTGATCATCAATCCAACCCTGAACCATGTGATCATCAATCTAACCGTGAACCAGGTGATCATCAATATAACCCTTAACGAGGTGATCATCAGGCTAACCCTGAACCAGGTGATCATCAGTCTAATCCTGAACCATGTGATCATCAATCCAACCCTGAACCATGTGATCATCAATGTAACCGTCAACCAGGTGATTATCAGGCTAACCCTGAACAAGGTGATCAACAGTCTAACCTCGAACAATGTGATCATCAATCCAACCCTGAACCATGTGATCATCAATGTAACCATGAACCACGTGATCATGAGTCTAACCCTGAACCATATGATCAATAATCCAACCCTGAACCATGTGATCATCAATCTAACCGTCAACCAGGTGATAATCAATCTAACGTTGAACCAGGTGATCATCAGTCTAACCTCAATCTAACCCTGAACCATGTGATCATCAATCTAGTCCTGGACCATGTGATCATCAATCTAACCGTGAACAAAGTGATCATCAATGTAAGCCTTAAACAGGTGATCATCAGTCTAACCCAGAACCAGGTGATCATCAGTCCAATCCTGAAGCATTTGATCATCAGTGCAATCCTGAACCAGGTGTTCATCAGTCTAACCCTGAACCAGGTGATCATCAGTCTAACCCTGAACCATGTGATCATCAATCTAACCGTGAACAAGGTGATCATCAATATAACCCTTAAACAGGTGATCATCAGTCAAACCCTGAACCATGTGATCATCAATCCAACCCTGAACCATGTGATCATCAATCTAACCCTGAACCAGGTGATCATCAGTCTAACCCTGAACCATGTGATCATCAATCCAACCATGAACAATGTGATCATCAGTCTAACCCTGAACCATGTGATCATCAATCCAACCCTGGACCATGTGTTCATCAATCTAACCGTGAACAAGGTGATCATCAATATAACCCTTAACGACGTGATCATCAGGCTAACCCTGAACCAGGTGATCATTTGTCTAATCCTGAACCATGTGATCATCAATGTAACCGTCAACCAGGTGATCATCAATATAACCCTTAACCAGGTGGTCATGAGTCTAACCCTGAACCAAATGATCATCAATCCAACCCTGAACCATATGATCATCAATCCAACCCTGAACCATGTGATCATCAATGTAACCGTGAACCAGGTGATCATCTATATAACCCTTAACTAGGTGGTCATGAGTCTAACCCTGAACCAAATGATCATCAATCCAACCCTGAACCATTTGATCATCAATGTAACCGTCAACCAGGTGATCATTAGTCTAACCCTGAACCATATGATCATCAATCCAACCCTGAACCATGTGATCATCAATGTAACCCTGAACCAGGTGATCATTTGTCTAATCTTGAACCATGTGATCATCAATCTAACCGTGAACAAGGTGATCATCAATATAACCCTTAAACAGGAGATCATCAGTCTAACCCTGAACCAGGTGATCATCAGTCCTATCCTGAACCATCTGATCATCAATCCAACCCTGAACCATGTGATCATCAATCTAACCGTGAACCAGGTGATCATCAATATAACCCTTAACGAGGTAATCATCAGGCTAACCCTGAACCAGGTGATCATCAATCACACCATGAACAATGTGATCATCAGTCTAACCCTGAACCATGTGATCATCAATCCAACCCTGGACCATGTGTTCATCAATCTAACCGTGAACAAGGTGATCATCAATATAACCCTTAACGACGTGATCATCAGGCTAACCCTGAACCAGGTGATCATTTGTCTAATCCTGAACCATGTGATAATCAATGTAACCGTCAACCAGATGATCATCAATATAACCCTTAACCAGGTGATCATGAGTCTAACCCTGAACCATATGATCATCAATCCAACCCTGAACAATGTGATCATCAGTCTAACCCTGAACCATGTGATCATCAATCCAACCCTGGACCATGTGTTCATCAATCTAACCGTGAACAAGGTGATCATCAATATAACCCTTAACGACGTGATCATCAGGCTAACCCTGAACCAGGTGATCATTTGTCTAATCCTGAACCATGTTATCATCAATGTAACCGTCAACCAGGTGATCATCAATATAATCCTTAACCAGTTGATCATGAGTCTAACCCTGAACCATATGATCATCAATCCAACCCTGAACCATGTGATCATCAATGTAACCGTCAATCAGGTGATCATCAATATAACCCTTAACCAAATAGTCATGAGTCTAACCCTGAACCATGTGATCATCAATGTAACCGTGAACCAGGTGATTCTCAGTCTAATCTTGAACCATATGATCATCAATCCAACCCTGAACCATGTGATCATCAATCTAACCGTGAACCAGGTGATCATCAATATAACCCTTAACCAGGTGGTCATCAGTCTAATCCTGAACCATGTGATCATCAGGCAAATCCTGAACCATGTGATCATCAATGTAACCCTGAACCATGTGATCATCAATCTAACCATGAACTAGGTGATCATCAATATAACGTTGAACCAGGTGATCATCAGTCTAACCTCAATCTAACCCTGAACCATGTGATCATCAATCTAGTCCTGGACCATGTGATCATCAATCTAACCGTGAACAAAGTGATCATCAATGTAACCCTTAAACAGGTGATCATCAGTCTAACCCTGAACCAGGTGATCATCAGTCTAATCCTGAACCATGTGATCATCAGGCAAATCCTGAACCATATGATCATCAATGTAACCCTGAACCATGTGATCATCAATCTAACCGTGAACAAGGTGATCATCAATATAACCCTTAAACAGGTGATCATCAGTCTAACCCTGAACCAGGTGATCATCAGTCCAATCCTGAACCATGTGATCATCAATCCAACCCTGAACCATGTGATCATCAATCTAACCCTGAACCAGGTGATCATCAGTCTAACCCTGAACCATGTGATCATCAATCCAACCCTGAACCATGTGATCATCAATCCAACCCTGAACCATGTGATCATCAATCTAACCGTGAACCAGGTGATCATCAATATAACCCTTAACGAGGTGATCATCAGGCTAACCCTAAACCAGGTGATCATCAGTTTAATCCTGAACCATGTGATCATCAATCCAACCCTGAACCAGGTGATCATCAATGTAACCCTGAACCATGTGATCATCAATGTAACCCTGAACCATGTGATCATCAATCTAACCGTGAACAAGGTGATCATCAATATAACCCTTAAACAGGAGATCATCAGTCTAACCCTGAACCAGGTGATCATCAGTCCAATCCTGAACCATGTGATCATCAATCCAACCCTGGACCATGTGATCATCAGTGCCATCCTGAACCATGTGATCATCAATCCAACCCTGGACCATGTGATCATCAATCTAACCCAGAACCATGTGATCATCAATCTAATCCTGGACCATGTGATTATCAATCTAACCGTGAACAAGGTGATCATCAATAAAACCCTTAAACAGGTGATCATCAGTCTAACCCTAAACTAGGTGATCATCAATCCAACCCTGAACCATGTGATCATCAATCTAACCGTGAACCAGGTGATCATCAATATAACCCTTAACGAGGTGATCATCAGGCTAACCCTGAACCAGGTGATCATCAGTCTAATCCTGAACCATGTGATCATCAATCCAACCCTGAACCATGTGATCATCAATGTAACCGTCAACCAGGTGATTATCAGGCTAACCCTGAACCAGGTGTTCAACAGTCTAACCTCGAACAATGTGATCATCAATCCAACCCTGAACCATGTGATCATCAATGTAACCATGAACCACGTGATCATGAGTCTAACCCTGAACCATATGATCAATAATCCAACCCTGAACCATGTGATCATCAATCTAACCGTCAACCAGGTGATAATCAATCTAACGTTGAACCAGGTGATCATCAGTCTAACCTCAATCTAACCCTGAACCATGTGATCATCAATCTAGTCCTGGACCATGTGATCATCAATCTAACCGTGAACAAAGTGATCATCAATGTAAGCCTTAAACAGGTGATCATCAGTCTAACCCAGAACCAGGTGATCATCAGTCCAATCCTGAAGCATTTGATCATCAATCCAACCCTGGACCATGTGATCATCAGTGCAATCCTGAACCAGGTGTTCATCAGTCTAACCCTGAACCAGGTGATCATCAGTCTAACCCTGAACCATGTGATCATCAATCTAACCGTGAACAAGGTGATCATCAATATAACCCTTAAACAGGTGATCATCAGTCAAACCCTGAACCATGTGATCATCAATCCAACCCTGAACCATGTGATCATCAATCTAACCCTGAACCAGGTGATCATCAGTCTAACCCTGAACCATGTGATCATCAATCCAACCATGAACAATGTGATCATCAGTCTAACCCTGAACCATGTGATCATCAATCCAACCCTGAACCATGTGATCATCAATGTAACCGTCAACCAGGTGATCATCAATATAATCCTTAACCAGTTGATCATGAGTCTAACCCTGAACCATATGATCATCAATCCAACCCTGAACCATGTGATCATCAATGTAACCGTCAATCAGGTGATCATCAATATAACCCTTAACCAAATAGTCATGAGTCTAACCCTGAACCATATGATCATCAATCCAACCCTGAACCATGTGATCATCAATGCAACCGTGAACCAGGTGATTCTCAGTCTAATCTTGAACCATATGATCATCAATCCAACCCTGAACCATGTGATCATCAATCTAACCGTGAACCAGGTGATCATCAATATAACCCTTAACCAGGTGGTCATCAGTCTAATCCTGAACCATGTGATCATCAGGCAAATCCTGAACCATGTGATCATCAATGTAACCCTGAACCATGTGATCATCAATCTAACCGTGAACAAGGTGATCATCAATATAACGTTGAACCAGGTGATCATCAGTCTAACCTCAATCTAACCCTGAACCATGTGATCATCAATCTAGTCCTGGACCATGTGATCATCAATCTAACCGTGAACAAAGTGATCATCAATGTAACCCTTAAACAGGTGATCATCAGTCTAACCCTGAACCAGGTGATCATCAGTCTAATCCTGAACCATGTGATCATCAGGCAAATCCTGAACCATATGATCATCAATGTAACCCTGAACCATGTGATCATCAATCTAACCGTGAACAAGGTGATCATCAATATAACCCTTAAACAGGTGATCATCAGTCTAACCCTGAACCAGGTGATCATCAGTCCAATCCTGAACCATGTGATCATCAATCCAACCCTGAACCATGTGATCATCAATCTAACCCTGAACCAGGTGATCATCAGTCTAACCCTGAACCATGTGATCATCAATCCAACCCTGAACCATGTGATCATCAATCTAACCGTGAACCAGGTGATCATCAATATAACCCTTAACGAGGTGATCATCAGGCTAACCCTAAACCAGGTGATCATCAGTTTAATCCTGAACCATGTGATCATCAATCCAACCCTGAACCAGGTGATCATCAATGTAACCCTGAACCATGTGATCATCAATGTAACCCTGAACCATGTGATCATCAATCTAACCGTAAACAAGGTGATCATCAATATAACCCTTAAACAGGAGATCATCAGTCTAACCCTGAACCAGGTGATCATCAGTCCAATCTTGAACCATGTGATCATCAATCCAACCCTGGACCATGTGATCATCAGTGCAATCCTGAACCATGTGATCATCAATCCAACCCTGGACCATGTGATCATCAATCTAACCCAGAACCATGTGATCATCAATCTAATCCTGGACCATGTGATTATCAATCTAACCGTGAACAAGGTGATCATCAGTCTAACCCTAAACTAGGTGATCATCAATCCAATCCTGAACCATGTGATCATTAATCCAACCCAGAACCATTTGATCGTCAATCTAACCCTGAACCATGTGATCATCAATCTAACCATGAACCAGGTGAACATCAGTCTAACCCTGAACCATGTGATCATCAATCTAATCCTGGACCATGTGATTATCAATCTAACCGTGAACAAAGTTATCATCAATGTAACCCTTAAACAAGTGATCATCAGTCTAACCCTGAACCAGGTGATCATCAGTCCAATCCTGAACCATGTGATCATCAATCCAACCCTGGACCATTTGATCATCAGTCTAATCCTGAACCATGTGATCATGAGGCAAATCCTGAACCATGTGATCATCAATGTAACCCTGAACCATGTGACCATCAATCTAACCGTGAACAAGGTGATCATCAATATAACCCTTCAACAGGTGATCATCAGTCTAACCCTGAACCAGGTGATCATCAGTCCAATCCTGAACCATGTGATCATCAATCCAACCCTGAACCATGTGATCATTATCTAACCCTGAACCAGGTGATCATCAGTCTAACCCTGAACCATGTGATCATCAATCCAACCCTGAACCATGTGATCATCAATCCAACCCTGAACCATGTGATCATCAATCTAACCGTGAACCAGGTGATCATCAATATAACCCTTAACGAGGTGATCATCAGGCTAACCCTAAACCAGGTGATCATCAGTTTAATCCTGAACCATGTGATCATCAATCCAACCCTGAACCATGTGATCATCAATGTAACCCTGAACCATGTGATCATTAATGTAACCCTGAACCATGTGATCATCAATCTAACCGTGAACAAGGTGATCATCAATATAACCCTTAAACAGGAGATCATCAGTCTAACCCTGAACCAGGTGATCATCAGTCCAATCCTGAACCATGTGATCAGCAATCCAACCCTGAACCATGTGATCATCAATCTAACCGTGAACCAGGTGATCATCAATATAACCCTTAACGAAGTGATCATCAGGCTAACCCTTAACCAGGTGATCATCAGTCTAATCCTGAACCATGTGATCATCAATCCAACCCTGAACCAGGTGATAATCAATCTAACCGTGAACCAGGTGATAATCAATGTAACCATGAACCACGTGATCATCAATCCAACCCTGAACCATGTGATCATCAATCTAACCCTGAACCAGGTGATCATCAGTCTAACCCTGAACCATGTGATCATCAATCCAACCCTGAACCATGTGATCATCAATCCAACCCTGAATAATGTGATCATCAGTCTAACCCGGAACCATGTGATCATCAATCCAACCCTGGACCATGTGATCATCAATCTAACCGTGAACAAGGTGATCATCAATATAACCCTTAACCAGGTGATCATGAGTCTAACCCTGAACCATATGATCATCAATCCAAACCTGAACCATGTGATCATCAATGTAACCGTCAACCAGGTGATCATCAATATAACCCTTAACCAGGTGATCATGAGTCTAACCCTGAACCATATGATCATCAATCCAACCCTGAACCATGTGATCATCAATGTAACCGTGAACCAGGTGATCATCTATATAACCTTGAACCAGGTGATTCTCAGTCTAATCTTGAACCATATGATCATCAATCCAACCCTGAACCATGTGATCATCAATCTAACCGTAAACCAGGTGATCATCAATATAACCCTTAACCAGGTGATCATGAGTCTAACCCTGAACCATATGATCATCAATCCAACCCTGAACCATTTGATCATCAATGTAACCGTCAACCAGGTGATCATGAGTCTAACCCTGAACCATATGATCATCAATCCAACCGTGAACCAGGTGATCATCAATATAACCCTTAACGAGGTGATCATCAATGTAACCATGAACCTGGTGATCATGAGTCTAACCCTGAACCATATGATCAATAATCCAACCCTGAACCATGTGATCATCAATCTAACCGTGAACCAGGTGATCATCAATATAACCCTTAACGAGGTGATCATCAATGTAACCATGAACCTGGTGATCATGAGTCTAACCCTGAACCATATGATCAATAATCCAACCCTGAACCATGTGATCATCAATCTAACCGTCAACCAGGTGATAATCAATCTAACGTTGAACCAGGTGATCATCAGTCTAACCTCAATCTAACCCTGAACCATGTGATCATCAATCTAGTCCTGGACCATGTGATCATCAAACTAACCGTGAACAAAGTGATCATCAATGTAAGCCTTAAAAAGGTGATCATCAGTCTAACCCAGAACCAGGTGATCATCAGTCCAATCCTGAAGCATGTGATCATCAATCCAACCCTGGACCATGTGATCATCAGTGCAATCCTGAACCAGGTGTTCATCAGTCTAACCCTGAACCAGGTGATCATCAGTCTAACCCTGAACCATGTGATCATCAATCCAACCCTGGGCCATGTGATCATCAATCTAACCGTGAACCATGTGATCATCAATCTAACCCTGAACCAGGTGATCATCAGTCTAACCCTGAACCATGTGATCATCAATCCAACCATGAACAATGTGATCATCAGTCTAACCCTGAACCATGTGATCATCAATCCAACCCTGGACCATGTGTTCATCAATCTAACCGTGAAATAGGTGATCATCAATATAACCCTTAACGACGTGATCATCAGGCTAACCCTGAACCAGGTGATCATTTGTCTAATCCTGAACCATGTGATCATCAATGTAACCGTCAACCAGGTGATCATCAATATAACCCTTAACCAGGTGATCATGAGTCTAACCCTGAACCATATGATCATCAATCCAACCCTGAACCATGTGATCATCAATGTAACCGTGAACCAGGTGATCATCTATATAACCCTTAACTAGGTGATCATGAGTCTAACCCTGAACCATATGATCATCAATCCAACCCTGAACCATTTGATCATCAATGTAACCGTCAACCAGGTGATCATTAGTCTAACCCTGAACCATATGATCATCAATTCAACCCTGAACCATGTGATCATCAATGTAACCCTGAACCAGGTGATCATTTGTCTAATCCTGAACCATGTGATCATCAATGTAACCGTCAACCAGGTGATCATCAATATAACCCTTAACCAGGTGATCATGAGTCTAACCCTGAACCATATGATCATCAATCCAACCCTGAACCATGTGATCATCAATGTAACCGTGAACCAGGTGATCATCTATATAACCCTTAACCAGGTGATCATGAGTCTAACCCTGAACCATATGATCATCAATCCAACCCTGAACCATTTGATCATCAATGTAACCGTCAACCAGGTGATCATCAGTCTAACCCTGAACCAGGTGATCATCAGTCTAATCCTGAACCAGGTGATCATCAGTCTAACCCTGAACCATGTGATCATCAATCCAACCCTGAACCATGTGATCATCAATCTAACCGTGAACCATGTGATCATCAATATAACCCTTAACGAGGTGATCATCAGGCTAACCCTAAACCAGGTGATCATCAGTTTAATCCTGAACCATGTGATCATCAATCCAACCCTGAACCATGTGATCATCAATGTAAGCCTGAACCATGTGATCATCCATGTAACCCTGAACCATGTGATCATCAATCTAACCGTGAACAAGGTGATCATCAATATAACCCTTAAACAGGAGATCATCAGTCTAACCCTGAACCAGGTGATCATCAGTCCAATCCTGAACCATGTGATCATCAATCCAACCCTGAACCATTTGATCATCAATGTAACCGTCAACCAGGTGATCATGAGTCTAATCCTGAACCATGTGATCATCAATGTAACCGTCAACCAGGTGATCATCAATATAACCCTTAACCAGGTGATCATGAGTCTAACCCTGAACCATATGATCATCAATCCAACCCTGAACCATGTGATCATCAATGTAACCGTCAACCAGGTGATCATCAATATAACCCTTAACCAGGTGATCATGAGTCTAACCCTGAACCATATGATCATCAATCCAACCCTGAACCATGTGATCATCAATGTAACCGTGAACCAGGTGATTCTCAGTCTAATCTTGAACCATATGATCATCAATCCAACCCTGAACCATGTGATCATCAATCTAACCGTGAACCAGGTGATCATCAATATAACCCTTAACCAGGTGGTAATCAGTCTAATCCTGAACCATGTGACCATCAGGCAAATCCTGAACCATGTGATCATCAATGTAACCCTGAACCATGTGTTCATCAATCTAACCGTGAACAAGGTGATCATCAATATAACCCTTAAACAGGTGATCATCAGTCTAACCCTGAACCAGGTGATCATCAGTCCAATCCTGAACCATGTGATCATCAATCCAACCCTGAACCATGTGATCATCAATCCAACCGTGAACCAGGTGATCATCAATATAACCCTTAACGAGGTGATCATCAGGCTAACCCTGAACCAGGTGATCATCAGTCTAATCCTGAACCATGTGATCATCAATCCAACCCTGAACCATGTGATCATCAATCTAAACGTGAACCAGGTGATCATCAATATAATCCTTAACGAGGTGATCATCAGGCTAACCCTAAACCAGGTGATCAACAGTCTAATCTTGAACAATGTGATCATCAATCCAACCCTGAACCATGTGATCATCAATGTAACCATGAACCAGGTGATCATCAATATAACCCTTAACCAGGTGATCATGAGTCTAACCCTGAACCATATGATCAATAATCCAACCCTGAACCATGTGATCATCAACCTAACCGTGAACCAGGTGATAATCAATCTAACGTTGAACCAGGTGATCATCAGTCTAACCTCAATCTAACCCTGAACCATGTGATCATCAATCTAGTCCTGGACCATGTGATCATCAATCTAACCGTGAACAAAGTGATCATCAATGTAACCCTTAAACAGGTGATCATCAGTCTAACTCTGAACCAGGTGATCATCAGTCTAATCCTGAACCATGTGATCATGAGGCAAATCCTGAACCATGTGATCATCAATGTAACCCTGAACCATGTGATCATCAATCTAACGGTGAACAAGGTGATCATCAATATAACCCTTAAACAGGTGATCATCAGTCTAACCCTGAACCAGGTGATCATCAGTCCAATCCTGAACCATGTGATCATCAATCCAACCCTGGACCATGTTATCATCAATCCAACCCTGAACCATGTGATCATCAATGTAACCGTGAACCAGGTGATCATCTATATAACCCTTAACTAGGTGATCATGAGTCTAACCCTGAACCATATGATCATCAATCCAACCCTGAACCATTTGATCATCAATGTAACCGTCAACCAGGTGATCATTAGTCTAACCCTGAACCATATGATCATCAATCCAACCCTGAACCATGTGATCATCAATGTAACCCTGAACCAGGTGATCATTTGTCTAATCCTGAACCATGTGATCATCAATGTAACCGTCAACCAGGTGATCATCAATATAACCCTTAACCAGGTGATCATGAGTCTAACCCTGAACCATATGATCATCAATCCAACCCTGAACCATTTGATCATCAATGTAACCGTCAACCAGGTGATCATCAGTCTAACCCTGAACCAGGTGATCATCAGTCTAATCCTGAACCAGGTGATCATCAGTCTAACCCTGAACCATGTGATCATCAATCCAACCCTGAACCATGTGATCATCAATCTAACCGTGAACCATGTGATCATCAATATAACCCTTAACGAGGTGATCATCAGGCTAACCCTAAACCAGGTGATCATCAGTTTAATCCTGAACCATGTGATCATCAATCCAACCCTGAACCATGTGATCATCAATGTAAGCCTGAACCATGTGATCATCCATGTAACCCTGAACCATGTGATCATCAATCTAACCGTGAACAAGGTGATCATCAATATAACCCTTAAACAGGAGATCATCAGTCTAACCCTGAACCAGGTGATCATAAGTCTAATCCTGAACCATGTGATCATCAATCCAACCCTGAACCATGTGATCATCAATGTAACCGTGAACCAGGTGATCATCTATATAACCCTTAACCATGTGATCATGAGTCTAACCCTGAACCATATGATCATTAATCCAACCCTGAACCATGTGATCATCAATGTAACCGTCAACCAGGTGATCATCAATATAACCCTTAACCAGGTGATCATGAGTCTAACCCTGAACCATATGATCATCAATCCAACCCTGAACCATGTGATCATCAATGTAACCGTGAACCAGGTGATTCTCAGTCTAATCTTGAACCATATGATCATCAATCCAACCCTGAACCATGTGATCATCAATCTAACCGTGAACCAGGTGATCATCAATATAACCCTTAACCAGGTGGTCATCAGTCTAATCCTGAACCATGTGACCATCAGGCAAATCCTCAACCATGTGATCATCAATGTAACCCTGAACCATGTGTTCATCAATCTAACCGTGAACAAGGTGATCATCAATATAACCCTTAAACAGGTGATCATCAGTCTAACCCTGAACCAGGTGATCATCAGTCCAATCCTGAACCATGTGATCATCAATCCAACCCTGAACCATGTGATCATCAATCCAACCGTGAACCAGGTGATCATCAATATAACCCTTAACGAGGTGATCATCAGGCTAACCCTGAACCAGGTGATCATCAGTCTAATCCTGAACCATGTGATCATCAATCCAACCCTGAACCATGTGATCATCAATCTAAACGTGAACCAGGTGATCATCAATATAATCCTTAACGAGGTGATCATCAGGCTAACCCTGAACCAGGTGATCAACAGTCTAATCTTGAACAATGTGATCATCAATCCAACCCTGAACCATGTGATCATCAATGTAACCATGAACCAGGTGATCATCAATATAACCCTTAACCAGGTGATCATGAGTCTAACCCTGAACCATATGATCAATAATCCAACCCTGAACCATGTGATCATCAACCTAACCGTGAACCAGGTGATAATCAATCTAACGTTGAACCAGGTGATCATCAGTCTAACCTCAATCTAACCCTGAACCATGTGATCATCAATCTAGTCCTGGACCATGTGATCATCAATCTAACCGTGAACAAAGTGATCATCAATGTAACCCTTAAACAGGTGATCATCAGTCTAACTCTGAACCAGGTGATCATCAGTCTAATCCTGAACCATGTGATCATGAGGCAAATCCTGAACCATGTGATCATCAATGTAACCCTGAACCATGTGATCATCAATCTAACGGTGAACAAGGTGATCATCAATATAACCCTTAAACAGGTGATCATCAGTCTAACCCTGAACCAGGTGATCATCAGTCCAATCCTGAACCATGTGATCATCAATCCAACCCTGGACCATGTTATCATCAATCCAACCCTGAACCATGTGATCATCAATGTAACCGTGAACCAGGTGATCATCTATATAACCCTTAACTAGGTGATCATGAGTCTAACCCTGAACCATATGATCATCAATCCAACCCTGAACCATGTGATCATCAATGTAAGCCTGAACCATGTGATCATCCATGTAACCCTGAACCATGTGATCATCAATCTAACCGTGAACAAGGTGATCATCAATATAACCCTTAAACAGGAGATCATCAGTCTAACCCTGAACCAGGTGATCATCAGTCCAATCCTGAACCATGTGATCATCAATCCAACCCTGAACCATTTGATCATCAATGTAACCGTCAACCAGGTGATCATCAATATAACCCTTAACCAGGTGATCATGAGTCTAACCCTGAACCATATGATCATCAATCCAACCCTGAACCATGTGATCATCAATGTAACCGTCAACCATGTGATCATCAATGTAACCGTCAACCAGGTGATCATCAATATAACCCTTAACCAGGTGATCATCAATCCAACCCTGAACCATGTGATCATCAATGTAACCGTGAACCAGGTGATTCTCAGTCTAATCTTGAACCATATGATCATCAATCCAACCCTGAACCATGTGATCATCAATCTAACCGTGAACCAGGTGATCATCAATATAACCCTTAACCAGGTGGTCATCAGTCTAATCCTGAACCATGTGACCATCAGGCAAATCCTGAACCATGTGATCATCAATGTAACCCTGAACCATGTGTTCATCAATCTAACCGTGAACAAGGTGATCATCAATATAACCCTTAAACAGGTGATCATCAGTCTAACCCTGAACCAGGTGATCATCAGTCCAATCCTGAACCATGTGATCATCAATCCAACCCTGAACCATGTGATCATCAATCCAACCGTGAACCAGGTGATCATCAATATAACCCTTAACGAGGTGATCATCAGGCTAACCCTGAACCAGGTGATCATCAGTCTAATCCTGAACCATGTGATCATCAATCCAACCCTGAACCATGTGATCATCAATCTAAACGTGAACCAGGTGATCATCAATATAATCCTTAACGAGGTGATCATCAGGCTAACCCTGAACCAGGTGATCAACAGTCTAATCTTGAACAATGTGATCATCAATCCAACCCTGAACCATGTGATCATCAATGTAACCATGAACCAGGTGATCATCAATATAACCCTTAACCAGGTGATCATGAGTCTAACCCTGAACCATATGATCAATAATCCAACCCTGAACCATGTGATCATCAACCTAACCGTGAACCAGGTGATAATCAATCTAACGTTGAACCAGGTGATCATCAGTCTAACCTCAATCTAACCCTGAACCATGTGATCATCAATCTAGTCCTGGACCATGTGATCATCAATCTAACCGTGAACAAAGTGATCATCAATGTAACCCTTAAACAGGTGATCATCAGTCTAACTCTGAACCAGGTGATCATCAGTCTAATCCTGAACCATGTGATCATGAGGCAAATCCTGAACCATGTGATCATCAATGTAACCCTGAACCATGTGATCATCAATCTAACGGTGAACAAGGTGATCATCAATATAACCCTTAAACAGGTGATCATCAGTCTAACCCTGAACCAGGTGATCATCAGTCCAATCCTGAACCATGTGATCATCAATCCAACCCTGGACCATGTTATCATCAATCCAACCCTGAACCATGTGATCATCAATGTAACCGTGAACCAGGTGATCATCTATATAACCCTTAACTAGGTGATCATGAGTCTAACCCTGAACCATATGATCATCAATCCAACCCTGAACCATTTGATCATCAATGTAACCGTCAACCAGGTGATCATTAGTCTAACCCTGAACCATATGATCATCAATCCAACCCTGAACCATGTGATCATCAATGTAACCCTGAACCAGGTGATCATTTGTCTAATCCTGAACCATGTGATCATCAATGTAACCGTCAACCAGGTGATCATCAATATAACCCTTAACCAGGTGATCATGAGTCTAACCCTGAACCATATGATCATCAATCCAACCCTGAACCATTTGATCATCAATGTAACCGTCAACCAGGTGATCATCAGTCTAACCCTGAACCAGGTGATCATCAGTCTAATCCTGAACCAGGTGATCATCAGTCTAACCCTGAACCATGTGATCATAAATCCAACCCTGAACCATGTGATCATCAATCTAACCGTGAACCATGTGATCATCAATATAACCCTTAACGAGGTGATCATCAGGCTAACCCTAAACCAGGTGATCATCAGTTTAATCCTGAACCATGTGATCATCAATCCAACCCTGAACCATGTGATCATCAATGTAAGCCTGAACCATGTGATCATCCATGTAACCCTGAACCATGTGATCATCAATCTAACCGTGAACAAGGTGATCATCAATATAACCCTTAAACAGGAGATCATCAGTCTAACCCTGAACCAGGTGATCATAAGTCTAATCCTGAACCATGTGATCATCAATCCAACCCTGAACCATGTGATCATCAATGTAACCGTGAACCAGGTGATCATCTATATAACCCTTAACCATGTGATCATGAGTCTAACCCTGAACCATATGATCATTAATCCAACCCTGAACCATGTGATCATCAATGTAACCGTCAACCAGGTGATCATCAATATAACCCTTAACCAGGTGATCATGAGTCTAACCCTGAACCATATGATCATCAATCCAACCCTGAACCATGTGATCATCAATGTAACCGTGAACCAGGTGATTCTCAGTCTAATCTTGAACCATATGATCATCAATCCAACCCTGAACCATGTGATCATCAATCTAACCGTGAACCAGGTGATCATCAATATAACCCTTAACCAGGTGGTCATCAGTCTAATCCTGAACCATGTGACCATCAGGCAAATCCTGAACCATGTGATCATCAATGTAACCCTGAACCATGTGTTCATCAATCTAACCGTGAACAAGGTGATCATCAATATAACCCTTAAACAGGTGATCATCAGTCTAACCCTGAACCAGGTGATCATCAGTCCAATCCTGAACCATGTGATCATCAATCCAACCCTGAACCATGTGATCATCAATCCAACCGTGAACCAGGTGATCATCAATATAACCCTTAACGAGGTGATCATCAGGCTAACCCTGAACCAGGTGATCATCAGTCTAATCCTGAACCATGTGATCATCAATCCAACCCTGAACCATGTGATCATCAATCTAAACGTGAACCAGGTGATCATCAATATAATCCTTAACGAGGTGATCATCAGGCTAACCCTGAACCAGGTGATCAACAGTCTAATCTTGAACAATGTGATCATCAATCCAACCCTGAACCATGTGATCATCAATGTAACCATGAACCAGGTGATCATCAATATAACCCTTAACCAGGTGATCATGAGTCTAACCCTGAACCATATGATCAATAATCCAACCCTGAACCATGTGATCATCAACCTAACCGTGAACCAGGTGATAATCAATCTAACGTTGAACCAGGTGATCATCAGTCTAACCTCAATCTAACCCTGAACCATGTGATCATCAATCTAGTCCTGGACCATGTGATCATCAATCTAACCGTGAACAAAGTGATCATCAATGTAACCCTTAAACAGGTGATCATCAGTCTAACTCTGAACCAGGTGATCATCAGTCTAATCCTGAACCATGTGATCATGAGGCAAATCCTGAACCATGTGATCATCAATGTAACCCTGAACCATGTGATCATCAATCTAACGGTGAACAAGGTGATCATCAATATAACCCTTAAACAGGTGATCATCAGTCTAACCCTGAACCAGGTGATCATCAGTCCAATCCTGAACCATGTGATCATCAATCCAACCCTGGACCATGTTATCATCAATCCAACCCTGAACCATGTGATCATCAATGTAACCGTGAACCAGGTGATCATCTATATAACCCTTAACTAGGTGATCATGAGTCTAACCCTGAACCATATGATCATCAATCCAACCCTGAACCATTTGATCATCAATGTAACCGTCAACCAGGTGATCATTAGTCTAACCCTGAACCATATGATCATCAATCCAACCCTGAACCATGTGATCATCAATGTAACCCTGAACCAGGTGATCATTTGTCTAATCCTGAACCATGTGATCATCAATGTAACCGTCAACCAGGTGATCATCAATATAACCCTTAACCAGGTGATCATGAGTCTAACCCTGAACCATATGATCATCAATCCAACCCTGAACCATGTGATCATCAATGTAACCGTGAACCAGGTGATCATCTATATAACCCTTAACCAGGTGATCATGAGTCTAACCCTGAACCATATGATCATCAATCCAACCCTGAACCATTTGATCATCAATGTAACCGTCAACCAGGTGATCATGAGTCTAACCCTGAACCATGTGATCATCAGGCGAATCCTGAACCATGTGATCATCAATTTAACCCTGAACCATGTGATCATCAATCTAACCGTGAACAAGGTGATCATCAATATAACCCTTAAACAGGAGATCATCAGTCTAACCCTGAACCAGGTGATCATCAGTCCTATCCTGAACCATCTGATCATCAATCCAACCCTGAACCATGTGATCATCAATCTAACCGTGAACCAGGTGATCATCAATATAACCCTTAACGAGGTGATCATCAGGCTAACCCTGAACCAGGTGATCATCAGTCTAATCCTGAACCATGTGATCATCAATCCAACCCTGAACCATGTGATCATCAATGTAACCGTCAATCAGGTGATCATCAATATAACCCTTAACCAAATGATCATGAGTCTAACCCTTAACCATATGATCATCAATCCAACCCTGAACCATGTGATCATCAATGTAACCGTGAACCAGGTGATTCTCAGTCTAATCTTGAACCATATGATCATCAATCCAACCCTGAACCATGTGATCATCAATCTAACCGTGAACCAGGTGATCATCAATATAACCCTTAACCAGGTGGTCATCAGTCTAATCCTGAACCATGTGATCATCAGGCAAATCCTGAACCATGTGATCATCAATGTAACCCTGAACCATGTGATCATCAATCTAACCGTGAACAAGGTGATCATCAATATAACCCTTAAAAAGGTGATCATCAGTCTAACCCTGAACCAGGTGATCATCAGTCCAATCCTGAACCATGTGATCATCAATCCAACCCTGAACCATGTGATCATCAATCTAACCGTGAACCAGGTGATCATCAATATAACCCTTAACGAGGTGATCATCAGGCTAACCCTGAACCAGGTGATCATCAGTCTAATCCTGAACCATGTGATCATCAATCCAACCCTGAACCATGTGATCATCAATCTAAACGTGAACCAGGTGATCATCAATATAATCCTTAACGAGGTGATCATCAGGCTAACCCTGAACCAGGTAATCAACAGTCTAATGTTGAACAATGTGATCATCAATCCAACCCTGAACCATGTGATCATCAATGTAACCATGAACCAGGTGATCATCAATATAACCCTTAACCAGGTGATCATGAGTCTAACCCTGAACCATATGATCAATAATCCAACCCTGAACCATGTGATCATCAACCTACCCGTGAACCAGGTGATAATCAATCTAACGTTGAACCAGGTGATCATCAGTCTAACCTCAATCTAACCCTGAACCATGTGATCATCTATCTAGTCCTGGACCATGTGATCATCAATCTAACCGTGAACAAAGTGATCATCAATGTAACCCTTAAACAGGTGATCATCAGTCTAACCCTGAACCAGGTGATCATCAGTCCAATCCTGAACCATGTGATCATCAATCCAACCCTGGACCATGTGATCATCAGTGCAATCCTGAACCATGTGATCATCAATCCAACCCTGGACCATGTGATCATCAATGTAACCGTGAACCATGTGATCATCAATGTAACCGTGAACCAGGTGATAATCAATATAACCCTTAACCAGGTGATCATCAGTCTAACCCTGAACCAGGTGATCATCAGTCTAATCCTGAACCATGTGATCATCAATCCAACCCTGGACCATGTGATCATCAATCAAACCCTGAACCATGTGATTATCAATCTAACCGTGAACAAGGTGATCATCAATAAAACCCTTAAACAGGTGATCATCAGTCTAACCCTAAACTAGGTGATCATCAATCCAATCCTGAACCATGTGATCATTAATCCAACCCAGAACCATTTGATCGTCAATCTAACCCTGAACCATGTGATCATCAATCTAACCATGAACCAGGTGAACATCAGTCTAACCCTGAACCAGGTGATCATCAGTCCAATCCTGAACCATGTGATCATCAATCCAACCCTGGACCATTTGATCATCAGTCTAATCCCGAACCATGTGATCATGAGGCAAATCCTGAACCATGTGATCATCAATGTAACCCTGAACCATGTGATCATCAATCTAACCGTGAACAAGGTGATCATCAATATAACCCTTAAACAGGTGATCATCAGTCTAACCCTGAACCAGGTGATCATCAGTCCAATCCTGAACCATGTGATCATCAATCCAACCCTGAACCATGTGATCATCAATCTAACCCTGAACCAGGTGATCATCAGTCTAACCCTGAACCATGTGATCATCAATCCAACCCTGAACCATGTGATCATCAATCTAACCGTGAACCAGGTGATCATCAATATAACCCTTAACGAGGTGATCATCAGGCTAACCCTAAACCAGCTGATCATCAGTTTAATCCTGAACCATGTGATCATCAATCCAACCCTGAACGATGTGATCATCAATGTAACCCTGAACCATGTGATCATCAATGTAACCCTGAACCATGTGATCATCAATCTAACCGTGAACAAGGTGATCATCAATATAACCCTTAAACAGGAGATCATCAGTCTAACCCTGAACCAGGTGATCATCAGTCCAATCCTGAACCATGTGATCATCAATCCAACCCTGGACCATGTGATCATCAGTGCAATCCTGAACCATGTGATCATCAATCCAACCCTGGACCATGTGATCATCAATGCAACCGTGAACCATGTGATCATCAATGTAACCGTGAACCAGTTGATAATCAATATAACCCTTAACCAGGTGATCATCAGTCTAACCCTGAACCAGGTGATCATCAGTCTAATCCTGAACCATGTGATCATCAATCCAACCCTGGACCATGTTATCATCAATCTAACCCTGAACCATGTGATCATCAATCTAATCCTGGACCATGTGATTATCAATCTAACCATGAACAAGGTGATCATCAATAAAACCCTTAAACAGGTGATCATCAGTCTAACCCTAAACTAGGTGATCATCAATCCAATCCTGAACCATGTGATCATTAATCCAACCCAGAACCATTTGATCGTCAATCTAACCCTGAACCATGTGATCATCAATCTAACCATGAACCAGGTGAACATCAGTCTAACCCTGAACCATGTGATCATCAATCTAATCCTGGACCATGTGATTATCAATCTAACCGTGAACAAAGTTATCATCAATGTAACCCTTAAACAAGTGATCATCAGTCTAACCCTGAACCAGGTGATCATCAGTCCAATCCTGAACCATGTGATCATCAATCCAACCCTGGACCATTTGATCATCAGTCTAATCCTGAACCATGTGATCATGAGGCAAATCCTGAACCATGTGATCATCAATGTAACCCTGAACCATGTGATCATCAATCTAACCGTGAACAAGGTGATCATCAATATAACCCTTAAACAGGTGATCATCAGTCTAACCCTGAACCAGGTGATCATCAGTCCAATCCTGAACCATGTGATCATCAATCCAACCCTGAACCATGTGATCATCAATCTAACCCTGAACCAGGTGATCATCAGTCTAACCCTGAACCATGTGATCATCAATCCAACCCTGAACCATGTGATCATCAATCTAACCGTGAACCAGGTGATCATCAATATAACCCTTAACGAGGTGATCATCAGGCTAACCCTAAACCAGGTGATCATCAGTTTAATCATGAACCATGTGATCATCAATCCAACCCTGAACTATGTGATCATCAATGTAACCCTGAACCATGTGATCATCAATGTAACCCTGAACCATGTGATCATCAATCTAACCGTGAACAAGGTGATCATCAATATAACCCTTAAACAGGAGATCATTAGTCTAACCCTTAACCAGGTGATCATCAGTCTTAATCAGTTCTTAATTTCCCTTCGGGGATCAAACCAGTATATAAAATTAAAAATTAAAAATTAAAAAAAACCAGGTGATCATCAATATAACCCTTAACGAGGTGATCATCAGGCTAACCCTTAACCAGGTGATCATCAGTCTAATCCTGAACCATGTGATCATCAATCCAACCCTGAACCAGGTGATAATCAATCTAACCATGAACCAGGTGATAATCAATGTAACCATGAACCACGTGATCATCAATCCAACCCTGAACCATGTGATCATCAATCTAACCCTGAACCAGGTGATCATCAGTCTAACCCTGAACCATGTGATCATCAATCCAACCCTGAACCATGTGATCATCAATCCAACCCTGAATAATGTGATCATCAGTCTAACCCTGAACCATGTGATCATCAATCCAACCCTGGACCATGTGATCATCAATCTAACCGTGAACAAGGTGATCATCAATATAACCCTTAACCAGGTGATCATGAGTCTAACCCTGAACCATATGATCATCAATCCAAACCTGAACCATGTGATCATCAATGTAACCGTCAACCAGGTGATCATCAATATAACCCTTAACCAGGTGATCATGAGTCTAACCCTGAACCATATGATCATCAATCCAACCCTGAACCATGTGATCATCAATGTAACCGTGAACCAGGTGATCATCTATATAACCTTTAACCAGGTGATCATGAGTCTAACCCTGAACCATATGATCATCAATCCAAGACTGAACCATGTGATCATCAATTTAACCGTGAACCAGGTGATCATCAATCTAACCTTGAACCAGGTGATTCTCAGTCTAATCTTGAACCATATGATCATCAATCCAACCCTGAACCATGTGATCATCAATCTAACCGTAAACCAGGTGATCATCAATATTACCCTTAACCAGGTGATCATCAGTCTAATCCTGAACCATGTGATCATCAGGCAAATCCTGAACCATGTGATCATCAATGTAACCCTGAACCATGTGATCATCAATCTAACCGTGAACAAGGTGATCATCAATATAACCCTTAAACAGGTGATCATCAGTCTAACCCTGAACCAGGTGATCATCAGTCCAATCCTGAACCATGTCATCATCAATCCAACCCTGAACCATGTGATCATCAATCTAACCGTGAACCAGGTGATCATCAGGCTAACCCTGAACCAGGTGATCATTTGTCTAATCCTGAACCATGTGATCATCAATGTAACCGTCAACCAGGTGATCATCAATCTAACCGTGAACAAGGTGATCATCAATATAACCCTTAAACAGGAGATCATCAGTCTAAACCTGAACCAGGTGATCATCAGTCCAATCCTGAACCATGTGATCAGCAATCCAACCCTGAACCATGTGATCATCAATCTAACCGTGAACCAGGTGATCATCAATATAACCCTTAACGAGGTGATCATCAGGCTAACCCTTAACCAGGTGATCATCAGTCTAATCCTGAACCATGTGATCATCAATCCAACCCTGAACCAGGTGATAATCAATCTAACCATGAACCAGGTGATAATCAATGTAACCATGAACCACGTGATCATCAATCCAACCCTGAACCATGTGATCATCAATCTAACCCTGAACCAGGTGATCATCAGTCTAACCCTGAACCATGTGATCATCAATCCAACCCTGAACCATGTGATCATCAATCCAACAATGAATAATGTGATCATCAGTCTAACCCTGAACCATGTGATCATCAATCCAACCCTGGACCATGTGATCATCAATCTAACCGTGAACAAGGTGATCATCAATATAACCCTTAACCAGGTGATCATGAGTCTAACCCTGAACCATATGATCATCAATCCAAACCTGAACCATGTGATCATCAATGTAACCGTCAACCAGGTGATCATCAATATAACCCTTAACCAGGTGATCATGAGTCTAACCCTGAACCATATGATCATCAATCCAACCCTGAACCATGTGATCATCAATGTAACCGTGAACCAGGTGATCATCTATATAACCTTTAACCAGGTGATCATGAGTCTAACCCTGAACCATATGATCATCAATCCAAGACTGAACCATGTGATCATCAATTTAACCGTGAACCAGGTGATCATCAATCTAACCTTGAACCAGGTGATTCTCAGTCTAATCTTGAACCATATGATCATCAATCCAACCCTGAACCATGTGATCATCAATCTAACCGTAAACCAGGTGATCATCAATATTACCCTTAACCAGGTGATCATCAGTCTAATCCTGAACCATGTGATCATCAGGCAAATCCTGAACCATGTGATCATCAATGTAACCCTGAACCATGTGATCATCAATCTAACCGTGAACAAGGTGATCATCAATATAACCCTTAAACAGGTGATCATCAGTCTAACCCTGAACCAGGTGATCATCAGTCCAATCCTGAACCATGTCATCATCAATCCAACCCTGAACCATGTGATCATCAATCTAACCGTGAACCAGGTGATCATCAGGCTAACCCTGAACCAGGTGATCATTTGTCTAATCCTGAACCATGTGATCATCAATGTAACCGTCAACCAGGTGATCATCAATATAACCCTTAACCAGGTGATCATGAGTCTAACCCTGAACCATGTGATCTTCAATCCAACCCTGAACCATGTGATCATCAATGTAACCGTGAACCAGGTGATCATCAATGTAACCCTTAACCAGGTGATCATGAGTCTAACCCTGAACCATATGATCATCAATGCAACCCTGAACCATTTGATCATCAATGTAACCGTCAACCAGGTGATCATGAGTCTAACCCTGAACCATATGATCATCAATCCAACCCTGAACCATGTGATCATCAATGTAACCCTGAACCAGGTGATCATTTGTCTAATCCTGAACCATGTGATCATCAATGTAACCGTCAACCAGGTGATCATCAATATAACCCTTAACCAGGTGATCATGAGTCTAACCCTGAACCATGAGATCTTCAATCCAACCCTGAACCATGTGATCATCAATGTAACCGTGAACCAGGTGATCATCAATGTAACCCTTAACCAGGTGATCATGAGTCTAACCCTGAACCATATGATCATCAATCCAACCCTGAACCATTTGATCATCAATGTAACCGTCAACCAGGTGATCATGAGTCTAACCCTGAACCATATGATCATCAATCCAACCCTGAACCATGTGATCATCAATGTAACCCTGAACCAGGTGATCATTTGTCTAATCCTGAACCATGTGATCATCAATGTAACCGTCAACCAGGTGATCATCAATATAACCCTTAACCAGGTGATCATGAGTCTAACCCTGAACCATGTGATCTTCAATCCAACCCTGAACCATGTGATCATCAATGTAACCGTGAACCAGGTGATCATCAATGTAACCCTTAACCAGGTGATCATGAGTCTAACCCTGAACCATATGATCATCAATCCAACCCTGAACCATTTGATCATCAATATAACCCTTAACCAGGTGATCATCAGGCGAATCCTGAACCATTTGATCATCAATGTAACCGTCAAGCAGGTGATCATGAGTCTAACCCTGAACCATATGATCATCAATCCAACCCTGAACCATGTGATCATCAGGCGAATCCTGAACCACGTGATCATCAATGTAACCCTGAACCATGTGATCATCAATCTAACCGTGAACCAGGTGATCATCAATATAACCCTTAAACAGGAGATCATCAGTCTAACCCTGAACCAGGTGATCATCTGTCCTATCCTGAACCATGTGATCATCAATCCAACCCTGAACCATGTGATCATCAATCTAACCGTGAACCAGGTGATCATCAATATAACCCTTAACGAGGTGATCATCAGGCTAACCCTGAACCAGGTGATCATCAGTCTAATCCTGAACCATGTGATCATCAATCCAACCCTGAACCATGTGATCATCAATGTAACCGTCAACCAGGTGATCAGGCTAACCCTGAACCAGGTGATCAACAGTCTAATCTTGAACAATGTGATCATCAATCCAACCCTGAACCATGTGATCATCAATGTAACCATGAACCAGGTGATCATGAGTCTAACCGTGAACCATATGATCAATAATCCAACCCTGAACGATGTGATCATCAATCTAACCGTCAACCAGGTGATAATCAATCTAACGTTGAACCAGGTGATCATCAGTCTAACCTCAATCTAACCCTGAACCATGTGATCATCAATCTAGTCCTGGACCATGTGATCATCAATCTAACCGTGAACAAAGTGATCATCAATGTAAGCCTTAAACAGGTGATCATCAGTCTAACCCAGAACCAGGTGATCATCAGTCCAATCCTGAACCATGTGATCATCAATCCAACCCTGGACCATGTGATCATCAGTGCAATCCTGAACCAGGTGTTCATCAGTCTAACCCTGAACCAGGTGATCATCAGTCTAACCCTGAACCATGTGATCATCAATCCAACCCTGGGCCATGTGATCATCAATCTAACCGTGAACAAGGTGATCATCAATATAACCCTTAAACAGGTGATCATCAGTCAAACCCTGAACCATGTGATCATCAATCCAACCCTGAACCATGTGATCATCAATCTAACCCTGAACCAGGTGATCATCAGTCTAACCCTGAACCATGTGATCATCAATCGACCATGAACAATTTGATCATCAGTCTAACCCTGAACCATGTGATCATCAATCCAACCCTGGACCACGTGTACATCAATCTAACCGTGAACAAGGTGATCATCAATATAACCCTTAAACAGGTGATCATCAGTCCAATCCTGAACCATGTGATCATCAGTCCAATCCTGAACCATGTGATCTTCAATCTAATCGTGAACCAGGTGATCATCAATATAACCCTTAACGAAGTGATCATCAGGCTAACCCTGAACCAGGTGATCATCAGTCTAATCCTGAACCATGTGATCATCAATCCAACCCTGAACCATGTAATCATCAATGTAACCGTCAACCAGGTGATCATCAATATAACCCTTAACCAGGTGATCATGAGTTTAACCCTGAACTATATGATCATCAATCCAACCCTGAACCATGTGATCATCAATGTAACCGTGAACCAGGTGATCATCAATATAACCCTTAACGACGTGATCATCAGGCAAATCCTGAACCATGTGATCATCAATCTAACCGTGAACCAGGTGATCATCAATATAACCCTTAACGAGGTGATCATCAGGCTAACCCTGAACCAGGTAATCAACAGTCTAATGTTGAACAATGTGATCATCAATCCAACCCTGAACCATGTGATCATCAATCTAACCGTGAACCAGGTGATCATAAGTCTAATCCTGAACCATGTGATCATCAATCCAACCCTGAACCATGTGATCATCAATCTGAACGTGAACCAGGTGATCATCAATATAATCCTTAACGAGGTGATCATCAGGCTAACCCTGAACCAGGTAATCAACAGTCTAATGTTGAACAATGTGATCATCAATCCAACCCTGAACCATGTGATCATCAATCTAACCGTGAACCAGGTGATCATCAATATAACCCTTAACGAGGTGATCATCAGGCTAACCCTAAACCAGGTGATCATCAGTTTAATCCTGAACCATGTGATCATCAATCCAACCCTGAACCATGTGATCATCAATGTAACCCTGAACCATGTGATCATCAATCTAGTCCTGGACCATGTGATCATCAATCTAACCGTGAACAAGGTGATCATCAATATAACCCTTAAACAGGAGATCATCAGTCTAACCCTGAACCAGGTGATCATCAGTCCAATCCTGAACCATGTGATCATCAATCCAACCCTGGACCATGTGATCATCAGTGCAATCCTGAACCATGTGATCATCAATCCAACCCTGGACCATGTGATCATCAGTGCAATCCTGAACCATGTGATCATCAATCCAACCCTGGACCATGTGATCATCAATCCAACCCTGGACCATGTGATCATCAATGTAACCGTGAACCATGTGATCATCAGTCTAACCCTGAACCAGGTGATCTTCTTCTTTTCCTTTCGGCTTTTCCCTTCAGGGGTCGCCACAGCGAATCAATTTCCTCCATCTAGCCCTGTCCTTTGAATCCTCTTCTCTCACACCAACTACCTTCATGTCCTCTTTCACTACATCCATAAACCTCCTCTTTGGTCTTCCTCTAGGCCTCCTGCCTGGCAGTTCAAAACTCAGCATCCTTCTACCAATATATTCCCTATCTCTCCTCTGGACATGTCCAAACCATCTCAGTCTGGCCTCTCTGACTTTATCTCCAAGACCTCTAACATGTGCTGTCCCTCTGATGTACTCATTCCTGATCCTATCCTTCCTGGTCACTCCCAGAGAGAACCTCAGCATCTTCATCTCTGCTACCTCCAGCTCTTTCTCCTGTCTTTTCTTCAGTGACACTGTCTCTAGACCAAACAACATCGCTGGTCTCACCACAATTTTGTACACCTTTCCTTTCATTTTAGCTGAAACTCTTCTATCACACATCACACCTGACACTTTCCTCCACCCGTTCCATCCTGCCTGGACACGCTTCTTCACCTCTTTTCCACACTCTCCATTGCTCTGGACTGTTGAGCCTAAGTACTTAAAATCCTCCACCTTCTTGATCTCTTCTCCCTCTAACCTCACTATTCCACTTGGGTCCCTCTCATTCACACACATGTACTCTGTCTTACTGCGGCTAACCTTCATTCCTCTCCTTTCCAGGACAAACCTCCACCTCTCTAGCTTCTCCTCCACCTGTTCCCTGCTCTCACTACAGATCACAATGTCATCTGCAAACATCATAGTCCATGGAGATTCCTGTCTAACCTCGTCTGTCAGCCTGTCCATCACCATGGCAAACAAGAAGGGGCTCACAGCTGATCCCTGATGCAGTCCCACCTCCACCTTGAACTCCTCTGTCACACCTACAGCACACCTCACCACTGTCTTACAGTCTTCATACATGTCCTGCACCATTCTAACATACTTCTCTGCCACTCCAGACTTCCTCATACAATACCACAGTTCCTCTCTGGGCACCCTGTCATAAGCTTTCTCCAGATCTACAAAAACACAATGCAGCTCCCTCTGGCCTTCTCTGTACTTCTCTATCAACATCCTCAAAGCAAATACTGCATCTGTAGTACTCTTTTTTGGCATGAAACCATACTGCTGCTCACAAATGTTCACTTCTGCCCTTAGTCTAGCTTCCACTACTCTCTCCCATTACTTCATTGTATGGCTCATCAGCTTTATTCCTCTGTAGTTGCCACAACTCTGCACATCTCCCTTGTTCTTAAAAATGGGCACCAGCACACTTCTCCTCCATTCCTCAGGCATCTTCTCACTATCTAAGATCCTGTTGAACAACCCAGTCAGAAACTCTACCGCCACCTCTCCTAGACACTTCCATACCTCTACAGGTATATCATCAGGACCGACTGCCTTTCCACTCTTCATCCTCTTCAATGCCCTCCTCACTTCATCCTGACTAATCTTTGCTACTTCCTGGTCCACAACAGTAACCTCTTCTAGTCTTTGTTCCCTCTCATTTTCCACGTTCATCAACTCTTCAAAGTACTCTTTCCATCTTCCCATCACACTACTGGCACCTGTCAATAGACTTCCATCCCTATCCTTAATCACCCTAACCTGCTGCACGTCCTTCCCATCTCTGTCTCTCTGTCTTGCCAACCGGTATAGATCAGTCTCTCCCTCCTTACTGTCCAACCTAGCATACAAGTCATCATAAGCTTCTTGTTTGGCCTTTGCTACCTCTACCTTCACCTTACGCTGCATCTCCCTGTACTCCTGTCTACTCTCCTCAGTCCTCTCAGTGTCCCACTTCCTCTTGGCTAACCTCTTTCTCTGTATACACTCCTGTACCTCCTCATTCCACCACCAAGTCTCCTTATCTACTTTCCTTCCAGATGACACACCAAGTACTCTCCTACCTGTCTCCCTGATCACATTAGCTGTAGTTGTCCAGTCATCTGGAAGCACCTCCTGACCACCCAGAGCCTGTCTTAACTCCTTCCTAAAAGTCATGCAACACTCTTCCTTTTTCAGCTTCCACCATTTCGTCTTCTGCTCTGCCTTTGCCCTCTTCATCTTCCTCACCACCAGAGTCATCCTACACACCACCATCCTATGCTGTTTGGCTACACTCTCACCTACCACTACTTTGCAGTCACTGATCTCTTTCAGGTTACACCGTCTACACAAGATGTAGTCTACCTGTGTGCTCCTACCGCCACTCTTATAAGTCACTCTATGTTCCTGCCTCTTCTGGAAGAAAGTATTCACTACAGCCATTTCCATCCTTTTTGCAAAGTCAACTACCATCTGTCCTTCTGCGTTCCTCTCCTGGATACCAAACCTGCCCATCACCTCCTCATCACCTCTGTTTCCTGCACCAACATGTCCATTGAAGTCTGCTCCAATGACAACTCTCTCACTTCTAGGCATGCTCTGCATCACTTCATCAAGGTCCGACCAGAATTTCTCCTTCTCCTCCAGCTCACATCCTACCTGTGGAGCATACCCGCTAACAACATTGAACATCACACCTTCTATTTCTAGCTTCAGACTCATCACTCTATCCGACACTCTTTTTACCTCCAGGACATTCCTAACAAACTCCTCCTTCAAGATAATTCCTACTCCGTTTCTCTTCCCATCTACACCATGATAGAACAACTTGAACCCTGCTCCTAAACTTCTAGCCTTGCTACCTTTCCACCTGGTCTCCTGGACACACAGTATGTCTACCTTCCTCCTCTGCATCATGTCAACCAACTCTCTACCTTTTCCTGTCATAGTTCCAACATTCAACGTCCCTACTCTTAGTCCTATACTCTTGGTGTTCCTCTTCTCTTTCTTCGTGCGAACGCACTTTCCTCCTCTCCTTCTTCGACCACCCTGAACCAGGTGATCATCAGTCTAATCCTGAACCATGTGATCATCAATCCAACCCTGGACCATGTTATCATCAATCTAACCCTGAACCATGTGATCATCAATCTAATCCTGGACCATGTGATTATCAATCTAACCGTGAACAAGGTGATCATCAATAAAACCCTTAAACAGTTGATCATCAGTCTAACCCTAAACTAGGTGATCATCAATCCAATCCTGAACCATGTGATCATTAATCCAACCCAGAACCATTTGATCGTCAATCTAACCCTGAACCATGTGATCATCAATCTAACCATGAACCATGTGATCATGAGGCAAATCCTGAACCATGTGATCATCAATGTAACCCTGAACCATGTGATCATCAATCTAACCGTGAACAAGGTGATCATCAATATAACCCTTAAACAGGTGATCATCAGTCTAACCCTGAACCAGGTGATCATCAGTCCAATCCTGAACCATGTGATCATCAATCCAACCCTGAACCATGTGATCATCAATCTAACCCTGAACCAGGTGATCATCAGTCTAACCCTGAACCATGTGATCATCAATCCAACCCTGAACCATGTGATCATCAATCTAACCGTGAACCAGGTGATCATCAATATAACCCTTAACGAGGTGATCATCAGGCTAACCCTAAACCAGGTGATCATCAGTTTAATCCTGAACCATGTGATCATCAATCCAACCCTGAACCATGTGATCATCAATGTAACCCTGAACCATGTGATCATCAATGTAACCCTGAACCATGTGATCATCAATCTAACCGTGAACCAGGTGATCATCAATATAACCCTTAACGAGGTGATCATCAGGCTAACCCTTAACCAGGTGATCATCAGTCTAATCCTGAACCATGTGATCATCAATCCAACCCTGAACCAGGTGATAATCAATCTAACCATGAACCAGGTGATCATCAGTCCAATCCCGAACCATGTGATCAGCAATCCAACCCTGAACCATGTGATCATCAATCTAACCGTGAACCAGGTGATCATCAATATAACCCTTAACGAGGTGATCATCAGGCTAACCCTTAACCAGGTGATCATCAGTCTAATCCTGAACCATGTGATCATCAATCCAACCCTGAACCAGGTGATAATCAATCTAACCATGAACAAGGTGATAATCAATGTAACCATGAACCACGTGATCATCAATCCAACCCTGAACCATGTGATCATCAATGTAACCGTCAACCAGGTGATCATCAATATAACCCTTAACCAGGTGATCATGAGTCTAACCCTGAACCATATGATCATCAATCCAACCCTGAACCATGTGATCATCAATGTAACCGTGAACCAGGTGATCATCTATATAACCCTTAACCAGGTGATCATCAGTCTAATCCTGAACCATATGATCATCAATCCAACCCTGAACCATGTGATCATCAATCTAACCGTAAACCAGGTGATCATCAATATTACCCTTAACCAGGTGATCATCAGTCTAATCCTGAACCATGTGATCATCAGGCAAATCCTGAACCATGTGATCATCAATGTAACCCTGAACCATGTGATCATCAATCTAACCGTGAACAAGGTGATCATCAATATAACCCTTAAACAGGTGATTATCAGTCTAACCCTGAACCAGGTGATCATCAATCCAACCCTGAACCATGTGATCATCAATCTAACCGTGAACCAGGTGATCATCAGGCTAACCCTGAACCAGGTGATCATTTGTCTAATCCTGAACCATGTGATCATCAATGTAACCGTCAACCAGGTGATCATCAATATAACCCTTAACCAGGTGATCATGAGTCTAACCCTGAACCATGTGATCTTCAATCCAACCCTGAACCATGTGATCATCAATGTAACCGTGAACCAGGTGATCATCAATGTAACCCTTAACCAGGTGATCATGAGTCTAACCCTGAACCATATGATCATCAATCCAACCCTGAACCATTTGATCATCAATGTAACCGTCAACCAGGTGATCATGAGTCTAACCCTGAACCATATGATCATCAATCCAACCCTGAACCATGTGATCATCAATGTAACCCTGAACCAGGTGATCATTTGTCTAATCCTGAACCATGTGATCATCAATGTAACCGTCAACCAGGTGATCATCAATATAACCCTTAACCAGGTGATCATGAGTCTTACCCTGAACCATATGATCATCAATCCAACCCTGAACCATGTGATCATCAATGTGACCGTGAACCAGGTGATCATCTATATAACCCTTAACCAGGTGATCATCAGTCCAATCCCGAACCATTTGATCATCAATGTAACCGTCAAGCAGGTGATCATGAGTCTAACCCTGAACCATATGATCATCAATCCAACCCTGAACCATGTGATCATCAGGCGAATCCTGAACCATGTGATCATCAATGTAACCCTGAACCATGTGATCATCAATCTAACCGTGAACCAGGTGATCATCAATATAACCCTTAAACAGGAGATCATCAGTCTAACCCTGAACCAGGTGATCATCAGTCCTATCCTGAACCATGTGATCATCAATCCAACCCTGGACCATTTGATCATCAGTCTAATCCTGAACCATGTGATCATGAGGCAAATCCTGAACCATGTGATCATCAATGTAACCCTGAACCATGTGATCATCAATCTAACCGTGAACAAGGTGATCATCAATATAACCCTTAAACAGGTGATCATCAGTCTAACCCTGAACCAGGTGATCATCAGTCCAATCCTGAACCATGTGATCATCAATCCAACCCTGAACCATGTGATCATCAATCTAACCCTGAACCAGGTGATCATCAGTCTAACCCTGAACCATGTGATCATCAATCCAACCCTGAACCATGTGATCATCAATCTAACCGTGAACCAGGTGATCATCAATATAACCCTTAACGAGGTGATCATCAGGCTAACCCTAAACCAGGTGATCATCAGTTTAATCCTGAACCATGTGATCATCAATCCAACCCTGAACCATGTGATCATCAATGTAACCCTGAACCATGTGATCATCAATGTAACCCTGAACCATGTGATCATCAATCTAACCGTGAACCAGGTGATCATCAATATAACCCTTAACGAGGTGATCATCAGGCTAACCCTTAACCAGGTGATCATCAGTCTAATCCTGAACCATGTGATCATCAATCCAACCCTGAACCAGGTGATAATCAATCTAACCATGAACCAGGTGATCATCAGTCCAATCCCGAACCATGTGATCAGCAATCCAACCCTGAACCATGTGATCATCAATCTAACCGTGAACCAGGTGATCATCAATATAACCCTTAACGAGGTGATCATCAGGCTAACCCTTAACCAGGTGATCATCAGTCTAATCCTGAACCATGTGATCATCAATCCAACCCTGAACCAGGTGATAATCAATCTAACCATGAACAAGGTGATAATCAATGTAACCATGAACCACGTGATCATCAATCCAACCCTGAACCATGTGATCATCAATGTAACCGTCAACCAGGTGATCATCAATATAACCCTTAACCAGGTGATCATGAGTCTAACCCTGAACCATATGATCATCAATCCAACCCTGAACCATGTGATCATCAATGTAACCGTGAACCAGGTGATCATCTATATAACCCTTAACCAGGTGATCATCAGTCTAATCCTGAACCATATGATCATCAATCCAACCCTGAACCATGTGATCATCAATCTAACCGTAAACCAGGTGATCATCAATATTACCCTTAACCAGGTGATCATCAGTCTAATCCTGAACCATGTGATCATCAGGCAAATCCTGAACCATGTGATCATCAATGTAACCCTGAACCATGTGATCATCAATCTAACCGTGAACAAGGTGATCATCAATATAACCCTTAAACAGGTGATTATCAGTCTAACCCTGAACCAGGTGATCATCAGTCCAATCCTGAACCATGTCATCATCAATCCAACCCTGAACCATGTGATCATCAATCTAACCGTGAACCAGGTGATCATCAGGCTAACCCTGAACCAGGTGATCATTTGTCTAATCCTGAACCATGTGATTATCAATGTAACCGTCAACCAGGTGATCATCAATATAACCCTTAACCAGGTGATCATGAGTCTAACCCTGAACCATGTGATCTTCAATCCAACCCTGAACCATGTGATCATCAATGTAACCGTGAACCAGGTGATCATCAATGTAACCCTTAACCAGGTGATCATGAGTCTAACCCTGAACCATATGATCATCGATCCAACCCTGAACCATTTGATAATCAATGTAACCGTCAACCAGGTGATCATGAGTCTAACCCTGAACCATATGATCATCAATCCAACCCTGAACCATGTGATCATCAATGTAACCCTGAACCAGGTGATCATTTGTCTAATCCTGAACCATGTGATCATCAATGTAACCGTCAACCAGGTGATCATCAATATAACCCTTAACCAGGTGATCATGAGTCTTACCCTGAACCATATGATCATCAATCCAACCCTGAACCATGTGATCATCAATGTGACCGTGAACCAGGTGATCATCTATATAACCCTTAACCAGGTGATCATCAGTCCAATCCCGAACCATGTGATCATCAATCCAACCCTGAACCATTTGATCATCAATGTAACCGTCAAGCAGGTGATCATGAGTCTAACCCTGAACCATATGATCATCAATCCAACCCTGAACCATGTGATCATCAGGCGAATCCTGAACCATGTGATCATCAATGTAACCCTGAACCATGTGATCATCAATCTAACCGTGAACCAGGTGATCATCAATATAACCCTTAAACAGGAGATCATCAGTCTAACCCTGAACCAGGTGATCATCAGTCCTATCCTGAACCATGTGATCATCAATCCAACCCTGAACCATGTGATCATCAATCTAACCGTGAACCAGGTGATCATCAATATAACCCTTAACGAGGTGATCATCAGGCTAACCCTGAACCAGGTGATCATCAGTCTAATCCTGAACCATGTGATCATCAATCCAACCCTGAACCATGTGATCATCAATGTAACCGTCAACCAGGTGATCATCAGGCTAACCCTGAACCAGGTGATCAACAGTCTAATCTTGAACAATGTGATCATCAATCCAACCCTGAACCATGTGATCATCAATGTAACCATGAACCAGGTGATCATGAGTCTAACCGTGAACCATATGATCAATAATCCAACCCTGAACCATTTGATCATCAATCTAACCGTCAACCAGGTGATAATCAATCTAACGTTGAACCAGGTGATCATCAGTCTAACCTCAATCTAACCCTGAACCATGTGATCATCAATCTAGTCCTGGACCATGTGATCATCAATCTAACCGTGAACAAAGTGATCATCAATGTAAGCCTTAAACAGGTGATCATCAGTCTAACCCAGAACCAGGTGATCATCAGTCCAATCCTGAACCATGTGATCATCAATCCAACCCTGGACCATGTGATCATCAGTGCAATCCTGAACCAGGTGTTCATCAGTCTAACCCTGAACCAGGTGATCATCAGTCTAACCCTGAACCATGTGATCATCAATCCAACCCTGGGCCATGTGATCATCAATCTAACCCTGAACCAGGTGATCATCAGTCTAACCCTGAACCATGTGATCATCAATCTAACCCTGAACCAGGTGATCATCAGTCTAACCCTGAACCATGTGATCATCAATCCAACCATGAACAATGTGATCATCAGTCTAACCCTGAACCATGTGATCATCAATCCAACCCTGGACCATGTGATCATCAATCTAACCGTGAACAAGGTGATCATCAATATAACCCTTAAACAGGTGATCATCAGTCTAACCCTGAACCAGGTGATCATCAGTCCAATCCTGAACCATGTGATCATCAATCCAACCCTGAACCATGTGATCATCAATCTAACCCTGAACCAGGTGATCATCAGTCTAACCCTGAACCATGTGATCATCAATCCAACCCTGAACCATGTGATCATCAATCTAACCGTGAACCAGGTGATCATCAATATAACCCTTAACGAGGTGATCATCAGGCTAACCCTAAACCAGGTGATCATCAGTTTAATCCTGAACCATGTGATCATCAATCCAACCCTGAACCATGTGATCATCAATGTAACCCTGAACCATGTGATCATCAATGTAACCCTGAACCATGTGATCATCAATCTAACCGTGAACCAGGTGATCATCAATATAACCCTTAACGAGGTGATCATCAGGCTAACCCTTAACCAGGTGATCATCAGTCTAATCCTGAACCATGTGATCATCAATCCAACCCTGAACCAGGTGATAATCAATCTAACCATGAACCAGGTGATCATCAGTCCAATCCCGAACCATGTGATCAGCAATCCAACCCTGAACCATGTGATCATCAATCTAACCGTGAACCAGGTGATCATCAATATAACCCTTAACGAGGTGATCATCAGGCTAACCCTTAACCAGGTGATCATCAGTCTAATCCTGAACCATGTGATCATCAATCCAACCCTGAAACATTTGATCATCAATGTAACCGTGAACCAGGTGATCATCTATATAACCCTTAACCAGGTGATCATCAGTCTAATCCTGAACCATGTGATCATCAATCCAACCCTGAACCATGTGATCATCAATGTAACCGTCAACCAGGTGATCATGAGTCTAACCCTGAACCATATGATCATCAATCCAACCCTGAACCATGTGATCATCAGGCAAATCCTGAACCATGTGATCATCAATGTAACCCTGAACCATGTGATCATCAGTCTAACCCTGAACCAGGTGATCATCAGTCCAATCCTGAACCATGTGATCATCAATCTAACCCTGGACCATGTGATCATCAGTGCAATCCTGAACCATGTGATCATCAATCCAACCCTGGACCATGTGATCATCAATGTAACCGTGAACCATGTGATCATCAATGTAACCGTGAACCAGGTGATCATCAGTCTAATCCTGAACCATGTGATCATCAATCCAACCCTGGACCATGTGATCATCAATCTAACCGTGAACAAGGTCATCATCAATATAACCCTTAAACAGGTGATCATCAGTCTAACCCTGAACCATATGATCATCAATCCAACCCTGAACCATGTGATCATCAGTCCAATCCTGAACCATGTCATCATCAATCCAACCCTGAACCATGTGATCATCAATCTAACCGTGAACCAGGTGATCATCAGGCTAACCCTGAACCAGGTGATCATTTGTCTAATCCTGAACCATGTGATCATCAATGTAACCGTCAACCAGGTGATCATCAATATAACCCTTAACCAGGTGATCATGAGTCTAACCCTGAACCATGTGATCTTCAATCCAACCCTGAACCATGTGATCATCAATGTAACCGTGAACCAGGTGATCATCAATGTAACCCTTAACCAGGTGATCATCAATCCAACCCTGAACCATTTGATCATCAATGTAACCGTCAACCAGGTGATCATGAGTCTAACCCTGAACCATATGATCATCAATCCAACCCTGAACCATGTGATCATCAATGTAACCCTGAACCAGGTGATCATTTGTCTAATCCTGAACCATGTGATCATCAATGTAACCGTCAACCAGGTGATCATCAATATAACCCTTAACCAGGTGATCATGAGTCTAACCCTGAACCATGTGATCTTCAATCCAACCCTGAACCATTTGATCATCAATGTAACCGTCAACCAGGTGATCATGAGTCTAACCCTGAACCATATGATCATCAATCCAACCCTGAACCATGTGATCATCAATGTAACCCTGAACCAGGTGATCATTTGTCTAATCCTGAACCATGTGATCATCAATGTAACCGTCAACCAGGTGATCATCAATATAACCCTTAACCAGGTAATCATGAGTCTTACCCTGAACCATATGATCATCAATCCAACCCTGAACCATGTGATCATCAATGTGACCGTGAACCAGGTGATCATCTATATAACCCTTAACCAGGTGATCATCAGTCCAATCCTGAACCATGTGATCATCAATCCAACCCTGAACCATTTGATCATCAATGTAACCGTCAAGCAGGTGATCATGAGTCTAACCCTGAACCATATGATCATCAATCCAACCCTGAACCATGTGATCATCAGGCGAATCCTGAACCATGTGATCAACAATGTAACCCTGAACCATGTGATCATCAATCTAACCGTGAACCAGGTGATCATCAATATAACCCTGAAACAGGAGATCATCAGTCTAACCCTTAACCAGGTGATCATCAGTCCTATCCTGAATAATGTGATCATCAATCCAACCCTGAACCATGTGATCATCAATCTAACCGTGAACCAGGTGATCATCAATATAACCCTTAACGAGGTGATCATCAGGCTAACCCTGAACCAGGTGATCATCAGTCTAATCCTGAACCATGTGATCATCAATCCAACCCTGAACCATGTGATCATCAATGTAACCGTCAACCAGGTGATCATCAGGCTAACCCTGAACCAGGTGATCAACAGTCTAATCTTGAACAATGTGATCATCAATCCAACCCTGAACCATGTGATCATCAATGTAACCATGAACCAGGTGATCATGAGTCTAACCGTGAACCATATGATCAATAATCCAACCCTGAACCATGTGATCATCAATCTAACCGTCAACCAGGTGATAATCTATCGTTGAACCAGGTGATCATCAGTCTAACCTCAATCTAACCCTGAACCATGTGATCATCAATCTAGTCCTGGACCATGTGATCATCAATCTAACCGTGAACAAAGTGATCATCAATGTAAGCCTTAAACAGGTGATCATCAGTCTAACCCTGAACCAGGTGATCATCAGTCCAATCCTGAACCATGTGATCATCAATCCAACCCTGGACCATGTGATCATCAGTGCAATCCTGAACCAGGTGTTCATCAGTCTAACCCTGAACCAGGTGATCATCAGTCTAACCCTGAACCATGTGATCATCAATCCAACCCTGGGCCATGTGATCATCAATCTAACCGTGAACAAGGTGATCATCAATATAACCCTTAAACAGGTGATCATCAGTCAAACCCTGAACCATGTGATCATCAATCCAACCCTGAACCATGTGATCATCAATCTAACCCTGAACCAGGTGATCATCAGTCTAACCCTGAACCATGTGATCATCAATCCAACCCTGGACCATGTGTTCATCAATCTAACCGTGAACAAGGTGATCATCAATATAACCCTTAAACAGGTGATCATCAGTCCAATCCTGAACCATGTGATCTTCAATCTAATCGTGAACCAGGTGATCATCAATATAACCCTTAACGAAGTGATCATCAGGCTAACCCTGAACCAGGTGATCATCAGTCTAATCCTGAACCATGTGATCATCAATCCAACCCTGAACCATGTAATCATCAATGTAACCGTCAACCAGGTGATCATCAATATAACCCTTAACCAGGTGATCATGAGTCTAACCCTGAACTATATGATCATCAATCCAACCCTGAACCATGTGATCATCAATGTAACCGTGAACCAGGTGATCATCTATATAACCCTTAACCAGGTGATCATGAGTCTAACCCTGAACCATATGATCATCAATCCAACCCTGAAACATTTGATCATCAATGTAACCGTGAACCAGGTGATCATCTATATAACCCTTAACCAGGTGATCATCAGTCTAATCCTGAACCTTGTGATCATCAATCCAACCCTGAACCATGTGATCATCAATGTAACCGTCAACCAGGTGATCATGAGTCTAACCCTGAACCATATGATCATCAATCCAACCCTGAACCATGTGATCATCAGGCAAATCCTGAACCATGTGATCATCAATGTAACCCTGAACCATGTGATCATCAGTCTAACCCTGAACCAGGTGATCATCAGTCCAATCCTGAACCATGTGATAATCAATCTAACCCTGGACCATGTGATCATCAGTGCAATCCTGAACCATGTGATCATCAATCCAACCCTGGACCATGTGATCATCAATGTAACCGTGAACCATGTGATCATCAATGTAACCGTGAACCAGGTGATCATCAGTGTAATCCTGAACCATGTGATCATCAATCCAACCCTGGACCATGTGATCATCAATCTAACCGTGAACAAGGTCATCATCAATATAACCCTTAAACAGGTGATCATCAGTCTAACCCTGAACCAGGTGATCATCAGTCCAATCCTGAACCATGTCATCATCAATCCAACCCTGAACCATGTGATTATCAATCTAACCGTGAACCAGGTGATCATCAGGCTAACCCTGAACCAGGTGATCATTTGTCTAATCCTGAACCATGTGATCATCAATGTAACCGTCAACCAGGTGATCATCAATATAACCCTTAACCAGGTGATCATGAGTCTAACCCTGAACCATGTGATCTTCAATCCAACCCTGAACCATGTGATCATCAATGTAACCGTGAACCAGGTGATCATCAATGTAACCCTTAACCAGGTGATCATGAGTCTAACCCTGAACCATATGATCATCAATCCAACCCTGAACCATTTGATCATCAATGTAACCGTCAACCAGGTGATCATGAGTCTAACCCTGAACCATATGATCATCAATCCAACCCTGAACCATGTGATCATCAATGTAACCCTGAACCAGGTGATCATTTGTCTAATCCTGAACCATGTGATCATCAATGTAACCGTGAACCAGGTGATCATCTATATAACCCTTAACCAGGTGATCATCAGTCTAATCCTGAACCTTGTGATCATCAATCCAACCCTGAACCATGTGATCATCAATGTAACCGTCAACCAGGTGATCATGAGTCTAACCCTGAACCATATGATCATCAATCCAACCCTGAACCATGTGATCATCAGGCAAATCCTGAACCATGTGATCATCAATGTAACCCTGAACCATGTGATCATCAGTCTAACCCTGAACCAGGTGATCATCAGTCCAATCCTGAACCATGTGATAATCAATCTAACCCTGGACCATGTGATCATCAGTGCAATCCTGAACCATGTGATCATCAATCCAACCCTGGACCATGTGATCATCAATGTAACCGTGAACCATGTGATCATCAATGTAACCGTGAACCAGGTGATCATCAGTCTAATCCTGAACCATGTGATCATCAATCCAACCCTGGACCATGTGATCATCAATCTAACCGTGAACAAGGTCATCATCAATATAACCCTTAAACAGGTGATCATCAGTCTAACCCTGAACCAGGTGATCATCAGTCCAATCCTGAACCATGTCATCATCAATCCAACCCTGAACCATGTGATCATCAATCTAACCGTGAACCAGGTGATCATCAGGCTAACCCTGAACCAGGTGATCATTTGTCTAATCCTGAACCATGTGATCATCAATGTAACCGTCAACCAGGTGATCATCAATATAACCCTTAACCAGGTGATCATGAGTCTAACCCTGAACCATGTGATCTTCAATCCAACCCTGAACCATGTGATCATCAATGTAACCGTGAACCAGGTGATCATCAATGTAACCCTTAACCAGGTGATCATGAGTCTAACCCTGAACCATAAGATCATCAATCCAACCCTGAACCATTTGATCATCAATGTAACCGTCAACCAGGTGATCATGAGTCTAACCCTGAACCATATGATCATCAATCCAACCCTGAACCATGTGATCATCAATGTAACCCTGAACCAGGTGATCATTTGTCTAATCCTGAACCATGTGATCATCAATGTAACCGTCAACCAGGTGATTATCAATATAACCCTTAACCAGGTGATCATGAGTCTTACCCTGAACCATATGATCATCAATCCAACCCTGAACCATGTGATCATCAATGTGACCGTGAACCAGGTGATCATCTATATAACCCTTAACCAGGTGATCATCAGTCCAATCCTGAACCATGTGATCATCAATCCAACCCTGAACCATTTGATCATCAATGTAACCGTCAAGCAGGTGATCATGAGTCTAACCCTGAACCATATGATCATCAATCCAACCCTGAACCATGTGATCATCAGGCGAATCCTGAACCATGTGATCATCAATGTAACCCTGAACCATGTGATCATCAATCTAACCGTGAACCAGGTGATCATCAATATAACCTTCAAACAGGAGATCATCAGTCTAACCCTGAACCAGGTGATCATCAGTCCTATCCTGAACCATGTGATCATCAATCCAACCCTGAACCATGTGATCATCAATCTAACCGTGAACCAGGTGATCATCAATATAACCCTTAACGAGGTGATCATCAGGCTAACCCTGAACCAGGTGATCATCAGTCTAATCCTGAACCATGTGATCATCAATCCAACCCTGAACCATGTGATCATCAATGTAACCGTCAACCAGGTGATCATCAGGCTAACCCTGAACCAGGTGATCAACAGTCTAATCTTGAACAATGTGATCATCAATCCAACCCTGAACCATGTGATCATCAATGTAACCATGAACCAGGTGTTCATGAGTCTAACCGTGAACCATATGATCAATAATCCAACCCTGAACCATGTGATCATCAATCTAACCGTCAACCAGGTGATAATCTATCGTTGAACCAGGTGATCATCAGTCTAACCTCAATCTAACCCTGAACCATGTGATCATCAATCTAGTCCTGGACCATGTGATCATCAATCTAACCGTGAACAAAGTGATCATCAATGTAAGCCTTAAACAGGTGATCATCAGTCTAACCCTGAACCAGGTGATCATCAGTCCAATCCTGAACCATGTGATCATCAATCCAACCCTGGACCATGTGATCATCAGTGCAATCCTGAACCAGGTGTTCATCAGTCTAACCCTGAACCAGGTGATCATCAGTCTAACCCTGAACCATGTGATCATCAATCCAACCCTGGGCCATGTGATCATCAATCTAACCGTGAACAAGGTGATCATCAATATAACCCTTAAACAGGTGATCATCAGTCAAACCCTGAACCATGTGATCATCAATCCAACCCTGAACCATGTGATCATCAATCTAACCCTGAACCAGGTGATCATCAGTCTAACCCTGAACCAGGTGATCATCAGACCTATCCTGAACCATGTCATCATCAATCCAACCCTGAACCAGGTGATCATCAATCTAACCGTGAACCAGGTGATCATCAATATAACCCTTAACGAGGTGATCATCAGGCTAACCCTGAACCAGGTGATCATCAGTCTAATCCTGAACCATGTGATCATCAATCCAACCCTGAACCATGTGATCATCAATGTAATCGTGAACCAGGTGATCATCAATATAACCCTTAACGAAGTGATCATCAGGCTAACCCTGAACCAGGTGATCATCAGTCTAATCCTGAACCATGTGATCATCAATCCAACCCTGGACCATGTGATCATCAATGTAACCGTGAACCATGTGATCATCAATGTAACCGTGAACCAGGTGATCATCAGTCTAATCCTGAACCATGTGATCATCAATCCAACCCTGGACCATGTGATCATCAATCTAACCGTGAACAAGGTCATCATCAATATAACCTTTAAACAGGTGATCATCAGTCAAACCCTGAAACAGGTGATCATCAGTCCAATCATGGACCATGTGATCATCAATCCAACCCTTAACCATTTGATCATCAATCTAACCGTGAAACAGGTGATAATCAATCTAATCCTTAACCAGGTGATCATGAGTCTAACCCTGAACCAGGTGATCATCAGTCTAATCCTGAACCATGTGATCATCAATCCAATCCTGGACCATGTGATCATCAATCCAACCCTGGACCATGTGATCATCAATCTAACCATGAACAAGGTGATCATCAATAAAACCCTTAAACAGGTGATCATCAGTCTAACCCTAAACTAGGTGATCATCAATCCAATCCTGAACCATGTGATCATTAATCCAACCCAGAACCATTTGATCGTCAATCTAACCCTGAACCATGTGATCATCAATCTAACCATGAACCAGGTGAACATCAGTCTAACCATGAACCAAGTGATCATCAATCTAATCCTGGACCATGTCATTATCAATCTAACCGTGAACAAAGTGATCATCAATGTAACCCTTAAACAGGTGATCATCAGTCTAACCCTGAACAAGGTGATCATCAGTCCAATCCTGAACCATGTTATCATCAATGTAACCCTGAACCATGTGATCATCAATCTAACCGTGAACAAGGTGATCATCAATATAACCCTTAAACAGGTGATCATCAGTCTAACCCTGAACCAGGTGATCATCAGTCCAATCATGAACCATGTGATCATCAATCCAACCCTGAACCATGTGATCATCAATCTAACCCTGAACCAGGTGATCATCAGTCTAACCCTGAACCATGTGATCATCAATCCAAACCTGAACTATATGATCATCAATCCAACCCTGAACCATGTGATCATCAATGTAACCGTGAACCAGGTGATCATCTATATAACCCTTAACCAGGTGATCATGAGTCTAACCTTGAACCATATGATCATCAATCCAACCCTGAAACATTTGATCATCAATGTAACCATGAACCAGATGATCATCAATATAACCCTTAACGAAGTGATCACCAGGCTAACCCTGAACCAGGTGATCATCACTCTAATCCTGAACCATGTCATCATCAATGTAACCGTCAACCAGGTGATCATGAGTCTAATCCTGAACCATATGATCATCAATCCAACCCTGAACCATGTGATCATCAGTGTAATCCTGGACCATGTGATCATCAATGTAACCGTGAACCATGTGATCATCAATGTAACCGTGAACCAGGTGATCATCAATATAATCCTTAACCAGGTGATCATCAGTCTAACCCTGAACCAGGTGATCATCAGTCTAATCCTGAACCATGTGATCATCAATCCAACCCTGGACCATGTGATCATCAATCCAACCCTGAACCATGTGTTATCAATGTAACCGTCAACCAGGTGATCATCAATATAACCCTTAACCAGGTGATCATGAGTCTAACCCTGAACCATATGATCATCAATCCAACCCTGAACCATGTGATCATCAATGTAACCGTCAACCAGGTGATCATCAATATAACCCTTAACCAGGTGATCATGAGTCTAACCCTGAACCATATGATCATCAATCCAACCCTGAACCATGTGATCATCAATGTAACTGTGAACCAGGTGATCATCTATATAACCCCTAACCAGGTGATCATGAGTCTAACCCTGAACCATATGATCATCAATGCAACCCTGAACCATGTGATCATCAATCTAACCGTGAACCAGGTGATCATCAATCTAACCTTGAACCAGGTGATTCTCAGTCTAATCTTGAACCATATGATCATCAATCCAACCCTGAACCATGTGATCATCAATATAACCGTGAACCAGGTGATCATCAATATAACCCTTAACCAGGTGATCATCAGTCTAATCCTGAACCAGGTGATCATCAGTCCAATCCTGAACCATGTGATCAGCAATCCAACCCTGAACCATGTGATCATCAATCTAACCGTGAACCAGGTGATCATCAATATAACCCTTAACGAGGTGATCATCAGGCTAACCCTTAACCAGGTGATCATCAGTCTAATCCTGAACCATGTGATCATCAATCCAACCCTGAACCAGGTGATAATCAATCTAACCATGAACCAGGTGATAATCAATGTAACCATGAACCACGTGATCATCAATCCAACCCTGAACCATGTGATCATCAATCCAACCCTGAACCAGGTGATCATCAGTCTAACCCTGAACCATGTGATCATCAATCCAACCCTGAACCATGTGATCATCAATCCAACCCTGAATAATGTGATCATCAGTCTAACCCTGAACCATGTGATCATCAATCCAACCCTGGACCATGTGATCATCAATCTAACCGTGAACAAGGTGATCATCAATATAACCCTTAACCAGGTGATCATGAGTCTAACCCTGAACCATATGATCATCAATCCAAACCTGAACCATGTGATCATCAATGTAACCGTCAACCAGGTGATCATCAATATAACCCTTAACCAGGTGATCATGAGTCTAACCCTGAACCATATGATCATCAATCCAAGACTGAACCATGTGATCATCAATGTAACCGTGAACCAGGTGATCATCAGTCTAATCCTGAACCATGTGATCATCAATCCAACCCTGGACCATGTGATCATCAATCTAACCGTGAACAAGGTCATCATCAATATAACCTTTAAACAGGTGATCATCAGTCAAACCCTGAAACAGGTGATCATCAGTCCAATCATGGACCATGTGATCATCAATCCAACCCTTAACCATTTGATCATCAATCTAACCGTGAAACAGGTGATAATCAATCTAATCCTTAACCAGGTGATCATGAGTCTAACCCTGAACCAGGTGATCATCAGTCTAATCCTGAACCATGTGATCATCAATCCAATCCTGGACCATGTGATCATCAATCCAACCCTGGACCATGTGATCATCAATCTAACCATGAACAAGGTGATCATCAATAAAACCCTTAAACAGGTGATCATCAGTCTAACCCTAAACTAGGTGATCATCAATCCAATCCTGAACCATGTGATCATTAATCCAACCCAGAACCATTTGATCGTCAATCTAACCCTGAACCATGTGATCATCAATCTAACCATGAACCAGGTGAACATCAGTCTAACCATGAACCAAGTGATCATCAATCTAATCCTGGACCATGTCATTATCAATCTAACCGTGAACAAAGTGATCATCAATGTAACCCTTAAACAGGTGATCATCAGTCTAACCCTGAACAAGGTGATCATCAGTCCAATCCTGAACCATGTTATCATCAATGTAACCCTGAACCATGTGATCATCAATCTAACCGTGAACAAGGTGATCATCAATATAACCCTTAAACAGGTGATCATCAGTCTAACCCTGAACCAGGTGATCATCAGTCCAATCATGAACCATGTGATCATCAATCCAACCCTGAACCATGTGATCATCAATCTAACCCTGAACCAGGTGATCATCAGTCTAACCCTGAACCATGTGATCATCAATCCAAACCTGAACTATATGATCATCAATCCAACCCTGAACCATGTGATCATCAATGTAACCGTGAACCAGGTGATCATCTATATAACCCTTAACCAGGTGATCATGAGTCTAACCTTGAACCATATGATCATCAATCCAACCCTGAAACATTTGATCATCAATGTAACCATGAACCAGATGATCATCAATATAACCCTTAACGAAGTGATCACCAGGCTAACCCTGAACCAGGTGATCATCACTCTAATCCTGAACCATGTCATCATCAATGTAACCGTCAACCAGGTGATCATGAGTCTAATCCTGAACCATATGATCATCAATCCAACCCTGAACCATGTGATCATCAGTGTAATCCTGGACCATGTGATCATCAATGTAACCGTGAACCATGTGATCATCAATGTAACCGTGAACCAGGTGATCATCAATATAATCCTTAACCAGGTGATCATCAGTCTAACCCTGAACCAGGTGATCATCAGTCTAATCCTGAACCATGTGATCATCAATCCAACCCTGGACCATGTGATCATCAATCCAACCCTGAACCATGTGTTATCAATGTAACCGTCAACCAGGTGATCATCAATATAACCCTTAACCAGGTGATCATGAGTCTAACCCTGAACCATATGATCATCAATCCAACCCTGAACCATGTGATCATCAATGTAACCGTCAACCAGGTGATCATCAATATAACCCTTAACCAGGTGATCATGAGTCTAACCCTGAACCATATGATCATCAATCCAACCCTGAACCATGTGATCATCAATGTAACTGTGAACCAGGTGATCATCTATATAACCCCTAACCAGGTGATCATGAGTCTAACCCTGAACCATATGATCATCAATGCAACCCTGAACCATGTGATCATCAATCTAACCGTGAACCAGGTGATCATCAATCTAACCTTGAACCATGTGATTCTCAGTCTAATCTTGAACCATATGATCATCAATCCAACCCTGAACCATGTGATCATCAATATAACCGTGAACCAGGTGATCATCAATATAACCCTTAACCAGGTGATCATCAGTCTAATCCTGAACCAGGTGATCATCAGTCCAATCCTGAACCATGTGATCAGCAATCCAACCCTGAACCATGTGATCATCAATCTAACCGTGAACCAGGTGATCATCAATATAACCCTTAACGAGGTGATCATCAGGCTAACCCTTAACCAGGTGATCATCAGTCTAATCCTGAACCATGTGATCATCAATCCAACCCTGAACCAGGTGATAATCAATCTAACCATGAACCAGGTGATAATCAATGTAACCATGAACCACGTGATCATCAATCCAACCCTGAACCATGTGATCATCAATCCAACCCTGAACCAGGTGATCATCAGTCTAACCCTGAACCATGTGATCATCAATCCAACCCTGAACCATGTGATCATCAATCCAACCCTGAATAATGTGATCATCAGTCTAACCCTGAACCATGTGATCATCAATCCAACCCTGGACCATGTGATCATCAATCTAACCGTGAACAAGGTGATCATCAATATAACCCTTAACCAGGTGATCATGAGTCTAACCCTGAACCATATGATCATCAATCCAAACCTGAACCATGTGATCATCAATGTAACCGTCAACCAGGTGATCATCAATATAACCCTTAACCAGGTGATCATGAGTCTAACCCTGAACCATATGATCATCAATCCAAGACTGAACCATGTGATCATCAATTTAACCGTGAACCAGGTGATCATCAATCTAACCTTGAACCAGGTGATTCTCAGTCTAATCTTGAACCATATGATCATCAATCCAACCCTGAACCATGTGATCATCTAACCGTAAACCAGGTGATCATCAATATTACCCTTAACCAGGTGATCATCAGTCTAATCCTGAACCATGTGATCATCAGTCCAATCCTGAACCATGTGATCATCAATGTAACCCTGAACCATGTGATCATCAATCTAACCGTGAACAAGGTGATCATCAATATAACCCTTAAACAGGTGATTATCAGTCTAACCCTGAACCAGGTGATCATCAGTCCAATCCTGAACCATGTCATCATCAATCCAACCCTGAACCATGTGATCATCAATCTAACCGTGAACCAGGTGATCATCAGGCTAACCCTGAACCAGGTGATCATTTGTCTAATCCTGAACCATGTGATCATCAATGTAACCGTCAACCAGGTGATCATCAATATAACCCTTAACCAGGTGATCATGAGTCTAACCCTGAACCATGTGATCTTCAATCCAACCCTGAACCATGTGATCATCAATGTAACCGTGAACCAGGTGATCATCAATGTAACCCTTAACCAGGTGATCATGAGTCTAACCCTGAACCATATGATCATCAATCCAACCCTGAACCATTTGATCATCAATGTAACCGTCAACCAGGTGATCATGAGTCTAACCCTGAACCATATGATCATCAATCCAACCCTGAACCATGTGATCATCAATGTAACCCTGAACCAGGTGATCATTTGTCTAATCCTGAACCATGTGATCATCAATGTAACCGTCAACCAGGTGATCATCAATATAACCCTTAACCAGGTGATCATGAGTCTTACCCTGAACCATATGATCATCAATCCAACCCTGAACCATGTGATCATCAATGTGACCGTGAACCAGGTGATCATCTATATAACCCTTAACCAGGTGATCATCAGTCCAATCCTGAACCATGTGATCATCAATCCAACCCTGAACCATTTGATCATCAATGTAACCGTCAAGCAGGTGATCATGAGTCTAACCCTGAACCATATGATCATCAATCCAACCCTGAACCATGTGATCATCAGGCGAATCCTTAACCATGTGATCATCAATGTAACCCTGAACCATGTGATCATCAATCTAACCGTGAACCAGGTGATCATCAATATAACCCTTAAACAGGAGATCATCAGTCTAACCCTGAACCAGGTGATCATCAGTCCTATCCTGAACCATGTGATCATCAATCCAACCCTGAACCATGTGATCATCAATCTAACCGTGAACCAGGTGATCATCAATATAACCCTTAACGAGGTGATCATCAGGCTAACCCTGAACCAGGTGATCATCAGTCTAATCCTGAACCATGTGATCATCAATCCAACCCTGAACCATGTGATCATCAATGTAACCGTCAACCAGGTGATCATCAGGCTAACCCTGAACCAGGTGATCAACAGTCTAATCTTGAACAATGTGATCATCAATCCAACCCTGAACCATGTGATCATCAATGTAACCATGAACCAGGTGATCATCAATATAACCCTTAAACAGGTGATCATCAGTCAAACCCTGAACCATGTGATCATCAATGTAACCGTGAACCAGGTGATCATCAATCTAACGTTGAACCAGGTGATCATCAGTCTAACCCTGAACCATTTGATCATCAATCCAACCATGAACAATGTGATCATCAGTCTAACCCTGAACCATGTGATCATCAATCCAACCCTGGACCATGTGTTCATCAATCTAACCGTGAACAAGGTGATCATCAATATAACCCTTAACGAAGTGATCATCAGTCCAATCCTGAACCATGTGATCATCAGTCCAATCCTGAACCATGTGATCTTCAATCTAATCGTGAACCAGGTGATCATCAATATAACCCTTAACGAAGTGATCATCAGGCTAACCCTGAACCAGGTGATCATCAGTCTAATCCTGAACCATGTGATCATCAATCCAACCCTGAACCATGTAATCATCAATGTAACCGTCAACCAGGTGATCATCAATATAACCCTTAACCAGGTGATCATGAGTCTAACCCTGAACTATATGATCATCAATCCAACCCTGAACCATGTGATCATCAATGTAACCGTGAACCAGGTGATCATCTATATAACCCTTAACCAGGTGATCATGAGTCTAACCCTGAACCATATGATCATCAATCCAACCCTGAAACATTTGATCATCAATGTAACCGTGAACCAGGTGATCATCTATATAACCCTTAACCAGGTGATCATCAGTCTAATCCTGAACCATGTGATCATCAATCCAACCCTGAACCATGTGATCATCAATGTAACCGTCAACCAGGTGATCATGAGTCTAACCCTGAACCATATGATCATCAATCCAACCCTTAACCATGTGATCATCAGGCAAATCCTGAACCATGTGATCATCAATGTAACCCCGAACCATGTGATCATCAGTCTAACCCTGAACCAGGTGATCATCAGTCCAATCCTGAACCATGTGATCATCAATCTAACCCTGGACCATGTGATCATCAGTGCAATCCTGAACCATGTGATCATCAATCCAACCCTGGACCATGTGATCATCAATGTAACCATGAACCATGTGATCATCAATGTAACCGTGAACCAGGTGATCATCAGTCTAATCCTGAACCATGTGATCATCAATCCAACCCTGGACCATGTGATCATCAATCTAACCGTGAACAAGGTCATCATCAATATAACCCTTAAACAGGTGATCATCAGTCTAACCCTGAACCAGGTGATCATCATTCCAATCCTGAACCATGTCATCATCAATCCAACCCTGAACCATGTGATCATCAATCTAACCGTGAACCAGGTGATCATCAGGCTAACCCTGAACCAGGTGATCATTTGTCTAATCCTGAACCATGTGATCATCAATGTAACCGTCAACCAGGTGATCATCAATATAACCCTTAACCAGGTGATCATGAGTCTAACCCTGAACCATGTGATCTTCAATCCAACCCTGAACCATGTGATCATCAATGTAACCGTGAACCAGGTGATCATCAATGTAACCCTTAACCAGGTGATCATGAGTCTAACCCTGAACCATATGATCATCAATCCAACCCTGAACCATGTGATAATCAATGTAACCCTGAACCAGGTGATCATTTGTCTAATCCTGAACCATGTGATCATCAATGTAACCGTCAACCAGGTGATCATCAATATAACCCTTAACCAGGTGATCATGAGTCTTACCCTGAACCATATGATCATCAATCCAACCCTGAACCATGTGATCATCAATGTGACCGTGAACCAGGTGATCATCTATATAACCCTTAACCAGGTGATCATCAGTCCAATCCTGAACCATGTGATCATCAATCCAACCCTGAACCATTTGATCATCAATGTACCCGTCAAGCAGGTGATCATGAGTCTAACCCTGAGCCATATGATCATCAATCCAACCCTGAACCATGTGATCATCAGGCGAATCTTGAACCATGTGATCATCAATGTAACCCTGAACCATGTGATCATCAATCTAACCGTGAACCAGGTGATCATCAATATAACCCTTAAACAGGAGATCATCAGTCTAACCCTGAACCAGGTGATCATCAGTCCTATCCTGAACCATGTGATCATCAATCCAACCCTGAACCATGTGATCATCAATCTAACCGTGAACCAGGTCATCATCAATATAACCCTTAACGAGGTGATCATCAGGCTAACCCTGAACCAGGTGATCATCAGTCTAATCCTGAACCATGTGATCATCAATCCAACCCTGAACCATGTGATCATCAATGTAACCGTCAACCAGGTGATCATCAGGCTAACCCTGAACCAGGTGATCAACAGTCTAATCTTGAACAATGTGATCATCAATCCAACCCTGAACCAGGTGATCATGAGTCTAACCGTGAACCATATGATCAATAATCCAACCCTGAACCATGTGATCATCAATCTAACCGTCAACCAGGTGATAATCAATCTAACGTTGAACCAGGTGATCATCAGTCTAACCTCAATCTAACCCTGAACCATGTGATCATCAATCCAACCCTGGACCATGTGTTCATCAATCTAACCGTGAACAAGGTGATCATCAATATAACCCTTAACGAAGTGATCATCAGTCCAATCCTGAACCATGTGATCATCAGTCCAATCCTGAACCATGTGATCTTCAATCTAATCGTGAACCAGGTGATCATCAATATAACCCTTAACGAAGTGATCATCAGGCTAACCCTGAACCAGGTGATCATCAGTCTAATCCTGAACCATGTGATCATCAATCCAACCCTGAACCATGTAATCATCAATGTAACCGTCAACCAGGTGATCATCAATATAACCCTTAACCAGGTGATCATGAGTCTAACCCTGAACTATATGATCATCAATCCAACCCTGAACCATGTGATCATCAATGTAACCGTGAACCAGGTGATCATCTATATAACCCTTAACCAGGTGATCATGAGTCTAACCCTGAACCATATGATCATCAATCCAACCCTGAAACATTTGATCATCAATGTAACCGTGAACCAGGTGATCATCTATATAACCCTTAACCAGGTGATCATCAGTCTAATCCTGAACCATGTGATCATCAATCCAACCCTGAACCATGTGATCATCAATGTAACCGTCAACCAGGTGATCATGAGTCTAACCCTGAACCATATGATCATCAATCCAACCCTGAACCATGTGATCATCAGGCAAATCCTGAACCATGTGATCATCAATGTAACCCTGAACCATGTGATCATCAGTCTAACCCTGAACCAGGTGATCATCAGTCCAATCCTGAACCATGTGATCATCAATCTAACCCTGGACCATGTGATCATCAGTGCAATCCTGAACCATGTGATCATCAATCCAACCCTGGACCATGTGATCATCAATGTAACCATGAACCATGTGATCATCAATGTAACCGTGAACCAGGTGATCATCAGTCTAATCCTGAACCATGTGATCATCAATCCAACCCTGGACCATGTGATCATCAATCTAACCGTGAACAAGGTCATCATCAATATAACCCTTAAACAGGTGATCATCAGTCTAACCCTGAACCAGGTGATCATCAGTCCAATCCTGAACCATGTCATTTTCAATCCAACCCTGAACCATGTGATCATCAATCTAACCGTGAACCAGGTGATCATCAGGCTAACCCTGAACCAGGTGATCATTTGTCTAATCCTGAACCATGTGATCATCAATGTAACCATGAACCAGGTGATCATCAATGTAACCCTTAACCAGGTGATCATGAGTCTAACCCTGAACCATATGATCATCAATCCAACCCTGAACCATTTGATCATCAATGTAACCGTCAACCAGGTGATCATGAGTCTAACCCTGAACCATATGATCATCAATCCAACCCTGAACCATGTGATCATCAATGTAACCCTGAACCAGGTGATCATTTGTCTAATCCTGAACCATGTGATCATCAATGTAACCGTCAACCAGGTGATCATCAATATAACCCTTAACCAGGTGATCATGAGTCTTAACCTGAACCATATGATCATCAATCCAACCCTGAACCATGTGATCATCAATGTGACCGTGAACCAGGTGATCATCTATATAACCCTTAACCAGGTGATCATCAGTCCAATCCTGAACCATGTGATCATCAATCCAACCCTGAACCATTTGATCATCAATGTAACCGTCAAGCAGGTGATCATGAGTCTAACCCTGAACCATATGATCATCAATCCAACCCTGAACCATGTGATCATCAGGCGAATCCTGAACCATGTGATCATCAATGTAACCCTGAACCATGTGATCATCAATCTAACCGTGAACCAGGTGATCATCAATATAACCCTTAAACAGGAGATCATCAGTCTAACCCTGAACCAGGTGATCATCAGTCCTATCCTGAACCATGTGATCATCAATCCAACCCTGAACCATGTGATCATCAATCTAACCGTGAACCAGGTGATCATCAATATAACCCTTAACGAGGTGATCATCAGGCTAACCCTGAACCAGGTGATCATCAGTCTAATCCTGAACCATGTGATCATCAATCCAACCCTGAACCATGTGATCATCAATGTAACCGTCAACCAGGTGATCATCAGGCTAACCCTGAACCAGGTGATCAACAGTCTAATCTTGAACAATGTGATCATCAATCCAACCCTGAACCATGTGATCATCAATGTAACCATGAACCAGGTGATCATGAGTCTAACCGTGAACCATATGATCAATAATCCAACCCTGAACCATGTGATCATCAATCTAACCGTCAACCAGGTGATAATCAATCTATCGTTGAACCAGGTGATCATCAGTCTAACCTCAATCTAACCCTGAACCATGTGATCATCAATCTAGTCCTGGACCATGTGATCATCAATCTAACCGTGAACAAAGTGATCATCAATGTAAGCCTTAAACAGGTGATCATCAGTCTAACCCTGAACCAGGTGATCATCAGTCCAATCCTGAACCATGTGATCATCAATCCAACCCTGGACCATGTGATCATCAGTGCAATCCTGAACCAGGTGTTCATCAGTCTAACCCTGAACCAGGTGATCATCAGTCTAACCCTGAACCATGTGATCATCAATCCAACCCTGGGCCATGTGATCATCAATCTAACCGTGAACAAGGTGATCATCAATATAACCCTTAAACAGGTGATCATCAGTCAAACCCTGAACCATGTGATCATCAATCCAACCCTGAACCATGTGATCATCAATCTAACCCTGAACCAGGTGATCATCAGTCTAACCCTGAACCATGTGATCATCAATCCAACCATGAACAATGTGATCATCAGTCTAACCCTGAACCATGTGATCATCAATCCAACCCTGGACCATGTGTTCATCAATCTAACCGTGAACAAGGTGATCATCAATATAACCCTTAAACAGGTGATCATCAGTCCAATCCTGAACCATGTGATCATCAGTCCAATCCTGAACCATGTGATCTTCAATCTAATCGTGAACCAGGTGATCATCAATATAACCCTTAACGAAGTGATCATCAGGCTAACCCTGAACCAGGTGATCATCAGTCTAATCCTGAACCATGTGATCATCAATCCAACCCTGAACCATGTAATCATCAATGTAACCGTCAACCAGGTGATCATCAATATAACCCTTAACCAGGTGATCATGAGTCTAACCCTGAACTATATGATCATCAATCCAACCCTGAACCATGTGATCATCAATGTAACCGTGAACCAGGTGATCATCTATATAACCCTTAACCAGGCGATCATGAGTCTAACCCTGAACCATATGATCATCAATCCAACCCTGAAACATTTGATCATCAATGTAACCGTGAACCAGGTGATCATCTATATAACCCTTAACCAGGTGATCATCAGTCTAATCCTGAACCATGTGATCATCAATCCAACCCTGAACCATGTGATCATCAATGTAACCGTCAACCAGGTGATCATGAGTCTAACCCTGAACCATATGATCATCAATCCAACCCTGAACCATGTGATCATCAGGCAAATCCTGAACCATGTGATCATCAATGTAACCCTGAACCATGTGATCATCAGTCTAACCCTGAACCAGGTGATCATCAGTCCAATCCTGAACCATGTGATCATCAATCTAACCCTGGACCATGTGATCATCAGTGCAATCCTGAACCATGTGATCATCAATCCAACCCTGGACCATGTGATCATCAATGTAACCGTGAACCATGTGATCATCAATGTAACCGTGAACCAGGTGATCATCAGTCTAATCCTGAACCATGTGATCATCAATCCAACCCTGGACCATGTGATCATCAATCTAACCGTGAACAAGGTCATCATCAATATAACCCTTAAACAGGTGATCATCAGTCAAACACTGAAACAGGTGATCATCAGTCCAATCATGGACCATGTGATCATCAATCCAACCCTTAACCATTTGATCATCAATCTAACCGTGAAACAGGTGATAATCAATCTAATCCTTAACCAGGTGATCATGAGTCTAACCCTGAACCAGGTGATCATCAGTCTAATCCTGAACCATGTGATCATCAATCCAATCCTGGACCATGTGATCATCAATCCAACCCTGGACCATGTGATCATCAATCTAACCATGAACAAGGTGATCATCAATAAAACCCTTAAACAGGTGATCATCAGTCTAACCCTAAACTAGGTGATCATCAATCCAATCCTGAACCATGTGATCATTAATCCAACCCAGAACCATTTGATCGTCAATCTAACCCTGAACCATGTGATCATCAATGTAACCCTTAAACAGGTGATCATCAGTCTAACCCTGAACCAGGTGATCATCAGTCCAATCCTGAACCATGTGATCATCAATCCAACCCTGGACCATTTGATCATCAGGCAAATCCTGAACCATGTTATCATCAATGTAACCCTGAACCATGTGATCATCAATCTAACCGTGAACAAGGTGATCATCAATATAACCCTTAAACAGGTGATCATCAGTCTAACCCTGAACCAGGTGATCATCAGTTCAATCATGAACCATGTGATCATCAATCCAACCCTGAACCATGTGATCATCAATCTAACCCTGAACCAGGTGATCATCAGTCTAACCCTGAACCATGTGATCATCAATCCAAACCTGAACTATATGATCATCAATCCAACCCTGAACCATGTGATCATCAATGTAACCGTGAACCAGGTGATCATCTATATAACCCTTAACCAGGTGATCATGAGTCTAACCTTGAACCATATGATCATCAATCCAACCCTGAAACATTTGATCATCAATGTAACCATGAACCAGGTGATCATCAATATAACCCTTAACGAAGTGATCAACAGTCTAATGTTGAACAATGTGATCATCAATCCAACCCTGAACCATGTGATCATCAATCTAACCGTGAACCAGGTGATCATCAATATAACCCTTAACGAGGTGATCATCAGGCTAACCCTAAACTAGGTGATCATCAGTTTAATCCTGAACCATGTGATCATCAATCCAACCCTGAACCATGTGATCATCAATGTAACCCTGAACCATGTGATCATCAATCTAGTCCTGGACCATGTGATCATCAATCTAACCGTGAACAAGGTGATCATCAATATAACCCTTAAACAGGAGATCATCAGTCTAACCCTGAACCAGGTGATCATCAGTCCAATCCTGAACCATGTGATCATCAATCCAACCCTGGACCATGTGATCATCAGTGCAATCCTGAACCATGTGATCATCAATCCAACCCTGGACCATGTGATCATCAATGTAACCGTCAACCATGTGATCATCAATGTAACCGTGAACCAGGTGATAATCAATATAACCCTTAACCAGGTGATCATCAGTCTAACCCTGAACCAGGTGATCTTCTTCTTTTCCTTTCGGCTTTTCCCTTCAGGGGTCGCCACAGCGAATCAATTTCCTCCATCTAGCCCTGTCCTTTGAATCCTCTTCTCTCACACCAACTACCTTCATGTCCTCTTTCACTACATCCATAAACCTCCTCTTTGGTCTTCCTCTAGGCCTCCTGCCTGGCAGTTCAAAACTCAGCATCCTTCTACCAATATATTCCCTATCCCTCCTCTGGACATGTCCAAACCATCTCAGTCTGGCCTCTCTGACTTTATCTCCAAGACCTCTAACATGTGCTGTCCCTCTGATGTACTCATTCCTGATCCTATCCTTCCTGGTCACTCCCAGAGAGAACCTCAGCATCTTCATCTCTGCTACCTCCAGCTCTTTCTCCTGTCTTTTCTTCAGTGACACTGTCTCTAGACCAAACAACATCGCTGGTCTCACCACAATTTTGTACACCTTTCCTTTCATTTTAGCTGAAACTCTTCTATCACACATCACACCTGACACTTTCCTCCACCCGTTCCATCCTGCCTGGACACGCTTCTTCACCTCTTTTCCACACTCTCCATTGCTCTGGACTGTTGAGCCTAAGTACTTAAAATCCTCCACCTTCTTGATCTCTTCTCCCTCTAACCTCACTATTCCACTTGGGTCCCTCTCATTCACACACATGTACTCTGTCTTACTGCGGCTAACCTTCATTCCTCTCCTTTCCAGGACAAACCTCCACCTCTCTAGCTTCTCCTCCACCTGTTCCCTGCTCTCACTACAGATCACAATGTCATCTGCAAACATCATAGTCCATGGAGATTCCTGTCTAACCTCGTCTGTCAGCCTGTCCATCACCATGGCAAACAAGAAGGGGCTCACAGCTGATCCCTGATGCAGTCCCACCTCCACCTTGAACTCCTCTGTCACACCTACAGCACACCTCACCACTGTCTTACAGTCTTCATACATGTCCTGCACCGTTCTAACATACTTCTCTGCCACTCCAGACTTCCTCATACAATACCACAGTTCCTCTCTGGGCACCCTGTCATAAGCTTTCTCCAGATCTACAAAAACACAATGCAGCTCCCTCTGGCCTTCTCTGTACTTCTCTATCAACATCCTCAAAGCAAATACTGCATCTGTAGTACTCTTTTTTTGGCATGAAACCATACTGCTGCTCACAAATGTTCACTTCTGCCCTTAGTCTAGCTTCCACTACTCTCTCCCATAACTTCATTGTATGGCTCATCAGCTTTATTCCTCTGTAGTTGCCACAACTCTGCACATCTCCCTTGTTCTTAAAAATGGGCACCAGCACACTTCTCCTCCATTCCTCAGGCATCTTCTCACTATCTAAGATCCTGTTGAACAACCCAGTCAGAAACTCTACCGCCACCTCTCCTAGACACTTCCATACCTCTACAGGTATATCATCAGGACCGACTGCCTTTCCACTCTTCATCCTCTTCAATGCCCTCCTCACTTCATCCTGACTAATCTTTGCTACTTCCTGGTCCACAACAGTAACCTCTTCTAGTCTTTGTTCCCTCTCATTTTCCACGTTCATCAACTCTTCAAAGTACTCTTTCCATCTTCCCATCACACTACTGGCACCTGTCAATAGACTTCCATCCCTATCCTTAATCACCCTAACCTGCTGCACGTCCTTCCCATCTCTGTCTCTCTGTCTTGCCAACCGGTATAGATCAGTCTCTCCCTCCTTACTGTCCAACCTAGCATACAAGTCATCATAAGCTTCTTGTTTGGCCTTTGCTACCTCTACCTTCACCTTACGCTGCATCTCCCTGTACTCCTGTCTACTCTCCTCAGTCCTCTCAGTGTCCCACTTCCTCTTGGCTAACCTCTTTCTCTGTATACACTCCTGTACCTCCTCATTCCACCACCAAGTCTCCTTATCTACTTTCCTTCCAGATGACACACCAAGTACTCTCCTACCTGTCTCCCTGATCACATTAGCTGTAGTTGTCCAGTCATCTGGAAGCACCTCCTGACCACCCAGAGCCTGTCTTAACTCCTTCCTAAAAGTCATGCAACACTCTTCCTTTTTCAGCTTCCACCATTTCGTCTTCTGCTCTGCCTTTGCCCTCTTCATCTTCCTCACCACCAGAGTCATCCTACACACCACCATCCTATGCTGTTTGGCTACACTCTCACCTACCACTACTTTGCAGTCACTGATCTCTTTCAGGTTACACCGTCTACACAAGATGTAGTCTACCTGTGTGCTCCTACCGCCACTCTTATAAGTCACTCTATGTTCCTGCCTCTTCTGGAAGAAAGTATTCACTACAGCCATTTCCATCCTTTTTGCAAAGTCAACTACCATCTGTCCTTCTGCGTTCCTCTCCTGGATACCAAACCTGCCCATCACCTCCTCATCACCTCTGTTTCCTGCACCAACATGTCCATTGAAGTCTGCTCCAATGACAACTCTCTCACTTCTAGGCATGCTCTGCATCACTTCATCAAGGTCCGACCAGAATTTCTCCTTCTCCTCCAGCTCACATCCTACCTGTGGAGCATACCCGCTAACAACATTGAACATCACACCTTCTATTTCTAGCTTCAGACTCATCACTCTATCCGACACTCTTTTTACCTCCAGGACATTCCTAACAAACTCCTCCTTCAAGATAATTCCTACTCCGTTTCTCTTCCCATCTACACCATGATAGAACAACTTGAACCCTGCTCCTAAACTTCTAGCCTTGCTACCTTTCCACCTGGTCTCCTGGACACACAGTATGTCTACCTTCCTCCTCTGCATCATGTCAACCAACTCTCTACCTTTTCCTGTCATAGTTCCAACATTCAACGTCCCTACTCTTAGTCCTATACTCTTGGTGTTCCTCTTCTCTTTCTTCGTGCGAACGCACTTTCCTCCTCTCCTTCTTCGACCACCCTGAACCAGGTGATCATCAGTCTAATCCTGAACCATGTGATCATCAATCCAACCCTGGACCATGTTATCATCAATCTAACCCTGAACCATGTGATCATCAATCTAATCCTGGACCATGTGATTATCAATCTAACCGTGAACAAGGTGATCATCAATAAAACCCTTAAACAGTTGATCATCAGTCTAACCCTAAACTAGGTGATCATCAATCCAATCCTGAACCATGTGATCATTAATCCAACCCAGAACCATTTGATCGTCAATCTAACCCTGAACCATGTGATCATCAATCTAACCATGAACCAGGTGAACATCAGTCTAACCCTGAACCATGTGATCATCAATCTAATCCTGGACCATGTGATTATCAATCTAACCGTGAACAAAGTTATCATCAATGTAACCCTTAAACAAGTGATCATCAGTCTAACCCTGAACCAGGTGATCATCAGTCCAATCCTGAACCATGTGATCATCAATCCAACCCTGGACCATTTGATCATCAGTCTAATCCTGAACCATGTGATCATGAGGCAAATCCTGAACCATGTGATCATCAATGTAACCCTGAACCATGTGATCATCAATCTAACCGTGAACAAGGTGATCATCAATATAACCCTTAAACAGGTGATCATCAGTCTAACCCTGAACCAGGTGATCATCAGTCCAATCCTGAACCATGTGATCATCAATCCAACCCTGAACCATGTGATCATCAATCTAACCCTGAACCAGGTGATCATCAGTCTAACCCTGAACCATGTGATCATCAATCCAACCCTGAACCATGTGATCATCAATCTAACCGTGAACCAGGTGATCATCAATATAACCCTTAACGAGGTGATCATCAGGCTAACCCTAAACCAGGTGATCATCAGTTTAATCCTGAACCATGTGATCATCAATCCAACCCTGAACCATGTGATCATCAATGTAACCCTGAACCATGTGATCATCAATGTAACCCTGAACCATGTGATCATCAATCTAACCGTGAACCAGGTGATCATCAATATAACCCTTAACGAGGTGATCATCAGGCTAACCCTTAACCAGGTGATCATCAGTCTAATCCTGAACCATGTGATCATCAATCCAACCCTGAACCAGGTGATAATCAATCTAACCATGAACCAGGTGATCATCAGTCCAATCCCGAACCATGTGATCAGCAATCCAACCCTGAACCATGTGATCATCAATCTAACCGTGAACCAGGTGATCATCAATATAACCCTTAACGAGGTGATCATCAGGCTAACCCTTAACCAGGTGATCATCAGTCTAATCCTGAACCATGTGATCATCAATCCAACCCTGAACCAGGTGATAATCAATCTAACCATGAACAAGGTGATAATCAATGTAACCATGAACCACGTGATCATCAATCCAACCCTGAACCATGTGATCATCAATGTAACCGTCAACCAGGTGATCATCAATATAACCCTTAACCAGGTGATCATGAGTCTAACCCTGAACCATATGATCATCAATCCAACCCTGAACCATGTGATCATCAATGTAACCGTAAACCAGGTGATCATCAATATTACCCTTAACCAGGTGATCATCAGTCTAATCCTGAACCATGTGATCATCAGGCAAATCCTGAACCATGTGATTATCAATGTAACCCTGAACCATGTGATCATCAATCTAACCGTGAACAAGGTGATCATCAATATAACCCTTAAACAGGTGATTATCAGTCTAACCCTGAACCAGGTGATCATCAGTCCAATCCTGAACCATGTCATCATCAATCCAACCCTGAACCATGTGATCATCAATCTAACCGTGAACCAGGTGATCATCAGGCTAACCCTGAACCAGGTGATCATTTGTCTAATCCTGAACCATGTGATCATCAATGTAACCGTCAACCAGGTGATCATCAATATAACCCTTAACCAGGTGATCATGAGTCTAACCCTGAACCATGTGATCTTCAATCCAACCCTGAACCATGTGATCATCAATGTAACCGTGAACCAGGTGATCATCAATGTAACCCTTAACCAGGTGATCATGAGTCTAACCCTGAACCATATGATCATCAATCCAACCCTGAACCATTTGATCATCAATGTAACCGTCAACCAGGTGATCATGAGTCTAACCCTGAACCATATGATCATCAATCCAACCCTGAACCATGTGATCATCAATGTAACCCTGAACCAGGTGATCATTTGTCTAATCCTGAACCATGTGATCATCAATGTAACCGTCAACCAGGTGATCATCAATATAACCCTTAACCAGGTGATCATGAGTCTTACCCTGAACCATATGATCATCAATCCAACCCTGAACCATGTGATCATCAATGTGACCGTGAACCAGGTGATCATCTATATAACCCTTAACCAGGTGATCATCAGTCCAATCCCGAACCATGTGATCATCAATCCAACCCTGAACCATTTGATCATCAATGTAACCGTCAAGCAGGTGATCATGAGTCTAACCCTGAACCATATGATCATCAATCCAACCCTGAACCATGTGATCATCAGGCGAATCCTGAACCATGTGATCATCAATGTAACCCTGAACCATGTGATCATCAATCTAACCGTGAACCAGGTGATCATCAATATAACCCTTAAACAGGAGATCATCAGTCTAACCCTGAACCAGGTGATCATCAGTCCTATCCTGAACCATGTGATCATCAATCCAACCCTGGACCATTTGATCATCAGTCTAATCCTGAACCATGTGATCATGAGGCAAATCCTGAACCATGTGATCATCAATGTAACCCTGAACCATGTGATCATCAATCTAACCGTGAACAAGGTGATCATCAATATAACCCTTAAACAGGTGATCATCAGTCTAACCCTGAACCAGGTGATCATCAGTCCAATCCTGAACCATGTGATCATCAATCCAACCCTGAACCATGTGATCATCAATCTAACCCTTAACCAGGTGATCATCAGTCTAACCCTGAACCATGTGATCATCAATCCAACCCTGAACCATGTGATCATCAATCTAACCGTGAACCAGGTGATCATCAATATAACCCTTAACGAGGTGATCATCAGGCTAACCCTAAACCAGGTGATCATGAGTCTAACCCTGAACCATGTGATCTTCAATCCAACCCTGAACCATGTGATCATCAATGTAACCGTGAACCAGGTGATCATCAATGTAACCCTTAACCAGGTGATCATGAGTCTAACCCTGAACCATATGATCATCAATCCAACCCTGAACCATTTGATCATCAATGTAACCGTCAACCAGGTGATCATGAGTCTAACCCTGAACCATATGATCATCAATCCAACCCTGAACCATGTGATCATCAATGTAACCCTGAACCAGGTGATCATTTGTCTTATCCTGAACCATGTGATCATCAATGTAACCGTCAACCAGGTGATCATCAATATAACCCTTAACCAGGTGATCATGAGTCTTACCCTGAACCATATGATCATCAATCCAACCCTGAACCATGTGATCATCAATGTGACCGTGAACCAGGTGATCATCTATATAACCCTTAACCAGGTGATCATCAGTCCAATCCCGAACCATGTGATCATCAATCCAACCCTGAACCATTTGATCATCAATGGAACCGTCAAGCAGGTGATCATGAGTCTAACCCTGAACCATATGATCATCAATCCAACCCTGAACCATGTGATCATCAGGCGAATCCTGAACCATGTGATCATCAATGTAACCCTGAACCATGTGATCATCAATCTAACCGTGAACCAGGTGATCATCAATATAACCCTTAAACAGGAGATCATCAGTCTAACCCTGAACCAGGTGATCATCAGTCCTATCCTGAACCATGTGATCATCAATCCAACCCTGGACCATTTGATCATCAGTCTAATCCTGAACCATGTGATCATGAGGCAAATCCTGAACCATGTGATCATCAATGTAACCCTGAACCATGTGATCATCAATCTAACCGTGAACAAGGTGATCATCAATATAACCCTTAAACAGGTGATCATCAGTCTAACCCTGAACCAGGTGATCATCAGTCCAATCCTGAACCATGTGATCATCAATCCAACCCTGAACCATGTGATCATCAATCTAACCCTGAACCAGGTGATCATCAGTCTAACCCTGAACCATGTGATCATCAATCCAACCCTGAACCATGTGATCATCAATCTAACCGTGAACCAGGTGATCATCAATATAACCCTTAACGAGGTGATCATCAGGCTAACCCTAAACCAGGTGATCATCAGTTTAATCCTGAACCATGTGATCATCAATCCAACCCTGAACCATGTGATCATCAATGTAACCCTGAACCATGTGATCATCAATGTAACCCTGAACCATGTGATCATCAATCTAACCGTGAACCAGGTGATCATCAATATAACCCTTAACGAGGTGATCGTCAGGCTAACCCTTAACCAGGTGATCATCAGTCTAATCCTGAACCATGTGATCATCAATCCAACCCTGAACCAGGTGATAATCAATCTAACCATGAACCAGGTGATCATCAGTCCAATCCCGAACCATGTGATCAGCAATCCAACCCTGAACCATGTGATCATCAATCTAACCGTGAACCAGGTGATCATCAATATAACCCTTAACGAGGTGATCATCAGGCTAACCCTTAACCAGGTGATCATCAGTCTAATCCTGAACCATGTGATCATCAATCCAACCCTGAACCAGGTGATAATCAATCTAACCATGAACAAGGTGATAATCAATGTAACCATGAACCACGTGATCATCAATCCAACCCTGAACCATGTGATCATCAATGTAACCGTCAACCAGGTGATCATCAATATAACCCTTAACCAGGTGATCATGAGTCTAACCCTGAACCATATGATCATCAATCAAACCCTGAACCATGTGATCATCAATGTAACCGTGAACCAGGTGATCATCTATATAACCCTTAACCAGGTGATCATCAGTCTAATCCTGAACCATATGATCATCAATCCAACCCTGAACCATGTGATCATCAATCTAACCGTAAACCAGGTGATCATCAATATTACCCTTAACCAGGTGATCATCAGTCTAATCCTGAACCATGTGATCATCAGGCAAATCCTGAACCATGTGATCATCAATGTAACCCTGAACCATGTGATCATCAATCTAACCGTGAACAAGGTGATCATCAATATAACCCTTAAACAGGTGATTATCAGTCTAACCCTGAACCAGGTGATCATCAGTCCAATCCTGAACCATGTCATCATCAATCCAACCCTGAACCATGTGATCATCAATCTAACCGTGAACCAGGTGATCATCAGGCTAACCCTGAACCAGGTGATCATTTGTCTAATCCTGAACCATGTGATCATCAATGTAACCGTCAACCAGGTGATCATCAATATAACCCTTAACCAGGTGATCATGAGTCTAACCCTGAACCATGTGATCTTCAATCCAACCCTGAACCATGTGATCATCAATGTAACCGTGAACCAGGTGATCATCAATGTAACCCTTAACCAGGTGATCATGAGTCTAACCCTGAACCATATGATCATCAATCCAACCCTGAACCATTTGATCATCAATGTAACCGTCAACCAGGTGATCATGAGTCTAACCCTGAACCATATGATCATCAATCCAACCCTGAACCATGTGATCATCAATGTAACCCTGAACCAGGTGATCATTTGTCTAATCCTGAACCATGTGATCATCAATGTAACCGTCAACCAGGTGATCATCAATATAACCCTTAACCAGGTGATCATGAGTCTTACCCTGAACCATATGATCATCAATCCAACCCTGAACCATGTGATCATCAATGTGACCGTGAACCAGGTGATCATCTATATAACCCTTAACCAGGTGATCATCAGTCCAATCCCGAACCATGTGATCATCAATCCAACCCTGAACCATTTGATAATCAATGGAACCGTCAAGCAGGTGATCATGAGTCTAACCCTGAACCATATGATCATCAATCCAACCCTGAACCATGTGATCATCAGGCGAATCCTGAACCATGTGATCATCAATGTAACCCTGAACCATGTGATCATCAATCTAACCGTGAACCAGGTGATCATCAATATAACCCTTAAACAGGAGATCATCAGTCTAACCCTGAACCAGGTGATCATCAGTCCTATCCTGAACCATGTGATCATCAATCCAACCCTGGACCATTTGATCATCAGTCTAATCCTGAACCATGTGATCATGAGGCAAATCCTGAACCATGTGATCATCAATGTAACCCTGAACCATGTGATCATCAATCTAACCGTGAACAAGGTGATCATCAATATAACCCTTAAACAGGTGATCATCAGTCTAACCCTGAACCAGGTGATCATCAGTCCAATCCTGAACCATGTGATCATCAATCCAACCCTGAACCATGTGATCATCAATCTAACCCTGAACCAGGTGATCATCAGTCTAACCCTGAACCATGTGATCATCAATCCAACCCTGAACCATGTGATCATCAATATAACCCTTAACGAGGTGATCATCAGGCTAACCCTAAACCAGGTGATCATCAGTTTAATCCTGAACCATGTGATCATCAATCCAACCCTGAACCATGTGATCATCAATATAACCCTTAAACAGGAGATCATCAGTCTAACCCTGAACCAGGTGATCATCAGTCCTATCCTGAACCATGTGATCATCAATCCAACCCTGGACCATTTGATCATCAGTCTAATCCTGAACCATGTGATCATGAGGCAAATCCTGAACCATGTGATCATCAATGTAACCCTGAACCATGTGATCATCAATCTAACCGTGAACAAGGTGATCATCAATATAACCCTTAAACAGGTGATCATCAGTCTAACCCTGAACCAGGTGATCATCAGTCCAATCCTGAACCATGTGATCATCAATCCAACCCTGAACCATGTGATCATCAATCTAACCCTGAACCAGGTGATCATCAGTCTAACCCTGAACCATGTGATCATCAATCCAACCCTGAACCATGTGATCATCAATATAACCCTTAACGAGGAGATCATCAGGCTAACCCTAAACCAGGTGATCATCAGTTTAATCCTGAACCATGTGATCATCAATCCAACCCTGAACCATGTGATCATCAATGTAACCCTGAACCATGTGATCATCAATGTAACCCTGAACCATGTGATCATCAATCTAACCGTGAACCAGGTGATCATCAATATAACCCTTAACGAGGTGATCGTCAGGCTAACCCTTAACCAGGTGATCATCAGTCTAATCCTGAACCATGTGATCATCAATCCAACCCTGAACCAGGTGATAATCAATCTAACCATGAACCAGGTGATCATCAGTCCAATCCCGAACCATGTGATCAGCAATCCAACCCTGAACCATGTGATCATCAATCTAACCGTGAACCAGGTGATCATCAATATAACCCTTAACGAGGTGATCATCAGGCTAACCCTTAACCAGGTGATCATCAGTCTAATCCTGAACCATGTGATCATCAATCCAACCCTGAACCAGGTGATAATCAATCTAACCATGAACAAGGTGATAATCAATGTAACCATGAACCACGTGATCATCAATCCAACCCTGAACCATGTGATCATCAATGTAACCGTCAACCAGGTGATCATCAATATAACCCTTAACCAGGTGATCATGAGTCTAACCCTGAACCATGTGATCTTCAATCCAACCCTGAACCATGTGATCATCAATGTAACCGTGAACCAGGTGATCATCAATGTAACCCTTAACCAGGTGATCATGAGTCTAACCCTGAACCATATGATCATCAATCCAACCCTGAACCATTTGATCATCAATGTAACCGTCAACCAGGTGATCATGAGTCTAACCCTGAACCATATGATCATCAATCCAACCCTGAACCATGTGATCATCAATGTAACCCTGAACCAGGTGATCATTTGTCTAATCCTGAACCATGTGATCATCAATGTAACCGTCAACCAGGTGATCATCAATATAACCCTTAACCAGGTGATCATGAGTCTTACCCTGAACCATATGATCATCAATCCAACCCTGAACCATGTGATCATCAATGTGACCGTGAACCAGGTGATCATCTATATAACCCTTAACCAGGTGATCATCAGTCCAATCCCGAACCATGTGATCATCAATCCAACCCTGAACCATTTGATCATCAATGTAACCGTCAAGCAGGTGATCATGAGTCTAACCCTGAACCATATGATCATCAATCCAACCCTGAACCATGTGATCATCAGGCGAATCCTGAACCATGTGATCATCAATGTAACCCTGAACCATGTGATCATCAATCTAACCGTGAACCAGGTGATCATCAATATAACCCTTAAACAGGAGATCATCAGTCTAACCCTGAACCAGGTGATCATCAGTCCTATCCTGAACCATGTGATCATCAATCCAACCCTGAACCATGTGATCATCAATCTAACCGTGAACCAGGTGATCATCAATATAACCCTTAACGAGGTGATCATCAGGCTAACCCTGAACCAGGTGATCATCAGTCTAATCCTGAACCATGTGATCATCAATCCAACCCTGAACCATGTGATCATCAATGTAACCGTCAACCAGGTGATCATCAGGCTAACCCTGAACCAGGTGATCAACAGTCTAATCTTGAACAATGTGATCATCAATCCAACCCTGAACCATGTGATCATCAATGTAACCATGAACCAGGTGATCATGAGTCTAACCGTGAACCATATGATCAATAATCCAACCCTGAACCATTTGATCATCAATCTAACCGTCAACCAGGTGATAATCAATCTAACGTTGAACCAGGTGATCATCAGTCTAACCTCAATCTAACCCTGAACCATGTGATCATCAATCTAGTCCTGGACCATGTGATCATCAATCTAACCGTGAACAAAGTGATCATCAATGTAAGCCTTAAACAGGTGATCATCAGTCTAACCCAGAACCAGGTGATCATCAGTCCAATCCTGAACCATGTGATCATCAATCCAACCCTGGACCATGTGATCATCAGTGCAATCCTGAACCAGGTGTTCATCAGTCTAACCCTGAACCAGGTGATCATCAGTCTAACCCTGAACCATGTGATCATCAATCCAACCCTGGGCCATGTGATCATCAATCTAACCGTGAACAAGGTGATCATCAATATAACAATTAAACAGGTGATCATCAGTCAAACCCTGAACCATGTGATCATCAATCTAACCCTGAACCAGGTGATCATCAGTCTAACCCTGAACCATGTGATCATCAATCCAACCCTGAACCAGGTGATAATCAATCTAACCATGAACAAGGTGATAATCAATGTAACCATGAACCACGTGATCATCAATCCAACCCTGAACCATGTGATCATCAATGTAACCGTCAACCAGGTGATCATCAATATAACCCTTAACCAGGTGATCATGAGTCTAACCCTGAACCATGTGATCTTCAATCCAACCCTGAACCATGTGATCATCAATGTAACCGTGAACCAGGTGATCATCAATGTAACCCTTAACCAGGTGATCATGAGTCTAACCCTGAACCATATGATCATCAATCCAACCCTGAACCATTTGATCATCAATGTAACCGTCAACCAGGTGATCATGAGTCTAACCCTGAACCATATGATCATCAATCCAACCCTGAACCATGTGATCATCAATGTAACCCTGAACCAGGTGATCATTTGTCTAATCCTGAACCATGTGATCATCAATGTAACCGTCAACCAGGTGATCATCAATATAACCCTTAACCAGGTGATCATGAGTCTTACCCTGAACCATATGATCATCAATCCAACCCTGAACCATGTGATCATCAATGTGACCGTGAACCAGGTGATCATCTATATAACCCTTAACCAGGTGATCATCAGTCCAATCCCGAACCATGTGATCATCAATCCAACCCTGAACCATTTGATCATCAATGTAACCGTCAAGCAGGTGATCATGAGTCTAACCCTGAACCATATGATCATCAATCCAACCCTGAACCATGTGATCATCAGGCGAATCCTGAACCATGTGATCATCAATGTAACCCTGAACCATGTGATCATCAATCTAACCGTGAACCAGGTGATCATCAATATAACCCTTAAACAGGAGATCATCAGTCTAACCCTGAACCAGGTGATCATCAGTCCTATCCTGAACCATGTGATCATCAATCCAACCCTGAACCATGTGATCATCAATCTAACCGTGAACCAGGTGATCATCAATATAACCCTTAACGAGGTGATCATCAGGCTAACCCTGAACCAGGTGATCATCAGTCTAATCCTGAACCATGTGATCATCAATCCAACCCTGAACCATGTGATCATCAATGTAACCGTCAACCAGGTGATCATCAGGCTAACCCTGAACCAGGTGATCAACAGTCTAATCTTGAACAATGTGATCATCAATCCAACCCTGAACCATGTGATCATCAATGTAACCATGAACCAGGTGATCATGAGTCTAACCGTGAACCATATGATCAATAATCCAACCCTGAACCATTTGATCATCAATCTAACCGTCAACCAGGTGATAATCAATCTAACGTTGAACCAGGTGATCATCAGTCTAACCTCAATCTAACCCTGAACCATGTGATCATCAATCTAGTCCTGGACCATGTGATCATCAATCTAACCGTGAACAAAGTGATCATCAATGTAAGCCTTAAACAGGTGATCATCAGTCTAACCCAGAACCAGGTGATCATCAGTCCAATCCTGAACCATGTGATCATCAATCCAACCCTGGACCATGTGATCATCAGTGCAATCCTGAACCAGGTGTTCATCAGTCTAACCCTGAACCAGGTGATCATCAGTCTAACCCTGAACCATGTGATCATCAATCCAACCCTGGGCCATGTGATCATCAATCTAACCGTGAACAAGGTGATCATCAATATAACAATTAAACAGGTGATCATCAGTCAAACCCTGAACCATGTGATCATCAATCTAACCCTGAACCAGGTGATCATCAGTCTAACCCTGAACCATGTGATCATCAATCTAACCCTGAACCAGGTGATCATCAGTCTAACCCTGAACCATGTGATCATCAATCCAACCATGAACAATGTGATCATCAGTCTAACCCTGAACCATGTGATCATCAATCCAACCCTGGACCATGTGTTCATCAATCTAACCGTGAACAAGGTGATCATCAATATAACCCTTAAACAGGTGATCATCAGTCCAATCCTGAACCATGTGATCATCAGTCCAATCCTGAACCATGTGATCTTCAATCTAATCGTGAACCAGGTGATCATCAATATAACCCTTAACGAAGTGATCATCAGGCTAACCCTGAACCAGGTGATCATCAGTCTAATCCTGAACCATGTGATCATCAATCCAACCCTGAACCATGTAATCATCAATGTAACCGTCAACCAGGTGATCATCAATATAACCCTTAACCAGGTGATCATGAGTCTAACCCTGAACTATATGATCATCAATCCAACCCTGAACCATGTGATCATCAATGTAACCGTGAACCAGGTGATCATGAGTCTAACCCTGAACCATATGATCATCAATCCAACCCTGAACAATGTGATCATCAGGCAAATCCTGAACCATGTGATCATCAATGTAACCCTGAACCATGTGATCATCAGTCTAACCCTGAACCAGGTGATCATCAGTCCAATCCTGAACCATGTGATCATCAATCTAACCCTGGACCATGTGATCATCAGTGCAATCCTGAACCATGTGATCATCAATCCAACCCTGGACCATGTGATCATCAATGTAACCGTGAACCATGTGATCATCAATGTAACCGTGAACCAGGTGATCATCAGTCTAATCCTGAACCATGTGATCATCAATCCAACCCTGGACCATGTGATCATCAATCTAACCGTGAACAAGGTCATCATCAATATAACCCTTAAACAGGTGATCATCAGTCTAACCCTGAACCAGGTGATCATCAGTCCAATCCTGAACCATGTCATCATCAATCCAACCCTGAACCATGTGATCATCAATGTAACCGTGAACCAGGTGATCATCAGGCTAACCCTGAACCAGGTGATCATTTGTCTAATCCTGAACCATGTGATCATCAATGTAACCGTCAACCAGGTGATCATCAATATAACCCTTAACCAGGTGATCATGAGTCTAACCCTGAACCATGTGATCTTCAATCCAACCCTGAACCATGTGATCATCAATGTAACCGTGAACCAGGTGATCATCAATGTAACCCTTAACCAGGTGATCATGAGTCTAACCCTGAACCATATGATCATCAATCCAACCCTGAACCATTTGATCATCAATGTAACCGTCAACCAGGTGATCATGAGTCTAACCCTGAACCATATGATCATCAATCCAACCCTGAACCATGTGATCATCAATGTAACCCTGAACCAGGTGATCATTTGTCTAATCCTGAACCATGTGATCATCAATGTAACCGTCAACCAGGTGATCATCAATATAACCCTTAACCAGGTAATCATGAGTCTTACCCTGAACCATATGATCATCAATCCAACCCTGAACCATGTGATCATCAATGTGACCGTGAACCAGGTGATCATCTATATAACCCTTAACCAGGTGATCATCAGTCCAATCCTGAACCATGTGATCATCAATCCAACCCTGAACCATTTGATCATCAATGTAACCGTCAAGCAGGTGATCATGAGTCTAACCCTGAACCATATGATCATCAATCCAACCCTGAACCATGTGATCATCAGGCGAATCCTGAACCATGTGATCATCAATGTAACCCTGAACCATGTGATCATCAATCTAACCGTGAACCAGGTGATCATCAATATAACCCTTAAACAGGAGATCATCAGTCTAACCCTTAACCAGGTGATCATCAGTCCTATCCTGAACCATGTGATCATCAATGTAACCGTCAACCAGGTGATCATCAGGCTAACCCTGAACCAGGTGATCAACAGTCTAATCTTGAACAATGTGATCATCAATCCAACCCTGAACCATGTGATCATCAATGTAACCATGAACCAGGTGATCATGAGTCTAACCGTGAACCATATGATCAATAATCCAACCCTGAACCATTTGATCATCAATCTAACCGTCAACCAGGTGATAATCAATCTAACGTTTAACCAGGTGATCATCAGTCTAACCTCAATCTAACCCTGAACCATGTGATCATCAATCTAGTCCTGGACCATGTGATCATCAATCTAACCGTGAACAAAGTGATCATCAATGTAAGCCTTAAACAGGTGATCATCAGTCTAACCCAGAACCAGGTGATCATCAGTCCAATCCTGAACCATGTGATCATCAATCCAACCCTGGACCATGTGATCATCAGTGCAATCCTGAACCAGGTGTTCATCAGTCTAACCCTGAACCAGGTGATCATCAGTCTAACCCTGAACCATGTGATCATCAATCCAACCCTGGGCCATGTGATCATCAATCTAACCGTGAACAAGGTGATCATCAATATAACAATTAAACAGGTGATCATCAGTCAAACCCTGAACCATGTGATCATCAATCTAACCCTGAACCAGGTGATCATCAGTCTAACCCTGAACCATGTGATCATCAATCTAACCCTGAACCAGGTGATCATCAGTCTAACCCTGAACCATGTGATCATCAATCCAACCATGAACAATGTGATCATCAGTCTAACCCTGAACCATGTGATCATCAATCCAACCCTGGACCATGTGTTCATCAATCTAACCGTGAACAAGGTGATCATCAATATAACCCTTAAACAGGTGATCATCAGTCCAATCCTGAACCATGTGATCATCAGTCCAATCCTGAACCATGTGATCTTCAATCTAATCGTGAACCAGGTGATCATCAATATAACCCTTAACGAAGTGATCATCAGGCTAACCCTGAACCAGGTGATCATCAGTCTAATCCTGAACCATGTGATCATCAATCCAACCCTGAACCATGTAATCATCAATGTAACCGTCAACCAGGTGATCATCAATATAACCCTTAACCAGGTGATCATGAGTCTAACCCTGAACTATATGATCATCAATCCAACCCTGAACCATGTGATCATCAATGTAACCGTGAACCAGGTGATCATCTATATAACCCTTAACCAGGTGATCATGAGTCTAACCCTGAACCATATGATCATCAATCCAACCCTGAAACATTTGATCATCAATGTAACCGTGAACCAGGTGATCATCTATATAACCCTTAACCAGGTGATCATCAGTCTAATCCTGAACCATGTGATCATCAATCCAACCCTGAACCATGTGATCATCAATGTAACCGTCAACCAGGTGATCATGAGTCTAACCCTGAACCATATGATCATCAATCCAACCCTGAACAATGTGATCATCAGGCAAATCCTGAACCATGTGATCATCAATGTAACCCTGAACCATGTGATCATCAGTCTAACCCTGAACCAGGTGATCATCAGTCCAATCCTGAACCATGTGATCATCAATCTAACCCTGGACCATGTGATCATCAGTGCAATCCTGAACCATGTGATCATCAATCCAACCCTGGACCATGTGATCATCAATGTAACCGTGAACCATGTGATCATCAATGTAACCGTGAACCAGGTGATCATCAGTCTAATCCTGAACCATGTGATCATCAATCCAACCCTGGACCATGTGATCATCAATCTAACCGTGAACAAGGTCATCATCAATATAACCCTTAAACAGGTGATCATCAGTCTAACCCTGAACCAGGTGATCATCAGTCCAATCCTGAACCATGTCATCATCAATCCAACCCTGAACCATGTGATCATCAATCTAACCGTGAACCAGGTGATCATCAGGCTAACCCTGAACCAGGTGATCATTTGTCTAATCCTGAACCATGTGATCATCAATGTAACCGTCAACCAGGTGATCATCAATATAACCCTTAACCAGGTGATCATGAGTCTAACCCTGAACCATGTGATCTTCAATCCAACCCTGAACCATGTGATCATCAATGTAACCGTGAACCAGGTGATCATCAATGTAACCCTTAACCAGGTGATCATGAGTCTAACCCTGAACCATATGATCATCAATCCAACCCTGAACCATTTGATCATCAATGTAACCGTCAACCAGGTGATCATGAGTCTAACCCTGAACCATATGATCATCAATCCAACCCTGAACCATGTGATCATCAATGTAACCCTGAACCAGGTGATCATTTGTCTAATCCTGAACCATGTGATCATCAATGTAACCGTCAACCAGGTGATCATCAATATAACCCTTAACCAGGTAATCATGAGTCTTACCCTGAACCATATGATCATCAATCCAACCCTGAACCATGTGATCATCAATGTGACCGTGAACCAGGTGATCATCTATATAACCCTTAACCAGGTGATCATCAGTCCAATCCTGAACCATGTGATCATCAATCCAACCCTGAACCATTTGATCATCAATGTAACCGTCAAGCAGGTGATCATGAGTCTAACCCTGAACCATATGATCATCAATCCAACCCTGAACCATGTGATCATCAGGCGAATCCTGAACCATGTGATCATCAATGTAACCCTGAACCATGTGATCATCAATGTAACCGTCAACCAGGTGATCATCAATATAACCCTTAACCAGGTGATCATGAGTCTAACCCTGAACCATGTGATCTTCAATCCAACCCTGAACCATGTGATCATCAATGTAACCGTGAACCAGGTGATCATCAATGTAACCCTTAACCAGGTGATCATGAGTCTAACCCTGAACCATATGATCATCAATCCAACCCTGAACCATTTGATCATCAATGTAACCGTCAACCAGGTGATCATGAGTCTAACCCTGAACCATATGATCATCAATCCAACCCTGAACCATGTGATCATCAATGTAACCCTGAACCAGGTGATCATTTGTCTAATCCTGAACCATGTGATCATCAATGTAACCGTCAACCAGGTGATCATCAATATAACCCTTAACCAGGTAATCATGAGTCTTACCCTGAACCATATGATCATCAATCCAACCCTGAACCATGTGATCATCAATGTGACCGTGAACCAGGTGATCATCTATATAACCCTTAACCAGGTGATCATCAGTCCAATCCTGAACCATGTGATCATCAATCCAACCCTGAACCATTTGATCATCAATGTAACCGTCAAGCAGGTGATCATGAGTCTAACCCTGAACCATATGATCATCAATCCAACCCTGAACCATGTGATCATCAGGCGAATCCTGAACCATGTGATCATCAATGTAACCCTGAACCATGTGATCATCAATCTAACCGTGAACCAGGTGATCATCAATATAACCCTTAAACAGGAGATCATCAGTCTAACCCTTAACCAGGTGATCATCAGTCCTATCCTGAACCATGTGATCATCAATCCAACCCTGAACCATGTGATCATCAATCTAACCGTGAACCAGGTGATCATCAATATAACCCTTAACGAGGTGATCATCAGGCTAACCCTGAACCAGGTGATCATCAGTCTAATCCTGAACCATGTGATCATCAATCCAACCCTGAACCATGTGATCATCAATGTAACCGTCAACCAGGTGATCATCAGGCTAACCCTGAACCAGGTGATCAACAGTCTAATCTTGAACAATGTGATCATCAATCCAACCCTGAACCATGTGATCATCAATGTAACCATGAACCAGGTGATCATGAGTCTAACCGTGAACCATATGATCAATAATCCAACCCTGAACCATGTGATCATCAATCTAACCGTCAACCAGGTGATAATCTATCGTTGAACCAGGTGATCATCAGTCTAACCTCAATCTAACCCTGAACCATGTGATCATCAATCTAGTCCTGGACCATGTGATCATCAATCTAACCGTGAACAAAGTGATCATCAATGTAAGCCTTAAACAGGTGATCATCAGTCTAACCCTGAACCAGGTGATCATCAGTCCAATCCTGAACCATGTGATCATCAATCCAACCCTGGACCATGTGATCATCAGTGCAATCCTGAACCAGGTGTTCATCAGTCTAACCCTGAACCAGGTGATCATCAGTCTAACCCTGAACCATGTGATCATCAATCCAACCCTGGGCGATGTGATCATCAATCTAACCGTGAACAAGGTGATCATCAATATAACCCTTAAACAGGTGATCATCAGTCAAACCCTGAACCATGTGATCATCAATCCAACCCTGAACAATGTGATCATCAATCTAACCCTGAACCAGGTGATCATCAGTCTAACCCTGAACCATGTGATCATCAATCCAACCCTGGACCATGTGTTCATCAATCTAACCGTGAACAAGGTGATCATCAATATAACCCTTAAACAGGTGATCATCAGTCCAATCCTGAACCATGTGATCATCAGTCCAATCCTGAACCATGTGATCTTCAATCTAATCGTGAACCAGGTGATCATCAATATAACCCTTAACGAAGTGATCATCAGGCTAACCCTGAACCAGGTGATCATCAGTCTAATCCTGAACCATGTGATCATCAATCCAACCCTGAACCATGTAATCATCAATGTAACCGTCAACCAGGTGATCATCAATATAACCCTTAACCAGGTGATCATGAGTCTAACCCTGAACTATATGATCATCAATCCAACCCTGAACCATGTGATCATCAATGTAACCGTGAACCAGGTGATCATCTATATAACCCTTAACCAGGTGATCATGAGTCTAACCCTGAACCATTTGATCATCAATCCAACCCTGAAACATTTGATCATCAATGTAACCGTGAACCAGGTGATCATCTATATAACCCTTAACCAGGTGATCATCAGTCTAATCCTGAACCTTGTGATCATCAATCCAACCCTGAACCATGTGATCATCAATGTAACCGTCAACCAGGTGATCATGAGTCTAACCCTGAACCATATGATCATCAATCCAACCCTGAACCATGTGATCATCAGGCAAATCCTGAACCATGTGATCATCAATGTAACCCTGAACCATGTGATCATCAGTCTAACCCTGAACCAGGTGATCATCAGTCCAATCCTGAACCATGTGATAATCAATCTAACCCTGGACCATGTGATCATCAGTGCAATCCTGAACCATGTGATCATCAATCCAACCCTGGACCATGTGATCATCAATGTAACCGTGAACCATGTGATCATCAATGTAACCGTGAACCAGGTGATCATCAGTCTAATCCTGAACCATGTGATCATCAATCCAATCCTGGACCATGTGATCATCAATCTAACCGTTAACAAGGTCATCATCAATATAACCCTTAAACAGGTGATCATCAGTCTAACCCTGAACCAGGTGATCATCAGTCCAATCCTGAACCATGTCATCATCAATCCAACCCTGAACCATGTGATCATCAATCTAACCGTGAACCAGGTGATCATCAGGCTAACCCTGAACCAGGTGATCATTTGTCTAATCCTGAACCATGTGATCATCAATGTAACCGTCAACCAGGTGATCATCAATATAACCCTTAACCAGGTGATCATGAGTCTAACCCTGAACCATGTGATCTTCAATCCAACCCTGAACCATGTGATCATCAATGTAACCGTGAACCAGGTGATCATCAATGTAACCCTTAACCAGGTGATCATGAGTCTAACCCTGAACCATATGATCATCAATCCAACCCTGAACCATTTGATCATCAATGTAACCGTCAACCAGGTGATCATGAGTCTAACCCTGAACCATATGATCATCAATCCAACCCTGAACCATGTGATCATCAATGTAACCCTGAACCAGGTGATCATTTGTCTAATCCTGAACCATGTGATCATCAATGTAACCGTCAACCAGGTGATCATCAATATAACCCTTAACCAGGTGATCATGAGTCTTACCCTGAACCATATGATCATCAATCCAACCCTGAACCATGTGATCATCAATGTGACCGTGAACCAGGTGATCATCTATATAACCCTTAACCAGGTGATCATCAGTCCAATCCTGAACCATGTGATCATCAATCCAACCCTGAACCATTTGATCATCAATGTAACCGTCAAGCAGGTGATCATGAGTCTAACCCTGAACCATATGATCATCAATCCAACCCTGAACCATGTGATCATCAGGCGAATCCTGAACCATGTGATCATCAATGTAACCCTGAACCATGTGATCATCAATCTAACCGTGAACCAGGTGATCATCAATATAACCCTTAAACAGGAGATCATCAGTCTAACCCTGAACCAGGTGATCATCAGTCCTATCCTGAACCATGTGATCATCAATCCAACCCTGAACCATGTGATCATCAATCTAACCGTGAACCAGGTGATCATCAATATAACCCTTAACGAGGTGATCATCAGGCTAACCCTGAACCAGGTGATCATCAGTCTAATCCTGAACCATGTGATCATCAATCCAACCCTGAACCATGTGATCATCAATGTAACCGTCAACCAGGTGATCATCAGGCTAACCCTGAACCAGGTGATCAACAGTCTAATCTTGAACAATGTGATCATCAATCCAACCCTGAACCATGTGATCATCAATGTAACCATGAACCAGGTGATCATGAGTCTAACCGTGAACCATATGATCAATAATCCAACCCTGAACCATGTGATCATCAATCTAACCGTCAACCAGGTGATAATCAATCTATCGTTGAACCAGGTGATCATCAGTCTAACCTCAATCTAACCCTGAACCATGTGATCATCAATCTAGTCCTGGACCATGTGATCATCAATCTAACCGTGAACAAAGTGATCATCAATGTAAGCCTTAAACAGGTGATCATCAGTCTAACCCTGAACCAGGTGATCATCAGTCCAATCCTGAACCATGTGATCATCAATCCAACCCTGGACCATGTGATCATCAGTGCAATCCTGAACCAGGTGTTCATCAGTCTAACCCTGAACCAGGTGATCATCAGTCTAACCCTGAACCATGTGATCATCAATCCAACCCTGGGCCATGTGATCATCAATCTAACCGTGAACAAGGTGATCATCAATATAACCCTTAAACAGGTGATCATCAGTCAAACCCTGAACCATGTGATCATCAATCCAACCCTGAACCATGTGATCATCAATCTAACCCTGAACCAGGTGATCATCAGTCTAACCCTGAACCATGTGATCATCAATCCAACCATGAACAATGTGATCATCAGTCTAACCCTGAACCATGTGATCATCAATCCAACCCTGGACCATGTGTTCATCAATCTAACCGTGAACAAGGTGATCATCAATATAACCCTTAAACAGGTGATCATCAGTCCAATCCTGAACCATGTGATCATCAGTCCAATCCTGAACCATGTGATCTTCAATCTAATCGTGAACCAGGTGATCATCAATATAACCCTTAACGAAGTGATCATCAGGCTAACCCTGAACCAGGTGATCATCAGTCTAATCCTGAACCATGTGATCATCAATCCAACCCTGAACCATGTAATCATCAATGTAACCGTCAACCAGGTGATCATCAATATAACCCTTAACCAGGTGATCATGAGTCTAACCCTGAACTATATGATCATCAATCCAACCCTGAACCATGTGATCATCAATGTAACCGTGAACCAGGTGATCATCTATATAACCCTTAACCAGGCGATCATGAGTCTAACCCTGAACCATATGATCATCAATCCAACCCTGAAACATTTGATCATCAATGTAACCGTGAACCAGGTGATCATCTATATAACCCTTAACCAGGTGATCATCAGTCTAATCCTGAACCATGTGATCATCAATCCAACCCTGAACCATGTGATCATCAATGTAACCGTCAACCAGGTGATCATGAGTCTAACCCTGAACCATATGATCATCAATCCAACCCTGAACCATGTGATCATCAGGCAAATCCTGAACCATGTGATCATCAATGTAACCCTGAACCATGTGATCATCAGTCTAACCCTGAACCAGGTGATCATCAGTCCAATCCTGAACCATGTGATCATCAATCTAACCCTGGACCATGTGATCATCAGTGCAATCCTGAACCATGTGATCATCAATCCAACCCTGGACCATGTGATCATCAATGTAACCGTGAACCATGTGATCATCAATGTAACCGTGAACCAGGTGATCATCAGTCTAATCCTGAACCATGTGATCATCAATCCAACCCTGGACCATGTGATCATCAATCTAACCGTGAACAAGGTCATCATCAATATAACCCTTAAACAGGTGATCATCAGTCAAACACTGAAACAGGTGATCATCAGTCCAATCATGGACCATGTGATCATCAATCCAACCCTTAACCATTTGATCATCAATCTAACCGTGAAACAGGTGATAATCAATCTAATCCTTAACCAGGTGATCATGAGTCTAACCCTGAACCAGGTGATCATCAGTCTAATCCTGAACCATGTGATCATCAATCCAATCCTGGACCATGTGATCATCAATCCAACCCTGGACCATGTGATCATCAATCTAACCATGAACAAGGTGATCATCAATAAAACCCTTAAACAGGTGATCATCAGTCTAACCCTAAACTAGGTGATCATCAATCCAATCCTGAACCATGTGATCATTAATCCAACCCAGAACCATTTGATCGTCAATCTAACCCTGAACCATGTGATCATCAATGTAACCCTTAAACAGGTGATCATCAGTCTAACCCTGAACCAGGTGATCATCAGTCCAATCCTGAACCATGTGATCATCAATCCAACCCTGGACCATTTGATCATCAGGCAAATCCTGAACCATGTTATCATCAATGTAACCCTGAACCATGTGATCATCAATCTAACCGTGAACAAGGTGATCATCAATATAACCCTTAAACAGGTGATCATCAGTCTAACCCTGAACCAGGTGATCATCAGTTCAATCATGAACCATGTGATCATCAATCCAACCCTGAACCATGTGATCATCAATCTAACCCTGAACCAGGTGATCATCAGTCTAACCCTGAACCATGTGATCATCAATCCAAACCTGAACTATATGATCATCAATCCAACCCTGAACCATGTGATCATCAATGTAACCGTGAACCAGGTGATCATCTATATAACCCTTAACCAGGTGATCATGAGTCTAACCTTGAACCATATGATCATCAATCCAACCCTGAAACATTTGATCATCAATGTAACCATGAACCAGGTGATCATCAATATAACCCTTAACGAAGTGATCAACAGTCTAATGTTGAACAATGTGATCATCAATCCAACCCTGAACCATGTGATCATCAATCTAACCGTGAACCAGGTGATCATCAATATAACCCTTAACGAGGTGATCATCAGGCTAACCCTAAACTAGGTGATCATCAGTTTAATCCTGAACCATGTGATCATCAATCCAACCCTGAACCATGTGATCATCAATGTAACCCTGAACCATGTGATCATCAATCTAGTCCTGGACCATGTGATCATCAATCTAACCGTGAACAAGGTGATCATCAATATAACCCTTAAACAGGAGATCATCAGTCTAACCCTGAACCAGGTGATCATCAGTCCAATCCTGAACCATGTGATCATCAATCCAACCCTGGACCATGTGATCATCAGTGCAATCCTGAACCATGTGATCATCAATCCAACCCTGGACCATGTGATCATCAATGTAACCGTCAACCATGTGATCATCAATGTAACCGTGAACCAGGTGATAATCAATATAACCCTTAACCAGGTGATCATCAGTCTAACCCTGAACCAGGTGATCTTCTTCTTTTCCTTTCGGCTTTTCCCTTCAGGGGTCGCCACAGCGAATCAATTTCCTCCATCTAGCCCTGTCCTTTGAATCCTCTTCTCTCACACCAACTACCTTCATGTCCTCTTTCACTACATCCATAAACCTCCTCTTTGGTCTTCCTCTAGGCCTCCTGCCTGGCAGTTCAAAACTCAGCATCCTTCTACCAATATATTCCCTATCCCTCCTCTGGACATGTCCAAACCATCTCAGTCTGGCCTCTCTGACTTTATCTCCAAGACCTCTAACATGTGCTGTCCCTCTGATGTACTCATTCCTGATCCTATCCTTCCTGGTCACTCCCAGAGAGAACCTCAGCATCTTCATCTCTGCTACCTCCAGCTCTTTCTCCTGTCTTTTCTTCAGTGACACTGTCTCTAGACCAAACAACATCGCTGGTCTCACCACAATTTTGTACACCTTTCCTTTCATTTTAGCTGAAACTCTTCTATCACACATCACACCTGACACTTTCCTCCACCCGTTCCATCCTGCCTGGACACGCTTCTTCACCTCTTTTCCACACTCTCCATTGCTCTGGACTGTTGAGCCTAAGTACTTAAAATCCTCCACCTTCTTGATCTCTTCTCCCTCTAACCTCACTATTCCACTTGGGTCCCTCTCATTCACACACATGTACTCTGTCTTACTGCGGCTAACCTTCATTCCTCTCCTTTCCAGGACAAACCTCCACCTCTCTAGCTTCTCCTCCACCTGTTCCCTGCTCTCACTACAGATCACAATGTCATCTGCAAACATCATAGTCCATGGAGATTCCTGTCTAACCTCGTCTGTCAGCCTGTCCATCACCATGGCAAACAAGAAGGGGCTCACAGCTGATCCCTGATGCAGTCCCACCTCCACCTTGAACTCCTCTGTCACACCTACAGCACACCTCACCACTGTCTTACAGTCTTCATACATGTCCTGCACCGTTCTAACATACTTCTCTGCCACTCCAGACTTCCTCATACAATACCACAGTTCCTCTCTGGGCACCCTGTCATAAGCTTTCTCCAGATCTACAAAAACACAATGCAGCTCCCTCTGGCCTTCTCTGTACTTCTCTATCAACATCCTCAAAGCAAATACTGCATCTGTAGTACTCTTTTTTTGGCATGAAACCATACTGCTGCTCACAAATGTTCACTTCTGCCCTTAGTCTAGCTTCCACTACTCTCTCCCATAACTTCATTGTATGGCTCATCAGCTTTATTCCTCTGTAGTTGCCACAACTCTGCACATCTCCCTTGTTCTTAAAAATGGGCACCAGCACACTTCTCCTCCATTCCTCAGGCATCTTCTCACTATCTAAGATCCTGTTGAACAACCCAGTCAGAAACTCTACCGCCACCTCTCCTAGACACTTCCATACCTCTACAGGTATATCATCAGGACCGACTGCCTTTCCACTCTTCATCCTCTTCAATGCCCTCCTCACTTCATCCTGACTAATCTTTGCTACTTCCTGGTCCACAACAGTAACCTCTTCTAGTCTTTGTTCCCTCTCATTTTCCACGTTCATCAACTCTTCAAAGTACTCTTTCCATCTTCCCATCACACTACTGGCACCTGTCAATAGACTTCCATCCCTATCCTTAATCACCCTAACCTGCTGCACGTCCTTCCCATCTCTGTCTCTCTGTCTTGCCAACCGGTATAGATCAGTCTCTCCCTCCTTACTGTCCAACCTAGCATACAAGTCATCATAAGCTTCTTGTTTGGCCTTTGCTACCTCTACCTTCACCTTACGCTGCATCTCCCTGTACTCCTGTCTACTCTCCTCAGTCCTCTCAGTGTCCCACTTCCTCTTGGCTAACCTCTTTCTCTGTATACACTCCTGTACCTCCTCATTCCACCACCAAGTCTCCTTATCTACTTTCCTTCCAGATGACACACCAAGTACTCTCCTACCTGTCTCCCTGATCACATTAGCTGTAGTTGTCCAGTCATCTGGAAGCACCTCCTGACCACCCAGAGCCTGTCTTAACTCCTTCCTAAAAGTCATGCAACACTCTTCCTTTTTCAGCTTCCACCATTTCGTCTTCTGCTCTGCCTTTGCCCTCTTCATCTTCCTCACCACCAGAGTCATCCTACACACCACCATCCTATGCTGTTTGGCTACACTCTCACCTACCACTACTTTGCAGTCACTGATCTCTTTCAGGTTACACCGTCTACACAAGATGTAGTCTACCTGTGTGCTCCTACCGCCACTCTTATAAGTCACTCTATGTTCCTGCCTCTTCTGGAAGAAAGTATTCACTACAGCCATTTCCATCCTTTTTGCAAAGTCAACTACCATCTGTCCTTCTGCGTTCCTCTCCTGGATACCAAACCTGCCCATCACCTCCTCATCACCTCTGTTTCCTGCACCAACATGTCCATTGAAGTCTGCTCCAATGACAACTCTCTCACTTCTAGGCATGCTCTGCATCACTTCATCAAGGTCCGACCAGAATTTCTCCTTCTCCTCCAGCTCACATCCTACCTGTGGAGCATACCCGCTAACAACATTGAACATCACACCTTCTATTTCTAGCTTCAGACTCATCACTCTATCCGACACTCTTTTTACCTCCAGGACATTCCTAACAAACTCCTCCTTCAAGATAATTCCTACTCCGTTTCTCTTCCCATCTACACCATGATAGAACAACTTGAACCCTGCTCCTAAACTTCTAGCCTTGCTACCTTTCCACCTGGTCTCCTGGACACACAGTATGTCTACCTTCCTCCTCTGCATCATGTCAACCAACTCTCTACCTTTTCCTGTCATAGTTCCAACATTCAACGTCCCTACTCTTAGTCCTATACTCTTGGTGTTCCTCTTCTCTTTCTTCGTGCGAACGCACTTTCCTCCTCTCCTTCTTCGACCACCCTGAACCAGGTGATCATCAGTCTAATCCTGAACCATGTGATCATCAATCCAACCCTGGACCATGTTATCATCAATCTAACCCTGAACCATGTGATCATCAATCTAATCCTGGACCATGTGATTATCAATCTAACCGTGAACAAGGTGATCATCAATAAAACCCTTAAACAGTTGATCATCAGTCTAACCCTAAACTAGGTGATCATCAATCCAATCCTGAACCATGTGATCATTAATCCAACCCAGAACCATTTGATCGTCAATCTAACCCTGAACCATGTGATCATCAATCTAACCATGAACCAGGTGAACATCAGTCTAACCCTGAACCATGTGATCATCAATCTAATCCTGGACCATGTGATTATCAATCTAACCGTGAACAAAGTTATCATCAATGTAACCCTTAAACAAGTGATCATCAGTCTAACCCTGAACCAGGTGATCATCAGTCCAATCCTGAACCATGTGATCATCAATCCAACCCTGGACCATTTGATCATCAGTCTAATCCTGAACCATGTGATCATGAGGCAAATCCTGAACCATGTGATCATCAATGTAACCCTGAACCATGTGATCATCAATCTAACCGTGAACAAGGTGATCATCAATATAACCCTTAAACAGGTGATCATCAGTCTAACCCTGAACCAGGTGATCATCAGTCCAATCCTGAACCATGTGATCATCAATCCAACCCTGAACCATGTGATCATCAATCTAACCCTGAACCAGGTGATCATCAGTCTAACCCTGAACCATGTGATCATCAATCCAACCCTGAACCATGTGATCATCAATCTAACCGTGAACCAGGTGATCATCAATATAACCCTTAACGAGGTGATCATCAGGCTAACCCTAAACCAGGTGATCATCAGTTTAATCCTGAACCATGTGATCATCAATCCAACCCTGAACCATGTGATCATCAATGTAACCCTGAACCATGTGATCATCAATGTAACCCTGAACCATGTGATCATCAATCTAACCGTGAACCAGGTGATCATCAATATAACCCTTAACGAGGTGATCATCAGGCTAACCCTTAACCAGGTGATCATCAGTCTAATCCTGAACCATGTGATCATCAATCCAACCCTGAACCAGGTGATAATCAATCTAACCATGAACCAGGTGATCATCAGTCCAATCCCGAACCATGTGATCAGCAATCCAACCCTGAACCATGTGATCATCAATCTAACCGTGAACCAGGTGATCATCAATATAACCCTTAACGAGGTGATCATCAGGCTAACCCTTAACCAGGTGATCATCAGTCTAATCCTGAACCATGTGATCATCAATCCAACCCTGAACCAGGTGATAATCAATCTAACCATGAACAAGGTGATAATCAATGTAACCATGAACCACGTGATCATCAATCCAACCCTGAACCATGTGATCATCAATGTAACCGTCAACCAGGTGATCATCAATATAACCCTTAACCAGGTGATCATGAGTCTAACCCTGAACCATATGATCATCAATCCAACCCTGAACCATGTGATCATCAATGTAACCGTGAACCAGGTGATCATCTATATAACCCTTAACCAGGTGATCATCAGTCTAATCCTGAACCATATGATCATCAATCCAACCCTGAACCATGTGATCATCAATCTAACCGTAAACCAGGTGATCATCAATATTACCCTTAACCAGGTGATCATCAGTCTAATCCTGAACCATGTGATCATCAGGCAAATCCTGAACCATGTGATTATCAATGTAACCCTGAACCATGTGATCATCAATCTAACCGTGAACAAGGTGATCATCAATATAACCCTTAAACAGGTGATTATCAGTCTAACCCTGAACCAGGTGATCATCAGTCCAATCCTGAACCATGTCATCATCAATCCAACCCTGAACCATGTGATCATCAATCTAACCGTGAACCAGGTGATCATCAGGCTAACCCTGAACCAGGTGATCATTTGTCTAATCCTGAACCATGTGATCATCAATGTAACCGTCAACCAGGTGATCATCAATATAACCCTTAACCAGGTGATCATGAGTCTAACCCTGAACCATGTGATCTTCAATCCAACCCTGAACCATGTGATCATCAATGTAACCGTGAACCAGGTGATCATCAATGTAACCCTTAACCAGGTGATCATGAGTCTAACCCTGAACCATATGATCATCAATCCAACCCTGAACCATTTGATCATCAATGTAACCGTCAACCAGGTGATCATGAGTCTAACCCTGAACCATATGATCATCAATCCAACCCTGAACCATGTGATCATCAATGTAACCCTGAACCAGGTGATCATTTGTCTAATCCTGAACCATGTGATCATCAATGTAACCGTCAACCAGGTGATCATCAATATAACCCTTAACCAGGTGATCATGAGTCTTACCCTGAACCATATGATCATCAATCCAACCCTGAACCATGTGATCATCAATGTGACCGTGAACCAGGTGATCATCTATATAACCCTTAACCAGGTGATCATCAGTCCAATCCCGAACCATGTGATCATCAATCCAACCCTGAACCATTTGATCATCAATGTAACCGTCAAGCAGGTGATCATGAGTCTAACCCTGAACCATATGATCATCAATCCAACCCTGAACCATGTGATCATCAGGCGAATCCTGAACCATGTGATCATCAATGTAACCCTGAACCATGTGATCATCAATCTAACCGTGAACCAGGTGATCATCAATATAACCCTTAAACAGGAGATCATCAGTCTAACCCTGAACCAGGTGATCATCAGTCCTATCCTGAACCATGTGATCATCAATCCAACCCTGGACCATTTGATCATCAGTCTAATCCTGAACCATGTGATCATGAGGCAAATCCTGAACCATGTGATCATCAATGTAACCCTGAACCATGTGATCATCAATCTAACCGTGAACAAGGTGATCATCAATATAACCCTTAAACAGGTGATCATCAGTCTAACCCTGAACCAGGTGATCATCAGTCCAATCCTGAACCATGTGATCATCAATCCAACCCTGAACCATGTGATCATCAATCTAACCCTTAACCAGGTGATCATCAGTCTAACCCTGAACCATGTGATCATCAATCCAACCCTGAACCATGTGATCATCAATCTAACCGTGAACCAGGTGATCATCAATATAACCCTTAACGAGGTGATCATCAGGCTAACCCTAAACCAGGTGATCATGAGTCTAACCCTGAACCATGTGATCTTCAATCCAACCCTGAACCATGTGATCATCAATGTAACCGTGAACCAGGTGATCATCAATGTAACCCTTAACCAGGTGATCATGAGTCTAACCCTGAACCATATGATCATCAATCCAACCCTGAACCATTTGATCATCAATGTAACCGTCAACCAGGTGATCATGAGTCTAACCCTGAACCATATGATCATCAATCCAACCCTGAACCATGTGATCATCAATGTAACCCTGAACCAGGTGATCATTTGTCTTATCCTGAACCATGTGATCATCAATGTAACCGTCAACCAGGTGATCATCAATATAACCCTTAACCAGGTGATCATGAGTCTTACCCTGAACCATATGATCATCAATCCAACCCTGAACCATGTGATCATCAATGTGACCGTGAACCAGGTGATCATCTATATAACCCTTAACCAGGTGATCATCAGTCCAATCCCGAACCATGTGATCATCAATCCAACCCTGAACCATTTGATCATCAATGGAACCGTCAAGCAGGTGATCATGAGTCTAACCCTGAACCATATGATCATCAATCCAACCCTGAACCATGTGATCATCAGGCGAATCCTGAACCATGTGATCATCAATGTAACCCTGAACCATGTGATCATCAATCTAACCGTGAACCAGGTGATCATCAATATAACCCTTAAACAGGAGATCATCAGTCTAACCCTGAACCAGGTGATCATCAGTCCTATCCTGAACCATGTGATCATCAATCCAACCCTGGACCATTTGATCATCAGTCTAATCCTGAACCATGTGATCATGAGGCAAATCCTGAACCATGTGATCATCAATGTAACCCTGAACCATGTGATCATCAATCTAACCGTGAACAAGGTGATCATCAATATAACCCTTAAACAGGTGATCATCAGTCTAACCCTGAACCAGGTGATCATCAGTCCAATCCTGAACCATGTGATCATCAATCCAACCCTGAACCATGTGATCATCAATCTAACCCTGAACCAGGTGATCATCAGTCTAACCCTGAACCATGTGATCATCAATCCAACCCTGAACCATGTGATCATCAATCTAACCGTGAACCAGGTGATCATCAATATAACCCTTAACGAGGTGATCATCAGGCTAACCCTAAACCAGGTGATCATCAGTTTAATCCTGAACCATGTGATCATCAATCCAACCCTGAACCATGTGATCATCAATGTAACCCTGAACCATGTGATCATCAATGTAACCCTGAACCATGTGATCATCAATCTAACCGTGAACCAGGTGATCATCAATATAACCCTTAACGAGGTGATCGTCAGGCTAACCCTTAACCAGGTGATCATCAGTCTAATCCTGAACCATGTGATCATCAATCCAACCCTGAACCAGGTGATAATCAATCTAACCATGAACCAGGTGATCATCAGTCCAATCCCGAACCATGTGATCAGCAATCCAACCCTGAACCATGTGATCATCAATCTAACCGTGAACCAGGTGATCATCAATATAACCCTTAACGAGGTGATCATCAGGCTAACCCTTAACCAGGTGATCATCAGTCTAATCCTGAACCATGTGATCATCAATCCAACCCTGAACCAGGTGATAATCAATCTAACCATGAACAAGGTGATAATCAATGTAACCATGAACCACGTGATCATCAATCCAACCCTGAACCATGTGATCATCAATGTAACCGTCAACCAGGTGATCATCAATATAACCCTTAACCAGGTGATCATGAGTCTAACCCTGAACCATATGATCATCAATCAAACCCTGAACCATGTGATCATCAATGTAACCGTGAACCAGGTGATCATCTATATAACCCTTAACCAGGTGATCATCAGTCTAATCCTGAACCATATGATCATCAATCCAACCCTGAACCATGTGATCATCAATCTAACCGTAAACCAGGTGATCATCAATATTACCCTTAACCAGGTGATCATCAGTCTAATCCTGAACCATGTGATCATCAGGCAAATCCTGAACCATGTGATCATCAATGTAACCCTGAACCATGTGATCATCAATCTAACCGTGAACAAGGTGATCATCAATATAACCCTTAAACAGGTGATTATCAGTCTAACCCTGAACCAGGTGATCATCAGTCCAATCCTGAACCATGTCATCATCAATCCAACCCTGAACCATGTGATCATCAATCTAACCGTGAACCAGGTGATCATCAGGCTAACCCTGAACCAGGTGATCATTTGTCTAATCCTGAACCATGTGATCATCAATGTAACCGTCAACCAGGTGATCATCAATATAACCCTTAACCAGGTGATCATGAGTCTAACCCTGAACCATGTGATCTTCAATCCAACCCTGAACCATGTGATCATCAATGTAACCGTGAACCAGGTGATCATCAATGTAACCCTTAACCAGGTGATCATGAGTCTAACCCTGAACCATATGATCATCAATCCAACCCTGAACCATTTGATCATCAATGTAACCGTCAACCAGGTGATCATGAGTCTAACCCTGAACCATATGATCATCAATCCAACCCTGAACCATGTGATCATCAATGTAACCCTGAACCAGGTGATCATTTGTCTAATCCTGAACCATGTGATCATCAATGTAACCGTCAACCAGGTGATCATCAATATAACCCTTAACCAGGTGATCATGAGTCTTACCCTGAACCATATGATCATCAATCCAACCCTGAACCATGTGATCATCAATGTGACCGTGAACCAGGTGATCATCTATATAACCCTTAACCAGGTGATCATCAGTCCAATCCCGAACCATGTGATCATCAATCCAACCCTGAACCATTTGATAATCAATGGAACCGTCAAGCAGGTGATCATGAGTCTAACCCTGAACCATATGATCATCAATCCAACCCTGAACCATGTGATCATCAGGCGAATCCTGAACCATGTGATCATCAATGTAACCCTGAACCATGTGATCATCAATCTAACCGTGAACCAGGTGATCATCAATATAACCCTTAAACAGGAGATCATCAGTCTAACCCTGAACCAGGTGATCATCAGTCCTATCCTGAACCATGTGATCATCAATCCAACCCTGGACCATTTGATCATCAGTCTAATCCTGAACCATGTGATCATGAGGCAAATCCTGAACCATGTGATCATCAATGTAACCCTGAACCATGTGATCATCAATCTAACCGTGAACAAGGTGATCATCAATATAACCCTTAAACAGGTGATCATCAGTCTAACCCTGAACCAGGTGATCATCAGTCCAATCCTGAACCATGTGATCATCAATCCAACCCTGAACCATGTGATCATCAATCTAACCCTGAACCAGGTGATCATCAGTCTAACCCTGAACCATGTGATCATCAATCCAACCCTGAACCATGTGATCATCAATATAACCCTTAACGAGGTGATCATCAGGCTAACCCTAAACCAGGTGATCATCAGTTTAATCCTGAACCATGTGATCATCAATCCAACCCTGAACCATGTGATCATCAATATAACCCTTAAACAGGAGATCATCAGTCTAACCCTGAACCAGGTGATCATCAGTCCTATCCTGAACCATGTGATCATCAATCCAACCCTGGACCATTTGATCATCAGTCTAATCCTGAACCATGTGATCATGAGGCAAATCCTGAACCATGTGATCATCAATGTAACCCTGAACCATGTGATCATCAATCTAACCGTGAACAAGGTGATCATCAATATAACCCTTAAACAGGTGATCATCAGTCTAACCCTGAACCAGGTGATCATCAGTCCAATCCTGAACCATGTGATCATCAATCCAACCCTGAACCATGTGATCATCAATCTAACCCTGAACCAGGTGATCATCAGTCTAACCCTGAACCATGTGATCATCAATCCAACCCTGAACCATGTGATCATCAATATAACCCTTAACGAGGAGATCATCAGGCTAACCCTAAACCAGGTGATCATCAGTTTAATCCTGAACCATGTGATCATCAATCCAACCCTGAACCATGTGATCATCAATGTAACCCTGAACCATGTGATCATCAATGTAACCCTGAACCATGTGATCATCAATCTAACCGTGAACCAGGTGATCATCAATATAACCCTTAACGAGGTGATCGTCAGGCTAACCCTTAACCAGGTGATCATCAGTCTAATCCTGAACCATGTGATCATCAATCCAACCCTGAACCAGGTGATAATCAATCTAACCATGAACCAGGTGATCATCAGTCCAATCCCGAACCATGTGATCAGCAATCCAACCCTGAACCATGTGATCATCAATCTAACCGTGAACCAGGTGATCATCAATATAACCCTTAACGAGGTGATCATCAGGCTAACCCTTAACCAGGTGATCATCAGTCTAATCCTGAACCATGTGATCATCAATCCAACCCTGAACCAGGTGATAATCAATCTAACCATGAACAAGGTGATAATCAATGTAACCATGAACCACGTGATCATCAATCCAACCCTGAACCATGTGATCATCAATGTAACCGTCAACCAGGTGATCATCAATATAACCCTTAACCAGGTGATCATGAGTCTAACCCTGAACCATGTGATCTTCAATCCAACCCTGAACCATGTGATCATCAATGTAACCGTGAACCAGGTGATCATCAATGTAACCCTTAACCAGGTGATCATGAGTCTAACCCTGAACCATATGATCATCAATCCAACCCTGAACCATTTGATCATCAATGTAACCGTCAACCAGGTGATCATGAGTCTAACCCTGAACCATATGATCATCAATCCAACCCTGAACCATGTGATCATCAATGTAACCCTGAACCAGGTGATCATTTGTCTAATCCTGAACCATGTGATCATCAATGTAACCGTCAACCAGGTGATCATCAATATAACCCTTAACCAGGTGATCATGAGTCTTACCCTGAACCATATGATCATCAATCCAACCCTGAACCATGTGATCATCAATGTGACCGTGAACCAGGTGATCATCTATATAACCCTTAACCAGGTGATCATCAGTCCAATCCCGAACCATGTGATCATCAATCCAACCCTGAACCATTTGATCATCAATGTAACCGTCAAGCAGGTGATCATGAGTCTAACCCTGAACCATATGATCATCAATCCAACCCTGAACCATGTGATCATCAGGCGAATCCTGAACCATGTGATCATCAATGTAACCCTGAACCATGTGATCATCAATCTAACCGTGAACCAGGTGATCATCAATATAACCCTTAAACAGGAGATCATCAGTCTAACCCTGAACCAGGTGATCATCAGTCCTATCCTGAACCATGTGATCATCAATCCAACCCTGAACCATGTGATCATCAATCTAACCGTGAACCAGGTGATCATCAATATAACCCTTAACGAGGTGATCATCAGGCTAACCCTGAACCAGGTGATCATCAGTCTAATCCTGAACCATGTGATCATCAATCCAACCCTGAACCATGTGATCATCAATGTAACCGTCAACCAGGTGATCATCAGGCTAACCCTGAACCAGGTGATCAACAGTCTAATCTTGAACAATGTGATCATCAATCCAACCCTGAACCATGTGATCATCAATGTAACCATGAACCAGGTGATCATGAGTCTAACCGTGAACCATATGATCAATAATCCAACCCTGAACCATTTGATCATCAATCTAACCGTCAACCAGGTGATAATCAATCTAACGTTGAACCAGGTGATCATCAGTCTAACCTCAATCTAACCCTGAACCATGTGATCATCAATCTAGTCCTGGACCATGTGATCATCAATCTAACCGTGAACAAAGTGATCATCAATGTAAGCCTTAAACAGGTGATCATCAGTCTAACCCAGAACCAGGTGATCATCAGTCCAATCCTGAACCATGTGATCATCAATCCAACCCTGGACCATGTGATCATCAGTGCAATCCTGAACCAGGTGTTCATCAGTCTAACCCTGAACCAGGTGATCATCAGTCTAACCCTGAACCATGTGATCATCAATCCAACCCTGGGCCATGTGATCATCAATCTAACCGTGAACAAGGTGATCATCAATATAACAATTAAACAGGTGATCATCAGTCAAACCCTGAACCATGTGATCATCAATCTAACCCTGAACCAGGTGATCATCAGTCTAACCCTGAACCATGTGATCATCAATCCAACCCTGAACCAGGTGATAATCAATCTAACCATGAACAAGGTGATAATCAATGTAACCATGAACCACGTGATCATCAATCCAACCCTGAACCATGTGATCATCAATGTAACCGTCAACCAGGTGATCATCAATATAACCCTTAACCAGGTGATCATGAGTCTAACCCTGAACCATGTGATCTTCAATCCAACCCTGAACCATGTGATCATCAATGTAACCGTGAACCAGGTGATCATCAATGTAACCCTTAACCAGGTGATCATGAGTCTAACCCTGAACCATATGATCATCAATCCAACCCTGAACCATTTGATCATCAATGTAACCGTCAACCAGGTGATCATGAGTCTAACCCTGAACCATATGATCATCAATCCAACCCTGAACCATGTGATCATCAATGTAACCCTGAACCAGGTGATCATTTGTCTAATCCTGAACCATGTGATCATCAATGTAACCGTCAACCAGGTGATCATCAATATAACCCTTAACCAGGTGATCATGAGTCTTACCCTGAACCATATGATCATCAATCCAACCCTGAACCATGTGATCATCAATGTGACCGTGAACCAGGTGATCATCTATATAACCCTTAACCAGGTGATCATCAGTCCAATCCCGAACCATGTGATCATCAATCCAACCCTGAACCATTTGATCATCAATGTAACCGTCAAGCAGGTGATCATGAGTCTAACCCTGAACCATATGATCATCAATCCAACCCTGAACCATGTGATCATCAGGCGAATCCTGAACCATGTGATCATCAATGTAACCCTGAACCATGTGATCATCAATCTAACCGTGAACCAGGTGATCATCAATATAACCCTTAAACAGGAGATCATCAGTCTAACCCTGAACCAGGTGATCATCAGTCCTATCCTGAACCATGTGATCATCAATCCAACCCTGAACCATGTGATCATCAATCTAACCGTGAACCAGGTGATCATCAATATAACCCTTAACGAGGTGATCATCAGGCTAACCCTGAACCAGGTGATCATCAGTCTAATCCTGAACCATGTGATCATCAATCCAACCCTGAACCATGTGATCATCAATGTAACCGTCAACCAGGTGATCATCAGGCTAACCCTGAACCAGGTGATCAACAGTCTAATCTTGAACAATGTGATCATCAATCCAACCCTGAACCATGTGATCATCAATGTAACCATGAACCAGGTGATCATGAGTCTAACCGTGAACCATATGATCAATAATCCAACCCTGAACCATTTGATCATCAATCTAACCGTCAACCAGGTGATAATCAATCTAACGTTGAACCAGGTGATCATCAGTCTAACCTCAATCTAACCCTGAACCATGTGATCATCAATCTAGTCCTGGACCATGTGATCATCAATCTAACCGTGAACAAAGTGATCATCAATGTAAGCCTTAAACAGGTGATCATCAGTCTAACCCAGAACCAGGTGATCATCAGTCCAATCCTGAACCATGTGATCATCAATCCAACCCTGGACCATGTGATCATCAGTGCAATCCTGAACCAGGTGTTCATCAGTCTAACCCTGAACCAGGTGATCATCAGTCTAACCCTGAACCATGTGATCATCAATCCAACCCTGGGCCATGTGATCATCAATCTAACCGTGAACAAGGTGATCATCAATATAACAATTAAACAGGTGATCATCAGTCAAACCCTGAACCATGTGATCATCAATCTAACCCTGAACCAGGTGATCATCAGTCTAACCCTGAACCATGTGATCATCAATCTAACCCTGAACCAGGTGATCATCAGTCTAACCCTGAACCATGTGATCATCAATCCAACCATGAACAATGTGATCATCAGTCTAACCCTGAACCATGTGATCATCAATCCAACCCTGGACCATGTGTTCATCAATCTAACCGTGAACAAGGTGATCATCAATATAACCCTTAAACAGGTGATCATCAGTCCAATCCTGAACCATGTGATCATCAGTCCAATCCTGAACCATGTGATCTTCAATCTAATCGTGAACCAGGTGATCATCAATATAACCCTTAACGAAGTGATCATCAGGCTAACCCTGAACCAGGTGATCATCAGTCTAATCCTGAACCATGTGATCATCAATCCAACCCTGAACCATGTAATCATCAATGTAACCGTCAACCAGGTGATCATCAATATAACCCTTAACCAGGTGATCATGAGTCTAACCCTGAACTATATGATCATCAATCCAACCCTGAACCATGTGATCATCAATGTAACCGTGAACCAGGTGATCATGAGTCTAACCCTGAACCATATGATCATCAATCCAACCCTGAACAATGTGATCATCAGGCAAATCCTGAACCATGTGATCATCAATGTAACCCTGAACCATGTGATCATCAGTCTAACCCTGAACCAGGTGATCATCAGTCCAATCCTGAACCATGTGATCATCAATCTAACCCTGGACCATGTGATCATCAGTGCAATCCTGAACCATGTGATCATCAATCCAACCCTGGACCATGTGATCATCAATGTAACCGTGAACCATGTGATCATCAATGTAACCGTGAACCAGGTGATCATCAGTCTAATCCTGAACCATGTGATCATCAATCCAACCCTGGACCATGTGATCATCAATCTAACCGTGAACAAGGTCATCATCAATATAACCCTTAAACAGGTGATCATCAGTCTAACCCTGAACCAGGTGATCATCAGTCCAATCCTGAACCATGTCATCATCAATCCAACCCTGAACCATGTGATCATCAATGTAACCGTGAACCAGGTGATCATCAGGCTAACCCTGAACCAGGTGATCATTTGTCTAATCCTGAACCATGTGATCATCAATGTAACCGTCAACCAGGTGATCATCAATATAACCCTTAACCAGGTGATCATGAGTCTAACCCTGAACCATGTGATCTTCAATCCAACCCTGAACCATGTGATCATCAATGTAACCGTGAACCAGGTGATCATCAATGTAACCCTTAACCAGGTGATCATGAGTCTAACCCTGAACCATATGATCATCAATCCAACCCTGAACCATTTGATCATCAATGTAACCGTCAACCAGGTGATCATGAGTCTAACCCTGAACCATATGATCATCAATCCAACCCTGAACCATGTGATCATCAATGTAACCCTGAACCAGGTGATCATTTGTCTAATCCTGAACCATGTGATCATCAATGTAACCGTCAACCAGGTGATCATCAATATAACCCTTAACCAGGTAATCATGAGTCTTACCCTGAACCATATGATCATCAATCCAACCCTGAACCATGTGATCATCAATGTGACCGTGAACCAGGTGATCATCTATATAACCCTTAACCAGGTGATCATCAGTCCAATCCTGAACCATGTGATCATCAATCCAACCCTGAACCATTTGATCATCAATGTAACCGTCAAGCAGGTGATCATGAGTCTAACCCTGAACCATATGATCATCAATCCAACCCTGAACCATGTGATCATCAGGCGAATCCTGAACCATGTGATCATCAATGTAACCCTGAACCATGTGATCATCAATCTAACCGTGAACCAGGTGATCATCAATATAACCCTTAAACAGGAGATCATCAGTCTAACCCTTAACCAGGTGATCATCAGTCCTATCCTGAACCATGTGATCATCAATGTAACCGTCAACCAGGTGATCATCAGGCTAACCCTGAACCAGGTGATCAACAGTCTAATCTTGAACAATGTGATCATCAATCCAACCCTGAACCATGTGATCATCAATGTAACCATGAACCAGGTGATCATGAGTCTAACCGTGAACCATATGATCAATAATCCAACCCTGAACCATTTGATCATCAATCTAACCGTCAACCAGGTGATAATCAATCTAACGTTTAACCAGGTGATCATCAGTCTAACCTCAATCTAACCCTGAACCATGTGATCATCAATCTAGTCCTGGACCATGTGATCATCAATCTAACCGTGAACAAAGTGATCATCAATGTAAGCCTTAAACAGGTGATCATCAGTCTAACCCAGAACCAGGTGATCATCAGTCCAATCCTGAACCATGTGATCATCAATCCAACCCTGGACCATGTGATCATCAGTGCAATCCTGAACCAGGTGTTCATCAGTCTAACCCTGAACCAGGTGATCATCAGTCTAACCCTGAACCATGTGATCATCAATCCAACCCTGGGCCATGTGATCATCAATCTAACCGTGAACAAGGTGATCATCAATATAACAATTAAACAGGTGATCATCAGTCAAACCCTGAACCATGTGATCATCAATCTAACCCTGAACCAGGTGATCATCAGTCTAACCCTGAACCATGTGATCATCAATCTAACCCTGAACCAGGTGATCATCAGTCTAACCCTGAACCATGTGATCATCAATCCAACCATGAACAATGTGATCATCAGTCTAACCCTGAACCATGTGATCATCAATCCAACCCTGGACCATGTGTTCATCAATCTAACCGTGAACAAGGTGATCATCAATATAACCCTTAAACAGGTGATCATCAGTCCAATCCTGAACCATGTGATCATCAGTCCAATCCTGAACCATGTGATCTTCAATCTAATCGTGAACCAGGTGATCATCAATATAACCCTTAACGAAGTGATCATCAGGCTAACCCTGAACCAGGTGATCATCAGTCTAATCCTGAACCATGTGATCATCAATCCAACCCTGAACCATGTAATCATCAATGTAACCGTCAACCAGGTGATCATCAATATAACCCTTAACCAGGTGATCATGAGTCTAACCCTGAACTATATGATCATCAATCCAACCCTGAACCATGTGATCATCAATGTAACCGTGAACCAGGTGATCATCTATATAACCCTTAACCAGGTGATCATGAGTCTAACCCTGAACCATATGATCATCAATCCAACCCTGAAACATTTGATCATCAATGTAACCGTGAACCAGGTGATCATCTATATAACCCTTAACCAGGTGATCATCAGTCTAATCCTGAACCATGTGATCATCAATCCAACCCTGAACCATGTGATCATCAATGTAACCGTCAACCAGGTGATCATGAGTCTAACCCTGAACCATATGATCATCAATCCAACCCTGAACAATGTGATCATCAGGCAAATCCTGAACCATGTGATCATCAATGTAACCCTGAACCATGTGATCATCAGTCTAACCCTGAACCAGGTGATCATCAGTCCAATCCTGAACCATGTGATCATCAATCTAACCCTGGACCATGTGATCATCAGTGCAATCCTGAACCATGTGATCATCAATCCAACCCTGGACCATGTGATCATCAATGTAACCGTGAACCATGTGATCATCAATGTAACCGTGAACCAGGTGATCATCAGTCTAATCCTGAACCATGTGATCATCAATCCAACCCTGGACCATGTGATCATCAATCTAACCGTGAACAAGGTCATCATCAATATAACCCTTAAACAGGTGATCATCAGTCTAACCCTGAACCAGGTGATCATCAGTCCAATCCTGAACCATGTCATCATCAATCCAACCCTGAACCATGTGATCATCAATCTAACCGTGAACCAGGTGATCATCAGGCTAACCCTGAACCAGGTGATCATTTGTCTAATCCTGAACCATGTGATCATCAATGTAACCGTCAACCAGGTGATCATCAATATAACCCTTAACCAGGTGATCATGAGTCTAACCCTGAACCATGTGATCTTCAATCCAACCCTGAACCATGTGATCATCAATGTAACCGTGAACCAGGTGATCATCAATGTAACCCTTAACCAGGTGATCATGAGTCTAACCCTGAACCATATGATCATCAATCCAACCCTGAACCATTTGATCATCAATGTAACCGTCAACCAGGTGATCATGAGTCTAACCCTGAACCATATGATCATCAATCCAACCCTGAACCATGTGATCATCAATGTAACCCTGAACCAGGTGATCATTTGTCTAATCCTGAACCATGTGATCATCAATGTAACCGTCAACCAGGTGATCATCAATATAACCCTTAACCAGGTAATCATGAGTCTTACCCTGAACCATATGATCATCAATCCAACCCTGAACCATGTGATCATCAATGTGACCGTGAACCAGGTGATCATCTATATAACCCTTAACCAGGTGATCATCAGTCCAATCCTGAACCATGTGATCATCAATCCAACCCTGAACCATTTGATCATCAATGTAACCGTCAAGCAGGTGATCATGAGTCTAACCCTGAACCATATGATCATCAATCCAACCCTGAACCATGTGATCATCAGGCGAATCCTGAACCATGTGATCATCAATGTAACCCTGAACCATGTGATCATCAATGTAACCGTCAACCAGGTGATCATCAATATAACCCTTAACCAGGTGATCATGAGTCTAACCCTGAACCATGTGATCTTCAATCCAACCCTGAACCATGTGATCATCAATGTAACCGTGAACCAGGTGATCATCAATGTAACCCTTAACCAGGTGATCATGAGTCTAACCCTGAACCATATGATCATCAATCCAACCCTGAACCATTTGATCATCAATGTAACCGTCAACCAGGTGATCATGAGTCTAACCCTGAACCATATGATCATCAATCCAACCCTGAACCATGTGATCATCAATGTAACCCTGAACCAGGTGATCATTTGTCTAATCCTGAACCATGTGATCATCAATGTAACCGTCAACCAGGTGATCATCAATATAACCCTTAACCAGGTAATCATGAGTCTTACCCTGAACCATATGATCATCAATCCAACCCTGAACCATGTGATCATCAATGTGACCGTGAACCAGGTGATCATCTATATAACCCTTAACCAGGTGATCATCAGTCCAATCCTGAACCATGTGATCATCAATCCAACCCTGAACCATTTGATCATCAATGTAACCGTCAAGCAGGTGATCATGAGTCTAACCCTGAACCATATGATCATCAATCCAACCCTGAACCATGTGATCATCAGGCGAATCCTGAACCATGTGATCATCAATGTAACCCTGAACCATGTGATCATCAATCTAACCGTGAACCAGGTGATCATCAATATAACCCTTAAACAGGAGATCATCAGTCTAACCCTTAACCAGGTGATCATCAGTCCTATCCTGAACCATGTGATCATCAATCCAACCCTGAACCATGTGATCATCAATCTAACCGTGAACCAGGTGATCATCAATATAACCCTTAACGAGGTGATCATCAGGCTAACCCTGAACCAGGTGATCATCAGTCTAATCCTGAACCATGTGATCATCAATCCAACCCTGAACCATGTGATCATCAATGTAACCGTCAACCAGGTGATCATCAGGCTAACCCTGAACCAGGTGATCAACAGTCTAATCTTGAACAATGTGATCATCAATCCAACCCTGAACCATGTGATCATCAATGTAACCATGAACCAGGTGATCATGAGTCTAACCGTGAACCATATGATCAATAATCCAACCCTGAACCATGTGATCATCAATCTAACCGTCAACCAGGTGATAATCTATCGTTGAACCAGGTGATCATCAGTCTAACCTCAATCTAACCCTGAACCATGTGATCATCAATCTAGTCCTGGACCATGTGATCATCAATCTAACCGTGAACAAAGTGATCATCAATGTAAGCCTTAAACAGGTGATCATCAGTCTAACCCTGAACCAGGTGATCATCAGTCCAATCCTGAACCATGTGATCATCAATCCAACCCTGGACCATGTGATCATCAGTGCAATCCTGAACCAGGTGTTCATCAGTCTAACCCTGAACCAGGTGATCATCAGTCTAACCCTGAACCATGTGATCATCAATCCAACCCTGGGCGATGTGATCATCAATCTAACCGTGAACAAGGTGATCATCAATATAACCCTTAAACAGGTGATCATCAGTCAAACCCTGAACCATGTGATCATCAATCCAACCCTGAACAATGTGATCATCAATCTAACCCTGAACCAGGTGATCATCAGTCTAACCCTGAACCATGTGATCATCAATCCAACCCTGGACCATGTGTTCATCAATCTAACCGTGAACAAGGTGATCATCAATATAACCCTTAAACAGGTGATCATCAGTCCAATCCTGAACCATGTGATCATCAGTCCAATCCTGAACCATGTGATCTTCAATCTAATCGTGAACCAGGTGATCATCAATATAACCCTTAACGAAGTGATCATCAGGCTAACCCTGAACCAGGTGATCATCAGTCTAATCCTGAACCATGTGATCATCAATCCAACCCTGAACCATGTAATCATCAATGTAACCGTCAACCAGGTGATCATCAATATAACCCTTAACCAGGTGATCATGAGTCTAACCCTGAACTATATGATCATCAATCCAACCCTGAACCATGTGATCATCAATGTAACCGTGAACCAGGTGATCATCTATATAACCCTTAACCAGGTGATCATGAGTCTAACCCTGAACCATTTGATCATCAATCCAACCCTGAAACATTTGATCATCAATGTAACCGTGAACCAGGTGATCATCTATATAACCCTTAACCAGGTGATCATCAGTCTAATCCTGAACCTTGTGATCATCAATCCAACCCTGAACCATGTGATCATCAATGTAACCGTCAACCAGGTGATCATGAGTCTAACCCTGAACCATATGATCATCAATCCAACCCTGAACCATGTGATCATCAGGCAAATCCTGAACCATGTGATCATCAATGTAACCCTGAACCATGTGATCATCAGTCTAACCCTGAACCAGGTGATCATCAGTCCAATCCTGAACCATGTGATAATCAATCTAACCCTGGACCATGTGATCATCAGTGCAATCCTGAACCATGTGATCATCAATCCAACCCTGGACCATGTGATCATCAATGTAACCGTGAACCATGTGATCATCAATGTAACCGTGAACCAGGTGATCATCAGTCTAATCCTGAACCATGTGATCATCAATCCAATCCTGGACCATGTGATCATCAATCTAACCGTTAACAAGGTCATCATCAATATAACCCTTAAACAGGTGATCATCAGTCTAACCCTGAACCAGGTGATCATCAGTCCAATCCTGAACCATGTCATCATCAATCCAACCCTGAACCATGTGATCATCAATCTAACCGTGAACCAGGTGATCATCAGGCTAACCCTGAACCAGGTGATCATTTGTCTAATCCTGAACCATGTGATCATCAATGTAACCGTCAACCAGGTGATCATCAATATAACCCTTAACCAGGTGATCATGAGTCTAACCCTGAACCATGTGATCTTCAATCCAACCCTGAACCATGTGATCATCAATGTAACCGTGAACCAGGTGATCATCAATGTAACCCTTAACCAGGTGATCATGAGTCTAACCCTGAACCATATGATCATCAATCCAACCCTGAACCATTTGATCATCAATGTAACCGTCAACCAGGTGATCATGAGTCTAACCCTGAACCATATGATCATCAATCCAACCCTGAACCATGTGATCATCAATGTAACCCTGAACCAGGTGATCATTTGTCTAATCCTGAACCATGTGATCATCAATGTAACCGTCAACCAGGTGATCATCAATATAACCCTTAACCAGGTGATCATGAGTCTTACCCTGAACCATATGATCATCAATCCAACCCTGAACCATGTGATCATCAATGTGACCGTGAACCAGGTGATCATCTATATAACCCTTAACCAGGTGATCATCAGTCCAATCCTGAACCATGTGATCATCAATCCAACCCTGAACCATTTGATCATCAATGTAACCGTCAAGCAGGTGATCATGAGTCTAACCCTGAACCATATGATCATCAATCCAACCCTGAACCATGTGATCATCAGGCGAATCCTGAACCATGTGATCATCAATGTAACCCTGAACCATGTGATCATCAATCTAACCGTGAACCAGGTGATCATCAATATAACCTTCAAACAGGAGATCATCAGTCTAACCCTGAACCAGGTGATCATCAGTCCTATCCTGAACCATTTGATCATCAATCCAACCCTGAACCATGTGATCATCAATCTAACCGTGAACCAGGTGATCATCAATATAACCCTTAACGAGGTGATCATCAGGCTAACCCTGAACCAGGTGATCATCAGTCTAATCCTGAACCATGTGATCATCAATCCAACCCTGAACCATGTGATCATCAATGTAACCGTCAACCAGGTGATCATCAGGCTAACCCTGAACCAGGTGATCAACAGTCTAATCTTGAACAATGTGATCATCAATCCAACCCTGAACCATGTGATCATCAATGTAACCATGAACCAGGTGATCATGAGTCTAACCGTGAACCATATGATCAATAATCCAACCCTGAACCATGTGATCATCAATCTAGTCCTGGACCATGTGATCATCAATCTAACCGTGAACAAAGTGATCATCAATGTAAGCCTTAAACAGGTGATCATCAGTCTAACCCTGAACCAGGTGATCATCAGTCCAATCCTGAACCATGTGATCATCAATACAACCCTGGACCATGTGATCATCAGTGCAATCCTGAACCAGGTGTTCATCAGTCTAACCCTGAACCAGGTGATCATCAGTCTAACCCTGAACCATGTGATCATCAATCCAACCCTGGGCCATGTGATCATCAATCTAACCATGAACCAGGTGATCATGAGTCTAACCGTGAACCATATGATCAATAATCCAACCCTGAACCATGTGATCATCAATCTAACCGTCAACCAGGTGATAATCTATCGTTGAACCAGGTGATCATCAGTCTAACCTCAATCTAACCCTGAACCATGTGATCATCAATCTAGTCCTGGACCATGTGATCATCAATCTAACCGTGAACAAAGTGATCATCAATGTAAGCCTTAAACAGGTGATCATCAGTCTAACCCTGAACCAGGTGATCATCAGTCCAATCCTGAACCATGTGATCATCAATCCAACCCTGGACCATGTGATCATCAGTGCAATCCTGAACCAGGTGTTCATCAGTCTAACCCTGAACCAGGTGATCATCAGTCTAACCCTGAACCATGTGATCATCAATCCAACCCTGGGCCATGTGATCATCAATCTAACCGTGAACAAGGTGATCATCAATATAACCCTTAAACAGGTGATCATCAGTCAAACCCTGAACCATGTGATCATCAATCCAACCCTGAACAATGTGATCATCAATCTAACCCTGAACCAGGTGATCATCAGTCTAACCCTGAACCATGTGATCATCAATCCAACCCTGGACCATGTGTTCATCAATCTAACCGTGAACAAGGTGATCATCAATATAACCCTTAAACAGGTGATCATCAGTCCAATCCTGAACCATGTGATCATCAGTCCAATCCTGAACCATGTGATCTTCAATCTAATCGTGAACCAGGTGATCATCAATATAACCCTTAACGAAGTGATCATCAGGCTAACCCTGAACCAGGTGATCATCAGTCTAATCCTGAACCATGTGATCATCAATCCAACCCTGAACCATGTAATCATCAATGTAACCGTCAACCAGGTGATCATCAATATAACCCTTAACCAGGTGATCATGAGTCTAACCCTGAACTATATGATCATCAATCCAACCCTGAACCATGTGATCATCAATGTAACCGTGAACCAGGTGATCATCTATATAACCCTTAACCAGGTGATCATGAGTCTAACCCTGAACCATATGATCATCAATCCAACCCTGAAACATTTGATCATCAATGTAACCGTGAACCAGGTGATCATCTATATAACCCTTAACCAGGTGATCATCAGTCTAATCCTGAACCTTGTGATCATCAATCCAACCCTGAACCATGTGATCATCAATGTAACCGTCAACCAGGTGATCATGAGTCTAACCCTGAACCATATGATCATCAATCCAACCCTGAACCATGTGATCATCAGGCAAATCCTGAACCATGTGATCATCAATGTAACCCTGAACCATGTGATCATCAGTCTAACCCTGAACCAGGTGATCATCAGTCCAATCCTGAACCATGTGATAATCAATCTAACCCTGGACCATGTGATCATCAGTGCAATCCTGAACCATGTGATCATCAATCCAACCCTGGACCATGTGATCATCAATGTAACCGTGAACCATGTGATCATCAATGTAACCGTGAACCAGGTGATCATCAGTCTAATCCTGAACCATGTGATCATCAATCCAATCCTGGACCATGTGATCATCAATCTAACTGTTAACAAGGTCATCATCAATATAACCCTTAAACAGGTGATCATCAGTCTAACCCTGAACCAGGTGATCATCAGTCCAATCCTGAACCATGTCATCATCAATCCAACCCTGAACCATGTGATCATCAATCTAACCGTGAACCAGGTGATCATCAGGCTAACCCTGAACCAGGTGATCATTTGTCTAATCCTGAACCATGTGATCATCAATGTAACCGTCAACCAGGTGATCATCAATATAACCCTTAACCAGGTGATCATGAGTCTAACCCTGAACCATGTGATCTTCAATCCAACCCTGAACCATGTGATCATCAATGTAACCGTGAACCAGGTGATCATCAATGTAACCCTTAACCAGGTGATCATGAGTCTAACCCTGAACCATATGATCATCAATCCAACCCTGAACCATTTGATCATCAATGTAACCGTCAACCAGGTGATCATGAGTCTAACCCTGAACCATATGATCATCAATCCAACCCTGAACCATGTGATCATCAATGTAACCCTGAACCAGGTGATCATTTGTCTAATCCTGAACCATGTGATCATCAATGTAACCGTCAACCAGGTGATCATCAATATAACCCTTAACCAGGTGATCATGAGTCTTACCCTGAACCATATGATCATCAATCCAACCCTGAACCATGTGATCATCAATGTGACCGTGAACCAGGTGATCATCTATATAACCCTTAACCAGGTGATCATCAGTCCAATCCTGAACCATGTGATCATCAATCCAACCCTGAACCATTTGATCATCAATGTAACCGTCAAGCAGGTGATCATGAGTCTAACCCTGAACCATATGATCATCAATCCAACCCTGAACCATGTGATCATCAGGCGAATCCTGAACCATGTGATCATCAATGTAACCCTGAACCATGTGATCATCAATTTAACCGTGAACCAGGTGATCATCAATATAACCTTCAAACAGGAGATCATCAGTCTAACCCTGAACCAGGTGATCATCAGTCCTATCCTGAACCATTTGATCATCAATCCAACCCTGAACCATGTGATCATCAATCTAACCGTGAACCAGGTGATCATCAATATAACCCTTAAACAGGTGATCATCAGTCTAACCCTGAACCAGGTGATCATCAGTCCAATCCTGAACCATGTGATCATCATTCAGACCCTGAACCATGTGATCATCAATCTAACCCTGAACCAGGTGATCATCAGTCTAACCCTGAACCATGTGATCATCAATCCAACCCTGAACCATGTGATCATCAAACTAACTCTGAACAATGTGATCATCAGTCTAACCCTGAACCATGTGATCATCAATCCAACCCTGGGCCATGTGATCATCAATCTAAACGTGAACAAGGTGATCATCAATATAATCCTTAAACAGGTGATCATCAGTCTAACCCTGAACCAGGTGATCATCAGTCCAATCCTGAAACATGTCATCATCAATCCAACCCTGAACCATGTGATCATCAATCTAACCGTGAACCAGGTGATCATCAATATAACCCTTAACGACGTGATCATCAGGCTAACCCTGAACCAGGTGATCATTTGTCTAATCCTGAACCATGTGATCATCAATGTAACCATCAACCAGGTGATCATCAATATAACCCTAAACCAGGTGATCATGAGTCTAACCCTGAACCATATGATCATCAATCCCACCCTGAACCATGTGATCATCAATGTAACCGTGAACCAGGTGATCATCTATATAACCCTTAACCATGTGATCATGAGTCTAACCCTGAACCATATGATCATCAATCCAAACCTGAACCATGTGATCATCAATGTAACCCTGAACCAGGTGATCATTTGTCTAATCCTGAACCATGTGATCATCAATGTAACCGTCAACCAGGTGATCATCAATATAACCCTTAACCAGGTGATCATGAGTCTAACCCTGAACCATATGATCATCAATCCAACCCTGAACCATGTGATCATCAATCCAACCCTGAACCATTTGATCATAATTGTAACCGTCAACCAGGTGATCATGAGTATAACCCTGAACCATATGATCATCAATCCAACCCTGAACCATGTGATCATCAGGCGAATCCTGAACCATGTGATCATCAATGTAACCCGGAACCATGTGATCATCAATCTAACCGTGAACAAGGTGATCATCAATATAACCCTTAAACAGGAGATCATCAGTCTAACCCTGAACCAGGTGATCATCAGTCCTATCCTGAACCATGTGATCATCAATCCAACCCTGAACCATGTGATCATCAATCTAACCGTGAACCAGGTGATCATCAATATAACCCTTAACGAGGTGATCATCAGGCTAACCCTGGACCAGGTGATCATCAGTCTAATCCTGAACCATGTGATCATCAATCCAACCCTGAACCATGTGATCATCAATGTAACCGTCAATCAGGTGATCATCAATATAACGCTTAACCAGGTGATCATGAGTCTAACCCTGAACCATATGATCATCAATCCAACCCTGAACCATGTGATCATCAATGTAACCGTGAACCAGGTGATCATCTATATAACCCTTAACCAGGTGATAATGAGTCTAACCCTGAACCATATGGTCATCAATCCAACCCTGAACCATGTGATCATCAATCTAATCGTGAACCAGGTGATTTTCAGTCTAATCTTGAACCATATGATCATCAATCCAACCCTGAACCATGTGATCATCAATCTAACCGTGAACCAGGTGATCATCAATATAACCCTTAACCAGGTGGTCATCAGTCTAATCCTGAACCATGTGATCATCAGGCAAATCCTGAACCATGTGATCATCAATGTAACCCTGAAGCATGTGATCATCAATCTAACCGTGAACAAGGTGATCATCAATATAACCCTTAAACAGGTGATCATCAGTCTAACCCTGAACCAGGTGATCATCAGTCCAATCCTGAACCATGTGATCATCAATCCAACCCTGAACCATGTGATCATCAATCTAACCGTGAACCAGGTGATTATCAATATAACCCTTAACGAGGTGATCATCAGTCTAACCCTGAACCATGTGATCATCAGTCTAACCCTGAACCATGTGATCATCAATCCAACCCTGAACCATGTGATCATCAAACTAACCCTGAACCATGTGATCATCAGTTTAACCCTGAACCATGTGATCATCAATACAACCCTGGACCATGTGATCATCAATCTAAACGTGAACAAGGTGATCATCAATATAACCCTTAAACAGGTGATCATCAGTCTAACCCTGAACCAGGTGATCATCAGTCCAATCCTGAACCATGTCATCATCAATCCAACCTGAACCATGTGATCATCAATCTAACCGTGAACCAGGTGATCATCAATATAACCCTTAACGACGTAATCATCAGGCTAACCCTGAACCAGGTGATCATTTGTCTAATCCTGAACCATGTGATCATCAATGTAACCGTCAATCAGGTGATCATCAATATAACGCTTAACCAGGTGATCATGAGTCTAACCCTGAACCATATGATCATCAATCCAACCCTGAACCATGTGATCATCAATGTAACCGTGAACCAGGTGATCATATATATAACCCTTAACCAGGTGATCATGAGTCTAACCCTGAACCATATGATCATCAATCCAACCCTGAACCATTTGATCATCAATGTTACCGTCAACCAGGTGATCATGAATCTAATCCTGAACCATGTGATCATCAATGTAACCGTCAACCAGGTGATCATCAATATAACCCTTAACCAGGTGATCATGAGTCTAACCCTGAACCATATGATCATCAATCCAACCATGAACCATTTGATCATCAATGTAACCGTCAACCAGGTGATCATGAGTATAACCCTGAACCATATGATCATCAATCCAACCCTGAACCATGTGATCATCAGGCGAATCCTGAACCATGTGATCATCAATGTAACCCTGAACCATGTGATCATCAATCTAACCGTGAACCAGGTGATCATCAATATAACCCTTAACGAGGTGATCATCAGGCTAACCCTGAACCAGGTGATCATCAGGCTAACCCTGAACCATGTGATCATCAATCCAACCCTGAACCAGGTGATCATCAGTCTAACCCTGAACCATGTGATCATCAATCCATCCCTGGACCATGTGATCATGAATCCAACCCTGAACCATGTGATCATCAATGTAACCGTCAACCAGGTGATCATCAATTTAACCCTTAACCAGGTGATCATGAGTCTAACCCTGAACCATATGATCATCAATCCAACCCTGAACCATGTGATCATCAATGTAACCGTGAACCAGGTGATCATCTATATAACCCTTAACCAGGTGATCATGAGTCTAACCCTGAACCATATGATCATCAATCCAACCCTGAACCATGTGATCATCAATCTAACCGTTAACCAGGTGATCATCAATCTAACCTTGAACCATGTGTTTCTCAGTCTAATCTTAAACCATATGATCATCAATCCAACCCTGAACCATGTGATCATCAATCTAACCGTGAACCAGGTGATCATCAATATAACCCTTAACCAGGTGATCATCAGTCTAATCCTGAACCATGTGATCATCAGGCAAATCCTGAACCATGTGATCATCAATGTAACCCTGAACCATGTGATCATCAATCTAACCGTGAACAAGGTGATCATCAATATAACCCTGAACCAGGTGATCATCAGTCCAATCCTGAACCATGTGATCATCATTCCAACCCTGAACCATGTGATCATCAATATAACCCTTAACCAGGTGATCATGAGTCTAACCCTGAACCATATGATCATCAATCCAACCCTGAACCATTTGATCATCAATGTAACCGTCAACCAGGTGATCATGAGTATAACCCTGAACCATATGATCATCAATCCAACCCTGAACCATGTGATTATCAGTCGAATCCTGAACCATGTGATCATCAATGTAACCCTGAACCATGTGATCATCAATCTAACCGTGAACAAGGTGATCATCAATATAACCCTTAAACAGGAGATCATCAGTCTAACCCTGAACCAGGTGATCATCAGTCTTATCCTGAACCATGTGATCAACAATCCAACCCTGAACCATGTGATCATCAATCTAACCGTGAACCAGGTGATCATCAATATAACCCTTAACGAGGTGATCATCAGGCTAACCCTGAACCAGGTGATCATCAGTCTAATCCTGAACCATGTGATCATCAATCCAACCCTGAACCATTTGATCATCAATGTAACCGTCAACCAGGTGATCATGAGTATAACCCTGAACCATATGATCATCAATCCAACCCTGAACCATGTGATCATCAGGCGAATCCTGAACCATGTGATCATCAATGTAACCCTGAACCATGTGATCATCAATCTAACCGTGAACAAGGTGATCATCAATATAACCCTTAAACAGGAGATCATCAGTCTAACCCTGAACCAGGTGATCATCAGTCCTATCCTGAACCATGTGATCAACAATCCAACCCTGAACCATGTGATCATCAATCTAACCGTGAACCAGGTGATTATCAATATAACCCTTAACGAGGTGATCATCAGGCTAACCCTGAACCAGGTGATCATCAGTCTAATCCTGAACCATGTGATCATCAATCCAACCCTGAACCATTTGATCATCAATGTAACCGTCAACCAGGTGATCATGAGTATAACCCTGAACCATATGATCATCAATCCAACCCTGAACCATGTGATCATCAGGCGAATCCTGAACCATGTGATCATCAATGTAACCCTGAACCATGTGATCATCAATCTAACCGTGAACAAGGTGATCATCAATATAACCCTTAAACAGGAGATCATCAGTCTAACCCTGAACCAGGTGATCATCAGTCCTATCCTGAACCATGTGATCAACAATCCAACCCTGAACCATGTGATCATCAATATAACCCTTAACGAGGTGATCATCAGGCTAACCCTGAACCAGGTGATCATCAGTCTAATCCTGAACCATGTGATCATCAATCCAACCCTGAACCAGGTGATCATCAGTCTAACCCTGAACCATATGATCATCAATCCAACCCTGAACCATGTGATCATCAATCTAACCGTGAACCAGGTGATCATCAATCTAACCTTGAACCATGTGTTTCTCAGTCTAATCTTAAACCATATGATCATCAATCCAACCCTGAACCATGTGATCATCAATCTAACCGTGAACCAGGTGATCATCAATATAACCCTTAACCAGGTGATCATCAGTCTAATCCTGAACCATGTGATCATCAGGCAAATCCTGAACCATGTGATCATCAATGTAACCCTGAACCATGTGATCATCAATCTAACCGTGAACAAGGTGATCATCAATATAACCCTGAACCAGGTGATCATCAGTCCAATCCTGAACCATGTGATCATCATTCCAACCCTGAACCATGTGATCATCAATATAACCCTTAACCAGGTGATCATGAGTCTAACCCTGAACCATATGATCATCAATCCAACCCTGAACCATTTGATCATCAATGTAACCGTCAACCAGGTGATCATGAGTATAACCCTGAACCATATGATCATCAATACAACCCTGAACCATGTGATCATCAATCTAACCGTGAACAAGGTGATCATCAATATAACCCTTAAACAGGAGATCATCAGTCTAACCCTGAACCAGGTGATCATCAGTCCTATCCTGAACCATGTGATCAACAATCCAACCCTGAACCATGTGATCATCAATCTAACCGTGAACCAGGTGATCATCAATATAACCCTTAACGAGGTGATCATCAGGCTAACCCTGAACCAGGTGATCATCAGTTTAATCCTGAACCATGTGATCATCAATCCAACCCTGAACCAGGTGATCATCAGTCTAACCCTGAACCATCTGATCATCAATCCATCCCTGGACCATGTGATCATGAATCCAACCCTGAACCATGTGATCATCAATGTAACCGTCAACCAGGTGATCATCAATTTAACCCTTAACCAGGTGATCATGAGTCCAACCCTGAACCATATGATCATCAATCCAACCCTGAACCATGTGATCATCAATGTAACCGTGAACCAGGTGATCATCTATATAACCCTTAACCAGGTGATCATGAGTCTAACCCTGAACCATATGATCATCAATCCAACCCTGAACCATGTGATCATCAATCTAACCGGGAACCAGGTGATCATCAATCTAACCTTGAACCAGGTGTTTCTCAGTCTAATCTTGAATCATATGATCATCAATCCAACCCTGAACCATGTGATCATCAATCTAACCGTGAACCAGGTGATCATCAATATAACCCTTAACCAGGTGATCATCAGTCTAATCCTGAACCATGTGATCATCAGGCAAATCCTGAACCATGTGATCATCAATGTAACCCTGAACCATGTGATCATCAATCTAACCGTGAACAAGGTGATCATCAATATAACCCTGAACCAGTTGATCATCAGTCCAATCCTGAACCATGTGATCATCAATCCAACCCTGGACCATTTGATCATCAGTGTAATCCTGAACCATGTGATCATCAATCCAATCCTGAACCATGTGATCATCAATCCAACCCTGAACCATGTGATCATCAATCTGACCGTGAAACAGGTGATCATCAATATAACCCTTAACGAGGTGATCATCAGGCTAACCCTGAACCAGGTGATCATCAGTCTAATCCTGAACCAGGTGATCATCAATCCAACCCTGAACCATGTGATCATCAATGTTACCCTTAACCAGGTGATCATGAGTCTAACCCTGAACCATATGTTCATCAATCCAACCCTGAACCATGTGATCATCAATGTAACCGTGAACCAGGTGATCATCTATATAACCCTTAACCAGGTGATCATGAGTCTAACCCTGAACCATATGATCATCAATGTAACCCTGAACCATGTGATCATCATCTAACCCTGAACCAGGTGATCATCAGTCTAACCCTAAACCATGTGATCATCAATCCAACCCTGAACCATGTGATCATCAATCCAACCCTGAACAATGTGATCATCAGTCTAACCCTGAACCATGTGATCATCAATCCAACCCTGGACCATGTGATCATCAAACTGACCGTGACAAGGTGATCATCAATATAACCCTTAAACAGGTGATCATCAGTCTAACCCTGAACCAGGTGATCATCAGTCTAATCCTGAACCATGTGATCATCAATCCAACCCTGAACCATGTGATCATCAATGTAACCGTCAACCAGGTGATCATCAATATAACCCTTAACCAGGTGATCATGAGTCTAGCCCTGAACCATATGATCATCAATCCAACCCTGAACCATGTGATCATCAATGTAACCGTCAACCAGGTGATCATCAATATAACCCTAACCAGGTGATCATGAGTCTAACCCTGAACCATATGATCATCAATCCAACCCTAAACCATGTGATCATCAATGTAACCGTGAACCAGGTGATCATCTATATAACCCTTAACCAGGTGATCATGAGTCTAACCCTGAACCATATGATCATCAATCCAACCCTGAACCATGTGGTCATCAATCTAACCGTGAACCAGGTGATCATCAATCTAACCTTGAACCAGGTGATTCTCAGTCTAATCTTGAACCATATGATCATCAATCCAACCCTGAACCATGTGATCATCAATCTAACCGTGAACCAGGTGATCATCAATATAACCCTTAACCAGGTGATCATCAGTCTAATCCTGAACCATGTGATCATCAGGCAAATCCTGAACCATGTGATCATCAATGTAACCCTGAACCATGTGATCATCAATCTAACCGTGAACAAGGTGATCATCAATATAACCATTAAACAGGTGATCATCAGTCTAACCCGGAACCAGGTGATCATCAGTCCAATCCTGAACCATGTGATCATCATTCAGACCCTGAACCATGTGATCATCAATCTAACCCTGAACCAGGGGATCATCAGTCTAACCCTGAACCATGTGATCATCAATCCAACCCTGAACCATGTGATCATCAATCCAACCCTGAACCATGTGATCATCAATCTAACCGTGAACCAGGTGATCATCAATATAACCCTTAACGAAGTGATCATCAGGCTAACCCTGAACCAGGTGATCATTTGTCTAATCCTGAACCATGTGATCATCAATGTAACCGTCAACCAGGTGATCATCAATATAACCCTTAACCAGGTGATTATGAGTCTAACCCTGAACCATATGATCATCAATCCCACCCTGAACCATGTGATCATCAATGTAACCGTGAACCAGGTGATCATCTATATAACCCTTAACCAGGTGATCATGAGTCTAACCCTGAACCATATGATCATCAATCCAACCCTGAACCATTTGATCATCAATGTTACCGTCAACCAGGTGATAATGAGTCTAACCCTGAACCATATGATCATCAATCCAACCCTGAACCATGTGATCATCAATGTAACCCTGAACCAGGTGATCATTTGTCTAATCCTGAACCATGTGATCATCAATGTAACCGTCAACCAGGTGATCATCAATATAACCCTTAACCAGGTGATCATGAGTCTAACCCTGAACCATATGATCATCAATCCAACCCTGAACCATGTGATCATCAATGTAACCGTGAACCACGTGATCATGAGTCTAACCCTGAACCATATGATCATCAATCCAACCCTGAACCATGTGATCATCAGGCGAATCCTGAACCATGTGATCATCAATCCAACCCTGAACCATGTGATCATCAATCCAACCCTGAACAATGTGATCATCAGTCTAACCCTGAACCATGTGATCATCAATCCAACCCCGGACCATGTGATCATCAAACCAACCGTGACAAGGTGATCATCAATATAACCCTTAAACAGGTGATCATCAGTCTAACCCTGAACCAGGTGATCATCAGTCTAATCCTGAACCATGTGATCATCAATCCAACCCTGAACCATGTGATCATCAATGTAACCGTCAACCAGGTGATCATCAATATAACCCTTAACCAGGTGATCATGAGTCTAACCCTGAACCATATGATCATCAATCCAACCCTAAACCATGTGATCATCAATGTAACCGTGAACCAGGAGATCATCTATATAACCCTTAACCAGGTGATCATGAGTCTAACCCTGAACCATATGATCATCAATCCAACCCTGAACCATGTGATCATCAATCTAATCTTGAACCATATGATCATCAATCCAACCCTGAACCATGTGATCATCAATCTAACCGTGAACCAGGTGATCATCAATATAACCCTTAACCAGGTGATCATCAGTCTAATCCTGAACCATGTGATCATCAGGCAAATCCTGAACCATGTGATCATCAATGTAACCCTGAACCATGTGATCATCAATCCAACCCTGGACCATGTGATCATCAAACTGACCGTGACAAGGTGATCATCAATATAACCCTTAAACAGGTGATCATCAGTCTAACCCTGAACCAGGTGATCATCAGTCTAATCCTGAACCATGTGATCATCAATGTAACCGTCAACCAGGTGATCATCAATATAACCCTTAACCAGGTGATCATGAGTCTAACCTTGAACCATATGATCATCAATCCAACCCTGAACCATGTGATCATCAATGTAACCGTCAACAAGGTGATCATCAATATAACCCTTAACCAGGTGATCATGAGTCTAACCCTGAACCATATGATCATCAATCCAACCCTAAACCATGTGATCATCAATGTAACCGTGAACCAGGTGATCATCTATATAACCCTTAACCAGGTGATCATGAGTCTAACCCTGAACCATATGATCATCAATCCAACCCTGAACCATGTGATCATCAATGTAACCGTGAACCAGGTGATCATCTATATAACCCTTAACCAGGTGATCATGAGTCTAACCCTGAACCATATGATCATCAATCCAACCCTGAACCATGTGATCATCAATGTAACCGTGAACCAGGTGATCATCTATATAACCCTTAACCAGGTGATCATGAGTCTAACCCTGAACCATATGATCATCAATCCAACCCTGAACCATGTGGTCATCAATCTAACCGTGAACCAGGTGATCATCAATCTAACCTTGAACCAGGTGATTCTCAGTCTAATCTTGAACCATATGATCATCAATCCAACCCTGAACCATGTGATCATCAATCTAACCGTGAACCAGGTGATCATCAATATAACCCTTAACCAGGTGATCATCAGTCTAATCCTGAACCATGTGATCATCAGGCAAATCCTGAACCATGTGATCATCAATGTAACCCTGAACCATGTGATCATCAATCTAACCGTGAACAAGGTGATCATCAATATAACCATTAAACAGGTGATCATCAGTCTAACCCGGAACCAGGTGATCATCAGTCCAATCCTGAACCATGTGATCATCATTCAGACCCTGAACCATGTGATCATCAATCTAACCCTGAACCAGGGGATCATCAGTCTAACCCTGAACCATGTGATCATCAATCCAACCCTGAACCATGTGATCATCAATCCAACCCTGAACCATGTGATCATCAATCTAACCGTGAACCAGGTGATCATCAATATAACCCTTAACGAAGTGATCATCAGGCTAACCCTGAACCAGGTGATCATTTGTCTAATCCTGAACCATGTGATCATCAATGTAACCGTCAACCAGGTGATCATCAATATAACCCTTAACCAGGTGATTATGAGTCTAACCCTGAACCATATGATCATCAATCCCACCCTGAACCATGTGATCATCAATGTAACCGTGAACCAGGTGATCATCTATATAACCCTTAACCAGGTGATCATGAGTCTAACCCTGAACCATATGATCATCAATCCAACCCTGAACCATTTGATCATCAATGTTACCGTCAACCAGGTGATAATGAGTCTAACCCTGAACCATATGATCATCAATCCAACCCTGAACCATGTGATCATCAATGTAACCCTGAACCAGGTGATCATTTGTCTAATCCTGAACCATGTGATCATCAATGTAACCGTCAACCAGGTGATCATCAATATAACCCTTAACCAGGTGATCATGAGTCTAACCCTGAACCATATGATCATCAATCCAACCCTGAACCATGTGATCATCAATGTAACCGTGAACCACGTGATCATGAGTCTAACCCTGAACCATATGATCATCAATCCAACCCTGAACCATGTGATCATCAATCCAACCCTGAACCATGTGATCATCAATCCAACCCTGAACAATGTGATCATCAGTCTAACCCTGAACCATGTGATCATCAATCCAACCCCGGACCATGTGATCATCAAACCAACCGTGACAAGGTGATCATCAATATAACCCTTAAACAGGTGATCATCAGTCTAACCCTGAACCAGGTGATCATCAGTCTAATCCTGAACCATGTGATCATCAATCCAACCCTGAACCATGTGATCATCAATGTAACCGTCAACCAGGTGATCATCAATATAACCCTTAACCAGGTGATCATGAGTCTAACCCTGAACCATATGATCATCAATCCAACCCTAAACCATGTGATCATCAATGTAACCGTGAACCAGGAGATCATCTATATAACCCTTAACCAGGTGATCATGAGTCTAACCCTGAACCATATGATCATCAATCCAACCCTGAACCATGTGATCATTAATCTAATCTTGAACCATATGATCATCAATCCAACCCTGAACCATGTGATCATCAATCTAACCGTGAACCAGGTGATCATCAATATAACCCTTAACCAGGTGATCATCAGTCTAATCCTGAACCATGTGATCATCAGGCAAATCCTGAACCATGTGATCATCAATGTAACCCTGAACCATGTGATCATCAATCCAACCCTGGACCATGTGATCATCAAACTGACCGTGACAAGGTGATCATCAATATAACCCTTAAACAGGTGATCATCAGTCTAACCCTGAACCAGGTGATCATCAGTCTAATCCTGAACCATGTGATCATCAATCCAACCCTGAACCATGTGATCATCAATGTAACCGTCAACCAGGTGATCATCAATATAACCCTTAACCAGGTGATCATGAGTCTAACCTTGAACCATATGATCATCAATCCAACCCTGAACCATGTGATCATCAATGTAACCGTCAACAAGGTGATCATCAATATAACCCTTAACCAGGTGATCATGAGTCTAACCCTGAACCATATGATCATCAATCCAACCCTAAACCATGTGATCATCAATGTAACCGTGAACCAGGTGATCATCTATATAACCCTTAACCAGGTGATCATGAGTCTAACCCTGAACCATATGATCATCAATCCAACCCTGAACCATGTGATCATCAATGTAACCGTGAACCAGGTGATCATGAGTCTAACCCTGAACCATATGATCATCAATCCAACCCTGAACCATTTGATCATCAATGTAACCGTCAACCAGGTGATCATGAGTATAACCCTGAACCATATGATCATCAATCCAACCCTGAACCATGTGATCATCAGGCGAATCCTGAACCATGTGATCATCAATGTAACCCGGAACCATGTGATCATCAATCTAACCGTGAACAAGGTGATCATCAATATAACCCTTAAACAGGAGATCATCAGTCTAACCCTGAACCAGGTGATCATTCAGTCCTATGCTAAACCATGTGATCATCAATCCAACCCTGAACCATGTGATCATCAATCTAACCGTGAACCAGGTGATCATCAATATAACCCTTAACGAGTTGATCATCAGGCTAACCCTGAACCAGGTGATCATCAGTCTAATCCTGAACCATGTGATCATCAATCCAACCCTGAACCATGTGATCATCAATGTAACCGTCAATCAGGTGATCATCAATATAACGCTTAACCAGGTGATCATGAGTCTAACCCTGAACCATATGATCATCAATCCAACCCTGAACCATGTGATCATCAATGTAACCGTGAACCAGGTGATCATCTATATAACCCTTAACCAGGTGATCATGAGTCTAACCCTGAACCATATGATCATCAATCCAACCCTGAACCATTTGATCATCAATGTTACCGTCAACCAGGTGATCATGAATCTAATCCTGAACCATGTGATCATCAATGTAACCGTCAACCAGGTGATCATCAATATAACCCTGAACCAGGTGATCATGAGTCTAACCCTGAACCATATGATCATCAATCCAACCCTGAACCATTTGATCATCAATGTAACCGTCAACCAGGTGATCATGAGTATAACCCTGAACCATATGATCATCAATCCAACCCTGAACCATGTGATCATCAGGCGAATCCTGAACCATGTGATCATCAATGTAACCATGAACCATGTGATCATCAATCTAACCGTGAACCAGGTGATCATCAATATAACCCTTAACGAGGTGATCATCAGGCTAACCCTGAACCAGGTGATCATCAGGCTAACCCTGAACCATGTGATCATCAATCCAACCCTGAACCAGGTGATCATCAGTCTAACCCTGAACCATGTGATCATCAATCCATCCCTGGACCATGTGATCATGAATCCAACCCTGAACCATGTGATCATCAATGTAACCGTCAACCAGGTGATCATCAATTTAACCCTTAACCAGGTGATCATGAGTCTAACCCTGAACCATATGATCATCAATCCAACCCTGAACCATGTGATCATCAATGTAACCGTGAACCAGGTGATCATCTATATAACCCTTAACCAGGTGATCATGAGTCTAACCCTGAACCATATGATCATCAATCCAACCCTGAACCATGTGATCATCAATCTAACCGTGAACCAGGTGATCATCAATCTAACCTTGAACCATGTGTTTCTCAGTCTAATCTTAAACCATATGATCATCAATCCAACCCTGAACCATGTGATCATCAATCTAACCGTGAACCAGGTGATCATCAATATAACCCTTAACCAGGTGATCATCAGTCTAATCCTGAACCATGTGATCATCAGGCAAATCCTGAACCATGTGATCATCAATGTAACCCTGAATCATGTGATCATCAATCTAACCTTGAACAAGGTGATCATCAATATAACCCTGAACCAGGTGATCATCAGTCCAATCCTGAACCATGTGATCATCATTCCAACCCTGAACCATGTGATCATCAATATAACCCTTAACCAGGTGATCATGAGTCTAACCCTGAACCATATGATCATCAATCCAACCCTGAACCATTTGATCATCAATGTAACCGTCAACCAGGTGATCATGAGTATAACCCTGAACCATATGATCATCAATCCAACCCTGAACCATGTGATCATCAGGCGAATCCTGAACCATGTGATCATCAATGTAACCCTGAACCATGTGATCATCAATCTAACCGTGAACAAGGTGATCATCAATATAACCCTTAAACAGGAGATCATCAGTCTAACCCTGAACCAGGTGATCATCAGTCCTATCCTGAACCATGTGATCAACAATCCAACCCTGAACCATGTGATCATCAATCTAACCGTGAACCAGGTGATCATCAATATAACCCTTAACGAGGTGATCATCAGGCTAACCCTGAACCAGGTGATCATCAGTTTAATCCTGAACCATGTGATCATCAATCCAACCCTGAACCAGGTGATCATCAGTCTAACCCTGAACCATCTGATCATCAATCCATCCCTGGACCATGTGATCATGAATCCAACCCTGAACCATGTGATCATCAATGTAACCGTCAACCAGGTGATCATCAATTTAACCCTTAACCAGGTGATCATGAGTCCAACCCTGAACCATATGATCATCAATCCAACCCTGAACCATGTGATCATCAATGTAACCGTGAACCAGGTGATCATCTATATAACCCTTAACCAGGTGATCATGAGTCTAACCCTGAACCATATGATCATCAATCCAACCCTGAACCATGTGATCATCAATCTAACCGTGAACCAGGTGATCATCAATCTAACCTTGAACCAGGTGTTTCTCAGTCTAATCTTGAATCATATGATCATCAATCCAACCCTGAACCATGTGATCATCAATCTAACCGTGAACCAGGTGATCATCAATATAACCCTTAACCAGGTGATCATCAGTCTAATCCTGAACCATGTGATCATCAGGCAAATCCTGAACCATGTGATCATCAATGTAACCCTGAACCATGTGATCATCAATCTAACCGTGAACAAGGTGATCATCAATATAACCCTGAACCAGTTGATCATCAGTCCAATCCTGAACCATGTGATCATCAATCCAACCCTGGACCATTTGATCATCAGTGTAATCCTGAACCATGTGATCATCAATCCAATCCTGAACCATGTGATCATCAATCCAACCCTGAACCATGTGATCATCAATCTAACCGTGAAACAGGTGATCATCAATATAACCCTTAACGAGGTGATCATCAGGCTAACCCTGAACCAGGTGATCATCAGTCTAATCCTGAACCAGGTGATCATCAATCCAACCCTGAACCATGTGATCATCAATGTTACCCTTAACCAGGTGATCATGAGTCTAACCCTGAACCATATGTTCATCAATCCAACCCTGAACCATGTGATCATCAATGTAACCGTGAACCAGGTGATCATCTATATAACCCTTAACCAGGTGATCATGAGTCTAACCCTGAACCATATGATCATCAATGTAACCATGAACCATGTGATCATCAATCCAACCCTGAACCATGTGATCATCATCTAACCCTGAAACAGGTGATCATCAGTCTAACCCTAAACCATGTGATCATCAATCCAACCCTGAACCATGTGATCATCAATCCAACCCTGAACAATGTGATCATCAGTCTAACCCTGAACCATGTGATCATCAATCCAACCCTGGACCATGTGATCATCAAACTGACCGTGACAAGGTGATCATCAATATAACCCTTAAACAGGTGATCATCAGTCTAACCCTGAACCAGGTGATCATCAGTCTAATCCTGAACCATGTGATCATCAATCCAACCCTGAACCATGTGATCATCAATGTAACCGTCAACCAGGTGATCATCAATATAACCCTTAACCAGGTGATCATGAGTCTAACCCTGAACCATATGATCATCAATCCAACCCTGAACCATGTGATCATCAATGTAACCGTCAACCAGGTGATCATCAATATAACCCTTAACCAGGTGATCATGAGTCTAACCCTGAACCAAATGATCATCAATCCAACCCTAAACCATGTGATCATCAATGTAACCGTGAACCAGGTGATCATCTATATAACCCTTAACCAGGTGATCATGAGTCTAACCCTGAACCATATGATCATCAATCCAACCCTGAACCATGTGATCATCAATCTAACCGTGAACCAGGTGATCATCAATCTAACCTTGAACCAGGTGATTCTCAGTCTAATCTTGAACCATATGATCATCAATCCAACCCTGAACCATGTGATCATCAATCTAACCGTGAACCAGGTGATCATCAATATAACCCTTAACCAGGTGATCATCAGTCTAATCCTGAACCATGTGATCATCAGGCAAATCCTGAACCATGTGATCATCAATGTAACCGTGAACCAGGTGATCATCTATATAACCCTTAACCAGGTGATCATGAGTCTAACCCTGAACCATATGATCATCAATCCAACCCTGAACCATTTGATCATCAATGTTACCGTCAACCAGGTGATCATGAATCTAATCCTGAACCATGTGATCATCAATGTAACCGTCAACCAGGTGATCATCAATATAACCCTGAACCAGGTGATCATGAGTCTAACCCTGAACCATATGATCATCAATCCAACCCTGAACCATTTGATCATCAATGTAACCGTCAACCAGGTGATCATGAGTATAACCCTGAACCATATGATCATCAATCCAACCCTGAACCATGTGATCATCAGGCGAATCCTGAACCATGTGATCATCAATGTAACCCTGAACCATGTGATCATCAATCTAACCGTGAACCAGGTGATCATCAATATAACCCTTAACGAGGTGATCATCAGGCTAACCCTGAACCAGGTGATCATCAGGCTAACCCTGAACCATGTGATCATCAATCCAACCCTGAACCAGGTGATCATCAGTCTAACCCTGAACCATGTGATCATCAATCCATCCCTGGACCATGTGATCATGAATCCAACCCTGAACCATGTGATCATCAATGTAACCGTCAACCAGGTGATCATCAATTTAACCCTTAACCAGGTGATCATGAGTCTAACCCTGAACCATATGATCATCAATCCAACCCTGAACCATGTGATCATCAATGTAACCGTGAACCAGGTGATCATCTATATAACCCTTAACCAGGTGATCATGAGTCTAACCCTGAACCATATGATCATCAATCCAACCCTGAACCATGTGATCATCAATCTAACCGTGAACCAGGTGATCATCAATCTAACCTTGAACCATGTGTTTCTCAGTCTAATCTTAAACCATATGATCATCAATCCAACCCTGAACCATGTGATCATCAATCTAACCGTGAACCAGGTGATCATCAATATAACCCTTAACCAGGTGATCATCAGTCTAATCCTGAACCATGTGATCATCAGGCAAATCCTGAACCATGTGATCATCAATGTAACCCTGAATCATGTGATCATCAATCTAACCTTGAACAAGGTGATCATCAATATAACCCTGAACCAGGTGATCATCAGTCCAATCCTGAACCATGTGATCATCATTCCAACCCTGAACCATGTGATCATCAATATAACCCTTAACCAGGTGATCATGAGTCTAACCCTGAACCATATGATCATCAATCCAACCCTGAACCATTTGATCATCAATGTAACCGTCAACCAGGTGATCATGAGTATAACCCTGAACCATATGATCATCAATCCAACCCTGAACCATGTGATCATCAGGCGAATCCTGAACCATGTGATCATCAATGTAACCCTGAACCATGTGATCATCAATCTAACCGTGAACAAGGTGATCATCAATATAACCCTTAAACAGGAGATCATCAGTCTAACCCTGAACCAGGTGATCATCAGTCCTATCCTGAACCATGTGATCAACAATCCAACCCTGAACCATGTGATCATCAATCTAACCGTGAACCAGGTGATCATCAATATAACCCTTAACGAGGTGATCATCAGGCTAACCCTGAACCAGGTGATCATCAGTTTAATCCTGAACCATGTGATCATCAATCCAACCCTGAACCAGGTGATCATCAGTCTAACCCTGAACCATCTGATCATCAATCCATCCCTGGACCATGTGATCATGAATCCAACCCTGAACCATGTGATCATCAATGTAACCGTCAACCAGGTGATCATCAATTTAACCCTTAACCAGGTGATCATGAGTCCAACCCTGAACCATATGATCATCAATCCAACCCTGAACCATGTGATCATCAATGTAACCGTGAACCAGGTGATCATCTATATAACCCTTAACCAGGTGATCATGAGTCTAACCCTGAACCATATGATCATCAATCCAACCCTGAACCATGTGATCATCAATCTAACCGTGAACCAGGTGATCATCAATCTAACCTTGAACCAGGTGTTTCTCAGTCTAATCTTGAATCATATGATCATCAATCCAACCCTGAACCATGTGATCATCAATCTAACCGTGAACCAGGTGATCATCAATATAACCCTTAACCAGGTGATCATCAGTCTAATCCTGAACCATGTGATCATCAGGCAAATCCTGAACCATGTGATCATCAATGTAACCCTGAACCATGTGATCATCAATCTAACCGTGAACAAGGTGATCATCAATATAACCCTGAACCAGTTGATCATCAGTCCAATCCTGAACCATGTGATCATCAATCCAACCCTGGACCATTTGATCATCAGTGTAATCCTGAACCATGTGATCATCAATCCAATCCTGAACCATGTGATCATCAATCCAACCCTGAACCATGTGATCATCAATCTAACCGTGAAACAGGTGATCATCAATATAACCCTTAACGAGGTGATCATCAGGCTAACCCTGAACCAGGTGATCATCAGTCTAATCCTGAACCAGGTGATCATCAATCCAACCCTGAACCATGTGATCATCAATGTTACCCTTAACCAGGTGATCATGAGTCTAACCCTGAACCATATGTTCATCAATCCAACCCTGAACCATGTGATCATCAATGTAACCGTGAACCAGGTGATCATCTATATAACCCTTAACCAGGTGATCATGAGTCTAACCCTGAACCATATGATCATCAATGTAACCATGAACCATGTGATCATCAATCCAACCCTGAACCATGTGATCATCATCTAACCCTGAACCAGGTGATCATCAGTCTAACCCTAAACCATGTGATCATCAATCCAACCCTGAACCATGTGATCATCAATCCAACCCTGAACAATGTGATCATCAGTCTAACCCTGAACCATGTGATCATCAATCCAACCCTGGACCATGTGATCATCAAACTGACCGTGACAAGGTGATCATCAATATAACCCTTAAACAGGTGATCATCAGTCTAACCCTGAACCAGGTGATCATCAGTCTAACCCTGAACCATATGATCATCAATCCAACCCTGAACCATGTGATCATCAATGTAACCGTCAACCAGGTGATCATCAATATAACCCTTAACCAGGTGATCATGAGTCTAACCCTGAACCAAATGATCATCAATCCAACCCTAAACCATGTGATCATCAATGTAACCGTGAACCAGGTGATCATCTATATAACCCTTAACCAGGTGATCATGAGTCTAACCCTGAACCATATGATCATCAATCCAACCCTGAACCATGTGATCATCAATCTAACCGTGAACCAGGTGATCATCAATCTAACCTTGAACCAGGTGATTCTCAGTCTAATCTTGAACCATATGATCATCAATCCAACCCTGAACCATGTGATCATCAATCTAACCGTGAACCAGGTGATCATCAATATAACCCTGAACCAGGGGATCATCAGTCTAACCCTGAACCATGTGATCATCAATCCAACCCTGAACCATGTGATCATCAATCCAACCCTGAACCATGTGATCATCAATCTAACCGTGAACCAGGTGATCATCAATATAACCCTTAACGAAGTGATCATCAGGCTAACCCTGAACCAGGTGATCATTTGTCTAATCCTGAACCATGTGATCATCAATGTAACCGTCAACCAGGTGATCATCAATATAACCCTTAACCAGGTGATTATGAGTCTAACCCTGAACCATATGATCATCAATCCCACCCTGAACCATGTGATCATCAATGTAACCGTGAACCAGGTGATCATCTATATAACCCTTAACCAGGTGATCATGAGTCTAACCCTGAACCATATGATCATCAATCCAACCCTGAACCATTTGATCATCAATGTTACCGTCAACCAGGTGATAATGAGTCTAACCCTGAACCATATGATCATCAATCCAACCCTGAACCATGTGATCATCAATGTAACCCTGAACCAGGTGATCATTTGTCTAATCCTGAACCATGTGATCATCAATGTAACCGTCAACCAGGTGATCATCAATATAACCCTTAACCAGGTGATCATGAGTCTAACCCTGAACCATATGATCATCAATCCAACCCTGAACCATGTGATCATCAATGTAACCGTGAACCAGGTGATCATGAGTCTAACCCTGAACCATATGATCATCAATCCAACCCTGAACCATGTGATCATCAGGCGAATCCTGAACCATGTGATCATCAATCCAACCCTGAACCATGTGATCATCAATCCAACCCTGAACAATGTGATCATCAGTCTAACCCTGAACCATGTGATCATCAATCCAACCCCGGACCATGTGATCATCAAACCAACCGTGACAAGGTGATCATCAATATAACCCTTAAACAGGTGATCATCAGTCTAACCCTGAACCAGGTGATCATCAGTCTAATCCTGAACCATGTGATCATCAATCCAACCCTGAACCATGTGATCATCAATGTAACCGTCAACCAGGTGATCATCAATATAACCCTTAACCAGGTGATCATGAGTCTAACCCTGAACCATATGATCATCAATCCAACCCTAAACCATGTGATCATCAATGTAACCGTGAACCAGGTGATCATCTATATAACCCTTAACCAGGTGATCATGAGTCTAACCCTGAACCATATGATCATCAATCCAACCCTGAACCATGTGATCATCAATCTAATCTTGAACCATATGATCATCAATCCAACCCTGAACCATGTGATCATCAATCTAACCGTGAACCAGGTGATCATCAATATAACCCTAACCAGGTGATCATCAGTCTAATCCTGAACCATGTGATCATCAGGCAAATCCTGAACCATGTGATCATCAATGTAACCCTGAACCATGTGATCATCAATCCAACCCTGGACCATGTGATCATCAAACTGACCGTGACAAGGTGATCATCAATATAACCCTTAAACAGGTGATCATCAGTCTAACCCTGAACCAGGTGATCATCAGTCTAATCCTGAACCATGTGATCATCAATCCAACCCTGAACCATGTGATCATCAATGTAACCGTCAACCAGGTGATCATCAATATAACCCTTAACCAGGTGATCATGAGTCTAACCTTGAACCATATGATCATCAATCCAACCCTGAACCATGTGATCATCAATGTAACCGTCAACCAGGTGATCATCAATATAACCCTTAACCAGGTGATCATGAGTCTAACCCTGAACCATATGATCATCAATCCAACCCTAAACCATGTGATCATCAATCTAACCGTGAACCAGGTGATCATCTATATAACCCTTAACCAGGTGATCATGAGTCTAACCCTGAACCATATGATCATCAATCCAACCCTGAACCATGTGATCATCAATGTAACCGTGAACCAGGTGATCATGAGTCTAACCCTGAACCATATGATCATCAATCCAACCCTGAACCATTTGATCATCAATGTAACCGTCAACCAGGTGATCATGAGTATAACCCTGAACCATATGATCATCAATCCAACCCTGAACCATGTGATCATCAGGCGAATCCTGAACCATGTGATCATCAATGTAACCCGGAACCATGTGATCATCAATCTAACCGTGACCAAGGTGATCATCAATATAACCCTTAAACAGGAGATCATCAGTCTAACCCTGAACCAGGTGATCATTCAGTCCTATGCTAAACCATGTGATCATCAATCCAACCCTGAACCATGTGATCGTCAATCTAACCGTGAACCAGGTAATCATCAATATAACCCTTAACGAGTTGATCATCAGGCTAACCCTGGACCAGGTGATCATCAGTCTAATCCTGAACCATGTGATCATCAATCCAACCCTGAACCATGTGATCATCAATGTAACCGTCAATCAGGTGATCATCAATATAACGCTTAACCAGGTGATCATGAGTCTAACCCTGAACCATATGATCATCAATCCAACCCTGAACCATGTGATCATCAATGTAACCGTGAACCAGGTGATCATCTATATAACCCTTAACCAGGTGATCATGAGTCTAACCCTGAACCATATGATCATCAATCCAACCCTGAACCATTTGATCATCAATGTTACCGTCAACCAGGTGATCATGAATCTAATCCTGAACCATGTGATCATCAATGTAACCGTCAACCAGGTGATCATCAATATAACCCTGAACCAGGTGATCATGAGTCTAACCCTGAACCATATGATCATCAATCCAACCCTGAACCATTTGATCATCAATGTAACCGTCAACCAGGTGATCATGAGTATAACCCTGAACCATATGATCATCAATCCAACCCTGAACCATGTGATCATCAGGCGAATCCTGAACCATGTGATCATCAGGCGAATCCTGAACCATGTGATCATCAGGCGAATCCTGAACCATGTGATCATCAATGTAACCCTGAACCATGTGATCATCAATCTAACCGTGAACCAGGTGATCATCAATATAACCCTTAACGAGGTGATCATCAGGCTAACCCTGAACCAGGTGATCATCAGGCTAACCCTGAACCATGTGATCATAAATCCAACCCTGAACCAGGTGATCATCAGTCTAACCCTGAACCATGTGATCATCAATCCATCCCTGGACCATGTGATCATGAATCCAACCCTGAACCATGTGATCATCAATGTAACCGTCAACCAGGTGATCATCAATTTAACCCTTAACCAGGTGATCATGAGTCTAACCCTGAACCATATGATCATCAATCCAACCCTGAACCATGTGATCATCAATGTAACCGTGAACCAGGTGATCATCTATATAACCCTTAACCAGGTGATCATGAGTCTAACCCTGAACCATATGATCATCAATCCAACCCTGAACCATGTGATCATCAATCTAACCGTGAACCAGGTGATCATCAATCTAACCTTGAACCATGTGTTTCTCAGTCTAATCTTAAACCATATGATCATCAATCCAACCCTGAACCATGTGATCATCAATCCAACCCTGAACCAGGTGATCATCAGTCTAACCCTGAACCATCTGATCATCAATCCATCCCTGGACCATGTGATCATGAATCCAACCCTGAACCATGTGATCATCAATGTAACCGTCAACCAGGTGATCATCAATTTAACCCTTAACCAGGTGATCATGAGTCCAACCCTGAACCATATGATCATCAATCCAACCCTGAACCATGTGATCATCAATGTAACCGTGAACCAGGTGATCATCTATATAACCCTTAACCAGGTGATCATGAGTCTAACCCTGAACCATATGATCATCAATCCAACCCTGAACCATGTGATCATCAATCTAACCGTGAACCAGGTGATCATCAATCTAACCTTGAACCAGGTGTTTCTCAGTCTAATCTTGAATCATATGATCATCAATCCAACCCTGAACCATGTGATCATCAATCTAACCGTGAACCAGGTGATCATCAATATAACCCTTAACCAGGTGATCATCAGTCTAATCCTGAACCATGTGATCATCAGGCAAATCCTGAACCATGTGATCATCAATGTAACCCTGAACCATGTGATCATCAATCTAACCGTGAACAAGGTGATCATCAATATAACCCTGAACCAGTTGATCATCAGTCCAATCCTGAACCATGTGATCATCAATCCAACCCTGGACCATTTGATCATCAGTGTAATCCTGAACCATGTGATCATCAATCCAATCCTGAACCATGTGATCATCAATCCAACCCTGAACCATGTGATCATCAATCTAACCGTGAAACAGGTGATCATCAATATAACCCTTAACGAGGTGATCATCAGGCTAACCCTGAACCAGGTGATCATCAGTCTAATCCTGAACCAGGTGATCATCAATCCAACCCTGAACCATGTGATCATCAATGTTACCCTTAACCAGGTGATCATGAGTCTAACCCTGAACCATATGTTCATCAATCCAACCCTGAACCATGTGATCATCAATGTAACCGTGAACCAGGTGATCATCTATATAACCCTTAACCAGGTGATCATGAGTCTAACCCTGAACCATATGATCATCAATGTAACCATGAACCATGTGATCATCAATCCAACCCTGAACCATGTGATCATCATCTAACCCTGAACCAGGTGATCATCAGTCTAACCCTAAACCATGTGATCATCAATCCAACCCTGAACCATGTGATCATCAATCCAACCCTGAACAATGTGATCATCAGTCTAACCCTGAACCATGTGATCATCAATCCAACCCTGGACCATGTGATCATCAAACTGACCGTGACAAGGTGATCATCAATATAACCCTTAAACAGGTGATCATCAGTCTAACCCTGAACCAGGTGATCATCAGTCTAATCCTGAACCATGTGATCATCAATCCAACCCTGAACCATGTGATCATCAATGTAACCGTCAACCAGGTGATCATCAATATAACCCTTAACCAGGTGATCATGAGTCTAACCCTGAACCATATGATCATCAATCCAACCCTGAACCATGTGATCATCAATGTAACCGTCAACCAGGTGATCATCAATATAACCCTTAACCAGGTGATCATGAGTCTAACCCTGAACCAAATGATCATCAATCCAACCCTAAACCATGTGATCATCAATGTAACCGTGAACCAGGTGATCATCTATATAACCCTTAACCAGGTGATCATGAGTCTAACCCTGAACCATATGATCATCAATCCAACCCTGAACCATGTGATCATCAATCTAACCGTGAACCAGGTGATCATCAATCTAACCTTGAACCAGGTGATTCTCAGTCTAATCTTGAACCATATGATCATCAATCCAACCCTGAACCATGTGATCATCAATCTAACCGTGAACCAGGTGATCATCAATATAACCCTGAACCAGGGGATCATCAGTCTAACCCTGAACCATGTGATCATCAATCCAACCCTGAACCATGTGATCATCAATCCAACCCTGAACCATGTGATCATCAATCTAACCGTGAACCAGGTGATCATCAATATAACCCTTAACGAAGTGATCATCAGGCTAACCCTGAACCAGGTGATCATTTGTCTAATCCTGAACCATGTGATCATCAATGTAACCGTCAACCAGGTGATCATCAATATAACCCTTAACCAGGTGATTATGAGTCTAACCCTGAACCATATGATCATCAATCCCACCCTGAACCATGTGATCATCAATGTAACCGTGAACCAGGTGATCATCTATATAACCCTTAACCAGGTGATCATGAGTCTAACCCTGAACCATATGATCATCAATCCAACCCTGAACCATTTGATCATCAATGTTACCGTCAACCAGGTGATAATGAGTCTAACCCTGAACCATATGATCATCAATCCAACCCTGAACCATGTGATCATCAATGTAACCCTGAACCAGGTGATCATTTGTCTAATCCTGAACCATGTGATCATCAATGTAACCGTCAACCAGGTGATCATCAATATAACCCTTAACCAGGTGATCATGAGTCTAACCCTGAACCATATGATCATCAATCCAACCCTGAACCATGTGATCATCAATGTAACCGTGAACCAGGTGATCATGAGTCTAACCCTGAACCATATGATCATCAATCCAACCCTGAACCATGTGATCATCAGGCGAATCCTGAACCATGTGATCATCAATCCAACCCTGAACCATGTGATCATCAATCCAACCCTGAACAATGTGATCATCAGTCTAACCCTGAACCATGTGATCATCAATCCAACCCCGGACCATGTGATCATCAAACCAACCGTGACAAGGTGATCATCAATATAACCCTTAAACAGGTGATCATCAGTCTAACCCTGAACCAGGTGATCATCAGTCTAATCCTGAACCATGTGATCATCAATCCAACCCTGAACCATGTGATCATCAATGTAACCGTCAACCATGTGATCATCAATGTAACCCTTAACCAGGTGATCATGAGTCTAACCCTGAACCATATGATCATCAATCCAACCCTAAACCATGTGATCATCAATGTAACCGTGAACCAGGTGATCATCTATATAACCCTTAACCAGGTGATCATGAGTCTAACCCTGAACCATATGATCATCAATCCAACCCTGAACCATGTGATCATCAATCTAATCTTGAACCATATGATCATCAATCCAACCCTGAACCATGTGATCATCAATCTAACCGTGAACCAGGTGATCATCAATATAACCCTTAACCAGGTGATCATCAGTCTAATCCTGAACCATGTGATCATCAGGCAAATCCTGAACCATGTGATCATCAATGTAACCCTGAACCATGTGATCATCAATCCAACCCTGGACCATGTGATCATCAAACTGACCGTGACAAGGTGATCATCAATATAACCCTTAAACAGGTGATCATCAGTCTAACCCTGAACCAGGTGATCATCAGTCTAATCCTGAACCATGTGATCATCAATCCAACCCTGAACCATGTGATCATCAATGTAACCGTCAACCAGGTGATCATCAATATAACCCTTAACCAGGTGATCATGAGTCTAACCTTGAACCATATGATCATCAATCCAACCCTGAACCATGTGATCATCAATGTAACCGTCAACCAGGTGATCATCAATATAACCCTTAACCAGGTGATCATGAGTCTAACCCTGAACCATATGATCATCAATCCAACCCTAAACCATGTGATCATCAATGTAACCGTGAACCAGGTGATCATCTATATAACCCTTAACCAGGTGATCATGAGTCTAACCCTGAACCATATGATCATCAATCCAACCATGAACCATGTGATCATCAATGTAACCGTGAACCAGGTGATCATGAGTCTAACCCTGAACCATATGATCATCAATCCAACCCTGAACCATTTGATCATCAATGTAACCGTCAACCAGGTGATCATGAGTATAACCCTGAACCATATGATCATCAATCCAACCCTGAACCATGTGATCATCAGGCGAATCCTGAACCATGTGATCATCAATGTAACCCGGAACCATGTGATCATCAATCTAACCGTGAACAAGGTGATCATCAATATAACCCTTAAACAGGAGATCATCAGTCTAACCCTGAACCAGGTGATCATTCAGTCCTATGCTAAACCATGTGATCATCAATCCAACCCTGAACCATGTGATCATCAATCTAACCGTGAACCAGGTAATCATCAATATAACCCTTAACGAGTTGATCATCATGCTAACCCTGGACCAGGTGATCATCAGTCTAATCCTGAACCATGTGATCATCAATCCAACCCTGAACCATGTGATCATCAATGTAACCGTCAATCAGGTGATCATCAATATAACGCTTAACCAGGTGATCATGAGTCTAACCCTGAACCATATGATCATCAATCCAACCCTGAACCATGTGATCATCAATGTAACCGTGAACCAGGTGATCATCTATATAACCCTTAACCAGGTGATCATGAGTCTAACCCTGAACCATATGATCATCAATCCAACCCTGAACCATTTGATCATCAATGTTACCGTCAACCAGGTGATCATGAATCTAATCCTGAACCATGTGATCATCAATGTAACCGTGAACCAGGTGATCATCAATATAACCCTGAACCAGGTGATCATGAGTCTAACCCTGAACCATATGATCATCAATCCAACCCTGAACCATTTGATCATCAATGTAACCGTCAACCAGGTGATCATGAGTATAACCCTGAACCATATGATCATCAATCCAACCCTGAACCATGTGATCATCAGGCGAATCCTGAACCATGTGATCATCAGGCGAATCCTGAACCATGTGATCATCAGGCGAATCCTGAACCATGTGATCATCAATGTAACCCTGAACCATGTGATCATCAATCTAACCGTGAACCAGGTGATCATCAATATAACCCTTAACGAGGTGATCATCAGGCTAACCCTGAACCAGGTGATCATCAGGCTAACCCTGAACCATGTGATCATCAATCCAACCCTGAACCAGGTGATCATCAGTCTAACCCTGAACCATGTGATCATCAATCCATCCCTGGACCATGTGATCATGAATCCAACCCTGAACCATGTGATCATCAATGTAACCGTCAACCAGGTGATCATCAATTTAACCCTTAACCAGGTGATCATGAGTCTAACCCTGAACCATATGATCATCAATCCAACCCTGAACCATGTGATCATCAATGTAACCGTGAACCAGGTGATCATCTATATAACCCTTAACCAGGTGATCATGAGTCTAACCCTGAACCATATGATCATCAATCCAACCCTGAACCATGTGATCATCAATCTAACCGTGAACCAGGTGATCATCAATCTAACCTTGAACCATGTGTTTCTCAGTCTAATCTTAAACCATATGATCATCAATCCAACCCTGAACCATGTGATCATCAATCTAACCGTGAACCAGGTGATCATCAATATAACCCTTAACCAGGTGATCATCAGTCTAATCCTGAACCATGTGATCATCAGGCAAATCCTGAACCATGTGATCATCAATGTAACCCTGAATCATGTGATCATCAATCTAACCTTGAACAAGGTGATCATCAATATAACCCTGAACCAGGTGATCATCAGTCCAATCCTGAACCATGTGATCATCATTCCAACCCTGAACCATGTGATCATCAATATAACCCTTAACCAGGTGATCATGAGTCTAACCCTGAACCATATGATCATCAATCCAACCCTGAACCATTTGATCATCAATGTAACCGTCAACCAGGTGATCATGAGTATAACCCTGAACCATATGATCATCAATCCAACCCTGAACCATGTGATCATCAGGCGAATCCTGAACCATGTGATCATCAATGTAACCCTGAACCATGTGATCATCAATCTAACCGTGAACAAGGTGATCATCAATATAACCCTTAAACAGGAGATCATCAGTCTAACCCTGAACCAGGTGATCATCAGTCCTATCCTGAACCATGTGATCAACAATCCAACCCTGAACCATGTGATCATCAATCTAACCGTGAACCAGGTGATCATCAATATAACCCTTAACGAGGTGATCATCAGGCTAACCCTGAACCAGGTGATCATCAGTCTAATCCTGAACCATGTGATCATCAATCCAACCCTGAACCATGTGATCATCAGGCGAAACCTGAACCATGTGATCATCAATGTAACCCTGAACCATGTGATCATCAATCTAACCGTGAACAAGGTGATCATCAATATAACCCTTAAACAGGAGATCATCAGTCTAACCCTGAACCAGGTGATCATCAGTCCTATCCTGAACCATGTGATCAACAATCCAACCCTGAACCATGTGATCATCAATCTAACCGTGAACCAGGTGATTATCAATATAACCCTTAACGAGGTGATCATCAGGCTAACCCTGAACCAGGTGATCATCAGTCTAATCCTGAAACATGTGATCATCAATCCAACCCTGAACCATTTGATCATCAATGTAACCGTCAACCAGGTGATCATGAGTATAACCCTGAACCATATGATCATCAATCCAACCCTGAACCATGTGATCATCAGGCGAATCCTGAACCATGTGATCATCAATGTAACCCTGAACCATGTGATCATCAATCTGACCGTGAACAAGGTGATCATCAATATAACCCTTAAACAGGAGATCATCAGTCTAACCCTGAACCAGGTGATCATCAGTCCTATCCTGAACCATGTGATCAACAATCCAACCCTGAACCATGTGATCATCAATCTAACCGTGAACCAGGTGATCATCAATATAACCCTTAACGAGGTGATCATCAGGCTAACCCTGAACCAGGTGATCATCAGTCTAATCCTGAACCATGTGATCATCAATCCAACCCTGAACCAGGTGATCATCAGTCTAACCCTGAACCATATGATCATCAATCCAACCCTGAACCATGTGATCATCAATCTAACCGTGAACCAGGTGATCATCAATCTAACCTTGAACCATGTGTTTCTCAGTCTAATCTTAAACCATATGATCATCAATCCAACCCTGAACCATGTGATCATCAATCTAACCGTGAACCAGGTGATCATCAATATAACCCTTAACCAGGTGATCATCAGTCTAATCCTGAACCATGTGATCATCAGGCAAATCCTGAACCATGTGATCATCAATGTAACCCTGAACCATGTGATCATCAATCTAACCGTGAACAAGGTGATCATCAATATAACCCTGAACCATGTGATCATCAGTCCAATCCTGAACCATGTGATCATCATTCCAACCCTGAACCATGTGATCATCAATATAACCCTTAACCAGGTGATCATGAGTCTAACCCTGAACCATATGATCATCAATCCAACCCTGAACCATTTGATCATCAATGTAACCGTCAACCAGGTGATCATGAGTATAACCCTGAACCATATGATCATCAATCCAACCCTGAACCATGTGATCATCAGGCGAATCCTGAACCATGTGATCATCAATGTAACCCTGAACCATGTGATCATCAATCTAACCGTGAACAAGGTGATCATCAATATAACCCTTAAACAGGAGATCATCAGTCTAACCCTGAACCAGGTGATCATCAGTCCTATCCTGAACCATGTGATCAACAATCCAACCCTGAACCATGTGATCATCAATCTAACCGTGAACCAGGTGATCATCAATATAACCCTTAACGAGGTGATCATCAGGCTAACCCTGAACCAGGTGATCATCAGTCTAACCCTGAACCATGTGATCATCAATCCATCCCTGGACCATGTGATCATGAATCCAACCCTGAACCATGTGATCATCAATGTAACCGTCAACCAGGTGATCATCAATTTAACCCTTAACCAGGTGATCATGAGTCTAACCCTGAACCATATGATCATCAATCCAACCCTGAACCATGTGATCATCAATGTAACCGTGAACCAGGTGATCATCTATATAACCCTTAACCAGGTGATCATAAGTCTAACCCTGAACCATATGATCATCAATCCAACCCTGAACCATGTGATCATCAATCTAACCGTGAACCAGGTGATCATCAATCTAACCTTGAACCAGGTGTTTCTCAGTCTAATCTTGAATCATATGATCATCAATCCAACCCTGAACCATGTGATCATCAATCTAACCGTGAACCAGGTGATCATCAATATAACCCTTAACCAGGTGATCATCAGTCTAATCCTGAACCATGTGATCATCAGGCAAATCCTGAACCATGTGATCATCAATGTAACCCTGAACCATGTGATCATCAATCTAACCGTGAACAAGGTGATCATCAATATAACCCTGAACCAGTTGATCATCAATCCAATCCTGAACCATGTGATCATCAATCCAACCCTGAACCATGTGATCATCAATCTAACCGTGAAACAGGTGATCATCAATATAACCCTTAACGAGGTGATCATCAGGCTAACCCTGAACCAGGTGATCATCAGTCTAATCCTGAACCAGGTGATCATCAATCCAACCCTGAACCATGTGATCATCAATGTTACCCTTAACCAGGTGATCATGAGTCTAACCCTGAACCATATGTTCATCAATCCAACCCTGAACCATGTGATCATCAATGTAACCGTGAACCAGGTGATCATCTATATAACCCTTAACCAGGTGATCATGAGTCTAACCCTGAACCATATGATCATCAATGTAACCATGAACCATGTGATCATCAATCCAACCCTGAACCATGTGATCATCAATGTAACCCTGAACCATGTGATCATCAATCTGACCGTGAACAAGGTGATCATCAATATAACCCTTAAACAGGAGATCATCAGTCTAACCCTGAACCAGGTGATCATCAGTCCTATCCTGAACCATGTGATCAACAATCCAACCCTGAACCATGTGATCATCAATCTAACCGTGAACCAGGTGATCATCAATATAACCCTTAACGAGGTGATCATCAGGCTAACCCTGAACCAGGTGATCATCAGTCTAATCCTGAACCATGTGATCATCAATCCAACCCTGAACCAGGTGATCATCAGTCTAACCCTGAACCATATGATCATCAATCCAACCCTGAACCATGTGATCATCAATCTAACCGTGAACCAGGTGATCATCAATCTAACCTTGAACCATGTGTTTCTCAGTCTAATCTTAAACCATATGATCATCAATCCAACCCTGAACCATGTGATCATCAATCTAACCGTGAACCAGGTGATCATCAATATAACCCTTAACCAGGTGATCATCAGTCTAATCCTGAACCATGTGATCATCAGGCAAATCCTGAACCATGTGATCATCAATGTAACCCTGAACCATGTGATCATCAATCTAACCGTGAACAAGGTGATCATCAATATAACCCTGAACCATGTGATCATCAGTCCAATCCTGAACCATGTGATCATCATTCCAACCCTGAACCATGTGATCATCAATATAACCCTTAACCAGGTGATCATGAGTCTAACCCTGAACCATATGATCATCAATCCAACCCTGAACCATTTGATCATCAATGTAACCGTCAACCAGGTGATCATGAGTATAACCCTGAACCATATGATCATCAATCCAACCCTGAACCATGTGATCATCAGGCGAATCCTGAACCATGTGATCATCAATGTAACCCTGAACCATGTGATCATCAATCTAACCGTGAACAAGGTGATCATCAATATAACCCTTAAACAGGAGATCATCAGTCTAACCCTGAACCAGGTGATCATCAGTCCTATCCTGAACCATGTGATCAACAATCCAACCCTGAACCATGTGATCATCAATCTAACCGTGAACCAGGTGATCATCAATATAACCCTTAACGAGGTGATCATCAGGCTAACCCTGAACCAGGTGATCATCAGTCTAACCCTGAACCATGTGATCATCAATCCATCCCTGGACCATGTGATCATGAATCCAACCCTGAACCATGTGATCATCAATGTAACCGTCAACCAGGTGATCATCAATTTAACCCTTAACCAGGTGATCATGAGTCTAACCCTGAACCATATGATCATCAATCCAACCCTGAACCATGTGATCATCAATGTAACCGTGAACCAGGTGATCATCTATATAACCCTTAACCAGGTGATCATAAGTCTAACCCTGAACCATATGATCATCAATCCAACCCTGAACCATGTGATCATCAATCTAACCGTGAACCAGGTGATCATCAATCTAACCTTGAACCAGGTGTTTCTCAGTCTAATCTTGAATCATATGATCATCAATCCAACCCTGAACCATGTGATCATCAATCTAACCGTGAACCAGGTGATCATCAATATAACCCTTAACCAGGTGATCATCAGTCTAATCCTGAACCATGTGATCATCAGGCAAATCCTGAACCATGTGATCATCAATGTAACCCTGAACCATGTGATCATCAATCTAACCGTGAACAAGGTGATCATCAATATAACCCTGAACCAGTTGATCATCAGTCCAATCCTGAACCATGTGATCATCAATCCAACCCTGGACCATTTGATCATCAGTGTAATCCTGAACCATGTGATCATCAATCCAATCCTGAACCATGTGATCCTCAATCCAACCCTGAACCATGTGATCATCAATCTAACCGTGAAACAGGTGATCATCAATATAACCCTTAACGAGGTGATCATCAGGCTAACCCTGAACCAGGTGATCATCAGTCTAATCCTGAACCAGGTGATCATCAATCCAACCCTGAACCATGTGATCATCAATGTTACCCTTAACCAGGTGATCATGAGTCTAACCCTGAACCATATGTTCATCAATCCAACCCTGAACCATGTGATCATCAATGTAACCGTGAACCAGGTGATCATCTATATAACCCTTAACCAGGTGATCATGAGTCTAACCCTGAACCATATGATCATCAATGTAACCATGAACCATGTGATCATCAATCCAACCCTGAACCATGTGATCATCATCTAACCCTGAACCAGGTGATCATCAGTCTAACCCTAAACCATGTGATCATCAATCCAACCCTGAACCATGTGATCATCAATCCAACCCTGAACAATATGATCATCAGTCTAACCCTGAACCATGTGATCATCAATCCAACCCTGGACCATGTGATCATCAAACTGACCGTGACAAGGTGATCATCAATATAACCCTTAAACAGGTGATCATCAGTCTAACCCTGAACCAGGTGATCATCAGTCTAATCCTGAACCATGTGATCATCAATCCAACCCTGAACCATGTGATCATCAATCTAACCGTGAACAAGGTGATCATCAATATAACCCTGAACCATGTGATCATCAGTCCAATCCTGAACCATGTGATCATCATTCCAACCCTGAACCATGTGATCATCAATATAACCCTTAACCAGGTGATCATGAGTCTAACCCTGAACCATATGATCATCAATCCAACCCTGAACCATGTGATCATCAGGCGAATCCTGAACCATGTGATCATCAATGTAACCCTGAACCATGTGATCATCAATCTAACCGTGAACAAGGTGATCATCAATATAACCCTTAAACAGGAGATCATCAGTCTAACCCTGAACCAGGTGATCATCAGTCCTATCCTGAACCATGTGATCAACAATCCAACCCTGAACCATGTGATCATCAATCTAACCGTGAACCAGGTGATCATCAATATAACCCTTAACGAGGTGATCATCAGGCTAACCCTGAACCAGGTGATCATCAGTTTAATCCTGAACCATGTGATCATCAATCCAACCCTGAACCAGGTGATCATCAGTCTAACCCTGAACCATGTGATCATCAATCCATCCCTGGACCATGTGATCATGAATCCAACCCTGAACCATGTGATCATCAATGTAACCGTCAACCAGGTGATCATCAATTTAACCCTTAACCAGGTGATCATGAGTCTAACCCTGAACCATATGATCATCAATCCAACCCTGAACCATGTGATCATCAATGTAACCGTGAACCAGGTGATCATCTATATAACCCTTAACCAGGTGATCATAAGTCTAACCCTGAACCATATGATCATCAATCCAACCCTGAACCATGTGATCATCAATCTAACCGTGAACCAGGTGATCATCAATCTAACCTTGAACCAGGTGTTTCTCAGTCTAATCTTGAATCATATGATCATCAATCCAACCCTGAACCATGTGATCATCAATCTAACCGTGAACCAGGTGATCATCAATATAACCCTTAACCAGGTGATCATCAGTCTAATCCTGAACCATGTGATCATCAGGCAAATCCTGAACCATGTGATCATCAATGTAACCCTGAACCATGTGATCATCAATCTAACCGTGAACAAGGTGATCATCAATATAACCCTGAACCAGTTGATCATCAGTCCAATCCTGAACCATGTGATCATCAATCCAACCCTGGACCATTTGATCATCAGTGTAATCCTGAACCATGTGATCATCAATCCAATCCTGAACCATGTGATCATCAATCCAACCCTGAACCATGTGATCATCAATCTAACCGTGAAACAGGTGATCATCAATATAACCCTTAACGAGGTGATCATCAGGCTAACCCTGAACCAGGTGATCATCAGTCTAATCCTGAACCAGGTGATCATCAATCCAACCCTGAACCATGTGATCATCAATGTTACCCTTAACCAGGTGATCATGAGTCTAACCCTGAACCATATGTTCATCAATCCAACCCTGAACCATGTGATCATCAATGTAACCGTGAACCAGGTGATCATCTATATAACCCTTAAACAGGTGATCATGAGTCTAACCCTGAACCATATGATCATCAATGTAACCATGAACCATGTGATCATCAATCCAACCCTGAACCATGTGATCATCATCTAACCCTGAACCAGGTGATCATCAGTCTAACCCTAAACCATGTGATCATCAATCCAACCCTGAACCATGTGATCATCAATCCAACCCTGAACAATATGATCATCAGTCTAACCCTGAACCATGTGATCATCAATCCAACCCTGGACCATGTGATCATCAAACTGACCGTGACAAGGTGATCATCAATATAACCCTTAAACAGGTGATCATCAGTCTAACCCTGAACCATGTGATCATCAATCCAACCCTGAACCATGTGATCATCAATGTAACCGTCAACCAGGTGATCATCAATATAACCCTTAACCAGGTGATCATGAGTCTAGCCCTGAACCATATGATCATCAATCCAACCCTGAACCATGTGATCATCAATGTAACCGTCAACCAGGTGATCATCAATATAACCCTAACCAGGTGATCATGAGTCTAACCCTGAACCATATGATCATCAATCCAACCCTAAACCATGTGATCATCAATGTAACCGTGAACCAGGTGATCATCTATATAACCCTTAACCAGGTGATCATGAGTCTAACCCTGAACCATATGATCATCAATCCAACCCTGAACCATGTGATCATCAATCTAACCGTGAACCAGGTGATCATCAATCTAACCGTGAACCAGGTGATCATCAATATAACCCTTAACCAGGTGATCATCAGTCTAATCCTGAACCATGTGATCATCAGGCAAATCCTGAACCATGTGATCATCAATGTAACCCTGAACCATGTGATCATCAATCTAACCGTGAACAAGGTGATCATCAATATAACCATTAAACAGGTGATCATCAGTCTAACCCTGAACCAGGTGATCATCAGTCCAATCCTGAACCATGTGATCATCATTCAGACCCTGAACCATGTGATCATCAATCTAACCCTGAACCAGGGGATCATCAGTCTAACCCTGAACCATGTGATCATCAATCCAACCCTGAACCATGTGATCATCAAACTAACCCTGAACAATGTGATCATCAATCCAACCCTGGGCCATGTGATCATCAATCTAAACGTGAACAAGGTGATCATCAATATAACCCTTAAACAGGTGATCATCAGTCTAACCCTGAACCAGGTGATCATCAGTCCAATCCTGAAACATGTCATCATCAATCCAACCCTGAACCATGTGATCATCAATCTAACCGTGAACCAGGTGATCATCAATATAACCCTTAACGATGTGATCATCAGGCTAACCCTGAACCAGGTGATCATTTGTCTAATCCTGAACCATGTGATCATCAATGTAACCGTCAACCAGGTGATCATCAATATAACCCTTAACCAGGTGATCATGAGTCTAACCCTGAACCATATGATCATCAATCCCACCCTGAACCATGTGATCATCAATGTAACCGTGAACCAGGTGATCATCTATATAACCCTTAACCAGGTGATCATGAGTCTAACCCTGAACCATATGATCATCAATCCAACCCTGAACCATTTGATCATCAATGTTACCGTCAACCAGGTGATAATGAGTCTAACCCTGAACCATATGATCATCAATCCAACCCTGAACCATGTGATCATCAATGTAACCCTGAACCAGGTGATCATTTGTCTAATCCTGAACCATGTGATCATCAATGTAACCGTCAACCAGGTGATCATCAATATAACCCTTAACCAGGTGATCATGAGTCTAACCCTGAACCATATGATCATCAATCCAACCCTGAACCATGTGATCATCAATGTAACCGTGAACCAGGTGATCATGAGTCTAACCCTGAACCATATGATCATCAATCCAACCCTGAACCATGTGATCATCAGGCGAATCCTGAACCATGTGATCATCAATCCAACCCTGAACCATGTGATCATCAATCCAACCCTGAACAATGTGATCATCAGTCTAACCCTGAACCATGTGATCATCAATCCAACCCTGGACCATGTGATCATCAAACTAACCGTGACAAGGTGATCATCAATATAACCCTTAAACAGGTGATCATCAGTCTAACCCTGAACCAGGTGATCATCAGTCTAATCCTGAACCATGTGATCATCAATCCAACCCTGAACCATGTGATCATCAATGTAACCGTCAACCAGGTGATCATTAATATAACCCTTAACCAGGTGATCATGAGTCTAACCCTGAACCATATGATCATCAATCCAACCCTGAACCATGTGATCATCAATGTAACCGTCAACCAGGTGATCATCAATATAACCCTTAACCAGGTGATCATGAGTCTAACCCTGAACCATATGATCATCAATCCAACCCTAAACCATGTGATCATCAATGTAACCGTGAACCAGGTGATCATCCATATAACCCTTAACCAGGTGATCATGAAGTCTAACCCTGAACCATATGATCATCAATCCAACCCTGAACCATGTGATCATCAATCTAATCTTGAACCATATGATCATCAATCCAACTCTGAACCATGTGATCATCAATCTAACCGTGAACCAGGTGATCATCAATATAACCCTTAACCAGGTGATCATCAGTCTAATCCTGAACCATGTGATCATCAGGCAAATCCTGAACCATGTGATCATCAATGTAACCCTGAACCATGTGATCATCAATCCAACCCTGGACCATGTGATCATCAAACTGACCGTGACAAGGTGATCATCAATATAACCCTTAAACAGGTGATCATCAGTCTAACCCTGAACCAGGTGATCATCAGTCTAATCCTGAACCATGTGATCATCAATCCAACCCTGAACCATGTGATCATCAATGTAACCGTCAACCAGGTGATCATCAATATAACCCTTAACCAGGTGATCATGAGTCTAACCCTGAACCATATGATCATCAATCCAACCCTGAACCATGTGATCATCAATGTAACCGTCAACCAGGTGATCATCAATATAACCCTTAACCAGGTGATCATGAGTCTAACCCTGAACCATATGATCATCAATCCAACCCTAAACCATGTGATCATCAATGTAACCGTGAACCAGGTGATCATCTATATAACCCTTAACCAGGTGATCATGAGTCTAACCCTGAACCATATGATCATCAATCCAACCCTGAACCATGTGATCATCAATCCAACCGTGAACCAGGTGATCATCAATCTAACCTTGAACCAGGTGATTCTCAGTCTAATCTTGAACCATATGATCATCAATGTAACCCTGAACCATGTGATCATCAATCTAACCGTGAACAAGGTGATCATCAATATAACCATTAAACAGGTGATCATCAGTCTAACCCTGAACCAGGTGATCATCAGTCCAATCCTGAACCATGTGATCATCATTCAGACCCTGAACCATGTGATCATCAATCTAACCCTGAACCAGGGGATCATCAGTCTAACCCTGAACCATGTGATCATCAATCCAACCCTGAACCATGTGATCATCAAACTAACCCTGAACAATGTGATCATCAGTCTAACCCTGAACCATGTGATCATCAATCCAACCCTGGGCCATGTGATCATCAATCTAAACGTGAACAAGGTGATCATCAATATAACCCTTAACGACGTGATCATCAGGCTAACCCTGAACCAGGTGATCATTTGTCTAATCCTGAACCATGTGATCATCAATCCCACCCTGAACCATGTGATCATCAATGTAACCGTGAACCAGGTGATCATCTATATAACCCTTAACCAGGTGATCATGAGTCTAACCCTGAACCATATGTTCATCAATCCAACCCTGAACCATGTGATCATCAATGTAACCGTGAACCAGGTGATCATCTATATAACCCTTAACCAGGTGATCATGAGTCTAACCCTGAACCATATGATCATCAATGTAACCATGAACCATGTGATCATCAATCCAACCCTGAACCATGTGATCATCATCTAACCCTGAACCAGGTGATCATCAGTCTAACCCTAAACCATGTGATCATCAATCCAACCCTGAACCATGTGATCATCAATCCAACCCTGAACAATGTGATCATCAGTCTAACCCTGAACCATGTGATCATCAATCCAACCCTGGACCATGTGATCATCAAACTGACCGTGACAAGGTGATCATCAATATAACCCTTAAACAGGTGATCATCAGTCTAACCCTGAACCAGGTGATCATCAGTCTAATCCTGAACCATGTGATCATCAATCCAACCCTGAACCATGTGATCATCAATGTAACCGTCAACCAGGTGATCATCAATATAACCCTTAACCAGGTGATCATGAGTCTAGCCCTGAACCATATGATCATCAATCCAACCCTGAACCATGTGATCATCAATGTAACCGTCAACCAGGTGATCATCAATATAACCCTAACCAGGTGATCATGAGTCTAACCCTGAACCATATGATCATCAATCCAACCCTAAACCATGTGATCATCAATGTAACCGTGAACCAGGTGATCATCTATATAACCCTTAACCAGGTGATCATGAGTCTAACCCTGAACCATATGATCATCAATCCAACCCTGAACCATGTGATCATCAATCTAACCGTGAACCAGGTGATCATCAATCTAACCTTGAACCAGGTGATTCTCAGTCTAATCTTGAACCATATGATCATCAATCCAACCCTGAACCATGTGATCATCAATCTAACCGTGAACCAGGTGATCATCAATATAACCCTTAACCAGGTGATCATCAGTCTAATCCTGAACCATGTGATCATCAGGCAAATCCTGAACCATGTGATCATCAATGTAACCCTGAACCATGTGATCATCAATCTAACCGTGAACAAGGTGATCATCAATATAACCATTAAACAGGTGATCATCAGTCTAACCCTGAACCAGGTGATCATCAGTCCAATCCTGAACCATGTGATCATCATTCAGACCCTGAACCATGTGATCATCAATCTAACCCTGAACCAGGGGATCATCAGTCTAACCCTGAACCATGTGATCATCAATCCAACCCTGAACCATGTGATCATCAAACTAACCCTGAACAATGTGATCATCAATCCAACCCTGGGCCATGTGATCATCAATCTAAACGTGAACAAGGTGATCATCAATATAACCCTTAAACAGGTGATCATCAGTCTAACCCTGAACCAGGTGATCATCAGTCCAATCCTGAAACATGTCATCATCAATCCAACCCTGAACCATGTGATCATCAATCTAACCGTGAACCAGGTGATCATCAATATAACCCTTAACGATGTGATCATCAGGCTAACCCTGAACCAGGTGATCATTTGTCTAATCCTGAACCATGTGATCATCAATGTAACCGTCAACCAGGTGATCATCAATATAACCCTTAACCAGGTGATCATGAGTCTAACCCTGAACCATATGATCATCAATCCCACCCTGAACCATGTGATCATCAATGTAACCGTGAACCAGGTGATCATCTATATAACCCTTAACCAGGTGATCATGAGTCTAACCCTGAACCATATGATCATCAATCCAACCCTGAACCATTTGATCATCAATGTTACCGTCAACCAGGTGATAATGAGTCTAACCCTGAACCATATGATCATCAATCCAACCCTGAACCATGTGATCATCAATGTAACCCTGAACCAGGTGATCATTTGTCTAATCCTGAACCATGTGATCATCAATGTAACCGTCAACCAGGTGATCATCAATATAACCCTTAACCAGGTGATCATGAGTCTAACCCTGAACCATATGATCATCAATCCAACCCTGAACCATGTGATCATCAATGTAACCGTGAACCAGGTGATCATGAGTCTAACCCTGAACCATATGATCATCAATCCAACCCTGAACCATGTGATCATCAGGCGAATCCTGAACCATGTGATCATCAATCCAACCCTGAACCATGTGATCATCAATCCAACCCTGAACAATGTGATCATCAGTCTAACCCTGAACCATGTGATCATCAATCCAACCCTGGACCATGTGATCATCAAACTAACCGTGACAAGGTGATCATCAATATAACCCTTAAACAGGTGATCATCAGTCTAACCCTGAACCAGGTGATCATCAGTCTAATCCTGAACCATGTGATCATCAATCCAACCCTGAACCATGTGATCATCAATGTAACCGTCAACCAGGTGATCATTAATATAACCCTTAACCAGGTGATCATGAGTCTAACCCTGAACCATATGATCATCAATCCAACCCTGAACCATGTGATCATCAATGTAACCGTCAACCAGGTGATCATCAATATAACCCTTAACCAGGTGATCATGAGTCTAACCCTGAACCATATGATCATCAATCCAACCCTAAACCATGTGATCATCAATGTAACCGTGAACCAGGTGATCATCCATATAACCCTTAACCAGGTGATCATGAAGTCTAACCCTGAACCATATGATCATCAATCCAACCCTGAACCATGTGATCATCAATCTAATCTTGAACCATATGATCATCAATCCAACTCTGAACCATGTGATCATCAATCTAACCGTGAACCAGGTGATCATCAATATAACCCTTAACCAGGTGATCATCAGTCTAATCCTGAACCATGTGATCATCAGGCAAATCCTGAACCATGTGATCATCAATGTAACCCTGAACCATGTGATCATCAATCCAACCCTGGACCATGTGATCATCAAACTGACCGTGACAAGGTGATCATCAATATAACCCTTAAACAGGTGATCATCAGTCTAACCCTGAACCAGGTGATCATCAGTCTAATCCTGAACCATGTGATCATCAATCCAACCCTGAACCATGTGATCATCAATGTAACCGTCAACCAGGTGATCATCAATATAACCCTTAACCAGGTGATCATGAGTCTAACCCTGAACCATATGATCATCAATCCAACCCTAAACCATGTGATCATCAATGTAACCGTGAACCAGGTGATCATCTATATAACCCTTAACCAGGTGATCATGAGTCTAACCCTGAACCATATGATCATCAATCCAACCCTGAACCATGTGATCATCAATCCAACCGTGAACCAGGTGATCATCAATCTAACCTTGAACCAGGTGATTCTCAGTCTAATCTTGAACCATATGATCATCAATGTAACCCTGAACCATGTGATCATCAATCTAACCGTGAACAAGGTGATCATCAATATAACCATTAAACAGGTGATCATCAGTCTAACCCTGAACCAGGTGATCATCAGTCCAATCCTGAACCATGTGATCATCATTCAGACCCTGAACCATGTGATCATCAATCTAACCCTGAACCAGGGGATCATCAGTCTAACCCTGAACCATGTGATCATCAATCCAACCCTGAACCATGTGATCATCAAACTAACCCTGAACAATGTGATCATCAGTCTAACCCTGAACCATGTGATCATCAATCCAACCCTGGGCCATGTGATCATCAATCTAAACGTGAACAAGGTGATCATCAATATAACCCTTAACGACGTGATCATCAGGCTAACCCTGAACCAGGTGATCATTTGTCTAATCCTGAACCATGTGATCATCAATCCCACCCTGAACCATGTGATCATCAATGTAACCGTGAACCAGGTGATCATCTATATAACCCTTAACCAGGTGATCATGAGTCTAACCCTGAACCATATGATCATCAAACCAACCCTGAACCATTTGATCATCAATGTTACCGTCAACCAGGTGATAATGAGTCTAACCCTGAACCATATGATCATCAATCCAACCCTGAACCATGTGATCATCAATGTAACCCTGAACCAGGTGATCATTTGTCTAATCCTGAACCATGTGATCATCAATGTAACCGTCAACCAGGTGATCATCAATATAACCCTTAACCAGGTGATCATGAGTCTAACCCTGAACCATATGATCATCAATCCAACCCTGAACCATTTGATCATCAATGTAACCGTCAACCAGGTGATCATGAGTATAACCCTGAACCATATGATCATCAATCCAACCCTGAACCATGTGATCATCAGGCGAATCCTGAACCATGTGATCATCAATCCAACCCTGAACCATGTGATCATCAATCCAACCCTGAACAATGTGATCATCAGTCTAACCCTGAACCATGTGATCATCAATCCAACCCTGGACCATGTGATCATCAAACTAACCGTGACAAGGTGATCATCAATATAACCCTTAAACAGGTGATCATCAGTCTAACCCTGAACCAGGTGATCATCAGTCTAATCCTGAACCCTGTGATCATCAATCCAACCCTGAACCATGTGATCATCAATGTAACCGTCAACCAGGTGATCATTAATATAACCCTTAACCAGGTGATCATGAGTCTAACCCTGAACCATATGATCATCAATCCAACCCTGAACCATGTGATCATCAATGTAACCGTCAACCAGGTGATCATCAATATAACCCTTAACCAGGTGATCATGAGTCTAACCCTGAACCATATGATCATCAATCCAGCCCTAAACCATGTGATCATCAATGAAACCGTGAACCAGGTGATCATCTATATAACCCTTAACCAGGTGATCATGAGTCTAACCCTGAACCATATGATCATCAATCCAACCCTGAACCATGTGATCATCAATCTAATCTTGAACCATATGATCATCAATCCAACCCTGAACCATGTGATCATCAATCTAACCGTGAACCAGGTGATCATCAATATAACCCTTAACCAGGTGATCATCAGTCTAATCCTGAACCATGTGATCATCAGGCAAATCCTGAACCATGTGATCATCAATGTAACCCTGAACCATGTGATCATCAATCTAACCGTGAACCAGGTGATCATCAATATAACCCTTAACGACGTGATCATCAGGCTAACCCTGAACCAGGTGATCATTTGTCTAATCCTGAACCATGTGATCATCAATGTAACCGTCAACCAGGTGATCATCAATATAACCCTTAACCAGGTGATCATGAGTCTAACCCTGAACCATATGATCATCAATCCCACCCTGAACCATGTGATCATCAATGTAACCGTGAACCAGGTGATCATCTATATAACCTTTAACCAGGTGATCATGAGTCTAACCCTGAACCATATGATCATCAATCCAACCCTGAACCATTTGATCATCAATGTAACCGTCAACCAGGTGATAATGAGTCTAACCCTGAACCATATGATCATCAATCCAACCCTGAACCATGTGATCATCAATGTAACCGTGAACCAGGTGATCATGAGTCTAACCCTGAACCATATGATCATCAATCCAACCCTGAACCATTTGATCATCAATGTAACCGTCAACCAGGTGATCATGAGTATAACCCTGAACCATATGATCATCAATCCAACCCTGAACCATGTGATCATCAGGCGAATCCTGAACCATGTGATCATCAATCCAACCCTGATCCATGTGATCATCAATCCAACCCTGAACAATGTGATCATCAGTCTAACCCTGAACCATGTGATCATCAATCCAACCCTGGACCATGTGATCATCAAACTAACCGTGACAAGGTGATCATCAATATAACCCTTAAACAGGTGATCATCAGTCTAACCCTGAACCAGGTGATCATCAGTCTAATCCAGAACCATTTGATCATCAATCCAACCCTGAACCATGTGATCATCAATGTAACCGTCAACCAGGTGATCATTAATATAACCCTTAACCAGGTGATCATGAGTCTAACCCTGAACCATATGATCATCAATCCAACCCTGAACCATGTGATCATCAATGTAACCGTCAACCAGGTGATCATCAATATAACCCTTAACCAGGTGATCATGAGTCTAACCCTGAACCATATGATCATCAATCCAACCCTGAACCATGTGATCATCAATCTAATCTTGAACCATATGATCATAAATCCAACCCTGAACCATGTGATCATCAATCTAACCGTGAACCAGGTGATCATCAATATAACCCTTAACCAGGTGATCATCAGTCTAATCCTGAACCATGTGATCATCAGGCAAATCCTGAACCATGTGATCATCAATGTAACCCTGAACCATGTGATCATCAATCTAACCGTGAACAAGGTGATCATCAATATAACCCTGAACCAGGTGATAATCAGTCCAATCCTGAACCATGTGATCATCATTCCAACCCTGAACCATGTGATCATCAATCTAACCCTGAACCAGGTGATCATCAGTCTAACTCTGAACCATGTGATCATTAATCCAACCCTGAACCATGTGATCATCAAACTAACCCTGAACAATGTGATCATCAGTCTAACCCTGAACCATGTGATCATCAATCCAACCCTGGACCATGTGATCATCAATCTAACCGTGAACAAGGTGATCATCAATATAACCCTTAAACAGGTGATCATCAATATAACCCCTAACGAGGTGATCATCAGGCTAACCCTGGACCAGGTGATCATCAGTCTAATCCTGAACCATGTGATCATCAATCCAACCCTGAACCATGTGATCATCAATGTAACCGTCAATCAGGTGATCATCAATATAACGCTTAACCAGGTGATCATGAGTCTAACCCTGAACCATATGATCATCAATCCAACCCTGAACCATGTGATCATCAATGTAACCGTGAACCAGGTGATCATCTATATAACCCTTAACCAGGTGATCATGAGTCTAACCCTGAACCATATGATCATCAATCCAACCCTGAACCATGTGATCATCAATCTAATCGTGAACCAGGTGATCATCAATATAACCCTTAACCAGGTGATCATCAGTCTAATCCTGAACCATGTGATCATCAGGCAAATCCTGAACCATGTGATCATCAATGTAACCCTGAACCAGGTGATCATCAGTCCAATCCTGAACCATGTGATCATCATTCCAACCCTGAACCATGTGATCATCAATCTAACCCTGAACCAGGTGATCATCAGTCTAACCCTGAACCATGTGATCATCAATCCAACCCTGAACCATGTGATCATCAAACTAATCGTGAACCAGGTGAATTTCAGTCTAATCTTGAACCATATGATCATCAATCCAACCCTGAACCATGTGATCATCAATCTAACCGTGAACCAGGTGATCATCAATATAACCCTTAACCAGGTGATCATCAGTCTAATCCTGAACCATGTGATCATCAGGCAAATCCTGAACCATGTGATCATCAATGTAACCCTGAACCATGTGATCATCAATCTAACCATGAACAAGGTGATCATCAATATAACCCTGAACCAGGTGATCATCAGTCTAACCCTGAACCATGTGATCATCAATCCAACCCTGAACCATGTGATCATCAAACTAACCCTGAACAATGTGATCATCAGTCTAACCCTGGACCATGTGATCATCAATCTAACCGTGAACAAGGTGATCATCAATATAACCCTTAAACAGGTGATCATCAATATAACCCTTAACGAGGTGATCATCAGGCTAACCCTGGACCAGGTGATCATCAGTCTAATCCTGAACCATGTGATCATCAATCCAACCCTGAACCATGTGATCATCAATGTAACCGTCAATCATGTGATCATCAATATAACGCTTAACCAGGTGATCATGAGTCTAACCCTGAACCATATGATCATCAATCCAACCCTGAACCATGTGATCATCAATGTAACCGTGAACCAGGTGATCATCTATATAACCCTTAACCAGGTGATCATGAGTCTAACCCTGAACCATATGATCATCAATCCAACCCTGAACCATGTGATCATCAATCTAATCGTGAACCAGGTGATTTTCAGTCTAATCTTGAACCATATGATCATCAATCCAACCCTGAACCATGTGATCATCAATCTAACCGTGAACCAGGTGATCATCAATATAACCCTTAACCAGGTGGTCATCAGTCTAATCCTGAACCATGTGATCATCAGGCAAATCCTGAACCATGTGATCATCAATGTAACCCTGAACCATGTGATCATCAATCTAACCGTGAACAAGGTGATCATCAATATAACCCTTAAACAGGTGATCATCAGTCTAACCCTGAACCAGGTGATCATCAATCCAACCCTGAACCATGTGATCATCAATCTAACCTTGAACCAGGTGATTATCAATATAACCCTTAACGAGGTGATCATCAGGCTAACCCTGAACCAGGTGATCATCAGTCTAATCCTGAACCATGTGATCATCAATCCAACCCTGAACCATGTGATCATCAGTCTAACCCTGAACCATGTGATCATCAGTCTAACCCTGAACCATGTGATCATCAATCCAACCCTGAACCATGTGATCATCAAACTAACCCTGAACCATGTGATCATCAGTCTAACCCTGAACCATGTGATCATCAATCCAACCCTGGACCATGTGATCATCAATCTAAACGTGAACAAGGTGATCATCAATATAACCCTTAACCAGGTGATCATCAGTCTAATCCTGAACCATGTGATCATGAGTCTAACCCTGAACCATATGATCATCAATCCAACCCTGAACCATTTGATCATCAATGTTACCGTCAACCAGGTGATAATGAGTCTAACCCTGAACCATATGATCATCAATCCAACCCTGAACCATGTGATCATCAATGTAACCCTGAACCAGGTGATCATTTGTCTAATCCTGAACCATGTGATCATCAATGTAACCGTCAACCAGGTGATCATCAATATAACCCTTAACCAGGTGATCATGAGTCTAACCATGAACCATATGATCATCAATCCAACCCTGAACCATGTGATCATCAATGTAACCGTGAACCAGGTGATCATGAGTCTAACCCTGAACTATATGATCATCAATCCAACCCTGAACCATGTGATCATCAGGCGAATCCTGAACCATGTGATCATCAATCCAACCCTGAACCATGTGATCATCAATCCAACCCTGAACCAGGTGATCATCAGTCTAATCCTGAACCATGTGATCATCAATCCAACCCTGAACCATGTGATCATCAATGTAACCGTCAACCAGGTGATCATTAATATAACCCTTAACCAGGTGATCATGAGTCTAACCCTGAACCATATGATCATCAATCCAACCCTGAACCATGTGATCATCAATGTAACCGTCAACCAGGTGATCATCAATATAACCCTTAACCAGGTGATCATGAGTCTAACCCTGAACCATATGATCATCAATCCAACCCTAAACCATGTGATCATCAATGTAACCGTGAACCAGGTGATCATCCATATAACCCTTAACCAGGTGATCATGAGTCTAACCCTGAACCATATGATCATCAATCCAACCCTGAACCATGTGATCATCAATCTAATCTTGAACCATATGATCATCAATCCAACTCTGAACCATGTGATCATCAATCTAACCGTGAACCAGGTGATCATCAATATAACCCTTAACCAGGTGATCATCAGTCTAATCCTGAACCATGTGATCATCAGGCAAATCCTGAACCATGTGATCATCAATGTAACCCTGAACCATGTGATCATCAATCCAACCCTGGACCATGTGATCATCAAACTGACCGTGACAAGGTGATCATCAATATAACCCTTAAACAGGTGATCATCAGTCTAACCCTGAACCAGGTGATCATCAGTCTAATCCTGAACCATGTGATCATCAATCCAACCCTGAACCATGTGATCATCAATGTAACCGTCAACCATGTGATCATCAATATAACCCTTAACCAGGTGATCATGAGTCTAACCCTGAACCATATGATCATCAATCCAACCCTGAACCATGTGATCATCAATGTAACCGTCAACCAGGTGATCATCAATATAACCCTTAACCAGGTGATCATGAGTCTAACCCTGAACCATATGATCATCAATCCAACCCTAAACCATGTGATCATCAATGTAACCGTGAACCAGGTGATCATCTATATAACCCTTAACCAGGTGATCATGAGTCTAACCCTGAACCATATGATCATCAATCCAACCCTGAACCATGTGATCATCAATCCAACCGTGAACCAGGTGATCATCAATCTAACCTTGAACCAGGTGATTCTCAGTCTAATCTTGAACCATATGATCATCAATGTAACCCTGAACCATGTGATCATCAATCTAACCGTGAACAAGGTGATCATCAATATAACCATTAAACAGGTGATCATCAGTCTAACCCTGAACCAGGTGATCATCAGTCCAATCCTGAACCATGTGATCATCAGGCGAATCCTGAACCATGTGATCATCAATGTAACCGTCAACCATGTGATCATCAATCTAACCCTGAACCATGTGATCATCAATCTAACCGTGAACCAGGTGATCATCAATATAACCCTTAACCAGGTGATCATCAGTCTAATCCTGAACCATGTGATCATCAGGCAAATCCTGAACCATGTGATCATCAATCTAACCGTGAACAAGGTGATCATCAATATAACCCTTAACCAGGTGATCATCAGTCTAATCCTGAACCATGTGATCATGAGTCTAACCCTGAACCATATGATCATCAATCCAACCCTGAACCATTTGATCATCAATGTTACCGTCAACCAGGTGATAATGAGTCTAACCCTGAACCATATGATCATCAATCCAACCCTGAACCATGTGATCATCAATGTAACCCTGAACCAGGTGATCATTTGTCTAATCCTGAACCATGTGATCATCAATGTAACCGTCAACCAGGTGATCATCAATATAACCCTTAACCAGGTGATCATGAGTCTAACCATGAACCATATGATCATCAATCCAACCCTGAACCATGTGATCATCAATGTAACCGTGAACCAGGTGATCATGAGTCTAACCCTGAACCATATGATCATCAATCCAACCCTGAACCATGTGATCATCAGGCGAATCCTGAACCATGTGATCATCAATCCAACCCTGAACCATGTGATCATCAATCCAACCCTGAACCAGGTGATCATCAGTCTAATCCTGAACCATGTGATCATCAATGTAACCGTCAACCAGGTGATCATGAGTCTAACCCTGAACCATATGATCATCAATCCAACCCTGAACCATGTGATCATCAATGTAACCCTGAACCATGTGATCATCAATCTAACCGTGAACAAGGTGATCATCAATATAGCCCTTAAACAGGAGATCATCAGTCTAACCCTGAACCAGGTGATCATCAGTCCAATCCTGAACCATGTGATCATCAATCCAACCCTAAACCATGTGAACATCAATGTAACCGTGAACCAGGTGATCATCTATATAACCCTTAACCAGGTGATCATGAGTCTAACCCTGAACCATATGATCATCAATCCAACCCTGAACCATGTGATCATCAATCTAACCGTGAACCAGGTGATCATCAATCTAACCTTGAACCAGGTGATTCTCAGTCTAATCTTGAACCATATGATCATCAATCCAACCCTGAACCATGTGATCATCAATCTAACCGTGAACCAGGTGATCATCAATATAACCCTTAACCAGGTGATCATCAGTCTAATCCTGAACCATGTGATCATCAGGCAAATCCTGAACCATGTGATCATCAATGTAACCCTGAACCATGTGATCATCAATCTAACCGTGAACAAGGTGATCATCAATATAACCATTAAACAGGTGATCATCAGTCTAACCCTGAACCAGGTGATCATCAGTCCAATCCTGAACCATGTGATCATCATTCAGACCCTGAACCATGTGATCATCAATCTAACCCTGAACCAGGTGATCATCAGTCTAACCCTGAACCATGTGATCATCAATCCAACCCTGAACCATGTGATCATCAAACTAACCCTGAACAATGTGATCATCAGTCTAACCCTGAACCATGTGATCATCAATCCAACCCTGGGCCATGTGATCATCAATCTAAACGTGAACAAGGTGATCATCAATATAACCCTTAAACAGGTGATCATCAGTCTAACCCTGAACCAGGTGATCATCAGTCCAATCCTGAAACATGTCATCATCAATCCAACCCTGAACCATGTGATCATCAATCTAACCGTGAACCAGGTGATCATCAATATGACCCTTAACCAGGTGATCATCAGTCTAATCCTGAACCATGTGATCATCAGGCAAATCCTGAACCATGTGATCATCAATGTAACCCTGAACCATGTGATCATCAATCTAACCGTGCCCAAGGTGATCATCAATATAACCCTGAACCAGGTGATCATCAGTCCAATCCTGAACCATGTGATCATCATTCCAACCCTGAACCAGGTGATCATCAGTCTAACCCTGAACCATGTGATCATCAATCCAACCCTGAACCATGTGATCATCAAACTAACCCTGAACAATGTGATCATCAGTCTAACCCTGAACCATGTGATCACCAATCCAACCCTGGACCATGTGATCATCAATCTAACCGTGAACAAGGTGATCATCAATATAACCCTTAAACAGGTGATCATCAATATAACCCTTAACGAAGTGATCATCAGGCTAACCCTGAACCAGGTGATCATTTGTCTAATCATGAACCATGTGATCATCAATCCAACCCTGAACCATGTGATCATCAATGTAACCGTCAACCAGGTGATCATCTATATAACCCTTAACCAGGTGATCATGAGTCTAACCCTGGACCATGTGATCATCAATGTAACCGTGAACCAGGTGATCATCAATATAACCCTTAACGAAGTGATCATCAATCCAACCCTGAACCATGTGATCATCAATGTAAACGTCAACCAGGTGATCATGAGTCTAACCCTGAACCATATGATCATCAATCCAACCCTGAACCATGTGATCATCAATGTAACCCTGAACCAGGTGATCATCTATATAACCCTTAACCAGGTGATCATGAGTCTAACCCTGAACCATATGATCATCAATCCAACCCTGAACCATGTGATCATCAATCTAACCGTGAACCAGGTGATCATCAATATAACCCTTAACCAGGTGATCATCAGTCTAATCCTGAACCATGTGATCATCAGGCAAATCCTGAACCATGTGATCATCAATGTAACCCTGAACCATGTGATCATCAATCTAACCGTGAACAAGTTGATCATCAATATAACCATTAAACAGGTGATCATCTATATAACCCTTAACCAGGTGATCATGAGTCTAACCCTGGACCATGTGATCATCAATGTAACCGTGAACCAGGTGATCATCAATATAACCCTTAACGAAGTGATCATCAATCCAACCCTGAACCATGTGATCATCAATGTAACCGTCAACCAGGTGATCATGAGTCTAACCCTGAACCATATGATCATCAATCCAACCCTGAACCATGTGATCATCAATGTAACCCTGAACCATGTGATCATCAATCTAGCCGTGAACAAGGTGATCATCAATATAACCCTTAAACAGGAGATCATCAGTCTAACCCTGAACCAGGTGATCATCAGTCCAATCCTGAACCATGTGATCATCAATCCAACCCTGAACCATGTGATCATCAATCTAACCGTGAAACAGGTGATCATCAATATAACCCTTAACGAGGTGATCATCAGGCTAACCCTGAACCAGGTGATCATCAATCCAACCCTGAACCATGTGATCATCAATGTAACCGTGAACCAGGTGATCATCTATATAACCCTTAACCAGGTGATCATGAGTCTAACCCTGAACCATATGATCATCAATGTAACCATGAACCATGTGATCATCAATCCAACCCTGAACCATGTGATCATCATCTAACCCTGAACCAGGTGATCATCAGTCTAACCCTAAACCATGTGATCATCAATCCAACCCTAAACCATGTGATCATCAGTCTAACCCTGAACCATGTGATCATCAATCCAACCCTGGACCATGTGATCATCAAACTAACCGTGACAAGGTGATCATCAATATAACCCTTAAACAGGTGATCATCAGTCTAACCCTGAACCAGGTGATCATCAGTCTAATCCTGAACCATGTGATCATCAATCCAACCCTGAACCATGTGATCATCAATGTAACCGTCAACCAGGTGATCATCCATATAACCCTTAACCAGGTGATCATGAGTCTAACCCTGAACCATATGATCATCAATCCAACCCTGAACCATGTGATCATCAATGTAACCGTCAACCAGGTGATCATCAATATAACCCTTAACCAGGTGATCATGAGTCTAACCCTGAACCATATGATCATCAATCCAACCCTAAACCATGTGATCATCAATGTAACCGTGAACCAGGTGATCATCTATATAACCCTTAACCAGGTGATCATGAGTCTAACCCTGAACCATATGATCATCAATACAACCCTGAACCATGTGATCATCAATCTAACCGTGAACCAGTTGATCATCAATCTAACCTTGAACCAGGTGATTCTCAGTCTAATCTTGAACCATATGATCATCAATCCAACCCTGAACCATGTGATCATCAATCTAACCGTGAACCAGGTGATCATCAATATAACCCTTAACCAGGTGATCATCAGTCTAATCCTGAACCATGTGATCATCAATGTAACCGTCAACCAGGTGATCATCAATATAACCCTTAACCAGGTGATCATGAGTCTAACCCTGAACCATATGATCATCAATCCCACCCTGAACCATGTGATCATCAATGTAACTGTGAACCAGGTGATCATCTATATAACCCTTAACCAGGTGATCATGAGTCTAACCCTGAACCATATGATCATCAATCCAACCCTGAACCATGTGATCATCAATGTAACCCTGAACCAGGTGATCATTTGTCTAATCCTGAACCATGTGATCATCAATGTAACCGTCAACCAGGTGATCATCAATATAACCCTTAACCAGGTGATCATGAGTCTAACCCTGAACCATATGATCATCAATCCAACCCTGAACCATGTGATCATCAATGTAACCGTGAACCAGGTGATCATGAGTCTAACCCTGAACCATATGATCATCAATCCAACCCTGAACCATTTGATCATCAATGTAACCGTCAACCAGGTGATCATGAGTATAACCCTGAACCATATGATCATCAATCCAACCCTGAACCATGTGATCATCAGGCGAATCCTGAACCATGTGATCATCAATGTAACCCTGAACCATGTGATCATCAATCTAACCGTGAACAAGGTGATCATCTATATAACCCTTAACCAGGTGATCATGAGTCTAACCCTGAACCATATGATCATCAATCCAACCCTGAACCATGTGATCATCAATCTAACCGTGAACCAGGTGATCATCAATCTAACCTTGAACCAGGTGTTACTCAGTCTAATCTTGAACCATATGATCATCAATCCAACCCTGAACCAGGTGATCATCAATATAACCCTTAACCAGGTGATCATCAGTCTAATCCTGAACCATGTGATCATCAATCCATCCCTGGACCATGTGATCATGAGTCCAACCCTGAACCATGTGATCATCAATGTAACCGTCAACCAGGTGATCATCAATTTAACCCTTAACCAGGTGATCATGAGTCAAACCCTGAACCATATGATCATCAATCCAACCCTGAACCATGTGATCATCAATGTAACCGTGAACCAGGTGATCATCTATATAACCCTTAACCAGGTGATCATGAGTCTAACCCTGAACCATATGATCATCAATCCAACCCTGAACCATGTGATCATCAATGTAACCGTGAACCAGGTGATCATCTATATAACCCTTAACCAGGTGATCATGAGTCTAACCCTGAACCATATGATCATCAATCCAACCCTGGACCATGTGATCATCAATCTAACCGTGAACCAGGTGATCATCAATATAACCCTTAACCAGGTGATCATCAGTCTAATCCTGAACCATGTGATCATCAGGCAAATCCTGAACCATGTAATCATCAATGTAACCCTGAACCATGTGATCATCAATCTAACCGTGAACAAGGTGATCATCAATATAACCCTGAACCAGGTGATCATCAGTCCAATCCTGAACCATGTGATCATCATTCCAACCCTGAACCATGTGATCATCAATCTAACCCTGAACCAGGTGATCATCAGTCTAACCCTGAACCATGTGATCATCAATCCAACCCTGAACCATGTGATCATCAAACTAACCCTGAACAATGTGATCATCAGTCTAACCCTGAACCATGTGATCACCAATCCAACCCTGGACCATGTGATCATCAATCTAACCGTGAACAAGGTGATCATCAATATAACCCTTAAACAGGTGATCATCAATATAACCCTTAACGAAGTGATCATCAGGCTAACCCTGAACCAGGTGATCATTTGTCTAATCCTGAACCATGTGATCATCAATCCAACCCTGAACCATGTGATCATCAATGTAACCGTCAACCAGGTGATCATCAATATAACCCTTAACCAGGTGATCATGAGTCTAACCCTGAACCATATGATCATCAATCCAACCCTGAACCATGTGATCATCAATGTAACCGTGAACCAGGTGATCATCTATATAACCCTTAACCAGGTGATCATGAGTCTAACCCTGAACCATATGATCATCAATGTAACCGTGAACCAGGTGATCATCAATATAACCCTTAAAAAAGTGATCATCAGGCTAACCCTGAACCAGGTGATCATCAGTCTAATCCTGAACCATGTGATCATCAATCCAACCCTGAACCATGTGATCATCAATGTAACCGTCAACCAGGTGATCATGAGTCTAACCCTGAACCATATGATCATCAATCCAACCCTGAACCATGTGATCATCAATGTAACCCTGAACCATGTGATCATCAATCTAGCCGTGAACAAGGTGATCATCAATATAACCCTTAAACAGGAGATCATCAGTCTAACCCTGAACCAGGTGATCATCAGTCCAACCCTGAACCATGTGATCATCAAACTAACCCTGAACAATGTGATCATCAATCTAACCGTGAACCAGGTGATCATCAATCTAACCTTGAACCAGGTGTTTCTCAGTCTAATCTTGAACCATATGATCATCAATCCAACCCTGAACCATGTGATCATCAATCTAACCGTGAACCAGGTGATAATCAATATAACCCTTAACCAGGTGATCATCAGTCTAATCCTGAACCATGTGATCATCAATCCATCCCTGGACCATGTGATCATGAATCCAACCCTGAACCATGTGATCATCAATGTAACCGTGAACAAGGTGATCATCAATTTAACCCTTAACCAGGTGATCATGAGTCTAACCCTGAACCATATGATAATCAATCCAACCCTGAACCATGTGATCATCAATGTAACCGTGAACCAGGTGATCATCTATATAACCCTTAACCAGGTGATCATGAGTCTGACCCTGAACCATATGATCATCAATCCAACCCTGAACCATGTGATCATCAATCTAACCGTGAACCAGGTGATCATCAATATAACCCTTAACCAGGTGATCATCAGTCTAATCCTGAACCATGTGATCATCAGGCAAATCCTGAACCATGTGATCATCAATGTAACCCTGAACCATGTGATCATCAATCTAACCGTGAACAAGGTGATCATCAATATAACCCTTAACCAGGTGATCATCAGTCTAATCCTGAACCAGGTGATCATCAGTCCAATCCTGAACCATGTGATCATCATTCCAACCCTGAACCATGTGATCATCAATCTAACCCTGAACCAGGTGATCATCAGTCTAACCCTGAACCATGTGATCATCAATCCAACCCTGAACCATGTGATCATCAAACTAACCCTGAACAATGTGATCATCAGTCTAACCCTGAACCATGTGATCATCAATCCAACCCTGGACCATGTGATCATCAATCTAACCGTGAACAAGGTGATCATCAATATAACCCTTAAACAGGTGATCATCAACATAACCCTTAACCAGGTGATCATTTGTCTAATCCTGAACCATGTGATCATCAATCCAACCCTGAACCATGTGATCATCAATGTAACCGTCAACCAGGTGATCATCAATATAACCCTTAACCAGGTGATCATGAGTCTAACCCTGAACCATATGATCATCAATCCAACCCTGAACCATGTGATCATCAATGTAACCGTGAACCAGGTGATCATCTATATAACCCTTAACCAGGTGATCATGAGTCTAACCCTGAACCATATGATCATCAATCCAACCCTGAACCATTTGATCATCAATGTAACCGTGAACCAGGTGATCATCAATATAACCCTTAACGAAGTGATCATCAGGCTAACCCTGAACCAGGTGATCATCAGTCTAATCCTGAACCATGTGATCATCAATCCAACCCTGAACCATGTGATCATCAATGTAACCGTCAACCAGGTGATCATGAGTCTAACCCTGAACTATATGATCATCAATCCAACCCTGAACCATGTGATCATCAATGTAACCCTGAACCATGTGATCATCAATCTAACCGTGAATAAGGTGATCATCAATATAACCCTTAAACAGGAGATCATCAGTCTAACCCTGAACCAGGTGATCATCAGTCCAATCCTGAACCATGTGATCATCAATCCAACCCTGAACCATGTGATCATCAATCTAACCGTGAAACAGGTGATCATCAATATAACCCTTAACGAGGTGATCATCAGGCTAACCCTGAACCAGGTGATCATCAGTCCAATCCTGAACCATGTGATCATCAATCCAACCCTGAACCATGTGATCATCAATCTAACCGTGAAACAGGTGATCATCAATATAACCCTTAACGAGGTGATCATCAGGCTAACCCTGAACCAGGTGATCATCAGTCTAACCCTGAACCATATGTTCATCAATCCAACCCTGAACCATGTGATCATCAATGTAACCGTGAACCAGGTGATCATCTATATAACCCTTAACCAGGTGATCATGAGTCTAACCCTGAACCATATGATCATCAATGTAACCATGAACCATGTGATCATCAATCCAACCCTGAACCATGAGTTCATCATCTAACCCTGAACCAGGTGATCATCAGTCTAACCCTAAACCATGTGATCATCAATCCAACCCTGAACCATGTGATCATCAATCCAACCCTGAACCATGTGATCATCAATCCAACCCTGAACCATGTGATCATCAGTCTAACCCTGAACCATGTTATCATCAATCCAACCCTGGACCATGTGATCATCAAACTAACCGTGACAAGGTGATCATCAATATAACCCTTAAACAGGTGATCATCAGTCTAACCCTGAACCAGGTGATCATCAGTCTAATCCTGAACCATGTGATCATCAATCCAACCCTGAACCATGTGATCATCAATGTAACCGTCAACCAGGTGATCATCAATATAACCCTTAACCAGGTGATCATGAGTCTAACCCTGAACCATATGATCATCAATCCAACCCTGAACCATGTGATCATCAATGTAACCGTCAACCAGGTGATCATCAATATAACCCTTAACCAGGTGATCATGAGTCTAACCCTGAACCATATGATCATCAATCCAACCCTAAACCATGTTATCATCAATGTAACCGTGAACCAGGTGATCATCTATATAACCCTTAACCAGGTGATCATGAGTCTAACCCTGAACCATATGATCATCAATCCAACCCTGAACCATGTGATCATCAATCTAACCGTGAACCAAGTGATCATCAATATAACCCTTAACCAGGTGATCATCAGTCTAATCCTGAACCATGTGATCATCAGGCAAATCCTGAACCATGTGATCATCAATGTAACCCTGAACCATGTGATCATCAATCTAACCGTGAACAAGGTGATCATCAATATAACCATTAAACAGGTGATCATCAGTCTAACCCTGAACCAGGTGATCATCAGTCCAATCCTGAACCATGTGATCATCATTCAGACCCTGAACCATGTGATCATCAATCTAACCCTGAACCAGGTGATCATCAGTCTAACCCTGAACCATGTGATCATCAATCCAACCCTGAACCATGTGATCATCAATCCAACCCTGGGCCATGTGATCATCAATCTAAACGTGAACAAGGTGATCATCAATATAACCCTTAAACAGGTGATCATCAGTCTAACCCTGAACCAGGTGATCATCAGTCCAATCCTGAAACATGTCATCATCAATCCAACCCTGAACCATGTGATCATCAATCTAACCGTGAACCAGGTGATCATCAATATAACCCTTAACGACGTGATCATCAGGCTAACCCTGAACCAGGTGATCATTTGTCTAATCCTGAACCATGTGATCATCAATGTAACCGTCAACCAGGTGATCATGAGTCTAACCCTGAACCATATGATCATCAATCCAACCCTGAACCATGTGATCATCAATCTAACCGTGAACCAGGTGATCATCAATCTAACCTGGAACCAGGTGTTTCTCAGTCTAATCTTGAACCATATGATCATCAATCCAACCCTGAACCATGTGATCATCAATCTAACCGTGAACCAGGTGATAATCAATATAACCCTTAACCAGGTGATCATCAGTCTAATCCTGAACCATGTGATCATCAATCCATCCCTGGACCATGTGATCATGAATCCAACCCTGAACCATGTGATCATCAATGTAACCGTCAACCAGGTGATCATCAATTTAACCCTTAACCAGGTGATCATGAGTCTAACCCTGAACCATATGATCATCAATCCAACCCTGAACCATGTGATCATCAATGTAACCGTGAACCAGGTGATCATCTATATAACCCTTAACCAGGTGATCATGAGTCTAACCCTGAACCATATGATCATCAATCCAACCCTGAACCATGTGATCATCAATCTAACCGTGAACCAGGTGATCATCAATGTAACCGTGAACCAGGTGATCATCAGTCTAATCCTGAACCATGTGATCATCAGGCAAATCCTGAACCATGTGATCATCAATGTAACCCTGAACCATGTGATCATCAATCTGACCGTGAACAAGGTGATCATCAAAATAACCCTGAACCAGGTGATCATCAGTCCAATCCTGAACCATGTGATCATCATTCCAACCCTGAACCATGTGATCATCAATCTAACCCTGAACCAGGTGATCATCAGTCTAACCCTGAACCATGTGATCATCAATCCAACCCTGAACCATGTGATCATCAAACGAACCCTGAACAATGTGATCATCAGTCTAACCCTGAACCATGTGATCATCAATCCAACCCTGGACCATGTGATCATCAATCTAACCGTGAACAAGGTGATCATCAATATAACCCTTAAACAGGTGATCATCAACATAACCCTTAACGAAGTGATCATCAGGCTAACCCTGAACCAGGTGATCATTTGTCTAATCCTGAACCAGGTGATCATCAATCCAACCCTGAACCATGTGATCATCAATGTTACCCTTAACCAGGTGATCATGAGTCTAACCCTGAACCATATGTTCATCAATCCAACCCTGAACCATGTGATCATCAATGTAACCGTGAACCAGGTGATCATCTATATAACCCTTAACCAGGTGATCATGAGTCTAACCCTGAACCACATGATCATCAATGTAACCATGAACCATGTGATCATCAATCCAACCCTGAACCATGTGATCATCATGTAACCCTGAACCAGGTGATCATCAGTCTAACCCTAAACCATGTGATCATCAATCCAACCCTGAACCATGTGATCATCAATCCAACCCTGAACCATGTGATCATCAATCCAACCCTGAACCATGTGATCATCAGTCTAACCCTGAACCATGTGATCATCAATCCAACCCTGGACCATGTGATCATCAGGCAAATCCTGAACCATGTGATCATCAATGTAACCCTGAACCATGTGATCATCAATCTAACCGTGACAAGGTGATCATCAATATAACCCTTAAACAAGTGATCATCAGTCTAACCCTGAACCAGGTGATCATCAATGTAACCGTGAACCAGGTGATCATCTATATAACCCTTAACCAGGTGATCATGAGTCTAACCCTGAACCATATGTTTATCAATCCACCCCTGAACCATGTGATCATCAATCTAACCGTGAACCAGGTGATCATCAATATAACCCTTAACCAGGTGATCATCAGTCTAATCCTGAACCATGTGATCATCAGGCAAATCCTGAACCATGTGATCATCAATGTAACCCTGAACCATGTGATCATCAATCTAACCGTGAACAAGGTGATCATCAATATAACCCTGAACCAGGTGATCATCAGTCCAATCCTGAACCATGTGATCATCATTCCAACCCTGAACCATGTGATCATCAATCTAACCCTGAACCAGGTGATCATCAGTCTAACCCTGAACCATGTGATCATCAATCCAACCCTGAACCATGTGATCATCAAACGAACCCTGAACAATGTGATCATCAGTCTAACCCTGAACCATATGATCATCAATCCAACCCTGAACCATGTGATCATCAATGTAACCCTGAACCATGTGATCATCAATCTAACCGTGAACAAGGTGATCATCAATATAACCCTTAAACAGGAGATCATCAGTCTAACCCTGAACCAGGTGATCATCAGTCCAATCCTGAACCATGTGATCATCAATCCAACCCTGAACCATGTGATCATCAATCTAACCGTGAAACAGGTGATCATCAATATAACCCTTAACGAGGTGATCATCAGGCTAACCCTGAACCAGGTGATCATCAGTCTAATCCTGAACCAGGTGATCATCAGTCTAACCCTGAACCATGTGATCATCAATCCAACCCTGGACCATGTGATCATCAAACTAACCGTGACAAGGTGATCATCAATATAACCCTTAAACAGGTGATCATCAGTCTAACCCTGAACCAGGTGATCATCAGTCTAATCCTGAACCATGTGATAATCAATCCAACCCTGAACCATGTGATCATCAATGTAACCGTCAACCAGGTGATCATCAATATAACCCTTAACCAGGTGATCATGAGTCTAACCCTGAACCATGTGATCATCAATGTAACCGTCAACCAGGTGATCATCAATATAACCCTTAACCAGGTGATCATGAGTCTAACCCTGAACCATATGATCGTCAATCCAACCCTAAACCATGTTATCATCAATGTAACCGTGAACCAGGTGATCATCTATATAACCCTTAACCAGGTGATCATGAGTCTAACCCTGAACCATATGATCATCAATCCAACCCTGAACCATGTGATCATCAATCTAACCGTGAACCAGGTGATCATCAATCTAACCTTGAACCAGGTAATTCTCAGTCTAATCTTGAACCATATGATCATCAATCCAACCCTGAACCATGTGATCATCAATCTAACCGTGAACCAGGTGATCATCAATATAACCCTTAACCAGGTGATCATCAGTCTAATCCTGAACCATGTGATCATCAGGCAAATCCTGAACCATGTGATCATCAATGTAACCCTGAACCATGTGATCATCAATCTAACCGTGAACAAGGTGATCATCAATATAACCATTAAACAGGTGATCATCAGTCTAACCCTGAACCACGTGATCATCAGTCCAATCCTGAACCATGTGATCATCATTCAGACCCTGAACCATGTGATCATCAATCTAACCCTGAACCAGGTGATCATCAGTCTAACCCTGAACCATGTGATCATCAATCCAACCCTGAACCATGTGATCATCAAACTAAACCTGAACAATGTGATCATCAGTCTAATCCTGAGCCATGTGATCATCAATCCAACCCTGGGCCATGTGATCATCAATCTAAACGTGAACAAAGTGATCATCAATATAACCCTTAAACAGGGGATCATCAGTCTAACCCTGAACCAGGTGATCATCAGTCCAATCCTGAAACATGTCATCATCAATTCAACCCTGAACCATGTGATCATCAATCTTACCGTGAACCACGTGATCATCAGGCTAACCCTGAACCAGGTGATCATCAATCCAACCCTGAACCATGTGATCATCAATCTAACCGTGAACCAGTTGATCATCAATCTAACCTTGAACCAGGTGTTTCTCAGTCTAATCTTGAACCATATTATCATCAATCCAACCCTGAACCATGTGATCATCAATCTAACCGTGAACCAGGTGATCATCTATATAACCCTTAACCAGGTGATCATGAGTCTAACCCTGAACCATATGATCATCAATCCAACCCTGAACCATGTGATCATCAATCTAACCGTGAACCAGGTGATCATCAATATAACCCTTAACCAGGTGATCATCAGTCTAATCCTGAACCATGTGATCATCAGGCAAATCCTGAACCATGTGATCATCAATGTAACCCTGAACCATGTGATCATCAATCTAACCGTGAACAAGGTGATCATCAATATAACCCTGAACCAGGTGATCATCAGTCCAATCCTGAACCATGTGATCATCATTCCAACCCTGAACCATGTGATCATCAATCTAACCCTGAACCAGGTGATCATCAGTCTAACCCTGAACCATGTGATCATCAATCCAACCCTGAACCATGTGATCATCAAACTAACCCTGAACAATGTGATCATCAGTCTAACCCTGAACCATGTGATCATCAATCCAACCCTGGACCATGTGATCATCAATCTAACCGTGAACAAGGTGATCATCAATATAACCCTTAAACAGGTGATCATCAACATAACCCCTAACGAAGTGATCATCAGGCTAACCCTGAACCAGGTGATCATTTGTCTAATCCTGAACCATGTGATCATCAATCCAACCCTGAACCATGTGATCATCAATGTAACCGTCAACCAGGTGATCATCAATATAACCCTTAACCAGGTGATCATGAGTCTAACCCTGAACCATATGATCATCAATCCAACCCTGAACCATGTGATCATCAATGTAACCGTGAACCAGGTGATCATCAATATAACCCTTAACGAAGTGATCATCAGGCTAACCCTGAACCAGGTGATCATCAGTCTAATCCTGAACCATGTGATCATCAATCCAACCCTGAACCATGTGATCATCAATGTAACCGTCAACCAGGTGATCATAAGTCTAACCGTGAACAAGGTGATCATCAATATAACCCTTAAACAGGAGATCATCAGTCTAACCCTGAACCAGGTGATCATCAGTCCAATCCTGAACCATGTGATCATCAATCCAACCCTGAACCATGTGATCATCAATCTAACCGTGAAACAGGTGATCATCAATATAACCCTTAACGAGGTGATCATCAGGCTAACCCTGAACCAGGTGATCATCAGTCTAATCCTGAACCAGGTGATCATCAATCCAACCCTGAACCATGTGATCATCGATGTTACCCTTAACCAGGTGATCATGAGTCTAACCCTGAACCATATGTTCATCAATCCAACCCTGAACCATGTGATCATCAATGTAACCGTGAACCATGTGATCAACTATATAACCCTTAACCAGGTGATCATGAGTCTAACCCTGAACCATATGATCATCAATGTAACCATGAACCATGTGATCATCAATCCAACCCTGAACCATGTGATCATCATCTAACCCTGAACCATGTGATCATCAATCCAACCCTGAACCATGTGATCATCAATCCAACCCTGAACCATGTGATCATCAATCCAACCCTGAACCATGTGATCATCAGTCTAACCCTGAACCATGTGATCATCAATCCAACCCTGGACCATGTGATCATCAAACTAACCGTGACAAGGTGATCATCAATAAAACCCTTAAACAGGTGATCATCAGTCTAACCCTGAACCAGGTGATCATCAGTCTAATCCTGAACCATGTGATCATCAATCCAACCCTGAACCATGTGATCATCAATGTAACCGTCAACCAGGTGATCATCAATATAACCCTTAACCAGGTGATCATTAGTCTAACCCTGAACCATATGATCATCAATCCAACCCTGAACCATGTGATCATCAATGTAACCGTCAACCAGGTGATCATCAATATAACCCTTAACCAGGTGATCATGAGTCTAACCCTGAACCATATGTTCATCAATCCAACCCTGAACCATGTGATCATCAATGTAACCGTGAACCAGGTGATCATCTATATAACCCTTAACCAGGTGATCATGAGTCTAACCCTGAACCATATGATCATCAATATAACCATGAACCATGTGATCATCAATCCAACCCTGAACCATGTGATCATCATCTAACCCTGAACCAGGTGATCATCAGTCTAACCCTAAACCATGTGATCATCAATCCAACCCTGAACCATGTGATCATCAATCCAACCCTGAACCATGTGATCATCAATCCAACCCTGAACCATGTGATCATCAGTCTAACCCTGAACCATGTGATCATCAATCCAACCCTGGACCATGTGATCATCAAACTAACCGTGACAAGGTGATCATCAATATAACCCTTAAACAGGTGACCATCAGTCTAACGCTGAACCAGGTGATTATCAGTCTAATCCTGAACCATGTGATCATCAATCCAACCCTGAACCATGTGATCATCAATGTAACCGTCAACCAGGTGATCATCAATATAACCCTTAACCAGGTGATCATGAATCTAACCCTGAACCATATGATCATCAATCCAACCCTGAACCATGTGATCATCAATGTAACCCTTAACCAGGTGATCATGAGTCTAACCCTGAACCATATGATCATCAATCCAACCCTAAACCATGTTATCATCAATGTAACCGTGAACCAGGTGATCATCTATATAACCCTTAACCAGGTGATCATGAGTCTAACCCTGAACCATATGATCATCAATCCAACCCTGAACCATGTGATCATCAATCTAACCGTGAACCAGGTGATCATCAATCTAACCTTGAACCAGGTGATTCTCAGTCTAATCTTGAACCATATGATCATCAATCCAACCCTGAACCATGTGATCATCAATCTAACCGTGAACCAGGTGATCATCAATATAACCCTTAACCAGGTGATCATCAGTCTAATCCTGAACCATGTGATCATCAGGCAAATCCGGAACCATGTGATCATCAATGTAACCCTGAACCATGTGATCATCAATCAAACCGTGAACAAGGTGATCATCAATATAACCATTAAACAGGTGATCATCAGTCTAACCCTGAACCAGGTGATCATCAGTCCAATCCTGAACCATGTGATCATCATTCAGACCCTGAACCATGTGATCATCAATCTAACCCTGAACCAGGTGATCATCAGTCTAACCCTGAACCATATGATCATCAATCCAACCCTGAACCATGTGATCATCAATGTAACCCTGAACCATGTGATCATCAATCTAACCGTGAACAAGGTGATCATGAGTCTAACCCTGAACCATATGATCATCAATGTAACCATGAACCATGTGATCATCAATCCAACCCTGAACCATGTGATCATCAATGCAACCCTGAACCATGTGATCATCAATCCAACCCTGAACCATGTGATCATCAGTCTAACCCTGAACCATGTGATCATCAATCCAACCCTGGACCATGTGATCATCAAACTAACCGTGACAAGGTGATCATCAATATAACCCTTAAACAGGTGATCATCAGTCTAACCCTGAACCAGGTGATCATCAGTCTAATCCTGAACCATGTGATCATCAATCCAACCCTGAACCATGTGATCATCAATGTAACCGTCAACCAGGTGATCATCAATATAACCCTTAACCAGGTGATCATGAGTCTAACCCTGAACCATATGATCATCAATCCAACCCTGAACCATGTGATCATCAATGTAACCGTCAACCAGGTGATCATCAATATAACCCTTAACCAGGTGATTATGAGTCTAACCCTGAACCATATGATCATCAATCCAACCCTAAACCATGTTATCATCAATGTAACCGTGAACCAGGTGATCATCTATATAACCCTTAACCAGGTGATCATGAGTCTAACCCTGAACCATATGATCATCAATCCAACCCTGAACCATGTGATCATCAATCTAACCGTGAACCAGGTGATCATCAATCTAACCTTGAACCAGGTGATTCTCAGTCTAATCTTGAACCATATGATCATCAATCCAATCCTGAACCATGTGATCATCATTCAGACCCTGAACCATGTGATCATAAATCTAACTCTGAACCAGGTGATCATCAGTCTAACCTTGAACCATGTGATCATCAATCCAACCCTGAACCATGTGATCATCAAACTAACCCTGAACAATGTGATCATCAGTCTAACCCTGAACCATGTGATCATCAATCTAAACGTGAACAAGGTGATCATCAATATAACCCTTAACGACGTGATCATCAGGCTAACCCTGAACCAGGTGATCTTTTGTCTAATCCTGAACCATGTGATCATCAATGTAACCGTCAACCAGGTGATCATCAATATAACCCTTAACCAGGTGATCATGAGTCTAACCCTGAACCATATGATCATCAATCCAACCCTGAACAATGTGATCATCAATGTAACCGTGAACCAGGTGATCATCTATATAACCCTTAACCAGGTGATCATGAGTCTAACCCTGAACCATATGATCATCAATCCAACCCTGAACCATTTCATCATCAATGTAACCGTCAACCAGGTGATCATGAGTCTAACCCTGAACCATGTGATCATCAATCCAACCCTGAACCATGTGATCATCAATCTAACCGTGAACAAGGTGATCATCAATATAACCCTTAAACAGGAGATCATCAGTCTAACCCTGAACCAGGTGAACATCAATCCAACCCTGAACCAGGTGATCATCAATCTAACCGTGAACCAGGTGATCATCAATATAACCCTTAACGAGGTGATCATCAATGTAACCCTTAACCAGGTGATCATGAGTCTAACCCTGAACCATATGATCATCAATCCAACCCTGAACCATGTGATCATCAATGTAACCGTGAACCAGGTGATCATCTATATAACCCTTAACCAGGTGATCATGAGTCTAACCCTGAACCATATGATCATCAAACCAACCCTGAACCATGTGATCATCAATCTAACCGTGATCTAGGTGATAATCAATCTAACCGTGAACCAGGTGATAATCAATGTAACCATGAACCATGTGATCATCAATCCAACCCTTAACATGTGATCATAAATCCAACCCTGAACCATGTGATCATCAATCCAACCCTGAACAATGTGATCATCAGTCTAACCCTGAACCATGTGATCATCAATCCAACCCTGGACCATGTGATCATCAATCTAACCGTGAACAAGGTGATCATCAATATAACCCTTAAACAGGTGATGATCAGTCTAACCCTGAACCAGGTGATCATCTGTCTAATCCTGAACCATGTGATCATCAATCCAACCCTGAACCATGTGATCATCAATGTAACCGTCAATCAGGTGATCATCAGGCTAACCCTGAACCAGGTGATCATATGTCTAATCCTGAACCAAGTGATCATCAATCCAACCTTGAACCATGTGATCATCAATGTAACCCTTAACCAGGTGATCATGAGTCTAACCCTGAACCATATGATCATCAATCCAACCCTGAACCATGTGATCATCAATGTAACCGTGAACCAGGTGATCATCTATATAACCCTTAACCAGGTGATCATGAGTCTAAGCCTGAACCATATGATCATCAATCCAACCCTGAACCATGTGATCATCAATCTAACCGTGAACCAGGTGATAATCAATCTATCCGTGAACCAGGTGATAATCAATGTAACCATGAACCATGTGATCATCAATCCAACCCTTAACATGTGATCATAAATCTAACCGTGAACAAGGTGATCATCAATATAACCCTTAAACAGGAGATCATCAGTCTAACCCTGAACCAGGTGAACATCAATCCAACCCTGAACCAGGTGATCATCAATCTAACCGTGAACCAGGTGATCATCAATATAACCCTTAACGAGGTGATCATCAATGTAACCCTTAACCAGGTGATCATGAGTCTAACCCTGAACCATGTGATCATCAATCCAACCCTGAACCATGTGATCATCAATCTAACCGTGAACAAGGTGATCATCAATATAACCCTTAAACAGGAGATCATCAGTCTAACCCTGAACCAGGTGAACATCAATCCAACCCTGAACCAGGTGATCATCAATCTAACCGTGAACCAGGTGATCATCAATATAACCCTTAACGAGGTGATCATCAATGTAACCCTTAACCAGGTGATCATGAGTCTAACCCTGAACCATATGATCATCAATCCAACCCTGAACCATGTGATCATCAATGTAACCGTGAACCAGGTGATCATCTATATAACCCTTAACCAGGTGATCATGAGTCTAACCCTGAACCATATGATCATCAAACCAACCCTGAACCATGTGATCATCAATCTAACCGTGATCTAGGTGATAATCAATCTAACCGTGAACCAGGTGATAATCAATGTAACCATGAACCATGTGATCATCAATCCAACCCTTAACATGTGATCATAAATCCAACCCTGAACCATGTGATCATCAATCCAACCCTGAACAATGTGATCATCAGTCTAACCCTGAACCATGTGATCATCAATCCAACCCTGGACCATGTGATCATCAATCTAACCGTGAACAAGGTGATCATCAATATAACCCTTAAACAGGTGATCATCAGTCTAACCCTGAACCAGGTGATCATCAGTCTAATCCTGAACCATGTGATCATCAATCCAACCCTGAACCATGTGATCATCAATGTAACCGTCAATCAGGTGATCATCAGGCTAACCCTGAACCAGGTGATCATATGTCTAATCCTGAACCAAGTGATCATCAATCCAACCTTGAACCATGTGATCATCAATGTAACCCTTAACCAGGTGATCATGAGTCTAACCCTGAACCATATGATCATCAATCCAACCCTGAACCATGTGATCATCAATGTAACCGTGAACCAGGTGATCATCTATATAACCCTTAACCAGGTGATCATGAGTCTAAGCCTGAACCATATGATCATCAATCCAACCCTGAACCATGTGATCATCAATCTAACCGTGAACCAGGTGATAATCAATCTATCCGTGAACCAGGTGATAATCAATGTAACCATGAACCATGTGATCATCAATCCAACCCTGAACCATGTGATCATCAATGTAACCGTCAACCAGGTGATCGTCAATATAACGCTTAACCAGGTGATCATGAGTCTAACCCTGAACCATGTGATCATCAATGTAACCGTGAACCAGGTGATCATCTATATAACCCTTAACCAGGTGATTCTCAGTCTAATCTTGAACCATATGATCATCAATCCAACCCTGAACCATGTGATCATCAATCTAACCGTGAACCAGGTGATCATCAATATAACCCTTAACCAGGTGATCATCAGTCTAATCCTGAACCATGTCATCATCAGGCAAATCCTGAACCATGTGATCATCAATGTAACCCTGAACCATGTGATCATCAATCTAACCGTGAACAAGGTGATCATCAATATAACCCTGAACCAGGTGATCATCAGTCCAATCCTGAACCATGTGATCATCAGTCCAATCCTGAACCATGTGATCATCAATCTAACCCTGAACCAGGTGATCATCAGTCTAACCCTGAACCATGTGATCATCAATCCAACCCTGAACCATGTGATCATCAAACTAACCCTGAACAATGTGATCATCAGTCTAACCCTGAACCATGTGATCATCAATCCAACCCTGGGCCATGTGATCATCAATCTAAACGTGAACAAGGTGATCATCAATATAACCCTTAAACAGGTGATCATCAGTCCAATCCTGAACCATGTCATCAATCCAACCCTGAACCATGTGATCATCAATCTAACCGTGAACCAGGTGATCATCAATATAACCCTTAACGACGTGATCATCAGGCTAACCCTGAACCAGGTAATCATTTGTCTAATCCTGAACCATGTGATCATCAATGTAACCGTCAACCAGGTGATCATCAATATAACCCTTAACCAGGTGATCATGAGTCTAACCCTTAACCATATGATCATCAATCCAACCCTGAACCATGTGATCATCAATGTAACCGTGAACCATGTGATCATCAATGTAACCGTGAACCAGGTGATCATCTATATTACCCTTAACCAGGTGATTCTCAGTCTAATCTTGAACCATATGATCATCAATCCAACCCTGAACCATGTGATCATCAATCTAACCGTGAACCAGGTGATCATCAATATAGCCCTTAACCAGGTGATCATCAGTCTAATCCTGAACCATGTGATCATCAGGCAAATCCTGAACCATGTGATCATCAATGTAACCCTGAACCATGTGATCATCAATCTAACCGTGAACAAGGTGATCATCAATATAACCCTGAACCAGGTGATCATCAGTCCAATCCTGAACCAGGTGATCATCAGTCCAATCCTGAACCATGTGATCATCAGTCCAATCCTGAACCATGTGATCATCAATCTAACCCTGAACCAGGTGATCATCAGTCTAACCCTGAACCATGTGATCATCAATCCAACCCTGAACCATGTGATCATCAAACTAACCCTGAACAATGTGATCATCAGTCTAACCCTGAACCATGTGATCATCAATCCAACCCTGGGCCATGTGATCATCAATCTAAACGTGAACAAGGTGATCATCAATATAACCCTTAAACAGGTGATCATCAGTCCAATCCTGAACCATGTCATCATCAATCCAACCCTGAACCATGTGATCATCAATCTAACCGTGAACCAGGTGATCATCAATATAATCCTTAACGACGTGATCATCAGGCTAACCCTGAACCATGTGATCATCAATGTAACCCTGAACCATGTGATCATCAATATAACCCTGAACCAGGTGATCATCAGTCCAATCCTGAACCAGGTGATCATCAGTCCAATCCTGAACCATGTGATCATCAGTCCAATCCTGAACCATGTGATCATCAATCTAACCCTGAACCAGGTGATCATCAGTCTAACCCTGAACCATGTGATCATCAATCCAACCCTGAACCATGTGATCATCAAACTAACCCTGAACAATGTGATCATCAGTCTAACCCTGAACCATGTGATCATCAATCCAACCCTGGGCCATGTGATCATCAATCTAAACGTGAACAAGGTGATCATCAATATAACCCTTAAACAGGTGATCATCAGTCCAATCCTGAACCATGTCATCATCAATCCAACCCTGAACCATGTGATCATCAATCTAACCGTGAACCAGGTGATCATCAATATAACCCTTAACGACGTGATCATCAGGCTAACCCTGAACCAGGTGATCATTTGTCTAATCCTGAACCATGTGATCATCAATGTAACCGTCAACCAGGTGATCATCAATATAACCCTTAACCAGGTGATCATGAGTCTAACCCTTAACCATGTGATCATCAATCTAACCGTGAACAAGGTGATCATCAATATAACCCTGAACCAGGTGATCATCAGTCCAATCCTGAACCAGGTGATCATCAGTCCAATCCTGAACCATGTGATCATCAGTCCAATCCTGAACCATGTGATCATCAATCTAACCCTGAACCAGGTGATCATCAGTCTAACCCTGAACCATGTGATCATCAATCCAACCCTGAACCATGTGATCATCAAACTAACCCTGAACAATGTGATCATCAGTCTAACCCTGAACCATGTGATCATCAATCCAACCCTGGGCCATGTGATCATCAATCTAAACGTGAACAAGGTGATCATCAATATAACCCTTAAACAGGTGATCATCAGTCCAATCCTGAACCATGTCATCATAAATCCAACCCTGAACCATGTGATCATCAATCTAACCGTGAACCAGGTGATCATCAATATAACCCTTAACGACGTGATCATCAGGCTAACCCTGAACCAGGTGATCATTTGTCTAATCCTGAACCATGTGATCATCAATGTAACCGTCAACCAGGTGATCATCAATATAACCCTTAACCAGGTGATCATGAGTCTAACCCTTAACCATATGATCATCAATCCAATCCTGAACCAGGTGATCATCTATATAACCCTTAACCAGGTGATCATGAGTCTAACCCTGAACCATATGATCATCAATCCAACCCTGAACCATTTCATCATCAATGTAATCGTCAACCAGGTGATCATGAGTCTAACCCTGAACCATAAGATCATCACTCCAACCCTGAACCATGTCATCATCAATGTAACCCTGAACCAGGTGATCATTTGTCTGATCCTGAACCATGTGATCATCAATGTAACCGTCAACCAGGTGATCATCAATATAACCCTTAACCAGGTGATCATGAGTCTAACCCTGAACCATATGATCATCAATCCAACCCTGAACCATTTGATCATCAATGTAACCGTGAACCAGGTGATCATCAATATAACCCTTAACGAAGTGATCATCAGGCTAACCCTGAACCAGGTGATCATATGTCTAATCCTGAACCAAGTGATCATCAATCCAACCCTGAACCATGTGATCATCAATGTAACCCTTAACCAGGTGATCATGAGTCTAACCCTGAACCATATGATCATCAATCCAACCCTGAACCATGTGATCATCAATCTAACCGTGAACCAGGTGATAATCAATCTAACCGTGAACCAGGTGATAATCAATGTAACCATGAACCATGTGATCATCAATCCAACCCTGAACCATGTGATCATCAATCCAACACTGAACCATGTGATCATCAATCTAACCGTGAACAAGGTGATCATCAATATAACCCTTAAACAGGTGATCATCAGTCTAACCCTGAACCAGGTGATCATCAGTCTAATCCTGAACCATGTCATCATCAATCCAACCCTGAACCATGTGATCATCAATGTAACCGCCAATCAGGTGATCATCAATATAACCCTTAACCAGGTGATCATCAGGCTAACCCTGAACCAGGTGATCATCAGTCTAATCCTGAACCATGTGATCATCAATCCAACCCTGAACCATGTGATCATCAATGTAACCCTTAACCAGGTGATCATGAGTCTAACCCTGAACCATATGATCATCAATCCAACCCTGAACCATGTGATCATCAATGTAACCGTGAACCAGGTGATCATCTATATAACCCTTAACCAGGTGATCATGAGTCTAACCCTGAACCATATGATCATCAATCCAACCCTGAACCATGTGATCATCAATCCAACCCTGAACCATGTGATCATCAATCTAACCGTGAACAAGGTGATCATCAATATAACCCTTAAACAGGAGATCATCAGTCTAACCCTGAACCAGGTGATCATCAGTCCAATCCTGAACCATGTGATCATCAATCCAAACCCTGAACCAGGTGATCATCAATATAACCCTTAACGAGGTGATCATCAATGTAACCCTTAACCAGGTGATCATGAGTCTAACCATGAACCATATGATCATCAATCCAAACCTGAACCATGTGATCATCAATCTAACCGTGAACTAGGTGATAATCAATCTAACCTTGAACCAGGTGATAATCAATGTAACCATGAACCATGTGATCATCAATCCAACCCTTAACATGTGATCATAAATCCAACCCTGAACCATGTGATCATCAATCCAACCCTGAACAATGTGATCATCAGTCTAACCCTGAACCATGTGATCATCAATCCAACCCTGGACCATGTGATCATCAATCTAACCGTGAACAAGGTGATCATCAATATAACCCTTAAACAGGTGATCATCAGTCTAACCCTGAACCAGGTGATCATCAGTCTAATCCTGAACCATGTGATCATCAATCCAACCCTGAACCATGTGATCATCAATGTAACCGTCAATCAGGTGATCATCAGGCTAACCCTGAACCAGGTGATCATATGTCTAATCCTGAACCAAGTGATCATCAATCTAACCCTGAACCATGTGATCATCAATGTAACCCTTAACCAGGTGATCATGAGTCTAACCCTGAACCATATGATCATCAATCCAACCCTGAACCATGTGATCATCAATCTAACCGTGAACCAGGTGATCATCAATATAACCCTTAACCAGGTGATCATCAGTCTAATCCTGAACCATGTGATCATCAGGCAAATCCTGAACCATGTGATCATCAATGTAACCCTGAACCATGTGATCATCAATCTAACCGTGAACAAGGTGATCATCAATATAACCCTGAACCAGGTGATCATCAGTCCAATCCTGAACCAGGTGATCATCAGTCCAATCCTGAACCATGTGAACATCAGTCCATTCCTGAACCATGTGATCATCAATCTAACCCTGAACCAGGTGATCATCAATCCAACCCTGAACCATGTGATCATCAATCTAACCCTGAACAATGTGATCATCAGTCCAATCCTGAACCATGTGATCATCAGTCCAATCCTGAACCATGTGATCATCAATCTAACCCTGAACCAGGTGATCATCAGTCTAACCCTGAACCATGTGATCATCAATCCAACCCTGAACCATGTGATCATCAAACTAACCCTGAACAATGTGATCATCAGTCTAACCCTGAACCATGTGATCATCAATCCAACCCTGGGCCATGTGATCATCAATCTAAACGTGAACAAGGTGATCATCAATATAACCCTTAAACAGGTGATCATCAGTCCAATCCTGAACCATGTCATCATCAATCCAACCCTGAACCATGTGATCATCAATCTAACCGTGAACCAGGTGATCATCAATATAATCCTTAACGACGTGATCATCAGGCTAACCCTGAACCATGTGATCATCAATGTAACCCTGAACCATGTGATCATCAATCTAACCGTGAACAAGGTGATCATCAATATAACCCTGAACCAGGTGATCATCAGTCCAATCCTGAACCAGGTGATCATCAGTCCAATCCTGAACCATGTGATCATCAGTCCAATCCTGAACCATGTGATCATCAATCTAACCCTGAACCAGGTGATCATCAGTCTAACCCTGAACCATGTGATCATCAATCCAACCCTGAACCATGTGATCATCAAACTAACCCTGAACAATGTGATCATCAGTCTAACCCTGAACCATGTGATCATCAATCCAACCCTGGGCCATGTGATCATCAATCTAAACGTGAACAAGGTGATCATCAATATAACCCTTAAACAGGTGATCATCAGTCCAATCCTGAACCATGTCATCATCAATCCAACCCTGAACCATGTGATCATCAATCTAACCGTGAACCAGGTGATCATCAATATAACCCTTAACGACGTGATCATCAGGCTAACCCTGAACCAGGTGATCATTTGTCTAATCCTGAACCATGTGATCATCAATGTAACCGTCAACCAGGTGATCATCAATATAACCCTTAACCAGGTGATCATGAGTCTAACCCTTAACCATGTGATCATCAATCTAACCGTGAACAAGGTGATCATCAATATAACCCTGAACCAGGTGATCATCAGTCCAATCCTGAACCAGGTGATCATCAGTCCAATCCTGAACCATGTGATCATCAGTCCAATCCTGAACCATGTGATCATCAATCTAACCCTGAACCAGGTGATCATCAGTCTAACCCTGAACCATGTGATCATCAATCCAACCCTGAACCATGTGATCATCAAACTAACCCTGAACAATGTGATCATCAGTCTAACCCTGAACCATGTGATCATCAATCCAACCCTGGGCCATGTGATCATCAATCTAAACGTGAACAAGGTGATCATCAATATAACCCTTAAACAGGTGATCATCAGTCCAACCCTGAACCATGTGATCATCAATGTAACCGTCAATCAGGTGATCATCAGGCTAACCCTAAACCAGGTGATCATATGTCTAATCCTGAACCAAGTGATCATCAATCCAACCCTGAACCATGTGATCATCAATGTAACCCTTAACCAGGTGATCATGAGTCTAACCCTGAACCATATGATCATCAATCCAACCCTGAACCATGTGATCATCAATCTAACCGTGAACCAGGTGATAATCAATCTAACCGTGAACCAGGTGATAATCAATGTAACCATGAACCATGTGATCATCAATCCAACCCTGAACCATGTGATCATCAATCCAACACTGAACCATGTGATCATCAATCCAACCCTGAACAATGTGATCATCAATGTAACCGTCAATCAGGTGATCATCAGGCTAACCCTGAACCATGTGATCATCAATGTAACCCTTAACCAGGTGATCATGAGTGTAACCCTGAACCATATGATCATCAATCCAACCCTGAACCATGTGATCATCAATGTAACCCTTAACCAGGTGATCATGAGTGTAACCCTGAACCATATGATCATCAATCCAACCCTGAACCATGTGATCATCAATGTAACCGTGAACCAGGTGATAATCAATCTAACCGTGAACCAGGTGATAATCAATGTAACCATGAACCATGTGATCATCAATCCAACCCTGAACCATGTGATCATCAATCCAACCCTGAACCATGTGATCATCAATCCAACCCTGAACAATGTGATCATCAGTCTAACCCTGAACCATGTGATCATCAATCCAACCCTGGACCATGTGATCATCAATCTAACCGTGAACAAGGTGATCATCAATATAACCCTTAAACAGGTGATCATCAGTCTAACCCTGAACCAGGTGATCATCAGTCTAATCCTGAACCATGTGATCATCAATCTAACCGTGAACAAGGTGATCATCAATATAACCCTGAACCAGGTGATCATCAGTCCAATCCTGAACCAGGTGATCATCAGTCCAATCCTGAACCATGTGATCATCAATCTAAACGTGAACAAGGTGATCATCAATATAACCCTTAAACAGGTGATCATCAGTCCAATCCTGAACCATGTCATCAACAATCCAACCCTGAACCATGTGATCATCAATCTAACCGTGAACCAGGTGATCATCAATATAATCCTTAACGACGTGATCATCAGGCTAACCCTGAACCATGTGATCATCAATGTAACCCTGAACCATGTGATCATCAATCTAACCGTGAACAAGGTGATCATCAATATAACCCTGAACCATGTGATCATCAGTCCAATCCTGAACCAGGTGATCATCAGTCCAATCCTGAACCATGTGATCATCAGTCCAATCCTGAACCATGTGATCATCAATCTAACCCTGAACCAGGTGATCATCAGTCTAACCCTGAACCATGTGATCATCAATCCAACCCTGAACCTTGTGATCATCAAACTAACCCTGAACAATGTGATCATCAGTCTAACCCTGAACCATGTGATCATCAATCCAACCCTGGGCCATGTGATCATCAATCTAAACGTGAACAAGGTGATCATCAATATAACCCTTAAACAGGTGATCATCAGTCCAATCCTGAACCATGTCATCATCAATCCAACCCTGAACCATGTGATCATCAATCTAACCGTGAACCAGGTGATCATCAATATAACCCTTAACGACGTGATCATCAGGCTAACCCTGAACCAGGTGATCATTTGTCTAATCCTGAACCATGTGATCATCAATGTAACCGTCAACCAGGTGATCATCAATATAACCCTTAACCAGGTGATCATGAGTCTAACCCTTAACCATGTGATCATCAATCTAACCGTGAACAAGGTGATCATCAATATAACCCTGAACCAGGTGATCATCAGTCCAATCCTGAACCAGGTGATCATCAGTCCAATCCTGAACCATGTGATCATCAGTCCAATCCTGAACCATGTGATCATCAATCTAACCCTGAACCAGGTGATCATCAGTCTAACCCTGAACCATGTGATCATCAATCCAACCCTGAACCATGTGATCATCAAACTAACCCTGAACAATGTGATCATCAGTCTAACCCTGAACCATGTGATCATCAATCAACCCTGGGCCATGTGATCATCAATCTAAACGTGAACAAGGTGATCATCAATATAACCCTTAAACAGGTGATCATCAGTCCAATCCTGAACCATGTCATCATAAATCCAACCCTGAACGATGTGATCATCAATCTAACCGTGAACCAGGTGATCATCAATATAACCCTTAACGACGTGATCATCAGGCTAACCCTGAACCAGGTGATCATTTGTCTAATCCTGAACCATGTGATCATCAATGTAACCGTCAACCAGGTGATCATCAATATAACCCTTAACCAGGTGATCATGAGTCTAACCCTTAACCATATGATCATCAATCCAATCCTGAACCAGGTGATCATCTATATAACCCTTAACCAGGTGATCATGAGTCTAACCCTGAACCATATGATCATCAATCCAACCCTGAACCATTTCATCATCAATGTAATCGTCAACCAGGTGATCATGAGTCTAACCCTGAACCATAAGATCATCACTCCAACCCTGAACCATGTCATCATCAATGTAACCCTGAACCAGGTGATCATTTGTCTGATCCTGAACCATGTGATCATCAATGTAACCGTCAACCAGGTGATCATCAATATAACCCTTAACCAGGTGATCATGAGTCTAACCCTGAACCATATGATCATCAATCCAACCCTGAACCATTTGATCATCAATGTAACCGTGAACCAGGTGATCATCAATATAACCCTTAACGAAGTGATCATCAGGCTAACCCTGAACCAGGTGATCATATGTCTAATCCTGAACCAAGTGATCATCAAACCAACCCTGAACCATGTGATCATCAATGTAACCCTTAACCAGGTGATCATGAGTCTAACCCTGAACCATATGATCATCAATCCAACCCTGAACCATGTGATCATCAATCTAACCGTGAACCAGGTGATAATCAATCTAACCGTGAACCAGGTGATAATCAATGTAACCATGAACCATGTGATCATCAATCCAACCCTGAACCAGGTGATCATCAGTCTAATCCTGAACCATGTCATCATCAATCCAACCCTGAACCATGTGATCATCAATGTAACCGCCAATCAGGTGATCATCAATATAACCCTTAACCAGGTGATCATCAGGCTAACCCTGAACCAGGTGATCATCAGTCTAATCCTGAACCATGTGATCATCAATCCAACCCTGAACCATGTGATCATCAATGTAACCCTTAACCAGGTGATCATGAGTCTAACCCTGAACCATATGATCATCAATCCAACCCTGAACCATGTGATCATCAATGTAACCGTGAACCAGGTGATCATCTATATAACCCTTAACCAGGTGATCATGAGTCTAACCCTGAACCATATGATCATCAATCCAACCCTGAACCATGTGATCATCAATCCAACCCTGAACCATGTGATCATCAATCTAACCGTGAACAAGGTGATCATCAATATAACCCTTAAACAGGAGATCATCAGTCTAACCCTGAACCAGGTGATCATCAGTCCAATCCTGAACCATGTGATCATCAATCCAAACCCTGAACCAGGTGATCATCAATATAACCCTTAACGAGGTGATCATCAATGTAACCCTTAACCAGGTGATCATGAGTCTAACCCTGAACCATATGATCATCAATCCAAACCTGAACCATGTGATCATCAATCTAACCGTGAACTAGGTGATAATCAATCTAACCTTGAACCAGGTGATAATCAATGTAACCATGAACCATGTGATCATCAATCCAACCCTTAACATGTGATCATAAATCCAACCCTGAACCATGTGATCATCAATCCAACCCTGAACAATGTGATCATCAGTCTAACCCTGAACCATGTGATCATCAATCCAACCCTGGACCATGTGATCATCAATCTAACCGTGAACAAGGTGATCATCAATATAACCCTTAAACAGGTGATCATCAGTCTAACCCTGAACCAGGTGATCATCAGTCTAATCCTGAACCATGTGATCATCAATCCAACCCTGAACCATGTGATCATCAATGTAACCGTCAATCAGGTGATCATCAGGCTAACCCTGAACCAGGTGATCATATGTCTAATCCTGAACCAAGTGATCATCAATCCAACCCTGAACCATGTGATCATCAATGTAACCCTTAACCAGGTGATCATGAGTCTAACCCTGAACCATATGATCATCAATCCAACCCTGAACCATGTGATCATCAATCTAACCGTGAACCAGGTGATAATCAATCTAACCGTGAACCAGGTGATAATCAATGTAACCATGAACCATGTGATCATCAATCCAACCCTGAACCATGTGATCATCAATCTAACCGTGAACCAGGTGATCATCAATATAACCCTTAACCAGGTGATCATCAGTCTAATCCTGAACCATGTGATCATCAGGCAAATCCTGAACCATGTGATCATCAATGTAACCCTGAACCATGTGATCATCAGGCAAATCCTGAACCATGTGATCATCAATGTAACCCTGAACCATGTGATCATCAATCTAACCGTGAACAAGGTGATCATCAATATAACCCTGAACCAGGTGATCATCAGTCCAATCCTGAACCAGGTGATCATCAGTCCAATCCTGAACCATGTGATCATCAGTCCATTCCTGAACCATGTGATCATCAATCTAACCCTGAACCATGTGATCATCAATCCAACCCTGAACCATGTGATCATCAAACTAACCCTGAACAATGTGATCATCAGTCTAACCCTGAACCATGTGATCATCAATCCAACCCTGGGCCATGTGATCATCAATCTAAACGTGAACAAGGTGATCATCAATATAACCCTTAAACAGGTGATCATCAGTCCAATCCTGAACCATGTCATCATCAATCCAACCCTGAACCATGTGATCATCAGGCTAACCCTGAACCAGGTGATCATTTGTCTAATCCTGAACCATGTGATCATCAATGTAACCGTCAACCAGGTGATCATCAATATAACCCTTAACCAGGTGATCATGAGTCTAACCCTTAACCATGTGATCATCAATCTAACCGTGAACAAGGTGATCATCAATATAACCCTGAACCAGGTGATCATCAGTCCAATCCTGAACCAGGTGATCATCAGTCCAATCCTGAACCATGTGATCATCAGTCCAATCCTGAACCATGTGATCATCAATCTAACCCTGAACCAGGTGATCATCAGTCTAACCCTGAACCATGTGATCATCAATCCAACCCTGAACCATGTGATCATCAGTCTAACCCTGAACCATGTGATCATCAATCCAACCCTGGGCCATGTGATCATCAATCTAAACGTGAACAAGGTGATCATCAATATAACCCTTAAACAGGTGATCATCAGTCCAATCCTGAACCATGTCATCATCAATCCAACCCTGAACCATGTGATCATCAATCTAACCGTGAACCAGGTGATCATCAATATAACCCTTAACGACGTGATCATCAGGCTAACCCTGAACCAGGTGATCATTTGTCTAATCCTGAACCATGTGATCATCAATGTAACCGTCAACCAGGTGATCATCAATATAACCCTTAACCAGGTGATCATGAGTCTAACCCTTAACCATATGATCATCAATCCAATCCTGAACCATGTGATCATCAATGTAACCGTGAACCAGGTGATCATCTATATAACCCTTAACCACGTGATCATGAGTCTAACCCTGAACCATATGATCATCAATCCAACCCTGAACAATTTCATCATCAATGTAATCGTCAACCAGGTGATCATGAGTCTAACCCTGAACCATAAGATCATCACTCCAACCCTGAACCATGTCATCATCAATGTAACCCTGAACCAGGTGATCATTTGTCTGATCCTGAACCATGTGATCATCAATGTAACCGTAAACCAGGTGATCATCAATATAACCCTTAACCAGGTGATCATGAGTCTAACCCTGAACCATATGATCATCAATCCAACCCTGAACCATTTGATCATCAATGTAACCGTGAACCAGGTGATCATCAATATAACCCTTAACGAAGTGATCATCAGGCTAACCCTGAACCAGGTGATCATCAGTCTAATCCTGAACCATGTGATCATCAATCCAACCCTGAACCATGTGATCATCAATGTAACCGTCAATCAGGTGATCATCAGGCTAACCCTAAACCAGGTGATCATATGTCTAATCCTGAACCAAGTGATCATCAATCCAACCCTGAACCATGTGATCATCAATGTAACCCTTAACCAGGTGATCATGAGTCTAACCCTGAACCATATGATCATCAATCCAACCCTGAACCATGTGATCATCAATCTAACCGTGAACCAGGTGATAATCAATCTAACCGTGAACCAGGTGATAATCAATGTAACCATGAACCATGTGATCATCAATCCAACCCTGAACCATGTGATCATCATTCCAACACTGAACCATGTGATCATCAATCCAACCCTGAACAATGTGATCATCAATGTAACCGTCAATCAGGTGATCATCAGGCTAACCCTGAACCAGGTGATCATATGTCTAATCCTGAACCAAGTGATCATCATTCCAACCCTGAACCATGTGATCATCAATGTAACCCTTAACCAGGTGATCATGAGTGTAACCCTGAACCATATGATCATCAATCCAACCCTGAACCATGTGATCATCAATGTAACCGTGAACCAGGTGATAATCAATCTAACCGTGAACCAGGTGATAATCAATGTAACCATGAACCATGTGATCATCAATCCAACCCTGAACCATGTGATCATCAATCCAACCCTGAACCATGTGATCATCAATCCAACCCTGAACAATGTGATCATCAGTCTAACCCTGAACCATGTGATCATCAATCCAACCCTGGACCATGTGATCATCAATCTAACCGTGAACAAGGTGATCATCAATATAACCCTTAAACAGGTGATCATCAGTCTAACCCTGAACCAGGTGATCATCAGTCTAATCCTGAACCATGTGATCATCAATCCAACCCTGAACCATGTGATCATCAATGTAACCGTCAATCAGGTGATCATCAATATAACCCTTAACCAGGTGATCATCAGGCTAACCCTGAACCAGGTGATCATCAGTCTAATCCTGAACCATGTGATCATCAATCCAACCCTGAACCATGTGATCATCAATGTAACCCTTAACCAGGTGATCATGAGTCTAACCCTGAACCATATGATCATCAATCCAACCCTGAACCATGTGATCATCAATGTAACCGTGAAACAGGTGATCATCTATATAACCCTTAACCAGGTGATCATGAGTCTAAACCTGAACCATATGATCATCAATCCAACCCTGAACCATGTGATCATCAATCCAACCCTGAACCATGTGATCATCAATCTAACCGTGAACAAGGTGATCATCAATATAACCCTTAAACAGGAGATCATCAGTCTAACCCTGAACCAGGTGATCATCAGTCTAATCCTGAACCATGTCATCATCAATCCAACCCTGAACCATGTGATCATCAATGTAACCGTCAATCAGGTGATCATCAATATAACCCTTAACCAGGTGATCATCAGGCTAACCCTGAACCAGGTGATCATCAGTCTAATCCTGAACCATGTGATCATCAATCCAACCCTGGACCATGTGATCATCAATCTAACCGTGAACAAGGTGATCATCAATATAACCCTTAAACAGGTGATCATCAGTCTAACCCTGAACCAGGTGATCATCAGTCTAATCCTGAACCATGTGATCATCAATCCAACCCTGAACCATGTGATCATCAATGTAACCGTCAATCAGGTGATCATCAGGCTAACCCTGAACCAGGTGATCATATGTCTAATCCTGAACCAAGTGATCATCAATCCAACCCTGAACCATGTGATCATCAATGTAACCCTTAACCAGGTGATCATGAGTCTAACCCTGAACCATATGATCATCAATCCAACCCTGAACCATGTGATCATCAATCTAACCGTGAACCAGGTGATAATCAATCTAACCGTGAACCAGGTGATAATCAATGTAACCATGAACCATGTGATCATCAATCCAACCCTGAACCATGTGATCATCAATCTAACCGTGAACCAGGTGATCATCAATATAACCCTTAACCAGGTGATCATCAGTCTAATCCTGAACCATGTGATCATCAGGCAAATCCTGAACCATGTGATCATCAATGTAACCCTGAACCATGTGATCATCAATCTAACCGTGAACAAGGTGATCATCAATATAACCCTGAACCAGGTGATCATCAGTCCAATCCTGAACCAGGTGATCATCAGTCCAATCCTGAACCATGTGATCATCAGTCCATTCCTGAACCATGTGATCATCAATCTAACCCTGAACCAGGTGATCATCAGTCTAACCCTGAACCATGTGATCATCAATCCAACCCTGAACCATGTGATCATCAAACTAACCCTGAACAATGTGATCATCAGTCTAACCCTGAACCATGTGATCATCAATCCAACCCTGGGCCATGTGATCATCAATCTAAACGTGAACAAGGTGATCATCAATATAACCCTTAAACAGGTGATCATCAGTCCAATCCTGAACCATGTCATCATCAATCCAACCCTGAACCATGTGATCATCAATCTAACCGTGAACCAGGTGATCATCAATATAACCCTTAACGACGTGATCATCAGGCTTACCCTGAACCAGGTGATCATTTGTCTAATCCTGAACCATGTGATCATCAATGTAACCGTCAACCAGGTGATCATCAATATAACCCTTAACCAGGTGATCATGAGTCTAACCCTTAACCATGTGATTATCAATCTAACCGTGAACAAGGTGATCATCAATATAACCCTGAACCAGGTGATCATCAGTCCAATCCTGAACCAGGTGATCATCAGTCCAATCCTGAACCATGTGATCATCAGTCCAATCCTGAACCATGTGATCATCAATCTAACCCTGAACCAGGTGATCATCAGTCTAACCCTGAACCATGTGATCATCAATCCAACCCTGAACCATGTGATCATCAAACTAACCCTGAACAATGTGATCATCAGTCTAACCCTGAACCATGTGATCATCAATCCAACCCTGGGCCATGTGATCATCAATCTAAACGTGAACAAGGTGATCATCAATATAACCCTTAAACAGGTGATCATCAGTCCAATCCTGAACCATGTCATCATCAATCCAACCCTGAACCATGTGATCATCAATCTAACCGTGAACCAGGTGATCATCAATATAACCCTTAACGACGTGATCATCAGGCTAACCCTGAACCAGGTGATCATTTGTCTAATCCTGAACCATGTGATCATCAATGTAACCGTCAACCAGGTGATCATCTATATAACCCTTAACCACGTGATCATGAGTCTAACCCTGAACCATATGATCATCAATCCAACCCTGAACCATTTCATCATCAATGTAATCGTCAACCAGGTGATCATGAGTCTAACCCTGAACCATAAGATCATCACTCCAACCCTGAACCATGTCATCATCAATGTAACCCTGAACCAGGTGATCATTTGTCTGATCCTGAACCATGTGATCATCAATGTAACCGTCAACCAGGTGATCATCAATATAACCCTTAACCAGGTGATCATGAGTCTAACCCTGAACCATATGATCATCAATCCAACCCTGAACCATTTGATCATCAATGTAACCGTGAACCAGGTGATCATCAATATAACCCTTAACGAAGTGATCATCAGGCTAACCCTGAACCAGGTGATCATCAGTCTAATCCTGAACCATGTGATCATCAATCCAACCCTGAACCATGTGATCATCAATGTAACCGTCAATCAGGTGATCATCAGGCTAACCCTGAACCAGGTGATCATATGTCTAATCCTGAACCAAGTGATCATCAATCCAACCCTGAACCATGTGATCATCAATGTAACCCTTAACCAGGTGATCATGAGTCTAACCCTGAACCATATGATCATCAATCCAACCCTGAACCATGTGATCATCAATCTAACCGTGAACCAGGTGATAATCAATCTAACCGTGAACCAGGTGATAATCAATGTAACCATGAACCATGTGATCATCAATCCAACCCTGAACCATGTGATCATCAATCCAACACTGAACCATGTGATCATCAATCCAACCCTGAACAATGTGATCATCAATGTAACCGTCAATCAGGTGATCATCAGGCTAACCCTGAACCAGGTGATCATATGTCTAATCCTGAACCAAGTGATCATCAATCCAACCCTGAACCATGTGATCATCAATGTAACCCTTAACCAGGTGATCATGAGTGTAACCCTGAACCATATGATCATCAATCCAACCCTGAACCATGTGATCATCAATGTAACCGTGAACCAGGTGATAATCAATCTAACCGTGAACCAGGTGATAATCAATGTAACCATGAACCATGTGATCATCAATCCAACCCTGAACCATGTGATCATCAATCCAACCCTGAACCATGTGATCATCAATCCAACCCTGAACAATGTGATCATCAGTCTAACCCTGAACCATGTGATCATCAATCCAACCCTGGACCATGTGATCATCAATCTAACCGTGAACAAGGTGATCATCAATATAACCCTTAAACAGGTGATCATCAGTCTAACCCTGAACCAGGTGATCATCAGTCTAATCCTGAACCATGTGATCATCAATCCAACCCTGAACCATGTGATCATCAATGTAACCGTCAATCAGGTGATCATCAATATAACCCTTAACCAGGTGATCATCAGGCTAACCCTGAACCAGGTGATCATCAGTCTAATCCTGAACCATGTGATCATCAATCCAACCCTGAACCATGTGATCATCAATGTAACCCTTAACCAGGTGATCATGAGTCTAACCCTGAACCATATGATCATCAATCCAACCCTGAACCATGTGATCATCAATGTAACCGTGAACCAGGTGATCATCTATATAACCCTTAACCAGGTGATCATGAGTCTAACCCTGAACCATATGATCATCAATCCAACCCTGAACCATGTGATCATCAATCCAACCCTGAACCATGTGATCATCAATCTAACCGTGAACAAGGTGATCATCAATATAACCCTTAAACAGGAGATCATCAGTCTAACCCTGAACCATTTGATCATCAGTCTAATCCTGAACCATGTCATCATCAATCCAACCCTGAACCATGTGATCATCAATGTAACCGTCAATCAGGTGATCATCAATATAACCCTTAACCAGGTGATCATCAGGCTAACCCTGAACCAGGTGATCATCAGTCTAATCCTGAACCATGTGATCATCAATCCAACCCTGAACCATGTGATCATCAATGTAACCCTTAACCAGGTGATCATGAGTCTAACCCTGAACCATATGATCATCAATCCAACCCTGAACCATGTGATCATCAATCCAACCCTGAACCATGTGATCATCAATCTAACCGTGAACAAGGTGATCATCAATATAACCCTTAAACAGGAGATCATCAGTCTAACCCTGAACCAGGTGATCATCAGTCCAATCCTGAACCATGTGATCATCATCTAACCCTGAACCATGTGATCATCAATCTAACCGTGAACCAGGTGATCATCAATATAACCCTTAACGAGGTGATCATCAATGTAACCCTTAACCAGGTGATCATGAGTCTAACCCTGAACCATATGATCATCAATCCAAACCTGAACCATGTGATCATCAATCTAACCGTGAACTAGGTGATAATCAATCTAACCGTGAACCAGGTGATAATCAATGTAACCATGAACCATGTGATCATCAATCCAACCCTTAACATGTGATCATAAATCCAACCCTGAACCATGTGATCATCAATCCAACCCTGAACAATGTGATCATCAGTCTAACCCTGAACCATGTGATCATCAATCCAACCCTGGACCATGTGATCATCAATCTAACCGTGAACAAGGTGATCATCAATATAACCCTTAAAAGGGTGATCATCAGTCTAACCCTGAACCAGGTGATCATCAGTCTAATCCTGAACCATGTGATCATCAATCCAACCCTGAACCATGTGATCATCAATGTAACCGTCAATCAGGTGATCATCAGGCTAACCCTGAACCAGGTGATCATATGTCTAATCCTGAACCAAGTGATCATCAATCCAACCCTGAACCATGTGATCATCAATGTAACCCTTAACCAGGTGATCATGAGTCTAACCCTGAACCATATGATCATCAATCCAACCCTGAACCATGTGATCATCAATCTAACCGTGAACCAGATGATAATCAATCTAACCGTGAACCAGGTGATAATCAATGTAACCATGAACCATGTGATCATCAATCCAACCCTGAACCATGTGATCATCAATCTAACCGTGAACCAGGTGATCATCAATATAACCCTTAACCAGGTGATCATCAGTCCAATCCTGAACCATTTGATCATCAGGCAAATCCTGAACCATGTGATCATCAATGTAACCCTGAACCATGTGATCATCAATCTAACCGTGAACAAGGTGATCATCAATATAACCCTGAACCAGGTGATCATCAGTCCAATCCTGAACCAGGTGATCATCAGTCCAATCCTGAACCATGTGATCATCAGTCCATTCCTGAACCATGTGATCATCAATCTAACCCTGAACCAGGTGATCATCAGTCTAACCCTGAACCATGTGATCATCAATCCAACCCTGAACCATGTGATCATCAATCTAACCCTGAACAATGTGATCATCAGTCTAACCCTGAACCATGTGATCATCAATCCAACCCTGGGCCATGTGATCATCAATCTAAACGTGAACAAGGTGATCATCAATATAACCCTTAAACAGGTGATCATCAGTCCAATCCTGAACCATGTCATCATCAATCCAACCCTGAACCATGTGATCATCAATCTAACCGTGAACCAGGTGATCATCAATATAACCCTTAACGACGTGATCATCAGGCTAACCCTGAACCAGGTGATCATTTGTCTAATCCTGAACCATGTGATCATCAATGTAACCGTCAACCAGGTGATCATCAATATAACCCTTAACCAGGTGATCATGAGTCTAACCCTTAACCATGTGATCATCAATCTAACCGTGAACAAGGTGATCATCAATATAACCCTGAACCAGGTGATCATCAGTCCAATCCTGAACCAGGTGATCATCAGTCCAATCCTGAACCATGTGATCATCAGTCCAATCCTGAACCATGTGATCATCAATCTAACCCTGAACCAGGTGATCATCAGTCTAACCCTGAACCATGTGATCATCAATCCAACCCTGAACCATGTGATCATCAAACTAACCCTGAACAATGTGATCATCAGTCTAACCCTGAACCATGTGATCATCAATCGAACCCTGGGCCATGTGATCATCAATCTAAACGTGAACAAGGTGATCATCAATATAACCCTTAAACAGGTGATCATCAGTCCAATCCTGAACCATGTCATCATCAATCCAACCCTGAACCATGTGATCATCAATCTAACCGTGAACCAGGTGATCATCAATATAACCCTTAACGACGTGATCATCAGGCTAACCCTGAACCAGGTGATCATTTGTCTAATCCTGAACCATGTGATCATCAATGTAACCGTCAACCAGGTGATCATCAATATAACCCTTAACCAGGTGATCATGAGTCTAACCCTTAACCATATGATCATCAATCCAATCCTGAACCATGTGATCATCAATGTAACCGTGAACCAGGTGATCATCTATATAACCCTTAACCACGTGATCATGAGTCTAACCCTGAACCATATGATCATCAATCCAACCCTGAACAATTTCATCATCAATGTAATCGTCAACCAGGTGATCATGAGTCTAACCCTGAACCATAAGATCATCACTCCAACCCTGAACCATGTCATCATCAATGTAACCCTGAACCAGGTGATCATTTGTCTGATCCTGAACCATGTGATCATCAATGTAACCGTAAACCAGGTGATCATCAATATAACCCTTAACCAGGTGATCATGAGTCTAACCCTGAACCATATGATCATCAATCCAACCCTGAACCATTTGATCATCAATGTAACCGTGAACAAGGTGATCATCAATGTAACCGTGAACAAGGTGATCATCAATATAACCCTTAACGAAGTGATCATCAGGCTAACCCTGAACCAGGTGATCATCAGTCTAATCCTGAACCATGTGATCATCAATCCAACCCTGAACCATGTGATCATCAATGTAACCGTCAATCAGGTGATCATCAGGCTAACCCTAAACCAGGTGATCATATGTCTAATCCTGAACCAAGTGATCATCAATCCAACCCTGAACCATGTGATCATCAATGTAACCCTTAACCAGGTGATCATGAGTCTAACCCTGAACCATATGATCATCAATCCAACCCTGAACCATGTGATCATCAATCTAACCGTGAACCAGGTGATAATCAATCTAACCGTGAACCAGGTGATAATCAATGTAACCATGAACCATGTGATCATCAATCCAACCCTGAACCATGTGATCATCAATCCAACACTGAACCATGTGATCATCAATCCAACCCTGAACAATGTGATCATCAATGTAACCGTCAATCAGGTGATCATCAGGCTAACCCTGAACCATGTGATCATCAATGTAACCCTTAACCAGGTGATCATGAGTGTAACCCTGAACCATATGATCATAAATCCAACCCTGAACCATGTGATCATCAATGTAACCCTTAACCAGGTGATCATGAGTGTAACCCTGAACCATATGATCATCAATCCAACCCTGAACCATGTGATCATCAATGTAACCGTGAACCAGGTGATAATCAATCTAACCGTGAACCAGGTGATAATCAATGTAACCATGAACCATGTGATCATCAATCCAACCCTGAACCATGTGATCATCAATCCAACCCTGAACCATGTGATCATCAATCCAACCCTGAACAATGTGATCATCAGTCTAACCCTGAACCATGTGATCATCAATCCAACCCTGGACCATGTGATCATCAATCTAACCGTGAACAAGGTGATCATCAATATAACCCTTAAACAGGTGATCATCAGTCTAACCCTGAACCAGGTGATCATCAGTCTAATCCTGAACCATGTGATCATCAATCTAACCGTGAACAAGGTGATCATCAATATAACCCTGAACCAGGTGATCATCAGTCCAATCCTGAACCAGGTGATCATCAGTCCAATCCTGAACCATGTGATCATCAATCTAAACGTGAACAAGGTGATCATCAATATAACCCTTAAACAGGTGATCATCAGTCCAATCCTGAACCATGTCATCATCAATCCAACCCTGAACCATGTGATCATCAATCTAACCGTGAACCAGGTGATCATCAATATAATCCTTAACGACGTGATCATCAGGCTAACCCTGAACCATGTGATCATCAATGTAACCCTGAACCATGTGATCATCAATCTAACCGTGAACAAGGTGATCATCAATATAACCCTGAACCATGTGATCATCAGTCCAATCCTGAACCAGGTGATCATCAGTCCAATCCTGAACCATGTGATCATCAGTCCAATCCTGAACCATGTGATCATCAATCTAACCCTGAACCAGGTGATCATCAGTCTAACCCTGAACCATGTGATCATCAATCCAACCCTGAACCATGTGATCATCAAACTAACCCTGAACAATGTGATCATCAGTCTAACCCTGAACCATGTGATCATCAATCCAACCCTGGGCCATGTGATCATCAATCTAAACGTGAACAAGGTGATCATCAATATAACCCTTAAACAGGTGATCATCAGTCCAATCCTGAACCATGTCATCATCAATCCAACCCTGAACCATGTGATCATCAATCTAACCGTGAACCAGGTGATCATCAATATAACCCTTAACGACGTGATCATCAGGCTAACCCTGAACCAGGTGATCATTTGTCTAATCCTGAACCATGTGATCATCAATGTAACCGTCAACCAGGTGATCATCAATATAACCCTTAACCAGGTGATCATGAGTCTAACCCTTAAACATGTGATCATCAATCTAACCGTGAACAAGGTGATCATCAATATAACCCTGAACCAGGTGATCATCAGTCCAATCCTGAACCAGGTGATCATCAGTCCAATCCTGAACCATGTGATCATCAGTCCAATCCTGAACCATGTGATCATCAATCTAACCCTGAACCAGGTGATCATCAGTCTAACCCTGAACCATGTGATCATCAATCCAACCCTGAACCATGTGATCATCAAACTAACCCTGAACAATGTGATCATCAGTCTAACCCTGAACCATGTGATCATCAATCCAACCCTGGGCCATGTGATCATCAATCTAAACGTGAACAAGGTGATCATCAATATAACCCTTAAACAGGTGATCATCAGTCCAATCCTGAACCATGTCATCATAAATCCAACCCTGAACCATGTGATCATCAATCTAACCGTGAACCAGGTGATCATCAATATAACCCTTAACGACGTGATCATCAGGCTAACCCTGAACCAGGTGATCATTTGTCTAATCCTGAACCATGTGATCATCAATGTAACCGTCAACCAGGTGATCATCAATATAACCCTTAACCAGGTGATCATGAGTCTAACCCTTAACCATATGATCATCAATCCAATCCTGAACCAGGTGATCATCTATATAACCCTTAACCAGGTGATCATGAGTCTAACCCTGAACCATATGATCATCAATCCAACCCTGAACCATTTCATCATCAATGTAATCGTCAACCAGGTGATCATGAGTCTAACCCTGAACCACAAGATCATCACTCCAACCCTGAACCATGTCATCATCAATGTAACCCTGAACCAGGTGATCATTTGTCTGATCCTGAACCATGTGATCATCAATGTAACCGTCAACCAGGTGATCATCAATATAACCCTTAACCAGGTGATCATGAGTCTAACCCTGAACCATATGATCATCAATCCAACCCTGAACCATTTGATCATCAATGTAACCGTGAACCAGGTGATCATCAATATAACCCTTAACGAAGTGATCATCAGGCTAACCCTGAACCAGGTGATCATATGTCTAATCCTGAACCAAGTGATCATCAAACCAACCCTGAACCATGTGATCATCAATGTAACCCTTAACCAGGTGATCATGAGTCTAACCCTGAACCATATGATCATCAATCCAACCCTGAACCATGTGATCATCAATCTAACCGTGAACCAGGTGATAATCAATCTAACCGTGAACCAGGTGATAATCAATGTAACCATGAACCATGTGATCATCAATCCAACCCTGAACCATGTGATCATCAATCCAACACTGAACCATGTGATCATCAATCTAACCGTGAACAAGGTGATCATCAATATAACCCTTAAACAGGTGATCATCAGTCTAACCCTGAACCAGGTGATCATCAGTCTAATCCTGAACCATGTCATCATCAATCCAACCCTGAACCATGTGATCATCAATGTAACCGCCAATCAGGTGATCATCAATATAACCCTTAACCAGGTGATCATCAGGCTAACCCTGAACCAGGTGATCATCAGTCTAATCCTGAACCATGTGATCATCAATCCAACCCTGAACCATGTGATCATCAATGTAACCCTTAACCAGGTGATCATGAGTCTAACCCTGAACCATATGATCATCAATCCAACCCTGAACCATGTGATCATCAATGTAACCGTGAACCAGGTGATCATCTATATAACCCTTAACCAGGTGATCATGAGTCTAACCCTGAACCATATGATCATCAATCCAACCCTGAACCATGTGATCATCAATCCAACCCTGAACCATGTGATCATCAATCTAACCGTGAACAAGGTGATCATCAATATAACCCTTAAACAGGAGATCATCAGTCTAACCCTGAACCAGGTGATCATCAGTCCAATCCTGAACCATGTGATCATCAATCCAAACCCTGAACCAGGTGATCATCAATATAACCCTTAACGAGGTGATCATCAATGTAACCCTTAACCAGGTGATCATGAGTCTAACCCTGAACCATATGATCATCAATCCAAACCTGAACCATGTGATCATCAATCTAACCGTGAACTAGGTGATAATCAATCTAACCTTGAACCAGGTGATAATCAATGTAACCATGAACCATGTGATCATCAATCCAACCCTTAACATGTGATCATAAATCCAACCCTGAACCATGTGATCATCAATCCAACCCTGAACAATGTGATCATCAGTCTAACCCTGAACCATGTGATCATCAATCCAACCCTGGACCATGTGATCATCAATCTAACCGTGAACAAGGTGATCATCAATATAACCCTTAAACAGGTGATCATCAGTCTAACCCTGAACCAGGTGATCATCAGTCTAATCCTGAACCATGTGATCATCAATCCAACCCTGAACCATGTGATCATCAATGTAACCGTCAATCAGGTGATCATCAGGCTAACCCTGAACCAGGTGATCATATGTCTAATCCTGAACCAAGTGATCATCAATCCAACCCTGAACCATGTGATCATCAATGTAACCCTTAACCAGGTGATCATGAGTCTAACCCTGAACCATATGATCATCAATCCAACCCTGAACCATGTGATCATCAATCTAACCGTGAACCAGGTGATAATCAATCTAACCGTGAACCAGGTGATAATCAATGTAACCATGAACCATGTGATCATCAATCCAACCCTGAACCATGTGATCATCAATCTAACCGTGAACCAGGTGATCATCAATATAACCCTTAACCAGGTGATCATCAGTCTAATCCTGAACCATGTGATCATCAGGCAAATCCTGAACCATGTGATCATCAATGTAACCCTGAACCATGTGATCATCAGGCAAATCCTGAACCATGTGATCATCAATGTAACCCTGAACCATGTGATCATCAATCTAACCGTGAACAAGGTGATCATCAATATAACCCTGAACCAGGTGATCATCAGTCCAATCCTGAACCAGGTGATCATCAGTCCAATCCTGAACCATGTGATCATCAGTCCATTCCTGAACCATGTGATCATCAATCTAACCCTGAACCATGTGATCATCAATCCAACCCTGAACCATGTGATCATCAAACTAACCCTGAACAATGTGATCATCAGTCTAACCCTGAACCATGTGATCATCAATCCAACCCTGGGCCATGTGATCATCAATCTAAACGTGAACAAGGTGATCATCAATATAACCCTTAAACAGGTGATCATCAGTCCAATCCTGAACCATGTCATCATCAATCCAACCCTGAACCATGTGATCATCAGGCTAACCCTGAACCAGGTGATCATTTGTCTAATCCTGAACCATGTGATCATCAATGTAACCGTCAACCAGGTGATCATCAATATAACCCTTAACCAGGTGATCATGAGTCTAACCCTTAACCATGTGATCATCAATCTAACCGTGAACAAGGTGATCCTCAATATAACCCTGAACCAGGTGATCATCAGTCCAATCCTGAACCAGGTGATCATCAGTCCAATCCTGAACCATGTGATCATCAATCTAACCCTGAACCAGGTGATCATCAGTCTAACCCTGAACCATGTGATCATCAATCCAACCCTGAACCATGTGATCATCAAACTAACCCTGAACAATGTGATCATCAGTCTAACCCTGAACCATGTGATCATCAATCCAACCCTGGGCCATGTGATCATCAATCTAAACGTGAACAAGGTGATCATCAATATAACCCTTAAACAGGTGATCATCAGTCCAATCCTGAACCATGTCATCATCAATCCAACCCTGAACCATGTGATCATCAATCTAACCGTGAACCAGGTGATCATCAATATAACCCTTAACGACGTGATCATCAGGCTAACCCTGAACCAGGTGATCATTTGTCTAATCCTGAACCATGTGATCATCAATGTAACCGTCAACCAGGTGATCATCAATATAACCCTTAACCAGGTGATCATGAGTCTAACCCTTAACCATATGATCATCAATCCAATCCTGAACCATGTGATCATCAATGTAACCGTGAACCAGGTGATCATCTATATAACCCTTAACCACGTGATCATGAGTCTAACCCTGAACCATATGATCATCAATCCAACCCTGAACAATTTCATCATCAATGTAATCGTCAACCAGGTGATCATGAGTCTAACCCTGAACCATAAGATCATCACTCCAACCCTGAACCATGTCATCATCAATGTAACCCTGAACCAGGTGATCATTTGTCTGATCCTGAACCATGTGATCATCAATGTAACCGTAAACCAGGTGATCATCAATATAACCCTTAACCAGGTGATCATGAGTCTAACCCTGAACCATATGATCATCAATCCAACCCTGAACCATTTGATCATCAATGTAACCGTGAACCAGGTGATCATCAATATAACCCTTAACGAAGTGATCATCAGGCTAACCCTGAACCAGGTGATCATCAGTCTAATCCTGAACCATGTGATCATCAATCCAACCCTGAACCATGTGATCATCAATGTAACCGTCAATCAGGTGATCATCAGGCTAACCCTAAACCATATGATCATCAATCCAACCCTGAACCATGTGATCATCAATCTAACCGTGAACCAGGTGATAATCAATCTAACCGTGAACCAGGTGATAATCAATGTAACCATGAACCATGTGATCATCAATCCAACCCTGAACCATGTGATCATCAATCCAACACTGAACCATGTGATCATCAATCCAACCCTGAACAATGTGATCATCAATGTAACCGTCAATCAGGTGATCATCAGGCTAACCCTGAACCAGGTGATCATATGTCTAATCCTGAACCAAGTGATCATCAATCCAACCCTGAACCATGTGATCATCAATGTAACCCTTAACCAGGTGATCATGAGTGTAACCCTGAACCATATGATCATCAATCCAACCCTGAACCATGTGATCATCAATGTAACCGTGAACCAGGTGATAATCAATCTAACCGTGAACCAGGTGATAATCAATGTAACCATGAACCATGTGATCATCAATCCAACCCTGAACCATGTGATCATCAATCCAACCCTGAACCATGTGATCATCAATCCAACCCTGAACAATGTGATCATCAGTCTAACCCTGAACCATGTGATCATCAATCCAACCCTGGACCATGTGATCATCAATCTAACCGTGAACAAGGTGATCATCAATATAACCCTTAAACAGGTGATCATCAGTCTAACCCTGAACCAGGTGATCATCAGTCTAATCCTGAACCATGTGATCATCAATCCAACCCTGAACCATGTGATCATCAATGTAACCGTCAATCAGGTGATCATCAATATAACCCTTAACCAGGTGATCATCAGGCTAACCCTGAACCAGGTGATCATCAGTCTAATCCTGAACCATGTGATCATCAATCCAACCCTGAACCATGTGATCATCAATGTAACCCTTAACCAGGTGATCATGAGTCTAACCCTGAACCATATGATCATCAATCCAACCCTGAACCATGTGATCATCAATGTAACCGTGAACCAGGTGATCATCTATATAACCCTTAACCAGGTGATCATGAGTCTAAACCTGAACCATATGATCATCAATCCAACCCTGAACCATGTGAATATCAATCCAACCCTGAACCATGTGATCATCAATCTAACCGTGAACAAGGTGATCATCAATATAACCCTTAAACAGGAGATCATCAGTCTAACCCTGAACCAGTTGAACATCAGTCTAATCCTGAGCCATGTCATCATCAATCCAACCCTGAACCATGTGATCATCAATGTAACCGTCAATCAGGTGATCATCAATATAACCCTTAACCAGGTGATCATCAGGCTAACCCTGAACCAGGTGATCATCAGTCTAATCCTGAACCATGTGATCATCAATCCAACCCTGGACCATGTGATCATCAATCTAACCGTGAACAAGGTGATCATCAATATAACCCTTAAACAGGTGATCATCAGTCTAACCCTGAACCAGGTGATCATCAGTCTAATCCTGAACCATGTGATCATCAATCCAACCCTGAACCATGTGATCATCAATGTAACCGTCAATCAGGTGATCATCAGGCTAACCCTGAACCAGGTGATCATATGTCTAATCCTGAACCAAGTGATCATCAATCCAACCCTGAACCATGTGATCATCAATGTAACCCTTAACCAGGTGATCATGAGTCTAACCCTGAACCATATGATCATCAATCCAACCCTGAACCATGTGATCATCAATCTAACCGTGAACCAGGTGATAATCAATCTAACCGTGAACCAGGTGATAATCAATGTAACCATGAACCATGTGATCATCAATCCAACCCTGAACCATGTGATCATCAATCTAACCGTGAACCAGGTGATCATCAATATAACCCTTAACCAGGTGATCATCAGTCTAATCCTGAACCATGTGATCATCAGGCAAATCCTGAACCATGTGATCATCAATGTAACCCTGAACCATGTGATCATCAATCTAACCGTGAACAAGGTGATCATCAATATAACCCTGAACCAGGTGATCATCAGTCCAATCCTGAACCAGGTGATCATCAGTCCAATCCTGAACCATGTGATCATCAGTCCATTCCTGAACCATGTGATCATCAATCTAACCCTGAACCAGGTGATCATCAGTCTAACCCTGAACCATGTGATCATCAATCCAACCCTGAACCATGTGATCATCAAACTAACCCTGAACAATGTGATCATCAGTCTAACCCTGAACCATGTGATCATCAATCCAACCCTGGGCCATGTGATCATCAATCTAAACGTGAACAAGGTGATCATCAATATAACCCTTAAACAGGTGATCATCAGTCCAATCCTGAACCATGTCATCATCAATCCAACCCTGAACCATGTGATCATCAATCTAACCGTGAACCAGGTGATCATCAATATAACCCTTAACGACGTGATCATCAGGCTAACCCTGAACCAGGTGATCATTTGTCTAATCCTGAACCATGTGATCATCAATGTAACCGTCAACCAGGTGATCATCAATATAACCCTTAACCAGGTGATCATGAGTCTAACCCTTAACCATGTGATTATCAATCTAACCGTGAACAAGGTGATCATCAATATAACCCTGAACCAGGTGATCATCAGTCCAATCCTGAACCAGGTGATCATCAGTCCAATCCTGAACCATGTGATCATCAGTCCAATCCTGAACCATGTGATCATCAATCTAACCCTGAACCAGGTGATCATCAGTCTAACCCTGAACCATGTGATCATCAATCCAACCCTGAACCATGTGATCATCAAACTAACCCTGAACAATGTGATCATCAGTCTAACCCTGAACCATGTGATCATCAATCCAACCCTGGGCCATGTGATCATCAATCTAAACGTGAACAAGGTGATCATCAATATAACCCTTAAACAGGTGATCATCAGTCCAATCCTGAACCATGTCATCATCAATCCAACCCTGAACCATGTGATCATCAATCTAACCGTGAACCAGGTGATCATCAATATAACCCTTAACGACGTGATCATCAGGCTAACCCTGAACCAGGTGATCATTTGTCTAATCCTGAACCATGTGATCATCAATGTAACCGTCAACCAGGTGATCATCAATATAACCCTTAACCACGTGATCATGAGTCTAACCCTGAACCATATGATCATCAATCCAACCCTGAACCATTTCATCATCAATGTAATCGTCAACCAGGTGATCATGAGTCTAACCCTGAACCATAAGATCATCACTCCAATCCTGAACCATGTGATCATCAATGTAACCGTGAACCAGGTGATCATCTATATAACCCTTAACCACGTGATCATGAGTCTAACCCTGAACCATATGATCATCAATCCAACCCTGAACCATTTCATCATCAATGTAATCGTCAACCAGGTGATCATGAGTCTAACCCTGAACCATAAGATCATCACTCCAACCCTGAACCATGTCATCATCAATGTAACCCTGAACCAGGTGATCATTTGTCTGATCCTGAACCATGTGATCATCAATGTAACCGTCAACCAGGTGATCATCAATATAACCCTTAACCAGGTGATCATGAGTCTAACCCTGAACCATATGATCATCAATCCAACCCTGAACCATTTGATCATCAATGTAACCGTGAACCAGGTGATCATCAATATAACCCTTAACGAAGTGATCATCAGGCTAACCCTGAACCAGGTGATCATCAGTCTAATCCTGAACCATGTGATCATCAATCCAACCCTGAACCATGTGATCATCAATGTAACCGTCAATCAGGTGATCATCAGGCTAACCCTGAACCAGGTGATCATATGTCTAATCCTGAACCAAGTGATCATCAATCCAACCCTGAACCATGTGATCATCAATGTAACCCTTAACCAGGTGATCATGAGTCTAACCCTGAACCATATGATCATCAATCCAACCCTGAACCATGTGATCATCAATCTAACCGTGAACCAGGTGATAATCAATCTAACCGTGAACCAGGTGATAATCAATGTAACCATGAACCATGTGATCATCAATCCAACCCTGAACCATGTGATCATCAATCCAACACTGAACCATGTGATCATCAATCCAACCCTGAACAATGTGATCATCAATGTAACCGTCAATCAGGTGATCATCAGGCTAACCCTGAACCAGGTGATCATATGTCTAATCCTGAACCAAGTGATCATCAATCCAACCCTGAACCATGTGATCATCAATGTAACCCTTAACCAGGTGATCATGAGTGTAACCCTGAACCATATGATCATCAATCCAACCCTGAACCATGTGATCATCAATGTAACCGTGAACCAGGTGATAATCAATCTAACCGTGAACCAGGTGATAATCAATGTAACCATGAACCATGTGATCATCAATCCAACCCTGAACCATGTGATCATCAATCCAACCCTGAACCATGTGATCATCAATCCAACCCTGAACAATGTGATCATCAGTCTAACCCTGAACCATGTGATCATCAATCCAACCCTGGACCATGTGATCATCAATCTAACCGTGAACAAGGTGATCATCAATATAACCCTTAAACAGGTGATCATCAGTCTAACCCTGAACCAGGTGATCATCAGTCTAATCCTGAACCATGTGATCATCAATCCAACCCTGAACCATGTGATCATCAATGTAACCGTCAATCAGGTGATCATCAATATAACCCTTAACCAGGTGATCATCAGGCTAACCCTGAACCAGGTGATCATCAGTCTAATCCTGAACCATGTGATCATCAATCCAACCCTGAACCATGTGATCATCAATGTAACCCTTAACCAGGTGATCATGAGTCTAACCCTGAACCATATGATCATCAATCCAACCCTGAACCATGTGATCATCAATGTAACCGTGAACCAGGTGATCATCTATATAACCCTTAACCAGGTGATCATGAGTCTAACCCTGAACCATATGATCATCAATCCAACCCTGAACCATGTGATCATCAATCCAACCCTGAACCATGTGATCATCAATCTAACCGTGAACAAGGTGATCATCAATATAACCCTTAAACAGGAGATCATCAGTCTAACCCTGAACCATTTGATCATCAGTCTAATCCTGAACCATGTCATCATCAATCCAACCCTGAACCATGTGATCATCAATGTAACCGTCAATCAGGTGATCATCAATATAACCCTTAACCAGGTGATCATCAGGCTAACCCTGAACCAGGTGATCATCAGTCTAATCCTGAACCATGTGATCATCAATCCAACCCTGAACCATGTGATCATCAATGTAACCCTTAACCAGGTGATCATGAGTCTAACCCTGAACCATATGATCATCAATCCAACCCTGAACCATGTGATCATCAATGTAACCGTGAACCAGGTGATCATCTATATAACCCTTAACCAGGTGATCATGAGTCTAACCCTGAACCATATGATCATCAATCCAACCCTGAACCATGTGATCATCAATCCAACCCTGAACCATGTGATCATCAATCTAACCGTGAACAAGGTGATCATCAATATAACCCTTAAACAGGAGATCATCAGTCTAACCCTGAACCAGGTGATCATCAGTCCAATCCTGAACCATTTGATCATCATCTAACCCTGAACCATGTGATCATCAATCTAACCGTGAACCAGGTGATCATCAATATAACCCTTAACGAGGTGATCATCAATGTAACCCTTAACCAGGTGATCATGAGTCTAACCCTGAACCATATGATCATCAATCCAAACCTGAACCATGTGATCATCAATCTAACCGTGAACTAGGTGATAATCAATCTAACCGTGAACCAGGTGATAATCAATGTAACCATGAACCATGTGATCATCAATCCAACCCTTAACATGTGATCATAAATCCAACCCTGAACCATGTGATCATCAATCCAACCCTGAACAATGTGATCATCAGTCTAACCCTGAACCATGTGATCATCAATCCAACCCTGGACCATGTGATCATCAATCTAACCGTGAACAAGGTGATCATCAATATAACCCTTAAACAGGTGATCATCAGTCTAACCCTGAACCAGGTGATCATCAGTCTAATCCTGAACCATGTGATCATCAATCCAACCCTGAACCATGTGATCATCAATGTAACCGTCAATCAGGTGATCATCAGGCTAACCCTGAACCAGGTGATCATATGTCTAATCCTGAACCAAGTGATCATCAATCCAACCCTGAACCATGTGATCATCAATGTAACCCTTAACCAGGTGATCATGAGTCTAACCCTGAACCATATGATCATCAATCCAACCCTGAACCATGTGATCATCAATCTAACCGTGAACCAGATGATAATCAATCTAACCGTGAACCAGGTGATAATCAATGTAACCATGAACCATGTGATCATCAATCCAACCCTGAACCATGTGATCATCAATCTAACCGTGAACCAGGTGATCATCAATATAACCCTTAACCAGGTGATCATCAGTCTAATCCTGAACCATTTGATCATCAGGCAAATCCTGAACCATGTGATCATCAATATAACCCTGAACCATGTGATCATCAATCTAACCGTGAACAAGGTGATCATCAATATAACCCTGAACCAGGTGATCATCAGTCCAATCCTGAACCAGGTGATCATCAGTCCAATCCTGAACCATGTGATCATCAGTCCATTCCTGAACCATGTGATCATCAATCTAACCCTGAACCAGGTGATCATCAGTCTAACCCTGAACCATGTGATCATCAATCCAACCCTGAACCATGTGATCATCAAACTAACCCTGAACAATGTGATCATCAGTCTAACCCTGAACCATGTGATCATCAATCCAACCCTGGGCCATGTGATCATCAATCTAAACGTGAACAAGGTGATCATCAATATAACCCTTAAACAGGTGATCATCAGTCCAATCCTGAACCTTGTCATCATCAATCCAACCCTGAACCATGTGATCATCAATCTAACCGTGAACCAGGTGATCATCAATATAACCCTTAACGACGTGATCATCAGGCTAACCCTGAACCAGGTGATCATTTGTCTAATCCTGAACCATGTGATCATCAATGTAACCGTCAACCAGGTGATCATCAATTTAACCCTTAACCAGGTGATCATGAGTCTAACCCTTAACCATGTGATCATCAATCTAACCGTGAACAAGGTGATCATCAATATAACCCTGAACCAGGTGATCATCAGTCCAATCCTGAACCAGGTGATCATCAGTCCAATCCTGAACCATGTGATCATCAGTCCAATCCTGAACCATGTGATCATCAATCTAACCCTGAACCAGGTGATCATCAGTCTAACCCTGAACCATGTGATCATCAATCCAACCCTGAACCATGTGATCATCAAACTAACCCTGAACAATGTGATCATCAGTCTAACCCTGAACCATGTGATCATCAATCCAACCCTGGGCCATGTGATCATCAATCTAAACGTGAACAAGGTGATCATCAATATAACCCTTAAACAGGTGATCATCAGTCCAATCCTGAACCATGTCATCATCAATCCAACCCTGAACCATGTGATCATCAATCTAACCGTGAACCAGGTGATCATCAATATAACCCTTAACCAGGTGATCATGAGTCTAACCCTTAACCATATGATCATCAATCCAATCCTGAACCATGTGATCATCAATGTAACCGTGAACCAGGTGATCATCTATATAACCCTTAACCAGGTGATCATGAGTCTAACCCTGAACCATAAGATCATCACTCCAACCCTGAACCATGTCATCATCAATGTAACCCTGAACCAGGTGATCATTTGTCTGATCCTGAACCATGTGATCATCAATGTAACCGTCAACCAGGTGATCATCAATATAACCCTTAACCAGGTGATCATGAGTCTAACCCTGAACCATATGATCATCAATCCAACCCTGAACCATTTGATCATCAATGTAACCGTGAACCAGGTGATCATCAATATAACCCTTAACGAAGTGATCATCAGGCTAACCCTGAACCAGGTGATCATCAGTCTAATCCTGAACCATGTGATCATCAATCCAACCCCGAACCATGTGATCATCAATGTAACCGTCAATCAGGTGATCATCAGGCTAACCCTGAACCAGGTGATCATATGTCTAATCCTGAACCAAGTGATCATCAATCCAACCCTGAACCATGTGATCATCAATGTAACCCTTAACCAGGTGATCATGAGTCTAACCCTGAACCATATGATCATCAATCCAACCCTGAACCATGTGATCATCAATCTAACCGTGAACCAGGTGATAATCAATCTAACCGTGAACCAGGTGATAATCAATGTAACCATGAACCATGTGATCATCAATCCAACCCTGAACCATGTGATCATCAATCCAACACTGAACCATGTGATCATCAATCCAACCCTGAACAATGTGATCATCAATGTAACCGTCAATCAGGTGATCATCAGGCTAACCCTGAACCAGGTGATCATATGTCTAATCCTGAACCAAGTGATCATCAATCCAACCCTGAACCATGTGATCATCAATGTAACCCTTAACCAGGTGATCATGAGTGTAACCCTGAACCATATGATCATCAATCCAACCCTGAACCATGTGATCATCAATGTAACCGTGAACCAGGTGATAATCAATGTAACCGTGAACCAGGTGATAATCAATGTAACCATGAACCATGTGATCATCAATCCAACCCTGAACCATGTGATCATCAATCCAACCCTGAACCATGTGATCATCAATCCAACCCTGAACAATGTGATCATCAGTCTAACCCTGAACCATGTGATCATCAATCCAACCCTGGACCATGTGATCATCAATCTAACCGTGAACAAGGTGATCATCAATATAAACCTTAAACAGGTGATCATCAGTCTAACCCTGAACCAGGTGATCATCAATCCAACCCTGAACCATGTGATCATCAATGTAACCGTCAATCAGGTGATCATCAATATAACCCTTAACCAGGTGATCATCAGGCTAACCCTGAACCAGGTGATCATCAGTCTAATCCTGAACCATGTGATCATCAATCCAACCCTGAACCATGTGATCATCAATGTAACCCTTAACCAGGTGATCATGAGTCTAACCCTGAACCATATGATCATCAATCCAACCCTGAACCATGTGATCATCAATGTAACCGTGAACCAGGTGATCATCTATATAACCCTTAACCAGGTGATCATGAGTCTAACCCTGAACCATATGATCATCAATCCAACCCTGAACCATGTGATCATCAATCCAACCCTGAACCATGTGATCATCAATCTAACCGTGAACCAGGTGATCATCAATATAACCCTTAACGAGGTGATCATCAATGTAACCCTTAACCAGGTGATCATGAGTCTAACCCTGAACCATATGATCATCAATCCAAACCTGAACCATGTGATCATCAATCTAACCGTGAACTAGGTGATAATCAATCTAACCGTGAACCAGGTGATAATCAATGTAACCATGAACCATGTGATCATCAATCCAACCCTTAACATGTGATCATAAATCCAACCCTGAACCATGTGATCATCAATCCAACCCTGGACCATGTGATCATCAATCTAACCGTGAACAAGGTGATCATCAATATAACCCTTAAACAGGTGATCATCAGTCTAACCCTGAACCAGGTGATCATCAGTCTAATCCTGAACCATGTGATCATCAATCCAACCCTGAACCATGTGATCATCAATGTAACCGTCAATCAGGTGATCATCAGGCTAACCCTGAACCAGGTGATCATATGTCTAATCCTGAACCAAGTGATCATCAATCCAACCCTGAACCATGTGATCATCAATGTAACCCTTAACTAGGTGATCATGAGTCTAACCCTGAACCATATGATCATCAATCCAACCCTGAACCATGTGATCATCAATCTAACCGTGAACCAGGTGATAATCAATCTAACCATGAACCAGGTGATAATCAATGTAACCATGAACCATGTGATCATCAATCCAACCCTGAACCATGTGATCATCAATCCAACCCTGAACCATGTGATCATCAATCCAACCCTGAACAATGTGATCATCAGTCTAACCCTGAACCATGTGATCATCAATCCAACCCTGGACCATGTGATCATCAATCTAACCGTGAACAAGGTGATCATCAATATAACCCTTAAACAGGTGATCATCAGTCTAACCCTGAACCAGGTGATCTTCAGTCTAATCCCGAACCATGTGATCATCAATCCAACCCTGAACCATGTGATCATCAATGTAACCGTCAATCAGGTGATCATCAATATAACCCTTAACCAGGTGATCATCAGGCTAACCCTGAACCATGTGATCATCAATCTAACCCTGAACCAGGTGATCATCAGTCTAACCCTGAACCATGTGATCATCAATCCAACCCTGAACCATGTGATCATCAAACTAACCCTGAACAATGTGATCATCAGTCTAACCCTGAACCATGTGATCATCAATCCAACCCTGGGCCATGTGATCATCAATCTAAACGTGAACAAGGTGATCATCAATATAACCCTTAAACAGGTCATCATCAGTCCAATCCTGAACCATGTCATCATCAATCCAACCCTGAACCATGTGATAATCAATCTAACCGTGAACCAGGTGATAATCAATGTAACCATGAACCATGTGATCATCAATCCAACCCTTAACATGTGATCATAAATCCAACCCTGAACCATGTGATCATCAATCCAACCCTGAACCATGTGATCATCAATCCAACCCTGAACCATGTGATCATCAATCCAACCCTGGACCATGTGATCATCAATCTAACCGTGAACAAGGTGATCATCAATATAACCCTTAAACAGGTGATCATCAGTCTAACCCTGAACCAGGTGATAATCAGTCTAATCCTGAACCATGTGATCATCAATCCAACCCTGAACCATGTGATCATCAATCCAACCCTGAACCATGTGATCATCAAACTAACCCTGAACAATGTGATCATCAGTCTAACCCTGAACCATGTGATCATCAATCCAACCCTGGGCCATGTGATCATCAATCTAAACGTGAACAAGGTGATCATCAATATAACCCTTAAACAGGTGATCATCAGTCCAATCCTGAACCATGTCATCATCAATCCAACCCTGAACCATGTGATAATCAATCTAACCGTGAACCAGGTGATAATCAATGTAACCATGAACCATGTGATCATCAATCCAACCCTTAACATGTGATCATAAATCCAACCCTGAACCATGTGATCATCAATCCAACCCTGAACAATGTGATCATCAGTCTAACCCTGAACCATATGATCATCAATCCAACCCTGGACCATGTGATCATCAATCTAACCGTGAACAAGGTGATCATCAATATAACCCTTAAACAGGTGATCATCAGTCTAACCCTGAACCAGGTGATCATCAGTCTAATCCTGAACCATGTGATCATCAATCCAACCCTGAACCATGTGATCATCAATCCAAACCTGAACCATGTGATCATCAAACTAACCCTGAACAATGTGATCATCAGTCTAACCCTGAACCATGTGATCATCAATCCAACCCTGGGCCATGTGATCATCAATCTAAACGTGAACAAGGTGATCATCAATATAACCCTTAAACAGGTGATCATCAGTCCAATCCTGAACCATGTCATCATCAATCCAACCCTGAACCATGTGATAATCAATCTAACCGTGAACCAGGTGATAATCAATGTAACCATGAACCATGTGATCATCAGTCTAACCCTGAACCATGTGATCATCAATCCAACCCTGGACCATGTGATCATCAATCTAACCGTGAACAAGGTGATCATCAATATAACCCTTAAACAGGTGATCATCAGTCTAACCCTGAACCAGGTGATCATCAGTCTAATCCTGAACCATGTGATCATCAATCCAACCCTGAACCATGTGATCATCAATCCAACCCTGAACCATGTGATCATCAATCCAACCCTGAACAATGTGATCATCAGTCTAACCCTGAACCATGTGATCATCAATCCAACCCTGGACCATGTGATCATCAATCTAACCGTGAACAAGGTGATCATCAATATAACCCTTAAACAGGTGATCATCAGTCTAACCCTGAACCAGGTGATCTTCAGTCTAATCCCGAACCATGTGATCATCAATCCAACCCTGAACCATGTGATCATCAATGTAACCGTCAATCAGGTGATCATCAATATAACCCTTAACCAGGTGATCATCAGGCTAACCCTGAACCATGTGATCATCAATCTAACCCTGAACCAGGTGATCATCAGTCTAACCCTGAACCATGTGATCATCAATCCAACCCTGAACCATGTGATCATCAAACTAACCCTGAACAATGTGATCATCAGTCTAACCCTGAACCATGTGATCATCAATCCAACCCTGGGCCATGTGATCATCAATCTAAACGTGAACAAGGTGATCATCAATATAACCCTTAAACAGGTGATCATCAGTCCAATCCTGAACCATGTCATCATCAATCCAACCCTGAACCATGTGATAATCAATCTAACCGTGAACCAGGTGATAATCAATGTAACCATGAACCATGTGATCATCAATCCAACCCTTAACATGTGATCATAAATCCAACCCTGAACCATGTGATCATCAATCCAACCCTGAACAATGTGATCATCAGTCTAACCCTGAACCATGTGATCATCAATCCAACCCTGGACCATGTGATCATCAATCTAACCGTGAACAAGGTGACCATCAATATAACCCTTAAACAGGTGATCATCAGTCTAATCCTGAACCATGTGATCATCAATCCAACCCTGAACCATGTGATCATCAATCCAACCCTGAACCATGTGATCATCAAACTAACCCTGAACAATGTGATCATCAGTCTAACCCTGAACCATGTGATCATCAATCCAACCCTGGGCCATGTGATCATCAATCTAAATGTGAACAAGGTGATCATCAATATAACCCTTAAACAGGTGATCATCAGTCCAATCCTGAACCATGTCATCATCAATCCAACCCTGAACCATGTGATAATCAATCTAACCGTGAACCAGGTGATAATCAATGTAACCATGAACCATGTGATCATCAATCCAACCCTTAACATGTGATCATCAATCCAACCCTGAACCATGTGATCATCAATCCAACCCTGAACAATGTGATCATCAGTCTAACCCTGAACCATGTGATCATCAATCCAACCCTGGACCATGTGATCATCAATCTAACCGTGAACAAGGTGATCATCAATATAACCCTTAAACAGGTGATCATCAGTCTAACCCTGAACCAGGTGATCATCAGTCTAATCCTGAACCATGTGATCATCAATCCAACCCTGAATCATGTGATCATCAATGTAACCGTCAATCAGGTGATCATCAATATAACCCTTAACCAGGTGATCATCAGGCTAACCCTGAACCAGGTGATCATCAGTCTAATCCTGAACCATGTGATCATCAATCCAACCCTGAACCATGTGATCATCAATGTAACCCTTAACCAGGTGATCATGAGTCTAACCCTGAACCATATGATCATCAATCCAACCCTGAACAATGTGATCATCAGTCTAACCCTGAACCATGTGATCATCAATCCAACCCTGGACCATGTGATCATCAATCTAACCGTGAACAAGGTGATCATCAATATAACCCTTAAACAGGTGATCATCAGTCTAACCCTGAACCAGGTGATCATCAATCCAACCCTGAACCATGTGATCATCAATGTAACCGTCAATCAGGTGATCATCAATATAACCCTTAACCAGGTGATCATCAGGCTAACCCTGAACCAGGTGATCATCAGTCTAATCCTGAACCATGTGATCATCAATCCAACCCTGAACCATGTGATCATCAATGTAACCCTTAACCAGGTGATCATGAGTCTAACCCTGAACCATATGATCATCAATCCAACCCTGAACCATGTGATCATCAATGTAACCGTGAACCAGGTGATCATCTATATAACCCTTAACCAGGTGATCATGAGTCTAACCCTGAACCATATGATCATCAATCCAACCCTGAACCATGTGATCATCAATCCAACCCTGAACCATGTGATCATCAATCTAACCGTGAACCAGGTGATCATCAATATAACCCTTAACGAGGTGATCATCAATGTAACCCTTAACCAGGTGATCATGAGTCTAACCCTGAACCATATGATCATCAATCCAAACCTGAACCATGTGATCATCAATCTAACCGTGAACTAGGTGATAATCAATCTAACCGTGAACCAGGTGATAATCAATGTAACCATGAACCATGTGATCATCAATCCAACCCTTAACATGTGATCATAAATCCAACCCTGAACCATGTGATCATCAATCCAACCCTGAACAATGTGATCATCAGTCTAACCCTGAACCATGTGATCATCAATCCAACCCTGGACCATGTGATCATCAATCTAACCGTGAACAAGGTGATCATCAATATAACCCTTAAACAGGTGATCATCAGTCTAACCCTGAACCAGGTGATCATGAGTCTAATCCTGAACCATGTGATCATCAATCCAACCCTGAACCATGTGATCATCAATGTAACCGTCAATCAGGTGATCATCAGGCTAACCCTGAACCAGGTGATCATATGTCTAATCCTGAACCAAGTGATCATCAATCCAACCCTGAACCATGTGATCATCAATGTAACCCTTAACTAGGTGATCATGAGTCTAACCCTGAACCATATGATCATCAATCCAACCCTGAACCATGTGATCATCAATCTAACCGTGAACCAGGTGATAATCAATCTAACCATGAACCAGGTGATAATCAATGTAACCATGAACCATGTGATCATCAATCCAACCCTGAACCATGTGATCATCAATCCAACCCTGAACCATGTGATCATCAATCCAACCCTGAACAATGTGATCATCAGTCTAACCCTGAACCATGTGATCATCAATCCAACCCTGGACCATGTGATCATCAATCTAACCGTGAACAAGGTGATCATCAATATAACCCTTAAACAGGTGATCATCAGTCTAACCCTGAACCAGGTGATCTTCAGTCTAATCCCGAACCATGTGATCATCAATCCAACCCTGAACCATGTGATCATCAATGTAACCGTCAATCAGGTGATCATCAATATAACCCTTAACCAGGTGATCATCAGACTAACCCTGAACCATGTGATCATCAATCTAACCCTGAACCAGGTGATCATCAGTCTAACCCTGAACCATGTGATCATCAATCCAACCCTGAACCATGTGATCATCAAACTAACCCTGAACAATGTGATCATCAGTCTAACCCTGAACCATGTGATCATCAATCCAACCCTGGGCCTTGTGATCATCAATCTAAACGTGAACAAGGTGATCATCAATATAACCCTTAAACAGGTGATCATCAGTCCAATCCTGAACCATGTCATCATCAATCCAACCCTGAACCATGTGATAATCAATCTAACCGTGAACCAGGTGATAATCAATGTAACCATGAACCATGTGATCATCAATCCAACCCTTAACATGTGATCATAAATCCAACCCTGAACCATGTGATCATCAATCCAACCCTGAACAATGTGATCATCAGTCTAACCCTGAACCATGTGATCATCAATCCAACCCTGGACCATGTGATCATCAATCTAACCGTGAACAAGGTGATCATCAATATAACCCTTAAACAGGTGATCATCAGTCTAACCCTGAACCAGGTGATAATCAGTCTAATCCTGAACCATGTGATCATCAATCCAACCCTGAACCATGTGATCATCAATCCAACCCTGAACCATGTGATCATCAAACTAACCCTGAACAATGTGATCATCAGTCTAACCCTGAACCATGTGATCATCAATCCAACCCTGGGCCATGTGATCATCAATCTAAACGTGAACAAGGTGATCATCAATATAACCCTTAAACAGGTGATCATCAGTCCAATCCTGAACCATGTCATCATCAATCCAACCCTGAACCATGTGATAATCAATCTAACCGTGAACCAGGTGATAATCAATGTAACCATGAACCATGTGATCATCAATCCAACCCTTAACATGTGATCATAAATCCAACCCTGAACCATGTGATCATCAATCCAACCCTGAACAATGTGATCATCAGTCTAACCCTGAACCATGTGATCATCAATCCAACCCTGGACCATGTGATCATCAATCTAACCGTGAACAAGGTGATCATCAATATAACCCTTAAACAGGTGATCATCAGTCTAACCCTGAACCAGGTGATCATCAGTCTAATCCTGAACCATGTGATCATCAATCCAACCCTGAACCATGTGATCATCAATCCAAACCTGAACCATGTGATCATCAAACTAACCCTGAACAATGTGATCATCAGTCTAACCCTGAACCATGTGATCATCAATCCAACCCTGGGCCATGTGATCATCAATCTAAACGTGAACAAGGTGATCATCAATATAACCCTTAAACAGGTGATCATCAGTCCAATCCTGAACCATGTCATCATCAATCCAACCCTGAACCATGTGATAATCAATCTAACCGTGAACCAGGTGATAATCAATGTAACCATGAACCATGTGATCATCAATCCAACCCTTAACATGTGATCATAAATCCAACCCTGAACCATGTGATCATCAATCCAACCCTGAACAATGTGATCATCAGTCTAACCCTGAACCATGTGATCATCAATCCAACCCTGGACCATGTGATCATCAATCTAACTGTGAACAAGGTGATCATCAATATAACCCTTAAACAGGTGATCATCAGTCTAACCCTGAACCAGGTGATCATCAGTCTAATCCTGAACCATGTGATCATCAATCCAACCCTGAACCATGTGATCATCAATCCAACCCTGAACCATGTGATCATCAATCCAACCCTGAACAATGTGATCATCAGTCTAACCCTGAACCATGTGATCATCAATCCAACCCTGGACCATGTGATCATCAATCTAACCGTGAACAAGGTGATCATCAATATAACCCTTAAACAGGTGATCATCAGTCTAACCCTGAACCAGGTGATCTTCAGTCTAATCCCGAACCATGTGATCATCAATCCAACCCTGAACCATGTGATCATCAATGTAACCGTCAATCAGGTGATCATCAATATAACCCTTAACCAGGTGATCATCAGGCTAACCCTGAACCATGTGATCATCAATCTAACCCTGAACCAGGTGATCATCAGTCTAACCCTGAACCATGTGATCATCAATCCAACCCTGAACCATGTGATCATCAAACTAACCCTGAACAATGTGATCATCAGTCTAACCCTGAACCATGTGATCATCAATCCAACCCTGGGCCATGTGATCATCAATCTAAACGTGAACAAGGTGATCATCAATATAACCCTTAAACAGGTCATCATCAGTCCAATCCTGAACCATGTCATCATCAATCCAACCCTGAACCATGTGATAATCAATCTAACCGTGAACCAGGTGATAATCAATGTAACCATGAACCATGTGATCATCAATCCAACCCTTAACATGTGATCATAAATCCAACCCTGAACCATGTGATCATCAATCCAACCCTGAACAATGTGATCATCAGTCTAACCCTGAACCATGTGATCATCAATCCAACCCTGGACCATGTGATCATCAATCTAACCGTGAACAAGGTGATCATCAATATAACCCTTAAACAGGTGATCATCAGTCTAACCCTGAACCAGGTGATAATCAGTCTAATCCTGAACCATGTGATCATCAATCCAACCCTGAACCATGTGATCATCAATCCAACCCTGAACCATGTGATCATCAAACTAACCCTGAACAATGTGATCATCAGTCTAACCCTGAACCATGTGATCATCAATCCTACCCTGGGCCATGTGATCATCAATCTAAACGTGAACAAGGTGATCATCAATATAACCCTTAAACAGGTGATCATCAGTCCAATCCTGAACCATGTCATCATCAATCCAACCCTGAACCATGTGATAATCAATCTAACCGTGAACCAGGTGATAATCAATGTAACCATGAACCATGTGATCATCAATCCAACCCTTAACATGTGATCATAAATCCAACCCTGAACCATGTGATCATCAATCCAACCCTGAACAATGTGATCATCAGTCTAACCCTGAACCATATGATCATCAATCCAACCCTGGACCATGTGATCATCAATCTAACCGTGAACAAGGTGATCATCAATATAACCCTTAAACAGGTGATCATCAGTCTAACCCTGAACCAGGTGATCATCAGTCTAATCCTGAACCATGTGATCATCAATCCAACCCTGAACCATGTGATCATCAATCCAAACCTGAACCATGTGATCATCAAACTAACCCTGAACAATGTGATCATCAGTCTAACCCTGAACCATGTGATCATCAATCCAACCCTGGGCCATGTGATCATCAATCTAAACGTGAACAAGGTGATCATCAATATAACCCTTAAACAGGTGATCATCAGTCCAATCCTGAACCATGTCATCATCAATCCAACCCTGAACCATGTGATAATCAATCTAACCGTGAACCAGGTGATAATCAATGTAACCATGAACCATGTGATCATCAATCCAACCCTTAACATGTGATCATAAATCCAACCCTGAACCATGTGATCATCAATCCAACCCTGAACAATGTGATCATCAGTCTAACCCTGAACCATGTGATCATCAATCCAACCCTGGACCATGTGATCATCAATCTAACCGTGAACAAGGTGATCATCAATATAACCCTTAAACAGGTGATCATCAGTCTAACCCTGAACCAGGTGATCATCAGTCTAATCCTGAACCATGTGATCATCAATCCAACCCTGAACCATGTGATCATCAATCCAACCCTGAACCATGTGATCATCAATCCAACCCTGAACAATGTGATCATCAGTCTAACCCTGAACCATGTGATCATCAATCCAACCCTGGACCATGTGATCATCAATCTAACCGTGAACAAGGTGATCATCAATATAACCCTTAAACAGGTGATCATCAGTCTAACCCTGAACCAGGTGATCTTCAGTCTAATCCCGAACCATGTGATCATCAATCCAACCCTGAACCATGTGATCATCAATGTAACCGTCAATCAGGTGATCATCAATATAACCCTTAACCAGGTGATCATCAGGCTAACCCTGAACCATGTGATCATCAATCTAACCCTGAACCAGGTGATCATCAGTCTAACCCTGAACCATGTGATCATCAATCCAACCCTGAACCATGTGATCATCAAACTAACCCTGAACAATGTGATCATCAGTCTAACCCTGAACCATGTGATCATCAATCCAACCCTGGGCCATGTGATCATCAATCTAAACGTGAACAAGGTGATCATCAATATAACCCTTAAACAGGTGATCATCAGTCCAATCCTGAACCATGTCATCATCAATCCAACCCTGAACCATGTGATAATCAATCTAACCGTGAACCAGGTGATAAACAATGTAACCATGAACCATGTGATCATCAATCCAACCCTTAACATGTGATCATAAATCCAACCCTGAACCATGTGATCATCAATCCAACCCTGAACAATGTGATCATCAGTCTAACCCTGAACCATGTGATCATCAATCCAACCCTGGACCATGTGATCATCAATCTAACCGTGAACAAGGTGACCATCAATATAACCCTTAAACAGGTGATCATCAGTCTAATCCTGAACCATGTGATCATCAATCCAACCCTGAACCATGTGATCATCAATCCAACCCTGAACCATGTGATCATCAAACTAACCCTGAACAATGTGATCATCAGTCTAACCCTGAACCATGTGATCATCAATCCAACCCTGGGCCATGTGATCATCAATCTAAATGTGAACAAGGTGATCATCAATATAACCCTTAAACAGGTGATCATCAGTCCAATCCTGAACCATGTCATCATCAATCCAACCCTGAACCATGTGATAATCAATCTAACCGTGAACCAGGTGATAATCAATGTAACCATGAACCATGTGATCATCAATCCAACCCTTAACATGTGATCATCAATCCAACCCTGAACCATGTGATCATCAATCCAACCCTGAACAATGTGATCATCAGTCTAACCCTGAACCATGTGATCATCAATCCAACCCTGGACCATGTGATCATCAATCTAACCGTGAACAAGGTGATCATCAATATAACCCTTAAACAGGTGATCATCAGTCTAACCCTGAACCAGGTGATCATCAGTCTAATCCTGAACCATTTGATCATCAATCCAACCCTGAATCATGTGATCATCAATGTAACCGTCAATCAGGTGATCATCAATATAACCCTTAACCAGGTGATCATCAGGCTAACCCTGAACCAGGTGATCATCAGTCTAATCCTGAACCATGTGATCATCAATCCAACCCTGAACCATGTGATCATCAATGTAACCCTTAACCAGGTGATCATGAGTCTAACCCTGAACCATATGATCATCAATCCAACCCTGAACAATGTGATCATCAGTCTAACCCTGAACCATGTGATCATCAATCCAACCCTGGACCATGTGATCATCAATCTAACCGTGAACAAGGTGATCATCAATATAACCCTTAAACAGGTGATCATCAGTCTAACCCTGAACCAGGTGATCATCAATCCAACCCTGAACCATGTGATCATCAATGTAACCGTCAATCAGGTGATCATCAATATAACCCTTAACCAGGTGATCATCAGGCTAACCCTGAACCAGGTGATCATCAGTCTAATCCTGAACCATGTGATCATCAATCCAACCCTGAACCATGTGATCATCAATGTAACCCTTAACCAGGTGATCATGAGTCTAACCCTGAACCATATGATCATCAATCCAACCCTGAACCATGTGATCATCAATGTAACCGTGAACCAGGTGATCATCTATATAACCCTTAACCAGGTGATCATGAGTCTAACCCTGAACCATATGATCATCAATCCAACCCTGAACCATGTGATCATCAATCCAACCCTGAACCATGTGATCATCAATCTAACCGTGAACCAGGTGATCATCAATATAACCCTTAACGAGGTGATCATCAATGTAACCCTTAACCAGGTGATCATGAGTCTAACCCTGAACCATATGATCATCAATCCAAACCTGAACCATGTGATCATCAATCTAACCGTGAACTAGGTGATAATCAATCTAACCGTGAACCAGGTGATAATCAATGTAACCATGAACCATGTGATCATCAATCCAACCCTTAACATGTGATCATAAATCCAACCCTGAACCATGTGATCATCAATCCAACCCTGAACAATGTGATCATCAGTCTAACCCTGAACCATGTGATCATCAATCCAACCCTGGACCATGTGATCATCAATCTAACCGTGAACAAGGTGATCATCAATATAACCCTTAAACAGGTGATCATCAGTCTAACCCTGAACCAGGTGATCATCAGTCTAATCCTGAACCATGTGATCATCAATCCAACCCTGAACCATGTGATCATCAATGTAACCGTCAATCAGGTGATCATCAGGCTAACCCTGAACCAGGTGATCATATGTCTAATCCTGAACCAAGTGATCATCAATCCAACCCTGAACCATGTGATCATCAATGTAACCCTTAACTAGGTGATCATGAGTCTAACCCTGAACCATATGATCATCAATCCAACCCTGAACCATGTGATCATCAATCTAACCGTGAACCAGGTGATAATCAATCTAACCATGAACCAGGTGATAATCAATGTAACCATGAACCATGTGATCATCAATCCAACCCTGAACCATGTGATCATCAATCCAACCCTGAACCATGTGATCATCAATCCAACCCTGAACAATGTGATCATCAGTCTAACCCTGAACCATGTGATCATCAATCCAACCCTGGACCATGTGATCATCAATCTAACCGTGAACAAGGTGATCATCAATATAACCCTTAAACAGGTGATCATCAGTCTAACCCTGAACCAGGTGATCTTCAGTCTAATCCCGAACCATGTGATCATCAATCCAACCCTGAACCATGTGATCATCAATGTAACCGTCAATCAGGTGATCATCAATATAACCCTTAACCAGGTGATCATCAGGCTAACCCTGAACCATGTGATCATCAATCTAACCCTGAACCAGGTGATCATCAGTCTAACCCTGAACCATGTGATCATCAATCCAACCCTGAACCATGTGATCATCAAACTAACCCTGAACAATGTGATCATCAGTCTAACCCTGAACCATGTGATCATCAATCCAACCCTGGGCCTTGTGATCATCAATCTAAACGTGAACAAGGTGATCATCAATATAACCCTTAAACAGGTGATCATCAGTCCAATCCTGAACCATGTCATCATCAATCCAACCCTGAACCATGTGATAATCAATCTAACCGTGAACCAGGTGATAATCAATGTAACCATGAACCATGTGATCATCAATCCAACCCTTAACATGTGATCATAAATCCAACCCTGAACCATGTGATCATCAATCCAACCCTGAACAATGTGATCATCAGTCTAACCCTGAACCATGTGATCATCAATCCAACCCTGGACCATGTGATCATCAATCTAACCGTGAACAAGGTGATCATCAATATAACCCTTAAACAGGTGATCATCAGTCTAACCCTGAACCAGGTGATAATCAGTCTAATCCTGAACCATGTGATCATCAATCCAACCCTGAACCATGTGATCATCAATCCAACCCTGAACCATGTGATCATCAAACTAACCCTGAACAATGTGATCATCAGTCTAACCCTGAACCATGTGATCATCAATCCAACCCTGGGCCATGTGATCATCAATCTAAACGTGAACAAGGTGATCATCAATATAACCCTTAAACAGGTGATCATCAGTCCAATCCTGAACCATGTCATCATCAATCCAACCCTGAACCATGTGATAATCAATCTAACCGTGAACCAGGTGATAATCAATGTAACCATGAACCATGTGATCATCAATCCAACCCTTAACATGTGATCATAAATCCAACCCTGAACCATGTGATCATCAATCCAACCCTGAACAATGTGATCATCAGTCTAACCCTGAACCATGTGATCATCAATCCAACCCTGGACCATGTGATCATCAATCTAACCGTGAACAAGGTGATCATCAATATAACCCTTAAACAGGTGATCATCAGTCTAACCCTGAACCAGGTGATCATCAGTCTAATCCTGAACCATGTGATCATCAATCCAACCCTGAACCATGTGATCATCAATCCAAACCTGAACCATGTGATCATCAAACTAACCCTGAACAATGTGATCATCAGTCTAACCCTGAACCATGTGATCATCAATCCAACCCTGGGCCATGTGATCATCAATCTAAACGTGAACAAGGTGATCATCAATATAACCCTTAAACAGGTGATCATCAGTCCAATCCTGAACCATGTCATCATCAATCCAACCCTGAACCATGTGATAATCAATCTAACCGTGAACCAGGTGATAATCAATGTAACCATGAACCATGTGATCATCAATCCAACCCTTAACATGTGATCATAAATCCAACCCTGAACCATGTGATCATCAATCCAACCCTGAACAATGTGATCATCAGTCTAACCCTGAACCATGTGATCATCAATCCAACCCTGGACCATGTGATCATCAATCTAACCGTGAACAAGGTGATCATCAATATAACCCTTAAACAGGTGATCATCAGTCTAACCCTGAACCAGGTGATCATCAGTCTAATCCTGAACCATGTGATCATCAATCCAACCCTGAACCATGTGATCATCAATCCAACCCTGAACCATGTGATCATCAATCCAACCCTGAACAATGTGATCATCAGTCTAACCCTGAACCATGTGATCATCAATCCAACCCTGGACCATGTGATCATCAATCTAACCGTGAACAAGGTGATCATCAATATAACCCTTAAACAGGTGATCATCAGTCTAACCCTGAACCAGGTGATCTTCAGTCTAATCCCGAACCATGTGATCATCAATCCAACCCTGAACCATGTGATCATCAATGTAACCGTCAATCAGGTGATCATCAATATAACCCTTAACCAGGTGATCATCAGGCTAACCCTGAACCATGTGATCATCAATCTAACCCTGAACCAGGTGATCATCAGTCTAACCCTGAACCATGTGATCATCAATCCAACCCTGAACCATGTGATCATCAAACTAACCCTGAACAATGTGATCATCAGTCTAACCCTGAACCATGTGATCATCAATCCAACCCTGGGCCATGTGATCATCAATCTAAACGTGAACAAGGTGATCATCAATATAACCCTTAAACAGGTGATCATCAGTCCAATCCTGAACCATGTCATCATCAATCCAACCCTGAACCATGTGATAATCAATCTAACCGTGAACCAGGTGATAATCAATGTAACCATGAACCATGTGATCATCAATCCAACCCTTAACATGTGATCATAAATCCAACCCTGAACCATGTGATCATCAATCCAACCCTGAACAATGTGATCATCAGTCTAACCCTGAACCATGTGATCATCAATCCAACCCTGGACCATGTGATCATCAATCTAACCGTGAACAAGGTGATCATCAATATAACCCTTAAACAGGTGATCATCAGTCTAACCCTGAACCAGGTGATCATCAGTCTAATCCTGAACCATGTGATCATCAATCCAACCCTGAACCATGTGATCATCAATCCAACCCTGAACCATGTGATCATCAAACTAACCCTGAACAATGTGATCATCAGTCTAACCCTGAACCATGTGATCATCAATCCAACCCTGGGCCATGTGATCATCAATCTAAACGTGAACAAGGTGATCATCAATATAACCCTTAAACAGGTGATCATCAGTCCAATCCTGAACCATGTCATCATCAATCCAACCCTGAACCATGTGATAATCAATCTAACCGTGAACCAGGTGATAATCAATGTAACCATGAACCATGTGATCATCAATCCAACCCTTAACATGTGATCATCAATCCAACCCTGAACCATGTGATCATCAATCCAACCCTGAACAATGTGATCATCAGTCTAACCCTGAACCATGTGATCATCAATCCAACCCTGGACCATGTGATCATCAATCTAACCGTGAACAAGGTGATCATCAATATAACCCTTAAACAGGTGATCATCAGTCTAACCCTGAACCAGGTGATCATCAGTCTAATCCTGAACCATGTGATCATCAATCCAACCCTGAATCATGTGATCATCAATGTAACCGTCAATCAGGTGATCATCAATATAACCCTTAACCAGGTGATCATCAGGCTAACCCTGAACCAGGTGATCATCAGTCTAATCCTGAACCATGTGATCATCAATCCAACCCTGAACCATGTGATCATCAATGTAACCCTTAACCAGGTGATCATGAGTCTAACCCTGAACCATATGATCATCAATCCAACCCTGAACCATGTGATCATCAATGTAACCGTGAACCAGGTGATCATCTATATAACCCTTAACCAGGTGATCATAAGTCTAACCCTGAACCATATGATCATCAATCCAACCCTGAACCATGTGATCATCAATCCAACCCTGAACCATGTGATCATCAATCTAACCGTGAACAAGGTGATCATCAATATAACCCTTAAACAGGAGATCATCAGTCTAACCCTGAACCAGGTGATCATCAGTCCAATCCTGAACCATGTGATCATCAATCCAACCCTGAACCATGTGATCATCAATCTAACCGTGAACCAGGTGATCATCAATATAACCCTTAACGAGGTGATCATCAATGTAACCCTTAACCAGGTGATCATGAGTCTAACCCTGAACCATATGATCATCAATCCAAACCTGAACCATGTGATCATCAATCTAACCGTGAACTAGGTGATAATCAATCTAACCGTGAACCAGGTGATAATCAATGTAACCATGAACCATGTGATCATCAATCCAACCCTTAACATGTGATCATAAATCCAACCCTGAACCATGTGATCATCAATCCAACCCTGAACAATGTGATCATCAGTCTAACCCTGAACCATGTGATCATCAATCCAACCCTGGACCATGTGATCATCAATCTAACCGTGAACAAGGTGATCATCAATATAACCCTTAAACAGGTGATCATCAGTCTAACCCTGAACCAGGTGATCATCAGTCTAATCCTGAACCATGTGATCATCAATCCAACCCTGAACCATGTGATCATCAATGTAACCGTCAATCAGGTGATCATCAGGCTAACCCTGAACCAGGTGATCATATGTCTAATCCTGAACCAAGTGATCATCAATCCAACCCTGAACCATGTGATCATCAATGTAACCCTTAACCAGGTGATCATGAGTCTAACCCTGAACCATATGATCATCAATCCAACCCTGAACCATGTGATCATCAATCTAACCGTGAACCAGGTGATAATCAATCTAACCGTGAACCAGGTGATAATCAATGTAACCATGAACCATGTGATCATCAATCCAACCCTGAACCATGTGATCATCAATCCAACCCTGAACCATGTGATCATCAATCCAACCCTGAACAATGTGATCATCAGTCTAACCCTGAACCATGTGATCATCAATCCAACCCTGGACCATGTGATCATCAATCTAACCGTGAACAAGGTGATCATCAATATAACCCTTAACGAGGTGATCATCAATGTAACCCTTAACCAGGTGATCATGAGTCTAACCCTGAGCCATATGATCATCAATCCAAACCTGAACCATGTGATCATCAATCTAACCGTGAACTAGGTGATAATCAATCTAACCGTGAACCAGGTGATAATCAATGTAACCATGAACCATGTGATCATCAATCCAACCCTTAACATGTGATCATAAATCCAACCCTGAACCATGTGATCATCAATCCAACCCTGAACAATGTGATCATCAGTCTAACCCTGAACCATGTGATCATCAATCCAACCCTGGACCATGTGATCATCAATCTAACCGTGAACAAGGTGATCATCAATATAAACCTTAAACAGGTGATCATCAGTCTAACCCTGAACCAGGTGATCATCAGTCTAATCCTGAACCATGTGATCATCAATCCAACCCTGAACCATGTGATCATCAATGTAACCGTCAATCAGGTGATCATCAGGCTAACCCTGAACCAGGTGATCATATGTCTAATCCTGAACCAAGTGATCATCAATCCAACCCTGAACCATGTGATCATCAATGTAACCCTTAACCAGGTGATCATGAGTCTAACCCTGAACCATATGATCATCAATCCAACCCTGAACCATGTGATCATCAATCTAACCGTGAACCAGGTGATAAACAATCTAACCGTGAACCAGGTGATAATCAATGTAACCATGAACCATGTGATCATCAATCCAACCCTGAACCATGTGATCATCAATCCAACCCTGAACCATGTGATCATCAATCCAACCCTGAACAATGTGATCATCAGTCTAACCCTGAACCATGTGATCATCAATCCAACCCTGGACCATGTGATCATCAATCTAACCGTGAACAAGGTGATCATCAATATAACCCTTAAACAGGTGATCATCAGTGTAACCCTGAACCAGGTGATCTTCAGTCTAATCCCGAACCATGTGATCATCAATCCAACCCTGAACCATGTGATCATCAATGTAACCGTCAATCAGGTGATCATCAATATAACCCTTAACCAGGTGATCATCAGGCTAACCCTGAACCATGTGATCATCAATCCAACCCTGGGCCATGTGATCATCAATCTAAACGTGAACAAGGTGATCATCAATATAACCCTTAAACAGGTGATCATCAGTCCAATCCTGAACCATGTCATCATCAATCCAACCCTGAACAATGTGATCATCAATCTAACCGTGAACCAGGTGATCATCAATATAACCCTTAACGACGTGATCATCAGGCTAACCCTGAACCAGGTAATCATTTGTCTAATCCTGAACCATGTGATCATCAATGTAACCGTCAACCAGGTGATCATCAATATAACCCTTAACCAGGTGATCATGAGTCTAACCCTTAACCATATGATCATCAATCCAACCCTGAACCATGTGATCATCAATGTAACCGTGAACCATGTGATCATCAATGTAACCGTGAACCAGGTGATCATCTATATAACCCTTAATCAGGTGATTCTCAGTCTAATCTTGAACCATATGATCATCAATCCAGCCCTGAACCAGGTGATCATCAGTCTAACCCTGAACCATGTGATCATCAATCAAACCCTGAACCATGTGATCATCAAACTAACCCTGAACAATGTGATCATCAGTCTAACCCTGAACCATGTGATCATCAATCCAACCCTGGGCCATGTGATCATCAATCTAAACGTGAACAAGGTGATCATCAATATAACCCTTAAACAGGTGATCATCAGTCCAATCCTGAACCATGTCATCATCAATCCAATCCTGAACCATGTGATCATCAATCTAACCGTGAACCAGGTGATCATCAATATAACCCTTAACGACGTGATCATCAGGCTAACCCTGAACCAGGTGATCATTTGTCTAATCCTGAACCATGTGATCATCAATGTAACCGTCAACCAGGTGATCATCAATATAACCCTTAACCAGGTGATCATGAGTCTAACCCTTAACCATATGATCATCAATCCAATCCTGAACCATGTGATCATCAATGTAACCGTGAACCAGGTGATCATCTATATAACCCTTAACCAGGTGATCATGAGTCTAACCCTGAACCATATGATCATCAATCCAACCCTGAACCATTTCATCATCAATGTAATCGTCAACCAGGTGATCATGAGTCTAACCCTGAACCATAAGATCATCACTCCAACCCTGAACCATGTCATCATCAATGTAACCCTGAACCAGGTGATCATTTGTCTGATCCTGAACCATGTGATCATCAATGTAACCGTCAACCAGGTGATCATCAATATAACCCTTAACCAGGTGATCATGAGTCTAACCCTGAACCATATGATCATCAATCCAACCCTGAACCATTTGATCATCAATGTAACCGTGAACCAGGTGATCATCAATATAACCCTTAACGAAGTGATCATCAGGCTAACCCTGAACCAGGTGATCATCAGTCTAATCCTGAACCATGTGATCATCAATCCAACCCTGAACCATGTGATCATCAATGTAACCGTCAATCAGGTGATCATCAGGCTAACCCTGAACCAGGTGATCATATGTCTAATCCTGAACCAAGTGATCATCAATCCAACCCTGAACCATGTGTTCATCAATGTAACCCTTAACCAGGTGATCATGAGTCTAACCCTGAACCATATGATCATCAATCCAACCCTGAACCATGTGATCATCAATCTAACCGTGAACCAGGTGATAATCAATCTAACCGTGAACCAGGTGATAATCAATGTAACCATGAACCATGTGATCATCAATCCAACCCTGAACCATGTGATCATCAATCCAACACTGAACCATGTGATCATCAATCCAACCCTGAACAATGTGATCATCAATGTAACCGTCAATCAGGTGATCATCAGGCTAACCCTGAACCAGGTGATCATATGTCTAATCCTGAACCAAGTGATCATCAATCCAACCCTGAACCATGTGATCATCAATGTAACCCTTAACCAGGTGATCATGAGTGTAACCCTGAACCATATGATCATCAATCCAACCCTGAACCATGTGATCATCAATGTAACCGTGAACCAGGTGATAATCAATCTAACCGTGAACCAGGTGATAATCAATGTAACCATGAACCATGTGATCATCAATCCAACCCTGAACCATGTGATCATCAATCCAACCCTGAACCATGTGATCATCAATCCAACCCTGAACAATGTGATCATCAGTCTAACCCTGAACCATGTGATCATCAATCCAACCCTGGACCATGTGATCATCAATCTAACCGTGAACAAGGTGATCATCAATATAACCCTTAAACAGGTGATCATCAGTCTAACCCTGAACCAGGTGATCATCAGTCTAATCCTGAACCATGTGATCATCAATCCAACCCTGAACCATGTGATCATCAATGTAACCGTCAATCAGGTGATCATCAATATAACCCTTAACCAGGTGATCATCAGGCTAACCCTGAACCAGGTGATCATCAGTCTAATCCTGAACCATGTGATCATCAATCCAACCCTGAACCATGTGATCATCAATGTAACCCTTAACCAGGTGATCATGAGTCTAACCCTGAACCATATGATCATCAATCCAACCCTGAACCATGTGATCATCAATGTAACCGTGAACCAGGTGATCATCTATATAACCCTTAACCAGGTGATCATGAGTCTAACCCTGAACCATATGATCATCAATCCAACCCTGAACCATGTGATCATCAATCCAACCCTGAACCATGTGATCATCAATCTAACCGTGAACAAGGTGATCATCAATATAACCCTTAAACAGGAGATCATCAGTCTAACCCTGAACCAGGTGATCATCAGTCCAATCCTGAACCATGTGATCATCAATCCAACCCTGAACCATGTGATCATCAATCTAACCGTGAACCAGGTGATCATCAATATAACCCTTAACGAGGTGATCATCAATGTAACCCTTAACCAGGTGATCATGAGTCTAACCCTGAACCATATGATCATCAATCCAAACCTGAACCATGTGATCATCAATCTAACCGTGAACTAGGTGATAATCAATCTAACCGTGAACCAGGTGATAATCAATGTAACCATGAACCATGTGATCATCAATCCAACCCTTAACATGTGATCATAAATCCAACCCTGAACCATGTGATCATCAATCCAACCCTGAACAATGTGATCATCAGTCTAACCCTGAACCATGTGATCATCAATCCAACCCTGGACCATGTGATCATCAATCTAACCGTGAACAAGGTGATCATCAATATAACCCTTAAACAGGTGATCATCAGTCTAACCCTGAACCAGGTGATCATCAGTCTAATCCTGAACCATGTGATCATCAATCCAACCCTGAACCATGTGATCATCAATGTAACCGTCAATCAGGTGATCATCAGGCTAACCCTGAACCAGGTGATCATATGTCTAATCCTGAACCAAGTGATCATCAATCCAACCCTGAACCATGTGATCATCAATGTAACACTTAACCAGGTGATCATGAGTCTAACCCTGAACCATATGATCATCAATCCAACCCTGAACCATGTGATCATCAATCTAACCGTGAACCAGGTGATAATCAATCTAACCGTGAACCAGGTGATAATCAATGTAACCATGAACCATGTGATCATCAATCCAACCCTGAACCATGTGATCATCAATCCAACCCTGAACAATGTGATCATCAGTCTAACCCTGAACCATGTGATCATCAATCCAACCCTGGACCATGTGATCATCAATCTAACCGTGAACAAGGTGATCATCAATATAACCCTTAAACAGGTGATCATCAGTCTAACCCTGAACCAGGTGATCTTCAGTCTAATCCCGAACCATGTGATCATCAATCCAACCCTGAACCATGTGATCATCAATGTAACCGTCAATCAGGTGATCATCAATATAACCCTTAACCAGGTGATCATCAGGCTAACCCTGAACCAGGTGATCATCAGTCTAATCCTGAACCATGTGATCATCAATCCAACCCTGAACCATGTGATCATCAATTTAACCCTTAACCAGGTGATCATGAGTCTAACCCTGAACCATATGATCATCAATCCAACCCTGAACCATGTGATCATCAATGTAACCGTGAACCAGGTGATCATCTATATAACCCTTAACCAGGTGATCATGAGTCTAACCCTGAACCATATGATCAACAATCCAACCCTGAACCATGTGATCATCAATCTAACCGTGAACCAGGTGATAATCAATCTAACCGTGAACCAGGTGATAATCAATCTAACCGTGAACCAGGTGATAATCAATGTAACCATGAACCATGTGATCATCAATCCAACCCTGAACCATGTGATCATCAATGTAACAGTCAACCAGGTGATCATCAATATAACCCTTAACCAGGTGATCATGAGTCTAACCCTGAACCATATGATCATCAATCCAACCCTGAACCATGTGATCATCAATGTAACCGTGAACCAGGTGATCATCAATATAACCCTTAACCAGGTGATCATCAGTCTAATCCTGAACCATGTGATCATCAGGCAAATCCTGAACAATGTGATCATCAATGTAACCCTGAACCATGTGATCATCAATCTAACCGTGAACAAGGTGATCATCAATATAACCCTTAAACAGGTGATCATCAGTCTAACACTGAACCAGGTGATCATCAGTCCAATCCTGAACCATGTGATGATCAATTTAACCCTGAACCAGGTGATCATCAGTCTAACCTTGAACCATGTGATCATCAATCCAACCCTGAACCATGTGATCATCAAACTAACCCTGAACCAGGTGATCATCAGTCCAATCCTGAACCATGTCATCATCAATCCAACCCTGAACCATGTGATCATCAATCTAACCGTGAAGCAGGTGATCATCAATATAACCCTTAACGACGTGATCATCAGGCTAACCCTGAACCAGGTGATCTTTTGTCTAATCCTGAACCATGTGATCATCAATGTAACCGTCAACCAGGTGATCATCAATATAACCCTTAACCAGGTGATCATGAGTCTAACCCTGAACCATATGATCATCAATCCAACCCTGAACAATGTGATCATCAATGTAACCGTGAACCATGTGATCATCTATATAACCCTTAACCAGGTGATCATGAGTCTAACCCTGAACCATATGATCATCAATCCAACCCTGAACCATTTCATCATCAATGTAACCGTCAACCAGGTGATCATGAGTCTAACCCTGAACCATGTGATCATCAATCCAACCCTGAACCATGTGATCATCAATCTAACCGTGAAAAAGGTGATCATCAATATAACCCTTAAACAGGAGATCATCAGTCTAACCCTGAACCAGGTGATCATCAATCCAACCCTGAACCATGTGATCATCAATCTAACCGTGAACCAGGTGATCATCAATATAACCCTTAACGAGGTGATCATCAATGTAACCCTTAACCAGGTGATCATGAGTCTAACCCTGAACCATATGATCATCAATCCAACCCTGAACCATGTGATCATCAATGTAACCGTGAACCAGGTGATCATCTACATAACCCTTAACCAGGTGATCATGAGTCTAACCCTGAACCATATGATCATCAATCCAACCCTGAACCATGTGATCATCAATCTAACCGTGAACTAGGTGATAATCAAACTAACCGTGAACCAGGTGATAATCAATGTAACAATGAACCATGTGATCATCAATCCAACCCTTAACATGTGATCATAAATCCAACCCTGAACCATGTGATCATCAATCCAACCCTGAACAATGTGATCATCAGTCTAACCCTGAACCATGTGATCATCAATCCAACCCTGGACCATGTGATCATCAATCTAACCGTGAACAAGGTGATCATCAATATAACCCTTAAACAGGTGATCATCAGTCTAACCCTGAACCAGGTGATCATCAGTCTAACCTGAACCATGTGATCATCAATCCAACCCTGAACCATGTGATCATCAATGTAACCGTCAATCAGGTGATCATCAGGCTAACCCTGAACCAGGTGATCATATGTCTAATCCTGAACCAAGTGATCATCAATCCAACCCTGAACCATGTGATCATCAATGTAACCCTTAACCAGGTGATCATGAGTCTAACCCTGAACCATATGATCATCAATCCAACCCTGAACCATGTGATCATCAATGTAACCGTGAACCAGGTGATCATCTATATAACCCTTAACCAGGTGATCATGAGTCTAAGCCTGAACCATATGATCATCAATCCAACCCTGAACCATGTGATCATCAATCTAACCGTGAACCAGGTGATAATCAATCTAACCGTGAACCAGGTGATAATCAATGTAACCGTCAACCAGGTGATCGTCAATATAACACTTAACCAGGTGATCATGAGTCTAACCCTGAACCATGTGATCATCAATGTAACCGTGAACCAGGTGATCATCTATATAACCCTTAACCAGGTGATTCTCAGTCTAATCTTGAACCATATGATCATCAATCCAACCCTGAACCATGTGATCATCAATCTAACCGTGAACCAGGTGATCATCAATATAACCCTTAACCAGGTGATCATCAGTCTAATCCTGAATCATTTGATCATCAGGCAAATCCTGAACCATGTGATCATCAATGTAACCCTGAACCATGTGATCATCAATCTAACCGTGAACAAGGTGATCATCAATATAACCCTGAACCAGGTGATCATCAGTCCAATCCTGAACCATGTGATCATCAGTCCAATCCAGAACCATGTGATCATCAATCTAACCCTGAACCAGGTGATCATCAGTCTAACCCTGAACCAGGTGATCATCAATCCAACCCTGAACCATGTGATCATCAAACTAACCCTGAACAATGTGATCATCAGTCAAACCAGAACCATGTGATCATCAATCCAACCCTGGGCCATGTGATCATCAATCTAAACGTGAACAAGGTGATCATCAATATAACCCTTAAACAGGTGATCATCAGTCCAATCCTGAACCATGTCATCATCAATCCAACCCTGAACCATGTGATCATCAATCTAACCGTGAACCAGGTGATCATCAATATAACCCTTAACGACGTGATCATCAGGCTAACCCTGAACCAGGTAATCATTTGTCTAATCCTGAACCATGTGATCATCAATGTAACCGTCAACCAGGTGATCATCAATATAACCCTTAACCAGGTGATCATGAGTCTAACCCTTAACCATATGATCATCAATCCAACCCTGAACCATGTGATCATCAATGTAACCGTGAACCATGTGATCATCAATGTAACCGTGAACCAGGTGATCATCTATATAACCCTTAACCAGGTGATTCTCAGTCTAATCTTGAACCATATGATCATCAATCAAACCCTGAACCATGTGATCATCAATCTAACCGTGAACCAGGTGATCATCAATATAACCCTTAACCAGGTGATCATCAGTCTAATCCTGAACCATGTGATCATCAATCCAATCCTGAACCATGTGATCATCAATGTAACCGTGAACCAGGTGATCATCTATATAACCCTTAACCAGGTGATCATGAGTCTAACCCTGAACCATATGATCATCAATCCAACCCTGAACCATTTCATCATCAATGTAATCGTCAACCAGGTGATCATGAGTCTAACCCTGAACCATAAGATCATCACTCCAACCCTGAACCATGTCATCATCAATGTAACCCTGAACCAGGTGATCATTTGTCTGATCCTGAACCATGTGATCATCAATGTAACCGTCAACCAGGTGATCATCAATATAACCCTTAACCAGGTGATCATGAGTCTAACCCTGAACCATATGATCATCAATCCAACCCTGAACCATTTGATCATCAATGTAACCGTGAACCAGGTGATCATCAATATAACCCTTAACGAAGTGATCATCAGGCTAACCCTGAACCAGGTGATCATCAGTCTAATCCTGAACCATGTGATCATCAATCCAACCCTGAACCATGTGATCATCAATGTAACCGTCAATCAGGTGATCATCAGGCTAACCCTGAACCAGGTGATCATATGTCTAATCCTGAACCAAGTGATCATCAATCCAACCCTGAACCATGTGTTCATCAATGTAACCCTTAACCAGGTGATCATGAGTCTAACCCTGAACCATATGATCATCAATCCAACCCTGAACCATGTGATCATCAATCTAACCGTGAACCAGGTGATAATCAATCTAACCGTGAACCAGGTGATAATCAATGTAACCATGAACCATGTGATCATCAATCCAACCCTGAACCATGTGATCATCAATCCAACACTGAACCATGTGATCATCAATCCAACCCTGAACAATGTGATCATCAATGTAACCGTCAATCAGGTGATCATCAGGCTAACCCTGAACCAGGTGATCATATGTCTAATCCTGAACCAAGTGATCATCAATCCAACCCTGAACCATGTGATCATCAATGTAACCCTTAACCAGGTGATCATGAGTGTAACCCTGAACCATATGATCATCAATCCAACCCTGAACCATGTGATCATCAATGTAACCGTGAACCAGGTGATAATCAATCTAACCGTGAACCAGGTGATAATCAATGTAACCATGAACCATGTGATCATCAATCCAACCCTGAACCATGTGATCATCAATTCAACCCTGAACCATGTGATCATCAATCCAACCCTGAACAATGTGATCATCAGTCTAACCCTGAACCATGTGATCATCAATCCAACCCTGGACCATGTGATCATCAATCTAACCGTGAACAATGTGATCATCAATATAACCCTTAAACAGGTGATCATCAGTCTAACCCTGAACCAGGTGATCATCAGTCTAATCCTGAACCATGTGATCATCAATCCAACCCTGAACCATGTGATCATCAATGTAACCGTCAATCAGGTGATCATCAATATAACCCTTAACCAGGTGATCATCAGGCTAACCCTGAACCAGGTGATCATCAGTCTAATCCTGAACCATGTGATCATCAATCCAACCCTGAACCATGTGATCATCAATCTAACCGTGAACCAGGTGATCATCAATATAACCCTTAACGAGGTGATCATCAATGTAACCCTTAACCAGGTGATCATGAGTCTAACCCTGAACCATATGATCATCAATCCAAACCTGAACCATGTGATCATCAATCTAACCGTGAACTAGGTGATAATCAATCTAACCGTGAACCAGGTGATAATCAATGTAACCATGAACCATGTGATCATCAATCCAACCCTTAACATGTGATCATAAATCCAACCCTGAACCATGTGATCATCAATCCAACCCTGAACAATGTGATCATCAGTCTAACCCTGAACCATGTGATCATCAATCCAACCCTGGACCATGTGATCATCAATCTAACCGTGAACAAGGTGATCATCAATATAACCCTTAAACAGGTGATCATCAGTCTAACCCTGAACCAGGTGATCATCAGTCTAATCCTGAACCATGTGATCATCAATCCAACCCTGAACCATGTGATCATCAATGTAACCGTCAATCAGGTGATCATCAGGCTAACCCTGAACCAGGTGATCATATGTCTAATCCTTAACCAAGTGATCATCAATCCAACCCTGAACCATGTGATCATCAATGTAACCCTTAACCAGGTGATCATGAGTCTAACCCTGAACCATATGATCATCAATCCAACCCTGAACCATGTGATCATCAATCTAACCGTGAACCAGGTGATAATCAATCTAACCGTGAACCAGGTGATAATCAATGTAACCATGAACCATGTGATCATCAATCCAACCCTGAACCATGTGATCATCAATCCAACCCTGAACCATGTGATCATCAATCCAACCCTGAACAATGTGATCATCAGTCTAACCCTGAACCATGTGATCATCAATCCAACCCTGGACCATGTGATCATCAATCTAACCGTGAACAAGGTGATCATCAATATAACCCTTAAACAGGTGATCATCAGTCTAACCCTGAACCAGGTGATCTTCAGTCTAATCCCGAACCATGTGATCATCAATCCAACCCTGAACCATGTGATCATCAATGTAACCGTCAATCAGGTGATCATCAATATAACCCTTAACCAGGTGATCATCAGGCTAACCCTGAACCAGGTGATCATCAGTCTAATCCTGAACCATGTGATCATCAATCCAACCCTGAACCATGTGATCATCAATTTAACCCTTAACCAGGTGATCATGAGTCTAACCCTGAACCATATGATCATCAATCCAACCCTGAACCATGTGATCATCAATGTAACCGTGAACCAGGTGATCATCTATATAACCCTTAACCAGGTGATCATGAGTCTAACCCTGAACCATATGATCAACAATCCAACCCTGAACCATGTGATCATCAATCTAACCGTGAACCAGGTGATAATCAATCTAACCGTGAACCAGGTGATAATCAATCTAACCGTGAACCAGGTGATAATCAATGTAACCATGAACCATGTGATCATCAATCCAACCCTGAACCATGTGATCATCAATGTAACAGTCAACCAGGTGATCATCAATATAACCCTTAACCAGGTGATCATGAGTCTAACCCTGAACCATATGATCATCAATCCAACCCTGAACCATGTGATCATCAATGTAACCGTGAACCAGGTGATCATCAATATAACCCTTAACCAGGTGATCATCAGTCTAATCCTGAACCATGTGATCATCAGGCAAATCCTGAACAATGTGATCATCAATGTAACCCTGAACCATGTGATCATCAATCTAACCGTGAACAAGGTGATCATCAATATAACCCTTAAACAGGTGATCATCAGTCTAACACTGAACCAGGTGATCATCAGTCCAATCCTGAACCATGTGATGATCAATTTAACCCTGAACCAGGTGATCATCAGTCTAACCTTGAACCATGTGATCATCAATCCAACCCTGAACCATGTGATCATCAAACTAACCCTGAACCAGGTGATCATCAGTCCAATCCTGAACCATGTCATCATCAATCCAACCCTGAACCATGTGATCATCAATCTAACCGTGAACCAGGTGATCATCAATATAACCCTTAACGACGTGATCATCAGGCTAACCCTGAACCAGGTGATCTTTTGTCTAATCCTGAACCATGTGATCATCAATGTAACCGTCAACCAGGTGATCATCAATATAACCCTTAACCAGGTGATCATGAGTCTAACCCTGAACCATATGATCATCAATCCAACCCTGAACAATGTGATCATCAATGTAACCGTGAACCATGTGATCATCTATATAACCCTTAACCAGGTGATCATGAGTCTAACCCTGAACCATATGATCATCAATCCAACCCTGAACCATTTCATCATCAATGTAACCGTCAACCAGGTGATCATGAGTCTAACCCTGAACCATGTGATCATCAATCCAACCCTGAACCATGTGATCATCAATGTAACCGTCAACCAGGTGATCATCAATATAACCCTTAACCAGGTGATCATGAGTCTAACCCTTAACCATATGATCATCAATCCAACCCTGAACCATGTGATCATCAATGTAACCGTGAACCATGTGATCATCAATGTAACCGTGAACCAGGTGATCATCTATATAACCCTTAACCAGGTGATTCTCAGTCTAATCTTGAACCATATGATCATCAATCAAACCCTGAACCATGTGATCATCAATCTAACCGTGAACCAGGTGATCATCAATATAACCCTTAACCAGGTGATCATCAGTCTAATCCTGAACCATGTGATCATCAATCCAATCCTGAACCATGTGATCATCAATGTAACCGTGAACCAGGTGATCATCTATATAACCCTTAACCAGGTGATCATGAGTCTAACCCTGAACCATATGATCATCAATCCAACCCTGAACCATTTCATCATCAATGTAATCGTCAACCAGGTGATCATGAGTCTAACCCTGAACCATAAGATCATCACTCCAACCCTGAACCATGTCATCATCAATGTAACCCTGAACCAGGTGATCATTTGTCTGATCCTGAACCATGTGATCATCAATGTAACCGTCAACCAGGTGATCATCAATATAACCCTTAACCAGGTGATCATGAGTCTAACCCTGAACCATATGATCATCAATCCAACCCTGAACCATTTGATCATCAATGTAACCGTGAACCAGGTGATCATCAATATAACCCTTAACGAAGTGATCATCAGGCTAACCCTGAACCAGGTGATCATCAGTCTAATCCTGAACCATGTGATCATCAATCCAACCCTGAACCATGTGATCATCAATGTAACCGTCAATCAGGTGATCATCAGGCTAACCCTGAACCAGGTGATCATATGTCTAATCCTGAACCAAGTGATCATCAATCCAACCCTGAACCATGTGTTCATCAATGTAACCCTTAACCAGGTGATCATGAGTCTAACCCTGAACCATATGATCATCAATCCAACCCTGAACCATGTGATCATCAATCTAACCGTGAACCAGGTGATAATCAATCTAACCGTGAACCAGGTGATAATCAATGTAACCATGAACCATGTGATCATCAATCCAACCCTGAACCATGTGATCATCAATCCAACACTGAACCATGTGATCATCAATCCAACCCTGAACAATGTGATCATCAATGTAACCGTCAATCAGGTGATCATCAGGCTAACCCTGAACCAGGTGATCATATGTCTAATCCTGAACCAAGTGATCATCAATCCAACCCTGAACCATGTGATCATCAATGTAACCCTTAACCAGGTGATCATGAGTGTAACCCTGAACCATATGATCATCAATCCAACCCTGAACCATGTGATCATCAATGTAACCGTGAACCAGGTGATAATCAATCTAACCGTGAACCAGGTGATAATCAATGTAACCATGAACCATGTGATCATCAATCCAACCCTGAACCATGTGATCATCAATCCAACCCTGAACCATGTGATCATCAATCCAACCCTGAACAATGTGATCATCAGTCTAACCCTGAACCATGTGATCATCAATCCAACCCTGGACCATGTGATCATCAATCTAACCGTGAACAATGTGATCATCAATATAACCCTTAAACAGGTGATCATCAGTCTAACCCTGAACCAGGTGATCATCAGTCTAATCCTGAACCATGTGATCATCAATCCAACCCTGAACCATGTGATCATCAATGTAACCGTCAATCAGGTGATCATCAATATAACCCTTAACCAGGTGATCATCAGGCTAACCCTGAACCAGGTGATCATCAGTCTAATCCTGAACCATGTGATCATCAATCCAACCCTGAACCATGTGATCATCAATGTAACCCTTAACCAGGTGATCATGAGTCTAACCCTGAACCATATGATCATCAATCCAACCCTGAACCATGTGATCATCAATGTAACCGTGAACCAGGTGATCATCTATATAACCCTTAACCAGGTGATCATGAGTCTAACCCTGAACCATATGATCATCAATCCAACCCTGAACCATGTGATCATCAATCCAACCCTGAACCATGTGATCATCAATCTAACCGTGAACAAGGTGATCATCAATATAACCCTTAAACAGGAGATCATCAGTCTAACCCTGAACCAGGTGATCATCAGTCCAATCCTGAACCATGTGATCATCAATCCAACCCTGAACCATGTGATCATCAATCTAACCGTGAACCAGGTGATCATCAATATAACCCTTAACGAGGTGATCATCAATGTAACCCTTAACCAGGTGATCATGAGTCTAACCCTGAACCATATGATCATCAATCCAAACCTGAACCATGTGATCATCAATCTAACCGTGAACTAGGTGATAATCAATCTAACCGTGAACCAGGTGATAATCAATGTAACCATGAACCATGTGATCATCAATCCAACCCTTAACATGTGATCATAAATCCAACCCTGAACCATGTGATCATCAATCCAACCCTGAACAATGTGATCATCAGTCTAACCCTGAACCATGTGATCATCAATCCAACCCTGGACCATGTGATCATCAATCTAACCGTGAACAAGGTGATCATCAATATAACCCTTAAACAGGTGATCATCAGTCTAACCCTGAACCAGGTGATCATCAGTCTAATCCTGAACCATGTGATCATCAATCCAACCCTGAACCATGTGATCATCAATGTAACCGTCAATCAGGTGATCATCAGGCTAACCCTGAACCAGGTGATCATATGTCTAATCCTTAACCAAGTGATCATCAATCCAACCCTGAACCATGTGATCATCAATGTAACCCTTAACCAGGTGATCATGAGTCTAACCCTGAACCATATGATCATCAATCCAACCCTGAACCATGTGATCATCAATCTAACCCTGAACCATGTGATCATCAATCTAACCGTGAACCAGGTGATAATCAATCTAACCGTGAACCAGGTGATAATCAATGTAACCATGAACCATGTGATCATCAATCCAACCCTGAACCATGTGATCATCAATCCAACCCTGAACCATGTGATCATCAATCCAACCCTGAACAATGTGATCATCAGTCTAACCCTGAACCATGTGATCATCAATCCAACCCTGGACCATGTGATCATCAATCTAACCGTGAACAAGGTGATCATCAATATAACCCTTAAACAGGTGATCATCAGTCTAACCCTGAACCAGGTGATCTTCAGTCTAATCCCGAACCATGTGATCATCAATCCAACCCTGAACCATGTGATCATCAATGTAACCGTCAATCAGGTGATCATCAATATAACCCTTAACCAGGTGATCATCAGGCTAACCCTGAACCAGGTGATCATCAGTCTAATCCTGAACCATGTGATCATCAATCCAACCCTGAACCATGTGATCATCAATTTAACCCTTAACCAGGTGATCATGAGTCTAACCCTGAACCATATGATCATCAATCCAACCCTGAACCATGTGATCATCAATGTAACCGTGAACCAGGTGATCATCTATATAACCCTTAACCAGGTGATCATGAGTCTAACCCTGAACCATATGATCAACAATCCAACCCTGAACCATGTGATCATCAATCTAACCGTGAACCAGGTGATAATCAATCTAACCGTGAACCAGGTGATAATCAATCTAACCGTGAACCAGGTGATAATCAATGTAACCATGAACCATGTGATCATCAATCCAAACCTTGAACCATGTGATCATCAATGTAACAGTCAACCAGGTGATCATCAATATAACCCTTAACCAGGTGATCATGAGTCTAACCCTGAACCATATGATCATCAATCCAACCCTGAACCATGTGATCATCAATGTAACCGTGAACCAGGTGATCATCAATATAACCCTTAACCAGGTGATCATCAGTCTAATCCTGAACCATGTGATCATCAGGCAAATCCTGAACAATGTGATCATCAATGTAACCCTGAACCATGTGATCATCAATCTAACCGTGAACAAGGTGATCATCAATATAACCCTTAAACAGGTGATCATCAGTCTAACACTGAACCAGGTGATCATCAGTCCAATCCTGAACCATGTGATGATCAATTTAACCCTGAACCAGGTGATCATCAGTCTAACCTTGAACCATGTGATCATCAATCCAACCCTGAACCATGTGATCATCAAACTAACCCTGAACCAGGTGATCATCAGTCCAATCCTGAACCATGTCATCATCAATCCAACCCTGAACCATGTGATCATCAATCTAACCGTGAACCAGGTGATCATCAATATAACCCTTAACGACGTGATCATCAGGCTAACCCTGAACCAGGTGATCTTTTGTCTAATCCTGAACCATGTGATCATCAATGTAACCGTCAACCAGGTGATCATCAATATAACCCTTAACCAGGTGATCATGAGTCTAACCCTGAACCATATGATCATCAATCCAACCCTGAACAATGTGATCATCAATGTAACCGTGAACCATGTGATCATCTATATAACCCTTAACCAGGTGATCATGAGTCTAACCCTGAACCATATGATCATCAATCCAACCCTGAACCATTTCATCATCAATGTAACCGTCAACCAGGTGATCATGAGTCTAACCCTGAACCATGTGATCATCAATCCAACCCTGAACCATGTGATCATCAATCTAACCGTGAAAAAGGTGATCATCAATATAACCCTTAAACAGGAGATCATCAGTCTAACCCTGAACCAGGTGATCATCAATCCAACCCTGAACCATGTGATCATCAATCTAACCGTGAACCAGGTGATCATCAATATAACCCTTAACGAGGTGATCATCAATGTAACCCTTAACCAGGTGATCATGAGTCTAACCCTGAACCATATGATCATCAATCCAACCCTGAACCATGTGATCATCAATGTAACCGTGAACCAGGTGATCATCTACATAACCCTTAACCAGGTGATCATGAGTCTAACCCTGAACCATATGATCATCAATCCAACCCTGAACCATGTGATCATCAATCTAACCGTGAACTAGGTGATAATCAAACTAACCGTGAACCAGGTGATAATCAATGTAACAATGAACCATGTGATCATCAATCCAACCCTTAACATGTGATCATAAATCCAACCCTGAACCATGTGATCATCAATCCAACCCTGAACAATGTGATCATCAGTCTAACCCTGAACCATGTGATCATCAATCCAACCCTGGACCATGTGATCATCAATCTAACCGTGAACAAGGTGATCATCAATATAACCCTTAAACAGGTGATCATCAGTCTAACCCTGAACCAGGTGATCATCAGTCTAACCTGAACCATGTGATCATCAATCCAACCCTGAACCATGTGATCATCAATGTAACCGTCAATCAGGTGATCATCAGGCTAACCCTGAACCAGGTGATCATATGTCTAATCCTGAACCAAGTGATCATCAATCCAACCCTGAACCATGTGATCATCAATGTAACCCTTAACCAGGTGATCATGAGTCTAACCCTGAACCATATGATCATCAATCCAACCCTGAACCATGTGATCATCAATGTAACCGTGAACCAGGTGATCATCTATATAACCCTTAACCAGGTGATCATGAGTCTAAGCCTGAACCATATGATCATCAATCCAACCCTGAACCATGTGATCATCAATCTAACCGTGAACCAGGTGATAATCAATCTAACCGTGAACCAGGTGATAATCAATGTAACCGTCAACCAGGTGATCGTCAATATAACACTTAACCAGGTGATCATGAGTCTAACCCTGAACCATGTGATCATCAATGTAACCGTGAACCAGGTGATCATCTATATAACCCTTAACCAGGTGATTCTCAGTCTAATCTTGAACCATATGATCATCAATCCAACCCTGAACCATGTGATCATCAATCTAACCGTGAACCAGGTGATCATCAATATAACCCTTAACCAGGTGATCATCAGTCTAATCCTGAACCATTTGATCATCAGGCAAATCCTGAACCATGTGATCATCAATGTAACCCTGAACCATGTGATCATCAATCTAACCATGAACAAGGTGATCATCAATATAACCCTGAACCAGGTGATCATCAGTCCAATCCTGAACCATGTGATCATCAGTCCAATCCAGAACCATGTGATCATCAATCTAACCCTGAACCAGGTGATCATCAGTCTAACCCTGAACCAGGTGATCATCAATCCAACCCTGAACCATGTGATCATCAAACTAACCCTGAACAATGTGATCATCAGTCAAACCAGAACCATGTGATCATCAATCCAACCCTGGGCCATGTGATCATCAATCTAAACGTGAACAAGGTGATCATCAATATAACCCTTAAACAGGTGATCATCAGTCCAATCCTGAACCATGTCATCATCAATCCAACCCTGAACCATGTGATCATCAATCTAACCGTGAACCAGGTGATCATCAATATAACCCTTAACGACGTGATCATCAGGCTAACCCTGAACCAGGTAATCATTTGTCTAATCCTGAACCATGTGATCATCAATGTAACCGTCAACCAGGTGATCATCAATATAACCCTTAACCAGGTGATCATGAGTCTAACCCTTAACCATATGATCATCAATCCAACCCTGAACCATGTGATCATCAATGTAACCGTGAACCATGTGATCATCAATGTAACCGTGAACCAGGTGATCATCTATATAACCCTTAACCAGGTGATTCTCAGTCTAATCTTGAACCATATGATCATCAATCAAACCCTGAACCATGTGATCATCAATCTAACCGTGAACCAGGTGATCATCAATATAACCCTTAACCAGGTGATCATCAGTCTAATCCTGAACCATGTGATCATCAATCCAATCCTGAACCATGTGATCATCAATGTAACCGTGAACCAGGTGATCATCTATATAACCCTTAACCAGGTGATCATGAGTCTAACCCTGAACCATATGATCATCAATCCAACCCTGAACCATTTCATCATCAATGTAATCGTCAACCAGGTGATCATGAGTCTAACCCTGAACCATAAGATCATCACTCCAACCCTGAACCATGTCATCATCAATGTAACCCTGAACCAGGTGATCATTTGTCTGATCCTGAACCATGTGATCATCAATGTAACCGTCAACCAGGTGATCATCAATATAACCCTTAACCAGGTGATCATGAGTCTAACCCTGAACCATATGATCATCAATCCAACCCTGAACCATTTGATCATCAATGTAACCGTGAACCAGGTGATCATCAATATAACCCTTAACGAAGTGATCATCAGGCTAACCCTGAACCAGGTGATCATCAGTCTAATCCTGAACCATGTGATCATCAATCCAACCCTGAACCATGTGATCATCAATGTAACCGTCAATCAGGTGATCATCAGGCTAACCCTGAACCAGGTGATCATATGTCTAATCCTGAACCAAGTGATCATCAATCCAACCCTGAACCATGTGTTCATCAATGTAACCCTTAACCAGGTGATCATGAGTCTAACCCTGAACCATATGATCATCAATCCAACCCTGAACCATGTGATCATCAATCTAACCGTGAACCAGGTGATAATCAATCTAACCGTGAACCAGGTGATAATCAATGTAACCATGAACCATGTGATCATCAATCCAACCCTGAACCATGTGATCATCAATCCAACACTGAACCATGTGATCATCAATCCAACCCTGAACAATGTGATCATCAATGTAACCGTCAATCAGGTGATCATCAGGCTAACCCTGAACCAGGTGATCATATGTCTAATCCTGAACCAAGTGATCATCAATCCAACCCTGAACCATGTGATCATCAATGTAACCCTTAAACAGGTGATCATGAGTGTAACCCTGAACCATATGATCATCAATCCAACCCTGAACCATGTGATCATCAATGTAACCGTGAACCAGGTGATAATCAATCTAACCGTGAACCAGGTGATAATCAATGTAACCATGAACCATGTGATCATCAATCCAACCCTGAACCATGTGATCATCAATCCAACCCTGAACCATGTGATCATCAATCCAACCCTGAACAATGTGATCATCAGTCTAACCCTGAACCATGTGATCATCAATCCAACCCTGGACCATGTGATCATCAATCTAACCGTGAACAAGGTGATCATCAATATAACCCTTAAACAGGTGATCATCAGTCTAACCCTGAACCAGGTGATCATCAGTCTAATCCTGAACCATGTGATCATCAATCCAACCCTGAACCATGTGATCATCAATGTAACCGTCAATCAGGTGATCATCAATATAACCCTTAACCAGGTGATCATCAGGCTAACCCTGAACCAGGTGATCATCAGTCTAATCCTGAACCATGTGATCATCAATCCAACCCTGAACCATGTGATCATCAATGTAACCCTTAACCAGGTGATCATGAGTCTAACCCTGAACCATATGATCATCAATCCAACCCTGAACCATGTGATCATCAATGTAACCGTGAACCAGGTGATCATCTATATAACCCTTAACCAGGTGATCATGAGTCTAACCCTGAACCATATGATCATCAATCCAACCCTGAACCATGTGATCATCAATCCAACCCTGAACCATGTGATCATCAATCTAACCGTGAACAAGGTGATCATCAATATAACCCTTAAACAGGAGATCATCAGTCTAACCCTGAACCAGGTGATCATCAGTCCAATCCTGAACCATGTGATCATCAATCCAACCCTGAACCATGTGATCATCAATCTAACCGTGAACCAGGTGATCATCAATATAACCCTTAACGAGGTGATCATCAATGTAACCCTTAACCAGGTGATCATGAGTCTAACCCTGAACCATATGATCATCAATCCAAACCTGAACCATGTGATCATCAATCTAACCGTGAACTAGGTGATAATCAATCTAACCGTGAACCAGGTGATAATCAATGTAACCATGAACCATGTGATCATCAATCCAACCCTTAACATGTGATCATAAATCCAACCCTGAACCATGTGATCATCAATCCAACCCTGAACAATGTGATCATCAGTCTAACCATGAACCATGTGATCATCAATCCAACCCTGAACCATGTTATCATCAATGTAACCGTCAACCAGGTGATCATCAATGTAACCCTTAACCAGGTGATCATGAGTCTAACCCTGAACCATATGATCATCAATCCAACCCTGAACCATGTGATCATCAATCTAACCGTGAACCAGGTGATAATCAATCTAACCGTGAACCAGGTGATAATCAATGTAACCATGAACCATGTGATCATCAATCCAACCCTGAACCATGTGATCATCAATCCAACACTGAACCATGTGATCATCAATCCAACCCTGAACAATGTGATCATCAATGTAACCGTCAATCAGGTGATCATCAGGCTAACCCTGAACCAGGTGATCATATGTCTAATCCTGAACCAAGTGATCATCAATCCAACCCTGAACCATGTGATCATCAATGTAACCCTTAACCAGGTGATCATGAGTGTAACCCTGAACCATATGATCATCAATCCAACCCTGAACCATGTGATCATCAATGTAACCGTGAACCAGGTGATAATCAATCTAACCGTGAACCAGGTGATAATCAATGTAACCATGAACCATGTGATCATCAATCCAACCCTGAACCATGTGATCATCAATCCAACCCTGAACAATGTGATCATCAGTCTAACCCTGAACCATGTGATCATCAATCCAACCCTGGACCATGTGATCATCAATCTAACCGTGAACAAGGTGATCATCAATATAACCCTTAAACAGGTGATCATCAGTCTAACCCTGAACCAGGTGATCATCAGTCTAATCCTGAACCATGTGATCATCAATCTAACCCTGAACCATGTGATCATCAATGTAACCGTCAATCAGGTGATCATCAATATAACCCTTAACCAGGTGATCATCAGGCTAACCCTGAACCAGGTGATCATCAGTCTAATCCTGAACCATGTGATCATCAATCCAACCCTGAACCATGTGATCATCAATGTAACCCTTAACCAGGTGATCATGAGTCTAACCCTGAACCATATGATCATCAATCCAACCCTGAACCATGTGATCATCAATGTAACCATGAACCAGGTGATCATCTATATAACCCTTAACCAGGTGATCATGAGTCTAACCCTGAACCATATGATCATCAATCCAACCCTGAACCATGTGATCATCAATCCAACCCTGAACCATGTGATCATCAATCTAAACGTGAACAAGGTGATCATCAATATAACCCTTAAACAGGAGATCATCAGTCTAACCCTGAACCAGGTGATCATCAGTCTAATCCTGAACCATGTCATCATCAATCCAACCCTGAACCATGTGATCATCAATGTAACCGTCAATCAGGTGATCATCAATATAACCCTTAACCAGGTGATCATCAGGCTAACCCTGAACCAGGTGATCATCAGTCTAATCCTGAACCATGTGATCATCAATCCAACCCTGAACCATGTGATCATCAATGTAACCCTTAACCAGGTGATCATGAGTCTAACCCTGAACCATATGATCATCAATCCAACCCTGAACCATGTGATCATCAATGTAACCGTGAACCAGGTGATCATCTATATAACCCTTAACCAGGTGATCATGAGTCTAACCCTGAACCATATGATCATCAATCCAACCCTGAACCATGTGATCATCAATCCAACCCTGAACCATGTGATCATCAATCTAACCGTGAACCAGGTGATCATCAATATAACCCTTAAACAGGAGATCATCAGTCTAACCCTGAACCAGGTGATCATCAGTCCAATCCTGAACCATGTGATCATCAATCCAACCCTGAACCATGTGATCATCAATCTAACCGTGAACCAGGTGATCATCAATATAACCCTTAACGAGGTGATCATCAATGTAACCCTTAACCAGGTGATCATGAGTCTAACCCTGAACCATATGATCATCAATCCAAACCTGAACCATGTGATCATCAATCTAACCGTGAACTAGGTGATAATCAATCTAACCGTGAACCAGGTGATAATCAATGTAACCATGAACCATGTGATCATCAATCCAACCCTTAACATGTGATCATAAATCCAACCCTGAACCATGTGATCATCAATCCAACCCTGAACAATGTGATCATCAGTCTAACCCTGAACCATGTGATCATCAATCCAACCCTGGACCATGTGATCATCAATCTAACCGTGAACAAGGTGATCATCAATATAACCCTTAAACAGGTGATCATCAGTCTAACCCTGAACCAGGTGATCATCAGTCTAATCCTGAACCATGTGATCATCAATCCAACCCTGAACCATGTGATCATCAATGTAACCGTCAATCAGGTGATCATCAGGCTAACCCTGAACCAGGTGATCATATGTCTAATCCTGAACCAAGTGATCATCAATCCAACCCTGAACCATGTGATCATCAATGTAACCCTTAACCAGGTGATCATGAGTCTAACCCTGAACCATATGATCATCAATCCAACCCTGAACCATGTGATCATCAATCTAACCGTGAACCAGATGATAATCAATCTAACCGTGAACCAGGTGATAATCAATGTAACCATGAACCATGTGATCATCAATCCAACCCTGAACCATGTGATCATCAATCTAACCGTGAACCAGGTGATCATCAATATAACCCTTAACCAGGTGATCATCAGTCTAATCCTGAACCATGTGATCATCAGGCAAATCCTGAACCATGTGATCATCAATGTAACCCTGAACCATGTGATCATCAATCTAACCGTGAACAAGGTGATCATCAATATAACCCTGAACCAGGTGATCATCAGTCCAATCCTGAACCAGGTGATCATCAGTCCAATTCTGAACCACGTGATCATCAGTCCAATCCTAAACCATTTGATCATCAATCTAACCCTGAACCAGGTGATCATCAGTCTAACCCTGAACCATGTGATCATCAATCCAACCCTGAACCATGTGATCATCAAACTAACCCTGAACAATGTGATCATCAGTCTAACCCTGAACCATGTGATCATCAATCCAACCCTGGGCCATGTGATCATCAATCTAAACGTGAACAAGGTGATCATCAATATAACCCTTAAACAGGTGATCATCAGTCCAATCCTGAACCATGTCATCATCAATCCAACCCTGAACCATGTGATCATCAATCTAACCGTGAACCAGGTGATCATCAATATAACCCTTAACGACGTGATCATCAGGCTAACCCTGAACCAGGTGATCATTTGTCTAATCCTGAACCATGTGATCATCAATGTAACCGTCAACCAGGTGATCATCAATATAACCCTTAACCAGGTGATCATGAGTTTAACCCTTAACCATATGATCATCAATCCAATCCTGAACCATGTGATCATCAATGTAACCGTGAACCAGGTGATCATCTATATAACCCTTAACCAGGTGATCATGAGTCTAACCCTGAACCATAAGATCATCACTCCAACCCTGAACCATGTCATCATCAATGTAACCCTGAACCAGGTGATCATTTGTCTGATCCTGAACCATGTGATCATCAATGTAACCGTCAACCAGGTGATCATCAATATAACCCTTAACCAGGTGATCATGAGTCTAACCCTGAACCATATGATCATCAATGTAACCGTGAACCAGGTGATCATCAATATAACCCTTAACGAAGTGATCATCAGGCTAACCCTGAACCAGGTGATCATCAGTCTAATCCTGAACCATGTGATCATCAATCCAACCCTGAACCATGTGATCATCAATGTAACCGTCAATCAGGTGATCATCAGGCTAACCCTGAACCAGGTGATCATATGTCTAATCCTGAACCAAGTGATCATCAATCCAACCCTGAACCATGTGATCATCAATGTAACCCTTAACCAGGTGATCATGAGTGTAACCCTGAACCATATGATCATCAATCCAACCCTGAACCATGTGATCATCAATGTAACCGTCAATCAGGTGATCATCAGGCTAACCCTGAACCAGGTGATCATATGTCTAATCCTGAACCAAGTGATCATCAATCCAACCCTGAACCATGTGATCATCAATGTAACCCTTAACCAGGTGATCATGAGTGTAACCCTGAACCATATGATCATCAATCCAACCCTGAACCATGTGATCATCAATGTAACCGTGAACCAGGTGATAATCAATCTAACCGTGAACCAGGTGATAATCAATGTAACCATGAACCATGTGATCATCAATCCAACCCTGAACCATGTGATCATCAATCCAACCCTGAACCATGTGATCATCAATCCAACCCTGAACAATGTGATCATCAGTCTAACCCTGAACCATGTGATCATCAATCCAACCCTGGACCATGTGATCATCAATCTAACCGTGAACAAGGTGATCATCAATATAACCCTTAAACAGGTGATCATCAGTCTAACCCTGAACCAGGTGATCATCAGTCTAATCCTGAACCATGTGATCATCAATCCAACCCTGAACCATGTGATCATCAATGTAACCGTCAATCAGGTGATCATCAATATAACCCTTAACCAGGTGATCATCAGGCTAACCCTGAACCAGGTGATCATCAGTCTAATCCTGAACCATGTGATCATCAATCCAACCCTGAACCATGTGATCATCAATGTAACCCTTAACCAGGTGATCATGAGTCTAACCCTGAACCATATGATCATCAATCCAACCCTGAACTATGTGATCATCAATGTAACCGTGAACCAGGTGATCATCTATATAACCCTTAACCAGGTGATCATGAGTCTAACCCTGAACCATATGATCATCAATCCAACCCTGAACCATGTGATCATCAATCCAACCCTGAACCATGTGATCATCAATCTAACCGTGAACCAGGTGATCATCAATATAACCCTTAACGAGGTGATCATCAATGTAACCCTTAACCAGGTGATCATGAGTCTAACCCTGAACCATATGATCATCAATCCAAACCTGAACCATGTGATCATCAATCTAACCGTGAACTAGGTGATAATCAATCTAACCGTGAACCAGGTGATAATCAATGTAACCATGAACCATGTGATCATCAATCCAACCCTTAACATGTGATCATAAATCCAACCCTGAACCATGTGATCATCAATCCAACCCTGAACAATGTGATCATCAGTCTAACCCTGAACCATGTGATCATCAATCCAACCCTGGACCATGTGATCATCAATCTAACCGTGAACAAGGTGATCATCAATATAACCCTTAAACAGGTGATCATCAGTCTAACCCTGAACCAGGTGATCATCAGTCTAATCCTGAACCATGTGATCATCAATCCAACCCTGAACCATGTGATCATCAATGTAACCGTCAATCAGGTGATCATCAGGCTAACCCTGAACCAGGTGATCATATGTCTAATCCTGAACCAAGTGATCATCAATCCAACCCTGAACCATGTGATCATCAATGTAACCCTTAACTAGGTGATCATGAGTCTAACCCTGAACCATATGATCATCAATCCAACCCTGAACCATGTGATCATCAATCTAACCGTGAACCAGGTGATAATCAATCTAACCATGAACCAGGTGATAATCAATGTAACCATGAACCATGTGATCATCAATCCAACCCTGAACCATGTGATCATCAATCCAACCCTGAACCATGTGATCATCAATCCAACCCTGAACAATGTGATCATCAGTCTAACCCTGAACCATGTGATCATCAATCCAACCCTGGACCATGTGATCATCAATCTAACCGTGAACAAGGTGATCATCAATATAACCCTTAAACAGGTGATCATCAGTCTAACCCTGAACCAGGTGATCTTCAGTCTAATCCCGAACCATGTGATCATCAATCCAACCCTGAACCATGTGATCATCAATGTAACCGTCAATCAGGTGATCATCAATATAACCCTTAACCAGGTGATCATCAGGCTAACCCTGAACCATGTGATCATCAATCTAACACTGACCCAGGTGATCATCAGTCTAACCCTGAACCATGTGATCATCAATCCAACCCTGAACCATGTGATCATCAAACTAACCCTGAACAATGTGATCATCAGTCTAACCCTGAACCATGTGATCATCAATCCAACCCTGGGCCATGTGATCATCAATCTAAACGTGAACAAGGTGATCATCAATATAACCCTTAAACAGGTGATCATCAGTCCAATCCTGAACCATGTCATCATCAATCCAACCCTGAACCATGTGATCATCAATCTAACCGTGAACCAGGTGATCATCAATATAACCCTTAACGACGTGATCATCAGGCTAACCCTGAACCAGGTGATCATTTGTCTAATCCTGAACCATGTGATCATCAATGTAACCGTCAACCAGGTGATCATCAATATAACCCTTAACCAGGTGATCATGAGTCTAACCCTTAACCATGTGATCATCAATCTAACCGTGAACAAGGTGATCATCAATATAACCCTGAACCAGGTGATCATCAGTCCAAACCTGAACCAGGTGATCATCAGTCCAATCCTGAACCATGTGATCATCAGTCCAATCCTGAACCATGTGATCATCAATCTAACCCTGAACCAGGTGATCATCAGTCTAACCCTGAACCATGTGATCATCAATCCAACCCTGAACCATGTGATCATCAAACTAACCCTGAACAATGTGATCATCAGTCTAACCCTGAACCATGTGATCATCAATCCAACCCTGGGCCATGTGATCATCAATCTAAACGTGAACAAGGTGATCATCAATATAACCCTTAAACAGGTGATCATCAGTCCAATCCTGAACCATGTCATCATCAATCCAACCCTGAACCATGTGATCATCAATCTAACCGTGAACCAGGTGATCATCATTATATAACCCTTAACGACGTGATCATCAGGCTAACCCTGAACCAGGTGATCATTTGTCTAATCCTGAACCATGTGATCATCAATGTAACCGTCAACCAGGTGATCATCAATATAACGCTTAACCAGGTGATCATGAGTCTAACCCTTAACCATATGATCATCAATCCAATCCTGAACCATGTGATCATCAATGTAACCGTGAACCAGGTGATCATCTATATAACCCTTAACCAGGTGATCATGAGTCTAACCCTGAACCATATGATCATCAATCGAACCCTGAACCATTTCATCATCAATGTAATCGTCAACCAGGTGATCATGAGTCTAACCCTGAACCATAAGATCATCACTCCAACCCTGAACCATGTCATCATCAATGTAACCCTGAACCAGGTGATCATTTGTCTGATCCTGAACCATGTGATCATCAATGTAACCGTCAACCAGGTGATCATCAATATAACCCTTAACCAGGTGATCATGAGTCTAACCCTGAACCATATGATCATCAATCCAACCCTGAACCATTTCATCATCAATGTAATCGTCAACCAGGTGATCATGAGTCTAACCCTGAACCATAAGATCATCACTCCAACCCTGAACCATGTCATCATCAATGTAACCCTGAACCAGGTGATCATTTGTCTGATCCTGAACCATGTGATCATCAATGTAACCGTCAACCAGGTGATCATCAATATAACCCTTAACCAGGTGATCATGAGTCTAACCCTGAACCATATGATCATCAATCCAACCCTGAACCATTTGATCATCAATGTAACCGTGAACCAGGTGATCATCAATATAACCCTTAACGAAGTGATCATCAGGCTAACCCTGAACCAGGTGATCATCAGTCTAATCCTGAACCATGTGATCATCAATCCAACCCTGAACCATGTGATCATCAATGTAACCGTCAATCAGGTGATCATCAATATAACCCTTAACCAGGTGATCATCAATCTAACCGTGAACCATGTGATCATCAATCTAACCGTGAACCAGGTCATAATCAATCTAACCGTGAACCAGGTGATAATCAATGTAACCATGAACCATGTGATCATCAATCCAACCCTGAACCATGTGATCATCAATGTAACCGTCAACCAGGTGATCATGAGTCTAACCCTGAACCATATGATCATCAATCCAACCCTGAACCATGTGATCATCAATCTAACCGTGAACCAGGTGATAATCAATGTAACCCTGAACCAGGTGATCATATGTCTAATCCTGAACCAAGTGATCATCAATCCAACCCTGAACCATGTGATCATCAATGTAACCCTTAACCAGGTGATCATGAGTCTAACCCTGAACCATATGATCATCAATCCAACCCTGAACCATGTGATCATCAATCTAACCGTGAACCAGGTGATAATCAATCTAACCGTGAACCAGGTGATAATCAATGTAACCATGAACCATGTGATCATCAATCCAACCCTGAACCATGTGATCATCAATCCAACCCTGAACAATGTGATCATCAATGTAACCGTCAATCAGGTGATCATCAGGCTAACCCTGAACCAGGTGATCATATGTCTAATCCTGAACCAAGTGATCATCAATCCAACCCTGAACCATGTGATCATCAATGTAACCCTTAACCAGGTGATCATGAGTGTAACCCTGAACCATATGATCATCAATCCAACCCTGAACCATGTGATCATCAATCCAACCCTGAACCATGTGATCATCAATGTAACCGTGAACCAGGTGATAATCAATCTAACCGTGAACCAGGTGATAATCAATGTAACCATGAACCATGTGATCATCAATCCAACCCTGAACCATGTGATCATCAATCCAACCCTGAACCATGTGATCATCAATCCAACCCTGAACAATGTGATCATCAGTCTAACCCTGAACCATGTGATCATCAATCCAACCCTGGACCATGTGATCATCAATCTAACCGTGAACAAGGTGATCATCAATATAACCCTTAAACAGGTGATCATCAGTCTAACCCTGAACCAGGTGATCATCAGTCTAATCCTTAACCATGTGATCATCAATCCAACCCTGAACCATGTGATCATCAATGTAACCGTCAATCAGGTGATCATCAATATAACCCTTAACCAGGTGATCATCAGGCTAACCCTGAACCAGGTGATCATCAGTCTAATCCTGAACCATGTGATCATCAATCCAACCCTGAACCATGTGATCATCAATGTAACCCTTAACCAGGTGATCATGAGTCTAACCCTGAACCATATGATCATCAATCCAACCCTGAACCATGTGATCATCAATGTAACCGTGAACCAGGTGATCATCTATATAACCCTTAACCAGGTGATCATGAGTCTAACCCTGAACCATATGATCATCAATCCAACCCTGAACCATGTGATCATCAATCCAACCCTGAACCATGTGATCATCAATCTAACCGTGAACAAGGTGATCATCAATATAACCCTTAAACAGGAGATCATCAGTCTAACCCTGAACCAGGTGATCATCAGTCCAATCCTGAACCATGTGATCATCAATCCAACCCTGAACCATGTGATCATCAATCTAACCGTGAACCAGGTGATCATCAATATAACCCTTAACGAGGTGATCATCAATGTAACCCTTAACCAGGTGATCATGAGTCTAACCCTGAACCATATGATCATCAATCCAAACCTGAACCATGTGATCATCAATCTAACCGTGAACTAGGTGATAATCAATCTAACCGTGAACCAGGTGATAATCAATGTAACCATGAACCATGTGATCATCAATCCAACCCTTAACATGTGATCATAAATCCAACCCTGAACCATGTGATCATCAATCCAACCCTGAACAATGTGATCATCAGTCTAACCCTGAACCATGTGATCATCAATCCAACCCTGGACCATGTGATCATCAATCTAACCGTGAACAAGGTGATCATCAATATAACCCTTAAACAGGTGATCATCAGTCTAACCCTGAACCAGGTGATCATCAGTCTAATCCTGAACCATGTGATCATCAATCCAACCCTGAACCATGTGATCATCAATGTAACCGTCAATCAGGTGATCATCAGGCTAACCCTGAACCAGGTGATCATATGTCTAATCCTGAACCAAGTGATCATCAATCCAACCCTGAACCATGTGATCATCAATGTAACCCTTAACCAGGTGATCATGAGTCTAACCCTGAACCATATGATCATCAATCCAACCCTGAACCATGTGATCATCAATCTAACCGTGAACCAGGTGATAATCAATCTAACCGTGAACCAGGTGATAATCAATGTAACCATGAACCATGTGATCATCAATCCAACCCTGAACCATGTGATCATCAATCCAACCCTGAACCATGTGATCATCAATCCAACCCTGAACAATGTGATCATCAGTCTAACCCTGAACCATGTGATCATCAATCCAACCCTGGACCATGTGATCATCAATCTAACCGTGAACAAGGTGATCATCAATATAACCCTTAACGAGGTGATCATCAATGTAACCCTTAACCAGGTGATCATGAGTCTAACCCTGAGCCATATGATCATCAATCCAAACCTGAACCATGTGATCATCAATCTAACCGTGAACTAGGTGATAATCAATCTAACCGTGAACCAGGTGATAATCAATGTAACCATGAACCATGTGATCATCAATCCAACCCTTAACATGTGATCATAAATCCAACCCTGAACCATGTGATCATCAATCCAACCCTGAACAATGTGATCATCAGTCTAACCCTGAACCATGTGATCATCAATCCAACCCTGGACCATGTGATCATCAATCTAACCGTGAACAAGGTGATCATCAATATAACCCTTAAACAGGTGATCATCAGTCTAACCCTGAACCAGGTGATCATCAGTCTAATCCTGAACCATGTGATCATCAATCCAACCCTGAACCATGTGATCATCAATGTAACCGTCAATCAGGTGATCATCAGGCTAACCCTGAACCAGGTGATCATATGTCTAATCCTGAACCAAGTGATCATCAATCCAACCCTGAACCATGTGATCATCAATGTAACCCTTAACCAGGTGATCATGAGTCTAACCCTGAACCATATGATCATCAATCCAACCCTGAACCATGTGATCATCAATCTAACCGTGAACCAGGTGATAATCAATCTAACCGTGAACCAGGTGATAATCAATGTAACCATGAACCATGTGATCATCAATCCAACCCTGAACCATGTGATCATCAATCCAACCCTGAACCATGTGATCATCAATCCAACCCTGAACAATGTGATCATCAGTCTAACCCTGAACCATGTGATCATCAATCCAACCCTGGACCATGTGATCATCAATCTAACCGTGAACAAGGTGATCATCAATATAACCCTTAAACAGGTGATCATCAGTCTAACCCTGAACCAGGTGATCTTCAGTCTAATCCCGAACCATGTGATCATCAATCCAACCCTGAACCATGTGATCATCAATGTAACCGTCAATCAGATGATCATCAATATAACCCTTAACCAGGTGATCATCAGGCTAACCCTGAACCATGTGATCATCAATCCAACCCTGGGCCATGTGATCATCAATCTAAACGTGAACAAGGTGATCATCAATATAACCCTTAAACAGGTGATCATCAGTCCAATCCTGAAACATGTCATCATCAATCCAACCCTGAACCATGTGATCATCAATCTAACCGTGAACCAGGTGATCATCAATATAACCCTTAACGACGTGATCATCAGGCTAACCCTGAACCAGGTAATCATTTGTCTAATCCTGAACCATGTGATCATCAATGTAACCGTCAACCAGGTGATCATCAATATAACCCTTAACCAGGTGATCATGAGTCTAACCCTTAACCATATGATCATCAATCCAACCCTGAACCATGTGATCATCAATGTAACCGTGAACCATGTGATCATCAATGTAACCGTGAACCAGGTGATCATCTATATAACCCTTAACCAGGTGATTCTCAGTCTAATCTTGAACCATATGATCATCAATCCAACCCTGAACCAGGTGATCATCAGTCTAACCCTGAACCATGTGATCATCAATCCAACCCTGAACCATGTGATCATCAAACTAACCCTGAACAATGTGATCATCAGTCTAACCCTGAACCATGTGATCATCAATCCAACCCTGGGCCATGTGATCATCAATCTAAACGTGAACAAGGTGATCATCAATATAACCCTTAAACAGGTGATCATCAGTCCAATCCTGAACCATGTCATCATCAATCCAACCCTGAACCATGTGATCATCAATCTAACCGTGAACCAGGTGATCAACAATATAACCCTTAACGACGTGATCATCAGGCTAACCCTGAACCAGGTGATCATTTGTCTAATCCTGAACCATGTGATCATCAATGTAAACGTCAACCAGGTGATCATCAATATAACCCTTAACCAGGTGATCATGAGTCTAACCCTTAACCATATGATCATCAATCCAATCCTGAACCATGTGATCATCAATGTAACCGTGAACCAGGTGATCATCTATATAACCCTTAACCAGGTGATCATGAGTCTAACCCTGAACCATATGATCATCAATCCAACCCTGAACCATTTCATCATCAATGTAATCGTCAACCAGGTGATCATGAGTCTAACCCTGAACCATAAGATCATCACTCCAACCCTGAACCATGTCATCATCAATGTAACCCTGAACCAGGTGATCATTTGTCTGATCCTGAACCATGTGATCATCAATGTAACCGCCAACCAGGTGATCATCAATATAACCCTTAACCAGGTGATCATGAGTCTAACCCTGAACCATATGATCATCAATCCAACCCTGAACCATTTGATCATCAATGTAACCGTGAACCAGGTGATCATCAATATAACCCTTAACGAAGTGATCATCAGGCTAACCCTGAACCAGGTGATCATCAGTCTAATCCTGAACCATGTGATCATCAATCCAACCCTGAACCATGTGATCATCAATGTAACCGTCAATCAGGTGATCATCAGGCTAACCCTGAACCAGGTGATCATCAGTCTAATCCTGAACCATGTGATCATCAATCCAACCCTGAACCATGTGATCATCAATGTAACCCTTAACCAGGTGATCATGAGTCTAACCCTGAACCATATGATCATCAATCCAACCCTGAACCATGTGATCATCAATGTAACCGTGAACCAGGTGATCATCTATATAACCCTTAACCAGGTGATCATGAGTCTAACCCTGAACCATATGATCATCAATCCAACCCTGAACCATGTGATCATCAATCCAACCCTGAACCATGTGATCATCAATCTAACCGTGAACAAGGTGATCATCATTATAACCCTTAAACAGGAGATCATCAGTCTAACCCTGAACCAGGTGATCATCAGTCCAATCCTGAACCATGTGATCATCAATCCAACCCTGAACCATGTGATCATCAATCTAACCGTGAACCAGGTGATCATCAATATAACCCTTAACGAGGTGATCATCAATGTAACCCTTAACCAGGTGATCATGAGTCTAACCCTGAACCATATGATCATCAATCCAAACCTGAACCATGTGATCATCAATCTAACCGTGAACTAGGTGATAATCAATCTAACCGTGAACCAGGTGATAATCAATGTAACCATGAACCATGTGATCCTCAATCCAACCCTTAACATGTGATCATAAATCCAACCCTGAACCATGTGATCATCAATCCAACCCTGAACAATGTGATCATCAGTCTAACCCTGAACCATGTGATCATCAATCCAACCCTGGACCATGTGATCATCAATCTAACCGTGAACAAGGTGATCATCAATATAACCCTTAAACAGGTGATCATCAGTCTAACCCTGAACCAGGTGATCATCAGTCTAATCCTGAACCATGTGATCATCAATCCAACCCTGAACCATGTGATCATCAATGTAACCGTCAATCAGGTGATCATTAGGCTAACCCTGAACCAGGTGATCATATGTCTAATCCTGAACCAAGTGATCATCAATCCAACCCTGAACCATGTGATCATCAATGTAACCCTGAACCAGGTGATCATATGTCTAACCCTGAACCATATGATCATCAATCCAACCCTGAACCATGTGATCATCAATCTAACCGTGAACCAGGTGATAATCAATCTAACCGTGAACCAGGTGATAATCAATGTAACCATGAACCATGTGATCATCAATCCAACCCTGAACCATGTGATCATCAATCCAACCCTGAACCATGTGATCATCAATCCAACCCTGAACAATGTGATCATCAGTCTAACCCTGAACCATGTGATCATCAATCCAACCCTGGACCATGTGATCATCAATCTAACCGTGAACAAGGTGATCATCAATATAACCCTTAAACAGGTGATCATCAGTCTAACCCTGAACCAGGTGATCTTCAGTTTAATCCCGAACCATGTGATCATCAATCCAACCCTGAACCATGTGATCATCAATGTAACCGTCAATCAGGTGATCATCAATATAACCCTTAACCAGGTGATCATCAGGCTAACCCTGAACCAGGTGATCATCAGTCTAATCCTGAACCATGTGATCATCAATCCAACCCTGAACCATGTGATCATCAATTTAACCCTTAACCAGGTGATCATGAGTCTAACCCTGAACCATATGATCATCAATCCAACCCTGAACCATGTGATCATCAATGTAACCGTGAACCAGGTGATCATCTATATAACCCTTAACCAGGTGATCATGAGTCTAACCCTGAACCATATGATCAACAATCCAACCCTGAACCATGTGATCATCAATCTAACCGTGAACCAGGTGATAATCAATCTAACCGTGAACCAGGTGATAATCAATCTAACCGTGAACCAGGTGATAATCAATGTAACCATGAACCATGTGATCATCAATCCAACCCTGAACCAGGTGATCATCAATATAACCCTTAACCAGGTGATCATGAGTCTAACCCTGAACCATATGATCATCAATCCAACCCTGAACCATGTGATCATCAATCTAACCGTGAACCAGGTGATCATCAATATAACCCTTAACCAGGTGATCATCAGTCTAATCCTGAACCATGTGATAATCAGCAAATCCTGAACAATGTGATCATCAATGTAACCCTGAACCATGTGTTCATCAATCTAACCGTGAACAAGGTGATCATCAATATAACCCTTAAACAGGTGATCATCAGTCTAACCCTGAACCAGGTGATCATCAGTCCAATCCTGAACCATGTGATCATCAATCTAACCCTGAACCAGGTGATCATCAGTCTAACCTTGAACCATGTGATCATCAATCCAACCCTGAACCATGTGATCATCAAACTAACCCTGAAAAATGTGATCATCAGTCTAACCCTGAACCATGTGATCATCAATCCAACCCTGGGCCATGTGATCATCAATCTAAACGTGAACAAGTTGATCATCAATATAACCCTTAAACAGGTGATCATCAGTCTAACCCTGAACCAGGTGATCATCAGTCCAATCCTGAACCATGTCATCATCAATCCAACCCTGAACCATGTGATCATCAATCTAACCGTGAACCAGGTGATCATCAATATAACCCTTAACGACGTGATCATCAGGCTAACCCTGAACCAGGTGATCTTTTGTCTAATCCTGAACCAAGTGATCATCAATGTAACCGTCAACCAGGTGATCATCAATATAACCCTTAACCAGGTGATCATGAGTCTAACCCTGAACCATATGATCATCAATCCAACCCTGAACAATGTGATCATCAATGTAACCGTGAACCAGGTGATCATCTATATAACCCTTAAACAGGTGATCATGAGTCTAACCCTGAACCATATGATCATCAATCCAACCCTGAACCATTTCATCATCAATGTAACCGTCAACCAGGTGATCATGAGTCTAACCCTGAACCATGTGATCATCAATCCAACCCTGAACCATGTGATCATCAATCTAACCGTGAAAAAGCTGATCATCAATATAACCCTTAAACAGGAGATCATCAGTCTAACCCTGAACCAGGTGATCATCAATCCAACCCTGAACCATGTGATCATCAATCTAACCGTGAACCAGGTGATCATCAATATAACCCTTAACGAGGTGATCATCAATGTAACCCTTAACCAGGTGATCATGAGTCTAACCCTGAACCATATGATCATCAATCCAACCCTGAACCATGTGATCATCAATGTAACCGTGAACCAGGTGATCATCTACATAACCCTTAACCAGGTGATCATGAGTCTAACCCTGAACCATATGATCATCAATCCAACCCTGAACCATGTGATCATCAATCTAACCGTGAACTAGGTAATAATCAAACTAACCGTGAACCAGGTGATAATCAATGTAACAATGAACCATGTGATCATCAATCCAACCCTTAACATGTGATCATAAATCCAACCCTGAACCATGTGATCATCAATCCAACCCTGAACAATGTGATCATCAGTCTAACCCTGAACCATGTGATCATCAATCCAACCCTGGACCATGTGATCATCAATCTAACCGTGAACAAGGTGATCATCAATATAACCCTTAAACAGGTGATCATCAGTCTAACCCTGAACCAGGTGATCATCAGTCTAACCTGAACCATGTGATCATCAATCCAACCCTGAACCATGTGATCATCAATGTAACCGTCAATCAGGTGATCATCAGGCTAACCCTGAACCAGGTGATCATATGTCTAATCCTGAACCAAGTGATCATCAATCCAACCCTGAACCATGTGATCATCAATGTAACCCTTAACCAGGTGATCATGAGTCTAACCCTGAACCATATGATCATCAATCCAACCCTGAACCATGTGATCATCAATGTAACCGTGAACCAGGTGATCATCTATATAACCCTTAACCAGGTGATCATGAGTCTAAGCCTGAACCATATGATCATCAATCCAACCCTGAACCATGTGATCATCAATCTAACCGTGAATCAGGTGATAATTAATCTAACCGTGAACCAGGTGATAATCAATGTAACCGTCAACCAGGTGATCGTCAATATAACGCTTAACCAGGTGATCATGAGTCTAACCCTGAACCATGTGATCATCAATGTAACCGTGAACCAGGTGATCATCTATATAACCCTTAACCAGGTGATTCTCAGTCTAATCTTGAACCATATGATCATCAATCCAACCCTGAACCATGTGATCATCAATCTAACCGTGAACCAGGTGATCATCAATATAACCCTTAACCAGGTGATCATCAGTCTAATCCTGAACCATTTGATCATCAGGCAAATCCTGAACCATGTGATCATCAATGTAACCCTGAACCATGTGATCATCAGTCTAACCGTGAACAAGGTGATCATCAATATAACCCTGAACCAGGTGATCATCAGTCCAATCCTGAACCATGTGATCATCAGTCCAATCCAGAACCATGTGATCATCAATCTAACCCTGAACCAGGTGATCATCAGTCTAACCCTGAACCAGGTGATCATCAATCCAACCCTGAACCATGTGATCATCAAACTAACCCTGAACAATGTGATCATCAGTCAAACCAGAACCATGTGATCATCAATCCAACCCTGGGCCATGTGATCATCAATCTAAACGTGAACAAGGTGATCATCAATATAACCCTTAAACAGGTGATCATCAGTCCAATCCTGGACCATGTCATCATCAATCCAACCCTGAACCATGTGATCATCAATCTAACCGTGAACCAGGTGATCATCAATATAACCCTTAACGACGTGATCATCAGGCTAACCCTGAACCAGGTAATCATTTGTCTAATCCTGAACCATGTGATCATCAATGTAACCGTCAACCAGGTGATCATCAATATAACCCTTAACCAGGTGATCATGAGTCTAACCCTTAACCATATGATCATCAATCCAACCCTGAACCATGTGATCATCAATGTAACCGTGAACCATGTGATCATCAATGTAACCGTGAACCAGGTGATCATCTATATAACCCTTAACCAGGTGATTCTCAGTCTAATCTTGAACCATATGATCATCAATCAAACCCTGAACCATGTGATCATCAATCTAACCGTGAACCAGGTGATCATCAATATAACCCTTAACCAGGTGATCATCAGTCTAATCCTGAACCATGTGATCATCAGGCAAATCCTGAACCATGTGATCATCAATGTAACCCTGAACCATGTGATCATCAATCTAACCGTGAACAAGGTGATCATCAATATAACCTTGAACCAGGTGATCATCAGTCCAATCCTGAACCATGTGATCATCAGTCCAATCCTGAACCATGTGATCATCAATCTAACCCTGAACCAGGTGATCATCAGTCTAACCCTGAACCATGTGATCATCAATCCAACCCTGAACCATGTGATCATCAAACTAACCCTGAACAATGTGATCATCAGTCTAACCCTGAACCATGTGATCATCAATCCAACCCTGAACCATGTGATCATCAATCTAAACGTGAACAAGGTGATCATCAATATAACCCTTAAACAGGTGATCATCAGTCCAATCCTGAACCATGTCATCATCAATCCAACCCTGAACCATGTGATCATCAATCTAACCGTGAACCAGGTGATCATCAATATAACCCTTAACGACGTGATCATCAGGCTAACCCTGAACCAGGTGATCATTTGTCTAATCCTGAACCATGTGATCATCAATGTAACCGTCAACCAGGTGATCATCAATATAACCCTTAACCAGGTGATCATGAGTCTAACCCTTAACCATATGATCATCAATCCAACCCTGAACCATGTGATCATCAATGTAACCGTGAACCAGGTGATCATCTATATAACCCTTAACCAGGTGATCATGAGTCTAACCCTGAACCATATGATCATCAATCCAACCCTGAACCATTTCATCATCAATGTAACCGTCAACCAGGTGATCATGAGTCTAACCCTGAACCATATGATCATCACTCCAACCCTGAACCATGTCATCATCAATGTAACCCTGAACCAGGTGATCATTTGTCTAATCCTGAACCATGTGATCATCAATGTAACTGTCAACCAGGTGATCATCAATATAACCCTTATCCAGGTGATCATGAGTCTAACCCTGAACCATATGATCATCAATCCAACCCTGAACCATGTGATCATCAATGTAACCCTGAACCAGGTGATCATCTATATAACCCTTAACCAGGTGATCATGAGTCTAACCCTGAACCATATGATCATCAATCCAACCCTGAACCATTTGATCATCAATGTAACCGTCAACCAGGTGATCATGAGTCTAACCCTGAACCATATGATCATCAATCCAACCCTGAACCATGTGATCATCAGGCGAATCCTGAACCATGTGATCATCAATGTAACCCTGAACCATGTGATCACCAATCTAACCGTGAACAAGGTGATCATCAATACAACCCTTAAACAGGAGAGAATCAGTCTAACCCTGAACCAGGTGATCATCAGTCCTATCCTGAACCATGTGATCATCAATCCAACCCTGAACCAGGTGATCATCAATCTAACCGTGAACCAGGTGATCATCAAAATAACCCTTAACGAGGTGATCATCAGGCTAACCCTGAACCAGGTGATCATCAGTCTAATCCTGAACCATGTGATCATCAATCCAACCCTGAACCATGTGATCATCAATCTAACCGTCAACCAGGTGATCATCAATCTAACCGTGAACCATGTGATCATCAATCTAACTGTGAACCAGGTCATAATCAATCTAACCGTGAACCAGGTGATAATCAATGTAACCATGAACCATGTGATCATCAATCCAACCCTGAACCATGTGATCATCAATGTAACCGTCAACCAGGTGATCATCAATATAACCCTTGACCAGGTGATCATGAGTCTAACACTGAACCATATGATCATCAATCCAACCCTGAACCATGTGATCATCAATGTAACCGTGAACCAGGTGATCATCTATATAACCCTTAACCAGGTGATCATGAGTCTAACCCTGAACCATATGATCATCAATCCAACCCTGAACCATTTGATCATCAATGTAACCGTCAACCAGGTGAACATGAGTCTAACCCTGAACCATATGTTCATCAATCCAACCCTGAACCATGTGATCATCAGGCGAATCCTGAACCATGTGATCATCAATGTAACCCTGAACCATGTGATCATCAATCTAACCGTGAACAAGGTGATCATCAATATAACCCTTAAACAGGAGAGAATCAGTCTAACCCTGAACAAGGTGATCATCAGTCCATGTAACCCTGAACCAGGTGATCATTTGTCTAATCCTGAACCATGTGATCATCAATGTAACTGTCAACCAGGTGATCATCAATATAACCCTTATCCAGGTGATCATGAGTCTAACCCTGAACCATATGATCATCAATCCAACCCTGAACCATGTGATCATCAATGTAACCCTGAACCAGGTGATCATCTATATAACCCTTAACCAGGTGATCATGAGTCTAACCCTGAACCATATGATCATCAATCCAACCCTGAACCATTTGATCATCAAAGTAACCGTCAACCAGGTGATCATGAGTCTAACCCTGAACCATGTGATCATCAATCCAACCCTGAACCATGTGATCATCAATGTAACCGTCAATCAGGTGATCATCAGGCTAACCCTGAACCAGGTGATCATATGTCTAATCCTGAACCAAGTGATCATCAATCCAACCCTGAACCATGTGATCATCAATGTAACCCTTAACCAGGTGATCATGAGTCTAACCCTGAACCATATGATCATCAATCCAACCCTGAACCATGTGATCATCAAAATAACCGTGAACCAGGTGATCATCTATATAACCCTTAACCAGGTGATCATGAGTCTAAGCCTGAACCATATGATCATCAATCCAACCCTGAACTATGTGATCATCAATCTAACCGTGAACCAGGTGATAATCAATCTAACCGTGAACCAGGTGATAATCAATGTAACCGTCAACCAGGTGATCGTCAATATAACGCTTAACCAGGTGATCATGAGTCTAACCCTGAACCATGTGATCATCAATGTAACCGTGAACCAGGTGATCATCTATATAACCCTTAACCAGGTGATTCTCAGTCTAATCTTGAACCATATGATCATCAATCCAACCCTGAACCATGTGATCATCAATCTAACCGTGAACCAGGTGATCATCAATATAACCCTTAACCAGGTGATCATCAGTCTAATCCTGAACCATTTGATCATCAGGCAAATCCTGAACCATGTGATCATCAATGTAACCCTGAACAAGGTGATCATCAATATAACCCTGAACCAGGTGATCATCAGTCCAATCCTGAACCATGTGATCATCAGTCCAATCCAGAACCATGTGATCATCAATCTAACCCTGAACCAGGTGATCATCAGTCTAACCCTGAACCAGGTGATCATCAATCCAACCCTGAACCATGTGATCATCAAACTAACCCTGAACAATGTGATCATCAGTCAAACCAGATCCATGTGATCATCAATCCAACCCTGGGCCATGTGATCATCAATCTAAACGTGAACAAGGTGATCATCAATATAACCCTTAAACAGGTGATCATCAGTCCAATCCTGAACCATGTCATCATCAATCCAACCCTGAACCAGGTGATCATGAGTCTAACCCTTAACCATATGATCATCAATCCAACCCTGAACCATGTGATCATCAATGTAACCGTGACCCATGTGATCATCAATGTAACCGTGAACCAGGTGATCATCTATATAACCCTTAACCAGGTGATTCTCAGTCTAATCTTGAACCATATGATCATCAATCCAACCCTGAACCATGTGATCATCAATCTAACCGTGAACCAGGTGATCATCAATATAACCCTTAACCAGGTGATCATCAGTCTAATCCTGAACCATGTGATCATCAGGCAAATCCTGAACCATGTGATCATCAATGTAATCCTGAACCATGTGATCATCAATCTAACCGTGAACAAGGTGATCATCAATATAACCCTGAACCAGGTGATCATCAGTCCAATCCTGAACCATGTGATCATCAGTCCAATCCTGAACCATGTGATCATCAATCTAACCCTGAACCAGGTGATCATCAGTCTAACCCTGAACCATGTGATCATCAATCCAACCCTGAACCATGTGATCATCAAACTAACCCTGAACAATGTGATCATCAGTCTAACCCTGAACCATGTGATCATCAATCCAACCCTGAACCATGTGATCATCAATCTAAACGTGAACAAGGTGATCATCAATATAACCCTTAAACAGGTGATCATCAGTCCAATCCTGAACCATGTCATCATCAATCCAACCCTGAACCATGTGATCATCAATCTAACCGTGAACCAGGTGATCATCAATATAACCCTTAACGACGTGATCATCAGGCTAACCCTGAACCAGGTGATCATTTGTCTAATCCTGAACCATGTGATCATCAATGTAACCGTCAACCAGGTGATCATCAATATAACCCTTAACCAGGTGATCATGAGTCTAACCCTTAACCATATGATCATCAATCCAACCCTGAACCATGTGATCATCAATGTAACCGTGAACCAGGTGATCATCTATATAACCCTTAACCAGGTGATCATGAGTCTAACCCTGAACCATATGATCATCAATCCAACCCTGAACCATTTCATCATCAATGTAACCGTCAACCAGGTGATCATGAGTCTAACCCTGAACCATATGATCATCACTCCAACCCTGAACCATGTCATCATCAATGTAACCCTGAACCAGGTGATCATTTGTCTAATCCTGAACCATGTGATCATCAATGTAACTGTCAACCAGGTGATCATCAATATAACCCTTATCCAGGTGATCATGAGTCTAACCCTGAACCATATGATCATCAATCCAACCCTGAACCATGTGATCATCAATGTAACCCTGAACCAGGTGATCATCTATATAACCCTTAACCAGGTGATCATGAGTCTAACCCTGAACCATATGATCATCAATCCAACCCTGAACCATTTGATCATCAATGTAACCGTCAACCAGGTGATCATGAGTCTAACCCTGAACCATATGATCATCAATCCAACCCTAAACCATGTGATCATCAGGCGAATCCTGAACCATGTGATCATCAATGTAACCCTGAACCATGTGATCATCAATCTAACCGTGAACAAGGTGATCATCAATATAACCCTTAAACAGGAGAGAATCAGTCTAACCCTGAACCAGGTGATCATCAGTCCTATCCTGAACCATGTGATCATCAATCCAACCCTGAACCAGGTGATCATCAATCTAACCGTGAACCAGGTGATCATCAATATAACCCTTAACGAGGTGATCATCAGGCTAACCCTGAACCAGGTGATCATCAGTCTAATCCTGAACCATGTGATCATCAATCCAACCCTGAACCATGTGATCATCAATCTAACCGTCAACCAGGTGGTCATCAATATAACCCTAAACCAGGTGATCATCAATCTAACCGTGAACCATGTGATCATCAATCTAACTGTGAACCAGGTCATAATCAATCTAACCGTGAACCAGGTGATAATCAATGTAACCATGAACCATGTGATCATCAATCCAACCCTGAACCATGTTATCATCAATGTAACCGTCAACCAGGTGATCATCAATATAACCCTTAACCAGGTGATCATGAGTCTAACACTGAACCATATGATCATCAATCCAACCCTGAACCATGTGATCATCAATGTAACCGTGAACCAGGTGATCATCTATATAACCCTTAACCAGGTGATCATGAGTCTAACCCTGAACCATATGATCATCAATCCAACCCTGAACCATTTGATCATCAATGTAACCGTCAACCAGGTGAACATGAGTCTAACCCTGAACCATATGATCATCAATCCAACCCTGATCCATGTGATCATCAGGCGAATCCTGAACCATGTGATCATCAATGTAACCCTGAACCATGTGATCATCAATCTAACCGTGAACAAGGTGATCATCAATATAACCCTTAAACAGGAGAGAATCAGTCTAACCCTGAACAAGGTGATCATCAGTCCATGTAACCCTGAACCAGGTGATCATTTGTCTAATCCTGAACCATGTGATCATCAATGTAACTGTCAACCAGGTGATCATCAATATAACCCTTATCCAGGTGATCATGAGTCTAACCCTGAACCATATGATCATCAATCCAACCCTGAACCATGTGATCATCAATGTAACCCTGAACCAGGTGATCATCTATATAACCCTTAACCAGGTGATCATGAGTCTAACCCTGAACCATATGATCATCAATCCAACCCTGAACCATTTGATCATCAATGTAACCGTCAACCAGGTGATCATGAGTCTAACCCTGAACCATATGATCATCAATCCAACCCTGAACCAGGTGATCATCAGTCCTATCCTGAACCATGTGATCATCAATCCAACCCTGAACCAGGTGATCATCAATCTAACCGTGAACCAGGTGATCATCAATATAACCCTTAACGAGGTGATCATCAGGCTAACCCTGAACCAGGTGATCATCAGTCTAATCCTGAACCATGTGATCATCAATCCAACCCTGAACCATGTGATCATCAATCTAACCGTCAACCAGGTGGTCATCAATATAACCCTAAACCAGGTGATCATCAATCTAACCGTGAACCATGTGATCATCAATCTAACTGTGAACCAGGTCATAATCAATCTAACCGTGAACCAGGTGATAATCAATGTAACCATGAACCATGTGATCATCAATCCAACCCTGAACCATGTTATCATCAATGTAACCGTCAACCAGGTGATCATCAATATAACCCTTAACCAGGTGATCATGAGTCTAACACTGAACCATATGATCATCAATCCAACCCTGAACCATGTGATCATCAATGTAACCGTGAACCAGGTGATCATCTATATAACCCTTAACCAGGTGATCATGAGTCTAACCCTGAACCATATGATCATCAATCCAACCCTGAACCATTTGATCATCAATGTAACCGTCAACCAGGTGAACATGAGTCTAACCCTGAACCATATGATCATCAATCCAACCCTGATCCATGTGATCATCAGGCGAATCCTGAACCATGTGATCATCAATGTAACCCTGAACCATGTGATCATCAATCTAACCGTGAACAAGGTGATCATCAATATAACCCTTAAACAGGAGAGAATCAGTCTAACCCTGAACAAGGTGATCATCAGTCCTATCCTGAACCATGTGATCATCAATCCAACCCTGAACCAGGTGATCATCAATCTAACCGTGAACCAGGTGATCATCAATATAACCCTTAACGAGGTGATCATCAGGCTAACCCTGAACCAGGTGATCATCAATATAACCCTTAACGAGGTGATCATCAGGCTAACCCTGAACCAGGTGATCATCAGTCTAATCCTGAACCATGTGATCATCAATCCAACCCTGAACCATGTGATCATCAATGTAACCGTCAACCAGGTGATCATCAATATAACCCTTAACCAGGTGATCATCAATCTAACCGTGAACCATGTGATCATCAATCTAACCGTGAACCAGGTCATAATCAATCTAACCGTGAACCAGGTGATAATCAATGTAACCATGAACCATGTGATCATCAATCCAACCCTGAACCATGTGATCATCAGGCGAATCCTGAACCATGTGATCATCAATGTAACCCTGAACCATGTGATCATCAATCTAACCCTGAACAAGGTGATCATCAGTCCTATCCTGAACCATGTGATCATCAATCCAACCCTGAACCATATGATCATCAATCCAACCCTGAACCATGTGATCATCAGGCGAATCCTGAACCATGTGATCATCAATGTAACCCTGAACCATGTGATCATCAATGTAACCGTGAACCAGGTGATCATCTATATAACCCTTAACCAGGTGATCATGAGTCTAACCCTGAACCATATGATCATCAATCCAACCCTGAACCATTTGATCATCAATGTAACCGTCAACCAGGTGAACATGAGTCTAATCCTGAACCATATGATCATCAATCCAACCCTGAACCATGTGATCATCAGGCGAATCCTGAACCATGTGATCATCAATGTAACCGTGAACCATGTGATCATCAATCTAACCGTGAACAAGGTGATCATCAATATAACCCTTAAACAGGAGAGAATCAGTCTAACCCTGAACAAGGTGATCATCAGTCCATGTAACCCTGAACCAGGTGATCATTTGTCTAATCCTGAACCATGTGATCATCAATGTAACTGTCAACCAGGTGATCATCAATATAACCCTTATCCAGGTGATCATGAGTCTAACCCTGAACCATATGATCATCAATCCAACCCTGAACCATGTGATCATCAATGTAACCCTGAACCAGGTGATCATCTATATAACCCTTAACCAGGTGATCATGAGTCTAACCCTGAACCATATGATCATCAATCCAACCCTGAACCATTTGATCATCAATGTAACCGTCAACCAGGTGATCATGAGTCTAACCCTGAACCATATGATCATCAATCCAACCCTGAACCAGGTGATCATCAGTCCTATCCTGAACCATGTGATCATCAATCCAACCCTGAACCAGGTGATCATCAATCTAACCGTGAACCAGGTGATCATCAATATAACCCTTAACGAGGTGATCATCAGGCTAACCCTGAACCAGGTGATCATCAGTCTAATCCTGAACCATGTGATCATCAATCCAACCCTGAACCATGTGATCATCAATCTAACCGTCAACCAGGTGGTCATCAATATAACCCTAAACCAGGTGATCATCAATCTAACCGTGAACCATGTGATCATCAATCTAACTGTGAACCAGGTCATAATCAATCTAACCGTGAACCAGGTGATAATCAATGTAACCATGAACCATGTGATCATCAATCCAACCCTGAACCATGTTATCATCAATGTAACCGTCAACCAGGTGATCATCAATATAACCCTTAACCAGGTGATCATGAGTCTAACACTGAACCATATGATCATCAATCCAACCCTGAACCATGTGATCATCAATGTAACCGTGAACCAGGTGATCATCTATATAACCCTTAACCAGGTGATCATGAGTCTAACCCTGAACCATATGATCATCAATCCAACCCTGAACCATTTGATCATCAATGTAACCGTCAACCAGGTGAACATGAGTCTAACCCTGAACCATATGATCATCAATCCAACCCTGAACCATGTGATCATCAGGCGAATCCTGAACCATGTGATCATCAATGTAACCCTGAACCATGTGATCATCAATCTAACCGTGAACAAGGTGATCATCAATATAACCCTTAAACAGGAGAGAATCAGTCTAACCCTGAACAAGGTGATCATCAGTCCTATCCTGAACCATGTGATCATCAATCCAACCCTGAACCAGGTGATCATCAATCTAACCGTGAACCAGGTGATCATCAATATAACCCTTAACGAGGTGATCATCAGGCTAACCCTGAACCAGGTGATCATCAATATAACCCTTAACGAGGTGATCATCAGGCTAACCCTGAACCAGGTGATCATCAGTCTAATCCTGAACCATGTGATCATCAATCCAACCCTGAACCATGTGATCATCAATGTAACCGTCAACCAGGTGATCATCAATATAACCCTTAACCAGGTGATCATCAATCTAACCGTGAACCATGTGATCATCAATCTAACCGTGAACCAGGTCATAATCAATCTAACCGTGAACCAGGTGATAATCAATGTAACCATGAACCATGTGATCATCAATCCAACCCTGAACCATGTGATCATCAGGCGAATCCTGAACCATGTGATCATCAATGTAACCCTGAACCATGTGATCATCAATCTAACCCTGAACAAGGTGATCATCAGTCCTATCCTGAACCATGTGATCATCAATCCAACCCTGAACCATATGATCATCAATCCAACCCTGAACCATGTGATCATCAGGCGAATCCTGAACCATGTGATCATCAATGTAACCCTGAACCATGTGATCATCAATCTAACCGTGAACAAGGTGATCATCAATATAACCCTTAAACAGGAGAGAATCAGTCTAACCCTGAACAAGGTGATCATCAGTCCTATCCTGAACCATGTGATCATCAATCCAACCCTGAACCAGGTGATCATCAATCTAACCGTGAACCAGGTGATCATCAATATAACCCTTAACGAGGTGATCATCAGGCTAACCCTGAACCAGGTGATCATCAATATAACCCTTAACGAGGTGATCATCAGGCTAACCCTGAACCAGGTGATCATCAGTCTAATCCTGAACCATGTGATCATCAATCCAACCCTGAACCATGTGATCATCAATGTAACCGTCAACCAGGTGATCATCAATATAACCCTTAACCAGGTGATCATCAATCTAACCGTGAACCATGTGATCATCAATCTAACCGTGAACCAGGTCATAATCAATCTAACCGTGAACCAGGTGATAATCAATGTAACCATGAACCATGTGATCATCAATCCAACCCTGAACCATGTGATCATCAGGCGAATCCTGAACCATGTGATCATCAATGTAACCCTGAACCATGTGATCATCAATCTAACCCTGAACAAGGTGATCATCAGTCCTATCCTGAACCATGTGATCATCAATCCAACCCTGAACCAGGTGATCATCAATCTAACCGTGAACCAGGTGATCATCAATATAACCCTTAACGAGGTGATCATCAGGCTAACCCTGAACCAGGTGATCATCAGTCTAATCCTGAACCATGTGATCATAAATCCAACCCTGAACCATGTGATCATCAATCTAACCGTCAACCAGGTGGTCATCAATATAACCCTTAACCAGGTGATCATCAATCTAACCGTGAACCATGTGATCATCAATCTAACTGTGAACCAGGTCATAATCAATCTAACCGTGAACCAGGTGATAATCAATGTAACCATGAACCATGTGATCATCAATCCAACCCTGAACCATGTGATCATCAGGCGAATCCTGAACCATGTGATCATCAATGTAACCCTGAACCATGTGATCATCAATCTAACCCTGAACAAGGTGATCATCAGTCCTATACTGAACCATGTGATCATCAATCCAACCCTGAACCAGGTGATCATCAATCTAACCGTGAACCAGGTGATCATCAATATAACCCTTAACGAGGTGATCATCAGGCTAACCCTGAACCAGGTGATCATCAGTCTAATCCTGAACCATGTGATCATCAATCCAACCCTGAACCATGTGATCATCAATCTAACCGTCAACCAGGTGGTCATCAATATAACCCTTAACCAGGTGATCATCAATCTAACCGTGAACCATGTGATCATCAATCTAACTGTGAACCAGGTCATAATCAATCTAACCGTGAACCAGGTGATAATCAATGTAACCATGAACCATGTGATCATCAATCCAACCCTGAACCATGTGATCATCAATGTAACCGTCAACCAGGTGATCATCAATATAACCCTTAACCAGGTGATCATGAGTCTAACACTGAACCATATGATCATCAATCCAACCCTGAACCATGTGATCATCAATGTAACCGTGAACCAGGTGATCATCTATATAACCCTTAACCAGGTGATCATGAGTCTAACCCTGAACCATATGATCATCAATCCAACCCTGAACCATTTGATCATCAATGTAACCGTGAACCAGGTGATAATCAATCTAACCGTGAACCAGGTGATAATCAATGTAACCGTCAACCAGGTGATCGTCAATATAACGCTTAACCAGGTGATCATGAGTCTAACCCTGAACCATGTGATCATCAATGTAACCGTGAACCAGGTGATCATCTATATAACCCTTAACCAGGTGATTCTCAGTCTAATCTTGAACCATATGATCATCAATCCAACCCTGAACCATGTGATCATCAATCTAACCGTGAACCAGGTGATCATCAATATAACCCTTAACCAGGTGATCATCAGTCTAATCCTGAACCATTTGATCATCAGGCAAATCCTGAACCATGTGATCATCAATGTAACCCTGAACAAGGTGATCATCAATATAACCCTGAACCAGGTGATCATCAGTCCAATCCTGAACCATGTGATCATCAGTCCAATCCAGAACCATGTGATCATCAATCTAACCCTGAACCAGGTGATCATCAGTCTAACCCTGAACCAGGTGATCATCAATCCAACCCTGAACCATGTGATCATCAAACTAACCCTGAACAATGTGATCATCAGTCAAACCAGATCCATGTGATCATCAATCCAACCCTGGGCCATGTGATCATCAATCTAAACGTGAACAAGGTGATCATCAATATAACCCTTAAACAGGTGATCATCAGTCCAATCCTGAACCATGTCATCATCAATCCAACCCTGAACCATGTGATCATCAATCTAACCGTGAACCAGGTGATCATCAATATAACCCTTAACGACGTGATCATCAGGCTAACCCTGAACCAGGCAATCATTTGTCTAATCCTGAACCATGTGATCATCAATGTAACCGTCAACCAGGTGATCATCAATATAACCCTTAACCAGGTGATCATGAGTCTAACCCTTAACCATATGATCATCAATCCAACCCTGAACCATGTGATCATCAATGTAACCGTGACCCATGTGATCATCAATGTAACCGTGAACCAGGTGATCATCTAAATAACCCTTAACCAGGTGATTCTCAGTCTAATCTTGAACCATATGATCATCAATCCAACCCTGAACCATGTGATCATCAATCTAACCGTGAACCAGGTGATCATCAATATAACCCTTAACCAGGTGATCATCAGTCTAATCCTGAACCATGTGATCATCAGGCAAATCCTGAACCATGTGATCATCAATGTAATCCTGAACCATGTGATCATCAATCTAACCGTGAACAAGGTGATCATCAATCCAACCCTGAACCATGTGATCATCAATCTAAACGTGAACAAGGTGATCATCAATATAACCCTTAAACAGGTGATCATCAGTCCAATCCTGAACCATGTCATCATCAATCCAACCCTGAACCATGTGATCATCAATCTAACCGTGAACCAGGTGATCATCAATATAACCCTTAACGACGTGATCATCAGGCTAACCCTGAACCAGGTGATCATTTGTCTAATCCTGAACCATGTGATCATCAATGTAACCGTCAACCAGGTGATCATCAATATAACCCTTAACCAGGTGATCATGAGTCTAACCCTTAACCATATGATCATCAATCCAACCCTGAACCATGTGATCATCAATGTAACCGTGAACCAGGTGATCATCTATATAACCCTTAACCAGGTGATCATGAGTCTAACCCTGAACCATATGATCATCAATCCAACCCTGAACCATTTCATCATCAATGTAACCGTCAACCAGGTGATCATGAGTCTAACCCTGAACCATATGATCATCACTCCAACCCTGAACCATGTCATCATCAATGTAACCCTGAACCAGGTGATCATTTGTCTAATCCTGAACCATGTGATCATCAATGTAACTGTCAACCAGGTGATCATCAATATAACCCTTATCCAGGTGATCATGAGTCTAACCCTGAACCATATGATCATCAATCCAACCCTGAACCATGTGATCATCAATGTAACCCTGAACCAGGTGATCATCTATATAACCCTTAACCAGGTGATCATGAGTCTAACCCTGAACCATATGATCATCAATCCAACCCTGAACCATTTGATCATCAATGTAACCGTCAACCAGGTGATCATGAGTCTAACCCTGAACCATATGATCATCAATCCAACCCTGAACCATGTGATCATCAGGCGAATCCTGAACCATGTGATCATCAATGTAACCCTGAACCATGTGATCATCAATCTAACCGTGAACAAGGTGATCATCAATATAACCCTTAAACAGGAGAGAATCAGTCTAACCCTGAACCAGGTGATCATCAGTCCTATCCTGAACCATGTGATCATCAATCCAACCCTGAACCAGGTGATCATCAATCTAACCGTGAACCAGGTGATCATCAATATAACCCTTAACGAGGTGATCATCAGGCTAACCCTGAACCAGGTGATCATCAGTCTAATCCTGAACCATGTGATCATCAATCCAACCCTGAACCATGTGATCATCAATCTAACCGTCAACCAGGTGGTCATCAATATAACCCTAAACCAGGTGATCATCAATCTAACCGTGAACCATGTGATCATCAATCTAACTGTGAACCAGGTCATAATCAATCTAACCGTGAACCAGGTGATAATCAATGTAACCATGAACCATGTGATCATCAATCCAACCCTGAACCATGTTATCATCAATGTAACCGTCAACCAGGTGATCATCAATATAACCCTTAACCAGGTGATCATGAGTCTAACACTGAACCATATGATCATCAATCCAACCCTGAACCATGTGATCATCAATGTAACCGTGAACCAGGTGATCATCTATATAACCCTTAACCAGGTGATCATGAGTCTAACCCTGAACCATATGATCATCAATCCAACCCTGAACCATTTGATCATCAATGTAACCGTCAACCAGGTGAACATGAGTCTAACCCTGAACCATATGATCATCAATCCAACCCTGATCCATGTGATCATCAGGCGAATCCTGAACCATGTGATCATCAATGTAACCCTGAACCATGTGATCATCAATCTAACCGTGAACAAGGTGATCATCAATATAACCCTTAAACAGGAGAGAATCAGTCTAACCCTGAACAAGGTGATCATCAGTCCATGTAACCCTGAACCAGGTGATCATTTGTCTAATCCTGAACCATGTGATCATCAATGTAACTGTCAACCAGGTGATCATCAATATAACCCTTATCCAGGTGATCATGAGTCTAACCCTGAACCATATGATCATCAATCCAACCCTGAACCATGTGATCATCAATGTAACCCTGAACCAGGTGATCATCTATATAACCCTTAACCAGGTGATCATGAGTCTAACCCTGAACCATATGATCATCAATCCAACCCTGAACCATTTGATCATCAATGTAACCGTCAACCAGGTGATCATGAGTCTAACCCTGAACCATATGATCATCAATCCAACCCTGAACCAGGTGATCATCAGTCCTATCCTGAACCATGTGATCATCAATCCAACCCTGAACCAGGTGATCATCAATCTAACCGTGAACCAGGTGATCATCAATATAACCCTTAACGAGGTGATCATCAGGCTAACCCTGAACCAGGTGATCATCAGTCTAATCCTGAACCATGTGATCATCAATCCAACCCTGAACCATGTGATCATCAATCTAACCGTCAACCAGGTGGTCATCAATATAACCCTAAACCAGGTGATCATCAATCTAACCGTGAACCATGTGATCATCAATCTAACTGTGAACCAGGTCATAATCAATCTAACCGTGAACCAGGTGATAATCAATGTAACCATGAACCATGTGATCATCAATCCAACCCTGAACCATGTTATCATCAATGTAACCGTCAACCAGGTGATCATCAATATAACCCTTAACCAGGTGATCATGAGTCTAACACTGAACCATATGATCATCAATCCAACCCTGAACCATGTGATCATCAATGTAACCGTGAACCAGGTGATCATCTATATAACCCTTAACCAGGTGATCATGAGTCTAACCCTGAACCATATGATCATCAATCCAACCCTGAACCATTTGATCATCAATGTAACCGTCAACCAGGTGAACATGAGTCTAACCCTGAACCATATGATCATCAATCCAACCCTGATCCATGTGATCATCAGGCGAATCCTGAACCATGTGATCATCAATGTAACCCTGAACCATGTGATCATCAATCTAACCGTGAACAAGGTGATCATCAATATAACCCTTAAACAGGAGAGAATCAGTCTAACCCTGAACAAGGTGATCATCAGTCCTATCCTGAACCATGTGATCATCAATCCAACCCTGAACCAGGTGATCATCAATCTAACCGTGAACCAGGTGATCATCAATATAACCCTTAACGAGGTGATCATCAGGCTAACCCTGAACCAGGTGATCATCAATATAACCCTTAACGAGGTGATCATCAGGCTAACCCTGAACCAGGTGATCATCAGTCTAATCCTGAACCATGTGATCATCAATCCAACCCTGAACCATGTGATCATCAATGTAACCGTCAACCAGGTGATCATCAATATAACCCTTAACCAGGTGATCATCAATCTAACCGTGAACCATGTGATCATCAATCTAACCGTGAACCAGGTCATAATCAATCTAACCGTGAACCAGGTGATAATCAATGTAACCATGAACCATGTGATCATCAATCCAACCCTGAACCATGTGATCATCAGGCGAATCCTGAACCATGTGATCATCAATGTAACCCTGAACCATGTGATCATCAATCTAACCCTGAACAAGGTGATCATCAGTCCTATCCTGAACCATGTGATCATCAATCCAACCCTGAACCATATGATCATCAATCCAACCCTGAACCATGTGATCATCAGGCGAATCCTGAACCATGTGATCATCAATGTAACCCTGAACCATGTGATCATCAATGTAACCGTGAACCAGGTGATCATCTATATAACCCTTAACCAGGTGATCATGAGTCTAACCCTGAACCATATGATCATCAATCCAACCCTGAACCATTTGATCATCAATGTAACCGTCAACCAGGTGAACATGAGTCTAACCCTGAACCATATGATCATCAATCCAACCCTGAACCATGTGATCATCAGGCGAATCCTGAACCATGTGATCATCAATGTAACCGTGAACCATGTGATCATCAATCTAACCGTGAACAAGGTGATCATCAATCTAACCCTGAACAAGGTGATCATCAGTCCTATACTGAACCATGTGATCATCAATCCAACCCTGAACCAGGTGATCATCAATCTAACCGTGAACCAGGTGATCATCAATATAACCCTTAACGAGGTGATCATCAGGCTAACCCTGAACCAGGTGATCATCAGTCTAATCCTGAACCATGTGATCATCAATCCAACCCTGAACCATGTGATCATCAATCTAACCGTCAACCAGGTGGTCATCAATATAACCCTTAACCAGGTGATCATCAATCTAACCGTGAACCATGTGATCATCAATCTAACTGTGAACCAGGTCATAATCAATCTAACCGTGAACCAGGTGATAATCAATGTAACCATGAACCATGTGATCATCAATCCAACCCTGAACCATGTGATCATCAATGTAACCGTCAACCAGGTGATCATCAATATAACCCTTAACCAGGTGATCATGAGTCTAACACTGAACCATATGATCATCAATCCAACCCTGAACCATGTGATCATCAATGTAACCGTGAACCAGGTGATCATCTATATAACCCTTAACCAGGTGATCATGAGTCTAACCCTGAACCATATGATCATCAATCCAACCCTGAACCATTTGATCATCAATGTAACCGTGAACCAGGTGATAATCAATCTAACCGTGAACCAGGTGATAATCAATGTAACCGTCAACCAGGTGATCGTCAATATAACGCTTAACCAGGTGATCATGAGTCTAACCCTGAACCATGTGATCATCAATGTAACCGTGAACCAGGTGATCATCTATATAACCCTTAACCAGGTGATTCTCAGTCTAATCTTGAACCATATGATCATCAATCCAACCCTGAACCATGTGATCATCAATCTAACCGTGAACCAGGTGATCATCAATATAACCCTTAACCAGGTGATCATCAGTCTAATCCTGAACCATTTGATCATCAGGCAAATCCTGAACCATGTGATCATCAATGTAACCCTGAACAAGGTGATCATCAATATAACCCTGAACCAGGTGATCATCAGTCCAATCCTGAACCATGTGATCATCAGTCCAATCCAGAACCATGTGATCATCAATCTAACCCTGAACCAGGTGATCATCAGTCTAACCCTGAACCAGGTGATCATCAATCCAACCCTGAACCATGTGATCATCAAACTAACCCTGAACAATGTGATCATCAGTCAAACCAGATCCATGTGATCATCAATCCAACCCTGGGCCATGTGATCATCAATCTAAACGTGAACAAGGTGATCATCAATATAACCCTTAAACAGGTGATCATCAGTCCAATCCTGAACCATGTCATCATCAATCCAACCCTGAACCATGTGATCATCAATCTAACCGTGAACCAGGTGATCATCAATATAACCCTTAACGACGTGATCATCAGGCTAACCCTGAACCAGGCAATCATTTGTCTAATCCTGAACCATGTGATCATCAATGTAACCGTCAACCAGGTGATCATCAATATAACCCTTAACCAGGTGATCATGAGTCTAACCCTTAACCATATGATCATCAATCCAACCCTGAACCATGTGATCATCAATGTAACCGTGACCCATGTGATCATCAATGTAACCGTGAACCAGGTGATCATCTAAATAACCCTTAACCAGGTGATTCTCAGTCTAATCTTGAACCATATGATCATCAATCCAACCCTGAACCATGTGATCATCAATCTAACCGTGAACCAGGTGATCATCAATATAACCCTTAACCAGGTGATCATCAGTCTAATCCTGAACCATGTGATCATCAGGCAAATCCTGAACCATGTGATCATCAATGTAATCCTGAACCATGTGATCATCAATCTAACCGTGAACAAGGTGATCATCAATATAACCCTGAACCAGGTGATCATCAGTCCAATCCTGAACCATGTGATCATCAGTCCAATCCTGAACCATGTGATCATCAATCTAACCCTGAACCAGGTGATCATCAGTCTAACCCTGAACCATGTGATCATCAATCCAACCCTGAACCATGTGATCATCAAACTAACCCTGAACAATGTGATCATCAGTCTAACCCTGAACCATGTGATCATCAATCCAACCCTGAACCATGTGATCATCAATCTAAACGTGAACAAGGTGATCATCAATATAACCCTTAAACAGGTGATCATCAGTCCAATCCTGAACCATGTCATCATCAATCCAACCCTGAACCATGTGATCATCAATCTAACCGTGAACCAGGTGATCATCAATATAACCCTTAACGACGTGATCATCAGGCTAACCCTGAACCAGGTGATCATTTGTCTAATCCTGAACCATGTGATCATCAATGTAACCGTCAACCAGGTGATCATCAATATAACCCTTAACCAGGTGATCATGAGTCTAACCCTTAACCATATGATCATCAATCCAACCCTGAACCATGTGATCATCAATGTAACCGTGAACCAGGTGATCATCTATATAACCCTTAACCAGGTGATCATGAGTCTAACCCTGAACCATATGATCATCAATCCAACCCTGAACCATTTCATCATCAATGTAACCGTCAACCAGGTGATCATGAGTCTAACCCTGAACCATATGATCATCACTCCAACCCTGAACCATGTCATCATCAATGTAACCCTGAACCAGGTGATCATTTGTCTAATCCTGAACCATGTGATCATCAATGTAACTGTCAACCAGGTGATCATCAATATAACCCTTATCCAGGTGATCATGAGTCTAACCCTGAACCATATGATCATCAATCCAACCCTGAACCATGTGATCATCAATGTAACCCTGAACCAGGTGATCATCTATATAACCCTTAACCAGGTGATCATGAGTCTAACCCTGAACCATATGATCATCAATCCAACCCTGAACCATTTGATCATCAATGTAACCGTCAACCAGGTGATCATGAGTCTAACCCTGAACCATATGATCATCAATCCAACCCTGAACCATGTGATCATCAGGCGAATCCTGAACCATGTGATCATCAATGTAACCCTGAACCATGTGATCATCAATCTAACCGTGAACAAGGTGATCATCAATATAACCCTTAAACAGGAGAGAATCAGTCTAACCCTGAACCAGGTGATCATCAGTCCTATCCTGAACCATGTGATCATCAATCCAACCCTGAACCAGGTGATCATCAATCTAACCGTGAACCAGGTGATCATCAATATAACCCTTAACGAGGTGATCATCAGGCTAACCCTGAACCAGGTGATCATCAGTCTAATCCTGAACCATGTGATCATCAATCCAACCCTGAACCATGTGATCATCAATCTAACCGTCAACCAGGTGGTCATCAATATAACCCTAAACCAGGTGATCATCAATCTAACCGTGAACCATGTGATCATCAATCTAACTGTGAACCAGGTCATAATCAATCTAACCGTGAACCAGGTGATAATCAATGTAACCATGAACCATGTGATCATCAATCCAACCCTGAACCATGTTATCATCAATGTAACCGTCAACCAGGTGATCATCAATATAACCCTTAACCAGGTGATCATGAGTCTAACACTGAACCATATGATCATCAATCCAACCCTGAACCATGTGATCATCAATGTAACCGTGAACCAGGTGATCATCTATATAACCCTTAACCAGGTGATCATGAGTCTAACCCTGAACCATATGATCATCAATCCAACCCTGAACCATTTGATCATCAATGTAACCGTCAACCAGGTGAACATGAGTCTAACCCTGAACCATATGATCATCAATCCAACCCTGATCCATGTGATCATCAGGCGAATCCTGAACCATGTGATCATCAATGTAACCCTGAACCATGTGATCATCAATCTAACCGTGAACAAGGTGATCATCAATATAACCCTTAAACAGGAGAGAATCAGTCTAACCCTGAACAAGGTGATCATCAGTCCATGTAACCCTGAACCAGGTGATCATTTGTCTAATCCTGAACCATGTGATCATCAATGTAACTGTCAACCAGGTGATCATCAATATAACCCTTATCCAGGTGATCATGAGTCTAACCCTGAACCATATGATCATCAATCCAACCCTGAACCATGTGATCATCAATGTAACCCTGAACCAGGTGATCATCTATATAACCCTTAACCAGGTGATCATGAGTCTAACCCTGAACCATATGATCATCAATCCAACCCTGAACCATTTGATCATCAATGTAACCGTCAACCAGGTGATCATGAGTCTAACCCTGAACCATATGATCATCAATCCAACCCTGAACCAGGTGATCATCAGTCCTATCCTGAACCATGTGATCATCAATCCAACCCTGAACCAGGTGATCATCAATCTAACCGTGAACCAGGTGATCATCAATATAACCCTTAACGAGGTGATCATCAGGCTAACCCTGAACCAGGTGATCATCAGTCTAATCCTGAACCATGTGATCATCAATCCAACCCTGAACCATGTGATCATCAATCTAACCGTCAACCAGGTGGTCATCAATATAACCCTAAACCAGGTGATCATCAATCTAACCGTGAACCATGTGATCATCAATCTAACTGTGAACCAGGTCATAATCAATCTAACCGTGAACCAGGTGATAATCAATGTAACCATGAACCATGTGATCATCAATCCAACCCTGAACCATGTTATCATCAATGTAACCGTCAACCAGGTGATCATCAATATAACCCTTAACCAGGTGATCATGAGTCTAACACTGAACCATATGATCATCAATCCAACCCTGAACCATGTGATCATCAATGTAACCGTGAACCAGGTGATCATCTATATAACCCTTAACCAGGTGATCATGAGTCTAACCCTGAACCATATGATCATCAATCCAACCCTGAACCATTTGATCATCAATGTAACCGTCAACCAGGTGAACATGAGTCTAACCCTGAACCATATGATCATCAATCCAACCCTGATCCATGTGATCATCAGGCGAATCCTGAACCATGTGATCATCAATGTAACCCTGAACCATGTGATCATCAATCTAACCGTGAACAAGGTGATCATCAATATAACCCTTAAACAGGAGAGAATCAGTCTAACCCTGAACAAGGTGATCATCAGTCCTATCCTGAACCATGTGATCATCAATCCAACCCTGAACCAGGTGATCATCAATCTAACCGTGAACCAGGTGATCATCAATATAACCCTTAACGAGGTGATCATCAGGCTAACCCTGAACCAGGTGATCATCAATATAACCCTTAACGAGGTGATCATCAGGCTAACCCTGAACCAGGTGATCATCAGTCTAATCCTGAACCATGTGATCATCAATCCAACCCTGAACCATGTGATCATCAATGTAACCGTCAACCAGGTGATCATCAATATAACCCTTAACCAGGTGATCATCAATCTAACCGTGAACCATGTGATCATCAATCTAACCGTGAACCAGGTCATAATCAATCTAACCGTGAACCAGGTGATAATCAATGTAACCATGAACCATGTGATCATCAATCCAACCCTGAACCATGTGATCATCAGGCGAATCCTGAACCATGTGATCATCAATGTAACCCTGAACCATGTGATCATCAATCTAACCCTGAACAAGGTGATCATCAGTCCTATCCTGAACCATGTGATCATCAATCCAACCCTGAACCATATGATCATCAATCCAACCCTGAACCATGTGATCATCAGGCGAATCCTGAACCATGTGATCATCAATGTAACCCTGAACCATGTGATCATCAATGTAACCGTGAACCAGGTGATCATCTATATAACCCTTAACCAGGTGATCATGAGTCTAACCCTGAACCATATGATCATCAATCCAACCCTGAACCATTTGATCATCAATGTAACCGTCAACCAGGTGAACATGAGTCTAACCCTGAACCATATGATCATCAATCCAACCCTGAACCATGTGATCATCAGGCGAATCCTGAACCATGTGATCATCAATGTAACCGTGAACCATGTGATCATCAATCTAACCGTGAACAAGGTGATCATCAATATAACCCTTAAACAGGAGAGAATCAGTCTAACCCTGAACAAGGTGATCATCAGTCCATGTAACCCTGAACCAGGTGATCATTTGTCTAATCCTGAACCATGTGATCATCAATGTAACTGTCAACCAGGTGATCATCAATATAACCCTTATCCAGGTGATCATGAGTCTAACCCTGAACCATATGATCATCAATCCAACCCTGAACCATGTGATCATCAATGTAACCCTGAACCAGGTGATCATCTATATAACCCTTAACCAGGTGATCATGAGTCTAACCCTGAACCATATGATCATCAATCCAACCCTGAACCATTTGATCATCAATGTAACCGTCAACCAGGTGATCATGAGTCTAACCCTGAACCATATGATCATCAATCCAACCCTGAACCAGGTGATCATCAGTCCTATCCTGAACCATGTGATCATCAATCCAACCCTGAACCAGGTGATCATCAATATAACCCTTAACGAGGTGATCATCAGGCTAACCCTGAACCAGGTGATCATCAGTCTAATCCTGAACCATGTGATCATCAATCCAACCCTGAACCATGTGATCATCAATCTAACCGTCAACCAGGTGGTCATCAATATAACCCTAAACCAGGTGATCATCAATCTAACCGTGAACCATGTGATCATCAATCTAACTGTGAACCAGGTCATAATCAATCTAACCGTGAACCAGGTGATAATCAATGTAACCATGAACCATGTGATCATCAATCCAACCCTGAACCATGTTATCATCAATGTAACCGTCAACCAGGTGATCATCAATATAACCCTTAACCAGGTGATCATGAGTCTAACACTGAACCATATGATCATCAATCCAACCCTGAACCATGTGATCATCAATGTAACCGTGAACCAGGTGATCATCTATATAACCCTTAACCAGGTGATCATGAGTCTAACCCTGAACCATATGATCATCAATCCAACCCTGAACCATTTGATCATCAATGTAACCGTCAACCAGGTGAACATGAGTCTAACCCTGAACCATATGATCATCAATCCAACCCTGAACCATGTGATCATCAGGCGAATCCTGAACCATGTGATCATCAATGTAACCCTGAACCATGTGATCATCAATCTAACCGTGAACAAGGTGATCATCAATATAACCCTTAAACAGGAGAGAATCAGTCTAACCCTGAACAAGGTGATCATCAGTCCTATCCTGAACCATGTGATCATCAATCCAACCCTGAACCAGGTGATCATCAATCTAACCGTGAACCAGGTGATCATCAATATAACCCTTAACGAGGTGATCATCAGGCTAACCCTGAACCAGGTGATCATCAATATAACCCTTAACGAGGTGATCATCAGGCTAACCCTGAACCAGGTGATCATCAGTCTAATCCTGAACCATGTGATCATCAATCCAACCCTGAACCATGTGATCATCAATGTAACCGTCAACCAGGTGATCATCAATATAACCCTTAACCAGGTGATCATCAATCTAACCGTGAACCATGTGATCATCAATCTAACCGTGAACCAGGTCATAATCAATCTAACCGTGAACCAGGTGATAATCAATGTAACCATGAACCATGTGATCATCAATCCAACCCTGAACCATGTGATCATCAGGCGAATCCTGAACCATGTGATCATCAATGTAACCCTGAACCATGTGATCATCAATCTAACCCTGAACAAGGTGATCATCAGTCCTATCCTGAACCATGTGATCATCAATCCAACCCTGAACCATATGATCATCAATCCAACCCTGAACCATGTGATCATCAGGCGAATCCTGAACCATGTGATCATCAATGTAACCCTGAACCATGTGATCATCAATCTAACCGTGAACAAGGTGATCATCAATATAACCCTTAAACAGGAGAGAATCAGTCTAACCCTGAACAAGGTGATCATCAGTCCTATCCTGAACCATGTGATCATCAATCCAACCCTGAACCAGGTGATCATCAATCTAACCGTGAACCAGGTGATCATCAATATAACCCTTAACGAGGTGATCATCAGGCTAACCCTGAACCAGGTGATCATCAATATAACCCTTAACGAGGTGATCATCAGGCTAACCCTGAACCAGGTGATCATCAGTCTAATCCTGAACCATGTGATCATCAATCCAACCCTGAACCATGTGATCATCAATGTAACCGTCAACCAGGTGATCATCAATATAACCCTTAACCAGGTGATCATCAATCTAACCGTGAACCATGTGATCATCAATCTAACCGTGAACCAGGTCATAATCAATCTAACCGTGAACCAGGTGATAATCAATGTAACCATGAACCATGTGATCATCAATCCAACCCTGAACCATGTGATCATCAGGCGAATCCTGAACCATGTGATCATCAATGTAACCCTGAACCATGTGATCATCAATCTAACCCTGAACAAGGTGATCATCAGTCCTATCCTGAACCATGTGATCATCAATCCAACCCTGAACCAGGTGATCATCAATCTAACCGTGAACCAGGTGATCATCAATATAACCCTTAACGAGGTGATCATCAGGCTAACCCTGAACCAGGTGATCATCAGTCTAATCCTGAACCATGTGATCATAAATCCAACCCTGAACCATGTGATCATCAATCTAACCGTCAACCAGGTGGTCATCAATATAACCCTTAACCAGGTGATCATCAATCTAACCGTGAACCATGTGATCATCAATCTAACTGTGAACCAGGTCATAATCAATCTAACCGTGAACCAGGTGATAATCAATGTAACCATGAACCATGTGATCATCAATCCAACCCTGAACCATGTGATCATCAGGCGAATCCTGAACCATGTGATCATCAATGTAACCCTGAACCATGTGATCATCAATCTAACCCTGAACAAGGTGATCATCAGTCCTATACTGAACCATGTGATCATCAATCCAACCCTGAACCAGGTGATCATCAATCTAACCGTGAACCAGGTGATCATCAATATAACCCTTAACGAGGTGATCATCAGGCTAACCCTGAACCAGGTGATCATCAGTCTAATCCTGAACCATGTGATCATCAATCCAACCCTGAACCATGTGATCATCAATCTAACCGTCAACCAGGTGGTCATCAATATAACCCTTAACCAGGTGATCATCAATCTAACCGTGAACCATGTGATCATCAATCTAACTGTGAACCAGGTCATAATCAATCTAACCGTGAACCAGGTGATAATCAATGTAACCATGAACCATGTGATCATCAATCCAACCCTGAACCATGTGATCATCAATGTAACCGTCAACCAGGTGATCATCAATATAACCCTTAACCAGGTGATCATGAGTCTAACACTGAACCATATGATCATCAATCCAACCCTGAACCATGTGATCATCAATGTAACCGTGAACCAGGTGATCATCTATATAACCCTTAACCAGGTGATCATGAGTCTAACCCTGAACCATATGATCATCAATCCAACCCTGAACCATTTGATCATCAATGTAACCGTCAACCAGGTGATCATGAGTCTAACCCTGAACCATATGATCATCAATCCAACCCTGAACCATGTGATCATCAGGCGAATCCTGAACCATGTGATCATCAATGTAACCCTGAACCATGTGATCATCAATCTAACCGTGAACAAGGTGATCATCAATATAACCCTTAAACAGGAGAGAATCAGTCTAACCCTGAACAAGGTGATCATCAGTCCTATCCTGAACCATGTGATCATCAATCCAACCCTGAACCAGGTGATCATCAATCTAACCGTGAACCAGGTGATCATCAATATAACCCTTAACGAGGTGATCATCAATATAACCCTTAACCAGGTGATCATGAGTCTAACCCTGAACCATATGATCATCAATCCAACCCTGAACCATGTGATCATCAATGTAACCGTCAACCAGGTGATCATCAATATAACCCTTTACCAGGTGATCATGAGTCTAACACTGAACCATATGATCATCAATCCAACCCTGAACCATGTGATCATCAATTTAACCGTGAACCAGGTGATCATCAGTCTAATCCTGAACCATGTGATCATCAATCCAACCCTGAACCATGTGATCATCAATGTAACCGTCAACCAGGTGATCATCAATATAACCCTTAACCAGGTGATCATCAATCTAACCGTGAACCATGTGATCATCAATCTAACCGTGAACCAGGTCATAATCAATCTAACCGTGAACCAGGTGATAATCAATGTAACCATGAACCATGTAATCATCAATCCAACCCTGAACCATGTGATCATCAATGTAACCGTCAACCAGGTGATCATCAATATAACCCTTAACCAGGTGATCATGAGTCTAACCCTGAACCATATGATCATCAATCCAACCCTGAACCATGTGATCATCAATGTAACCGTGAACCAGGTGATCATCTATATAACCCTTAACCAAGTGATCATGAGTCTAACCCTGAACCATATGATCATCAATCCAACCCTGAACCATTTGATCATCAATGTAACCGTCAACCAGGTGATCATGAGTCTAACCCTGAACCATATGATCATCAATCCAACCCTGAACCATGTGATCATCAGGCGAATCCTGAACCATGTGATCATCAATGTAACCCTGAACCATGTGATCATCAATCTAACCGTGAACAAGGTGATCATCAATATAACCCTTAAACAGGAGAGAATCAGTCTAACCCTGAACAAGGTGATCATCAGTCCTATCCTGAACCATGTGATCATCAATCCAACCCTGAACCAGGTGATCATCAATCTAACCGTGAACCAGGTGATCATCAATATAACCCTTAACGAGGTGATCATCAGGCTAACCCTGAACCAGGTGATCATCAGTCTAATCCTGAACCATGTGATCATCAATCCAACCCTGAACCATGTGATCATCAATGTAACCGTCAACCAGGTGATCATCAATATAACCCTTAACCAGGTGATCATCAATCTAACCGTGAACCATGTGATTATCAATCTAACCGTGAACCAGGTCATAATCAATCTAACCGTGAACCAGGTGATAATCAATGTAACCATGAACCATGTGATCATCAATCCAACCCTGAACCATGTGATCATCAATGTAACCGTCAACCAGGTGATCATCAATATAACCCTTAACCAGGTGATCATGAGTCTAACCCTGAACCATATGATCATCAATCCAACCCTGAACCATGTGATCATCAATGTAACCGTCAACCAGGTGATCATCAATATAACCCTTTACCAGGTGATCATGAGTCTAACCCTGAACCATATGATCATCAATCCAACCCTGAACCATGTGATCATCAATTTAACCGTGAACCAGGTGATCATCTATATAACCCTTAACCAGGTGATCATCAATCCAACCCTGAACCATGTGATCATCAATGTAACCGTCAACCAGGTGATCATCAATATAACCCTTAACCAGGTGATCATCAATCTAACCGTGAACCATGTGATTATCAATCTAACCGTGAACCAGGTCATAATCAATCTAACCGTGAACCAGGTGATAATCAATGTAACCATGAACCATGTGATCATCAATCCAACCCTGAACCATGTGATCATCAATGTAACCGTCAACCAGGTGATCATCAATATAACCCTTAACCAGGTGATCATGAGTCTAACCCTGAACCATATGATCATCAATCCAACCCTGAACCATGTGATCATCAATGTAACCGTCAACCAGGTGATCATCAATATAACCCTTTACCAGGTGATCATGAGTCTAACACTGAACCATATGATCATCAATCCAACCCTGAACCATGTGATCATCAATTTAACCGTGAACCAGGTGATCATCTATATAACCCTTAACCAAGTGATCATGAGTCTAACCCTGAACCATATGATCATCAATCCAACCCTGAACCATTTGATCATCAATGTAACCGTTAACCAGGTGATCATGAGTCTAACCCTGAACCATATGATCATCAATCCAACCCTGAACCATGTGATCATCAGGCGAATCCTGAACCATGTGATCATCAATGTAACCCTGAACCATGTGATCATCAATCTAACCGTGAACAAGGTGATCATCAATATAACCCTTAAACAGGAGAGAATCAGTCTAACCCTGAACAAGGTGATCATCAGTCCTATCCTGAACCATGTGATCATCAATCCAACCCTGAACCAGGTGATCATCAATCTAACCGTGAACCAGGTAATCATCAATATAACCCTTAACGAGGTGATCATCAGGCTAACCCTGAACCAGGTGATCATCAGTCTAATCCTGAACCATGTGATCATCAATCCAACACTGAACCATGTGATCATCAATGTAACCGTCAACCAGGTGATCATCAATATAACCCTTAACCAGGTGATCATCAATCTAACCGTGAACCATGTGATCATCAATCTAACCGTGAACCAGGTCATAATCAATCTAACCGTGAACCAGGTGATAATCAATGTAACCATGAACCATGTGATCATCAATCCAACCCTGAACCATGTGATCATCAATGTAACCGTCAACCAGGTGATCATCAATATAACCCTTAACCAGGTGATCATGAGTCTAACCCTGAACCATATGATCATCAATGTAACCGTCAACCAGGTGATCATCAATATAACCCTTAACCAGGTGACCATGAGTCTAACCCTGAACCATATGATCATCAATCCAACCCTGAACCATGTGATCATCAATGTAACCGTCAACCAGGTGATCATCTATATAACCCTTAACCAGGTGATCATCAATCCAACCCTGAACCATGTGATCATCAATGTAACCGTCAACCAGGTGATCATCAATATAACCCTTAACCAGGTGATCATCAATCTAACCGTGAACCATGTGATTATCAATCTAACCGTGAACCAGGTCATAATCAATCTAACCGTGAACCAGGTGATAATCAATGTAACCATGAACCATGTGATCATCAATCCAACCCTGAACCATGTGATCATCAATGTAACCGTCAACCAGGTGATCATCAATATAACCCTTAACCAGGTGATCATGAGTCTAACCCTGAACCATATGATCATCAATCCAACCCTGAACCATGTGATCATCAATGTAACCGTCAACCAGGTGATCATCAATATAACCCTTTACCAGGTGATCATGAGTCTAACACTGAACCATATGATCATCAATCCAACCCTGAACCATGTGATCATCAATTTAACCGTGAACCAGGTGATCATCTATATAACCCTTAACCAAGTGATCATGAGTCTAACCCTGAACCATATGATCATCAATCCAACCCTGAACCATTTGATCATCAATGTAACCGTTAACCAGGTGATCATGAGTCTAACCCTGAACCATATGATCATCAATCCAACCCTGAACCATGTGATCATCAGGCGAATCCTGAACCATGTGATCATCAATGTAACCCTGAACCATGTGATCATCAATCTAACCGTGAACAAGGTGATCATCAATATAACCCTTAAACAGGAGAGAATCAGTCTAACCCTGAACAAGGTGATCATCAGTCCTATCCTGAACCATGTGATCATCAATCCAACCCTGAACCAGGTGATCATCAATCTAACCGTGAACCAGGTAATCATCAATATAACCCTTAACGAGGTGATCATCAGGCTAACCCTGAACCAGGTGATCATCAGTCTAATCCTGAACCATGTGATCATCAATCCAACACTGAACCATGTGATCATCAATGTAACCGTCAACCAGGTGATCATCAATATAACCCTTAACCAGGTGATCATCAATCTAACCGTGAACCATGTGATCATCAATCTAACCGTGAACCAGGTCATAATCAATCTAACCGTGAACCAGGTGATAATCAATGTAACCATGAACCATGTGATCATCAATCCAACCCTGAACCATGTGATCATCAATGTAACCGTCAACCAGGTGATCATCAATATAACCCTTAACCAGGTGATCATGAGTCTAACCCTGAACCATATGATCATCAATGTAACCGTCAACCAGGTGATCATCAATATAACCCTTAACCAGGTGACCATGAGTCTAACCCTGAACCATATGATCATCAATCCAACCCTGAACCATGTGATCATCAATGTAACCGTGAACCAGGTGATCATCTATATAACCCTTAACCAGGTGATCATGAGTCTATCCCTGAACCATATGATCATCAATCCAACCCTGAACCATGTGATCATCAGGCGAATCCTGAACCATGTGATCATCAATGTAACCCTGAACCATGTGATCATCAATCTAACCGTGAACAAGGTGATCATCAATATAACCCTTAAACAGGAGAGAATCAGTCTAACCCTGAACAAGGTGATCATCAGTCCTATCCTGAACCATGTGATCATCAATCCAACCCTGAACCAGGTGATCATCAATCTAACCGTGAACCAGGTGATCATCAATATAACCCTTAACGAGGTGATCATCAGGCTAACCCTGAACCAGGTGATCATCAGTCTAATCCTGAACCATGTGATCATCAATCCAACCCTGAACCATGTGATCATCAATGTAACCGTCAACCAGGTGATCATCAATATAACCCTTAACCAGGTGATCATCAATCTAACCGTGAACCATGTGATCATCAATCTAACCGTGAACCAGGTCATAATCAATCTAACCGTGAACCAGGTGATAATCAATGTAACCATGAACCATGTAATCATCAATCCAACCCTGAACCATGTGATCATCAATGTAACCGTCAACCAGGTGATCATCAATATAACCCTTAACCAGGTGATCATGAGTCTAACACTGAACCATATGATCATCAATCCAACCCTGAACCATGTGATCATCAATGTAACCGTGAACCAGGTGATCATCTATATAACCCTTAACCAAGTGATCATGAGTCTAACCCTGAACCATATGATCATCAATCCAACCCTGAACCATTTGATCATCAATGTAACCGTCAACCAGGTGATCATGAGTCTAACCCTGAACCATATGATCATCAATCCAACCCTGAACCATGTGATCATCAGGCGAATCCTGAACCATGTGATCATCAATGTAACCCTGAACCATGTGATCATCAATCTAACCGTGAACAAGGTGATCATCAATATAACCCTTAAACAGGAGAGAATCAGTCTAACCCTGAACAAGGTGATCATCAGTCCTATCCTGAACCATGTGATCATCAATCCAACCCTGAACCAGGTGATCATCAATCTAACCGTGAACCAGGTGATCATCAATATAACCCTTAACGAGGTGATCATCAGGCTAACCCTGAACCAGGTGATCATCAGTCTAATCCTGAACCATGTGATCATCAATCCAACCCTGAACCATGTGATCATCAATGTAACCGTCAACCAGGTGATCATCAATATAACCCTTAACCAGGTGATCATCAATCTAACCGTGAACCATGTGATTATCAATCTAACCGTGAACCAGGTCATAATCAATCTAACCGTGAACCAGGTGATAATCGATGTAACCATGAACCATGTGATCATCAATCCAACCCTGAACCATGTGATCATCAATGTAACCGTCAACCAGGTGATCATCAATATAACCCTTAACCAGGTGATCATGAGTCTAACCCTGAACCATATGATCATCAATCCAACCCTGAACCATGTGATCATCAATGTAACCGTCAACCAGGTGATCATCAATATAACCCTTTACCAGGTGATCATGAGTCTAACACTGAACCATATGATCATCAATCCAACCCTGAACCATGTGATCATCAATTTAACCGTGAACCAGGTGATCATCTATATAACCCTTAACCAGGTGATCATCAATCCAACCCTGAACCATGTGATCATCAATGTAACCGTCAACCAGGTGATCATCAATATAACCCTTAACCAGGTGATCATCAATCTAACCGTGAACCATGTGATTATCAATCTAACCGTGAACCAGGTCATAATCAATCTAACCGTGAACCAGGTGATAATCAATGTAACCATGAACCATGTGATCATCAATCCAACCCTGAACCATGTGATCATCAATGTAACCGTCAACCAGGTGATCATCAATATAACCCTTAACCAGGTGATCATGAGTCTAACCCTGAACCATATGATCATCAATCCAACCCTGAACCATGTGATCATCAATGTAACCGTCAACCAGGTGATCATCAATATAACCCTTTACCAGGTGATCATGAGTCTAACACTGAACCATATGATCATCAATCCAACCCTGAACCATGTGATCATCAATTTAACCGTGAACCAGGTGATCATCTATATAACCCTTAACCAGGTGATCATGAGTCTAACCCTGAACCATATGATCATCAATCCAACCCTGAACCATTTGATCATCAATGTAACCGTTAACCAGGTGATCATGAGTCTAACCCTGAACCATATGATCATCAATCCAACCCTGAACCATGTGATCATCAGGCGAATCCTGAACCATGTGATCATCAATGTAACCCTGAACCATGTGATCATCAATCTAACCGTGAACAAGGTGATCATCAATATAACCCTTAAACAGGAGAGAATCAGTCTAACCCTGAACAAGGTGATCATCAGTCCTATCCTGAACCATGTGATCATCAATCCAACCCTGAACCAGGTGATCATCAATCTAACCGTGAACCAGGTGATCATCAATATAACCCTTAACGAGGTGATCATCAGGCTAACCCTGAACCAGGTGATCATCAGTCTAATCCTGAACCATGTGATCATCAATCCAACCCTGAACCATGTGATCATCAATGTAACCGTCAACCAGGTGATCATCAATATAACCCTTAACCAGGTGATCATCAATCTAACCGTGAACCATGTGATCATCAATCTAACCGTGAACCAGGTCATAATCAATCTAACCGTGAACCAGGTGATAATCAATGTAACCATGAACCATGTGATCATCAATCCAACCCTGAACCATGTGATCATCAATGTAACCGTCAACCAGGTGATCATCAATATAACCCTTAACCAGGTGATCATGAGTCTAACCCTGAACCATATGATCATCAATGTAACCGTCAACCAGGTGATCATCAATATAACCCTTAACCAGGTGACCATGAATCTAACCCTGAACCATATGATCATCAGTCCAACCCTGAACCATGTGATCATCAATGTAACCGTGAACCAGGTGATCATCTATATAACCCTTAACCAGGTGATCATGAGTCTAACCCTGAACCATATGATCATCAATCCAACCCTGAACCATGTGATCATCAGGCGAATCCTGAACCATGTGATCATCAGGCGAATCCTGAACCATGTGATCATCAATGTAACCCTGAACCATGTGATCATCAATCTAACCGTGAACAAGGTGATCATCAATATAACCCTTAAACAGGAGAGAATCAGTCTAACCCTGAACAAGGTGATCATCAGTCCTATCCTGAACCATGTGATCATCAATCCAACCCTGAACCAGGTGATCATCAATGTAACCGTGAACCAGGTGATCATCAATATAACCCTTAACGAGGTGATCATCAGGCTAACCCTGAACCAGGTGATCATCAGTCGAATCCTGAACCATGTGATCATCAATCCAACCCTGAACCATGTGATCATCAATGTAACCGTCAACCAGGTGATCATCAATATAACCCTTAACCAGGTGATCATCAATCTAACCGTGAACCATGTGATCATCAATCTAACCGTGAACCAGGTCATAATCAATCTAACCGTGAACCAGGTGATAATCAATGTAACCATGAACCATGTAATCATCAATCCAACCCTGAACCATGTGATCATCAATGTAACCGTCAACCAGGTGATCATCAATATAACCCTTGACCAGGTGATCATGAGTCTAACACTGAACCATATGATCATCAATCCAACCCTGAACCATGTGATCATCAATGTAACCGTGAACCAGGTGATCATCTATATAACCCTTAACCAAGTGATCATGAGTCTAACCCTGAACCATATGATCATCAATCCAACCCTGAACCATTTGATCATCAATGTAACCGTCAACCAGGTGATCATGAGTCTAACCCTGAACCATATGATCATCAATCCAACCCTGAACCATGTGATCATCAGGCGAATCCTGAACCATGTGATCATCAATGTAACCCTGAACCATGTGATCATCAATCTAACCGTGAACAAGGTGATCATCAATATAACCCTTAAACAGGAGAGAATCAGTCTAACCCTGAACCAGGTGATCATCAGTCCTATCCTGAACCATGTGATCATCAATCCAACCCTGAACCAGGTGATCATCAATCTAACCGTGAACCAGGTGATCATCAATATAACCCTTAACGAGGTGATCATCAGGCTAACCCTGAACCAGGTGATCATCAGTCTAATCCTGAACCATGTGATCATCAATCCAACCCTGAACCATGTGATCATCAATGTAACCGTCAACCAGGTGATCATCAATATAACCCTTAACCAGGTGATCATCAATCTAACCGTGAACCATGTGATCATCAATCTAACCGTGAACCAGGTCATAATCAATCTAACCGTGAACCAGGTGATAATCAATGTAACCATGAACCATGTGATCATCAATCCAACCCTGAACCATGTGATCATCAATGTAACCGTCAACCAGGTGATCATCAATATAACCCTTAACCAGGTGATCATGAGTCTAACCCTGAACCATATGATCATCAATGTAACCGTCAACCAGGTGATCATCAATATAACCCTTAACCAGGTGATCATGAGTCTAACCCCGAACCATATGATCACCAATCCAAACCTGAACCATGTGATCATCAATGTAACCGTGAACCAGGTGATCATCTATATAACCCTTAACCAGGTGATCATGAGTCTAACCCTGAACCATATGATCATCAATCCAACCCTGAACCATGTGATCATCAGGCGAATCCTGAACCATGTGATCATCAATGTAACCCTGAACCATGTGATCATCAATCTAACCGTCAACCAGGTGGTCATCAATATAACCCTTAACCAGGTGATCATCAATCTAACTGTGAACCAGGTCATAATCAATCTAACCGTGAACCAGGTGATAATCAATGTAACCATGAACCATGTGATCATCAATCCAACCCTGAACCATGTTATCATCAATGTAACCGTCAACCAGGTGATCATCAATATAACCCTTAACCAGGTGATCATGAGTCTAACACTGAACCATATGATCATCAATCCAACCCTGAACCATGTGATCATCAATGTAACCGTGAACCAGGTGATCATCTATATAACCCTTAACCAGGTGATCATGAGTCTAACCCTGAACCATATGATCATCAATCCAACCCTGAACCATTTGATCATCAATGTAACCGTCAACCAGGTGAACATGAGTCTAACCCTGAACCATATGATCATCAATCCAACCCTGAACCATGTGATCATCAGGCGAATCCTGAACCATGTGATCATCAATGTAACCCTGAACCATGTGATCATCAATCTAACCGTGAACAAGGTGATCATCAATATAACCCTTAAACAGGAGAGAATCAGTCTAACCCTGAACAAGGTGATCATCAGTCCTATCCTGAACCATGTGATCATCAATCCAACCCTGAACCAGGTGATCATCAATCTAACCGTGAATCAGGTGATCATCAATATAACCCTTAACGAGGTGATCATCAGGCTAACCCTGAACCAGGTGATCATCAATATAACCCTTAACGAGGTGATCATCAGGCTAACCCTGAACCAGGTGATCATCAGTCTAATCCTGAACCATGTGATCATCAATCCAACCCTGAACCATGTGATCATCAATGTAACCGTCAACCAGGTGATCATCAATATAACCCTTAACCAGGTGATCATCAATCTAACCGTGAACCATGTGATCATCAATCTAACCGTGAACCAGGTCATAATCAATCTAACCATGAACCATGTGATCATCAATCCAACCCTGAACCATGTGATCATCAGGCGAATCCTGAACCATGTGATCATCAATGTAACCCTGAACCATGTGATCATCAATCTAACCCTGAACAAGGTGATCATCAGTCCTATCCTGAACCATGTGATCATCAATCCAACCCTGAACCAGGTGATCATCAATCTAACCGTGAACCAGGTGATCATCAATATAACCCTTAACGAGGTGATCATCAGGCTAACCCTGAACCAGGTGATCATCAGTCTAATCCTGAACCATGTGATCATCAATCCAACCCTGAACCATGTGATCATCAATCTAACCGTCAACCAGGTGGTCATCAATATAACCCTTAACCAGGTGATCATCAATCTAACCGTGAACCATGTGATCATCAATCTAACTGTGAACCAGGTCATAATCAATCTAACCGTGAACCAGGTGATAATCAATGTAACCATGAACCATGTGATCATCAATCCAACCCTGAACCATGTGATCATCAGGCGAATCCTGAACCATGTGATCATCAATGTAACCCTGAACCATGTGATCATCAATCTAACCCTGAACAAGGTGATCATCAGTCCTATCCTGAACCATGTGATCATCAATCCAACCCTGAACCAGGTGATCATCAATCTAACCGTGAACCATGTGATCATCAATCCAACCCTGAACCATGTGATCATCAATCTAACCGTCAACCAGGTGGTCATCAATATAACCCTTAACCAGGTGATCATCAATCTAACCGTGAACCATGTGATCATCAATCTAACTGTGAACCAGGTCATAATCAATCTAACCGTGAACCAGGTGATAATCAATGTAACCATGAACCATGTGATCATCAATCCAACCCTGAACCATGTGATCATCAATGTAACCGTCAACCAGGTGATCATCAATATAACCCTTAACCAGGTGATCATGAGTCTAACACTGAACCATATGATCATCAATGCAACCCTGAACCATGTGATCATCAATGTAACCGTGAACCAGGTGATCATCTATATAACCCTTAACCAGGTGATCATGAGTCTAACCCTGAACCATATGATCATCAATCCAACCCTGAACCATTTGATCATCAATGTAACCGTCAACCAGGTGATCATGAGTCTAACCCTGAACCATATGATCATCAATCCAACCCTGAACCATGTGATCATCAGGCGAATCCTGAACCATGTGATCATCAATGTAACCCTGAACCATGTGATCATCAATCTAACCGTGAACAAGGTGATCATCAATATAACCCTTAAACAGGAGAGAATCAGTCTAACCCTGAACAAGGTGATCATCAGTCCTATCCTGAACCATGTGATCATCAATCCAACCCTGAACCAGGTGATCATCAATCTAACCGTGAACCGGGTGATCATCAATATAACCCTTAACGAGGTGACCATCAGGCTAACCCTGAACCAGGTGATCATCAGTCTAATCCTGAACCATGTGATCATCAATCCAACCCTGAACCATGTGATCATCAATGTAACCGTCAACCAGGTGATCATCAATATAACCCTTAACCAGGTGATCATCAATCTAACCGTGAACCATGTGATCATCAATCTAACCGTGAACCAGGTCATAATCAATCTAACCGTGAACCAGGTGATAATCAATGTAACCATGAACCATGTGATCATCAATCCAACCCTGAACCATGTGATCATCAATGTAACCGTCAACCAGGTGATCATCAATATAACCCTTAACCAGGTGATCATGAGTCTAACCCTGAGCCATATGATCATCAATCCAACCCTGAACCATGTGATCATCAATGTAACCGTGAACCAGGTGATCATCTATATAACCCTTAACCAGGTGATCATGAGTCTAACCCTGAACCATATGATCATCAATCCAACCCTGAACCATGTGATCATCAGGCGAATCCTGAACCATATGATCATCAATGTAACCCTGAACCATGTGATCATCAATCTAACCGTGAACAAGGTGATCATCAATATAACCCTTAAACAGGAGAGAATCAGTCTAACCCTGAACAAGGTGATCATCAGTCCTATCCTGAACCATGTGATCATCAATCCAACCCTGAACCAGGTGATCATCAATCTAACCGTGAACCAGGTGATCATCAATATAACCCTTAACGAGGTGATCATCAGGCTAACCCTGAACCAGGTGATCATCAGTCTAATCCTGAACCATGTGATCATCAATCCAACCCTGAACCATGTGATCATCAATGTAACCGTCAACCAGGTGATCATCAATATAACCCTTAACCAGGTGATCATCAATCTAACCGTGAACCATGTGATCATCAATCTAACCGTGAACCAGGACATAATCAATCTAACCGTGAACCAGGTGATAATCAATGTAACCATGAACCATGTAATCATCAATCCAACCCTGAACCATGTGATCATCAATGTAACCGTCAACCAGGTGATCATCAATATAACCCTTAACCAGGTGATCATGAGTCTAACACTGAACCATATGATCATCAATCCAACCCTGAACCATGTGATCATCAATGTAACCGTCAACCAGGTGATCATCAATATAACCCTTAACCAGGTGATCATGAGTCTAACACTGAACCATATGATCATCAATCCAACCCTGAACCATGTGATCATCAATGTAACCGTGAACCAGGTGATCATCTATATAACCCTTAACCAAGTGATCATGAGTCTAACCCTGAACCATATGATCATCAATCCAACCCTGAACCATTTGATCATCAATGTAACCGTCAACCAGGTGATCATGAGTCTAACCCTGAACCATATGATCATCAATCCAACCCTGAACCATGTGATCATCAGGCGAATCCTGAACCATGTGATCATCAATGTAACCCTGAACCATGTGATCATCAATCTAACCGTGAACAAGGTGATCATCAATATAACCCTTAAACAGGAGAGAATCAGTCTAACCCTGAACAAGGTGATCATCAATCTAATCCTGAACCATGTGATCATCAATCCAACCCTGAACCAGGTGATCATCAATCTAACCGTGAACCAGGTGATCATCAATATAACCCTTAACGAGGTGATCATCAGGCTAACCCTGAACCAGGTGATCATCAGACAAATCCTGAACCATGTGATCATCAATCCAACCCTGAACCATGTGATCATCAATGTAACCGTCAACCAGGTGATCATCAATATAACCCTTAACCAGGTGATCATCAATCTAACCGTGAACCATGTGATTATCAATCTAACCGTGAACCAGGTCATAATCAATCTAACCGTGAACCAGGTGATAATCAATGTAACCATGAACCATGTGATCATCAATCCAACCCTGAACCATGTGATCATCAATGTAACCGTCAACCAGGTGATCATCAATATAACCCTTAACCAGGTGATCATGAGTCTAACCCTGAACCATATGATCATCAATCCAACCCTGAACCATGTGATCATCAATGTAACCGTCAACCAGGTGATCATCAATATAACCCTTTACCAGGTGATCATGAGTCTAACACTGAACCATATGATCATCAATCCAACCCTGAACCATGTGATCATCAATGTAACCGTGAACCAGGTGATCATCTATATAACCCTTAACCAAGTGATCATGAGTCTAACCCTGAACCATATGATCATCAATCCAACCCTGAACCATTTGATCATCAATGTAACCGTCAACCAGGTGATCATGAGTCTAACCCTGAACCATATGATCATCAATCCAACCCTGAACCATGTGATCATCAGGCGAATCCTGAACCATGTGATCATCAATGTAACCCTGAACCATGTGATCATCAATCTAACCGTGAACAAGGTGATCATCAATATAACCCTTAAACAGGAGAGAATCAGTCTAACCCTGAACCAGGTGATCATCAGTCCTATCCTGAACCATGTGATCATCAATCCAACCCTGAACCAGGTGATCATCAATCTAACCGTGAACCAGGTGATCATCAATATAACCCTTAACGAGGTGATCATCAGGCTAACCCTGAACCAGGTGATCATCAGTCTAATCCTGAACCATGTGATCATCAATCCAACCCTGAACCATGTGATCATCAATGTAACCGTCAACCAGGTGATCATCAATATAACCCTTAACCAGGTGATCATCAATCTAACCGTGAACCATGTGATCATCAATCTAACCGTGAACCAGGTCATAATCAATCTAACCGTGAACCAGGTGATAATCAATGTAACCATGAACCATGTGATCATCAATCCAACCCTGAACCATGTGATCATCAATGTAACCGTCAACCAGGTGATCATCAATATAACCCTTAACCAGGTGATCATGAGTCTAACCCTGAACCATATGATCATCAATGTAACCGTCAACCAGGTGATCATCAATATAACCCTTAACCAGGTGATCATGAGTCTAACCCCGAACCATATGATCACCAATCCAAACCTGAACCATGTGATCATCAATGTAACCGTGAACCAGGTGATCATCTATATAACCCTTAACCAGGTGATCATGAGTCTAACCCTGAACCATATGATCATCAATCCAACCCTGAACCATGTGATCATCAGGCGAATCCTGAACCATGTGATCATCAATGTAACCCTGAACCATGTGATCATCAATCTAACCGTCAACCAGGTGGTCATCAATATAACCCTTAACCAGGTGATCATCAATCTAACTGTGAACCAGGTCATAATCAATCTAACCGTGAACCAGGTGATAATCAATGTAACCATGAACCATGTGATCATCAATCCAACCCTGAACCATGTTATCATCAATGTAACCGTCAACCAGGTGATCATCAATATAACCCTTAACCAGGTGATCATGAGTCTAACACTGAACCATATGATCATCAATCCAACCCTGAACCATGTGATCATCAATGTAACCGTGAACCAGGTGATCATCTATATAACCCTTAACCAGGTGATCATGAGTCTAACCCTGAACCATATGATCATCAATCCAACCCTGAACCATTTGATCATCAATGTAACCGTCAACCAGGTGAACATGAGTCTAACCCTGAACCATATGATCATCAATCCAACCCTGAACCATGTGATCATCAGGCGAATCCTGAACCATGTGATCATCAATGTAACCCTGAACCATGTGATCATCAATCTAACCGTGAACAAGGTGATCATCAATATAACCCTTAAACAGGAGAGAATCAGTCTAACCCTGAACAAGGTGATCATCAGTCCTATCCTGAACCATGTGATCATCAATCCAACCCTGAACCAGGTGATCATCAATCTAACCGTGAATCAGGTGATCATCAATATAACCCTTAACGAGGTGATCATCAGGCTAACCCTGAACCAGGTGATCATCAATATAACCCTTAACGAGGTGATCATCAGGCTAACCCTGAACCAGGTGATCATCAGTCTAATCCTGAACCATGTGATCATCAATCCAACCCTGAACCATGTGATCATCAATGTAACCGTCAACCAGGTGATCATCAATATAACCCTTAACCAGGTGATCATCAATCTAACCGTGAACCATGTGATCATCAATCTAACCGTGAACCAGGTCATAATCAATCTAACCATGAACCATGTGATCATCAATCCAACCCTGAACCATGTGATCATCAGGCGAATCCTGAACCATGTGATCATCAATGTAACCCTGAACCATGTGATCATCAATCTAACCCTGAACAAGGTGATCATCAGTCCTATCCTGAACCATGTGATCATCAATCCAACCCTGAACCAGGTGATCATCAATCTAACCGTGAACCAGGTGATCATCAATATAACCCTTAACGAGGTGATCATCAGGCTAACCCTGAACCAGGTGATCATCAGTCTAATCCTGAACCATGTGATCATCAATCCAACCCTGAACCATGTGATCATCAATCTAACCGTCAACCAGGTGGTCATCAATATAACCCTTAACCAGGTGATCATCAATCTAACCGTGAACCATGTGATCATCAATCTAACTGTGAACCAGGTCATAATCAATCTAACCGTGAACCAGGTGATAATCAATGTAACCATGAACCATGTGATCATCAATCCAACCCTGAACCATGTGATCATCAATGTAACCGTCAACCAGGTGATCATCAATATAACCCTTAACCAGGTGATCATGAGTCTAACACTGAACCATATGATCATCAATGCAACCCTGAACCATGTGATCATCAATGTAACCGTGAACCAGGTGATCATCTATATAACCCTTAACCAGGTGATCATGAGTCTAACCCTGAACCATATGATCATCAATCCAACCCTGAACCATTTGATCATCAATGTAACCGTCAACCAGGTGATCATGAGTCTAACCCTGAACCATATGATCATCAATCCAACCCTGAACCATGTGATCATCAGGCGAATCCTGAACCATGTGATCATCAATGTAACCCTGAACCATGTGATCATCAATCTAACCGTGAACAAGGTGATCATCAATATAACCCTTAAACAGGAGAGAATCAGTCTAACCCTGAACAAGGTGATCATCAGTCCTATCCTGAACCATGTGATCATCAATCCAACCCTGAACCAGGTGATCATCAATCTAACCGTGAACCAGGTGATCATCAATATAACCCTTAACGAGGTGACCATCAGGCTAACCCTGAACCAGGTGATCATCAGTCTAATCCTGAACCATGTGATCATCAATCCAACCCTGAACCATGTGATCATCAATGTAACCGTCAACCAGGTGATCATCAATATAACCCTTAACCAGGTGATCATCAATCTAACCGTGAACCATGTGATCATCAATCTAACCGTGAACCAGGTCATAATCAATCTAACCGTGAACCAGGTGATAATCAATGTAACCATGAACCATGTGATCATCAATCCAACCCTGAACCATGTGATCATCAATGTAACCGTCAACCAGGTGATCATCAATATAACCCTTAACCAGGTGATCATGAGTCTAACCCTGAGCCATATGATCATCAATCCAACCCTGAACCATGTGATCATCAATGTAACCGTGAACCAGGTGATCATCTATATAACCCTTAACCAGGTGATCATGAGTCTAACCCTGAACCATATGATCATCAATCCAACCCTGAACCATGTGATCATCAGGCGAATCCTGAACCATGTGATCATCAATGTAACCCTGAACCATGTGATCATCAATCTAACCGTGAACAAGGTGATCATCAATATAACCCTTAAACAGGAGAGAATCAGTCTAACCCTGAACAAGGTGATCATCAGTCCTATCCTGAACCATGTGATCATCAATCCAACCCTGAACCAGGTGATCATCAATCTAACCGTGAACCAGGTGATCATCAATATAACCCTTAACGAGGTGATCATCAGGCTAACCCTGAACCAGGTGATCATCAGTCTAATCCTGAACCATGTGATCATCAATCCAACCCTGAACCATGTGATCATCAATGTAACCGTCAACCAGGTGATCATCAATATAACCCTTAACCAGGTGATCATCAATCTAACCGTGAACCATGTGATCATCAATCTAACCGTGAACCAGGACATAATCAATCTAACCGTGAACCAGGTGATAATCAATGTAACCATGAACCATGTAATCATCAATCCAACCCTGAACCATGTGATCATCAATGTAACCGTCAACCAGGTGATCATCAATATAACCCTTAACCAGGTGATCATGAGTCTAACACTGAACCATATGATCATCAATCCAACCCTGAACCATGTGATCATCAATGTAACCGTCAACCAGGTGATCATCAATATAACCCTTAACCAGGTGATCATGAGTCTAACACTGAACCATATGATCATCAATCCAACCCTGAACCATGTGATCATCAATGTAACCGTGAACCAGGTGATCATCTATATAACCCTTAACCAAGTGATCATGAGTCTAACCCTGAACCATATGATCATCAATCCAACCCTGAACCATTTGATCATCAATGTAACCGTCAACCAGGTGATCATGAGTCTAACCCTGTACCATATGATCATCAATCCAACCCTGAACCATGTGATCATCAGGCGAATCCTGAACCATGTGATCATCAATGTAACCCTGAACCATGTGATCATCAATCTAACCGTGAACAAGGTGATCATCAATATAACCCTTAAACAGGAGAGAATCAGTCTAACCCTGAACAAGGTGATCATCAATCTAATCCTGAACCATGTGATCATCAATCCAACCCTGAACCAGGTGATCATCAATCTAACCGTGAACCAGGTGATCATCAATATAACCCTTAACGAGGTGATCATCAGGCTAACCCTGAACCAGGTGATCATCAGACAAATCCTGAACCATGTGATCATCAATCCAACCCTGAACCATGTGATCATCAATGTAACCGTCAACCAGGTGATCATCAATATAACCCTTAACCAGGTGATCATCAATCTAACCGTGAACCATGTGATTATCAATCTAACCGTGAACCAGGTCATAATCAATCTAACCGTGAACCAGGTGATAATCAATGTAACCATGAACCATGTGATCATCAATCCAACCCTGAACCATGTGATCATCAATGTAACCGTCAACCAGGTGATCATCAATATAACCCTTAACCAGGTGATCATGAGTCTAACCCTGAACCATATGATCATCAATCCAACCCTGAACCATGTGATCATCAATGTAACCGTCAACCAGGTGATCATCAATATAACCCTTTACCAGGTGATCATGAGTCTAACACTGAACCATATGATCATCAATCCAACCCTGAACCATGTGATCATCAATTTAACCGTGAACCAGGTGATCATCTATATAACCCTTAACCAGGTGATCATGAGTCTAACCCTGAACCATATGATCATCAATCCAACCCTGAACCATTTGATCATCAATGTAACCGTTAACCAGGTGATCATGAGTCTAACCCTGAACCATATGATCATCAATCCAACCCTGAACCATGTGATCATCAATGTAACCGTCAACCAGGTGATCATCAATATAACCCTTAACCAGGTGATCATGAGTCTAACCCTGAACCATATGATCATCAATGTAACCGTCAACCAGGTGATCATCAATATAACCCTTAACCAGGTGACCATGAGTCTAACCCTGAACCATATGATCATCAATCCAACCCTGAACCATGTGATCATCAATGTAACCGTGAACCAGGTGATCATCTATATAACCCTTAACCAGGTGATCATGAGTCTAACCCTGAACCATATGATCATCAATCCAACCCTGAACCATGTGATCATCAGGCGAATCCTGAACCATGTGATCATCAATGTAACCCTGAACCATGTGATCATCAATCTAACCGTGAACAAGGTGATCATCAATATAACCCTTAAACAGGAGAGAATCAGTCTAACCCTGAACAAGGTGATCATCAGTCCTATCCTGAACCATGTGATCATCAATCCAACCCTGAACCAGGTGATCATCAATCTAACCCTGAACCATGTGATCATCAATGTAACCCTGAACCATGTGATCATCAATCTAACCCTGAACAAGGTGATCATCAGTCCTATCCTGAACCATGTGATCATCAATCCAACCCTGAACCAGGTGATCATCAATCTAACCGTGAACCAGGTGATCATCAATATAACCCTTAACGAGGTGATCATCAGGCTAACCCTGAACCAGGTGATCATCAGTCTAATCCTGAACCATGTGATCATCAATCCAACCCTGAACCATGTGATCATCAATCTAACCGTCAACCAGGTGGTCATCAATATAACCCTTAACCAGGTGATCATCAATCTAACCGTGAACCATGTGATCATCAATCTAACTGTGAACCAGGTCATAATCAATCTAACCGTGAACCAGGTGATAATCAATGTAACCATGAACCATGTGATCATCAATCCAACCCTGAACCATGTGATCATCAATGTAACCGTCAACCAGGTGATCATCAATATAACCCTTAACCAGGTGATCATGAGTCTAACACTGAACCATATGATCATCAATCCAACCCTGAACCATGTGATCATCAATGTAACCGTGAACCAGGTGATCATCTATATAACCCTTAACCAGGTGATCATGAGTCTAACCCTGAACCATATGATCATCAATCCAACCCTGAACCATGTGATCATCAATTTAACCGTGAACCAGGTGATCATCTATATAACCCTTAACCAGGTGATCATGAGTCTAACCCTGAACCATATGATCATCAATCCAACCCTGAACCATTTGATCATCAATGTAACCGTTAACCAGGTGATCATGAGTCTAACCCTGAACCATATGATCATCAATCCAACCCTGAACCATGTGATCATCAGGCGAATCCTGAACCATGTGATCATCAATGTAACCGTCAACCAGGTGATCATCAATATATAACCCTTAACCAGGTGATCATGAGTCTAACCCTGAACCATATGATCATCAATGTAACCGTCAACCAGGTGATCATCAATATAACCCTTAACCAGGTGACCATGAGTCTAACCCTGAACCATATGATCATCAATCCAACCCTGAACCATGTGATCATCAATGTAACCGTGAACCAGGTGATCATCTATATAACCCTTAACCAGGTGATCATGAGTCTAACCCTGAACCATATGATCATCAATCCAACCCTGAACCATGTGATCATCAGGCGAATCCTGAACCATGTGATCATCAATGTAACCCTGAACCATGTGATCATCAATCTAACCGTGAACAAGGTGATCATCAATATAACCCTTAAACAGGAGAGAATCAGTCTAACCCTGAACAAGGTGATCATCAGTCCTATCCTGAACCATGTGATCATCAATCCAACCCTGAACCAGGTGATCATCAATCTAACCCTGAACCATGTGATCATCAATGTAACCCTGAACCATGTGATCATCAATCTAACCCTGAACAAGGTGATCATCAGTCCTATCCTGAACCATGTGATCATCAATCCAACCCTGAACCAGGTGATCATCAATCTAACCGTGAACCAGGTGATCATCAATATAACCCTTAACGAGGTGATCATCAGGCTAACCCTGAACCAGGTGATCATCAGTCTAATCCTGAACCATGTGATCATCAATCCAACCCTGAACCATGTGATCATCAATGTAACCGTCAACCAGGTGATCATCAATATAACCCTTAACCAGGTGATCATCAATCTAACCGTGAACCATGTGATTATCAATCTAACCGTGAACCAGGTCATAATCAATCTAACCGTGAACCAGGTGATAATCAATGTAACCATGAACCATGTGATCATCAATCCAACCCTGAACAAGGTGATCATCAGTCCTATCCTGAACCATGTGATCATCAATCCAACCCTGAACCAGGTGATCATCAATCTAACCGTGAACCAGGTGATCATCAATATAACCCTTAACGAGGTGATCATCAGGCTAACCCTGAACCAGGTGATCATCAATGTAACCGTCAACCAGGTGATCATCAATATAACCCTTAACCAGGTGATCATGAGTCTAACCCTGAACCATATGATCATCAATCCAAACCTGAACCATGTGATCATCAATGTAACCGTGAACCAGGTGATCATCTATATAACCCTTAACCAGGTGATCATGAGTCTAACCCTGAACCATATGATCATCAATCCAACCCTGAACCATGTGATCATCAGGCGAATCCTGAACCATGTGATCATCAATGTAACCCTGAACCATGTGATCATCAATCTAACCGTGAACAAGGTGATCATCAATATAACCCTTAAACAGGAGAGAATCAGTCTAACCCTGAACAAGGTGATCATCAGTCCTATCCTGAACCATGTGATCATCAATCCAACCCTGAACCAGGTGATCATCAATCTAACCGTGAACCAGGTGATCATCAATATAACCCTTAACGAGGTGATCATCAGGCTAACCCTGAACCAGGTGATCATCAGTCTAATCCTGAACCATGTGATCATCAATCCAACCCTGAACCATGTGATCATCAATGTAACCGTCAACCAGGTGATCATCAATATAACCCTTAACCAGGTGATCATCAATCTAACCGTGAACCATGTGATCATCAATCTAACCGTGAACCAGGTCATAATCAATCTAACCGTGAACCAGGTGATAATCAATGTAACCGTCAACCAGGTGATCATCAATATAACCCTTCACCAGGTGATTATGAGTCTAACCCTGAAGCATATGATCATCAATCCAACCCTGAACCATGTGATCATCAATGTAACCGTGAACCAGGTGATCATCTATATAACCCTTAACCATGTGATAATCAGTCTAATCCTGAACCATGTGATCATCAGGCTAATCCTGAACAATGTGATCATCAATGTAACCCTGAACCATGTGATCATCAATCTAACCGTGAACAAGGTGATCATCAATATAACCCTTAAACAGGTGATCATCAGTCTAACCCTGAACCAGGTGATCATCAGTCCAATCCTGAACCATGTGATCATCAATGTAACCGTGAACCAGGTGATCATCTATATAACCCTTAACCAGGTGATCATGAGTCTAACCCTGAACCATATGATCATCAATCCAACCCTGAACCATGTGATCATCAGTCTAACCCTGAACCAGGTGATCATCAGTCCAATCCTGAACCATGTCATCATCAATCCAACCCTGAACCATGTGATCATCAATCTAACCGTGAACCAGGTGATCATCAATATAACCCTTAACGACGTGATCATCACGCTAACCCTGAACCAGGTGATCATTTGTCTAATCCTGAACCTTGTGATCATCAATGTAACCGTCAACCAGGTGATCATCAATATAACCCTTAACCATATGATCATCAATCCAACCCTGAACCATGTGATCATCAATGTAACCGTGAACCAGGTGATCATCTATATAACCCTTAACCAGGTGATCATGAGTCTAACCGTGAACCATATGATCATCAATCCAACCCTGAACCATTTCATCATCAATGTAACCGTCAACCAGGTGATCATGAGTCTAACCCTGAACCATATGATCATCAATCCAACCCTGAACCATGTGATCATCAATGTAACCCTGAACCAGGTGATCATTTGTCTAATCCTGAACCATGTGATCATCAATGTAACCGTCAACCAGGTGATCATCAATATAACTCTTAACCAGGTGATCATGAGTCTAACCCTGAACCATATGATCATCAATCCAACCCTGAACCATGTGATCATCAATGTAACCGTGAACCAGGTGATCATCTATATAACCCTTAACCAGGTGATCATGAGTCTAACCCTGAACCATATGATCATCAATCCAACCCTGAACCATGTGATCATCAATCTAACCGTGAACCAGGTGATAATCGAACTAACCGTGAACCAGGTGATAATCAATGTAACCATGAACCATGTGATCATCAATCCAACCCTGAACCATGTGATCATCAATCCAACCCTGAACCATGTGATCATCAATCCAACCCTGAACAATGTGATCATCAGTCTAACCCTGAACCATGTGATCATCAATCCAACCCTGGACCATGTGATCATCAATCTAACCGTGAACAAGGTGATCATCAATATAACCCTTAAACAGGTGATCATCAGTCTAACCCTGAACCAGGTGATCATCAGTCTAATCCTGAACCATGTGATCATCAATGTAACCGTCAATCAGGTGATCATCAATATAACCCTTAACCAGGTGATCATCAGGCTAACCCTGAACCAGGTGATCATCAGTCTAATCCTGAACCATGTGATCATCAATCCAACCATGAACCATGTGATCATCAATGTAACCCTTAACCAGGTGATCATGAGTCTAACCCTGAACCATATGATCATCAGTCCAATCCTGAACCATGTGATCATCAATCCAACCCTGGACTATATGATCATCAGTCTAATCCTGAACCATGTGATCATCAGGCAAATCCTGAACCATGTGATCATCAATGTAACCCTGAACCATGTGATCATCAATCTAACCGTGAACAAGGTGATCATCAATATAACCCTTAAACAGGTGATCATCAGTCTAACCCTGAACCAGGTGATCATCGGTCCAATCCTGAACCATGTGATCATCAATCCAACCCTGAACCATGTGATCATCAATCTAACCCTGAACCAGGTGATCATCAGTCTAACCCTGAACCATGTGATCATCAATCCAAACCTGAACCATGTGATCATCAATCTAACCGTGAACAAGGTGATAATCAATCTAACCGTGAACCAGGTGATAATCAATGTAACCATGAACCATGTGATCATCAATCCAACCCTGAACCATGTGATCATCGATCTAACCCTTAAACAGGTCATCATCAGTCTAACCCTGAACCAGGTGATCATCAGTCTAATCCTGAACCATGTGATCATCAATCCAACCCTGAACCATGTGATCATCAGTGTAACCGTCAACCAGGTGATCATCAATATAACCCTTAACCAGGTGATCATGACTCTAACCCTGAACCATATGATCATCAATCCAACCCTGAACCATGTGATCATCAATCTAACCGTGAACCAGGTGATCATCAATATAACCCTTAACCAGGTGATCATCAGTCTAATCCTGAACCATGTGATCATCAGGCAAATCCTGAACCATGTGATCATCAATGTAACCCTGAACCATGTGATCATCAATCTAACCGTGAACAAGGTGATCATCAATATAACCCTTAAACAGGTGATCATCAGTCTAACCCTGAACCAGGTGATCATCAGTCCAATCCTGAACCATGTGATCATCATTCAGACCCTGAACCATGTGATCATCAATCTAACCCTGAACCAGGTGATCATCAGTCTAACCCTGAACCATGTGATCAACAATCCAACCCTGAACCAGGTGATCATCAGACTAACCCTGAACCAGGTGATCATCAGTCCAATCCTGAACCATGTGATCATCAATCCAACCCTGAACCATGTGATCATCAATGTAACCGTCAACCAGGTGATCATCAATATAACCCTTAACCAGGTGATCATGAGTGTAACCCTGAACCATATGATCATCAATCCAACCCTGAACCATGTGATCATCAATGTAACCGTGACCCAGGTGATCATCTATATAACCCTTAACCAGGTGATCATGAGTCTAACCCTGAACCATATGATCATCAATCCAACCCTGAACCATGTGATCATCAATCCAACCCTGAACAATGTGATCATCAGTCTAACCCTGAACCATGTGATCATCAATCCAACCCTGGACCATGTGATCATCAATCTAACCGTGAACAAGGTGATCATCAATATAACCCTTAAACAGGTGATCATCAGTCTAACCCTGAACCAGGTGATCATCAGTCTAATCCTGAACCATGTGATCATCAATGTAACCGTCAATCAGGTGATCATCAATATAACCCTTAACCAGGTGATCATCAGGCTAACCCTGAACCAGGTGATCATCAGTCTAATCCTGAACCATGTGATCATCAATCCAACCATGAACCATGTGATCATCAATGTAACCCTTAACCAGGTGATCATGAGTCTAACCCTGAACCATATGATCATCAGTCCAATCCTGAACCATGTGATCATCAATCCAACCCTGGACTATATGATCATCAGTCTAATCCTGAACCATGTGATCATCAGGCAAATCCTGAACCATGTGATCATCAATGTAACCCTGAACCATGTGATCATCAATCTAACCGTGAACAAGGTGATCATCAATATAACCCTTAAACAGGTGATCATCAGTCTAACCCTGAACCAGGTGATCATCGGTCCAATCCTGAACCATGTGATCATCAATCCAACCCTGAACCATGTGATCATCAATCTAACCCTGAACCAGGTGATCATCAGTCTAACCCTGAACCATGTGATCATCAATCCAAACCTGAACCATGTGATCATCAATCTAACCGTGAACAAGGTGATAATCAATCTAACCGTGAACCAGGTGATAATCAATGTAACCATGAACCATGTGATCATCAATCCAACCCTGAACCATGTGATCATCGATCTAACCCTTAAACAGGTCATCATCAGTCTAACCCTGAACCAGGTGATCATCAGTCTAATCCTGAACCATGTGATCATCAATCCAACCCTGAACCATGTGATCATCAGTGTAACCGTCAACCAGGTGATCATCAATATAACCCTTAACCAGGTGATCATGACTCTAACCCTGAACCATATGATCATCAATCCAACCCTGAACCATGTGATCATCAATCTAACCGTGAACCAGGTGATCATCAATATAACCCTTAACCAGGTGATCATCAGTCTAATCCTGAACCATGTGATCATCAGGCAAATCCTGAACCATGTGATCATCAATGTAACCCTGAACCATGTGATCATCAATCTAACCGTGAACAAGGTGATCATCAATATAACCCTTAAACAGGTGATCATCAGTCTAACCCTGAACCAGGTGATCATCAGTCCAATCCTGAACCATGTGATCATCATTCAGACCCTGAACCATGTGATCATCAATCTAACCCTGAACCAGGTGATCATCAGTCTAACCCTGAACCATGTGATCAACAATCCAACCCTGAACCAGGTGATCATCAGACTAACCCTGAACCAGGTGATCATCAGTCCAATCCTGAACCATGTGATCATCAATCCAACCCTGAACCATGTGATCATCAATGTAACCGTCAACCAGGTGATCATCAATATAACCCTTAACCAGGTGATCATGAGTGTAACCCTGAACCATATGATCATCAATCCAACCCTGAACCATGTGATCATCAATGTAACCGTGACCCAGGTGATCATCTATATAACCCTTAACCAGGTGATCATGAGTCTAACCCTGAACCATATGATCATCAATCCAACCCTGAACCATTTGATCATCAATCTAACCGTGAACCAGGTGATCATCAATATAACCCTTAACCAGGTGATCATGAGTCTAACCCTGAACCATATGATCATCAATCCAACCCTGAACCATGTGATCATCAATGTAACCGTCAACCAGGTGATCATGAGTCTAACCCTGAACCATATGATCATCAATCCAACCCTGAACCATGTGATCATCAGGCGAATCCTGAACCATGTGATCATCAATGTAACCCTGAACCATGTGATCATCAATCTAACCGTGAACAAGGTGATCATCAATATAACCCTTAAACAGGAGAGAATCAGTCTAACCCTGAACAAGGTGATCATCAGTCCTATCCTGAACCATGTGATCATCAATCCAACCCTGAACCAGGTGATCATCAATCTAACCGTGAACCAGGTGATCATCAATATAACCCTTAACGAGGTGATCATCAGGCTAACCCTGAACCAGGTGATCATCAGTCTAAACCTGAACCATGTGATCATCAATCCAACCCTGAACCATGTGATCATCAATGTAACCGTCAACCAGGTGATCATCAATATAACCCTTAACCAGGTGATCATCAATCTAACCGTGAACCATGTGATCATCAATCTAACCGTGAACCAGGTCATAATCAATCTAACCGTGAACCAGGTGATCATCTATATAACCCTTAACCAGGTGATCATGAGTCTAACCCTGAACCATGTGATCATCAATCCAACACTGAACCATGTGATCATCAATCTAACCGTGAACCAGGTGATCATCAATCTAACCTTGAACCAGGTAATTCTCAGTCTAATCCTGAACCATATGATCATCAATCCAACCCTGAACCATGTGATCATCAATCTAACCGTGAACCAGGTGATCATCAATATAACCCTTAACCAGGTGATCATCAGTCTAATCCTGAACCATGTGATCATCAGGCAAATCCTGAACCATGTGATCATCAATGTAACCCTGAACCATGTGATCATCAATCTAACCGTGAACAAGGTGATCATCAATATAACCCTTAAACAGGTGATCATCAGTCTAACCCTGAACCAGGTGATCATCAGTCCAATCCTGAACCATGTGATCATCATTCAGACCCTGAACCATGTGATCATCAATCTAACCCTGAACCAGGTGATCATCAGTCTAACCCTGAACCATGTGATCAACAATCCAACCCTGAACCAGGTGATCATCAGACTAACCCTGAACCAGGTGATCATCAGTCCAATCCTGAACCATGTGATCATCAATCCAACCCTGAACCATGTGATCATCAATGTAACCGTCAACCAGGTGATCATCAATATAACCCTTAACCAGCTGATCATGAGTGTAACCCTGAACCATATGATCATCAATCCAACCCTGAACCATGTGATCATCAATGTAACCGTGACCCAGGTGATCATCTATATAACCCTTAACCAGGTGATCATGAGTCTAACCCTGAACCATTTGATCATCAATCTAACCGTGAACCAGGTGATCATCAATATAACCCTTAACCAGGTGATCATGAGTCTAACCCTGAACCATATGATCATCAATCCAACCCTGAACCATGTGATCATCAATGTAACCGTCAACCAGGTGATCATGAGTCTAACCCTGAACCATATGATCATCAATCCAACCCTGAACCATGTGATCATCAGGCGAATCCTGAACCATGTGATCATCAATGTAACCCTGAACCATGTGATCATCAATCTAACCGTGAACAAGGTGATCATCAATATAACCCTTAAACAGGAGAGAATCAGTCTAACCCTGAACAAGGTGATCATCAGTCCTATCCTGAACCATGTGATCATCAATCCAACCCTGAACCAGGTGATCATCAATCTAACCGTGAACCAGGTGATCATCAATATAACCCTTAACGAGGAGATCATCAGTCCAATCCTGAACCTTATGATCATCATTCAGACCCTGAACCATGTGATCATCAATCTAACCCTGAACCAGGTGATCATCAGTCTAACCCTGAACCATGTGATCAACAATCCAACCCTGAACCATGTGATCATCAATCTAAACGTGAACAAGGTGATCATCAATATAACCCTTAAACAGGTGATCATCAGTCTAACCCTGAACCAGGTGATCATTAGTCTAACCCTGAACGATATGATCATCAATGTAACCGTCAACCAGGTGATCATCAATATAACCCTTAACCAGGTGATCATGAGTCTAACCCTGAACCATATGATCATCAATCCAACACTGAACCATGTGATCATCAATCTAACCGTGAACCAGGTGATCATCAATCTAACCTTGAACCAGGTGATTCTCAGTCTAATCTTGAACCATATGATCATCAATCCAACCCTGAACCATGTGATCATCAATCTAACCGTGAACCAGGTGATCATCAATATAACCCTTAACCAGGTGATCATCAGTCTAATCCTGAACCATGTGATCATCAGGCAAATCCTGAACCATGTGATCATCAATGTAACCCTGAACCATGTGATCATCAATCTAACCGTGAACAAGGTGATCATCAATATAACCCTTAAACAGGTGATCATCAGTCTAACCCTGAACCAGGAGATCATCAGTCCAATCCTGAACCATGTGATCATCATTCAGACCCTGAACCATGTGATCATCAATCTAACCCTGAACCAGGTGATCATCAGTCTAACCCTGAACCATGTGATCATCAATCTAACCCTGAACCAGGTGATCATCAGTCTAACCCTGAACCATGTGATCATCAATCTAACCGTGAACCAGGTGATCATCAATATAACCCTTAACGAGGTGATCATCAGGCTAACCCTGAACCAGGTGATCATCAGTCTAATCCTGAACCATGTGATCATCAATCCAACCCTGAACCATGTGATCATCAATGTAACCCCTTAACCAGGTGATCATGAGTCTAACCCTGAACCATATGATCATCAATTCAACCCTGAACCATGTGATCATCAATGTAACCGTGAACCAGGTGATCATCTATATAACCCTTAACTAGGTGATCATGAGTCTAACCCTGAACCATATGATCATCAATCCAACACTGAACCATGTGATCACCAATCCAACCCTGAACCATGTGATCATCAGTGTAACCGTCAACCAGGTGATCATCAATATAACCCTTAACCAGGTGATCATGAGTCTAACCCTGAACCATATGATCATCAATCCAACCCTGAACCATATGATCATCAATGTAACCGTCAACCAGGTGATCATCAATATAACCCTTAACCAGGTGATCATGAGTCTAACCCTGAACCATATGATCATCAATCCAACACTGAACCATGTGATCATCAATCTAACCGTGAACCAGGTGATCATCAATCTAACCTTGAACCAGGTGATTCTCAGTCTAATCTTGAACCATATGATCATCAATCCAACCCTGAACCATGTGATCATCAATCTAACCGTGAACCAGGTGATCATCAATATAACCCTTAACCAGGTGATCATCAGTCTAATCCTGAACCATGTGATCATCAGGCAAATCCTGAACCATGTGATCATCAATGTAACCCTGAACCATGTGATCATCAATCTAACCGTGAACAAGGTGATCATCAATATAACCCTTAAACAGGTGATCATCAGTCTAACCCTGAACCAGGTGATCATCAGTCCAATCCTGAACCATGTGATCATCATTCAGACCCTGAACCATGTGATCATCAATCTAACCCTGAACCAGGTGATCATGAGTCTAACCCTGAACCATATGATCATCAATCCAACACTGAACCATGTGATCACCAATCCAACCCTGAACCATGTGATCATCAGTGTAACCGTCAACCAGGTGATCATCAATATAACCCTTAACCAGGTGATCATGAGTCTAACCCTGAACCATATGATCATCAATCCAACCCTGAACCATATGATCATCAATGTAACCGTCAACCAGGTGATCATCAATATAAACCTTAACCAGGTGATCATGAGTCTAACCCTGAACCATATGATCATCAATCCAACACTGAACCATGTGATCATCAATCTAACCGTGAACCAGGTGATCATCAATCTAACCTTGAACCAGGTGATTCTCAGTCTAATCTTGAACCATGTGATCATCAGGCAAATCCTGAACCATGTGATCATCAATGTAACCCTGAACCATGTGATCATCAATCTAACCGTGAACCAGGTGATCATCAATATAACCCTTAACCAGGTGATCATCAGTCTAATCCTGAACCATGTGATCATCAGGCAAATCCTGAACCATGTGATCATCAATGTAACCCTGAACCATGTGATCATCAATCTAACCGTGAACAAGGTGATCATCAATATAACCCTTAAACAGGTGATCATCAGTCTAACCCTGAACCAGGTGATCATCAGTCCAATCCTGAACCATGTGATCATCATTCAGACCCTGAACCATGTGATCATCAATCTAACCCTGAACCAGGTGATCATCAGTCTAACCCTGAACCATGTGATCAACAATCCAACCCTGAACCATGTGATCATCAATCTAAACGTGAACAAGGTGATCATCAATATAACCCTTAAACAGGTGATCATCAGTCTAACCCTGAACCAGGTGATCATCAGTCTAACCCTGAACCATATGATCATCAATGTAACCGTCAACCAGGTGATCATCAATATAACCCTTAACCAGGTGATCATGAGTCTAACCCTGAACCATATGATCATCAATCCAACACTGAACCATGTGATCATCAATCTAACCGTGAACCAGGTGATCATCAATCTAACCTTGAACCAGGTGATTCTCAGTCTAATCTTGAACCATATGATCATCAATCCAACCCTGAACCATGTGATCATCAATCTAACCGTGAACCAGGTGATCATCAATATAACCCTTAACCAGGTGATCATCAGTCTAATCCTGAACCATGTGATCATCAGGCAAATCCTGAACCATGTGATCATCAATGTAACCCTGAACCATGTGATAATCAATCTAACCGTGAACAAGGTGATCATCAATATAACCCTTAAACAGGTGATCATCAGTCTAACCCTGAACCAGGTGATCATCAGTCCAATCCTGAACCATGTGATCATCATTCAGACCCTGAACCATGTGATCATCAATCTAACCCTGAACCAGGTGATCATCAGTCTAACCCTGAACCATGTGATCAACAATCCAACCCTGAACCATGTGATCATCAATCTAAACGTGAACAAGGTGATCATCAATATAACCCTTAAACAGGTGATCATCAGTCTAACCCTGAACCAGGTGATCATCAGTCTAACCCTGAACCATATGATCATCAATGTAACCGTCAACCAGGTGATCATCAATATAACCCTTAACCAGGTGATCATGAGTCTAACCCTGAACCATATGATCATCAATCCAACACTGAACCATGTGATCATCAATCTAACCGTGAACCAGGTGATCATCAATCTAACCTTGAACCAGGTGATTCTCAGTCTAATCTTGAACCATATGATCATCAATCCAACCCTGAACCATGTGATCATCAATCTAACCGTGAACCAGGTGATCATCAATATAACCCTTAACCAGGTGATCATCAGTCTAATCCTGAACCATGTGATCATCAGGCAAATCCTGAACCATGTGATCATCAATGTAACCCTGAACCATGTGATCATCAATCTAACCGTGAACAAGGTGATCATCAATATAACCCTTAAACAGGTGATCATCAGTCTAACCCTGAACCAGGAGATCATCAGTCCAATCCTGAACCATGTGATCATCATTCAGACCCTGAACCATGTGATCATCAATCTAACCCTGAACCAGGTGATCATCAGTCTAACCCTGAACCATGTGATCATCAATCCAACCCTGGGCCATGTGATCATCAATCTAAACGTGAACAAGGTGATCATCAATATAACCCTTAAACAGGTGATCATCAGTCTAACCCTGAACCAGGTGATCATCAGTCTAACCCTGAACCAGGTGATCATCAGTCCAATCCTGAACCATGTGATCGTCAATCCAACCCTGAACCATGTGATCATCAATGTAACCGTCAACCAGGTGATCATCAATATAACCCTTAACCAGGTGATCATGAGTGTAACCCTGAACCATATGATCATCAATCCAACCCTGAACCATGTGATCATCAATGTAACCGTGACCCAGGTGATCATCTATATAACCCTTAACCAGGTGATCATGAGTCTAACCCTGAACCATATGATCATCAATCCAACCCTGAACCATGTGATCATCAGGCGAATCCTGAACCATGTGATCATCAATGTAACCCTGAACCATGTGATCATCAATCTAACCGTGAACAAGGTGATCATCAATATAACCCTTAAACAGGAGAGAATCAGTCTAACCCTGAACAAGGTGATCATCAGTCCTATCCTGAACCATGTGATCATCAATCCAACCCTGAACCACGTGATCATCAATCTAACCGTGAACCAGGTGATCATCAATATAACCCTTAACGAGGTGATCATCAGGCTAACCCTGAACCAGGTGATCATCAGTCTAATCCTGAACCATGTGATCATCAATCCAACCCTGAACCATGTGATCATCAATGTAACCGTCAACCAGGTGATCATCAATATAACCCTTAACCAGGTGATCATCAATCTAACCGTGAACCATGTGATCATCAATCTAACCGTGAACCAGGTCATAATCAATCTAACCGTGAACCAGGTGATAATCAATGTAACCATGAACCATGTGATCATCAATCCAACCCTGAACCATGTGATCATCAATGTAACCGTCAACCAGGTGATCATCAATATAACCCTTAACCAGGTGATAATGAGTCTAACCCTGAACCATATGATCATCAATCCAACCCTGAACCATGTGATCATCAATGTAACCGTGAACCAGGTGATCATCTATATAACCCTTAACCAGGTGATCATGAGTCTAACCCTGAACCATATGATCATCAATCCAACCCTGAACCATGTGATCATCAATCTAACCGTGAACCAGGTGATAATCAATCTAACCGTGAACCAGGTGATAATCAATGTAACCATGAACCATGTGATCATCAATCCAACCCTGAACCATGTGATCATCAATCCAACCCTGAACCATGTGATCATCAATCCAACCCTGAACAATGTGATCATCAGTCTAACCCTGAACCATGTGATCATCAATCCAACCCTGGACCATGTGATCATCAATCTAACCGTGAACAAGGTGATCATCAATATAACCCTTAAACAGGTGATCATCAGTCTAACCCTGAACCAGGTGATCATCAGTCTAATCCTGAACCATGTGATCATCAATGTAACCGTCAATCAGGTGATCATCAATATAACCCTTAACCAGGTGATCATCAGGCTAACCCTGAACCAGGTGATCATCAGTCTAATCCTGAACCATGTGATCATCAATCCAACCCTGAACCATGTGATCATCAATGTAACCCTTAACCAGGTGATCATGAGTCTAACCCTGAACCATATGATCATCAGTCCAATCCTGAAACATGTGATCATCAATCCAACCCTGGACTATTTGATCATCAGTCTAATCCTGAACCATGTGATCATCAGGCAAATCCTGAACCATGTGATCATCAATGTAACCCTGAACCATGTGATCATCAATCTAACCGTGAACAAGGTGATCATCAATATAACCCTTAAACAGGTGATCATCAGTCTAACCCTGAACCAGGTGATCATCGGTCCAATCCTGAACCATGTGATCATCAATCCAACCCTGAACCATGTGATCATCAATCTAACCCTGAACCAGGTGATCATCAGTCTAACCCTGAACCATGTGATCATCAATCCAAACCTGAACCATGTGATCATCAATCTAACCGTGAACCATGTGATCATCAATCTAACCGTGAACCAGGTGATCATCAATCTAACCTTGAACCAGGTGATTCTCAGTCTAATCCTGAACCATATGATCATCAATCCAACCCTGAACCATGTGATCATCAATCTAACCGTGAACCAGGTGATCATCAATATAACCCTTAACCAGGTGATCATCAGTCTAATCCTGAACCATGTGATCATCAGGCAAATCCTGAACCATGTGATCATCAATGTAACCCTGAACCATGTGATCATCAATCTAACCGTGAACAAGGTGATCATCAATATAACCCTTAAACAGGTGATCATCAGTCTAACCCTGAACCAGGTGATCATCAGTCCAATCCTGAACCATGTGATCATCATTCAGACCCTGAACCATGTGATCATCAATCTAACCCTGAACCAGGTGATCATCAGTCTAACCCTGAACCATGTGATCAACAATCCAACCCTGAACCATGTGATCATCAATCTAAACGTGAACAAGGTGATCATCAATATAACCCTTAAACAGGTGATCATCAGTCTAACCCTGAACCAGGTGATCATCAGTCTAACCCTGAACCATATGATCATCAATGTAACCGTCAACCAGGTGATTATCAATATAACCCTTAACCAGGTGATCATGAGTCTAACCCTGAACCATATGATCATCAATCCAACACTGAACCATGTGATCATCAATCTAACCGTGAACCAGGTGATCATCAATCTAACCTTGAACCAGGTGATTCTCAGTCTAATCTTGAACCATATGATCATCAATCCAACCCTGAACCATGTGATCATCAATCTAACCGTGAACCAGGTGATCATCAATATAACCCTTAACCAGGTGATCATCAATATAACCCTTAACCAGGTGATCATCAGTCTAATCCTGAACCATGTGATCATCAGGCAAATCCTGAACCATGTGATCATCAATGTAACCCTGAACCATGTGATCATCAATCTAACCGTGAACAAGGTGATCATCAATATAACCCTTAAACAGGTGATCATTAGTCTAACCCTGAACCAGGAGATCATCAGTCCAATCCTGAACCATGTGATCATCATTCAGACCCTGAACCATGTGATCATCAATCTAACCCTGAACCAGGTGATCATCAGTCTAACCCTGAAACATGTGATCATCAATCCAACCCTGGGCCATGTGATCATCAATCTAAACGTGAACAAGGTGATCATCAATATAACCCTTAAACAGGTGATCATCAGTCTAACCCTGAACCAGGTGATCATCAGTCTAACCCTGAACCAGGTGATCATCAGTCCAATCCTGAACCATGTGATCGTCAATCCAACCCTGAACCATGTGATCATCAATGTAACCGTCAACCAGGTGATCATCAATATAACCCTTAACCAGGTGATCATGAGTGTAACCCTGAACCATATGATCATCAATCCAACCCTGAACCATGTGATCATCAATGTAACCGTGACCCAGGTGATCATCAATGTAACCCTTAACCAGGTGATCATGAGTCTAACCCTGAACCATATGATCATCAATCCAACCCTGAACCATGTGATCATCAATGTAACCATGAACCAGGTGATCATCTATATAACCCTTAACTAGGTGATCATGAGTCTAACCCTGAACCATATGATCATCAATCCAACACTGAACCATGTGATCACCAATCCAACCCTGAACCATGTGATCATCAGTGTAACCGTCAACCAGGTGATCATCAATATAACCCTTAACCAGGTGATCATGAGTCTAACCCTGAACCATATGATCATCAATCCAACCCTGAACCATATGATCATCAATGTAACCGTCAACGAGGTGATCATCAATATAACCCTTAACCAGGTGATCATGAGTCTAACCCTGAACCATATGATCATCAATCCAACACTGAACCATGTGATCATCAATCTAACCGTGAACCAGGTGATCATCAATCTAACCTTGAACCAGGTGATTCTCAGTCTAATCTTGAACCATATGATCATCAATCCAACCCTGAACCATGTGATCATCAATCTAACCGTGAACCAGGTGATCATCAATATAACCCTTAACCAGGTGATCATCAGTCTAATCCTGAACCATGTGATCATCAGGCAAATCCTGAACCATGTGATCATCAATGTAACCCTGAACCATGTGATCATCAATCTAACCGTGAACAAGGTGATCATCAATATAACCCTTAAACAGGTGATCATCAGTCTAACCCTGAACCAGGTGATCATCAGTCCAATCCTGAACCATGTGATCATCATTCAGACCCTGAACCATGTGATCATCAATCTAACCCTGAACCAGGTGATCATGAGTCTAACCCTGAACCATATGATCATCAATCCAACACTGAACCATGTGATGACCAATCCAACCCTGAACCATGTGATCATCAGTGTAACCGTCAACCAGGTGATCATCAATATAACCCTTAACCAGGTGATCATGAGTCTAACCCTGAACCATATGATCATCAATCCAACCCTGAACCATATGATCATCAATGTAACCGTCAACCAGGTGATCATCAATATAACCCTTAACCAGGTGATCATGAGTCTAACCCTGAACCATATGATCATCAATCCAACACTGAACCATGTGATCATCAATCTAACCGTGAACCAGGTGATCATCAATCTAACCTTGAACCAGGTGATTCTCAGTCTAATCTTGAACCATGTGATCATCAGGCAAATCCTGAACCATGTGATCATCAATGTAACCCTGAACCATGTGATCATCAATCTAACCGTGAACCAGGTGATCATCAATATAACCCTTAACCAGGTGATCATCAGTCTAATCCTGAACCATGTGATCATCAGGCAAATCCTGAACCATGTGATCATCAATGTAACCCTGAACCATGTGATCATCAATCTAACCGTGAACAAGGTGATCATCAATATAACCCTTAAACAGGTGATCATCAGTCTAACCCTGAACCAGGAGATCATCAGTCCAATCCTGAACCATGTGATCATCATTCAGACCCTGAACCATGTGATCATCAATCTAACCCTGAACCAGGTGATCATCAGTCTAACCCTGAACCATGTGATCAACAATCCAACCCTGAACCATGTGATCATCAATCTAAACGTGAACAAGGTGATCATCAGTATAACCCTTAAACAGGTGATCATCAGTCTAACCCTGAACCAGGTGATCATCAGTCTAACCCTGAACCATATGATCATCAATGTAACCGTCAACCAGGTGATCATCAATATAACCCTTAACCAGGTGATCATGAGTCTAACCCTGAACCATATGATCATCAATCCAACACTGAACCATGTGATCATCAATCTAACCGTGAACCAGGTGATCATCAATCTAACCTTGAACCAGGTGATTCTCAGTCTAATCTTGAACCATATGATCATCAATCCAACCCTGAACCATGTGATCATCAATCTAACCGTGAACCAGGTGATCATCAATATAACCCTTAACCAGGTGATCATCAGTCTAATCCTGAACCATGTGATCATCAGGCAAATCCTGAACCATGTGATCATCAATGTAACCCTGAACCATGTGATCATCAATCTAACCGTGAACAAGGTGATCATCAATATAACCCTTAAACAGGTGATCATCAGTCTAACCCTGAACCAGGAGATCATCAGTCCAATCCTGAACCATGTGATCATCATTCAGACCCTGAACCATGTGATCATCAATCTAACCCTGAACCAGGTGATCATCAGTCTAACCCTGAACCATGTGATCATCAATCCAACCCTGGGCCATGTGATCATCAATCTAAACGTGAACAAGGTGATCATCAGTATAACCCTTAAACAGGTGATCATCAGTCTAACCCTGAACCAGGTGATCATCAGTCTAACCCTGAACCAGGTGATCATCAGTCCAATCCTGAACCATGTGATCGTCAATCCAACCCTGAACCATGTGATCATCAATGTAACCGTCAACCAGGTGATCATCATTATAACCCTTAACCAGGTGATCATGAGTGTAACCCTGAACCATATGATCATCAATCCAACCCTGAACCATGTGATCATCAATATAACCGTGACCCAGGTGATCATCTATATAACCCTTAACCAGGTGATCATGAGTCTAACCCTGAACCATATGATCATCAATCCAACCCTGAACCATTTGATCATCAATGTAACCGTGAACCAGGTGATCATCAATATAACCCTTAACGAAGTGATCATCAGGCTAACCCTGAACCAGGTGATCATCAGTCCAATCCTGAACCATGTGATCATCAATCCAACCCTGAACCATGTGATCATCAATGTAACCCTTAACCAGGTGATCATGAGTCTAACCCTGAACCATATGATCATCAATCCAACCCTGAACCATGTGATCATCAATGTAACCGTGAACCAGGTGATCATCTATATAACCCTTAACTAGGTGATCATGAGTCTAACCCTGAACCATATGATCATCAATCCAACACTGAACCATGTGATCACCAATCCAACCCTGAACCATGTGATCATCAGTGTAACCGTCAACCAGGTGATCATCAATATAACCCTTAACCAGGTGATCATGAGTCTAACCCTGAACCATATGATCATCAATCCAACCCTGAACCATATGATCATCAATGTAACCGTCAACCAGGTGATCATCAATATAACCCTTAACCAGGTGATCATGAGTCTAACCCTGAACCATATGATCATCAATCCAACACTGAACCATGTGATCATCAATCTAACCGTGAACCAGGTGATCATCAATCTAACCTTGAACCAGGTGATTCTCAGTCTAATCTTGAACCATATGATCATCAATCCAACCCTGAACCATGTGATCATCAATCTAACCGTGAACCAGGTGATCATCAATATAACCCTTAACCAGGTGATCATCAGTCTAATCCTGAACCATGTAATCATCAGGCAAATCCTGAACCATGTGATCATCAATGTAACCCTGAACCATGTGATCATCAATCTAACCGTGAACAAGGTGATCATCAATATAACCCTTAAACAGGTGATCATCAGTCTAACCCTGAACCAGGTGATCATCAGTCCAATCCTGAACCATGTGATCATCATTCAGACCCTGAACCATGTGATCATCAATCTAACCCTGAACCAGGTGATCATGAGTCTAACCCTGAACCATATGATCATCAATCCAACACTGAACCATGTGATCACCAATCCAACCCTGAACCATGTGATCATCAGTGTAACCGTCAACCAGGTGATCATCAATATAACCCTTAACCAGGTGATCATGAGTCTAACCCTGAACCATATGATCATCAATCCAACCCTGAACCATATGATCATCAATGTAACCGTCAACCAGGTGATCATCAATATAACCCTTAACCAGGTGATCATGAGTCTAACCCTGAACCATATGATCATCAATCCAACACTGAACCATGTGATCATCAATCTAACCGTGAACCAGGTGATCATCAATCTAACATTGAACCAGGTGATTCTCAGTCTAATCTTGAACCATGTGATCATCAGGCAAATCCTGAACCATGTGATCATCAATGTAACCCTGAACCATGTGATCATCAATCTAACCGTGAACCAGGTGATCATCAATATAACCCTTAACCAGGTGATCATCAGTCTAATCCTGAACCATGTGATCATCAGGCAAATCCTGAACCATGTGATCATCAATGTAACCCTGAACCATGTGATCATCAATCTAACCGTGAACAAGGTGATCATCAATATAACCCTTAAACAGGTGATCATCAGTCTAACCCTGAACCAGGAGATCATCAGTCCAATCCTGAACCATGTGATCATCATTCAGACCCTGAACCATGTGATCATCAATCTAACCCTGAACCAGGTGATCATCAGTCTAACCCTGAACCATGTGATCAACAATCCAACCCTGAACCATGTGATCATCAATCTAAACGTGAACAAGGTGATCATCAATATAACCCTTAAACAGGTGATCATCAGTCTAACCCTGAACCAGGTGATCATCAGTCTAACCCTGAACCATATGATCATCAATGTAACCGTCAACCAGGTGATCATCAATATAACCCTTAACCAGGTGATCATGAGTCTAACCCTGAACCATATGATCATCAATCCAACACTGAACCATGTAATCATCAATCTAACCGTGAACCAGGTGATCATCAATCTAACCTTGAACCAGGTGATTCTCAGTCTAATCTTGAACCATATGATCATCAATCCAACCCTGAACCATGTGATCATCAATCTAACCGTGAACCAGGTGATCATCAATATAACCCTTAACCAGGTGATCATCAGTCTAATCCTGAACCATGTGATCATCAGGCAAATCCTGAACCATGTGATCATCAATGTAACCCTGAACCATGTGATCATCAATCTAACCGTGAACAAGGTGATCATCAATATAACCCTTAAACAGGTGATCATCAGTCTAACCCTGAACCAGGAGATCATCAGTCCAATCCTGAACCATGTGATCATCATTCAGACCCTGAACCATGTGATCATCAATCTAACCCTGAACCAGGTGATCATCAGTCTAACCCTGAACCATGTGATCATCAATCCAACCCTGGGCCATGTGATCATCAATCTAAACGTGAACAAGGTGATCATCAGTATAACCCTTAAACAGGTGATCATCAGTCTAACCCTGAACCAGGTGATCATCAGTCTAACCCTGAACCAGGTGATCATCAGTCCAATCCTGAACCATGTGATCGTCAATCCAACCCTGAACCATGTGATCATCAATGTAACCGTCAACCAGGTGATCATCATTATAACCCTTAACCAGGTGATCATGAGTGTAACCCTGAACCATATGATCATCAATCCAACCCTGAACCATGTGATCATCAATGTAACCGTGACCCAGGTGATCATCTATATAACCCTTAACCAGGTGATCATGAGTCTAACCCTGAACCATATGATCATCAATCCAACCCTGAACCATTTGATCATCAATGTAACCGTGAACCAGGTGATCATCAATATAACCCTTAACGAAGTGATCATCAGGCTAACCCTGAACCAGGTGATCATCAGTCCAATCCTGAACCATGTGATCATCAATCCAACCCTGAACCATGTGATCATCAATCTAACCGTGAACCAGGTGATCATCAATATAACCCTTAACGAGGTGATCATCAGGCTAACCCTGAACCAGGTGATCATCAGTCTAATCCTGATCCATGTGATCATCAATCCAACCCTGAACCATGTGATCATCAATGTAACCCTTAACCAGGTGATCATCAGTCTAATCCTGATCCATGTGATCATCAATCCAACCCTGAACCAGGTGATCATCTATATAACCCTTAACCAGGTGATCATGAGTCTAACCCTGAACCATATGATCATCAATCCAACCCTGAACCATGTGATCATCAATCTAACCGTGAACCAGGTGATCATCAATATAACCCTTAACCAGGTGATCATCAGTCTAATCCTGAACCATGTGATCATCAGGCAAATCCTGAACCATGTGATCATCAATGTAACCCTGAACCATGTGATCATCAATATAACCCTTAAACAGGTGATCATCAGTCTAACCCTGAACCAGGTGATCGTCAGTCCAACCCTGAACCATGTGATCATCAAACTAACCCTGAACAATGTGATCATCAGTCTAACCCTGAACCATGTGATCATCAATCCAACCCTGGGCCATGTGATCATCAATCTAAACGTGAACAAGGTGATCATCAATATAACCCTTAAACAGGTGATCATCAGTCTAACCCTGAACCAGGTGATCATCAGTCTAACCCTGAACCAGGTGATCATCAGTCCAATCCTGAACCATGTGATCATCAATCCAACCCTGAACCATGTGATCATCAATGTAACCGTCAACCAGGTGATCATCAATATAACCCTTAACCAGGTGATCATGAGTGTAACCCTGAACCATATGATCATCAATCCAACCCTGAACCATGTGATCATCAATGTAACCGTGACCCAGGTGATCATCTATATAACCCTTAACCAGGTGATCATGAGTCTAACCCTGAACCATATGATCATCAATCCAACCCTGAACCATTTGATCATCAATGTAACCGTGAACCAGGTGATCATCAATATAACCCTTAACGAAATGATCATCAGGCTAACCCTGAACCAGGTGATCATCAGTCCAATCCTGAACCATGTGATCATCAATCCAACCCTGAACCATGTGATCATCAATGTAACCGTCAACCAGGTGATCATCAATATAACCCTTAACCAGGTGATCATCAGGCTAACCCTGAACCAGGTGATCATCAGTCTAATCCTGAACCATGTGATCATCAATCCAACCCTGAACCATGTGATCATCAATGTAACCCTTAACCAGGTGATCATGAGTCTAACCCTGAACCATATGATCATCAATCCAACCCTGAACCATGTGATCATCAATGTAACCGTGAACCAGGTGATCATCAATGTAACCCTTAACCAGGTGATCATGAGTCTAACCCTGAACCATATGATCATCAATCCAACACTGAACCATGTGATCATCAATCTAACCGTGAACCAGGTGATCATCAATCTAATCTTGAACCAGGTGATTCTCAGTCTAATCTTGAACCATATGATCATCAATCCAACCCTGAACCATGTGATCATCAATCTAACCGTGAACCAGGTGATCATCAATATAACCCTTAACCAGGTGATCATCAGTCTAATCCTGAACCATGTGATCATCAGGCAAATCCTGAACCATGTGATCATCAATGTAACCCTGAACCATGTGATCATCAATCTAACCGTGAACAAGGTGATCATCAATATAACTCTTAAACAGGTGATCATCAGTCTAACCCTGAACCAGGTGATCATCAGTCAAATCCTGAACCATGTGATCATCATTCAGACCCTGAACCATGTGATCATCAATCTAACCCTGAACCAGGTGATCATCAGTCTAACCGTGAACCAGGTGATAATCAATATAACCCTTAACGAGGTGATCATCAGGCTAACCCTGAACCAGGTGATCATCAGTCTAATCCTGAACCATGTGATCATCAATGTAACCCTTAACCAGGTGATCATGAGTCTAACCCTGACCCATATGATCATCAATCCAACCCTGAACCATGTGATCATCAATGTAACCGTGAACCAGGTGATCATCTATATAAGCCTTAACCAGGTGATCATGAGTCTAACCCTGAACCATATGATCATCAATCCAACACTGAACCATGTGATCATCAATCTAACCGTGAACCAGGTGATCATCAATCTAACCTTGAACCAGGTGATTCTCAGTCTAATCTTGAACCATATGATCATCAATCCAACCCTGAACCATGTGATCATCAATCTAACCGTGAACCAGGTGATCATCAATAAACCCTTAACCAGGTGATCATCAGTCTAATCCTGAACCATGTGATCATCAGGCAAATCCTGAACCATGTGATCATCAATGTAACCCTGAACCATGTGATCATCAATGTAACCGTCAACCAGGTGATCATCAATATAACCCTTAACCAGGTGATCATGAGTCTAACCCTGAACCATATGATCATCAATCCAACCCTGAACCATGTGATCATCAATGTAACCGTCAACCAGGTGATCATCAATATAAACCTTAACCAGGTGATCATGAGTCTAACACTGAACCATATGATCATCAATCCAACCCTGAACCATGTGATCATCAATGTAACCGTGAACCAGGTGATCATCTATATAACCCTTAACCAGGTGATCATGAGTCTAACCCTGAACCATATGATCATCAATCCAACCCTGAACCATTTGATCATCAATGTAACCGTCAACCAGGTGATCATGAGTCTAACCCTGAACCATATGATCATCAATCCAACCCTGAACCATGTGATCATCAGGCGAATCCTGAACCATGTGATCATCAATGTAACCCTGAACCATGTGATCATCAATCTATCCGTGAACAAGGTGATCATCAATATAACCCTTAAACAGGAGAGAATCAGTCTAACCCTGAACAAGGTGATCATCAGTCCTATCCTGAACCATGTGATCATCAATCCAACCCTGAACCAGGTGATCATCAATCTAACCGTGAACCAGGTGATCATCAATATAACCCTTAACGAGGTGATCATCAGTCTAACCCTGAACCATATGATCATCAATGTAACCGTCAACCAGGTGATCATCAATATAACCCTTAACCAGGTGATCATGAGTCTAACCCTGAACCATATGATCATCAATCCAACACTGAACCATGTGATCATCAATCTAACCGTGAACCAGGTGATCATCAATCTAACCTTGAACCAGGTGATTCTCAGTCTAATCTTGAACCATATGATCATCAATCCAACCCTGAACCATGTGATCATCAATCTAACCGTGAACCAGGTGATCATCAATATAACCCTTAACCAGGTGATCATCAGTCTAATCCTGAACCATGTGATCATCAGGCAAATCCTGAACCATGTGATCATCAATGTAACCCTGAACCATGTGATCATCAATCTAACCGTGAACAAGGTGATCATCAATATAACCCTTAAACAGGTGATCATCAGTCTAACCCTGAACCAGGTGATCATCAGTCTAACCCTGAACCAGGAGATCATCAGTCCAATCCTGAACCATGTGATCATCATTCAGACCCTGAACCATGTGATCATAAATCTAACCCTGAACCAGGTGATCATCAGTCTAACCCTGAACCATGTGATCATCAATCCAACCCTGGGCCATGTGATCATCAATCTAAACGTGAACAAGGTGATCATCAATATAACACTTAAACAGGTGATCATCAGTCTAACCCTGAACCAGGTGATCATCAGTCTAACCCTGAACCAGGTGATCATCAGTCCAATCCTGAACCATGTGATCGTCAATCCAACCCTGAACCATGTGATCATCAATGTAACCGTCAACCAGGTGATCATCAATATAACCCTTAACCAGGTGATCATGAGTGTAACCCTGAACCATATGATCATCAATCCAACCCTGAACCATGTGATCATCAATGTAACCGTGACCCAGGTGATCATCTATATAACCCTTAACCAGGTGATCATGAGTCTAACCCTGAACCATATGATCATCAATCCAACCCTGAACCATTTGATTATCAATGTAACCGTGAACCAGGTGATCATCAATATAACCCTTAACGAAGTGATCATCAGGCTAACCCTGAACCAGGTGATCATCAGTCCAATCCTGAACCATGTGATCATCAATCCAACCCTGAACCATGTGATCATCAATCTAACCGTGAACCAGGTGATCATCAATATAACCCTTAACGAGGTGATCATCAGGCTAACCCTGAACCAGGTGATCATCAGTCTAATCCTGATCCATGTGATCATCAGGCAAATCCTGAAACATGTGATCATCAATCTAACCCTGAACCAGGTGATCATCAGTCTAACCCTGAACCATGTGATCAACAATCCAACCCTGAACCATGTGATCATCAATCTAAACGTGAACAAGGTGATCATCAATATAACCCTTAAACAGGTGATCATCAGTCTAACCCTGAACCAGGTGATCATCAGTCTAACCCTGAACCATATGATCATCAATGTAACCGTCAACCAGGTGATCATCAATATAACCCTTAACCAGGTGATCATGAGTCTAACCCTGAACCATATGATCATCAATCCAACACTGAACCATGTGATCATCAATCTAACCGTGAACCAGGTGATCATCAATCTAACCTTGAACCAGGTGATTCTCAGTCTAATCTTGAACCATATGATCATCAATCCAACCCTGAACCATGTGATCATCAATCTAACCGTGAACCAGGTGATCATCAATATAACCCTTAACCAGGTGATCATCAGTCTAATCCTGAACCATGTGATCATCAGGCAAATCCTGAACCATGTGATCATCAATGTAACCCTGAACCATGTGATCATCAATCTAACCGTGAACAAGGTGATCATCAATATAACCCTTAAACAGGTGATCATCAGTCTAACCCTGAACCAGGAGATCATCAGTCCAATCCTGAACCATGTGATCATCATTCAGACCCTGAACCATGTGATCATCAATCTAACCCTGAACCAGGTGATCATCAGTCTAACCCTGAACCATGTGATCATCAATCCAACCCTGGGCCATGTGATCATCAATCTAAACGTGAACAAGGTGATCATCAGTATAACCCTTAAACAGGTGATCATCAGTCTAACCCTGAACCAGGTGATCATCAGTCTAACCCTGAACCAGGTGATCATCAGTCCAATCCTGAACCATGTGATCGTCAATCCAACCCTGAACCATGTGATCATCAATGTAACCGTCAACCAGGTGATCATCATTATAACCCTTAACCAGGTGATCATGAGTGTAACCCTGAACCATATGATCATCAATCCAACCCTGAACCATGTGATCATCAATGTAACCGTGACCCAGGTGATCATCTATATAACCCTTAACCAGGTGATCATGAGTCTAACCCTGAACCATATGATCATCAATCCAACCCTGAACCATTTGATCATCAATGTAACCGTGAACCAGGTGATCATCAATATAACCCTTAACGAAGTGATCATCAGGCTAACCCTGAACCAGGTGATCATCAGTCCAACCCTGAACCATGTGATCATCAATCCAACCCTGAACCATGTGATCATCAATCTAACCGTGAACCAGGTGATCATCAATATAACCCTTAACGAGGTGATCATCAGGCTAACCCTGAACCAGGTGATCATCAGTCTAATCCTGATCCATGTGATCATCAATCCAACCCTGAACCATGTGATCATCAATGTAACCCTTAACCAGGTGATCATCAGTCTAATCCTGATCCATGTGATCATCAATCCAACCCTGAACCAGGTGATCATCTATATAACCCTTAACCAGGTGATCATGAGTCTAACCCTGAACCATATGATCATCAATCCAACCCTGAACCATGTGATCATCAATCTAACCGTGAACCAGGTGATCATCAATATAACCCTTAACCAGGTGATCATCAGTCTAATCCTGAACCATGTGATCATCAGGCAAATCCTGAACCATTTGATCATCAATGTAACCCTGAACCATGTGATCATCAATATAACCCTTAAACAGGTGATCATCAGTCTAACCCTGAACCAGGTGATCGTCAGTCCAACCCTGAACCATGTGATCATCAAACTAACCCTGAACAATGTGATCATCAGTCTAACCCTGAACCATGTGATCATCAATCCAACCCTGGGCCATGTGATCATCAATCTAAACGTGAACAAGGTGATCATCAATATAACCCTTAAACAGGTGATCATCAGTCTAACCCTGAACCAGGTGATCATCAGTCTAACCCTGAACCAGGTGATCATCAGTCCAATCCTGAACCATGTGATCATCAATCCAACCCTGAACCATGTGATCATCAATGTAACCGTCAACCAGGTGATCATCAATATAACCCTTAACCAGGTGATCATGAGTGTAACCCTGAACCATATGATCATCCATCCAACCCTGAACCATGTGATCATCAATGTAACCGTCAACCAGGTGATCATCAATATAACCCTTAACCAGGTGATCATCAGGCTAACCCTGAACCAGGTGATCATCAGTCTAATCCTGAACCATGTGATCATCAATCCAACCCTGAACCATGTGATCATCAATGTAACCCTTAACCAGGTGATCATGAGTCTAACCCTGAACCATATGATCATCAATCCAACCCTGAACCATGTGATCATCAATGTAACCGTGAACCAGGTGATCATCAATGTAACCCTTAACCAGGTGATCATGAGTCTAACCCTGAACCATATGATCATCAATCCAACACTGAACCATGTGATCATCAATCTAACCGTGAACCAGGTGATCATCAATCTAATCTTGAACCAGGTGATTCTCAGTCTAATCTTGAACCATATGATCATCAATCCAACCCTGAACCATGTGATCATCAATCTAACCGTGAACCAGGTGATCATCAATATAACCCTTAACCAGGTGATCATCAGTCTAATCCTGAACCATGTGATCATCAGGCAAATCCTGAACCATGTGATCATCAATGTAACCCTGAACCATGTGATCATCAATCTAACCGTGAACAAGGTGATCATCAATATAACTCTTAAACAGGTGATCATCAGTCTAACCCTGAACCAGGTGATCATCAGTCCAATCCTGAACCATGTGATCATCATTCAGACCCTGAACCATGTGATCATCAATCTAACCCTGAACCAGGTGATCATCAGTCTAACCGTGAACCAGGTGATAATCAATATAACCCTTAACGAGGTGATCATCAGGCTAACCCTGAACCAGGTGATCATCAGTCTAATCCTGAACCATGTGATCATCAATGTAACCCTTAACCAGGTGATCATGAGTCTAACCCTGAACCATATGATCATCAATCCAACCCTGAACCATGTGATCATCAATGTAACCGTGAACCAGGTGATCATCTATATAAGCCTTAACCAGGTGATCATGAGTCTAACCCTGAACCATATGATCATCAATCCAACACTGAACCATGTGATCATCAATCTAACCGTGAACCAGGTGATCATCAATCTAACCTTGAACCAGGTGATTCTCAGTCTAATCTTGAACCATATGATCATCAATCCAACCCTGAACCATGTGATCATCAATCTAACCGTGAACCAGGTGATCATCAATAAACCCTTAACCAGGTGATCATCAGTCTAATCCTGAACCATGTGATCATCAGGCAAATCCTGAACCATGTGATCATCAATGTAACCCTGAACCATGTGATCATCAATGTAACCGTCAACCAGGTGATCATCAATATAACCCTTAACCAGGTGATCATGAGTCTAACCCTGAACCATATGATCATCAATCCAACCCTGAACCATGTGATCATCAATGTAACCGTCAACCAGGTGATCATCAATATAACCCTTAACCAGGTGATCATGAGTCTAACACTGAACCATATGATCATCAATCCAACCCTGAACCATGTGATCATCAATGTAACCGTGAACCAGGTGATCATCTATATAACCCTTAACCAGGTGATCATGAGTCTAACCCTGAACCATATGATCATCAATCCAACCCTGAACCATTTGATCATCAATGTAACCGTCAACCAGGTGATCATGAGTCTAACCCTGAACCATATGATCATCAATCCAACCCTGAACCATGTGATCATCAGGCGAATCCTGAACCATGTGATCATCAATGTAACCCTGAACCATGTGATCATCAATCTAACCGTGAACAAGGTGATCATCAATATAACCCTTAAACAGGAGAGAATCAGTCTAACCCTGAACAAGGTGATCATCAGTCCTATCCTGAACCATGTGATCATCAATCCAACCCTGAACCAGGTGATCATCAATCTAACCGTGAACCAGGTGATCATCAATATAACCCTTAACGAGGTGATCATCAGTCTAACCCTGAACCATATGATCATCAATGTAACCGTCAACCAGGTGATCATCAATATAACCCTTAACCAGGTGATCATGAGTCTAACCCTGAACCATATGATCATCAATCCAACACTGAACCATGTGATCATCAATCTAACCGTGAACCAGGTGATCATCAATCTAACCTTGAACCAGGTGATTCTCAGTCTAATCTTGAACCATATGATCATCAATCCAACCCTGAACCATGTGATCATCAATCTAACCGTGAACCAGGTGATCATCAATATAACCCTTAACCAGGTGATCATCAGTCTAATCCTGAACCATGTGATCATCAGGCAAATCCTGAACCATGTGATCATCAATGTAACCCTGAACCATGTGATCATCAATCTAACCGTGAACAAGGTGATCATCAATATAACCCTTAAACAGGTGACCATCAGTCTAACCCTGAACCAGGAGATCATCAGTCCAATCCTGAACCATGTGATCATCATTCAGACCCTGAACCATGTGATCATAAATCTAACCCTGAACCAGGTGATCATCAGTCTAACCCTGAACCATGTGATCATCAATCCAACCCTGGGCCATGTGATCATCAATCTAAACGTGAACAAGGTGATCATCAATATAACACTTAAACAGGTGATCATCAGTCTAACCCTGAACCAGGTGATCATCAGTCTAACCCTGAACCAGGTGATCATCAGTCCAATCCTGAACCATGTGATCATCAATGTAACCGTGACCCAGGTGATCATCTATATAACCCTTAACCAGGTGATCATGAGTCTAACCCTGAACCATATGATCATCAATCCAACCCTGAACCATGTGATCATCAATGTAACCGTGAACCAGGTGATCATCTATATAACCCTTAACCAGGTGATCATGAGTCTAACCCTGAACCATATGATCATCAATCCAACCCTGAACCATGTGATCATCAATCTAACCGTGAACCAGGTGATCATCAATATAACCCTGAACCAGGTGATCGTCACTCCAACCCTGAACCATGTGATCATCAAACTAACCCTGAACAATGTGATCATCAGTCTAACCCTGAACCATGTGATCATCAATCCAACCCTGGGCCATGTGATCATCAATCTAAACGTGAACAAGGTGATCATCAATATAACCCTTAAACAGGTGATCATCAGTCTAACCCTGAACCAGGTGATCATCAGTCTAACCCTGATCCAGGTGATCATCAGTCCAATCCTGAACCATGTGATCATCAATCCAACCCTGAACCATGTGATCATCAATGTAACCGTCAACCAGGTGATCATCAATATAACCCTTAACCAGGTGATCATGAGTGTAACCCTGAACCATATGATCATCAATCCAACCCTAAACCATGTGATCATCAATGTAACCGTGACCCAGGTGATCATCTATATAACCCTTAACCAGGTGATCATGAGTCTAACCCTGAACCATATGATCATCAATCCAACCCTGAACCATTTGATCATCAATGTAACCGTGAACCAGGTGATCATCAATATAACCCTTAACGAAGTGATCATCAGGCTAACCCTGAACCAGGTGATCATCAGTCCAATCCTGAACCATGTGATCATCAATCCAACCCTGAACCATGTGATCATCAATGTAACCGTCAACCAGGTGATCATCAATATAACCCTTAACCAGGTGATCATCAGGCTAACCCTGAACCAGGTGATCATCAGTCTAATCCTGAACCATGTGATCATCAAACCAACCCTGAACCATGTGATCATCAATGTAACCCTTAACCAGGTGATCATGAGTCTAACCCTGAACCATATGATCATCAATCCAACCCTGAACCATGTGATCATCAATGTAACCGTGAACCAGGTGATCATCAATGTAACCCTTAACCAGGTGATCATGAGTCTAACCCTGAACCATATGATCATCAATCCAACACTGAACCATGTGATCATCAATCTAACCGTGAACCAGGTGATCATCAATCTAATCTTGAACCAGGTGATTCTCAGTCTAATCTTGAACCATATCATCATCAATCCAACCCTGAACCATGTGATCATCAATCTAACCGTGAACCAGGTGATCATCAATATAACCCTTAACCAGGTGATCATCAGTCTAATCCTGAACCATGTGATCATCAGGCAAATCCTGAACCATGTGATCATCAATGTAACCCTGAACCATGTGATCATCAATCTAACCGTGAACAAGGTGATCATCAATATAACTCTTAAACAGGTGATCATCAGTCTAACCCTGAACCAGGTGATCATCAGTCCAATCCTGAACCATGTGATCATCATTCAGACCCTGAACCATGTGATCATCAATCTAACCCTGAACCAGGTGATCATCAGTCTAACCGTGAACCAGGTTATAATCAATATAACCCTTAACGAGGTGATCATCAGGCTAAACCTGAACCATGTGATCATCAATGTAACCGTGAACCAGGTGATCATCTATATAAGCCTTAACCAGGTGATCATGAGTCTAACCCTGAACCATATGATCATCAATCCAACACTGAACCATGTGATCATCAATCTAACCGTGAACCAGGTGATCATCAATATAACCCTTAACCAGGTGATCATCAGTCTAATCCTGAACCATGTGATCATCAGGCAAATCCTGAACCATGTGATCATCAATGTAACCCTGAACCATGTGATCATCAATGTAACCGTCAACCAGGTGATCATCAATATAACTCTTAACCAGGTGATCATGAGTCTAACCCTGAACCATATGATCATCAATCCAACCCTGAACCATGTGATCATCAATGTAACCGTCAACCAGGTGATCATCAATATAACCCTTAACCAGGTGATCATGAGTCTAACACTGAACCATATGATCATCAATCCAACCCTGAACCATGTGATCATCAATGTAACCGTGAACCAGGTGATCATGAGTCTAACACTGAACCATATGATCATCAATCCAACCCTGAACCATGTGATCATCAATGTAACCGTGAACCAAGTGATCATCAATCTAACCGTCAACCAGGTGATCATGAGTCTAACCCTGAACCATATGATCATCAATCCAACCCTGAACCATGTGATCATCAGGCGAATCCTGAACCATGTGATCATCAATGTAACCCTGAACCATGTGATCATCAATCTAACCGTGAACAAGGTGATCATCAATATAACCCTTAAACAGGAGAGAATCAGTCTAACCCTGAACAAGGTGATCATCAGTCCTATCCTGAACCATGTGATCATCAATCCAACCCTGAACCAGGTGATCATCAATCTAACCGTGAACCAGGTGATCATCAATATAACCCTTAACGAGGTGATCATCAGGCTAACCCTGAACCAGGTGATCATCAGTCTAATCCTGAACCATGTGATCATCAATGTAACCGTCAACCAGGTGATCATCAATATAACCCTTAACCAGGTGATCATCAATCTAACCGTGAACCATGAGATCATCAATCTAACCGTGAACCAGGTCATAATCAATCTAACCGTGAACCACGTGATAATCAATGTAACCATGAACCATGTGATCATCAATCCAACCCTGAACCATGTGATCATCAATGTAACCGTCAACCAGGTGATCATCAATATAACCCTTAACCAGGTGATCATGAGTCTAACCCTGAACCATATGATCATCAATGTAACCGTCAACCAGGTGATCATCAATATAACCCTTAACCAGGTGATCATGAGTCTAACCCTGAACCATATGATCATCAATCCAACCCTGAACCATGTGATCATCAATGTAACCGTGAACCAGGTGATAATCTATATAACCCTTAACCAGGTGATCATGAGTCTAACCCTGAACCATATGATCATCAATCCAACCCTGAACCATGTGATCATCAGGCGAATCCTGAACCATGTGATCATCAATGTAACCCTGAACCATGTGATCATCAATCTAACCGTGAACAAGGTGATCATCAATATAACCCTTAAACAGGAGAGAATCAGTCTAACCCTGAACAAGGTGATCATCAGTCCTATCCTGAACCATGTGATCATCAATCCAACCCTGAACCAGGTGATCATCAATCTAACCGTGAACCAGGTGATCATCAATATAACCCTTAACGAGGTGATCATCAGGCTAACCCTGAACCAGGTGATCATCAGTCTAATCCTGAACCATGTGATCATCAATCCAACCCTGAACCATGTGATCATCAATGTAACCGTCAACCAGGTGATCATCAATATAACCCTTAACCAGGTGATCATCAATCTAACCGTGAACCATGTGATCATCAATCTAACCGTGAACCAGGTCATAATCTAACCGTGAACCAGGTGATAATCAATGTAACCATGAACCATGTGATCATCAATCCAACCCTGAACCATGTGATCATCAATGTAACCGTCAACCAGGTGATCATCAATATAACCCTTAACCAGGTGATCATGAGTCTAACCCTGAACCATATGATCATCAATCCAACCCTGAACCATGTGATCATCAATGTAACCGTGAACCAGGTGATCATCTATATAACCCTTAACCAGGTGATAATCAGTCTAATCCTGAACCATGTGATCATCAGGCAAATCCTGAACAATGTGATCATCAATGTAACCCTGAACCATGTGATCATCAATCTAACCGTGAACAAGGTGATCATCAATATAACCCTTAAACAGGTGATCATCAGTCTAACCCTGAACCAGGTGATCATCAGTCCAATCCTGAACCATGTGATCATCAATGTAACCGTGAACCAGGTGATCATCTATATAACCCTTAACCAGGTGATCATGAGTCTAACCCTGAACCATATGATCATCAATCCAACCCTGAACCATGTGATCATCAGTCTAACCCTGAACCAGGTGATCATCAGTCCAATCCTGAACCATGTCATCATCAATCCAACCCTGAACCTTGTGATCATCAATGTAACCGTCAACCAGGTGATCATCAATATAACCCTTAACCAGGTGATCATGAGTCTAACCCTTAACCATATGATCATCAATCCAACCCTGAACCATGTGATCATCAATGTAACCGTGAACCAGGTGATCATCTATATAACCCTTAACCAGGTGATCATGAGTCTAACCGTGAACCATATGATCATCAATCCAACCCTGAACCATTTCATCATCAATGTAACCGTCAACCAGGTGATCATGAGTCTAACCCTGAACCATATGATCATCAATCCAACCCTGAACCATGTGATCATCAATGTAACCCTGAACCAGGTGATCATTTGTCTAATCCTGAACCATGTGATCATCAATGTAACCGTCAACCAGGTGATCATCAATATAACCCTTAACCAGGTGATCATGAGTCTAACCCTGAACCATATGATCATCAATACAACCCTGAACCATGTGATCATCAATGTAACCGTGAACCAGGTGATCATCTATATAACCCTTAACCAGGTGATCATGAGTCTAACCCTGAACCATATGATCATCAATCCAACCCTGAACCATGTGATCATCAATCTAACCGTGAACCAGGTGATAATCAATCTAACCGTGAACCAGGTGATAATCAATGTAACCATGAACCATGTGATCATCAATCCAACCCTGAACCATGTGATCATCAATCCAACCCTGAACCATGTGATCATCAATCCAACCCTGAACAATGTGATCATCAGTCTAACCCTGAACCATGTGATCATCAATCCAACCCTGGACCATGTGATCATCAATCTAACCGTGAACAAGGTGATCATCAATATAACCCTTAAACAGGTGATCATCAGTCTAACCCTGAACCAGGTGATCATCAGTCTAATCCTGAACCATGTGATCATCAATGTAACCGTCAATCAGGTGATCATCAATATAACCCTTAACCAGGTGATCATCAGGCTAACCCTGAACCAGGTGATCATCAGCCTAATCCTGAACCATGTGATCATCAATCCAACCCTGAACCATGTGATCATCAATGTAACCCTTAACCAGGTGATCATGAGTCTAACCCTGAACCATATGATCATCAGTCCAATCCTGAAACATGTGATCATCAATCCAACCCTGGACTATTTGATCATCAGTCTAATCCTGAACCATGTGATCATCAGGCAAATCCTGAACCATGTGATCATCAATGTAACCCTGAACCATGTGATCATCAATCTAACCGTGAACAAGGTGATCATCAATATAACCCTTAAACAGGTGATCATCAGTCTAACCCTGAACCAGGTGATCATCGGTCCAATCCTGAACCATGTGATCATCAATCCAACCCTGAACCATGTGATCATCAATCTAACCCTGAACCAGGTGATCATCAGTCTAACCCTGAACCATGTGATCATCAATCCAAACCTGAACCATGTGATCATCAATCTAACCGTGAACCATGTGATCATCAATCTAACCGTGAACCAGGTGATCATCAATCTAACCTTGAACCAGGTGATTTTCAGTCTAATCCTGAACCATATGATCATCAATCCAACCCTGAACCATGTGATCATCAATCTAACCGTGAACCAGGTGATCATCAATATAACCCTTAACCAGGTGATCATCAGTCTAATCCTGAACCATGTGATCATCAGGCAAATCCTGAACCATGTGATCATCAATGTAACCCTGAACCATGTGATCATCAATCTAACCGTGAACAAGGTGATCATCAATATAACCCTTAAACAGGTGATCATCAGTCTAACCCTGAACCAGGTGATCATCAGTCCAATCCTGAACCATGTGATCATCATTCAGACCCTGAACCATGTGATCATCAATCTAACCCTGAACCAGGTGATCATCAGTCTAACCCTGAACCATGTGATCAACAGTCCAATCCTGAACCATGTGATCATCATTCAGACCCTGAACCATGTGATCATCAATCTAACCCTGAACCAGGTGATCATCAGTCTAACCCTGAACCATGTGATCAACAATCCAACCCTGAACCAGGTGATCATCAGTCTAACCCTGAACCAGGTGATCATCAGTCCAATCCTGAACCATGTGATCATCAATCCAACCCTGAACCATGTGATCATCAATGTAACCGTGACCCAGGTGATCATCTATATAACCCTTAACCAGGTGATCATGAGTCTAACCCTGAACCATATGATCATCAATCCAACCCTGAACCATTTGATCATCAATGTAACCGTGAACCAGGTGATCATCAATATAACCCTTAACGAAGTGATCATCAGGCTAACCCTGAACCAGGTGATCATCAGTCCAATCCTGAACCATGTGATCATCAATCTAACCGTGAACCAGGTGATCATCAATATAACCCTTAACGAGGTGATCATCAGGCTAACCCTGAACCAGGTGATCATCAGTCTAATCCTGAACCATGTGATCATCAATCCAACCCTGAACCATGTGATCATCAATGTAACCCTTAACCAGGTGATCATGAGTCTAACCCTGAACCATATGATCATCAATCCAACCCTGAACCATGTGATCATCAATGTAACCGTGAACCAGGTGATCATCTATATAACCCTTAACCAGGTGATCATGAGTCTAACCCTGAACCATATGATCATCAATCCAACACTGAACCATGTGATCATCAATCTAACCGTGAACCAGGTGATCATCAATCTAACCTTGAACCAGGTGATTCTCAGTGTAATCTTGAACCATATGATCATCAATCCTACCCTGAACCATGTGATCATCAATCTAACCGTGAACCAGGTGATCATCAATATAACCCTTAACCAGGTGATCATCAGTCTAATTCTGAACCATGTGATCATCAGGCAAATCCTGAACCATGTGATCATCAATGTAACCCTGAACCATGTGATCATCAATTTAACCGTGAACAAGGTGATCATCAATATAACCCTTAAACAGATGTTCATCAGTCTAACCCTGAACCAGGTGATCATCAGTCCAATCCTGAACCATGTGATCATCATTCAGACCCTGAACCATGTGATCATCAATCTAACCCTGAACCAGGTGATCATCAGTCTAACCCTGAACCATGTGATCATCAATCTAACCGTGAACCAGGTGATCATCAATATAACCCTTAACGAGGTGATCATCAGGCTAACCCTGAACCAGGTGATCATCAGTCTAATCCTGATCCATGTGATCATCAATCCAACCCTGAACCATGTGATCATCAATGTAACCCCTAACCAGGTGATCATGAGTCTAACCCTGAACCATATGATCATCAATCCAACCCTGAACCATGTGATCATCAATGTAACCGTGAACCAGGTGATCATCTATATAACCCTTAACTAGGTGATCATGAGTCTAACCCTGAACCATATGATCATCAATCCAACACTGAACCATGTGATCACCAATCCAACCCTGAACCATGTGATCATCAGTGTAACCGTCAACCAGGTGATCATCAATATAACCCTTAACCAGGTGATCATGAGTCTAACCCTGAACCAGATGATTATCAATCCAACCCTGAACCATATGATCATCAATGTAACCGTCAACCAAGTGATCATCAATATAACCCTTAACCAGGTGATCATGAGTCTAACCCTGAACCATATGATCATCAATCCAACACTGAACCATGTGATCATCTATCTAACCGTGAACCAGGTGATCATCAATCTAACCTTGAACCAGGTGATTCTCAGTCTAATCTTGAACCATATGATCATCAATCCAACCCTGAACCATGTGATCATCAATCTAACCGTGAACCAGGTGATCATCAATATAACCCTTAACCAGGTGATCATCAGTCTAATCCTGAACCATGTGATCATCAGGCAAATCCTGAACCATGTGATCATCAATGTAGCCCTGAACCATGTGATCATCAATCTAACCGTGAACAAGGTGATCATCAATATAACCCTTAACCAGGTGATCATCAGTCTAATCCTGAACCATGTGATCATCAGGCAAATCCTGAACAATGTGATCATCAATGTAACCCTCAACCATGTGATCATCAATCTAACCGTGAACAAGGTGATCATCAATATAACCCTTAAACAGGTGATCATCAGTCTAACCCTGAGCCAGTAATCATCAGTCTAACCCTGAACCATGTGATCAACAATCCAACCCTGAACCAGGTGATCATCAGTCTAACCCTGAACCAGGTGATCATCAGTCCAATCCTGAACCATGTGATCATCAATCCAACCCTGAACCATGTGATCATCAATGTAACCGTGACCCAGGTGATCATCTATATAACCCTTAACCAGGTGATCATGAGTCTAACCCTGAACCATATGATCATCAATCCAACCCTGAACCATGTGATCATCAATCTAACCGTGAACCAGGTGATAATCAATCTAACCGTGAACCAGGTGATAATCAATGTAACCATGAACCATGTGATCATCAATCCAACCCTGAACCATGTGATCATCAATCCAACCCTGAACCATGTGATCATCAATCCAACCCTGAACAATGTGATCATCAGTCTAACCCTGAACCATGTGATCATCAATCCAACCCTGGACCATGTGATCATCAATCTAACCGTGAACAAGGTGATCATCAATATAACCCTTAAACAGGTGATCATCAGTCTAACCCTGAACCAGGTGATCATCAGTCTAATCCTGAACCATGTGATCATCAATGTAACCGTCAATCAGGTGATCATCAATATAACCCTTAACCAGGTGATCATCAGGCTAACCCTGAACCAGGTGATCATCAGTCTAATCCTGAACCATGTGATCATCAATCCAACCCTGAACCATGTGATCATCAATGTAACCCTTAACCAGGTGATCATGAGTCTAACCCTGAACCATATGATCATCAGTCCAATCCTGAAACATGTGATCATCAATCCAACCCTGGACTATTTGATCATCAGTCTAATCCTGAACCATGTGATCATCAGGCAAATCCTGAACCATGTGATCATCAATGTAACCCTGAACCATGTGATCATCAATCTAACCGTGAACAAGGTGATCATCAATATAACCCTTAAACAGGTGATCATCAGTCTAACCCTGAACCAGGTGATCATCGGTCCAATCCTGAACCATGTGATCATCAATCCAACCCTGAACCATGTGATCATCAATCTAACCCTGAACCAGGTGATCATCAGTCTAACCCTGAACCATGTGATCATCAATCCAAACCTGAACCATGTGATCATCAATCTAACCGTGAACCATGTGATCATCAATCTAACCGTGAACCAGGTGATCATCAATCTAACCTTGAACCAGGTGATTCTCAGTCTAATCCTGAACCATATGATCATCAATCCAACCCTGAACCATGTGATCATCAATCTAACCGTGAACCAGGTGATCATCAATATAACCCTTAACCAGGTGATCATCAGTCTAATCCTGAACCATGTGATCATCAGGCAAATCCTGAACCATGTGATCATCAATGTAACCCTGAACCATGTGATCATCAATCTAACCGTGAACAAGGTGATCATCAATATAACCCTTAAACAGGTGATCATCAGTCTAACCCTGAACCAGGTGATCATCAGTCCAATCCTGAACCATGTGATCATCATTCAGACCCTGAACCATGTGATCATCAATCTAACCCTGAACCAGGTGATCATCAGTCTAACCCTGAACCATGTGATCAACAGTCCAATCCTGAACCATGTGATCATCATTCAGACCCTGAACCATGTGATCATCAATCTAACCCTGAACCAGGTGATCATCAGTCTAACCCTGAACCATGTGATCAACAATCCAACCCTGAACCAGGTGATCATCAGTCTAACCCTGAACCAGGTGATCATCAGTCCAATCCTGAACCATGTGATCATCAATCCAACCCTGAACCATGTGATCATCAATGTAACCGTGACCCAGGTGATCATCTATATAACCCTTAACCAGGTGATCATGAGTCTAACCCTGAACCATATGATCATCAATCCAACCCTGAACCATTTGATCATCAATGTAACCGTGAACCAGGTGATCATCAATATAACCCTTAACGAAGTGATCATCAGGCTAACCCTGAACCAGGTGATCATCAGTCCAATCCTGAACCATGTGATCATCAATCTAACCGTGAACCAGGTGATCATCAATATAACCCTTAACGAGGTGATCATCAGGCTAACCCTGAACCAGGTGATCATCAGTCTAATCCTGAACCATGTGATCATCAATCCAACCCTGAACCATGTGATCATCAATGTAACCCTTAACCAGGTGATCATGAGTCTAACCCTGAACCATATGATCATCAATCCAACCCTGAACCATGTGATCATCAATGTAACCGTGAACCAGGTGATCATCTATATAACCCTTAACCAGGTGATCATGAGTCTAACCCTGAACCATATGATCATCAATCCAACACTGAACCATGTGATCATCAATCTAACCGTGAACCAGGTGATCATCAATCTAACCTTGAACCAGGTGATTCTCAGTGTAATCTTGAACCATATGATCATCAATCCTACCCTGAACCATGTGATCATCAATCTAACCGTGAACCAGGTGATCATCAATATAACCCTTAACCAGGTGATCATCAGTCTAATTCTGAACCATGTGATCATCAGGCAAATCCTGAACCATGTGATCATCAATGTAACCCTGAACCATGTGATCATCAATTTAACCGTGAACAAGGTGATCATCAATATAACCCTTAAACAGATGATCATCAGTCTAACCCTGAACCAGGTGATCATCAGTCCAATCCTGAACCATGTGATCATCATTCAGACCCTGAACCATGTGATCATCAATCTAACCCTGAACCAGGTGATCATCAGTCTAACCCTGAACCATGTGATCATCAATCTAACCGTGAACCAGGTGATCATCAATATAACCCTTAACGAGGTGATCATCAGGCTAACCCTGAACCAGGTGATCATCAGTCTAATCCTGAACCATGTGATCATCAATCCAACCCTGAACCATGTGATCATCAATGTAACCCTTAACCAGGTGATCATGAGTCTAACCCTGAACCATATGATCATCAATCCAACCCTGAACCATGTGATCATCAATGTAACCGTGAACCAGGTGATCATCTATATAACCCTTAACTAGGTGATCATGAGTCTAACCCTGAACCATATGATCATCAATCCAACACTGAACCATGTGATCACCAATCCAACCCTGAACCATGTGATCATCAGTGTAACCGTCAACCAGGTGATCATCAATATAACCCTTAACCAGGTGATCATGAGTCTAACCCTGAACCAGATGATTATCAATCCAACCCTGAACCATATGATCATCAATGTAACCGTCAACCAAGTGATCATCAATATAACCCTTAACCAGGTGATCATGAGTCTAACCCTGAACCATATGATCATCAATCCAACACTGAACCATGTGATCATCTATCTAACCGTGAACCAGGTGATCATCAATCTAACCTTGAACCAGGTGATTCTCAGTCTAATCTTGAACCATATGATCATCAATCCAACCCTGAACCATGTGATCATCAATCTAACCGTGAACCAGGTGATCATCAATATAACCCTTAACCAGGTGATCATCAGTCTAATCCTGAACCATGTGATCATCAGGCAAATCCTGAACCATGTGATCATCAATGTAGCCCTGAACCATGTGATCATCAATCTAACCGTGAACAAGGTGATCATCAATATAACCCTTAACCAGGTGATCATCAGTCTAATCCTGAACCATGTGATCATCAGGCAAATCCTGAACAATGTGATCATCAATATAACCCTTAAACAGGTGATCATCAGTCTAACCCTGAACCAGTAATCATCAGTCCAATCCTGAACCATGTGATCATCATTCAGACCCTGAACCATGTGATCATCAATCTAACCCTGAACCAGGTGATCATCAGTCTAACCCTGAACCATGTGATCAACAATCCAACCCTGAACCAGGTGATCATCAGTCTAACCCTGAACCAGGTGATCATCAGTCCAATCCTGAACCATGTGATCATCAATCCAACCCTGAACCATGTGATCATCAATGTAACCGTGACCCAGGTGATCATCTATATAACCCTTAACCAGGTGATCATGAGTCTAACCCTGAACCATATGATCATCAATCCAACCCTGAACCATTTGATCATCAATGTAACCGTGAACCAGGTGATCATCAATATAACCCTTAACGAAGTGATCATCAGGCTAACCCTGAACCAGGTGATCATCAGTCCAATCCTGAACCATGTGATCATCAATCTAACAGTGAACCAGGTGATCATCAATATAACCCTTAACGAGGTGATCATCAGGCTAATCCTGAACCATGTGATCATCAATCCAACCCTGAACCATGTGATCATCAATGTAACCGTGAACCAGGTGATCATCTATATAACCCTTAACCAGGTGATCATGAGTCTAACCCTGAACCATATGATCATCAATCCAACCCTGAACCATGTGATCATCAATGTAACCGTGAACCAGGTGATCATCTATATAACCCTTAACCAGGTGATCATGAGTCTAACCCTGAACCATATGATCATCAATCCAACACTGAACCATGTGATCATCAATCGAACCGTGAACCAGGTGATCATCAATCTAACCTTGAACCAGGTGATTCTCAGTGTAATCTTGAACCATATGATCATCAATCCTACCCTGAACCATGTGATCATCAATCTAACCGTGAACCAGGTGATCATCAATATAACCCTTAACCAGGTGATCATCAGTCTAATCCTGAACCATGTGATCATCAGGCAAATCCTGAACCATGTGATCATCAATGTAACCCTGAACCATGTGATCATCAATTTAACCGTGAACAAGGTGATCATCAATATAACCCTTAAACAGGTGATCATCAGTCTAACCCTGAACTGGGTGATCATCAGTCCAATCCTGAACCATGTGATCATCATTCAGACCCTGAACCATGTGATCATCAATCTAACCCTGAACCAGGTGATCATCAGTCTAACCGTGAACCAGGTGATCATCAATATAACCCTTAACGAGGTGATCATCAGGCTAACCCTGAACCAGGTGATCATCAGTCTAATCCTGAACCATGTGATCATCAATCCAACCCTGAACCATGTGATCATCAATGTAACCCTTAACCAGGTGATCATGAGTCTAACCCTGAACCATATGATCATCAATCCAACCCTGAACCATGTGATCATCAATGTAACCGTGAACCAGGTGATCATCTATATAACCCTTAACTAGGTGATCATGAGTCTAACCCTGAACCATATGATCATCAATCCAACACTGAACCATGTGATCACCAATCCAACCCTGAACCATGTGATCATCAGTGTAACCGTCAACCAGGTGATCATCAATATAACCCTTAACCAGGTGATCATGAGTCTAACCCTGAACCATATGATCATCAATCCAACCCTGAACCATATGATCATCAATGTAACCATCAACCAGGTGATCATCAATATAACCCTTAACCAGGTGATCATCAGTCTAACCCTGAACCAGGTGATCATCAGTCCAATCCTGAACCATGTGATCATCAATCCAACCCTGAACCATGTGATCATCAATGTAACCGTGACCCAGGTGATCATCTATATAACCCTTAACCAGGTGATCATGAGTCTAACCCTGAACCAGGTGATCATCAGTCCAATCCTGAACCATGTGATCATCAATCTAACCGTGAACCAGGTGATCATCAATATAACCCTTAACGAGGTGATCATCAGGCTAACCCTGAACCAGGTGATCATCAGTCTAATCCTGAACCATGTGATCATCAATCCAACCCTGAACCATGTGATCATCAATGTAACCCTTAACCAGGTGATCATGAGTCTAACCCTGAACCATATGATCATCAATCCAACCCTGAACCATGTGATCATCAATGTAACCGTGAACCAGGTGATCATCAATATAACCCTTAACGAAGTGATCATTAGGCTAACCCTGAACCAGGTGATCATCAGTCCAATCCTGAACCATGTGATCATCAATCTAACCGTGAACCAGGTGATCATCAATATAACCCTTAACGAGGTGATCATCAGGCTAATCCTGAACCATGTGATCATCAATCCAACCCTGAACCATGTGATCATCAATGTAACCGTGAACCAGGTGATCATCTATATAACCCTTAACCAGGTGATCATGAGTCTAACCCTGAACCATATGATCATCAATCCAACCCTGAACCATGTGATCATCAATGTAACCGTGAACCAGGTGATCATCTATATAACCCTTAACCAGGTGATCATGAGTCTAACCCTGAACCATATGATCATCAATCCAACACTGAACCATGTGATCATCAATCGAACCGTGAACCAGGTGATCATCAATCTAACCTTGAACCAGGTGATTCTCAGTGTAATCTTGAACCATATGATCATCAATCCTACCCTGAACCATGTGATCATCAATCTAACCGTGAACCAGGTGATCATCAATATAACCCTTAACCAGGTGATCATCAGTCTAATCCTGAACCATGTGATCATCAGGCAAATCCTGAACCATGTGATCATCAATGTAACCCTGAACCATGTGATCATCAATTTAACCGTGAACAAGGTGATCATCAATATAACCCTTAAACAGGTGATCATCAGTCTAACCCTGAACCATGTGATCATCAATGTAACCGTGAACCAGGTGATCATCTATATAAACCTTAACTAGGTGATCATGAGTCTAACCCTGAACCATATGATCATCAATCCAACACTGAACCATGTGATCACCAATCCAACCCTGAACCATGTGATCATCAGTGTAACCGTCAACCAGGTGATCATCAATATAACCCTTAACCAGGTGATCATGAGTCTAACCCTGAACCATATGATCATCAATCCAACCCTGAACCATATGATCATCAATGTAACCATCAACCAGGTGATCATCAATATAACCCTTAACCAGGTGATCATGAGTCTAACCCTGAGCCATATGATCATCAATCCAACACTGAACCATGTGATCATCAATCTAACCGTGAACCAGGTGATCATCAATCTAACCTTGAACCAGGTGATTCTCAGTCTAATCTTGAACCATATGATCATCAATCCAACCCTGAACCATGTGATCATCAATCTAACCGTGAACCAGGTGATCATCAAAATAACCCTTAACCAGGTGATCATCAGTCTAATCCTGAACCATGTGATCATCAGGCAAATCCTGAACCATGTGATCATCAATGTAACCCTGAACCATGTGATCATCAATCTAACCGTGAACAAGGTGATCATCAATATAACCCTTAAACAGGTGATCATCAGTCTAACCCTGAACCAGGTGATCATCAGTCCAATCCTGAACCATGTGATCATCATTCAGACCCTGAACCATGTGATCATCAATCTAACCCTGAACCAGGTGATCATCAGTCTAACCCTGAACCATGTGATCAACAATCCAACCCTGAACCATGTGATCATCAAACTAACCCTGAACAATGTGATCATCAGTCTAACCCTGAACCATGTGATCATCAATCCAACCCTGGGCCATGTGATCATCAATCTAAACGTGAACAAGGTGATCATCAATATAACCCTTAAACAGGTGATCATCAGTCTAACCCTGAACCAGGTGATCATCAGTCTAACCCTGAACCAGGTGATCATCAGTCCAATCCTGAACCATGTGATCGTCAATCCAACCCTGAACCATGTGATCATCAATGTAACCGTCAACCAGGTGATCATCAATATAACCCTTAACCAGGTGATCATGAGTGTAACCCTGAACCATATGATCATCAATCCAACCCTGAACCATGTGATCATCAATGTAACCGTGACCCAGGTGATCATCTATATAACCCTTAACCAGGTGATCATGAGTCTAACCCTGAACCATATGATCATCAATCCAACCCTGAACCATTTGATCATCAATGTAACCGTGAACCAGGTGATCATCAATATAACCCTTAACGAAGTGATCATCAGGCTAACCCTGAACCAGGTGATCATCAGTCCAATCCTGAACCATGTGATCATCAATCCAACCCTGAACCATGTGATCATCTATATAACCCTTAACCAGGTGATCATGAGTCTAACCCTGAACCATATGATCATCAATCCAACCCTGAACCATTTGATCATCAATGTAACCGTGAACCAGGTGATCATCAATATAACCCTTAACGAAGTGATCATCAGTCTAACCCTGAACCAGGTGATCATCAGTCTAATCCTGAACCATGTGATCATCAATGTAACCGTCAATCAGGTGATCATCAATATAACCCTTAACCAGGTGATCATCAGGCTAACCCTGAACCAGGTGATCATCAGTCTAATCCTGAACCATGTGATCATCAATCCAACCCTGAACCATGTGATCATCAATGTAACCCTTAACCAGGTGATCATGAGTCTAACCCTGAACCATATGATCATCAGTCCAATCCTGAACCATGTGATCATCAATCCAACCCTGGACTATTTGATCATCAGTCTAATCCTGAACCATGTGATCATCAGGCAAATCCTGAACCATGTGATCATCAATGTAACCCTGAACCATGTGATCATCAATCTAACCGTGAACAAGGTGATCATCAATATAACCCTTAAACAGGTGATCATCAGTCTAACCCTGAACCAGGTGATCATCGGTCCAATCCTGAACCATGTGATCATCAATCCAACCCTGAACCATGTGATCATCAATCTAACCCTGAACCAGGTGATCATCAGTCTAACCCTGAACCATGTGATCATCAATCCAAACCTGAACCATGTGATCATCAATCTAACCGTGAACAAGGTGATAATCAATCTAACCGTGAACCAGGTGATAATCAATGTAACCATGAACCATGTGATCATCAATCCAACCCTGAACCATGTGATCATCAATCTAACCCTTAAACAGGTCATCATCAGTCTAACCCTGAACCAGGTGATCATCAGTCTGTGACGGGTTCGTGTATGCCGTAAAGAAATAACTTGATGGCCAGCCGCAACAGTTCAATTTTTGGTGGGGTTTTTATTCACACCACAATAACTCGTGAAAAAATATTTACAGTGCAAATAAAATATCCCAAACCAAAAACCCAGTGCAACAAAAATAAGTATCTACAAAGGAAATCCACAACCATAACCATTTACCAATTGCTCTACTTTCGCTCCTTTCAACTCTCCGACTCTCACCAATCCCTATTCCGACTCCAACTACCACCCCTATGAAACAAAAATGCAGCCCTTAAATAACCCCATGCCCCTCCCCTGGCATACCAACATTAATTGAATGGGGTTGTTCTTACAATAGCTAATATAATAATCTACAAACAGAAAAACCTCTTACAAAATAAAACCAGAACAGAATAAAACATAAATTCCCCTCATATGGCTGTTTACATAAAGCAAAATGTCAACAAAATACAAATCAGTTCCACAACGTACCAAATGGTACAGTCCTGTCTGAACAGCGCGCCACAATGCGCTATTTAAGGCTCACCTCCGTAGAGCCTCGGTTTGGCCCACTCCAGGGGCGGAGCAACATCCACAGGTGAGCATTTGCATCCAGGAAGCACGCATGGGCGCCGGGTGTGCACCCCCGACGCACCACCGCGACAGTTTGGTGGACAACTCACCCGCGAATGCACCACAGGCAAACCAGTGAGCGGGACCGCGCTCCTGCGGTCCTGCCAGAAAAAAATGACAGCTCCGCTGCAGCCGCTCTCCTGCGCGAGAGAGAGGCGCGCGGAGCGAAGATGAACGGTGATGGACGGCGCGGTCTCTACCGCTCCATCACATTATCCTTCTCCTCCCCGAGGTTGACGATGTGCGGCAACCTTGATAAATAATCCGCCACAACGTTGGTTTTGCCCGCCCGATGGCGGACTTGGAACCGGAACGGCTGCAGGGACAGGTACCAGCGGGTGAGACGACTGTTGTGTTCTTTCATCGAGTTAATCCATGTTAGCGCCCGATGGTCAGTCTCCAAGTCAAACTCCCTCCCCAGCAGGTAGTACCGCAAGCTCTCCAGAGCCCACTTGATGGCCAGGCCCTCCTTCTCCACAGTGGAGTACCGGGTCTCTCGTGGAAGCAGCTTACGGCTCAGGTACAAAACCGGTTGCTCCTCTCCTGACGCACCTTGGGTCAGGACAGCTCCCAGTCCCACGGCCGACGCATCAGTCTGGACCAGGAACCTCCGGCTGAAGTCGGGGCTCCTTAGCACAGGTGACGAACACAGGCAGGTCTTCAGGGTCTGGAAGGCGGTCTCGCAGTCCTCACTCCAGGTGACCGGATTCCTCTGGTCCTTCGCCGTGAGGGCGGTCAGCGGAGCAGCGATGGTGGCGAACTGGGGAACAAACCGCCTGTACCAGCCAGCCAGGCCCAAGAAAGACCTCACCTGCTTCTTGGTGCACGGCCGCGGAGTGCTGCGGATGGCCTCCACCTTGTCCATCTGCGGCCGGACCTCTCCATGTCCCAGCCGATAGCCGAGATACCGCGCTTCTTCCTGGGCCCACTGACACTTGGCCGGATTCAGTGTCAGGCCCGCCTGCTGGATCTTGCTCAGGACTCGTTCCAGGTGCTGCAAGTGCTCCTCCCAGGTGGCGCTGAAGATGACCACATCATCCAGGTAGGCAGCACTGCAGTCTTCACACCCCCGCAGGACACGGTCCATCAGCCTCTGGAAAGTGGCAGGAGCTCCATGCAGACCGAAGGGCATGACTGTGAACTGGAAGAGCCCAGCAGGTGTCCGGAACGCCGTGTATGGACGACTGGACTCTTCCAGGGGCACCTGCCAGTAGCCCTTGCAGAGGTCGAGGGTGGTGATGAACCTCGCTCGGCCAATCTTCTCCAGAAGATCGTCGATCCGGGGCATCGGGTAAGCATCAAACTCCGACATGGCGTTGAGCTTCCGGAAGTCGATGCAGATGCGGAGCGAGCCATCCTTTTTCACCACGATGACCACTGGACTGCACCACTCGGACTGCGATGGCTCGATCACCCCCAGGCGCTGCATCTCCTCCACTTCCCTCAGGAGCTTCTCCACCAGATGCTGTGGCACCCTGTAGGACCGCTGCCGGACTGGCCCCCTCTCCTTCAGGCGGACGATGTGCTCCACCAGAGCAGTCTTCCCCGGGTTGGCGGCGAACAGCTTGGCGACTCTCTGGAACACCTCGCCGAGTTGGTTGGTCTGGACCGCAGACAGGTGGTCGAGAGCTGGTTCGGCAGGCTGGTTGACGCTGGCCAGGGACGATTCCTCCTCCCCCTCACTGTCCACCTCCGTCACCAGCAGGGACGCCACAGGAACCGGAACCTCCTTCCACTCCTTCAACAGGTTAACGTGGTACGTCTGCCTTACCTTTTTCTTCTGTGGCTGGTGGATCTCATAAGTGACAGGACCCATCTTCCGGAGGACGGTGTAAGGGCCCTGCCACTTAGCAAGCAGCTTGCTGGTGGAGGATGGCAGTAGGAGCAGGACCTTCTGGCCGGGCTGGAACTCCCTGTGTCGGGCCTGTCTGTCGTACCACGCCTTCTGGGACTGCTGGGCCTCTCGCAGGTTGACCTCAGCCTCCTCCCGGTACTCTGCCAGCCGATCCCGCATCTCCAGCACGAACTGGACCACACTCCGATCACCGGCTGCAGACGAAGGCGCCTCCCACGTCTTCCGCAGGAGATCCAATGGCCCCTGGACGTCCCAGCCATACAACAGCTCGAACGGGGAGAACCCGGTGGAGGCTTGAGGAACCTCCCTGTATGCGAACAAGAGGAAGGGTAACCATCGGTCCCAGTCCCGCCCAGTGTCTGCTACGAACTTCTGCAGCATCTTCTTCAGCGTCTGGTTGAACCTCTCCACCAAGCCGTCCGTCTGCGGATGGTACGGGGTAGTCTTGATTGGAGAGATTCCCAGCTGGCGGTGGAAGAGCTGCAGTAGGCGGGAGGTGAAGTTTGTTCCCTGATCTGTCACGATCTCCTCAGGAATGCCGACCCTGGAAAACAACTGTACGAGACAGCGCAGCACAGCAGGGGCAGTGACCGTCTGTAAGGGAAATGCCTCTGGGAACCGCGTGGCATAGTCCGACACAACTAAAATGTACTGGTGCCCCCTACTGCTCTTTACCAATGGGCCAACTATGTCCATTGCTATGCGCCGAAAGGGGGTGGAGATTATGGGCATTGGTTGGAGGAAAGCACGGTCTGACTGGCGCACATAAGCGGTCTTTTGACATGTGGGACATGTTTTGCAGTACGTTTGAACATCCGCATACATGGAGGGCCAATAAAAACGGGAACTCATGCGTAAAAAGGTCTTGTTGCGACCTAGATGACCTGCCCAGGGCAAGGTGTGTGCCAAGTGCAGGATCATCTGTCGGCAGGACACAGGCACCACTAGGCGCTTAACACCATCAGCCACAGCATACAAAACACCATTTTCTACAATAAAACACTGTTTGTTGCCCTTTTCCGCATCCAGCCCCGCAACCACCTTATCAAACAATGGCTTCAGAGACACATCCTCCTTTTGTACAGTCCCAATGTTCTCTGGCACCTCCCACATGTCCTTTAAAAGCCCCTCCTTACAGTCTGGCCCCCTCGAGTTCAGCCGTTTTTCAAATCGCCTCTGCCGGCGAGACTTCCGTGGACCCTTGTTCCCTCCCTCAAACAGGTCACTGTCCAAGGTGGGAAATGGGTCCAAACAAGGGTCCCTGGTTTGCTCAGCAGTCACCCCAGCCCTAGCCTGGGCTCGGGTGATCACGAGTCCTGACAGAGCCTTCACACCATCCATGTCCTCATTCCCCTCTTCCCGCAGTACATCTAGCAGCACCGGTAGGTCCCATCCCAAAATGGCAGCCACAGGCAACTTCTCCACCACCCCCACAGTCATCAAATACGGCTGCTCTTCCACCACAATTGTCAGTTCTGCCGTGGGGTAGGAATGCCTGTCACCATGCACACACATAATGTCCTCCTGTGAGCTACAGTCAATCACCCCGGTGGGCACCAAGTCTCTCCGTACCAGGGTTAAAAAACTACCAGAGTCAATAAGCGCACTCACAGGCTGTCCATTAATGACAACGTCCTTAAAACGCTGCCGTTGTGCTGCAGTTTTTACCTCCTCAGCTCGCGGAGTGTAACAAGCACCAGTAAGCTTCGCCTTTCTGAGTGGGCACAGAGAGGCTTTGTGCCCTGGCTGCTGACAATAAAAACAGATTAGCTCCTTACCGGTACCTTGCTGACTGGCTGCTGAGCTGGGGTTCGAGGATGGCTGGTAGTTTCCTCTGCCTGCTGGTCGGGGCTGCGCCTGGAACTGTCGACCTGGACCGCCTGGGTGTGCTGCTGGGCCTCCTCGTCGGGCATTGATGTATTGCAGCGCCAGCTTGGACGCTGCTAGCCCATCTGCAGGCTCATGCTCCTTCACCCAGGTGCGAATGTCGGCCGGCAGGACACGCAGAAGCTGTTCCAGAATGATGTGCTCACCAATCTGCTCCTTCGTGTGCTGTTCAGGCCGAATCCAGCGCCGATAGAGTCCCTTCAGGCGGTGGTAAGTCTCCGTTGGATTCTCTCCTTGAGGCACCATACTGGCCCGGAACTGCTGCCGATATGTCTCTGATGAAACATCAAACTTGGCCAGGAGCGCTTCCCTCAGGTCGGGGTACTGGTGGGCCCTCTCCTCGTCCATTGCTGTGTAGGCCTCCAGCGCCTTTCCACTGAGCAATGGCACCAGGCGGCACGCCCACTCCGACTGCGGCCATCCCCACGTCTTGGCCATGCGCTCAAAGCGCAGGAGGTAGCTTTCGATATCCTCTCCAGCCACGTATGGGGGAATTTTGGGGTCGCCGTATGGTCTCGCCTCAAGTCTGTAAAGATCGTCTCTGCTACTCACGTGCATCCTGTGAGGGTCTATGGGAGAGCTGCGGGCCCGTCGTGGAGCAGGTGTTGGTAGATCCAGCCGGAGGCTCATGGACGACCCTTCAGCTGGTGACACGGCCTCTGCAGGCGCCAGATTGTGCACTGCAGGCTTCAACTCGGCCGTTTGGGGTACTGGCATCGAAGCCCGGAGTCCTTTCAGCTCTGCCAGGAACCCCTCGTCTCTCCTCTGCTGGCCTTCCATAAAATGTCTCATTAAACCAATGAGCTCACCCAAAGGTTGCGTTTCTTCCTCCCTGGTAGCCAATTCTGCCTCCTCTGGCTCCAACTTCCTTTGTTGCGACCGTTTTCTCCTTCGGCTGGCCATCCCACTTCTGACACCAAATGTGACGGGTTCGTGTATGCCGTAAAGAAATAACTTGATGGCCAGCCGCAACAGTTCAATTTTTGGTGGGGTTTTTATTCACACCACAATAACTCGTGAAAAAATATTTACAGTGCAAATAAAATATCCCAAACCAAAAACCCAGTGCAACAAAAATAAGTATCTACAAAGGAAATCCACAACCATAACCATTTACCAATTGCTCTACTTTCGCTCCTTTCAACTCTCCGACTCTCACCAATCCCTATTCCGACTCCAACTACCACCCCTATGAAACAAAAATGCAGCCCTTAAATAACCCCATGCCCCTCCCCTGGCATACCAACATTAATTGAATGGGGTTGTTCTTACAATAGCTAATATAATAATCTACAAACAGAAAAACCTCTTACAAAATAAAACCAGAACAGAATAAAACATAAATTCCCCTCATATGGCTGTTTACATAAAGCAAAATGTCAACAAAATACAAATCAGTTCCACAACGTACCAAATGGTACAGTCCTGTCTGAACAGCGCGCCACAATGCGCTATTTAAGGCTCACCTCCGTAGAGCCTCGGTTTGGCCCACTCCAGGGGCGGAGCAACATCCACAGGTGAGCATTTGCATCCAGGAAGCACGCATGGGCGCCGGGTGTGCACCCCCGACGCACCACCGCGACAGTTTGGTGGACAACTCACCCGCGAATGCACCACAGGCAAACCAGTGAGCGGGACCGCGCTCCTGCGGTCCTGCCAGAAAAAAATGACAGCTCCGCTGCAGCCGCTCTCCTGCGCGAGAGAGAGGCGCGCGGAGCGAAGATGAACGGTGATGGACGGCGCGGTCTCTACCGCTCCATCACACAGTCTAATCCTGAACCATGTGATCATCAATCCAACCCTGAACCATGTGATCATCAGTGTAACCGTCAACCAGGTGATCATCAATATAACCCTTAACCAGGTGATCATGAGTCTAACCCTGAACCATATGATCATCAATCCAACCCTGAACGATGTGATCATCAATGTAACCGTGAACCAGGTGATCATCTATATAACCCTTAACCAGGTGATCATGAGTCTAACCCTGAACCATATGATCATCAATCCAACCCTGAACCATTTGATCATCAATGTAACCGTGAACCAGGTGATCATCAATATAACCCTTAACGAAGTGATCATCAGGCTAACCCTGAACCAGGTGATCATCAGTCCAATCCTGAACCATGTGATCATCAATCTAACCGTGAACCAGGTGATCATCAATATAACCCTTAACGAGGTGATCATCAGGCTAACCCTGAACCAGGTGATCATCAGTCTAATCCTGAACCATGTGATCATCAATCCAACCCTGAACCATGTGATCATCAATGTAACCCTTAACCAGGTGATCATGAGTCTAACCCTGAAACATATGATCATCAATCCAACCCTGAACCATGTGATCATCAATGTAACCGTGAACCAGGTGATCATCTATATAACCCTTAACCAGGTGATCATGAGTCTAACCCTGAACCATATGATCATCAATCCAACACTGAACCATGTGATCATCAATCTAACCGTGAACCAGGTGATCATCAATCTAACCTTGAACCAGGTGATTCTCAGTCTAATCTTGAACCATATGATCATCAATCCTACCCTGAACCATGTGATCATCAATCTAACCGTGAACCAGGTGATCATCAATATAACCCTTAACCAGGTGATCATCAGTCTAATCCTGAACCATGTGATCATCAGGCAAATCCTGAACCATGTGATCATCAATGTAACCCTGAACCATGTGATCATCAATTTAACCGTGAACAAGGTGATCATCAATATAACCCTTAAACAGGTGATCATCAGTCTAACCCTGAACCAGGTGATCATCAGTCCAATCCTGAACCATGTGATCATCATTCAGACCCTGAACCATGTGATCATCAATCTAACCCTGAACCAGGTGATCATCAGTCTAACCCTGAACCATGTGATCATCAATCTAACCGTGAACCAGGTGATCATCAATATAACCCTTAACGAGGTGATCATCAGGCTAACCCTGAACCAGGTGATCATCAGTCTAATCCTGAACCATGTGATCATCAATCCAACCCTGAACCATGTGATCATCAATGTAACCCTTAACCAGGTGATCATGAGTCTAACCCTGAACCATATGATCATCAATCCAACCCTGAACCATGTGATCATCAATGTAACCGTGAACCAGGTGATCATCTATATAACCCTTAACGAGGTGATCATCAGGCTAACCCTGAACCAGGTGATCATCAGTCTAATCCTGAACCATGTGATCATCAATCCAACCCTGAACCATGTGATCATCAATGTAACCCTTAACCAGGTGATCATGAGTCTAACCCTGAAACATATGATCATCAATCCAACCCTGAACCATGTGATCATCAATGTAACCGTGAACCAGGTGATCATCTATATAACCCTTAACCAGGTGATCATGAGTCTAACCCTGAACCATATGATCATCAATCCAACACTGAACCATGTGATCATCAATCTAACCGTGAACCAGGTGATCATCAATCTAACCTTGAACCAGGTGATTCTCAGTCTAATCTTGAACCATATGATCATCAATCCTACCCTGAACCATGTGATCATCAATCTAACCGTGAACCAGGTGATCATCAATATAACCCTTAACCAGGTGATCATCAGTCTAATCCTGAACCATGTGATCATCAGGCAAATCCTGAACCATGTGATCATCAATGTAACCCTGAACCATGTGATCATCAATTTAACCGTGAACAAGGTGATCATCAATATAACCCTTAAACAGGTGATCATCAGTCTAACCCTGAACCAGGTGATCATCAGTCCAATCCTGAACCATGTGATCATCATTCAGACCCTGAACCATGTGATCATCAATCTAACCCTGAACCAGGTGATCATCAGTCTAACCCTGAACCATGTGATCATCAATCTAACCGTGAACCAGGTGATCATCAATATAACCCTTAACGAGGTGATCATCAGGCTAACCCTGAACCAGGTGATCATCAGTCTAATCCTGAACCATGTGATCATCAATCCAACCCTGAACCATGTGATCATCAATGTAACCCTTAACCAGGTGATCATGAGTCTAACCCTGAACCATATGATCATCAATCCAACCCTGAACCATGTGATCATCAATGTAACCGTGAACCAAGTGATCATCTATATAACCCTTAACTAGGTGATCATGAGTCTAACCCTGAACCATATGATCATCAATCCAACACTGAACCATGTGATCACCAATCCAACCCTGAACCATGTGATCATCAGTGTAACCGTCAACCAGGTGATCATCAATATAACCCTTAACCAGGTGATCATGAGTCTAACCCTGAACCATATGATCATCAATCCAACCCTGAACCATATGATCATCAATGTAACCGTCAACCAGGTGATCATCAATATAACCCTTAACCAGGTGATCATGAGTCTAACCCTGAACCATATGATCATCAATCCAACACTGAACCATGTGATCATCAATCTAACCGTGAACCAGGTGATCATCAATCTAACCTTGAACCAGGTGATTCTCAGTCTAATCTTGAACCATATGATCATCAATCCAACCCTGAACCATGTGATCATCAATCTAACCGTGAACCAGGTGATCATCAATATAACCCTTAACCAGGTGATCATCAGTCTAATCCTGAACCATGTGATCATCAGGCAAATCCTGAACCATGTGATCATCAATGTAACCCTGAACCATGTGATCATCAATCTAACCGTGAACAAGGTGATCATCAATATAACCCTTAAACAGGTGATCATCAGTCTAACCCTGAACCAGGTGATCATCAGTCCAATCCTGAACCATGTGATCATCATTCAGACCCTGAACCATGTGATCATCAATCTTACCCTGAACCAGGTGATCATGAGTCTAACCCTGAACCATATGATCATCAATCCAACACTGAACCATGTGATCATCAATCTAACCGTGAACCAGGTGATCATCAATCTAACCTTGAACCAGGTGATTCTCAGTCTAATCCTGAACCATGTGATCATCAATCCTACCCTGAACCATGTGATCATCAATTTAACCGTGAACAAGGTGATCATCAATATAACCCTTAAACAGGTGATCATCAGTCTAACCCTGAACCAGGTGATCATCAGTCCAATTCTGAACCATGTGATCATTTCAGACCCTGAACCATGTGATCATCAATCTAACCCTGAACCAGGTGATCATCAGTCTAACCCTGAACCATGTGATCATCAATCTAACCGTGAACCAGGTGATCATCAATATAACCCTTAACGAGGTGATCATCAGGCTAACCCTGAACCAGGTGATCATCAGTCTAATCCTGAACCATGTGATCATCAATCCAACCCTGAACCATGTGATCATCAGTGTAACCGTCAACCAGGTGATCATCAATATAACCCTTAACCAGGTGATCATGAGTCTAACCCTGAACCATATGATCATCAATCCAACCCTGAACCATATGATCATCAATGTAACCGTCAATCAGGTGATCATCAATATAACCCTTAACCAGGTGATCATGAGTCTAACCCTGAACCATATGATCATCAATCCAACCCTGAACCATGTGATCATCAATCTAACCGTGAACCAGGTGATCATCAATATAACCCTTAACCAGGTGATCATCAGTCTAATCCTGAACCATGTGATCATCAGGCAAATCCTGAACCATGTGATTATCAATGTAACCCTGAACCATGTGATCATCAGTCCAATCCTGAACCATGTGATCATCAGGCAAATCCTGAACCATGTGATTATCAATGTAACCCTGAACCATGTGATCATCAATCTAACCGTGAACAAGGTGATCATCAATATAACCCTCAAACAGGTGATCATCAGTCTAACCCTGAACCAGGTGATCATCAGTCCAATCCTGAACCATGTGATCATCATTCAGACCCTGAACCATGTGATCATCAATCTAACCCTGAACCAGGTGATCATCAGTCTAACCCTGAACCATGTGATCAACAATCCAACCCTGAACCATGTGATCATCAAACTAACCCTCAAACAGGTGATCATCAGTCTAACCCTGAACCAGGTGATCATCAGTCCAATCCTGAACCATGTGATCATCATTCAGACCCTGAACCATGTGATCATCAATCTAACCCTGAACCAGGTGATCATCAGTCTAACCCTGAACCATGTGATCAACAATCCAACCCTGAACCATGTGATCATCAAACTAACCCTGAACAATGTGATCATCAGTCTAACCCTGAACCATGTGATCATCAATCCAACCCTGGGCCATGTGATCATCAATCTAAACGTGAACAAGGTGATCATCAATATAACCCTTAAACAGGTGATCATCAGTCTAACCCTGAACCAGGTGATCATCAGTCTAACCCTGAACCAGGTGATCATCAATCCAACCCTGAACCATGTGATCATCAATCTAACCGTGAACCAGGTGATCATCAATATAACCCTTAACGAGGTGATCATCAGGCTAACCCTGAACCAGGTAATCATCAGTCTAATCCTGATCCATGTGATCATCAATCCAACCCTGAACCATGTGATCATCAATGTAACCCTTAACCAGGTGATCATGAGTCTAACCCTGAACCATATGATCATCAATCCAACCCTGAACCATGTGATCATCAATGTAACCGTGAACCAGGTGATCATCTATATAACCCTTAACCAGGTGATCATGAGTCTAACCCTGAACCATATGATCATCAATCCAACCCTGAACCATGTGATCATCAATCTAACCGTGAACCAGGTGATCATCAATATAACCCTTAACCAGGTGATCATCAGTCTAATCCTGAACCATGTGATCATCAGGCAAATCCTGAACCATGTGATCATCAATGTAACCCTGAACCATGTGATCATCAATCTAACCGTGAACAAGGTGATCATCAATATAACCCTTAAACAGGTGATCATCAGTCTAACCCTGAACCAGGTGATCGTCAGTCCAATCCTGAACCATGTGATCATCATTCAGACCCTGAACCATGTGATCATCAGTCTAACCCTGAACCATGTGATCATCAAACTAACCCTGAACAATGTGATCATCAGTCTAACCCTGAACCATGTGATCATCAATCCAACCCTGGGCCATGTGATCATTAATCTAAACGTGAACAAGGTGATCATCAATATAACCCTTAAACAGGTGATCATCAGTCTAACCCTGAACCAGGTGATCATCAGTCGAACCCTGAACCAGGTGATCATCAGTCCAATCCTGAACCATGTGATCATCATTCAGACCCTGAACCATGTGATCATCAATCTTACCCTGAACCAGGTGATCATGAGTCTAACCCTGAACCATATGATCATCAATCCAACACTGAACCATGTGATCATCAATCTAACCGTGAACCAGGTGATCATCAATCTAACCTTGAACCAGGTGATTCTCAGTCTAATCCTGAACCATGTGATCATCAATCCTACCCTGAACCATGTGATCATCAATTTAACCGTGAACAAGGTGATCATCAATATAACCCTTAAACAGGTGATCATCAGTCTAACCCTGAACCAGGTGATCATCAGTCCAATTCTGAACCATGTGATCATTTCAGACCCTGAACCATGTGATCATCAATCTAACCCTGAACCAGGTGATCATCAGTCTAACCCTGAACCATGTGATCATCAATCTAACCGTGAACCAGGTGATCATCAATATAACCCTTAACGAGGTGATCATCAGGCTAACCCTGAACCAGGTGATCATCAGTCTAATCCTGAACCATGTGATCATCAATCCAACCCTGAACCATGTGATCATCAGTGTAACCGTCAACCAGGTGATCATCAATATAACCCTTAACCAGGTGATCATGAGTCTAAGTCTGAACCATATGATCATCAATCCAACCCTGAACCATATGATCATCAATGTAACCGTCAACCAGGTGATCATCAATATAACCCTTAACCAGGTGATCATGAGTCTAACCCTGAACCATATGATCATCAATCCAACCCTGAACCATGTGATCATCAATCTAACCGTGAACCAGGTGATCATCAATATAACCCTTAACCAGGTGATCATCAGTCTAATCCTGAACCATGTGATCATCAGGCAAATCCTGAACCATGTGATTATCAATGTAACCCTGAACCATGTGATCATCAATCTAACCGTGAACAAGGTGATCATCAATATAACCCTCAAACAGGTGATCATCAGTCTAACCCTGAACCAGGTGATCATCAGTCCAATCCTGAACCATGTGATCATCATTCAGACCCTGAACCATGTGATCATCAATCTAACCCTGAACCAGGTGATCATCAGTCTAACCCTGAACCATGTGATCAACAATCCAACCCTGAACCATGTGATCATCAAACTAACCCTGAACAATGTGATCATCAGTCTAACCCTGAACCATGTGATCATCAATCCAACCCTGGGCCATGTGATCATCAATCTAAACGTGAACAAGGTGATCATCAATATAACCCTTAAACAGGTGATCATCAGTCTAACCCTGAACCAGGTGATCATCAGTCTAACCCTGAACCAGGTGATCATCAATCCAACCCTGAACCATGTGATCATCAATCTAACCGTGAACCAGGTGATCATCAATATAACCCTTAACGAGGTGATCATCAGGCTAACCCTGAACCAGGTAATCATCAGTCTAATCCTGATCCATGTGATCATCAATCCAACCCTGAACCATGTGATCATCAATGTAACCCTTAACCAGGTGATCATGAGTCTAACCCTGAACCATATGATCATCAATCCAACCCTGAACCATGTGATCATCAATGTAACCGTGAACCAGGTGATCATCTATATAACCCTTAACCAGGTGATCATGAGTCTAACCCTGAACCATATGATCATCAATCCAACCCTGAACCATGTGATCATCAATCTAACCGTGAACCAGGTGATCATCAATATAACCCTTAACCAGGTGATCATCAGTCTAATCCTGAACCATGTGATCATCAGGCAAATCCTGAACCATGTGATCATCAATGTAACCCTGAACCATGTGATCATCAATCTAACCGTGAACAAGGTGATCATCAATATAACCCTTAAACAGGTGATCATCAGTCTAACCCTGAACCAGGTGATCGTCAGTCCAATCCTGAACCATGTGATCATCATTCAGACCCTGAACCATGTGATCATCAGTCTAACCCTGAACCATGTGATCATCAAACTAACCCTGAACAATGTGATCATCAGTCTAACCCTGAACCATGTGATCATCAATCCAACCCTGGGCCATGTGATCATTAATCTAAACGTGAACAAGGTGATCATCAATATAACCCTTAAACAGGTGATCATCAGTCTAACCCTGAACCAGGTGATCATCAGTCGAACCCTGAACCAGGTGATCATCAGTCCAATCCTGAACCATGTGATCATCAATCCAACCCTGAACCATGTGATCATCAATGTAACCGTCAACCAGGTGATCATCAATATAACCCTTAACCAGGTGATCATGAGTGTAACCCTGAACCATATGATCATCAATCCAACCCTGAACCATTTGATCATCAATGTAACCGTGAACCAGGTGATCATCAATATAACCCTTAACGAAGTGATCATCAGGCTAACCCTGAACCAGGTGATCATCAATCTAACCTTGAACCAGGTGATTCTCAGTCTAATTCTGAACCATATGATCATCAATCCAACCCTGAACCATGTGATCATCATTCAGACCCTGAACCATGTGATCATCAATCTAACCCTGAACCAGGTGATCATCAATATAACCCTTAACCAGGTGATCATCAGTCTAATCCTGAACCATGTGATCATCAGGCAAATCCTGAACCATGTGATCATCAATGTAACCCTGAACCATGTGATCATCAATTTAACCGTGAACAAGGTGATCATCAATATAACCCTTAAACAGGTGATCATCAGTCTAACCCTGAACCAGGTGATCATCAGTCCAATCCTGAACCATGTGATCATCATTCAGACCCTGAACCATGTGATCATCAATCTAACCCTGAACCAGGTGATCATCAGTCTAACCCTGAACCATGTGATCATCAATCTAACCGTGAACCAGGTGATCATCAATATAACCCTTAACGAGGTGATCATCAGGCTAACCCTGAACCAGGTGATCATCAGTCTAATCCTGAACCATGTGATCATCAATCCAACCCTGAACCATGTGATCATCAATGTAACCCTTAACCAGGTGATCATGAGTCTAACCCTGAACCATATGATCATCAATCCAACCCTGAACCATGTGATCATCAATGTAACCGTGAACCAAGTGATCATCTATATAACCCTTAACTAGGTGATCATGAGTCTAACCCTGAACCATATGATCATCAATCCAACACTGAACCATGTGATCACCAATCCAACCCTGAACCATGTGATCATCAGTGTAACCGTCAACCAGGTGATCATCAATATAACCCTTAACCAGGTGATCATGAGTCTAACCCTGAACCATATGATCATCAATCCAACCCTGAACCATATGATCATCAATGTAACCGTCAACCAGGTGATCATCAATATAACCCTTAACCAGGTGATCATGAGTCTAACCCTGAACCATATGATCATCAATCCAACACTGAACCATGTGATCATCAATCTAACCGTGAACCAGGTGATCATCAATCTAACCTTGAACCAGGTGATTCTCAGTCTAATCTTGAACCATATGATCATCAATCCAACCCTGAACCATGTGATCATCAATCTAACCGTGAACCAGGTGATCATCAATATAACCCTTAACCAGGTGATCATCAGTCTAATCCTGAACCATGTGATCATCAGGCAAATCCTGAACCATGTGATCATCAATGTAACCCTGAACCATGTGATCATCAATCTAACCGTGAACAAGGTGATCATCAATATAACCCTTAAACAGGTGATCATCAGTCTAACCCTGAACCAGGTGATCATCAGTCCAATCCTGAACCATGTGATCATCATTCAGACCCTGAACCATGTGATCATCAATCTTACCCTGAACCAGGTGATCATGAGTCTAACCCTGAACCATATGATCATCAATCCAACACTGAACCATGTGATCATCAATCTAACCGTGAACCAGGTGATCATCAATCTAACCTTGAACCAGGTGATTCTCAGTCTAATCCTGAACCATGTGATCATCAATCCTACCCTGAACCATGTGATCATCAATTTAACCGTGAACAAGGTGATCATCAATATAACCCTTAAACAGGTGATCATCAGTCTAACCCTGAACCAGGTGATCATCAGTCCAATTCTGAACCATGTGATCATTTCAGACCCTGAACCATGTGATCATCAATCTAACCCTGAACCAGGTGATCATCAGTCTAACCCTGAACCATGTGATCATCAATCTAACCGTGAACCAGGTGATCATCAATATAACCCTTAACGAGGTGATCATCAGGCTAACCCTGAACCAGGTGATCATCAGTCTAATCCTGAACCATGTGATCATCAATCCAACCCTGAACCATGTGATCATCAGTGTAACCGTCAACCAGGTGATCATCAATATAACCCTTAACCAGGTGATCATGAGTCTAACCCTGAACCATATGATCATCAATCCAACCCTGAACCATATGATCATCAATGTAACCGTCAATCAGGTGATCATCAATATAACCCTTAACCAGGTGATCATGAGTCTAACCCTGAACCATATGATCATCAATCCAACCCTGAACCATGTGATCATCAATCTAACCGTGAACCAGGTGATCATCAATATAACCCTTAACCAGGTGATCATCAGTCTAATCCTGAACCATGTGATCATCAGGCAAATCCTGAACCATGTGATTATCAATGTAACCCTGAACCATGTGATCATCAGTCCAATCCTGAACCATGTGATCATCAGGCAAATCCTGAACCATGTGATTATCAATGTAACCCTGAACCATGTGATCATCAATCTAACCGTGAACAAGGTGATCATCAATATAACCCTCAAACAGGTGATCATCAGTCTAACCCTGAACCAGGTGATCATCAGTCCAATCCTGAACCATGTGATCATCATTCAGACCCTGAACCATGTGATCATCAATCTAACCCTGAACCAGGTGATCATCAGTCTAACCCTGAACCATGTGATCAACAATCCAACCCTGAACCATGTGATCATCAAACTAACCCTCAAACAGGTGATCATCAGTCTAACCCTGAACCAGGTGATCATCAGTCCAATCCTGAACCATGTGATCATCATTCAGACCCTGAACCATGTGATCATCAATCTAACCCTGAACCAGGTGATCATCAGTCTAACCCTGAACCATGTGATCAACAATCCAACCCTGAACCATGTGATCATCAAACTAACCCTGAACAATGTGATCATCAGTCTAACCCTGAACCATGTGATCATCAATCCAACCCTGGGCCATGTGATCATCAATCTAAACGTGAACAAGGTGATCATCAATATAACCCTTAAACAGGTGATCATCAGTCTAACCCTGAACCAGGTGATCATCAGTCTAACCCTGAACCAGGTGATCATCAATCCAACCCTGAACCATGTGATCATCAATCTAACCGTGAACCAGGTGATCATCAATATAACCCTTAACGAGGTGATCATCAGGCTAACCCTGAACCAGGTAATCATCAGTCTAATCCTGATCCATGTGATCATCAATCCAACCCTGAACCATGTGATCATCAATGTAACCCTTAACCAGGTGATCATGAGTCTAACCCTGAACCATATGATCATCAATCCAACCCTGAACCATGTGATCATCAATGTAACCGTGAACCAGGTGATCATCTATATAACCCTTAACCAGGTGATCATGAGTCTAACCCTGAACCATATGATCATCAATCCAACCCTGAACCATGTGATCATCAATCTAACCGTGAACCAGGTGATCATCAATATAACCCTTAACCAGGTGATCATCAGTCTAATCCTGAACCATGTGATCATCAGGCAAATCCTGAACCATGTGATCATCAATGTAACCCTGAACCATGTGATCATCAATCTAACCGTGAACAAGGTGATCATCAATATAACCCTTAAACAGGTGATCATCAGTCTAACCCTGAACCAGGTGATCGTCAGTCCAATCCTGAACCATGTGATCATCATTCAGACCCTGAACCATGTGATCATCAGTCTAACCCTGAACCATGTGATCATCAAACTAACCCTGAACAATGTGATCATCAGTCTAACCCTGAACCATGTGATCATCAATCCAACCCTGGGCCATGTGATCATTAATCTAAACGTGAACAAGGTGATCATCAATATAACCCTTAAACAGGTGATCATCAGTCTAACCCTGAACCAGGTGATCATCAGTCGAACCCTGAACCAGGTGATCATCAGTCCAATCCTGAACCATGTGATCATCATTCAGACCCTGAACCATGTGATCATCAATCTTACCCTGAACCAGGTGATCATGAGTCTAACCCTGAACCATATGATCATCAATCCAACACTGAACCATGTGATCATCAATCTAACCGTGAACCAGGTGATCATCAATCTAACCTTGAACCAGGTGATTCTCAGTCTAATCCTGAACCATGTGATCATCAATCCTACCCTGAACCATGTGATCATCAATTTAACCGTGAACAAGGTGATCATCAATATAACCCTTAAACAGGTGATCATCAGTCTAACCCTGAACCAGGTGATCATCAGTCCAATTCTGAACCATGTGATCATTTCAGACCCTGAACCATGTGATCATCAATCTAACCCTGAACCAGGTGATCATCAGTCTAACCCTGAACCATGTGATCATCAATCTAACCGTGAACCAGGTGATCATCAATATAACCCTTAACGAGGTGATCATCAGGCTAACCCTGAACCAGGTGATCATCAGTCTAATCCTGAACCATGTGATCATCAATCCAACCCTGAACCATGTGATCATCAGTGTAACCGTCAACCAGGTGATCATCAATATAACCCTTAACCAGGTGATCATGAGTCTAAGTCTGAACCATATGATCATCAATCCAACCCTGAACCATATGATCATCAATGTAACCGTCAACCAGGTGATCATCAATATAACCCTTAACCAGGTGATCATGAGTCTAACCCTGAACCATATGATCATCAATCCAACCCTGAACCATGTGATCATCAATCTAACCGTGAACCAGGTGATCATCAATATAACCCTTAACCAGGTGATCATCAGTCTAATCCTGAACCATGTGATCATCAGGCAAATCCTGAACCATGTGATTATCAATGTAACCCTGAACCATGTGATCATCAATCTAACCGTGAACAAGGTGATCATCAATATAACCCTCAAACAGGTGATCATCAGTCTAACCCTGAACCAGGTGATCATCAGTCCAATCCTGAACCATGTGATCATCATTCAGACCCTGAACCATGTGATCATCAATCTAACCCTGAACCAGGTGATCATCAGTCTAACCCTGAACCATGTGATCAACAATCCAACCCTGAACCATGTGATCATCAAACTAACCCTGAACAATGTGATCATCAGTCTAACCCTGAACCATGTGATCATCAATCCAACCCTGGGCCATGTGATCATCAATCTAAACGTGAACAAGGTGATCATCAATATAACCCTTAAACAGGTGATCATCAGTCTAACCCTGAACCAGGTGATCATCAGTCTAACCCTGAACCAGGTGATCATCAATCCAACCCTGAACCATGTGATCATCAATCTAACCGTGAACCAGGTGATCATCAATATAACCCTTAACGAGGTGATCATCAGGCTAACCCTGAACCAGGTAATCATCAGTCTAATCCTGATCCATGTGATCATCAATCCAACCCTGAACCATGTGATCATCAATGTAACCCTTAACCAGGTGATCATGAGTCTAACCCTGAACCATATGATCATCAATCCAACCCTGAACCATGTGATCATCAATGTAACCGTGAACCAGGTGATCATCTATATAACCCTTAACCAGGTGATCATGAGTCTAACCCTGAACCATATGATCATCAATCCAACCCTGAACCATGTGATCATCAATCTAACCGTGAACCAGGTGATCATCAATATAACCCTTAACCAGGTGATCATCAGTCTAATCCTGAACCATGTGATCATCAGGCAAATCCTGAACCATGTGATCATCAATGTAACCCTGAACCATGTGATCATCAATCTAACCGTGAACAAGGTGATCATCAATATAACCCTTAAACAGGTGATCATCAGTCTAACCCTGAACCAGGTGATCGTCAGTCCAATCCTGAACCATGTGATCATCATTCAGACCCTGAACCATGTGATCATCAGTCTAACCCTGAACCATGTGATCATCAAACTAACCCTGAACAATGTGATCATCAGTCTAACCCTGAACCATGTGATCATCAATCCAACCCTGGGCCATGTGATCATTAATCTAAACGTGAACAAGGTGATCATCAATATAACCCTTAAACAGGTGATCATCAGTCTAACCCTGAACCAGGTGATCATCAGTCGAACCCTGAACCAGGTGATCATCAGTCCAATCCTGAACCATGTGATCATCAATCCAACCCTGAACCATGTGATCATCAATGTAACCGTCAACCAGGTGATCATCAATATAACCCTTAACCAGGTGATCATGAGTGTAACCCTGAACCATATGATCATCAATCCAACCCTGAACCATTTGATCATCAATGTAACCGTGAACCAGGTGATCATCAATATAACCCTTAACGAAGTGATCATCAGGCTAACCCTGAACCAGGTGATCATCAATCTAACCTTGAACCAGGTGATTCTCAGTCTAATTCTGAACCATATGATCATCAATCCAACCCTGAACCATGTGATCATCATTCAGACCCTGAACCATGTGATCATCAATCTAACCCTGAACCAGGTGATCATCAGTCTAACCCTGAACCATGTGATCAACAATCCAACCCTGAACCAGGTGATCATCAGTCTAACCCTGAACCAGGTGATCATCAGTCCAATCCTGAACCATGTGATCATCAATCCAACCCTGAACCATTTGATCATCAATGTAACCGTGAACCAGGTGATCATCAATATAACCCTTAACGAAGTGATCATCAGGCTAACCCTGAACCAGGTGATCATCAGTCCAATCCTGAACCATGTGATCATCAATCTAACCGTGAACCAGGTGATCATCAATATAACCCTTAACGAGGTGATCATCAGGCTAACCCTGAACCAGGTGATCATCAGTCTAATCCTGAACCATGTGATCATCAATCCAACCCTGAACCATGTGATCATCAATGTAACCCTTAACCAGGTGATCATGAGTCTAACCCTGAACCATATGATCATCAATCCAACCCTGAACCATGTGATCATCAATGTAACCGTGAACCAGGTGATCATCTATATAACCCTTAACCAGGTGATCATGAGTCTAACCCTGAACCATATGATCATCAATCCAACACTGAACCATGTGATCATCAATCTAACCGTGAACCAGGTGATCATCAATCTAACCTTGAACCAGGTGATTCTCAGTCTAATCCTGAACCATGTGATCATCAATCCTACCCTGAACCATGTGATCATCAATTTAACTGTGAACAAGGTGATCATCAATATAACCCTTAAACAGGTGATCATCAGTCTAACCCTGAACCAGGTGATCATCAGTCCAATTCTGAACCATGTGATCATTTCAGACCCTGAACCATGTGATCATCAATCTAACCCTGAACCAGGTGATCATCAGTCTAACCCTGAACCATGTGATCATCAATCTAACCGTGAACCAGGTGATCATCAATATAACCCTTAACGAGGTGATCATCAGGCTAACCCTGAACCAGGTGATCATCAGTCTAATCCTGAACCATGTGATCATCAATCCAACCCTGAACCATGTGATCATCAATGTAACCCTTAACCAGGTGATCATGAGTCTAACCCTGAACCATATGATCATCAATCCAACCCTGAACCATGTGATCATCAATGTAACCGTGAACCAGGTGATCATCTATATAACCCTTAACTAGGTGATCATGAGTCTAACCCTGAACCATATGATCATCAATCCAACACTGAACCATGTGATCACCAATCCAACCCTGAACCATGTGATCATCAGTGTAACCGTCAACCAGGTGATCATCAATATAACCCTTAACCAGGTGATCATGAGTCTAACCCTGAACCATATGATCATCAATCCAACCCTGAACCATATGATCATCAATGTAACCGTCAACCAGGTGATCATCAATATAACCCTTAACCAGGTGATCATGAGTCTAACCCTGAACCATATGATCATCAATCCAACACTGAACCATGTGATCATCAATCTAACCGTGAACCAGGTGATCATCAATCTAACCTTGAACCAGGTGATTCTCAGTCTAATCTTGAACCATATGATCATCAATCCAACCCTGAACCATGTGATCATCAATCTAACCGTGAACCAGGTGATCATCAATATAACCCTTAACCAGGTGATCATCAGTCTAATCCTGAACCATGTGATCATCAGGCAAATCCTGAACCATGTGATCATCAATGTAACCCTGAACCATGTGATCATCAATCTAACCGTGAACAAGGTGATCATCAATATAACCCTTAAACAGGTGATCATCAGTCTAACCCTGAACCAGGTGATCATCAGTCCAATCCTGAACCATGTGATCATCATTCAGACCCTGAACCATGTGATCATCAATCTAACCCTGAACCAGGTGATCATGAGTCTAACCCTGAACCATATGATCATCAATCCAACACTGAACCATGTGATCACCAATCCAACCCTGAACCATGTGATCATCAGTGTAACCGTCAACCAGGTGATCATCAATATAACCCTTAACCAGGTGATCATGAGTCTAACCCTGAACCATATGATCATCAATCCAACCCTGAACCATATGATCATCAATGTAACCGTCAACCAGGTGATCATCAATATAACCCTTAACCAGGTGATCATGAGTCTAACCCTGAACCATATGATCATCAATCCAACACTGAACCATGTGATCATCAATCTAACCGTGAACCAGGTGATCATCAATCTAACCTTGAACCAGGTGATTCTCAGTCTAATCTTGAACCATATGATCATCAATCCAACCCTGAACCATGTGATCATCAATCTAACCGTGAACCAGGTGATCATCAATATAACCCTTAACCAGGTGATCATCAGTCTAATCCTGAACCATGTGATCATCAGGCAAATCCTGAACCATGTGATCATCAATGTAACCCTGAACCATGTGATCATCAATCTAACCGTGAACAAGGTGATCATCAATATAACCCTTAAACAGGTGATCATCAGTCTAACCCTAAACCAGGAGATGATCAGTCCAATCCTGAACCATGTGATCATCATTCAGACCCTGAAACATGTGATCATCAATCTAACCCTGAACCAGGTGATCATCAGTCTAACCCTGAACCATGTGATCAACAATCCAACCCTGAACCATGTGATCATCAAACTAACCCTGAACAATGTGATCATCAGTCTAACCCTGAACCATGTGATCATCAATCCAACCCTGGGCCATGTGATCATCAATCTAAACGTGAACAAGGTGATCATCAATATAACCCTTAAACAGGTGATCATCAGTCTAACCCTGAACCAGGTGATCATCAGTCTAACCCTGAACCAGGTGATCATCAGTCCAATCCTGAACCATGTGATCGTCAATCCAACCCTGAACCATGTGATCATCAATGTAACCGTCAACCAGGTGATCATCAATATAACCCTTAACCAGGTGATCATGAGTGTAACCCTGAACCATATGATCATCAATCCAACCCTGAACCATGTGATCATCAATGTAACCGTGACCCAGGTGATCATCTATATAACCCTTAACCAGGTGATCATGAGTCTAACCCTGAACCATATGATCATCAATCCAACCCTGAACCATTTGATCATCAATGTAACCGTGAACCAGGTGATCATCAATATAACCCTTAACGAAGTGATCATCAGGCTAACCCTGAACCAGGTGATCATCAGTCCAATCCTGAACCATGTGATCATCAATCCAACCCTGAACCATGTGATCATCAATCTAACCGTGAACCAGGTGATCATCAATATAACCCTTAACGAGGTGATCATCAGGCTAACCCTGAACCAGGTGATCATCAGTCTAATCCTGATCCATGTGATCATCAATCCAACCCTTAACCATGTGATCATCAATGTAACCCTTAACCAGGTGATCATGAGTCTAACCCTGAACCATATGATCATCAATCCAACCCTGAACCATGTGATCATCAATGTAACCGTGAACCAGGTGATCATCTATATAACCCTTAACCAGGTGATCATGAGTCTAACCCTGAACCATATGATCATCAATCCAACCCTGAACCATGTGATCATCAATCTAAGCGTGAACCAGGTGATCATCAATATAACCCTTAACCAGGTGATCATCAGTCTAATCCTGAACCATGTGATCATCAGGCAAATCCTGAACCATGTGATCATCAATGTAACCCTGAACCATGTGATCATCAATCTAACCGTGAACAAGGTGATCATCAATATAACTCTTAAACAGGTGATCATCAGTCTAACCCTGAACCAGGTGATCGTCAGTCCAACCCTGAACCATGTGATCATCAAACTAACCCTGAACAATGTGATCATCAGTCTAACCCTGAACCATGTGATCATCAATCCAACCCTGGGCCATGTGATCATCAATCTAAACGTGAACAAGGTGATCATCAATATAACCCTTAAACAGGTGATCATCAGTCTAACCCTGAACCAGGTGATCATCAGTCTAACCCTGAACCAGGTGATCATCAGTCCAATCCTGAACCATGTGATCATCAATCCAACCCTGAACCATGTGATCATCAATGTAACCGTCAACCAGGTGATCATCAATATAACCCTTAACCAGGTGATCATGAGTGTAACCCTGAACCATATGATCATCAATCCAACCCTGAACCATGTGATCATCAATGTAACCGTGACCCAGGTGATCATCTATATAACCCTTAACCAGGTGATCATGAGTCTAACCCTGAACCATATGATCATCAATCCAACCCTGAACCATTTGATCATCAATGTAACCGTGAACCAGGTGATCATCAATATAACCCTTAACGAAGTGATCATCAGGCTAACCCTGAACCAGGTGATCATCAGTCCAATCCTGAACCATGTGATCATCAATCCAACCCTGAACCATGTGATCATCAATGTAACCGTCAACCAGGTGATCATCAATATAACCCTTAACCAGGTGATCATCAGGCTAACCCTGAACCATGTGATCATCAATCCTACCCTGAACCATGTGATCATCAATTTAACCGTGAACAAGGTGATCATCAATATAACCCTTAAACAGGTGATCATCAGTCTAACCCTGAACCAGGTGATCATCAGTCCAATTCTGAACCATGTGATCATTTCAGACCCTGAACCATGTGATCATCAATCTAACCCTGAACCAGGTGATCATCAGTCTAACCCTGAACCATGTGATCATCAATCTAACCGTGAACCAGGTGATCATCAATATAACCCTTAACGAGGTGATCATCAGGCTAACCCTGAACCAGGTGATCATCAGTCTAATCCTGAACCATGTGATCATCAATCCAACCCTGAACCATGTGATCATCAATGTAACCCTTAACCAGGTGATCATGAGTCTAACCCTGAACCATATGATCATCAATCCAACCCTGAACCATGTGATCATCAATGTAACCGTGAACCAGGTGATCATCTATATAACCCTTAACTAGGTGATCATGAGTCTAACCCTGAACCATATGATCATCAATCCAACACTGAACCATGTGATCACCAATCCAACCCTGAACCATGTGATCATCAGTGTAACCGTCAACCAGGTGATCATCAATATAACCCTTAACCAGGTGATCATGAGTCTAACCCTGAACCATATGATCATCAATCCAACCCTGAACCATATGATCATCAATGTAACCGTCAACCAGGTGATCATCAATATAACCCTTAACCAGGTGATCATGAGTCTAACCCTGAACCATATGATCATCAATCCAACACTGAACCATGTGATCATCAATCTAACCGTGAACCAGGTGATCATCAATCTAACCTTGAACCAGGTGATTCTCAGTCTAATCTTGAACCATATGATCATCAATCCAACCCTGAACCATGTGATCATCAATCTAACCGTGAACCAGGTGATCATCAATATAACCCTTAACCAGGTGATCATCAGTCTAATCCTGAACCATGTGATCATCAGGCAAATCCTGAACCATGTGATCATCAATGTAACCCTGAACCATGTGATCATCAATCTAACCGTGAACAAGGTGATCATCAATATAACCCTTAAACAGGTGATCATCAGTCTAACCCTGAACCAGGTGATCATCAGTCCAATCCTGAACCATGTGATCATCATTCAGACCCTGAACCATGTGATCATCAATCTAACCCTGAACCAGGTGATCATGAGTCTAACCCTGAACCATATGATCATCAATCCAACACTGAACCATGTGATCACCAATCCAACCCTGAACCATGTGATCATCAGTGTAACCGTCAACCAGGTGATCATCAATATAACCCTTAACCAGGTGATCATGAGTCTAACCCTGAACCATATGATCATCAATCCAACCCTGAACCATATGATCATCAATGTAACCGTCAACCAGGTGATCATCAATATAACCCTTAACCAGGTGATCATGAGTCTAACCCTGAACCATATGATCATCAATCCAACACTGAACCATGTGATCATCAATCTAACCGTGAACCAGGTGATCATCAATCTAACCTTGAACCAGGTGATTCTCAGTCTAATCTTGAACCATATGATCATCAATCCAACCCTGAACCATGTGATCATCAATCTAACCGTGAACCAGGTGATCATCAATATAACCCTTAACCAGGTGATCATCAGTCTAATCCTGAACCATGTGATCATCAGGCAAATCCTGAACCATGTGATCATCAATGTAACCCTGAACCATGTGATCATCAATCTAACCGTGAACAAGGTGATCATCAATATAACCCTTAAACAGGTGATCATCAGTCTAACCCTGAACCAGGAGATGATCAGTCCAATCCTGAACCATGTGATCATCATTCAGACCCTGAACCATGTGATCATCAATCTAACCCTGAACCAGGTGATCATCGGTCTAACCCTGAACCATGTGATCAACAATCCAACCCTGAACCATGTGATCATCAAACTAACCCTGAACAATGTGATCATCAGTCTAACCCTGAACCATGTGATCATCAATCCAACCCTGGGCCATGTGATCATCAATCTAAACGTGAACAAGGTGATCATCAATATAACCCTTAAACAGGTGATCATCAGTCTAACCCTGAACCAGGTGATCATCAGTCTAACCCTGAACCAGGTGATCATCAGTCCAATCCTGAACCATGTGATCGTCAATCCAACCCTGAACCATGTGATCATCAATGTAACCGTCAACCAGGTGATCATCAATATAACCCTTAACCAGGTGATCATGAGTGTAACCCTGAACCATATGATCATCAATCCAACCCTGAACCATGTGATCATCAATGTAACCGTGACCCAGGTGATCATCTATATAACCCTTAACCAGGTGATCATGAGTCTAACCCTGAACCATATGATCATCAATCCAACCCTGAACCATTTGATCATCAATGTAACCGTGAACCAGGTGATCATCAATATAACCCTTAACGAAGTGATCATCAGGCTAACCCTGAACCAGGTGATCATCAGTCCAATCCTGAACCATGTGATCATCAATCCAACCCTGAACCATGTGATCATCAATCTAACCGTGAACCAGGTGATCATCAATATAACCCTTAACGAGGTGATCATCAGGCTAACCCTGAACCAGGTGATCATCAGTCTAATCCTGATCCATGTGATCATCAATCCAACCCTTAACCATGTGATCATCAATGTAACCCTTAACCAGGTGATCATGAGTCTAACCCTGAACCATATGATCATCAATCCAACCCTGAACCATGTGATCATCAATGTAACCCCTAACCATGTGATCATCAATCTAAGCGTGAACCAGGTGATCATCAATATAACCCTTAACCAGGTGATCATCAGTCTAATCCTGAACCAGGTGATCGTCAGTCCAACCCTGAACCATGTGATCATCAAACTAACCCTGAACAATGTGATCATCAGTCTAACCCTGAACCATGTGATCATCAATCCAACCCTGGGCCATGTGATCATCAATCTAAACGTGAACAAGGTGATCATCAATATAACCCTTAAACAGGTGATCATCAGTCTAACCCTGAACCAGGTGATCATCAGTCTAACCCTGAACCAGGTGATCATCAGTCCAATCCTGAACCATGTGATCATCAATCCAACCCTGAACCATGTGATCATCAATGTAACCGTCAACCAGGTGATCATCAATATAACCCTTAACCAGGTGATCATGAGTGTAACCCTGAACCATATGATCATCAATCCAACCCTGAACCATGTGATCATCAATGTAACCGTGACCCAGGTGATCATCTATATAACCCTTAACCAGGTGATCATGAGTCTAACCCTGAACCATATGATCATCAATCCAACCCTGAACCATTTGATCATCAATGTAACCGTGAACCAGGTGATCATCAATATAACCCTTAACGAAGTGATCATCAGGCTAACCCTGAACCAGGTGATCATCAGTCCAATCCTGAACCATGTGATCATCAATCCAACCCTGAACCATGTGATCATCAATGTAACCGTCAACCAGGTGATCATCAATATAACCCTTAACCAGGTGATCATCAGGCTAACCCTGAACCAGGTGATCATCAGTCTAATCCTGAACCATGTGATCATCAATCCAACCCTGAACCATGTGATCATCAATGTAACCCTTAACCAGGTGATCATGAGTCTAACCCTGAACCATATGATCATCAATCCAACCCTGAAACATGTGATCATCAATGTAACCGTGAACCAGGTGATCATCAATGTAACCCTTAACCAGGTGATCATGAGTCTAAACCTGAACCATATGATCATCAATCCAACACTGAACCATGTGATCATCAATCTAACCGTGAACCAGGTGATCATCAATCTAATCTTGAACCAGGTGATTCTCAGTCTAATCTTGAACCATATGATCATCAATCCAACCCTGAACCATGTGATCATCAATCTAACCGTGAACCAGGTGATCATCAATATAACCCTTAACCAGGTGATCATCAGTCTAATCCTGAACCATGTGATCATCAGGCAAATCCTGAACCATGTGATCATCAATGTAACCCTGAACCATGTGATCATCAATCTAACCGTGAACAAGGTGATCATCAATATAACTCTTAAACAGGTGATCATCAGTCTAACCCTGAACCAGGTGATCATCAGTCCAATCCTGAACCATGTGATCATCATTCAGACCCTGAACCATGTGATCATCAATCTAACCCTGAACCAGGTGATCATCAGTCTAACCGTGAACCAGGTGATAATCAATATAACCCTTAACGAGGTGATCATCAGGCTAACCCTGAACCATGTGATCATCAGGCAAATCCTGAACCATGTGATCATCAATGTAACCCTGAACCATGTGATCATCAATGTAACCGTCAACCAGGTGATCATCAATGTAAACCTTAACCAGGTGATCATGAGTCTAACCCTGAACCATATGATCATCAATCCAACCCTGAACCATGTGATCATCAATGTAACCGTGAACCAGGTGATCATCAATGTAACCCTTAACCAGGTGATCATGAGTCTAAACCTGAACCATATGATCATCAATCCAACACTGAACCATGTGATCATCAATCTAACCGTGAACCAGGTGATCATCAATCTAATCTTGAACCAGGTGATTCTCAGTCTAATCTTGAACCATATGATCATCAATCCAACCCTGAACCATGTGATCATCAATCTAACCGTGAACCAGGTGATCATCAATATAACCCTGAACCAGGTGATCATCAATATAACCCTTAACGAGGTGATCATCAGGCTAACCCTGAACCAGGTGATCATCAGTCTAATCCTGAACCATGTGATCATCAATGTAACCCTTAACCAGGTGATCATGAGTCTAACCCTGAACCATATGATCATCAATCCAACCCTGAACCATGTGATCATCAATGTAACCGTGAACCAGGTGATCATCTATATAAGCCTTAACCAGGTGATCATGAGTCTAACCCTGAACCATATGATCATCAATCCAACACTGAACCATGTGATCATCAATCTAACCGTGAACCAGGTGATCATCAATCTAACCTTGAACCAGGTGATTCTCAGTCTAATCTTGAACCATATGATCATCAATCCAACCCTGAACCATGTGATCATCAATCTAACCGTGAACCAGGTGATCATCAATATAACCCTTAACCAGGTGATCATCAGTCTAATCCTGAACCATGTGATCATCAGGCAAATCCTGAACCATGTGATCATCAATGTAACCCTGAACCATGTGATCATCAATCTAACCGTGAACAAGGTGATCATCAATATAACTCTTAAACAGGTGATCATCAGTCTAACCCTGAACCAGGTGATCATCAGTCCAATCCTGAACCATGTGATCATCATTCAGACCCTGAACCATGTGATCATCATTCAGACCCTGAACCATGTGATCATCAATCTAACCCTGAACCAGGTGATCATCAATATAACCCTTAACGAGGTGATCATCAGGCTAACCCTGAACCAGGTGATCATCAGTCTAATCCTGAACCATGTGATCATCAATGTAACCCTTAACCAGGTGATCATGAGTCTAACCCTGAACCATATGATCATCAATCCAACCCTGAACCATGTGATCATCAATGTAACCGTGAACCAGGTGATCATCTATATAAGCCTTAACCAGGTGATCATGAGTCTAACCCTGAACCATATGATCATCAATCCAACACTGAACCATGTGATCATCAATCTAACCGTGAACCAGGTGATCATCAATCTAACCTTGAACCAGGTGATTCTCAGTCTAATCTTGAACCATATGATCATCAATCCAACCCTGAACCATGTGATCATCAATCTAACCGTGAACCAGGTGATCATCAATATAACCCTTAACCAGGTGATCATCAGTCTAATCCTGAACCATGTGATCATCAGGCAAATCCTGAACCATGTGATCATCAATGTAACCCTGAACCATGTGATCATCAATGTAACCGTCAACCAGGTGATCATCAATATAACCCTTAACCAGGCGATCATGAGTCTAACCCTGAACCATATGATCATCAATCCAACCCTGAACCATGTGATCATCAATGTAACCGTCAACCAGGTGATCATCAATATAACCCTTAAACAGGTGATCATGAGTCTAACACTGAACCATATGATCATCAATCCAACCCTGAACCATGTGATCATCAATGTAACCGTGAACCAGGTGATCATCAATGTAACCGTCAACCAGGTGATCATGAGTCTAACCCTGAACCATATGATCATCAATCCAACCCTGAACCATGTGATCATCAGGCGAATCCTGAACCATGTGATCATCAATGTAACCCTGAACCATGTGATCATCAATATAACCGTGAACAAGGTGATCATCAATATAACCCTTAAACAGGAGAGAATCAGTCTAACCCTGAACAAGGTGATCATCAGTCCTATCCTGAACCATGTGATCATCAATCCAACCCTGAACCATGTGATCATCAATCTAACCGTGAACCAGGTGATCATCAATATAACCCTTAACGAGGTGATCATCAGGCTAACCCTGAACCAGGTGATCATCAGTCTAATCCTGAATCATGTGATCATCAATCCAACCCTGAACCATGTGATCATCAATGTAACCGTCAACCAGGTGATCATCAATATAACCCTTAACCATGTGATCATCAATCTAACCGTGAACCAGGTCATAATCAATCTAACCGTGAACCAGGTGATAATCAATGTAACCATGAACCATGTGATCATCAATCCAACCCTGAACCATGTGATCATCAATGTAACCGTCAACCAGGTGATCATCAATATAACCCTTAACCAGGTGATCATGAGTCTATCCCTGAACCATATGATCATCAATGTAACCGTCAACCAGGTGATCATCAATATAACCCTTAACCAGGTGATCATGAGTCTAACCCTGAACCATATGATCATCAATCCAACCCTGAACCATGTGATCATCAATGTAACCGTGAACCAGGTGATCATCTATATAACCCTTAACCAGGTGATCATGAGTCTAACCCTGAACCATATGATCATCAATCCAACCCTGAACCATGTGATCATCAGGCGAATCCTGAACCATGTGATCATCAATGTAACCCTGAACCATGTGATCATCAATCTAACCGTGAACAAGGTGATCATCAATATAACCCGTAAACAGGAGAGAATCAGTCTAACCCTGAACAAGGTGATCATCAGTCCTATCCTGAACCATGTGATCATCAATCCAACCCTGAACCAGGTGATCATCAATCTAACCGTGAACCAGGTGATCATCAATATAACCCTTAACGAGGTGATCATCAGGCTAACCCTGAACAAGGTGATCATCAGTCTAATCCTGAACCATGTGATCATCAATCTAACCCTGAACCATGTGATCATCAATGTAACCGTCAACCAGGTGATCATCAATATAACCCTTAACCAGGTGATCATCAATCTAACCGTGAACCATGTGATCATCAATCTAACCGTGAACCAGGTCATAATCAATCTAACCGTGAACCAGGTGATAATCAATGTAACCATGAACCATGTGATCATCAATCCAACCCTGAACCATGTGATCATCAATGTAACCGTCAACCAGGTGATCATCAATATAACCCTTAACCAGGTGATCATGAGTCTAACCCTGAACCATATGATCATCAATCCAACCCTGAACCATGTGATCATCAATGTAACCGTGAACCAGGTGATCATCTATATAACCCTTAACCAGGTGATAATCAGTCTAATCCTGAACCATGTGATCATCAATGTAACCCTGAACCATGTGATCATCAATCTAACCGTGAACAAGGTGATCATCAATATAACCCTTAAACAGGTGATCATCAGTCTAACCCTGAACCAGGTGATCATCAGTCCAATCCTGAACCATGTGATCATCAATGTAACCGTGAACCAGGTGATCATCTATATAACCCTTAACCAGGTGATCATGAGTCTAACCCTGAACCATATGATCATCAATCCAACCCTGAACCATGTGATCATCAGTCTAACCCTGAACCAGGTGATCATCAGTCCAATCCTGAACCATGTCATCATCAATCCAACCCTGAACCATGTGATCATCAATCTAACCGTGAACCAGGTGATCATCAATATAACCCTTAACGACGTGATCATCAGGCTAACCCTGAACCAGGTGATCATTTGTCTAATCCTGAACCTTGTGATCATCAATGTAACCGTCAACCAGGTGATCATCAATATAACCCTTAACCAGGTGATCATGAGTCTAACCCTTAACCATATGATCATCAATCCAACCCTGAACCATGTGATCATCAATGTAACCGTGAACCAGGTGATCATCTATATAACCCTTAACCAGGTGATCATGAGTCTAACCGTGAACCATATGATCATCAATCCAACCCTGAACCATTTCATCATCAATGTAACCGTCAACCAGGTGATCATGAGTCTAACCCTGAACCATATGATCATCAATCCAACCCTGAACCATGTGATCATCAATGTAACCCTGAACCAGGTGATCATTTGTCTAATCCTGAACCATGTGATCATCAATGTAACCGTCAACCAGGTGATCATCAATATAACCCTTAACCAGGTGATCATCAGGCTAACCCTGAACCAGGTGATCATCAGTCTAATCCTGAACCATGTGATCATCAATCCAACCCTGAACCATGTGATCATCAATGTAACCCTTAACCAGGTGATCATGAGTCTAACCCTGAACCATATGATCATCAATCCAACCCTGAACCATGTGATCATCAATGTAACCGTGAACCAGGTGATCATCAATGTAACCCTTAACCAGGTGATCATGAGTCTAAACCTGAACCATATGATCATCAATCCAACACTGAACCATGTGATCATCAATCTAACCGTGAACCAGGTGATCATCAATCTAATCTTGAACCAGGTGATTCTCAGTCTAATCTTGAACCATATGATCATCAATCCAACCCTGAACCATGTGATCATCAATCTAACCGTGAACCAGGTGATCATCAATATAACCCTTAACCAGGTGATCATCAGTCTAATCCTGAACCATGTGATCATCAGGCAAATCCTGAACCATGTGATCATCAATGTAACCGTGAACCATGTGATCATCAATCTAACCGTGAACAAGGTGATCATCAATATAACTCTTAAACAGGTGATCATCAGTCTAACCCTGAACCAGGTGATCATCAGTCCAATCCTGAACCATGTGATCATCATTCAGACCCTGAACCATGTGATCATCAATCTAACCCTGAACCAGGTGATCATCAGTCTAACCGTGAACCAGGTGATAATCAATATAACCCTTAACGAGGTGATCATCAGGCTAACCCTGAACCAGGTGATCATCAGTCTAATCCTGAACCATGTGATCATCAATGTAACCCTTAACCAGGTGATCATGAGTCTAACCCTGAACCATATGATCATCAATCCAACCCTGAACCATGTGATCATCAATGTAACCCTGAACCAGGTGATCATCTATATAAGCCTTAACCAGGTGATCATGAGTCTAACCCTGAACCATATGATCATCAATCCAACACTGAACCATGTGATCATCAATCTAACCGTGAACCAGGTGATCATCAATCTAACCTTGAACCAGGTGATTCTCAGTCTAATCTTGAACCATATGATCATCAATCCAACCCTGAACCATGTGATCATCAATCTAACCGTGAACCAGGTGATCATCAATATAACCCTTAACCAGGTGATCATCAGTCTAATCCTGAACCATGTGATCATCAGGCAAATCCTGAACCATGTGATCATCAATGTAACCCTGAACCATGTGATCATCAATGTAACCGTCAACCAGGTGATCATCAATATAACCCTTAACCAGGTGATCATGAGTCTAACCCTGAACCATATGATCATCAATCCAACCCTGAACCATGTGATCATCAATGTAACCGTCAACCAGGTGATCATCAATATAACCCTTAAAAAGGTGATCATGAGTCTAACACTGAACCATATGATCATCAATCCAACCCTGAACCATGTGATCATCAATGTAACCGTGAACCAGGTGATCATCTATATAACCCTTAACCAGGTGATCATGAGTCTAACCCTGAACCATATGATCATCAATCCAACCCTGAACCATTTGATCATCAATGTAACCGTCAACCAGGTGATCATGAGTCTAACCCTGAACCATATGATCATCAATCCAACCCTGAACCATGTGATCATCAGGCGAATCCTGAACCATGTGATCATCAATGTAACCCTGAACCATGTGATCATCAATCTAACCGTGAACAAGGTGATCATCAATATAACCCTTAAACAGGAGAGAATCAGTCTAATCCTGAACAAGGTGATCATCAGTCCTATCCTGAACCATGTGATCATCAGTCCTATCCTGAACCATGTGATCATCAATCCAACCCTGAACCAGGTGATCATCAATCTAACCGTGAACCAGGTCATAATCAATCTAACCGTGAACCAGGTGATAATCAATGTAACCATGAACCATGTGATCATCAATCCAACCCTGAACCATGTGATCATCAATGTAACCGTCAACCAGGTGATCATCAATATAACCCTTAACCAGGTGATCATGAGACTAACCCTGAACCATATGATCATCAATCCAACCCTGAACCATGTGATCATCAATGTAACCCTGAACCAGGTGATCATTTGTCTAATCCTGAACCATGTGATCATCAATGTAACCGTCAACCAGGTGATCATCAATATAACCCTTAACCAGGTGATCATGAGTCTAACCCTGAACCATATGATCATCAATCCAACCCTGAACCATGTGATCATCAATGTAACCGTGAACCAGGTGATCATCTATATAACCCTTAACCAGGTGATCATGAGTCTAACCCTGAACCATATGATCATCAATCCAACCCTGAACCATGTGATCATCAATCTAACCGTGAACCAGGTGATAATCAATCTAACCGTGAACCAGGTGATAATCAATGTAACCATGAACCATGTGATCATCAATCCAACCCTGAACCATGTGATCATCAATCCAACCCTGAACCATGTGATCATCAATCCAACCCTGAACAATGTGATCATCAGTCTAACCCTGAACCATGTGATCATCAATCCAACCCTGAACAATGTGATCATCAATCCAACCCTGAACCAGGTGATCATCAGTCTAACCCTGAACCATGTGATCATCAATCCAACCCTGAACAATGTGATCATCAATCCAACCCTGAACCAGGTGATCATCAGTCTAATCCTGAACCATGTGATCATCAATGTAACCGTCAATCAGGTGATCATCAATATAACCCTTAACCAGGTGATCATCAGGCTAACCCTGAACCAGGTGATCATCAGTCTAATCCTGAACCATGTGATCATCAATCCAACCCTGAACCATGTGATCATCAATGTAACCCTTAACCAGGTGATCATGAGTCTAACCCTGAACCATATGATCATCAGTCCAATCCTGAACCATGTGATCATCAATCCAACCCTGGACTATTTGATCATCAGTCTAATCCTGAACCATGTGATCATCAGGCAAATCCTGAACCATGTGATCATCAATGTAACCCTGAACCATGTGATCATCAATCTAACCGTGAACAAGGTGATCATCAATATAACCCTTAAACAGGTGATCATCAGTCTAACCCTGAACCAGGTGATCATCGGTCCAATCCTGAACCATGTGATCATCAATCCAACCCTGAACCATGTGATCATCAATCTAACCCTGAACCAGGTGATCATCAGTCTAACCCTGAACCATGTGATCATCAATCCAAACCTGAACCATGTGATCATCAATCTAACCGTGAACAAGGTGATAATCAATCTAACCGTGAACCATATGATCATCAATCCAACACTGAACCATGTGATCATCAATCTAACCGTGAACCAGGTGATCATCAATCTAACCTTGAACCAGGTGATTCTCAGTCTAATCCTGAACCATATGATCATCAATCCAACCCTGAACCATGTGATCATCAATGTAACCGTGAACCAGGTGATCATCTATATAACCCTTAACCAGGTGATCATGAGTCTAACCGTGAACCATATGATCATCAATCCAACCCTGAACCATTTCATCATCAATGTAACCGTCAACCAGGTGATCATGAGTCTAACCCTGAACCATATGATCATCAATCCAACCCTGAACCATGTGATCATCAATGTAACCCTGAACCAGGTGATCATTTGTCCAATCCTGAACCATGTGATCATCAATGTAACCGTCAACCAGGTGATCATCAATATAACCCTTAACCAGGTGATCATGAGTCTAACCCTGAACCATATGATCATCAATCCAACCCTGAACCATGTGATCATCAATGTAACCGTGAACCAGGTGATCATCTATATAACCCTTAACCAGGTGATCATGAGTCTAACCCTGAACCATATGATCATCAATCCAACCCTGAACCATGTGATCATCAATCTAACCGTGAACCAGGTGATAATCAATCTAACCGTGAACCAGGTGATAATCAATGTAATCATGAACCATGTGATCATCAATCCAACCCTGAACCATGTGATCATCAATCCAACCCTGAACCATGTGATCATCAATCCAACCCTGAACAATGTGATCATCAGTCTAACCCTGAACCATGTGATCATCAATCCAACCCTGAACAATGTGATCATCAATCCAACCCTGAACCAGGTGATCATCAGTCTAATCCTGAACCATGTGATCATCAATGTAACCGTGAATCAGGTGATCATCAATATAACCCTTAACCAGGTGATCATCAGGCTAACCCTGAACCAGGTGATCATCAGTCTAATCCTGAACCATGTGATCATCAATCCAACCCTGAACCATGTGATCATCAATGTAACCCTTAACCAGGTGATCATGAGTCTAACCCTGAACCATGTGATCATCAATCCAACCCTGGACTATTTGATCATCAGTCTAATCCTGAACCATGTGATCATCAGGCAAATCCTGAACCATGTGATCATCAATGTAACCCTGAACCATGTGATCATCAATCTAACCCTGAACCAGGTGATCATCAGTCTAACCCTGAACCATGTGATCATCAATCCAAACCTGAACCATGTGATCATCAATCTAACCGTGAACAAGGTGATAATCAATCTAACCGTGAACCAGGTGATAATCAATGTAACCATGAACCATGTGATCATCAATCCAACCCTGAACCATGTGATCATCAATCTAACCCTTAAACAGGTCATCATCAGTCTAACCCTGAACCAGGTGATCATCAGTCTAATCCTGAACCATGTGATCATCAATCCAACCCTGAACCATGTGATCATCAGTGTAACCGTCAACCAGGTGATCATCAATATAACCCTTAACCAGGTGATCATGAGTCTAACCCTGAACCATATGATCATCAATCCAACCCTGAACCATGTGATCATCAATGTAACCGTGAACCAGGTGATCATCTATATAACCCTTAACCAGGTGATCATGAGTCTAACCCTGAACCATATGATCATCAATCCAACACTGAACCATGTGATCATCAATCTAACCGTGAACCAGGTGATCATCAATCTAACCTTGAACCAGGTGATTCTCAGTCTAATCCTGAACCATATGATCATCAATCCAACCCTGAACCATGTGATCATCAATCTAACCGTGAACCAGGTGATCATCAATATAACCCTTAACCAGGTGATCATCAGTCTAATCCTGAACCATGTAATCATCAGGCAAATCCTGAACCATGTGATCATCAATGTAACCCTGAACCATGTGATCATCAATCTAACCGTGAACAAGGTGATCATCAATATAACCCTTAAACAGGTGATCATCAGTCTAACCCTGAACCAGGTGATCATCAGTCCAATCCTGAACCATGTGATCATCATTCAGACCCTGAACCATGTGATCATCAATCTAACCCTGAACCAGGTGATCATCAGTCTAACCCTGAACCATGTGATCAACAATCCAACCCTGAACCAGGTGATCATCAGTCTAACCCTGAACCAGGTGATCATCAGTCCAATCCTGAACCATGTGATCATCAATCCAACCCTGAACCATGTGATCATCAATGTAACCGTGACCCAGGTGATCATCTATATAACCCTTAACCAGGTGATCATGAGTCTAACCCTGAACCATATGATCATCAATCCAACCCTGAACCATTTGATCATCAATGTAACCGTGAAAAAGGTGATCATCAATATAACCCTTAACGAAGTGATCATCAGTCCAATCCTGAACCATGTGATCATCAATCTAACCGTGAACCAGGTGATCATCAATATAACCCTTAACGAGGTGATCATCAGGCTAACCCTGAACCAGGTGATCATCAGTCTAATCCTGAACCATGTGATCATCAATCCAACCCTGAACCATGTGATCATCAATGTAACCCTTAACCAGGTGATCATGAGTCTAACCCTGAACCATATGATCATCAATCCAACCCTGAACCATGTGATCATCAATGTAACCGTGAACCAGGTGATCATCTATATAACCCTTAACCAGGTGATCATGAGTCTAACCCTGAACCATATGATCATCAATCCAACACTGAACCATGTGATCATCAATCTAATCTTGAACCATATGATCATCAATCCTACCCTGAACCATGTGATCATCAATCTAACCGTGAACAAGGTGATCATCAATATAACCCTTAAACAGGTGATCATCAATCTAACCCTGAACCAGGTGATCATCAGTCTAACCCTGAACCATGTGATCATCAATCTAACCGTGAACCAGGTGATCATCAATATAACCCTTAACGAGGTGATCATCAGGCTAACCCTGAACCAGGTGATCATCAGTCTAATCCTGAACCATGTGATCATCAATCCAACCCTGAACCATGTGATCATCAATGTAACCCTTAACCAGGTGATCATGAGTCTAAACCTGAACCATATGATCATCAATCCAACCCTGAACCATGTGATCATCAATGTAACCGTGAACCAGGTGATCATCTATATAACCCTTAACTAGGTGATCATGAGTCTAACCCTGAACCATATGATCATCAATCCAACACTGAACCATGTGATCACCAATCCAACCCTGAACCATGTGATCATCAGTGTAACCGTCAACCAGGTGATCATCAATATAACCCTTAACCAGGTGATCATGAGTCTAACCCTGAACCATATGATCATCAATCCAACCCTGAACCATATGATCATCAATGTAACCGTCAACCAGGTGATCATCAATATAACCCTTAACCAGGTGATCATGAGTCTAACCCTGAACCATATGATCATCAATCCAACACTGAACCATGTGATCATCAATCTAACCGTGGACCAGGTGATCATCAATCTAACCTTGAACCAGGTGATTCTCAGTCTAATCTTGAACCATATGATCATCAATCCAACCCTGAACCATGTGATCATCAATCTAACCGTGAACCAGGTGATCATCAATATAACCCTTAACCAGGTGATCATCAGTCTAATCCTGAACCATGTGATCATCAGGCAAATCCTGAACCATGTGATCATCAATGTAACCCTGAACCATGTGATCATCAATCTAACCGTGAACAAGGTGATCATCAATATAACCCTTAAACAGGTGATCATCAGTCTAACCCTGAACCAGGTGATCATCAGTCCAATCCTGAACCATGTGATCATCATTCAGACCCTGAACCATGTGATCATCAATCTAACCCTGAACCAGGTGATCATGAGTCTAACCCTGAACCATATGATCATCAATCCAACACTGAACCATGTGATCACCAATCCAACCCTGAACCATGTGATCATCAGTGTAACCGTCAACCAGGTGATCATCAATATAACCCTTAACCAGGTGATCATGAGTCTAACTCTGAACCATATGATCATCAATCCAACCCTGAACCATATGATCATCAATGTAACCGTCAACCAGGTGATCATCAATATAACCCTTAACCAGGTGATCATGAGTCTAACCCTGAACCATATGATCATCAATCCAACACTGAACCATGTGATCATCAATCTAACCGTGAACCAGGTGATCATCAATCTAACCTTGAACCAGGTGATTCTCAGTCTAATCTTGAACCATATGATCATCAATCCAACCCTGAACCATGTGATCATCAATATAACCCTTAACCAGGTGATCATCAGTCCAATCCTGAACCATGTGATCATCATTCAGACCCTGAACCATGTGATCATCAATCTAACCCTGAACCAGGTGATCATCAGTCTAACCCTGAACCATGTGATCAACAATCCAACCCTGAACCATGTGATCATCAAACTAACCCTGAACAATGTGATCATCAGTCTAACCCTGAACCATGTGATCATCAATCCAACCCTGGGCCATGTGATCATCAATCTAAACGTGAACAAGGTGATCATCAATATAACCCTTAAACAGGTGATCATCAGTCTAACCCTGAACCAGGTGATCATCAGTCTAACCCTGAACCAGGTGATCATCAGTCCAATCCTGAACCATGTGATCGTCAATCCAACCCTGAACCATGTGATCATCAATGTAACCGTCAACCAGGTGATCATCAATATAACCCTTAACCAGGTGATCATGAGTGTAACCCTGAACCATATGATCATCAATCCAACCCTGAACCATGTGATCATCAATGTAACCATGACCAGGTGATCATCTATATAACCCTTAACCAGGTGATCATGAGTCTAACCCTGAACCATATGATCATCAATCCAACCCTGAACCATTTGATCATCAATGTAACCGTGAACCAGGTGATCATCAATATAACCCTTAACGAAGTGATCATCAGGCTAACCCTGAACCAGGTGATCATCAGTCCAATCCTGAACCATGTGATCATCAGGCTAACCCTGAACCAGGTGATCATCAGTCCAATCCTGAACCATGTGATCATCAATGTAACCGTGAACCAGGTGATCATCTATATAACCCTTAACCAGGTGATCATGAGTCTAACCCTGAACCATATGATCATCAATCCAACACTGAACCATGTGATCATCAATCTAACCGTGAACCAGGTGATCATCAATCTAACCTTGAACCAGGTGATTCTCAGTCTAATCTTGAACCATATGATCATCAATCCTACCCTGAACCATGTGATCATCAATCTAACCGTGAACCAGGTGATCATCAATATAACCCTTAACCAGGTGATCATCAGTCTAATCCTGAACCATGTGATCATCAGGCAAATCCTGAACCATGTGATCATCAATGTAACCCTGAACCATGTGATCATCAATTTAACCGTGAACAAGGTGATCATCAATATAACCCTTAAACAGGTGATCATCAGTCTAACCCTGAACCAGGTGATCATCAGTCCAATCCTGAACCATGTGATCATCATTCAGACCCTGAACCATGTGATCATCAATCTAACCCTGAACCAGGTGATCATCAGTCTAACCCTGAACCATGTGATCATCAATCTAACCGTGAACCAGGTGATCATCAATATAACCCTTAACGAGGTGATCATCAGGCTAACCCTGAACCAGGTGATCATCAGTCTAATCCTGAACCATGTGATCATCAATCCAACCCTGAACCATGTGATCATCAATGTAACCCTTAACCAGGTGATCATGAGTCTAAACCTGAACCATATGATCATCAATCCAACCCTGAACCATGTGATCATCAATGTAACCGTGAACCAGGTGATCATCTATATAACCCTTAACTAGGTGATCATGAGTCTAACCCTGAACCATATGATCATCAATCCAACACTGAACCATGTGATCACCAATCCAACCCTGAACCATGTGATCATCAGTGTAACCGTCAACCAGGTGATCATCAATATAACCCTTAACCAGGTGATCATGAGTCTAACCCTGAACCATATGATCATCAATCCAACCCTGAACCATATGATCATCAATGTAACCGTCAACCAGGTGATCATCAATATAACCCTTAACCAGGTGATCATGAGTCTAACGCTGAACCATATGATCATCAATCCAACACTGAACCATGTGATCATCAATCTAACCGTGAACCAGGTGATCATCAATCTAACCTTGAACCAGGTGATTCTCAGTCTAATCTTGAACCATATGATCATCAATCCAACCCTGAACCATGTGATCATCAATCTAACCGTGAACCAGGTGATCATCAATATAACCCTTAACCAGGTGATCATCAGTCTAATCCTGAACCATGTGATCATCAGGCAAATCCTGAACCATGTGATCATCAATGTAACCCTGAACCATGTGATCATCAATCTAACCGTGAACAAGGTGATCATCAATATAACCCTTAAACAGGTGATCATCAGTCTAACCCTGAACCAGGTGATCATCAGTCCAATCCTGAACCATGTGATCATCATTCAGACCCTGAACCATGTGATCATCAATCTAACCCTGAACCAGGTGATCATGAGTCTAACCCTGAACCATATGATCATCAATCCAACACTGAACCATGTGATCACCAATCCAACCCTGAACCATGTGATCATCAGTGTAACCGTCAACCAGGTGATCATCAATATAACCCTTAACCAGGTGATCATGAGTCTAACCCTGAACCATATGATCTTCAATCCAACCCTGAACCATATGATCATCAATGTAACCGTCAACCAGGTGATCATCAATATAACCCTTAACCAGGTGATCATGAGTCTAACCCTGAACCATATGATCATCAATCCAACACTGAACCATGTGATCATCAATCTAACCGTGAACCAGGTGATCATCAATCTAACCTTGAACCAGGTGATTCTCAGTCTAATCTTGAACCATATGATCATCAATCCAACCCTGAACCATGTGATCATCAATCTAACCGTGAACCAGGTGATCATCAATATAACCCTTAACCAGGTGATCATCAGTCTAATCCTGAACCATGTGATCATCAGGCAAATCCTGAACCATGTGATCATCAATGTAACCCTGAACCATGTGATCATCAATCTAACCGTGAACAAGGTGATCATCAATATAACCCTTAAACAGGTGATCATCAGTCTAACCCTGAACCAGGTGATCATCAGTCCAATCCTGAACCATGTGATCATCATTCAGACCCTGAACCATGTGATCATCAATCTAACCCTGAACCAGGTGATCATCAGTCTAACCCTGAACCATGTGATCAACAATCCAACCCTGAACCATGTGATCATCAAACTAACCCAGAACAATGTGATCATCAGTCTAACCCTGAACCATGTGATCATCAATCCAACCCTGGGCCATGTGATCATCAATCTAAACGTGAACAAGGTGATCATCAATATAACCCTTAAACAGGTGATCATCAGTCTAACCCTGAACCAGGTGATCATCAGTCTAACACTGAACTAGGTGATCATCAGTCCAATCCTGAACCATGTGATCGTCAATCCAACCCTGAACCATGTGATCATCAATGTAACCGTCAACCAGGTGATCATCAATATAACCCTTAACCAGGTGATCATGAGTGTAACCCTGAACCATATGATCATCAATCCAACCCTGAACCATGTGATCATCAATGTAACCATGACCAGGTGATCATCTATATAACCCTTAACCAGGTGATCATGAGTCTAACCCTGAACCATATGATCATCAATCCAACCCTGAACCATTTGATCATCAATGTAACCGTGAACCAGGTGATCATCAATATAACCCTTAACGAAGTGATCATCAGGCTAACCCTGAACCAGGTGATCATCAGTCCAATCCTGAACCATGTGATCATCAATCCAACCCTGAACAATGTGATCATCAATCTAACCGTGAACCAGGTGATCATCAATATAACCCTTAACGAGGTGATCATCAGGCTAACCCTGAACCAGGTGATCATCAGTCTAATCCTGATCCATTTGATCATCAATCCAACCCTGAACCATGTGAACATCAATGTAACCCTTAACCAGGTGATCATGAGTCTAACCCTGAACCATATGATCATCAATCCAACCCTGAACCATGTGATCATCAATGTAACCGTGAACCAGGTGATCATCTATATAACCCTTAACCAGGTGATCATGAGTCTAACCCTGAACCATATGATCATCAATCCAACCCTGAACCATGTGATCATCAATCTAACCGTGAACCAGGTGATCATCAATATAACCCTTAACCAGGTGATCATCAGTCTAATCCTGAACCATGTGATCATCAGGCAAATCCTGAACCATGTGATCATCAATGTAACCCTGAACCATGTGATCATCAATCTAACCGTGAACAAGGTGATCATCAATATAACCCTTAAACAGGTGATCATCAGTCTAACCCTGAACCAGGTGATCGTCAGTCCAATCCTGAACCATGTGATCATCATTCAGACCCTGAACCATGTGATCATCAATCTAACCCTGAACCAGGTGATCATCAGTCTAACCCTGAACCATGTGATCAACAATCCAACCCTGAACCATGTGATCATCAACCTAACCCTGAACAATGTGATCATCAGTCTAACCCTGAACCATGTGATCATCAATCCAACCCTGGGCCATGTGATCATCAATCTAAACGTGAACAAGGTGATCATCAATATAACCCTTAAACAGGTGATCATCAGTCTAACCCTGAACCAGGTGATCATCAGTCTAACCCTGAACCAGGTGATCATCAGTCCAATCCTGAACCATGTGATCATCAATCCAACCCTGAACCATGTGATCATCAATGTAACCGTCAACCAGGTGATCATCAATATAACCCTTAACCAGGTGATCATGAGTCTAACCCTGAACCATATGATCATCAATCCAACCCTGAACCATTTGATCATCAATGTAACCGTGAACCAGGTGATCATCAATATAACCCTTAACGAAGTGATCATCAGGCTAACCCTGAACCAGGTGATCATCAATCTAACCTTGAACCAGGTGATTCTCAGTCTAATCCTGAACCATATGATCATCAATCCAACCCTGAACCATGTGATCATCAATCTAACCGTGAACCAGGTGATCATCAATATAACCCTTAACCAGGTGATCATCAGTCTAATCCTGAACCATGTGATCATCAGGCAAATCCTGAACCATGTGATCATCAATGTAACCCTGAACCATGTGATCATCAATCTAACCGTGAACAAGGTGATCATCAATATAACCCTTAAACAGGTGATCATCAGTCTAACCCTGAACCAGGTGATCATCAGTCCAATCCTGAACCATGTGATCATCATTCAGACCCTGAACCATGTGATCATCAATCTAACCCTGAACCAGGTGATCATCAGTCTAACCCTGAACCAGGTGATCATCAGTCTAATCCTGAACCATGTGATCATCAATCCAACCCTGAACCATGTGATCATCAATGTAACCCTTAACCAGGTGATCATGAGTCTAACCCTGAACCATATGATCATCAATCCAACCCTGAACCATGTGATCATCAATGTAACCGTGAACCAGGTGATCATCTATATAACCCTTAACTAGGTGATCATGAGTCTAACCCTGAACCATATGATCATCAATCCAACACTGAACCATGTGATCACCAATCCAACCCTGAACCATGTGATCATCAGTGTAACCGTCAACCAGGTGATCATCAATATAACCCTTAACCAGGTGATCATGAGTCTAACCCTGAACCATATGATCATCAATCCAACCCTGAACCATATGATCATCAATGTAACCGTCAACCAGGTGATCATCAATATAACCCTTAACCAGGTGATCATGAGTCTAACCCTGAACCATATGATCATCAGGCAAATCCTGAACCATGTGATCATCAATGTAACCCTGAACCATGTGATCATCAATCTAACCGTGAACAAGGTGATCATCAATATAACTCTTAAACAGGTGATCATCAGTCTAACCGTGAACCAGGTGATCATCAATCTAACCTTGAACCAGGTGATTCTCAGTCTAATCTTGAACCATATGATCATCAATCCAACCCTGAACCATGTGATCATCAATCTAACCGTGAACCAGGTGATCATCAATATAACCCTTAACCAGGTGATCATCAGTCTAATCCTGAACCATGTGATCATCAGGCAAATCCTGAACCATGTGATCATCAATGTAACCCTGAACCATGTGATCATCAATCTAACCGTGAACAAGGTGATCATCAATATAACCCTTAAACAGGTGATCATCAGTCTAACCCTGAACCAGGTGATCATCAGTCCAATCCTGAACCATGTGATCATCATTCAGACCCTGAACCGTGTGATCATCAATCTAACCCTGAACCAGGTGATCATGAGTCTAACCCTGAACCATATGATCATCAATCCAACACTGAACCATGTGATCACCAATCCAACCCTGAACCATGTGATCATCAGTGTAACCGTCAACTAGGTGATCATCAATATAACCCTTAACCAGGTGATCATGAGTCTAACCCTGAACCATATGATCATCAATCCAACCCTGAACCATATGATCATCAATGTAACCGTCAACCAGGTGATCATCAATATAACCCTTAACCAGGTGATCATGAGTCTAACCCTGAACCATATGATCATCAATCCAACACTGAACCATGTGATCATCAATCTAACCGTGAACCAGGTGATCATCAATCTAACCTTGAACCAGGTGATTCTCAGTATAATCTTGAACCATATGATCATCAATCCAACCCTGAACCATGTGATCATCAATCTAACCGTGAACCAGGTGATCATCAATATAACCCTTAACCAGGTGATCATCAGTCTAATCCTGAACCATGTGATCATCAGGCAAATCCTGAACCATGTGATCATCAAACTAACCCTGAACAATGTGATCATCAGTCTAACCCTGAACCATGTGATCATCAATCCAACCCTGAACCATGTGATCATCAATGTAACCGTGACCCAGGTGATCATCTATATAACCCTTAACCAGGTGATCATGAGTCTAACCCTGAACCATATGATCATCAATCCAACCCTGAACCATTTGATCATCAATGTAACCGTGAACCAGGTGATCATCAATATAACCCTTAACGAAGTGATCATCAGGCTAACCCTGAACCAGGTGATCATCAGTCCAATCCTGAACCATGTGATCATCAATCCAACCCTGAACCATGTGATCATCAATCTAACCGTGAACCAGGTGATCATCAATATAACCCTTAACGAGGTGATCATCAGGCTAACCCTGAACCAGGTGATCATCAGTCTAATCCTGATCCATGTGATCATCAATCCAACCCTGAACCATGTGATCATCAATGTAACCCTTAACCAGGTGATCATGAGTCTAAACCTGAACCATATGATCATCAATCCAACCCTGAACCATGTGATCATCAATGTAACCGTGAACCAGGTGATCATCTATATAACCCTTAACCAGGTGATCATGAGTCTAACCCTGAACCATATGATCATCAATCCAACCCTGAACCATGTGATCATCAATCTAACCGTGAACCAGGTGATCATCAATATAACCCTTAACCAGGTGATCATCAGTCTAATCCTGAACCATGTGATCATCAGGCAAATCCTGAACCATGTGATCATCAATGTAACCCTGAACCATGTGATCATCAATCTAACCGTGAACAAGGTGATCATCAATATAACCCTTAAACAGGTGATCATCAGTCTAACCCTGAACCAGGTGATCGTCAGTCCAATCCTGAACCATGTGATCATCATTGAGACCCTGAACCATGTGATCATCAATCTAACCCTGAACCAGGTGATCATCAGTCTAACCCTGAACCATGTGATCATCAATCCAACCCTGGGCCATGTGATCATCAATCTAAACGTGAACAAGGTGATCATCAATATAACCCTTAAACAGGTGATCATCAGTCTAACCCTGAACCAGGTGATCATCAGTCTAACCCTGAACCAGGTGATCATCAGTCCAATCCTGAACCATGTGATCATCAATCCAACCCTGAACCATGTGATCATCAATGTAACCGTCAACCAGGTGATCATCAATATAACCCTTAACCAGGTGATCATGAGTGTAACCCTGAACCATATGATCATCAATCCAACCCTGAACCTTGTGATCATCAATGTAACCGTGACCCAGGTGATCATCTATATAACCCTTAACCAGGTGATCATGAGTCTAACCCTGAACCATATGATCATCAATCCAACCCTGAACCATTTGATCATCAATGTAACCGTGAACCAGGTGATCATCAATATAACCCTTAACGAAGTGATCATCAGGCTAACCCTGAACCAGGTGATCATCAATCTAACCTTGAACCAGGTGATTCTCAGTCTAATCCTGAACCATATGATCATCAATCCAACCCTGAACCATGTGATCATCAATCTAACCGTGAACCAGGTGATCATCAATATAACCCTTAACCAGGTGATCATCAGTCTAATCCTGAACCATGTGATCATCAGGCAAATCCTGAACCATGTGATCATCAATGTAACCCTGAACCATGTGATCATCAATCTAACCGTGAACAAGGTGATCATCAATATAACCCTTAAACAGGTGATCATCAGTCTAACCCTGAACCAGGTGATCATCAGTCCAATCCTGAACCATGTGATCATCATTCAGACCCTGAACCATGTGATCATCAATCTAACCCTGAACCAGGTGATCATCAGTCTAACCCTGAACCAGGTGATCATCAGTCTAATCCTGAACCATGTGATCATCAATCCAACCCTGAACCATGTGATCATCAATGTAACCCTTAACCAGGTGATCATGAGTCTAACCCTGAACCATATGATCATCAATCCAACCCTGAACCATGTGATCATCAATGTAACCGTGAACCAGGTGATCATCTATATAACCCTTAACTAGGTGATCATGAGTCTAACCCTGAACCATATGATCATCAATCCAACACTGAACCATGTGATCACCAATCCAACCCTGAACCATGTGATCATCAGTGTAACCGTCAACCAGGTGATCATCAATATAACCCTTAACCAGGTGATCATGAGTCTAACCCTGAACCATATGATCATCAATCCAACCCTGAACCATATGATCATCAATGTAACCGTCAACCAGGTGATCATCAATATAACCCTTAACCAGGTGATCATGAGTCTAACCCTGAACCATATGATCATCAGGCAAATCCTGAACCATGTGATCATCAATGTAACCCTGAACCATGTGATCATCAATCTAACCGTGAACAAGGTGATCATCAATATAACTCTTAAACAGGTGATCATCAGTCTAACCGTGAACCAGGTGATCATCAATCTAACCTTGAACCAGGTGATTCTCAGTCTAATCTTGAACCATATGATCATCAATCCAACCCTGAACCATGTGATCATCAATCTAACCGTGAACCAGGTGATCATCAATATAACCCTTAACCAGGTGATCATCAGTCTAATCCTGAACCATGTGATCATCAGGCAAATCCTGAACCATGTGATCATCAATGTAACCCTGAACCATGTGATCATCAATCTAACCGTGAACAAGGTGATCATCAATATAACCCTTAAACAGGTGATCATCAGTCTAACCCTGAACCAGGTGATCATCAGTCCAATCCTGAACCATGTGATCATCATTCAGACCCTGAACCGTGTGATCATCAATCTAACCCTGAACCAGGTGATCATGAGTCTAACCCTGAACCATATGATCATCAATCCAACACTGAACCATGTGATCACCAATCCAACCCTGAACCATGTGATCATCAGTGTAACCGTCAACCAGGTGATCATCAATATAACCCTTAACCAGGTGATCATGAGTCTAACCCTGAACCATATGATCATCAATCCAACCCTGAACCATATGATCATCAATGTAACCGTCAACCAGGTGATCATCAATATAACCCTTAACCAGGTGATCATGAGTCTAACCCTGAACCATATGATCATCAATCCAACACTGAACCATGTGATCATCAATCTAACCGTGAACCAGGTGATCATCAATCTAACCTTGAACCAGGTGATTCTCAGTATAATCTTGAACCATATGATCATCAATCCAACCCTGAACCATGTGATCATCAATCTAACCGTGAACCAGGTGATCATCAATATAACCCTTAACCAGGTGATCATCAGTCTAATCCTGAACCATGTGATCATCAGGCAAATCCTGAACCATGTGATCATCAAACTAACCCTGAACAATGTGATCATCAGTCTAACCCTGAACCATGTGATCATCAATCCAACCCTGAACCATGTGATCATCAATGTAACCGTGACCCAGGTGATCATCTATATAACCCTTAACCAGGTGATCATGAGTCTAACCCTGAACCATATGATCATCAATCCAACCCTGAACCATGTGATCATCAATCTAACCGTGAACCAGGTGATCATCAATATAACCCTTAACGAGGTGATCATCAGGCTAACCCTGAACCAGGTGATCATCAGTCTAATCCTGATCCATGTGATCATCAATCCAACCCTGAACCATGTGATCATCAATGTAACCCTTAACCAGGTGATCATGAGTCTAAACCTGAACCATATGATCATCAATCCAACCCTGAACCATGTGATCATCAATGTAACCGTGAACCAGGTGATCATCTATATAACCCTTAACCAGGTGATCATGAGTCTAACCCTGAACCATATGATCATCAATCCAACCCTGAACCATGTGATCATCAATCTAACCGTGAACCAGGTGATCATCAATATAACCCTTAACCAGGTGATCATCAGTCTAATCCTGAACCATGTGATCATCAGGCAAATCCTGAACCATGTGATCATCAATGTAACCCTGAACCATGTGATCATCAATCTAACCGTGAACAAGGTGATCATCAATATAACCCTTAAACAGGTGATCATCAGTCTAACCCTGAACCAGGTGATCGTCAGTCCAATCCTGAACCATGTGATCATCATTGAGACCCTGAACCATGTGATCATCAATCTAACCCTGAACCAGGTGATCATCAGTCTAACCCTGAACCATGTGATCATCAATCCAACCCTGGGCCATGTGATCATCAATCTAAACGTGAACAAGGTGATCATCAATATAACCCTTAAACAGGTGATCATCAGTCTAACCCTGAACCAGGTGATCATCAGTCTAACCCTGAACCAGGTGATCATCAGTCCAATCCTGAACCATGTGATCATCAATCCAACCCTGAACCATGTGATCATCAATGTAACCGTCAACCAGGTGATCATCAATATAACCCTTAACCAGGTGATCATGAGTGTAACCCTGAACCATATGATCATCAATCCAACCCTGAACCTTGTGATCATCAATGTAACCGTGACCCAGGTGATCATCTATATAACCCTTAACCAGGTGATCATGAGTCTAACCCTGAACCATATGATCATCAATCCAACCCTGAACCATTTGATCATCAATGTAACCGTGAACCAGGTGATCATCAATATAACCCTTAACGAAGTGATCATCAGGCTAACCCTGAACCAGGTGATCATCAATCTAACCTTGAACCAGGTGATTCTCAGTCTAATCCTGAACCATATGATCATCAATCCAACCCTGAACCATGTGATCATCAATCTAACCGTGAACCAGGTGATCATCAATATAACCCTTAACCAGGTGATCATCAGTCTAACCCTGAACCATGTGATCATCAATCTAACCGTGAACAAGGTGATCATCAATATAACCCTTAAACAGGTGATCATCAGTCTAACCCTGAACCAGGTGATCATCAGTCCAATCCTGAACCATGTGATCATCATTCAGACCCTGAACCATGTGATCATCAATCTAACCCTGAACCAGGTGATCATCAGTCTAACCCTGAACCATGTGATCAACAATCCAACCCTGAACCAGGTGATCATCAGTCTAACCCTGAACCAGGTGATCATCAGTCCAATCCTGAACCATGTGATCATCAATCCAACCCTGAACCATGTGATCATCAATGTAACCGTGACCCAGGTGATCATCTATATAACCCTTAACCAGGTGATCATGAGTCTAACCCTGAACCATATGATCATCAATCCAGCCCTGAACCATTTGATCATCAATGTAACCGTGAACCAGGTGATCATCAATATAACCCTTAACGAAGTGATCATCAGGCTAACCCTGAACCAGGTGATCATCAGTCCAATCCTGAACCAGGTGATCATCAATATAACCCTTAACGAGGTGATCATCAGGCTAACCCTGAACCAGGTGATCATCAGTCTAATCCTGAACCATGTGATCATCAATCCAACCCTGAACCATGTGATCAACAATGTAACCCTTAACCAGGTGATCATGAGTCTAACCCTGAACCATATGATCATCAATCCAACCCTGAACCATGTGATCATCAATGTAACCGTGAACCAGGTGATCATCTATATAACCCTTAACCAGGTGATCATGAGTCTAACCCTGAACCATATGATCATCAATCCAACACTGAACCATGTGATCATCAATCTAACCGTGAACCAGGTGATCATCAATCTAACCTTGAACCAGGTGATTCTCAGTCTAATCCTGAACCATGTGATCATCAATCCTACCCTGAAAAATGTGATCATCAATTTAACCGTGAACAAGGTGATCATCAATATAACCCTTAAACAGGTGATCATCAGTCTAACCCTGAACCAGGTGATCATCAGTCCAATCCTGAACCATGTGATCATCATTCAGACCCTGAACTATGTGATCATCAATCTAACCCTGAACCAGGTGATCATCAGTCTAACCCTGAACCATGTGATCATCAATCTAACCGTGAACCAGGTGATCATCAATGTAACCCTTAACGAGGTGATCATCAGGCTAACCCTGAACCAGGTGATCATCAGTCTAATCCTGAACCATGTGATCATCAATCCAACCCTGAACCATGTGATCATCAATGTAACCCTTAACCAGGTGATCATGAGTCTAACCCTGAACCATATGATCATCAATCCAACCCTGAACCATGTGATCATCAATGTAACCGTGAACCAGGTGATCATCTATATAACCCTTAACTAGGTGATCATGAGTCTAACCCTGAACCATATGATCATCAATCCAACACTGAACCATGTGATCACCAATCCAACCCTGAACCATGTGATCATCAGTGTAACCGTCAACCAGGTGATCATCAATATAACCCTTAACCAGGTGATCATGAGTCTAACCCTGAACCATATGATCATCAATCCAACCCTGAACCATATGATCATCAATGTAACCGTCAACCAGGTGATCATCAAAATAACCCTTAACCAGGTGATCATGAGTCTAACCCTGAACCATATGATCATCAATCCAACACTGAACCATGTGATCATCAATCTAACCGTGAACCAGGTGATCATCAATCTAACCTTGAACCAGGTGATTCTCAGTCTAATCTTGAACCATATGATCATCAATCCAACCCTGAACCATGTGATCATCAATCTAACCGTGAACCAGGTGATCATCAATATAACCCTTAACCAGGTGATCATCAGTCTAATCCTGAACCATGTGATCATCAGGCAAATCCTGAACCATGTGATCATCAATGTAACTCTGAACCATGTGATCATCAATCTAACAGTGAACAAGGTGATCATCAATATAACCCTTAAACAGGTGATCATCAGTCTAACCCTGAACCAGGAGATCATCAGTCCAATCCTGAACCATGTGATCATCATTCAGACCCTGAACCATGTGATCATCAATCTAACCCTGAACCAGGTGATCATCAGTCTAACCCTGAACCATGTGATCAACAATCCAACCCTGAACCATGTGATCATCAAACTAACCCTGAACAATGTGATCATCAGTCTAACCCTGAACCATGTGATCATCAATCCAACCCTGGGCCATGTGATCATCAATCTAAACGTGAACAAGGTGATCATCAATATAACCCTTAAACAGGTGATCATCAGTCTAACCCTGAACCAGGTGATCATCAGTCCAATCCTGAACCATGTGATCGTCAATCCAACCCTGAACCATGTGATCATCAATGTAACCGTCAACCAGGTGATCATCAATATAACCCTTAACCAGGTGATCATGAGTGTAACCCTGAACCATATGATCATCAATCCAACCCTGAACCATGTGATCATCAATGTAACCGTGACCCAGGTGATCATCTATATAACCCTTAACCAGGTGATCATGAGTCTAACCCTGAACCATATGATCATCAATCCAACCCTGAACCATTTGATCATCAATGTAACCGTGAACCAGGTGATCATCAATATAACCCTTAACGAAGTGATCATCAGGCTAACCCTGAACCAGGTGATCATCAGTCCAATCCTGAACCATGTGATCATCAATCCAACCCTGAACCATGTGATCATCAATCTAACCGTGAACCAGGTGATCATCAATATAACCCTTAACGAGGTGATCATCAGGCTAACCCTGAACCAGGTGATCATCAGTCTAATCCTGATCCATGTGATCATCAATCCAACCCTGAACCATGTGATCATCAATGTAACCCTTAACCAGGTGATCATGAGTCTAACCCTGAACCATATGATCATCAATCCAACCCTGAACCATGTGATCATCAATGTAACCGTGAACCAGGTGATCATCTATATAACCCTTAACCAGGTGATCATGAGTCTAACCCTGAACCATATGATCATCAATCCAACCCTGAACCATGTGATCATCAATCTAACCGTGAACCAGGTGATCATCAATATAACCCTCAACCAGGTGATCATCAGTCTAATCCTGAACCATGTGATCATCAGGCAAATCCTGAACCATGTGATCATCAATGTAACCCTGAACCATGTGATCATCAATCTAACCGTGAACAAGGTGATCATCAATATAACCCTTAAACAGGTGATCATCAGTCTAACCCTGAACCAGGTGATCGTCAGTCCAACCCTGAACCATGTGATCATCAAACTAACCCTGAACAATGTGATCATCAGTCTAACCCTGAACCATGTGATCATCAATCCAACCCTGGGCCATGTGATCATCAATCTAAACGTGAACAAGGTGATCATCAATATAACCCTTAAACAGGTGATCATCAGTCTAACCCTGAACCAGGTGATCATCAGTCTAACCCTGAACCAGGTGATCATCAGTCCAATCCTGAACCATGTGATCATCAATCCAACCCTGAACCATGTGATCATCAATGTAACCGTCAACCAGGTGATCATCAATATAACCCTTAACCAGGTGATTATGAGTGTAACCCTGAACCATATGATCATCAATCCAACCCTGAACCATGTGATCATCAATGTAACCGTGACCCAGGTGATCATCTATATAACCCTTAACCAGGTGATCATGAGTCTAACCCTGAACCATATGATCATCAATCCAACCCTGAACCATTTGATCATCAATGTAACCGTGAACCAGGTGATCATCAATATAACCCTTAACGAAGTGATCATCAGGCTAACCCTGAACCAGGTGATCATCAGTCCAATCCTGAACCATGTGATCATCAATCCAACCCTGAACCATGTGATCATCAATGTAACCGTCAACCAGGTGATCATCAATTTAACCCTTAACCAGGTGATCATCAGGCTAACCCTGAACCAGGTGATCATCAGTCTAATCCTGAACCATGTGATCATCAATCCAACCCTGAACCATGTGATCATCAATGTAACCCTTAACCAGGTGATCATGAGTCTAACCCTGAACCATATGATCATCAATCCAACCCTGAACCATGTGATCATCAATGTAACCGTGAACCAGGTGATCATCTATATAACCCTTAACCAGGTGATCATGAGTCTAACCCTGAACCATATGATCATCAATCCAACCCTGAACCATGTGATCATCAATCTAACCGTGAACCAGGTGATCATCAATATAACCCTCAACCAGGTGATCATCAGTCTAATCCTGAACCATGTGATCATCAGGCAAATCCTGAACCATGTGATCATCAATGTAACCCTGAACCATGTGATCATCAATCTAACCGTGAACAAGGTGATCATCAATATAACCCTTAAACAGGTGATCATCAGTCTAACCCTGAACCAGGTGATCGTCAGTCCAACCCTGAACCATGTGATCATCAAACTAACCCTGAACAATGTGATCATCAGTCTAACCCTGAACCATGTGATCATCAATCCAACCCTGGGCCATGTGATCATCAATCTAAACGTGAACAAGGTGATCATCAATATAACCCTTAAACAGGTGATCATCAGTCTAACCCTGAACCAGGTGATCATCAGTCTAACCCTGAACCAGGTGATCATCAGTCCAATCCTGAACCATGTGATCATCAATCCAACCCTGAACCATGTGATCATCAATGTAACCGTCAACCAGGTGATCATCAATATAACCCTTAACCAGGTGATTATGAGTGTAACCCTGAACCATATGATCATCAATCCAACCCTGAACCATGTGATCATCAATGTAACCGTGACCCAGGTGATCATCTATATAACCCTTAACCAGGTGATCATGAGTCTAACCCTGAACCATATGATCATCAATCCAACCCTGAACCATTTGATCATCAATGTAACCGTGAACCAGGTGATCATCAATATAACCCTTAACGAAGTGATCATCAGGCTAACCCTGAACCAGGTGATCATCAGTCCAATCCTGAACCATGTGATCATCAATCCAACCCTGAACCATGTGATCATCAATGTAACCGTCAACCAGGTGATCATCAATTTAACCCTTAACCAGGTGATCATCAGGCTAACCCTGAACCAGGTGATCATCAGTCTAATCCTGAACCATGTGATCATCAATCCAACCCTGAACCATGTGATCATCAATGTAACCCTTAACCAGGTGATCATGAGTCTAACCCTGAACCATATGATCATCAATCCAACCCTGAACCATGTGATCATCAATGTAACCGTGAACCAGGTGATCATCAATGTAACCCTTAACCAGGTGATCATGAGTCTAAACCTGAACCATATGATCATCAATCCAACACTGAACCATGTGATCATCAATCTAACCGTGAACCAGGTGATCATCAATCTAATCTTGAACCAGGTGATTCTCAGTCTAATCTTGAACCATATGATCATCAATCCAACCCTGAACCATGTGATCATCAATCTAACCGTGAACCAGGTGATCAACAATATAACCCTTAACCAGGTGATCATCAGTCTAATCCTGAACCATGTGATCATCAGGCAAATCCTGAACCATGTGATCATCAATGTAACCCTGAACCATGTGATCATCAATCTAACCGTGAACAAGGTGATCATCAATATAACTCTTAAACAGGTGATCATCAGTCTAACCCTGAACCAGGTGATCATCAGTCCAATCCTGAACCATGTGATCATCATTCAGACCCTGAACCATGTGATCATCAGTCTAACCCTGAACCAGGTGATCATCAGTCTAACCGTGAACCAGGTGATAATCAATATAACCCTTAACGAGGTGATCATCAGGCTAACCCTGAACCAGGTGATCATCAGTCTAATCCTGAACCATGTGATCATCAATGTAACCCTTAACCAGGTGATCATGAGTCTAACCCTGAACCATATGATCATCAATCCAACCCTGAACCATGTGATCATAAATGTAACCGTGAACCAGGTGATCATCTATATGAGCCTTAACCAGGTGATCATGAGTCTAACCCTGAACCATATGATCATCAATCCAACACTGAACCATGTGATCATCAATCTAACCGTGAACCAGGTGATCATCAATCTAACCTTGAACCAGGTGATTCTCAGTCTAATCTTGAACCATATGATCATCAATCCAACCCTGAACCATGTGATCATCAATCTAACCATGAACCAGGTGATCATCAATATAACCCTTAACCAGGTGATCATCAGTCTAATCCTGAACCATGTGATCATCAGGCAAATCCTCAACCATGTGATCATCAATGTAACCCTGAACCATGTGATCATCAATGTAACCGTCAACCAGGTGATCATCAATGTAACCCTTAACCAGGTGATCATGAGTCTAACCCTGAACCATATGCTCATCAATCCAACCCTGAACCATGTGATCATCAATGTAACCGTCAACCAGGTGATCATGAGTCTAACCCTGAACCATATGATCATCAATCCAACCCTGAACCATGTGATCATCAGGCGAATCCTGAACCATGTGATCATCAATGTAACCCTGAACCATGTGATCATCAATCTAACCGTGAACAAGGTGATCATCAATATAACCCTTAAACAGGAGAGAATCAGTCTAACCCTGAACAAGGTGATCATCAGTCCTATCCTGAACCATGTGATCATCAATCCAACCCTGAACCAGGTGATCATCAATCTAACCGTGAACCAGGTGATCATCAATATAACCCTTAACGAGGTGATCATCAGGCTAACCCTGAACCAGGTGATCATCAGTCTAATCCTGAACCATGTGATCATCAATCCAACCCTGAACCATGTGATCATCAATGTAACCGTCAACCAGGTGATCATCAATATAACCCTTAACCAGGTGATCATCAATCTAACCGTGAACCAGGTCATAATCAATCTAACCGTGAACCAGGTGATAATCAATGTAACCATGAACCATGTGATCATCAATCCAACCCTGAACCATGTGATCATCAATGTAACCGTCAACCAGGTGATCATCAATATAACCCTTAACCAGGTGATCATGAGTCTAACCCTGAACCATATGATCATCAATCCAACCCTGAACCATGTGATCATCAATGTAACCGTGAACCAGGTGATCATCTATATAACCCTTAACCAGGTGATCATGAGTCTAACCCTGAACCATATGATCATCAATCCAACCCTGAACCATGTGATCATCAGGCGAATCCTGAACCATGTGATCATCAATGTAACCCTGAACCATGTGATCATCAATCTAACCGTGAACAAGGTGATCATCAATATAACCCTTAAACAGGAGAGAATCAGTCTAACCCTGAACAAGGTGATCATCAGTCCTATCCTGAACCATGTGATCATCAATCCAACCCTGAACCAGGTGATCATCAATCTAACCGTGAACCAGGTGATCATCAAAATAACCCTTAACGAGGTGATCATCAGGCTAACCCTGAACCAGGTGATCATCAGTCTAATCCTGAACCATGTGATCATCAATCCAACCCTGAACCATGTGATCATCAATGTAACCGTCAACCAGGTGATCATCAATATAACCCTTAACCAGGTGATCATCAATCTAACCTTGAACCATGTGATCATCAATCTAACCGTGAACCAGGTCATAATCAATCTAACCGTGAACCAGGTGATAATCAATGTAACCATGAACCATGTGATCATCAATCCAACCCTGAACCATGTGATCATCAATGTAACCGTCAACCAGGTGATCATCAATATAACACTTAACCAGGTGATCATGAGTCTAACCCTGAACCATATGATCATCAATCCAACCCTGAACCATGTGATCATCAATGTAACCGTGAACCAGGTGATCATCTATATAACCCTTAACCAGGTGATAATCAGTCTAATCCTGAACCATGTGATCATCAGGCAAATCCTGAACAATGTGATCATCAATGTAACCCTGAACCATGTGATCATCAATCTAACCGTGAACAAGGTGATCATCAATATAACCCTTAAACAGGTGATCATCAGTCTAACCCTGAACCAGGTGATCATCAGTCCAATCCTGAACCATGTGATCATCAATGTAACCGTGAACCAGGTGATCATCTATATAACCCTTAACCAGGTGATCATGAGTCTAACCCTGAACCATATGATCATCAATCCAACCCTGAACCATGTGATCATCAGTCTAACCCTGAACCAGGTGATCATCAGTCCAATCCTGAACCATGTCATCATCAATCCAACCCTGAACCATGTGATCATCAATGTAACCGTGAACCAGGTGATCATCTATATGAGCCTTAACCAGGTGATCATGAGTCTAACCCTGAACCATATGATCATCAATCCAACACTGAACCATGTGATCATCAATCTAACCGTGAACCAGGTGATCATCAATATAACCCTTAACGACGTGATCATCAGGCTAACCCTGAACCAGGTGATCATTTGTCTAATCCTGAACCTTGTGATCATCAATGTAACCGTCAACCAGGTGATCATCAATATAACCCTTAACCAGGTGATCATGAGTCTAACCCTTAACCATATGATCATCAATCCAACCCTGAACCATGTGATCATCAATGTAACCGTGAACCAGGTGATCATCTATATAACCCTTAACCAGGTGATCATGAGTCTAACCGTGAACCATATGATCATCAATCCAACCCTGAACCATTTCATCATCAATGTAACCGTCAACCAGGTGATCATGAGTCTAACCCTGAACCATATGATCATCAATCCAACCCTGAACCATGTGATCATCAATGTAACCCTGAACCAGGTGATCATTTGTCTAATCCTGAACCATGTGATCATCAATGTAACCGTCAACCAGGTGATCATCAATATAACCCTTAACCAGGTGATCATGAGTCTAACCCTGAACCATATGATCATCAATCCAACCCTGAACCATGTGATCATCAATGTAACCGTGAACCAGGTGATCATCTATATAACCCTTAACCAGGTGATCATGAGTCTAACCCTGAACCATATGATCATCAATCCAACCCTGAACCATGTGATCATCAATCTAACCGTGAACCAGGTGATAATCAATCTAACCGTGAACCAGGTGATAATCAATGTAACCATGAACCATGTGATCATCAATCCAACCCTGAACCATGTGATCATCAATCCAACCCTGAACCATGTGATCATCAATCCAACCCTGAACAATGTGATCATCAGTCTAACCCTGAACCATGTGATCATCAATCCAACCCTGGACCATGTGATCATCAATCTAACCGTGAACAAGGTGATCATCAATATAACCCTTAAACAGGTGATCATCAGTCTAACCCTGAACCAGGTGATCATCAGTCTAATCCTGAACCATGTGATCATCAATGTAACCGTCAATCAGGTGATCATCAATATAACCCTTAACCAGGTGATCATCAGGCTAACCCTGAACCAGGTGATCATCAGTCTAATCCTGAACCATGTGATCATCAATCTAACCGTGAACAAGGTGATCATCAATATAACCCTTAAACAGGTGATCATCAGTCTAACCCTGAACCAGGTGATCATCAGTCCAATCCTGAACCATGTGATCATCAATCCAACCCTGAACCATGTGATCATCAATGTAACCGTCAACCAGGTGATCATCAATATAACCCTTAACCAGGTGATTATGAGTGTAACCCTGAACCATATGATCATCAATCCAACCCTGAACCATGTGATCATCAATGTAACCGTGACCCAGGTGATCATCTATATAACCCTTAACCAGGTGATCATGAGTCTAACCCTGAACCATATGATCATCAATCCAACCCTGAACCATTTGATCATCAATGTAACCGTGAACCAGGTGATCATCAATATAACCCTTAACGAAGTGATCATCAGGCTAACCCTGAACCAGGTGATCATCAGTCCAATCCTGAACCATGTGATCATCAATCCAACCCTGAACCATGTGATCATCAATGTAACCGTCAACCAGGTGATCATCAATTTAACCCTTAACCAGGTGATCATCAGGCTAACCCTGAACCAGGTGATCATCAGTCTAATCCTGAACAATGTGATCATCAATCCAACCCTGAACCATGTGATCATCAATGTAACCCTTAACCAGGTGATCATGAGTCTAACCCTGAACCATATGATCATCAATCCAACCCTGAACCATGTGATCATCAATGTAACCGTGAACCAGGTGATCATCTATATAACCCTTAACCAGGTGATCATGAGTCTAACCCTGAACCATATGATCATCAATCCAACCCTGAACCATGTGATCATCAATCTAACCGTGAACCAGGTGATCATCAATATAACCCTCAACCAGGTGATCATCAGTCTAATCCTGAACCATGTGATCATCAGGCAAATCCTGAACCATGTGATCATCAATGTAACCCTGAACCATGTGATCATCAATCTAACCGTGAACAAGGTGATCATCAATATAACCCTTAAACAGGTGATCATCAGTCTAACCCTGAACCAGGTGATCGTCAGTCCAACCCTGAACCATGTGATCATCAAACTAACCCTGAACAATGTGATCATCAGTCTAACCCTGAACCATGTGATCATCAATCCAACCCTGGGCCATGTGATCATCAATCTAAACGTGAACAAGGTGATCATCAATATAACCCTTAAACAGGTGATCATCAGTCTAACCCTGAACCAGGTGATCATCAGTCTAACCCTGAACCAGGTGATCATCAGTCCAATCCTGAACCATGTGATCATCAATCCAACCCTGAACCATGTGATCATCAATGTAACCGTCAACCAGGTGATCATCAATATAACCCTTAACCAGGTGATTATGAGTGTAACCCTGAACCATATGATCATCAATCCAACCCTGAACCATGTGATCATCAATGTAACCGTGACCCAGGTGATCATCTATATAACCCTTAACCAGGTGATCATGAGTCTAACCCTGAACCATATGATCATCAATCCAACCCTGAACCATTTGATCATCAATGTAACCGTGAACCAGGTGATCATCAATATAACCCTTAACGAAGTGATCATCAGGCTAACCCTGAACCAGGTGATCATCAGTCCAATCCTGAACCATGTGATCATCAATCCAACCCTGAACCATGTGATCATCAATGTAACCGTCAACCAGGTGATCATCAATTTAACCCTTAACCAGGTGATCATCAGGCTAACCCTGAACCAGGTGATCATCAGTCTAATCCTGAACCATGTGATCATCAATCCAACCCTGAACCATGTGATCATCAATGTAACCCTTAACCAGGTGATCATGAGTCTAACCCTGAACCATATGATCATCAATCCAACCCTGAACCATGTGATCATCAATGTAACCGTGAACCAGGTGATCATCAATGTAACCCTTAACCAGGTGATCATGAGTCTAAACCTGAACCATATGATCATCAATCCAACACTGAACCATGTGATCATCAATCTAACCGTGAACCAGGTGATCATCAATCTAATCTTGAACCAGGTGATTCTCAGTCTAATCTTGAACCATATGATCATCAATCCAACCCTGAACCATGTGATCATCAATCTAACCGTGAACCAGGTGATCAACAATATAACCCTTAACCAGGTGATCATCAGTCTAATCCTGAACCATGTGATCATCAGGCAAATCCTGAACCATGTGATCATCAATGTAACCCTGAACCATGTGATCATCAATCTAACCGTGAACAAGGTGATCATCAATATAACTCTTAAACAGGTGATCATCAGTCTAACCCTGAACCAGGTGATCATCAGTCCAATCCTGAACCATGTGATCATCATTCAGACCCTGAACCATGTGATCATCAATCTAACCCTGAACCAGGTGATCATCAGTCTAACCGTGAACCAGGTGATAATCAATATAACCCTTAACGAGGTGATCATCAGGCTAACCCTGAACCAGGTGATCATCAGTCTAATCCTGAACCATGTGATCATCAATGTAACCCTTAACCAGGTGATCATGAGTCTAACCCTGAACCATATGATCATCAATCCAACCCTGAACCATGTGATCATAAATGTAACCGTGAACCAGGTGATCATCTATATGAGCCTTAACCAGGTGATCATGAGTCTAACCCTGAACCATATGATCATCAATCCAACACTGAACCATGTGATCATCAATCTAACCGTGAACCAGGTGATCATCAATCTAACCTTGAACCAGGTGATTCTCAGTCTAATCTTGAACCATATGATCATCAATCCAACCCTGAACCATGTGATCATCAATCTAACCGTGAATCAGGTGATCATCAATATAACCCTTAACCAGGTGATCATCAGTCTAATCCTGAACCATGTGATCATCAGGCAAATCCTCAACCATGTGATCATCAATGTAACCCTGAACCATGTGATCATCAATGTAACCGTCAACCAGGTGATCATCAATGTAACCCTTAACCAGGTGATCATGAGTCTAACCCTGAACCATATGCTCATCAATCCAACCCTGAACCATGTGATCATCAATGTAACCGTCAACCAGGTGATCATGAGTCTAACCCTGAACCATATGATCATCAATCCAACCCTGAACCATGTGATCATCAGGCGAATCCTGAACCATGTGATCATCAATGTAACCCTGAACCATGTGATCATCAATCTAACCGTGAACAAGGTGATCATCAATATAACCCTTAAACAGGAGAGAATCAGTCTAACCCTGAACAAGGTGATCATCAGTCCTATCCTGAACCATGTGATCATCAATCCAACCCTGAACCAGGTGATCATCAATCTAACCGTGAACCAGGTGATCATCAAAATAACCCTTAACGAGGTGATCATCAGGCTAACCCTGAACCAGGTGATCATCAGTCTAATCCTGAACCATGTGATCATCAATCCAACCCTGAACCATGTGATCATCAATGTAACCGTCAACCAGGTGATCATCAATATAACCCTTAACCAGGTGATCATCAATCTAACCTTGAACCATGTGACCATCAATCTAACCGTGAACCAGGTCATAATCAATCTAACCGTGAACCAGGTGATAATCAATGTAACCATGAACCATGTGATCATCAATCCAACCCTGAACCATGTGATCATCAATGTAACCGTCAACCAGGTGATCATCAATATAACACTTAACCAGGTGATCATGAGTCTAACCCTGAACCATATGATCATCAATCCAACCCTGAACCATGTGATCATCAATGTAACCGTGAACCAGGTGATCATCTATATAACCCTTAACCAGGTGATAATCAGTCTAATCCTGAACCATGTGATCATCAGGCAAATCCTGAACAATGTGATCATCAATGTAACCCTGAACCATGTGATCATCAATCTAACCGTGAACAAGGTGATCATCAATATAACCCTTAAACAGGTGATCATCAGTCTAACCCTGAACCAGGTGATCATCAGTCCAATCCTGAACCATGTGATCATCAATGTAACCGTGAACCAGGTGATCATCTATATAACCCTTAACCAGGTGATCATGAGTCTAACCCTGAACCATATGATCATCAATCCAACCCTGAACCATGTGATCATCAGTCTAACCCTGAACCAGGTGATCATCAGTCCAATCCTGAACCATGTCATCATCAATCCAACCCTGAACCATGTGATCATCAATCTAACCGTGAACCAGGTGATCATCAATATAACCCTTAACGACGTGATCATCAGGCTAACCCTGAACCAGGTGATCATTTGTCTAATCCTGAACCTTGTGATCATCAATGTAACCGTCAACCAGGTGATCATCAATATAACCCTTAACCAGGTGATCATGAGTCTAACCCTTAACCATATGATCATCAATCCAACCCTGAACCATGTGATCATCAATGTAACCGTGAACCAGGTGATCATCTATATAACCCTTAACCAGGTGATCATGAGTCTAACCGTGAACCATATGATCATCAATCCAACCCTGAACCATTTCATCATCAATGTAACCGTCAACCAGGTGATCATGAGTCTAACCCTGAACCATATGATCATCAATCCAACCCTGAACCATGTGATCATCAATGTAACCCTGAACCAGGTGATCATTTGTCTAATCCTGAACCATGTGATCATCAATGTAACCGTCAACCAGGTGATCATCAATATAACCCTTAACCAGGTGATCATGAGTCTAACCCTGAACCATATGATCATCAATCCAACCCTGAACCATGTGATCATCAATGTAACCGTGAACCAGGTGATCATCTATATAACCCTTAACCAGGTGATCATGAGTCTAACCCTGAACCATATGATCATCAATCCAACCCTGAACCATGTGATCATCAATCTAACCGTGAACCAGGTGATAATCAAACCGTGAACCAGGTGATAATCAATGTAACCATGAACCATGTGATCATCAATCCAACCCTGAACCATGTGATCATCAATCCAACCCTGAACCATGTGATCATCAATCCAACCCTGAACAATGTGATCATCAGTCTAACCCTGAACCATGTGATCATCAATCCAACCCTGGACCATGTGATCATCAATCTAACCGTGAACAAGGTGATCATCAATATAACCCTTAAACAGGTGATCATCAGTCTAACCCTGAACCAGGTGATCATCAGTCTAATCCTGAACCATGTGATCATCAATGTAACCGTCAATCAGGTGATCATCAATATAACCCTTAACCAGGTGATCATCAGGCTAACCCTGAACCAGGTGATCATCAGTCTAATCCTGAACCATGTGATCATCAATCTAACCGTGAACAAGGTGATCATCAATATAACCCTTAAACAGGTGATCATCAGTCTAACCCTGAACCAGGAGATCATCAGTCCAATCCTGAACCATGTGATCATCATTCAGACCCTGAACCATGTGATCATCAATCTAACCCTGAACCAGGTGATCATCAGTCTAACCCTGAACCATTTGATCAACAATCCAACCCTGAACCATGTGATCATCAAACTAACCCTGAACAATGTGATCATCAGTCTAACCCTGAACCATGTGATCATCAATCCAACCCTGGGCCATGTGATCATCAATCTAAACGTGAACAAGGTGATCATCAATATAACCCTTAAACAGGTGATCATCAGTCTAACCCTGAACCAGGTGATCATCAGTCCAATCCTGAACCATGTGATCGTCAATCCAACCCTGAACCATGTGATCATCAATGTAACCGTCAACCAGGTGATCATCAATATAACCCTTAACCAGGTGATCATGAGTGTAACCCTGAACCATATGATCATCAATCCAACCCTGAACCATGTGATCATCAATGTAACCGTGACCCAGGTGATCATCTATATAACCCTTAACCAGGTGATCATGAGTCTAACCCTGAACCATATGATCATCAATCCAACCCTGAACCATTTGATCATCAATGTAACCGTGAACCAGGTGATCATCAATATAACCCTTAACGAAGTGATCATCAGGCTAACCCTGAACCAGGTGATCATCAGTCCAATCCTGAACCATGTGATCATCAATCCAACCCTGAACCATGTGATCATCAATCTAACCGTGAACCAGGTGATCATCAATATAACCCTTAACGAGGTGATCATCAGGCTAACCCTGAACCAGGTGATCATCAGTCTAATCCTGATCCATGTGATCATCAATCCAACCCTGAACCATGTGATCATCAATGTAACCCTTAACCAGGTGATCATGAGTCTAACCCTGAACCATATGATCATCAATCCAACCCTGAACCATGTGATCATCAATGTAACCGTGAACCAGGTGATCATCTATATAACCCTTAACCAGGTGATCATGAGTCTAACCCTGAACCATATGATCATCAATCCAACCCTGAACCATGTGATCATCAATCTAACCGTGAACCAGGTGATCATCAATATAACCCTCAACCAGGTGATCATCAGTCTAATCCTGAACCATGTGATCATCAGGCAAATCCTGAACCATGTGATCATCAATGTAACCCTGAACCATGTGATCATCAATCTAACCGTGAACAAGGTGATCATCAATATAACCCTTAAACAGGTGATCATCAGTCTAACCCTGAACCAGGTGATCGTCAGTCCAACCCTGAACCATGTGATCATCAAACTAACCCTGAACAATGTGATCATCAGTCTAACCCTGAACCGTGTGATCATCAATCCAACCCTGGGCCATGTGATCATCAATCTAAACGTGAACAAGGTGATCATCAATATAACCCTTAAACTGGTGATCATCAGTCTAACCCTGAACCAGGTGATCATCAGTCTAACCCTGAACCAGGTGATCATCAGTCCAATCCTGAACCATGTGATCATCAATCCAACCCTGAACCATGTGATCATCAATGTAACCGTCAACCAGGTGATCATCAATATAACCCTTAACCAGGTGATTATGAGTGTAACCCTGAACCATATGATCATCAATCCAACCCTGAACCATGTGATCATCAATGTAACCGTGACCCAGGTGATCATCTATATAACCCTTAACCAGGTGATCATGAGTCTAACCCTGAACCATATGATCATCAATCCAACCCTGAACCATTTGATCATCAATGTAACCGTGAACCAGGTGATCATCAATATAACCCTTAACGAAGTGATCATCAGGCTAACCCTGAACCAGGTGATCATCAGTCCAATCCTGAACCATGTGATCATCAATCCAACCCTGAACCATGTGATCATCAATGTAACCGTCAACCAGGTGATCATCAATTTAACCCTTAACCAGGTGATCATCAGGCTAACCCTGAACCAGGTGATCATCAGTCTAATCCTGAACCATGTGATCATCAATCCAACCCTGAACCATTTGATCATCAATGTAACCCTTAACCAGGTGATCATGAGTCTAACCCTGAACCATATGATCATCAATCCAACCCTGAACCATGTGATCATCAATGTAACCGTGAACCAGGTGATCATCTATATAACCCTTAACCAGGTGATCATGAGTCTAACCCTGAACCATATGATCATCAATCCAACCCTGAACCATGTGATCATCAATCTAACCGTGAACCAGGTGATCATCAATATAACCCTCAACCAGGTGATCATCAGTCTAATCCTGAACCATGTGATCATCAGGCAAATCCTGAACCATGTGATCATCAATGTAACCCTGAACCATGTGATCATCAATCTAACCGTGAACAAGGTGATCATCAATATAACCCTTAAACAGGTGATCATCAGTCTAACCCTGAACCAGGTGATCGTCAGTCCAACCCTGAACCATGTGATCATCAAACTAACCCTGAACAATGTGATCATCAGTCTAACCCTGAACCATGTGATCATCAATCCAACCCTGGGCCATGTGATCATCAATCTAAACGTGAACAAGGTGATCATCAATATAACCCTTAAACAGGTGATCATCAGTCTAACCCTGAACCAGGTGATCATCAGTCTAACCCTGAACCAGGTGATCATCAGTCCAATCCTGAACCATGTGATCATCAATCCAACCCTGAACCATGTGATCATCAATGTAACCGTCAACCAGGTGATCATCAATATAACCCTTAACCAGGTGATTATGAGTGTAACCCTGAACCATATGATCATCAATCCAACCCTGAACCATGTGATCATCAATGTAACCGTGACCCAGGTGATCATCTATATAACCCTTAACCAGGTGATCATGAGTCTAACCCTGAACCATATGATCATCAATCCAACCCTGAACCATTTGATCATCAATGTAACCGTGAACCAGGTGATCATCAATATAACCCTTAACGAAGTGATCATCAGGCTAACCCTGAACCAGGTGATCATCAGTCCAATCCTGAACCATGTGATCATCAATCCAACCCTGAACCATGTGATCATCAATGTAACCGTCAACCAGGTGATCATCAATATAACTCTTAAACAGGTGATCATCAGTCTAACCCTGAACCAGGTGATCATCAGTCCAATCCTGAACCATGTGATCATCATTCAGACCCTGAACCATGTGATCATCAATCTAACCCTGAACCAGGTGATCATCAGTCTAACCGTGAACCAGGTGATAATCAATATAACCCTTAACGAGGTGATCATCAGGTTAACCCTGAACCAGGTGATCATCAGTCTAATCCTGAACCATGTGATCATCAATGTAACCCTTAACCAGGTGATCATGAGTCTAACCCTGAACCATATGATCATCAATCCAACCCTGAACCATGTGATCATCAATGTAACCGTGAACCAGGTGATCATCTATATGAGCCTTAACCAGGTGATCATGAGTCTAACCCTGAACCATATGATCATCAATCCAACACTGAACCATGTGATCATCAATCTAACCGTGAACCAGGTGATCATCAATCTAACCTTGAACCAGGTGATTCTCAGTCTAATCTTGAACCATATGATCATCAATCCAACCCTGAACCATGTGATCATCAATCTAACCGTGAACCAGGTGATCATCAATATAACCCTTAACCAGGTGATCATCAGTCTAATCCTGAACCATGTGATCATCAGGCAAATCCTCAACCATGTGATCATCAATGTAACCCTGAACCATGTGATCATCAATGTAACCGTCAACCAGGTGATCATCAATGTAACCCTTAACCAGGTGATCATGAGTCTAACCCTGAACCATATGCTCATCAATCCAACCCTGAACCATGTGATCATCAATGTAACCGTCAACCAGGTGATCATGAGTCTAACCCTGAACCATATGATCATCAATCCAACCCTGAACCATGTGATCATCAGGCGAATCCTGAACCATGTGATCATCAATGTAACCCTGAACCATGTGATCATCAATCTAACCGTGAACAAGGTGATCATCAATATAACCCTTAAACAGGAGAGAATCAGTCTAACCCTGAACAAGGTGATCATCAGTCCTATCCTGAACCATGTGATCATCAATCCAACCCTGAACCAGGTGATCATCAATCTAACCGTGAACCAGGTGATCATCAATATAACCCTTAACGAGGTGATCATCAGGCTAACCCTGAACCAGGTGATCATCAGTCTAATCCTGAACCATGTGATCATCAATCCAACCCTGAACCATGTGATCATCAATGTAACCGTCAACCAGGTGATCATCAATATAACCCTTAACCAGGTGATCATCAATCTAACCGTGAACCATGTGATCATCAATCTAACCGTGAACCAGGTCATAATCAATCTAACCGTGAACCAGGTGATAATCAATGTAACCATGAACCATGTGATCATCAATCCAACCCTGAACCATGTGATCATCAATGTAACCGTCAACCAGGTGATCATCAATATAACCCTTAACCAGGTGATCATGAGTCTAACCCTGAACCATATGATCATCAATCCAACCCTGAACCATGTGATCATCAATGTAACCGTGAACCAGGTGATCATCTATATAACCCTTAACCAGGTGATCATGAGTCTAACCCTGAACCATATGATCATCAATCCAACCCTGAACCATGTGATCATCAGGCGAATCCTGAACCATGTGATCATCAATGTAACCCTGAACCATGTGATCATCAATCTAACCGTGAACAAGGTGATCATCAATATAACCCTTAAACAGGAGAGAATCAGTCTAACCCTGAACAAGGTGATCATCAGTCCTATCCTGAACCATGTGATCATCAATCCAACCCTGAACCAGGTGCTCATCAATCTAACCGTGAACCAGGTGATCATCAAAATAACCCTTAACGAGGTGATCATCAGGCTAACCCTGAACCAGGTGATCATCAGTCTAATCCTGAACCATGTGATCATCAATCCAACCCTGAACCATGTGATCATCAATGTAACCGTCAACCAGGTGATCATCAATATAACCCTTAACCAGGTGATCATCAATCTAACCTTGAACCATGTGATCATCAATCTAACCGTGAACCAGGTCATAATCAATCTAACCGTGAACCAGGTGATAATCAATGTAACCATGAACCATGTGATCATCAATCCAACCCTGAACCATGTGATCATCAATGTAACCGTCAACCAGGTGATCATCAATATAACACTTAACCAGGTGATCATGAGTCTAACCCTGAACCATATGATCATCAATCCAACCCTGAACCATGTGATCATCAATGTAACCGTGAACCAGGTGATCATCTATATAACCCTTAACCAGGTGATAATCAGTCTAATCCTGAACCATGTGATCATCAGGCAAATCCTGAACAATGTGATCATCAATGTAACCCTGAACCATGTGATCATCAATCTAACCGTGAACAAGGTGATCATCAATATAACCCTTAAACAGGTGATCATCAGTCTAACCCTGAACCAGGTGATCATCAGTCCAATCCTGAACCATGTGATCATCAATGTAACCGTGAACCAGGTGATCATCTATATAACCCTTAACCAGGTGATCATGAGTCTAACCCTGAACCATATGATCATCAATCCAACCCTGAACCATGTGATCATCAGTCTAACCCTGAACCAGGTGATCATCAGTCCAATCCTGAACCATGTCATCATCAATCCAACCCTGAACCATGTGATCATCAATCTAACCGTGAACCAGGTGATCATCAATATAACCCTTAACGACGTGATCATCAGGCTAACCCTGAACCAGGTGATCATTTGTCTAATCCTGAACCTTGTGATCATCAATGTAACCGTCAACCAGGTGATCATCAATATAACCCTTAACCAGGTGATCATGAGTCTAACCCTTAACCATATGATCATCAATCCAACCCTGAACCATGTGATCATCAATGTAACCGTGAACCAGGTGATCATCTATATAACCCTTAACCAGGTGATCATGAGTCTAGCCGTGAACCATATGATCATCAATCCAACCCTGAACCATTTCATCATCAATGTAACCGTCAACCAGGTGATCATGAGTCTAACCCTGAACCATATGATCATCAATCCAACCCTGAACCATGTGATCATCAATGTAACCCTGAACCAGGTGATCATTTGTCTAATCCTGAACCATGTGATCATCAATGTAACCGTCAACCAGGTGATCATCAATATAACCCTTAACCAGGTGATCATGAGTCTAACCCTGAACCATATGATCATCAATCCAACCCTGAACCATGTGATCATCAATGTAACCGTGAACCAGGTGATCATCTATATAACCCTTAACCAGGTGATCATGAGTCTAACCCTGAACCATATGATCATCAATCCAACCCTGAACCATGTGATCATCAATCTAACCGTGAACCAGGTGATAATCAATCTAACCGTGAACCAGGTGATAATCAATGTAACCATGAACCATGTGATCATCAATCCAACCCTGAACCATGTGATCATCAATCCAACCCTGAACCATGTGATCATCAATCCAACCCTGAACAATGTGATCATCAGTCTAACCCTGAACCATGTGATCATCAATCCAACCCTGGACCATGTGATCATCAATCTAACCGTGAACAAGGTGATCATCAATATAACCCTTAACCAGGTGATCATCAGGCTAACCCTGAACCAGGTGATCATCAGTCTAATCCTGAACCATGTGATCATCAATGTAACCGTCAATCAGGTGATCATCAATATAACCCTTAACCAGGTGATCATCAGGCTAACCCTGAACCAGGTGATCATCAGTCTAATCCTGAACCATGTGATCATCAATCCAACCCTGAACCATGTGATCATCAATGTAACCCTTAACCAGGTGATCATGAGTCTAACCCTGAACCATATGATCATCAGTCCAATCCTGAACCATGTGATCATCAATCCAACCCTGGACTATTTGATCATCAGTCTAATCCTGAACCATGTGATCATCAAGCAAATCCTGAACCATGTGATCATCAATGTAACCCTGAACCATGTGATCATCAATCTAACCGTGAACAAGGTGATCATCAATATAACCCTTAAACAGGTGATCATCAGTCTAACCCTGAACCAGGTGATCATCGGTCCAATCCTGAACCATGTGATCATCAATCCAACCCTGAACCATGTGATCATCAATCTAACCCTGAACCAGGTGATCATCAGTCTAACCCTGAACCATGTGATCATCAATACAAACCTGAACCATGTGATCATCAATCTAACCGTGAACAAGGTGATAATCAATCTAACCGTGAACCAGGTGATAATCAATGTAACCATGAACCATGTGATCATCAATCCAACCCTGAACCATGTGATCATCAATGTAACCGTGAACCAGGTGATCATCTATATAACCCTTAACTAGGTGATCATGAGTCTAACCCTGAACCATATGATCATCAATCCAACACTGAACCATGTGATCACCAATCCAACCCTGAACCATGTGATCATCAGTGTAACCGTCAACCAGGTGATCATCAATATAACCCTTAACCAGGTGATCATGAGTCTAACCCTGAACCATATGATCATCAATCCAACCCTGAACCATATGATCATCAATGTAACCGTCAACCAGGTGATCATCAATATAACCCTTAACCAGGTGATCATGAGTCTAACCCTGAACCATATGATCATCAATCCAACACTGAACCATGTGATCATCAATCTAACCGTGAACCAGGTGATCATCAATCTAACCTTGAACCAGGTGATTCTCAGTCTAATCTTGAACCATATGATCATCAATCCAACCCTGAACCATGTGATCATCAATCTAACCGTGAACCAGGTGATCATCAATATAACCCTTAACCAGGTGATCATCAGTCTAATCCTGAACCATATGATCATCAGGCAAATCCTGAACCATGTGATCATCAATGTAACCCTGAACCATGTGATCATCAATCTAACCGTGAACAAGGTGATCATCAATATAACCCTTAAACAGGTGATCATCAGTCTAACCCTGAACCATGTGATCATCATTCAGACCCTGAACCATGTGATCATCAATCTAACCCTGAACCAGGTGATCATGAGTCTAACCCTGAACCATATGATCATCAATCCAACACTGAACCATGTGATCACCAATCCAACCCTGAACCATGTGATCATCAGTGTAACCGTCAACCAGGTGATCATCAATATAACCCTTAACCAGGTGATCATGAGTCTAACCCTGAACCATATGATCTTCAATCCAACCCTGAACCATATGATCATCAATGTAACCGTCAACCAGGTGATCATCAATATAACCCTTAACCAGGTGATCATGAGTCTAACCCTGAACCATATGATCATCAATCCAACCCTGAACCATGTGATCATCAGTCTAACCCTGAACCAGGTGATCATCAGTCCAATCCTGAACCATGTCATCATCAATCCAACCCTGAACCATGTGATCATCAATCTAACCGTGAACCAGGTGATCATCAATATAACCCTTAACGACGTGATCATCAGGCTAACCCTGAACCAGGTGATCATTTGTCTAATCCTGAACCTTGTGATCATCAATGTAACCGTCAACCAGGTGATCATCAATATAACCCTTAACCAGGTGATCATGAGTCTAACCCTTAACCATATGATCATCAATCCAACCCTGAACCATGTGATCATCAATGTAACCGTGAACCAGGTGATCATCTATATAACCCTTAACCAGGTGATCATGAGTCTAGCCGTGAACCATATGATCATCAATCCAACCCTGAACCATTTCATCATCAATGTAACCGTCAACCAGGTGATCATGAGTCTAACCCTGAACCATATGATCATCAATCCAACCCTGAACCATGTGATCATCAATGTAACCCTGAACCAGGTGATCATTTGTCTAATCCTGAACCATGTGATCATCAATGTAACCGTCAACCAGGTGATCATCAATATAACCCTTAACCAGGTGATCATGAGTCTAACCCTGAACCATATGATCATCAATCCAACCCTGAACCATGTGATCATCAATGTAACCGTGAACCAGGTGATCATCTATATAACCCTTAACCAGGTGATCATGAGTCTAACCCTGAACCATATGATCATCAATCCAACCCTGAACCATGTGATCATCAATCTAACCGTGAACCAGGTGATAATCAATCTAACCGTGAACCAGGTGATAATCAATGTAACCATGAACCATGTGATCATCAATCCAACCCTGAACCATGTGATCATCAATCCAACCCTGAACCATGTGATCATCAATCCAACCCTGAACAATGTGATCATCAGTCTAACCCTGAACCATGTGATCATCAATCCAACCCTGGACCATGTGATCATCAATCTAACCGTGAACAAGGTGATCATCAATATAACCCTTAACCAGGTGATCATCAGGCTAACCCTGAACCAGGTGATCATCAGTCTAATCCTGAACCATGTGATCATCAATGTAACCGTCAATCAGGTGATCATCAATATAACCCTTAACCAGGTGATCATCAGGCTAACCCTGAACCAGGTGATCATCAGTCTAATCCTGAACCATGTGATCATCAATCCAACCCTGAACCATGTGATCATCAATGTAACCCTTAACCAGGTGATCATGAGTCTAACCCTGAACCATATGATCATCAGTCCAATCCTGAACCATGTGATCATCAATCCAACCCTGGACTATTTGATCATCAGTCTAATCCTGAACCATGTGATCATCAAGCAAATCCTGAACCATGTGATCATCAATGTAACCCTGAACCATGTGATCATCAATCTAACCGTGAACAAGGTGATCATCAATATAACCCTTAAACAGGTGATCATCAGTCTAACCCTGAACCAGGTGATCATCGGTCCAATCCTGAACCATGTGATCATCAATCCAACCCTGAACCATGTGATCATCAATCTAACCCTGAACCAGGTGATCATCAGTCTAACCCTGAACCATGTGATCATCAATACAAACCTGAACCATGTGATCATCAATCTAACCGTGAACAAGGTGATAATCAATCTAACCGTGAACCAGGTGATAATCAATGTAACCATGAACCATGTGATCATCAATCCAACCCTGAACCATGTGATCATCAATGTAACCGTGAACCAGGTGATCATCTATATAACCCTTAACTAGGTGATCATGAGTCTAACCCTGAACCATATGATCATCAATCCAACACTGAACCATGTGATCACCAATCCAACCCTGAACCATGTGATCATCAGTGTAACCGTCAACCAGGTGATCATCAATATAACCCTTAACCAGGTGATCATGAGTCTAACCCTGAACCATATGATCATCAATCCAACCCTGAACCATATGATCATCAATGTAACCGTCAACCAGGTGATCATCAATATAACCCTTAACCAGGTGATCATGAGTCTAACCCTGAACCATATGATCATCAATCCAACACTGAACCATGTGATCATCAATCTAACCGTGAACCAGGTGATCATCAATCTAACCTTGAACCAGGTGATTCTCAGTCTAATCTTGAACCATATGATCATCAATCCAACCCTGAACCATGTGATCATCAATCTAACCGTGAACCAGGTGATCATCAATATAACCCTTAACCAGGTGATCATCAGTCTAATCCTGAACCATATGATCATCAGGCAAATCCTGAACCATGTGATCATCAATGTAACCCTGAACCATGTGATCATCAATCTAACCGTGAACAAGGTGATCATCAATATAACCCTTAAACAGGTGATCATCAGTCTAACCCTGAACCATGTGATCATCATTCAGACCCTGAACCATGTGATCATCAATCTAACCCTGAACCAGGTGATCATGAGTCTAACCCTGAACCATATGATCATCAATCCAACACTGAACCATGTGATCACCAATCCAACCCTGAACCATGTGATCATCAGTGTAACCGTCAACCAGGTGATCATCAATATAACCCTTAACCAGGTGATCATGAGTCTAACCCTGAACCATATGATCTTCAATCCAACCCTGAACCATATGATCATCAATGTAACCGTCAACCAGGTGATCATCAATATAACCCTTAACCAGGTGATCATGAGTCTAACCCTGAACCATATGATCATCAATCCAACACTGAACCATGTGATCATCAATCTAACCGTGAACCAGGTGATCATCAATCTAACCTTGAACCAGGTGATTCTCAGTCTAATCTTGAACCATATGATCATCAATCCAACCCTGAACCATGTGATCATCAATCTAACCGTGAACCAGGTGATCATCAATATAACCCTTAACCAGGTGATCATCAGTCTAATCCTGAACCATGTGATCATCAGGCAAATCCTGAACCATGTGATCATCAATGTAACCCTGAACCATGTGATCATCAATCTAACCGTGAACAAGGTGATCATCAATATAACCCTTAAACAGGTGATCATCAGTCTAACCCTGAACCAGGTGATCATCGGTCCAATCCTGAACCATGTGATCATCAATCCAACCCTGAACCATGTGATCATCAATCTAACCCTGAACCAGGTGATCATCAGTCTAACCCTGAACCATGTGATCATCAATACAAACCTGAACCATGTGATCATCAATCTAACCGTGAACAAGGTGATAATCAATCTAACCGTGAACCAGGTGATAATCAATGTAACCATGAACCATGTGATCATCAATCCAACCCTGAACCATGTGATCATCAATGTAACCGTGAACCAGGTGATCATCTATATAACCCTTAACTAGGTGATCATGAGTCTAACCCTGAACCATATGATCATCAATCCAACACTGAACCATGTGATCACCAATCCAACCCTGAACCATGTGATCATCAGTGTAACCGTCAACCAGGTGATCATCAATATAACCCTTAACCAGGTGATCATGAGTCTAACCCTGAACCATATGATCATCAATCCAACACTGAACCATGTGATCATCAATCTAACCGTGAACCAGGTGATCATCAATCTAACCTTGAACCAGGTGATTCTCAGTCTAATCTTGAACCATATGATCATCAATCCAACCCTGAACCATGTGATCATCAATCTAACCGTGAACCAGGTGATCATCAATATAACCCTTAACCAGGTGATCATCAGTCTAATCCTGAACCATGTGATCATCAGGCAAATCCTGAACCATGTGATCATCAATGTAACCCTGAACCATGTGATCATCAATCTAACCGTGAACAAGGTGATCATCAATATAACCCTTAAACAGGTGATCATCAGTCTAACCCTGAACCAGGTGATCATCAGTCCAATCCTGAACCATGTGATCATCATTCAGACCCTGAACCATGTGATCATCAATCTAACCCTGAACCAGGTGATCATCAGTCTAACCCTGAACCATGTGATCAACAATCCAACCCTGAACCATGTGATCATCAAACTAACCCTGAACAATGTGATCATCAGTCTAACCCTGAACCATGTGATCATCAATCCAACCCTGGGCCATGTGATCATCAATCTAAACGTGAACAAGGTGATCATCAATATAACCCTTAAACAGGTGATCATCAGTCTAACCCTGAACCAGGTGATCATCAGTCTAACCCTGAACTAGGTGATCATCAGTCCAATCCTGAACCATGTGATCGTCAATCCAACCCTGAACCATGTGATCATCAATGTAACCGTCAACCAGGTGATCATCAATATAACCCTTAACCAGGTGATCATGAGTGTAACCCTGAACCATATGATCATCAATCCAACCCTGAACCATGTGATCATCAATGTAACCATGACCAGGTGATCATCTATATAACCCTTAACCAGGTGATCATGAGTCTAACCCTGAACCATATGATCATCAATCCAACCCTGAACCATTTGATCATCAATGTAACCGTGAACCAGGTGATCATCAATATAACCCTTAACGAAGTGATCATCAGGCTAACCCTGAACCAGGTGATCATCAGTCCAATCCTGAACCATGTGATCATCAATCCAACCCTGAACCATGTGATCATCAATCTAACCGTGAACCAGGTGATCATCAATATAACCCTTAACGAGGTGATCATCAGGCTAACCCTGAACCAGGTGATCATCAGTCTAATCCTGATCCATGTGATCATCAATCCAACCCTGAACCATGTGAACATCAATGTAACCCTTAACCAGGTGATCATGAGTCTAACCCTGAACCATATGATCATCAATCCAACCCTGAACCATGTGATCATCAATGTAACCGTGAACCAGGTGATCATCTATATAACCCTTAACCAGGTGATCATGAGTCTAACCCTGAACCATATGATCATCAATCCAACCCTGAACCATGTGATCATCAATCTAACCGTGAACCAGGTGATCATCAATATAACCCTTAACCAGGTGATCATCAGTCTAATCCTGAACCATGTGATCATCAGGCAAATCCTGAACCATGTGATCATCAATGTAACCCTGAACCATGTGATCATCAATCTAACCGTGAACAAGGTGATCATCAATATAACCCTTAAACAGGTGATCATCAGTCTAACCCTGAACCAGGTGATCGTCAGTCCAATCCTGAACCATGTGATCATCATTCAGACCCTGAACCATGTGATCATCAATCTAACCCTGAACCAGGTGATCATCAGTCTAACCCTGAACCATGTGATCAACAATCCAACCCTGAACCATGTGATCATCAACCTAACCCTGAACAATGTGATCATCAGTCTAACCCTGAACCATGTGATCATCAATCCAACCCTGGGCCATGTGATCATCAATCTAAACGTGAACAAGGTGATCATCAATATAACCCTTAAACAGGTGATCATCAGTCTAACCCTGAACCAGGTGATCATCAGTCTAACCCTGAACCAGGTGATCATCAGTCCAATCCTGAACCATGTGATCATCAATCCAACCCTGAACCATGTGATCATCAATGTAACCGTCAACCAGGTGATCATCAATATAACCCTTAACCAGGTGATCATGAGTCTAACCCTGAACCATATGATCATCAATCCAACCCTGAACCATTTGATCATCAATGTAACCGTGAACCAGGTGATCATCAATATAACCCTTAACGAAGTGATCATCAGGCTAACCCTGAACCAGGTGATCATCAATCTAACCTTGAACCAGGTGATTCTCAGTCTAATCCTGAACCATATGATCATCAATCCAACCCTGAACCATGTGATCATCAATCTAACCGTGAACCAGGTGATCATCAATATAACCCTTAACCAGGTGATCATCAGTCTAATCCTGAACCATGTGATCATCAGGCAAATCCTGAACCATGTGATCATCAATGTAACCCTGAACCATGTGATCATCAATCTAACCGTGAACAAGGTGATCATCAATATAACCCTTAAACAGGTGATCATCAGTCTAACCCTGAACCAGGTGATCATCAGTCCAATCCTGAACCATGTGATCATCATTCAGACCCTGAACCATGTGATCATCAATCTAACCCTGAACCAGGTGATCATCAGTCTAACCCTGAACCAGGTGATCATCAGTCTAATCCTGAACCATGTGATCATCAATCCAACCCTGAACCATGTGATCATCAATGTAACCCTTAACCAGGTGATCATGAGTCTAACCCTGAACCATATGATCATCAATCAAACCCTGAACCATGTGATCATCAATGTAACCGTGAACCAGGTGATCATCTATATAACCCTTAACTAGGTGATCATGAGTCTAACCCTGAACCATATGATCATCAATCCAACACTGAACCATGTGATCACCAATCCAACCCTGAACCATGTGATCATCAGTGTAACCGTCAACCAGGTGATCATCAATATAACCCTTAACCAGGTGATCATGAGTCTAACCCTGAACCATATGATCATCAATCCAACCCTGAACCATATGATCATCAATGTAACCGTCAACCAGGTGATCATCAATATAACCCTTAACCAGGTGATCATGAGTCTAACCCTGAACCATATGATCATCAATCCAACACTGAACCATGTGATCATCAATCTAACCGTGAACCAGGTGATCATCAATATAACCCTTAACCAGGTGATCATCAGTCTAATCCTGAACCATGTGATCATCAGGCAAATCCTGAACCATGTGATCATCAATGTAACCCTGAACCATGTGATCATCAATCTAACCGTGAACAAGGTGATCATCAATATAACCCTTAAACAGGTGATCATCAGTCTAACCCTGAACCAGGTGATCATCAGTCCAATCCTGAACCATGTGATCATCATTCAGACCCTGAACCATGTGATCATCAATCTAACCCTGAACCAGGTGATCATGAGTCTAACCCTGAACCATATGATCATCAATCCAACACTGAACCATGTGATCACCAATCCAACCCTGAACCATGTGATCATCAGTGTAACCGTCAACCAGGTGATCATCAATATAACCCTTAACCAGGTGATCATGAGTCTAACCCTGAACCATATGATCATCAATCCAACACTGAACCATGTGATCATCAATCTAACCGTGAACCAGGTGATCATCAATCTAACCTTGAACCAGGTGATTCTCAGTATAATCTTGAACCATATGATCATCAATCCAACCCTGAACCATGTGATCATCAATCTAACCGTGAACCAGGTGATCATCAATATAACCCTTAACCAAGTGATCATCAGTCTAATCCTGAACCATGTGATCATCAGGCAAATCCTGAACCATGTGATCATCAAACTAACCCTGAACAATGTGATCATCAGTCTAACCCTGAACCATGTGATCATCAATCCAACCCTGAACCATGTGATCATCAATGTAACCGTGACCCAGGTGATCATCTATATAACCCTTAACCAGGTGATCATGAGTCTAACCCTGAACCATATGATCATCAATCCAACCCTGAACCATTTGATCATCAATGTAACCGTGAACCAGGTGATCATCAATATAACCCTTAACGAAGTGATCATCAGGCTAACCCTGAACCAGGTGATCATCAGTCCAATCCTGAACCATGTGATCATCAATCCAACCCTGAACCATGTGATCATCAATCTAACCGTGAACCAGGTGATCATCAATATAACCCTTAACGAGGTGATCATCAGGCTAACCCTGAACCAGGTGATCATCAGTCTAATCCTGATCCATGTGATCATCAATCCAACCCTGAACCATGTGATCATCAATGTAACCCTTAACCAGGTGATCATGAGTCTAACCCTGAACCATATGATCATCAATCCAACCCTGAACCATGTGATCATCAATGTAACCGTGAACCAGGTGATCATCTATATAACCCTTAACCAGGTGATCATGAGTCTAACCCTGAACCATATGATCATCAATCCAACCCTGAACCATGTGATCATCAATCTAACCGTGAACCAGGTGATCATCAATATAACCCTTAACCAGGTGATCATCAGTCTAATCCTGAACCATGTGATCATCAGGCAAATCCTGAACCATGTGATCATCAATGTAACCCTGAACCATGTGATCATCAATCTAACCGTGAACAAGGTGATCATCAATATAACCCTTAAACAGGTGATCATCAGTCTAACCCTGAACCAGGTGATCGTCAGTCCAATCCTGAACCATGTGATCATCATTCAGACCCTGAACCATGTGATCATCAATCTAACCCTGAACCAGGTGATCATCAGTCTAACCCTGAACCATGTGATCATCAATCCAACCCTGGGCCATGTGATCATCAATCTAAACGTGAACAAGGTGATCATCAATATAACCCTTAAACAGGTGATCATCAGTCTAACCCTGAACCAGGTGATCATCAGTCTAACCCTGAACCAGGTGATCATCAGTCCAATCCTGAACCATGTGATCATCAATCCAACCCTGAACCATGTGATCATCAATGTAACCGTCAACCAGGTGATCATCAATATAACCCTTAACCAGGTGATCATGAGTGTAACCCTGAACCATATGATCATCAATCCAACCCTGAACCTTGTGATCATCAATGTAACCTTGACCCAGGTGATCATCTATATAACCCTTAACCAGGTGATCATGAGTCTAACCCTGAACCATATGATCATCAATCCAACCCTGAACCATTTGATCATCAATGTAACCGTGAACCAGGTGATCATCAATATAACCCTTAACGAAGTGATCATCAGTCTAACCCTGAACCAGGTGATCATCAATCTAACCTTGAACCAGGTGATTCTCAGTCTAATCCTGAACCATATGATCATCAATCCAACCCTGAACCATGTGATCATCAATCTAACCGTGAACCAGGTGATCATCAATATAACCCTTAACCAGGTGATCATCAGTCTAACCCTGAACCATGTGATCATCAATCTAACCGTGAACAAGGTGATCATCAATATAACCCTTAAACAGGTGATCATCAGTCTAACCCTGAACCAGGTGATCATCAGTCCAATCCTGAACCATGTGATCATCATTCAGACCCTGAACCATGTGATCATCAATCTAACCCTGAACCAGGTGATCATCAGTCTAACCCTGAACCATGTGATCAACAATCCAACCCTGAACCAGGTGATCATCAGTCTAACCCTGAACCAGGTGATCATCAGTCCAATCCTGAACCATGTGATCATCAATCCAACCCTGAACCATGTGATCATCAATGTAACCGTGACCCAGGTGATCATCTATATAACCCTTAACCAGGTGATCATGAGTCTAACCCTGAACCATATGATCATCAATCCAGCCCTGAACCATTTGATCATCAATGTAACCGTGAACCAGGTGATCATCAATATAACCCTTAACGAAGTGATCATCAGGCTAACCCTGAACCAGGTGATCATCAGTCCAATCCTGAACCATGTGATCATCAATCTAACCGTGAACCAGGTGATCATCAATATAACCCTTAACGAGGTGATCATCAGGCTAACCCTGAACCAGGTGATCATCAGTCTAATCCTGAACCATGTGATCATCAATCCAACCCTGAACCATGTGATCAACAATGTAACCCTTAACCAGGTGATCATGAGTCTAACCCTGAACCATATGATCATCAATCCAACCCTGAACCATGTGATCATCAATGTAACCGTGAACCAGGTGATCATCTATATAACCCTTAACCAGGTGATCATGAGTCTAACCCTGAACCATATGATCATCAATCCAACACTGAACCATGTGATCATCAATCTAACCGTGAACCAGGTGATCATCAATCTAACCTTGAACCAGGTGATTCTCAGTCTAATCCTGAACCATGTGATCATCAATCCTACCCTGAAAAATGTGATCATCAATTTAACCGTGAACAAGGTGATCATCAATATAACCCTTAAACAGGTGATCATCAGTCTAACCCTGAACCAGGTGATCATCAGTCCAATCCTGAACCATGTGATCATCATTCAGACCCTGAACCATGTGATCATCAATCTAACCCTGAACCAGGTGATCATCAGTCTAACCCTGAACCATGTGATCATCAATCTAACCGTGAACCAGGTGATCATCAATATAACCCTTAACGAGGTGATCATCAGGCTAACCCTGAACCAGGTGATCATCAGTCTAATCCTGAACCATGTGATCATCAATCCAACCCTGAACCATGTGATCATCAATGTAACCCTTAACCAGGTGATCATGAGTCTAACCCTGAACCATATGATCATCAATCCAACCCTGAACCATGTGATCATCAATGTAACCGTGAACCAGGTGATCATCTATATAACCCTTAACTAGGTGATCATGAGTCTAACCCTGAACCATATGATCATCAATCCAACACTGAACCATGTGATCACCAATCCAACCCTGAACCATGTGATCATCAGTGTAACCGTCAACCAGGTGATCATCAATATAACCCTTAACCAGGTGATCATGAGTCTAACCCTGAACCATATGATCATCAATCCAACCCTGAACCATATGATCATCAATGTAACCGTCAACCAGGTGATCATCAATATAACCCTTAACCAGGTGATCATGAGTCTAACCCTGAACCATATGATCATCAATCCAACACTGAACCATGTGATCATCAATCTAACCGTGAACCAGGTGATCATCAATCTAACCTTGAACCAGGTGATTCTCAGTCTAATCTTGAACCATATGATCATCAATCCAACCCTGAACCATGTGATCATCAATCTAACCGTGAACCAGGTGATCATCAATATAACCCTTAACCAGGTGATCATCAGTCTAATCCTGAACCATGTGATCATCAGGCAAATCCTGAACCATGTGATCATCAATGTAACTCTGAACCATGTGATCATCAATCTAACCGTGAACAAGGTGATCATCAATATAACCCTTAAACAGGTGATCATCAGTCTAACCCTGAACCAGGAGATCATCAGTCCAATCCTGAACCATGTGATCATCATTCAGACCCTGAACCATGTGATCATCAATCTAACCCTGAACCAGGTGATCATCAGTCTAACCCTGAACCATGTGATCAACAATCCAACCCTGAACCATGTGATCATCAAACTAACCCTGAACAATGTGATCATCAGTCTAACCCTGAACCATGTGATCATCAATCCAACCCTGGGCCATGTGATCATCAATCTAAACGTGAACAAGGTGATCATCAATATAACCCTTAAACAGGTGATCATCAGTCTAACCCTGAACCAGGTGATCATCAGTCCAATCCTGAACCATGTGATCGTCAATCCAACCCTGAACCATGTGATCATCAATGTAACCGTCAACCAGGTGATCATCAATATAACCCTTAACCAGGTGATCATGAGTGTAACCCTGAACCATATAATCATCAATCCAACCCTGAACCATGTGATCATCAATGTAACCGTGACCCAGGTGATCATCTATATAACCCTTAACCAGGTGATCATGAGTCTAACCCTGAACCATATGATCATCAATCCAACCCTGAACCATTTGATCATCAATGTAACCGTGAACCAGGTGATCATCAATATAACCCTTAACGAAGTGATCATCAGGCTAACCCTGAACCAGGTGATCATCAGTCCAATCCTGAACCATGTGATCATCAATCCAACCCTGAACCATGTGATCATCAATCTAACCGTGAACCAGGTGATCATCAATATAACCCTTAACGAGGTGATCATCAGGCTAACCCTGAACCAGGTGATCATCAGTCTAATCCTGATCCATGTGATCATCAATCCAACCCTGAACCATGTGATCATCAATGTAACCCTTAACCAGGTGATCATGAGTCTAACCCTGAACCATATGATCATCAATCCAACCCTGAACCATGTGATCATCAATGTAACCGTGAACCAGGTGATCATCTATATAACCCTTAACCAGGTGATCATGAGTCTAACCCTGAACCATATGATCATCAATCCAACCCTGAACCATGTGATCATCAATCTAACCGTGAACCAGGTGATCATCAATATAACCCTCAACCAGGTGATCATCAGTCTAATCCTGAACCATGTGATCATCAGGCAAATCCTGAACCATGTGATCATCAATGTAACCCTGAACCATGTGATCATCAATCTAACCGTGAACAAGGTGATCATCAATATAACCCTTAAACAGGTGATCATCAGTCTAACCCTGAACCAGGTGATCGTCAGTCCAACCCTGAACCATGTGATCATCAAACTAACCCTGAACAATGTGATCATCAGTCTAACCCTGAACCATGTGATCATCAATCCAACCCTGGGCCATGTGATCATCAATCTAAACGTGAACAAGGTGATCATCAATATAACCCTTAAACAGGTGATCATCAGTCTAACCCTGAACCAGGTGATCATCAGTCTAACCCTGAACCAGGTGATCATCAGTCCAATCCTGAACCATGTGATCATCAATCCAACCCTGAACCATGTGATCATCAATGTAACCGTCAACCAGGTGATCATCAATATAACCCTTAACCAGGTGATTATGAGTGTAACCCTGAACCATATGATCATCAATCCAACCCTGAACCATGTGATCATCAATGTAACCGTGACCCAGGTGATCATCTATATAACCCTTAACCAGGTGATCATGAGTCTAACCCTGAACCATATGATCATCAATCCAACCCTGAACCATTTGATCATCAATGTAACCGTGAACCAGGTGATCATCAATATAACCCTTAACGAAGTGATCATCAGGCTAACCCTGAACCAGGTGATCATCAGTCCAATCCTGAACCATGTGATCATCAATCCAACCCTGAACCATGTGATCATCAATGTAACCGTCAACCAGGTGATCATCAATTTAACCCTTAACCAGGTGATCATCAGGCTAACCCTGAACCAGGTGATCATCAGTCTAATCCTGAACCATGTGATCATCAATCCAACCCTGAACCATGTGATCATCAATGTAACCCTTAACCAGGTGATCATGAGTCTAACCCTGAACCATATGATCATCAATCCAACCCTGAACCATGTGATCATCAATGTAACCGTGAACCAGGTGATCATCTATATAACCCTTAACCAGGTGATCATGAGTCTAACCCTGAACCATATGATCATCAATCCAACCCTGAACCATGTAATCATCAATCTAACCGTGAACCAGGTGATCATCAATATAACCCTCAACCAGGTGATCATCAGTCTAATCCTGAACCATGTGATCATCAGGCAAATCCTGAACCATGTGATCATCAATGTAACCCTGAACCATGTGATCATCAATCTAACCGTGAACAAGGTGATCATCAATATAACCCTTAAACAGGTGATCATCAGTCTAACCCTGAACCAGGTGATCGTCAGTCCAACCCTGAACCATGTGATCATCAAACTAACCCTGAACAATGTGATCATCAGTCTAACCCTGAACCATGTGATCATCAATCCAACCCTGGGCCATGTGATCATCAATCTAAACGTGAACAAGGTGATCATCAATATAACCCTTAAACAGGTGATCATCAGTCTAACCCTGAACCAGGTGATCATCAGTCTAACCCTGAACCAGGTGATCATCAGTCCAATCCTGAACCATGTGATCATCAATCCAACCCTGAACCATGTGATCATCAATGTAACCGTCAACCAGGTGATCATCAATATAACCCTTAACCAGGTGATTATGAGTGTAACCCTGAACCATATGATCATCAATCCAACCCTGAACCATGTGATCATCAATGTAACCGTGACCCAGGTGATCATCTATATAACCCTTAACCAGGTGATCATGAGTCTAACCCTGAACCATATGATCATCAATCCAACCCTGAACCATTTGATCATCAATGTAACCGTGAACCAGGTGATCATCAATATAACCCTTAACGAAGTGATCATCAGGCTAACCCTGAACCAGGTGATCATCAGTCCAATCCTGAACCATGTGATCATCAATCCAACCCTGAACCATGTGATCATCAATGTAACCGTCAACCAGGTGATCATCAATTTAACCCTTAACCAGGTGATCATCAGGCTAACCCTGAACCAGGTGATCATCAGTCTAATCCTGAACCATGTGATCATCAATCCAACCCTGAACCATGTGATCATCAATGTAACCCTTAACCAGGTGATCATGAGTCTAACCCTGAACCATATGATCATCAATCCAACCCTGAACCATGTGATCATCAATGTAACCGTGAACCAGGTGATCATCAATGTAACCCTTAACCAGGTGATCATGAGTCTAAACCTGAACCATATGATCATCAATCCAACACTGAACCATGTGATCATCAATCTAACCGTGAACCAGGTGATCATCAATCTAATCTTGAACCAGGTGATTCTCAGTCTAATCTTGAACCATATGATCATCAATCCAACCCTGAACCATGTGATCATCAATCTAACCGTGAACCAGGTGATCAACAATATAACCCTTAACCAGGTGATCATCAGTCTAATCCTGAACCATGTGATCATCAGGCAAATCCTGAACCGAGTGATCATCAATGTAACCCTGAACCATGTGATCATCAATCTAACCGTGAACAAGGTGATCATCAATATAACTCTTAAACAGGTGATCATCAGTCTAACCCTGAACCAGGTGATCATCAGTCCAATCCTGAACCATGTGATCATCATTCAGACCCTGAACCATGTGATCATCAATCTAACCCTGAACCAGGTGATCATCAGTCTAACCGTGAACCAGGTGATAATCAATATAACCCTTAACGAGGTGATCATCAGGCTAACCCTGAACCAGGTGATCATCAGTCTAATCCTGAACCAGGTGATCATCAATGTAACCCTTAACCAGGTGATCATGAGTCTAACCCTGAACCATATGATCATCAATCCAACCCTGAACCATGTGATCATCAATGTAACCGTGAACCAGGTGATCATCTATATGAGCCTTAACCAGGTGATCATGAGTCTAACCCTGAACCATATGATCATCAATCCAACACTGAACCATGTGATCATCAATCTAACCGTGAACCAGGTGATCATCAATCTAACCTTGAACCAGGTGATTCTCAGTCTAATCTTGAACCATATGATCATCAATCCAACCCTGAACCATGTGATCATCAATCTAACCGTGAACCAGGTGATCATCAATATAACCCTTAACCAGGTGATCATCAGTCTAATCCTGAACCATGTGATCATCAGGCAAATCCTCAACCATGTGATCATCAATGTAACCCTGAACCATGTGATCATCAATGTAACCGTCAACCAGGTGATCATCAATGTAACCCTTAACCAGGTGATCATGAGTCTAACCCTGAACCATATGATCATCAATCCAACCCTGAACCATGTGATCATCAATGTAACCGTCAACCAGGTGATCATGAGTCTAACCCTGAACCATATGATCATCAATCCAACCCTGAACCATGTGATCATCAGGCGAATCCTGAACCATGTGATCATCAATGTAACCCTGAACCATGTGATCATCAATCTAACCGTGAACAAGGTGATCATCAATATAACCCTTAAACAGGAGAGAATCAGTCTAACCCTGAACAAGGTGATCATCAGTCCTATCCTGAACCATGTGATCATCAATCCAACCCTGAACCAGGTGATCATCAATCTAACCGTGAACCAGGTGATCATCAATATAACCCTTAACGTGGTGATCATCAGGCTAACCCTGAACCAGGTGATCATCAGTCTAATCCTGAACCATGTGATCATCAATCCAACCCTGAACCATGTGATCATCAATGTAACCGTCAACCAGGTGATCATCAATATAACCCTTAACCAGGTGATCATCAATCTAACCGTGAACCATGTGATCATCAATCTAACCGTGAACCAGGTCATAATCAATCTAACCGTGAACCAGGTGATAATCAATGTAACCATGAACCATGTGATCATCAATCCAACCCTGAACCATGTGATCATCAATGTAACCGTCAACCAGGTGATCATCAATATAACCCTTAACCAGGTGATCATGAGTCTAACCCTGAACCATATGATCATCAATGTAACCGTCAACCAGGTGATCATCAATATAACCCTTAACCAGGTGATCATGAGTCTAACCCTGAACCATATGATCATCAATCCAACCCTGAACCATGTGATCATCAATGTAACCGTGAACCAGGTGATCATCTATATAACCCTTAACCAGGTGATCATGAGTCTAACCCTGAACCATATGATCATCAATCCAACCCTGAACCATGTGATCATCAGGCGAATCCTGAACCTTGTGATCATCAATGTAACCCTGAACCATGTGATCATCAATCTAACCGTGAACAAGGTGATCATCAATATAACCCTTAAACAGGAGAGAATCAGTCTAACCCTGAACAAGGTGATCATCAGTCCTATCCTGAACCATGTGATCATCAATCCAACCCTGAACCAGGTGATCATCAATCTAACCGTGAACCAGGTGATCATCAAAATAACCCTTAACGAGGTGATCATCAGGCTAACCCTGAACCAGGTGATCATCAGTCTAATCCTGAACCATGTGATCATCAATCCAACCCTGAACCATGTGATCATCAATGTAACCGTCAACCAGGTGATCATCAATATAACCCTTAACCAGGTGATCATAAATCTAACCTTGAACCATGTGATCATCAATCTAACCGTGAACCAGGTCATAATCAATCTAACCGTGAACCAGGTGATAATCAATGTAACCATGAACCATGTGATCATCAATCCAACCCTGAACCATGTGATCATCAATGTAACCGTCAACCAGGTGATCATCAATATAACACTTAACCAGGTGATCATGAGTCTAACCCTGAACCATATGATCATCAATCCAACCCTGAACCATGTGATCATCAATGTAACCGTGAACCAGGTGATCATCTATATAACCCTTAACCAGGTGATAATCAGTCTAATCCTGAACCATGTGATCATCAGGCAAATCCTGAACAATGTGATCATCAATGTAACCCTGAACCATGTGATCATCAATGTAACCGTGAACCAGGTGATCATCTATATAACCCTTAACCAGGTGATCATGAGTCTAACCCTGAACCATATGATCATCAATCCAACCCTGAACCATGTGATCATCAGTCTAACCCTGAACCAGGTGATCATCAGTCCAATCCTGAACCATGTCATCATCAATCCAACCCTGAACCATGTGATCATCAATCTAACCGTGAACCAGGTGATCATCAATATAACCCTTAACGACGTGATCATCAGGCTAACCCTGAACCAGGTGATCATTTGTCTAATCCTGAACCTTGTGATCATCAATGTAACCGTCAACCAGGTGATCATCAATATAACCCTTAACCAGGTGATCATGAGTCTAACCCTTAACCATATGATCATCAATCCAACCCTGAACCATGTGATCATCAATGTAACCGTGAACCAGGTGATCATCTATATAACCCTTAACCAGGTGATCATGAGTCTAACCGTGAACCATATGATCATCAATCCAACCCTGAACCATTTCATCATCAATGTAACCGTCAACCAGGTGATCATGAGTCTAACCCTGAACCATATGATCATCAATCCAACCCTGAACCATGTGATCATCAATGTAACCCTGAACCAGGTGATCATTTGTCTAATCCTGAACCATGTGATCATCAATGTAACCGTCAACCAGGTGATCATCAACATAACCCTTAACCAGGTGATCATGAGTCTAACCCTGAACCATATGATCATCAATCCAACCCGGAACCATGTGATCATCAATGTAACCGTGAACCAGGTGATCATCTATATAACCCTTAACCAGGTGATCATGAGTCTAACCCTGAACCATATGATCATCAATCCAACCCTGAACCATGTGATCATCAATCTAACCGTGAACCAGGTGATAATCAATCTAACCGTGAACCAGGTGATAATCAATGTAACCATGAACCATGTGATCATCAATCCAACCCTGAACCATGTGATCATCAATCCAACCCTGAACCATGTGATCATCAATCCAACCCTGAACAATGTGATCATCAGTCTAACCCTGAACCATGTGATCATCAATCCAACCCTGGACCATGTGATCATCAATCTAACCGTGAACAAGGTGATCATCAATATAACCCTTAAACAGGTGATCATCAGTCTAACCCTGAACCAGGTGATCATCAGTCTAATCCTGAACCATGTGATCATCAATGTAACCGTCAATCAGGTGATCATCAATATAACCCTTAACCAGGTGATCATCAGGCTAACCCTGAACCAGGTGATCATCAGTCTAATCCTGAACCATGTGATCATCAATCCAACCCTGAACCATGTGATCATCAATGTAACCCTTAACCAGGTGATCATGAGTCTAACCCTGAACCATATGATCATCAGTCCAATCCTGAACCATGTGATCATCAATCCAACCCTGGACTATTTGATCATCAGTCTAATCCTGAACCATGTGATCATCAAGCAAATCCTGAACCATGTGATCATCAATGTAACCCTGAACCATGTGATCATCAATCTAACCGTGAACAAGGTGATCATCAATATAACCCTTAAACAGGTGATCATCAGTCTAACCCTGAACCAGGTGATCATCGGTCCAATCCTGAACCATGTGATCATCAATCCAACCCTGAACCATGTGATCATCAATCTAACCCTGAACCAGGTGATCATCAGTCTAACCCTGAACCATGTGATCATCAATACAAACCTGAACCATGTGATCATCAATCTAACCGTGAACAAGGTGATAATCAATCTAACCGTGAACCAGGTGATAATCAATGTAACCATGAACCATGTGATCATCAATCCAACCCTGAACCATGTGATCATCAATCTAACCCTTAAACAGGTCATCATCAGTCTAACCCTGAACCAGGTGATCATCAGTCTAATCCTGAACCATGTGATCATCAATCCAACCCTGAACCATGTGATCATCAGTGTAACCGTCAACCAGGTGATCATCAATATAACCCTTAACCAGGTGATCATGAGTCTAACCCTGAACCATATGATCATCAATCCAACCCTGAACCATGTGATCATCAATGTAACCGTGAACCAGGTGATCATCTATATAACCCTTAACCAGGTGATCATGAGTCTAACCCTGAACCATATGATCATCAATCCAACACTGAACCATGTGATCATCAATCTAACCGTGAACCAGGTGATCATCAATCTAACCTTGAACCAGGTGATTCTCAGTCTAATCCTGAACCATATGATCATCAATCCAACCCTGAACCATGTGATCATCAATCTAACCGTGAACCAGGTGATCATCAATATAACCCTTAACCAGGTGATCATCAGTCTAATCCTGAACCATGTGATCATCAGGCAAATCCTGAACCATGTGATCATCAATGTAACCCTGAACCATGTGATCATCAATCTAACCGTGAACAAGGTGATCATCAATATAACCCTTAAACAGGTGATCATCAGTCTAACCCTGAACCAGGTGATCATCAGTCCAATCCTGAACCATGTGATCATCATTCAGACCCTGAACCATGTGATCATCAATCTAACCCTGAACCAGGTGATCATCAGTCTAACCCTGAACCATGTGATCAACAATCCAACCCTGAACCAGGTGATCATCAGTCTAACCCTGAACCAGGTGATCATCAGTCCAATCCTGAACCATGTGATCATCAATCCAACCCTGAACCATGTGATCATCAATGTAACCGTGACCCAGGTGATCATCTATATAACCCTTAACCAGGTGATCATGAGTCTAACCCTGAACCATATGATCATCAATCCAACCCTGAACCATTTGATCATCAATGTAACCGTGAACCAGGTGATCATCAATATAACCCTTAACGAAGTGATCATCAGGCTAACCCTGAACCAGGTGATCATCAGTCCAATCCTGAACCATGTGATCATCAATGTAACCCTTAACCAGGTGATCATGAGTCTAACCCTGAACCATATGATCATCAGTCCAATCCTGAACCATGTGATCATCAATCCAACCCTGGACTTATTTGATCATCAGTCTAATCCTGAACCATGTGATCATCAGGCAAATCCTGAACCATGTGATCATCAATGTAACCCTGAACCATGTGATCATCAATCTAACCGTGAACAAGGTGATCATCAATATAACCCTTAAACAGGTGATCATCAGTCTAACCCTGAACCAGGTGATCATCGGTCCAATCCTGAACCATGTGATCATCAATCAAACCCTGAACCATGTGATCATCAATCTAACCCTGAACCAGGTGATCATCAGTCTAACCCTGAACCATGTGATCATCAATCCAAACCTGAACCATGTGATCATCAATCTAACCGTGAACAAGGTGATAATCAATCTAACCGTGAACCAGGTGATAATCAATGTAACCATGAACCATGTGATCATCAATCCAACCCTGAACCATGTGATCATCAATCTAACCCTTAAACAGGTCATCATCAGTCTAACCCTGAACCAGGTGATCATCAGTCTAATCCTGAACCATGTGATCATCAATCCAACCCTGAACCATGTGATCATCAGTGTAACCGTCAACCAGGTGATCATCAATATAACCCTTAACCAGATGATCTTGAGTCTAACCCTGAACCATATGATCATCAATCCAACCCTGAACCATGTGATCATCAATGTAACCGTGAACCAGGTGATCATCTATATAACCCTTAACCAGGTGATCATGAGTCTAACCCTGAACCATATGATCATCAATCCAACACTGAACCATGTGATCATCAATCTAACCGTGAACCAGGTGATCATCAATCTAACCTTGAACCAGGTGATTCTCAGTCTAATCCTGAACCATATGATCATCAATCCAACCCTGAACCATGTGATCATCAATCTAACCGTGAACCAGGTGATCATCAATATAACCCTTAACCAGGTGATCATCAGTCTAATCCTGAACCATGTGATCATCAGGCAAATCCTGAACCATGTGATCATCAATGTAACCCTGAACCATGTGATCATCAATCTAACCGTGAACAAGGTGATCATCAATATAACACTTAAACAGGTGATCATCAGTCTAACCCTGAACCAGGTGATCATCAGTCCAATCCTGAACCATGTGATCATCATTCAGACCCTGAACCATGTGATCATCAATCTAACCCTGAACCAGGTGATCATCAGTCTAACCCTGAACCATGTGATCAACAATCCAACCCTGAACCAGGTGATCATCAGTCTAACCCTGAACCAGGTGATCATCAGTCCAATCCTGAACCATGTGATCATCAATCCAACCCTGAACCATGTGATCATCAATGTAACCGTGACCCAGGTGATCATCTATATAACCCTTAACCAGGTGATCATGAGTCTAACCCTGAACCATATGATCATCAATCCAACCCTGAACCATTTGATCATCAATGTAACCGTGAACCAGGTGATCATCAATATAACCCTTAACGAAGTGATCATCAGGCTAACCCTGAACCAGGTGATCATCAGTCCAATCCTGAACCATGTGATCATCAATCTAACCGTGAACCAGGTGATCATCAATATAACCCTTAACGAGGTGATCATCAGGCTAACCCTGAACCAGGTGATCATCAGTCTAATCCTGAACCATGTGATCATCAATCCAACCGTGAACCAGGTGATCATCTATATAACCCTTAACCAGGTGATCATGAGTCTAACCCTGAACCATATGATCATCAATCCAACACTGAACCATGTGATCATCAATCTAACCGTGAACCAGGTGATCATCAATCTAACCTTGAACCAGGTGATTCTCAGTCTAATCTTGAACCATATGATCATCAATCCTACCCTGAACCATGTGATCATCAATCTAACCGTGAACCAGGTGATCATCAATATAACCCTTAACCAGGTGATCATCAGTCTAATCCTGAACCATGTGATCATCAGGCAAATCCTGAACCATGTGATCATCAATGTAACCCTGAACCATGTGATCATCAATTTAACCGTGAACAAGGTGATCATCAATATAACCCTTAAACAGGTGATCATCAGTCTAACCCTGAACCAGGTGATCATCAGTCCAATCCTGAACCATGTGATCATCATTCAGACCCTGAACCATGTGATCATCAATCTAACCCTGAACCAGGTGATCATCAGTCTAACCCTGAACCATGTGATCATCAATCTAACCGTGAACCAGGTGATCATCAATATAACCCTTAACGAGGTGATCATCAGGCTAACCCTGAACCAGGTGATCATCAGTCTAATCCTGAACCATGTGATCATCAATCCAACCCTGAACCATGTGATCATCAATGTAACCCTTAACCAGGTGATCATGAGTCTAACCCTGAACCATATGATCATCAATCCAACCCTGAACCATGTGATCATCAATGTAACCGTGAACCAGGTGATCATCTATATAACCCTTAACTAGGTGATCATGAGTCTAACCCTGAACCATATGATCATCAATCCAACACTGAACCATGTGATCACCAATCCAACCCTGAACCATGTGATCATCAGTGTAACCGTCAACCAGGTGATCATCAATATAACCCTTAACCAGGTGATCATGAGTCTAACCCTGAACCAGATGATCATCAATCCAACCCTGAACCATATGATCATCAATGTAACCGTCAACCAGGTGATCATCAATATAACCCTTAACCAGGTGATCATGAGTCTAACCCTGAACCATATGATCATCAATCCAACACTGAACCATGTGATCATCAATCTAACCGTGAACCAGGTGATCATCAATCTAACCTTGAACCAGGTGATTCTCAGTCTAATCCTGAACCATATGATCATCAATCCAACCCTGAACCATGTGATCATCAATCTAACCGTGAACCAGGTGATCATCAATATAACCCTTAACCAGGTGATCATCAGTCTAATCCTGAACCATGTGATCATCAGGCAAATCCTGAACCATGTGATCATCAATGTAACCCTGAACCATGTGATCATCAATCTAACCGTGAACAAGGTGATCATCAATATAACCCTTAAACAGGTGATCATCAGTCTAACCCTGAACCAGGTGATCATCAGTCCAATCCTGAACCATGTGATCATCATTCAGACCCTGAACCATGTGATCATCAATCTAACCCTGAACCAGGTGATCATCAGTCTAACCCTGAACCATGTGATCAACAATCCAACCCTGAACCAGGTGATCATCAGTCTAACCCTGAACCAGGTGATCATCAGTCCAATCCTGAACCATGTGATCATCAATCCAACCCTGAACCATGTGATCATCAATGTAACCGTGACCCAGGTGATCATCTATATAACCCTTAACCAGGTGATCATGAGTCTAACCCTGAACCAGGTGATCATCAGTCCAATCCTGAACCATGTGATCATCAATCTAACCGTGAACCAGGTGATCATCAATATAACCCTTAACGAGGTGATCATCAGGCTAACCCTGAACCAGGTGATCATCAGTCTAATCCTGAACCATGTGATCATCAATCCAACCCTGAACCATGTGATCATCAATGTAACCCTTAACCAGGTGATCATGAGTCTAACCCTGAACCATATGATCATCAATCCAACCCTGAACCATGTGATCATCAATGTAACCGTGAACCAGGTGATCATCTATATAACCCTTAACCAGGTGATCATGAGTCTAACCCTGAACCATATGATCATCAATCCAACACTGAACCATGTGATCATCAATCTAACCGTGAACCAGGTGATCATCAATCTAACCTTGAACCAGGTGATTCTCAGTCTAATCTTGAACCATATGATCATCAATCCTACCCTGAACCATGTGATCATCAATCTAACCGTGAACCAGGTGATCATCAATATAACCCTTAACCAGGTGATCATCAGTCTAATCCTGAACCATGTGATCATCAGGCAAATCCTGAACCATGTGATCATCAATGTAACCCTGAACCATGTGATCATCAATTTAACCGTGAACAAGGTGATCATCAATATAACCCTTAAACAGGTGATCATCAGTCTAACCCTGAACCAGGTGATCATCAGTCCAATCCTGAACCATGTGATCATCATTCAGACCCTGAACCATGTGATCATCAATCTAACCCTGAACCAGGTGATCATCAGTCTAACCCTGAACCATGTGATCATCAATCTAACCGTGAACCAGGTGATCATCAATATAACCCTTAACGAGGTGATCATCAGGCTAACCCTGAACCAGGTGATCATCAGTCTAATCCTGAACCATGTGATCATCAATCCAACCCTGAACCATGTGATCATCAATGTAACCCTTAACCAGGTGATCATGAGTTTAACCCTGAACCATATGATCATCAATCCAACCCTGAACCATGTTATCATCAATGTAACCGTGAACCAGGTGATCATCTATATAACCCTTAACTAGGTGATCATGAGTCTAACCCTGAACCATATGATCATCAATCCAACACTGAACCATGTGATCACCAATCCAACCCTGAACCATGTGATCATCAGTGTAACCGTCAACCAGGTGATCATCAATATAACCCTTAACCAGGTGATCATGAGTCTAACCCTGAACCAGATGATCATCAATCCAACCCTGAACCATATGATCATCAATGTAACCGTCAACCAGGTGATCATCAATATAACCCTTAACCAGGTGATCATGAGTCTAACCCTGAACCATATGATCATCAATCCAACACTGAACCATGTGATCATCAATCTAACCGTGAACCAGGTGATCATCAATCTAACCTTGAACCAGGTGATTCTCAGTCTAATCCTGAACCATATGATCATCAATCCAACCCTGAACCATGTGATCATCAATCTAACCGTGAACCAGGTGATCATCAATATAACCCTTAACCAGGTGATCATCAGTCTAATCCTGAACCATGTGATCATCAGGCAAATCCTGAACCATGTGATCATCAATGTAACCCTGAACCATGTGATCATCAATCTAACCGTGAACAAGGTGATCATCAATATAACCCTTAAACAGGTGATCATCAGTCCAATCCTGAACCATGTGATCACCAATCCAACCCTGAACCATGTGATCATCAGTGTAACCGTCAACCAGGTGATCATCAATATAACCCTTAACCAGGTGATCATGAGTCTAACCCTGAACCAGATGACCATCAATCCAACCCTGAACCATATGATCATCAATGTAACCGTCAACCAGGTGATCATCAATATAACCCTTAACCAGGTGATCATGAGTCTAACCCTGAACCATATGATCATCAATCCAACACTGAACCATGTGATCATCAATCTAACCGTGAACCAGGTGATCATCAATCTAACCTTGAACCAGGTGATTCTCAGTCTAATCCTGAACCATATGATCATCAATCCAACCCTGAACCATGTGATCATCAATCTAACCGTGAACCAGGTGATCATCAATATAACCCTTAACCAGGTGATCATCAGTCTAATCCTGAACCATGTGATCATCAGGCAAATCCTGAACCATGTGATCATCAATGTAACCCTGAACCATGTGATCATCAATCTAACCGTGAACAAGGTGATCATCAATATGACCCTTAAACAGGTGATCATCAGTCCAATCCTGAACCATGTGATCATCATTCAGACCCTGAACCATGTGATCATCAATCTAACCCTGAACCAGGTGATCATCAGTCTAACCCTGAACCATGTGATCAACAATCCAACCCTGAACCAGGTGATCATCAGTCTAACCCTGAACCAGGTGATCATCAGTCCAATCCTGAACCATGTGATCATCAATCCAACCCTGAACCATGTGATCATCAATGTAACCGTGACCCAGGTGATCATCTATATAACCCTTAACCAGGTGATCATGAGTCTAACCCTGAACCATATGATCATCAATCCAACCCTGAACCATTTGATCATCAATGTAACCGTGAACCAGGTGATCATCAATATAACCCTTAACGAAGTGATCATCAGGCTAACCCTGAACCAGGTGATCATCAGTCCAATCCTGAACCATGTGATCATCAATGTAACCCTTAACCAGGTGATCATGAGTCTAACCCTGAACCATATGATCATCAGTCCAATCCTGAACCATGTGATCATCAATCCAACCCTGGACTATTTGATCATCAGTCTAATCCTGAACCATGTGATCATCAGGCAAATCCTGAACCATGTGATCATCAATGTAACCCTGAACCATGTGATCATCAATCTAACCGTGAACAAGGTGATCATCAATATAACCCTTAAACAGGTGATCATCAGTCTAACCCTGAACCAGGTGATCATCGGTCCAATCCTGAACCATGTGATCATCAATCCAACCCTAAACCATGTGATCATCAATCTAACCCTGAACCAGGTGATCATCAGTCTAACCCTGAACCATGTGATCATCAATCCAAACCTGAACCATGTGATCATCAATCTAACCGTGAACAAGGTGATAATCAATCTAACCGTGAACCAGGTGATAATCAATGTAACCATGAACCATGTGATCATCAATCCAACCCTGAACCATGTGATCATCAATCTAACCCTTAAACAGGTCATCATCAGTCTAACCCTGAACCAGGTGATCATCAGTCTAATCCTGAACCATTCGATCATCAATCCAACCCTGAACCATGTGATCATCAGTGTAACCGTCAACCAGGTGATCATCAATATAACCCTTAACCAGGTGATCATGAGTCTAACCCTGAACCATATGATCATCAATCCAACCCTAAACCATGTGATCATCAATGTAACCGTGAACCAGGTGATCATCTATATAACCCTTAACCAGGTGATCATGAGTCTAACCCTGAACCATATGATCATCAATCCAACACTGAACCATGTGATCATCAATCTAACCGTGAACCAGGTGATCATCAATCTAACCTTGAACCAGGTGATTCTCAGTCTAATCTTGAACCATATGATCATCAATCCTACCCTGAACCATGTGATCATCAATCTAACCGTGAACCAGGTGATATTCAATATAACCCTTAACCAGGTGATCATCAGTCTAATCCTGAACCATGTGATCATCAGGCAAATCCTGAACCATGTGATCATCAATGTAACCCTGAACCATGTGATCATCAATTTAACCGTGAACAAGGTGATCATCAATATAACCCTTAAACAGGTGATCATCAGTCTAACCCTGAACCAGGTGATCATCAGTCCAATCCTGAACCATGTGATCATCATTCAGACCCTGAACCATGTGATCATCAATCTAACCCTGAACCAGGTGATCATCAGTCTAACCCTGAACCATGTGATCATCAATCTAACCGTGAACCAGGTGATCATCAATATAACCCTTAACGAGGTGATCATCAGGCTAACCCTGAACCAGGTGATCATCAGTCTAATCCTGAACCATGTGATCATCAATCCAACCCTGAACCATGTGATCATCAATGTAACCCTTAACCAGGTGATCATGAGTTTAACCCTGAACCATATGATCATCAATCCAACCCTGAACCATGTTATCATCAATGTAACCGTGAACCAGGTGATCATCTATATAACCCTTAACTAGGTGATCATGAGTCTAACCCTGAACCATATGATCATCAATCCAACACTGAACCATGTGATCACCAATCCAACCCTGAACCATGTGATCATCAGTGTAACCGTCAACCAGGTGATCATCAATATAACCCTTAACCAGGTGATCATGAGTCTAACCCTGAACCAGATGATCATCAATCCAACCCTGAACCATATGATCATCAATGTAACCGTCAACCAGGTGATCATCAATATAACCCTTAACCAGGTGATCATGAGTCTAACCCTGAACCATATGATCATCAATCCAACACTGAACCATGTGATCATCAATCTAACCGTGAACCAGGTGATCATCAATCTAACCTTGAACCAGGTGATTCTCAGTCTAATCCTGAACCATATGATCATCAATCCAACCCTGAACCATGTGATCATCAATCTAACCGTGAACCAGGTGATCATCAATATAACCCTTAACCAGGTGATCATCAGTCTAATCCTGAACCATGTGATCATCAGGCAAATCCTGAACCATGTGATCATCAATGTAACCCTGAACCATGTGATCATCAATCTAACCGTGAACAAGGTGATCATCAATATAACCCTTAAACAGGTGATCATCAGTCCAATCCTGAACCATGTGATCACCAATCCAACCCTGAACCATGTGATCATCAGTGTAACCGTCAACCAGGTGATCATCAATATAACCCTTAACCAGGTGATCATGAGTCTAACCCTGAACCAGATGATCATCAATCCAACCCTGAACCATATGATCATCAATGTAACCGTCAACCAGGTGATCATCAATATAACCCTTAACCAGGTGATCATGAGTCTAACCCTGAACCATATGATCATCAATCCAACACTGAACCATGTGATCATCAATCTAACCGTGAACCAGGTGATCATCAATCTAACCTTGAACCAGGTGATTCTCAGTCTAATCCTGAACCATATGATCATCAATCCAACCCTGAACCATGTGATCATCAATCTAACCATGAACCAGGTGATCATCAATATAACCCTTAACCAGGTGATCATCAGTCTAATCCTGAACCATGTGATCATCAGGCAAATCCTGAACCATGTGATCATCAATGTAACCCTGAACCATGTGATCATCAATCTAACCGTGAACAAGGTGATCATCAATATAACCCTTAAACAGGTGATCATCAGTCCAATCCTGAACCATGTGATCATCATTCAGACCCTGAACCATGTGATCATCAATCTAACCCTGAACCAGGTGATCATCAGTCTAACCCTGAACCATGTGATCAACAATCCAACCCTGAACCAGGTGATCATCAGTCTAACCCTGAACCAGGTGATCATCAGTCCAATCCTGAACCATGTGATCATCAATCCAACCCTGAACCATGTGATCATCAATGTAACCGTGACCCAGGTGATCATCTATATAACCCTTAACCAGGTGATCATGAGTCTAACCCTGAACCATATGATCATCAATCCAACCCTGAACCATTTGATCATCAATGTAACCGTGAACCAGGTGATCATCAATATAACCCTTAACGAAGTGATCATCAGGCTAACCCTGAACCAGGTGATCATCAGTCCAATCCTGAACCATGTGATCATCAATGTAACCCTTAACCAGGTGATCATGAGTCTAACCCTGAACCATATGATCATCAGTCCAATCCTGAACCATGTGATCATCAATCCAACCCTGGACTATTTGATCATCAGTCTAATCCTGAACCATGTGATCATCAGGCAAATCCTGAACCATGTGATCATCAATGTAACCCTGAACCATGTGATCATCAATCTAACCGTGAACAAGGTGATCATCAATATAACCCTTAAACAGGTGATCATCAGTCTAACCCTGAACCAGGTGATCATCGGTCCAATCCTGAACCATGTGATCATCAATCCAACCCTAAACCATGTGATCATCAATCTAACCCTGAACCAGGTGATCATCAGTCTAACCCTGAACCATGTGATCATCAATCCAAACCTGAACCATGTGATCATCAATCTAACCGTGAACAAGGTGATAATCAATCTAACCGTGAACCAGGTGATAATCAATGTAACCATGAACCATGTGATCATCAATCCAACCCTGAACCATGTGATCATCAATCTAACCCTTAAACAGGTCATCATCAGTCTAACCCTGAACCAGGTGATCATCAGTCTAATCCTGAACCATTCGATCATCAATCCAACCCTGAACCATGTGATCATCAGTGTAACCGTCAACCAGGTGATCATCAATATAACCCTTAACCAGGTGATCATGAGTCTAACCCTGAACCATATGATCATCAATCCAACCCTGAACCATGTGATCATCAATGTAACCGTGAACCAGGTGATCATCTATATAACCCTTAACCAGGTGATCATGAGTCTAACCCTGAACCATATGATCATCAATCCAACACTGAACCATGTGATCATCAATCTAACCGTGAACCAGGTGATCATCAATCTAACCTTGAACCAGGTGATTCTCAGTCTAATCCTGAACCATATGATCATCAATCCAACCCTGAACCATGTGATCATCAATCTAACCGTGAACCAGGTGATCATCAATATAACCCTTAACCAGGTGATCATCAGTCTAATCCTGAACCATGTGATCATCAGGCAAATCCTGAACCATGTGATCATCAATGTAACCCTGAACCATGTGATCATCAATCTAACCGTGAACAAGGTGATCATCAATATAACCCTTAAACAGGTGATCATCAGTCTAACCCTGAACCAGGTGATCATCAGTCCAATCCTGAACCATGTGATCATCATTCAGACCCTGAACCATGTGATCATCAATCTAACCCTGAACCAGGTGATCATCAGTCTAACCCTGAACCATGTGATCAACAATCCAACCCTGAACCAGGTGATCATCAGTCTAACCCTGAACCAGGTGATCATCAGTCCAATCCTGAACCATGTGATCATCAATCCAACCCTGAACCATGTGATCATCAATGTAACCGTGACCCAGGTGATCATCTATATAACCCTTAACCAGGTGATCATGAGTCTAACCCTGAACCATATGATCATCAATCCAACCCTGAACCATTTGATCATCAATGTAACCGTGAACCAGGTGATCATCAATATAACCCTTAACGAAGTGATCATCAGGCTAACCCTGAACCAGGTGATCATCAGTCCAATCCTGAACCATGTGATCATCAATGTAACCGTGAACCAGGTGATCATCTATATAACCCTTAACCAGGTGATCATGAGTCTAACCCTGAACCATATGATCATCAATCCAACCCTGAACCATGTGATCATCAGTCTAACCCTGAACCAGGTGATCATCAGTCCAATCCTGAACCATGTCATCATCAATCCAACCCTGAAACATGTGATCATCAATCTAACCGTGAACCAGGTGATCATCAATATAACCCTTAACGACGTGATCATCAGGCTAACCCTGAACCAGGTGATCATTTGTCTAATCCTGAACCTTGTGATCATCAATGTAACCGTCAACCAGGTGATCATCAATATAACCCTTAACCAGGTGATCATGAGTCTAACCCTTAACCATATGATCATCAATCCAACCCTGAACCATGTGATCATCAATGTAACCGTGAACCAGGTGATCATCTATATAACCCTTAACCAGGTGATCATGAGTCTAACCGTGAACCATATGATCATCAATCCAACCCTGAACCATTTCATCATCAATGTAACCGTCAACCAGGTGATCATGAGTCTAACCCTGAACCATATGATCATCAATCCAACCCTGAACCATGTGATCATCAATGTAACCCTGAACCAGGTGATCATTTGTCTAATCCTGAACCATGTGATCATCAATGTAACCGTCAACCAGGTGATCATCAATATAACCCTTAACCAGGTGATCATGAGTCTAACCCTGAACCATATGATCATCAATCCAACCCTGAACCATGTGATCATCAATGTAACCGTGAACCAGGTGATCATCTATATAACCCTTAACCAGGTGATCATGAGTCTAACCCTGAACCATATGATCATCAATCCAACCCTGAACCATGTGATCATCAATCTAACCGTGAACCAAGTGATAATCAATCTAACCGTGAACCAGGTGATAATCAATGTAACCATGAACCATGTGATCATCAATCCAACCCTGAACCATGTGATCATCAATCCAACCCTGAACCATGTGATCATCAATCCAACCCTGAACAATGTGATCATCAGTCTAACCCTGAACCATGTGATCATCAATCCAACCCTGGACCATGTGATCATCAATCTAACCGTGAACAAGGTGATCATCAATATAACCCTTAAACAGGTGATCATCAGTCTAACCCTGAACCAGGTGATCATCAGTCTAATCCTGAACCATGTGATCATCAATGTAACCGTCAATCAGGTGATCATGAGTCTAACCCTGAACCATGTGATCATCAATCCAACCCTGGACCATGTGATCATCAATCTAACCGTGAACAAGGTGATCATCAATATAACCCTTAAACAGGTGATCATCAGTCTAACCCTGAACCATGTGATCATCAATCCAACCCTGAACCATGTGATCATCAATGTAACCCTTAACCAGGTGATCATGAGTCTAACCCTGAACCATATGATCATCAGTCCAATCCTGAACCATGTGATCATCAAACCAACCCTGGACTATTTGATCATCAGTCTAATCCTGAACCATGTGATCATCAAGCAAATCCTGAACCATGTGATCATCAATATAACCCTGAACCATGTGATCATCAATCTAACCGTGAACAAGGTGATCATCAATATAACCCTTAAACAGGTGATCATCAGTCTAACCCTGAACCAGGTGATCATCGGTCCAATCCTGAACCATGTGATCATCAATCCAACCCTGAACCATGTGATCATCAATCTAACCCTGAACCAGGTGATCATCAGTCTAACCCTGAACCATGTGATCATCAATACAAACCTGAACCATGTGATCATCAATCTAACCGTGAACAAGGTGATAATCAATCTAACCGTGAACCAGGTGATAATCAATGTAACCATGAACCATGTGATCATCAATCCAACCCTGAACCATGTGATCATCAATCTAACCCTTAAACAGGTCATCATCAGTCTAACCCTGAACCAGGTGATCATCAGTCTAATCCTGAACCATGTGATCATCAATCCAACCCTGAACCATGTGATCATCAGTGTAACCGTCAACCAGGTGATCATCAATATAACCCTTAACCAGGTGATCATGAGTCTAACCCTGAACCATATGATCATCAATCCAACCCTGAACCATGTGATCATCAATGTAACCGTGAACCAGGTGATCATCTATATAACCCTTAACCAGGTGATCATGAGTCTAACCCTGAACCATATGATCATCAATCCAACACTGAACCATGTGATCATCAATCTAACCGTGAACCAGGTGATCATCAATCTAACCTTGAACCAGGTGATTCTCAGTCTAATCCTGAACCATATGATCATCAATCCAACCCTGAACCATGTGATCATCAATCTAACCGTGAACCAGGTGATCATCAATATAACCCTTAACCAGGTGATCATCAGTCTAATCCTGAACCATGTGATCATCAGGCAAATCCTGAACCATGTGATCATCAATGTAACCCTGAACCATGTGATCATCAATCTAACCGTGAACAAGGTGATCATCAATATAACCCTTAAACAGGTGATCATCAGTCTAACCCTGAACCAGGTGATCATCAGTCCAATCCTGAACCATGTGATCATCATTCAGACCCTGAACCATGTGATCATCAATCTAACCCTGAACCAGGTGATCATCAGTCTAACCCTGAACCATGTGATCAACAATCCAACCCTGAACCAGGTGATCATCAGTCTAACCCTGAACCAGGTGATCATCAGTTCAATCCTGAACCATGTGATCATCAATCCAACCCTGAACCATGTGATCATCAATGTAACCGTGACCCAGGTGATCATCTATATAACCCTTAACCAGGTGATCATGAGTCTAACCCTGAACCATATGATCATCAATCCAACCCTGAACCATTTGATCATCAATGTAACCGTGAACCAGGTGATCATCAATATAACCCTTAACGAAGTGATCATCAGGCTAACCCTGAACCAGGTGATCATCAGTCCAATCCTGAACCATGTGATCATCAATGTAACCCTTAACCAGGTGATCATCAATCCAACCCTGGACTATTTGATCATCAGTCTAATCCTGAACCATGTGATCATCAGGCAAATCCTGAACCATGTGATCATCAATGTAACCCTGAACCATGTGATCATCAATCTAACCGTGAACAAGGTGATCATCAATATAACCCTTAAACAGGTGATCATCAGTCTAACCCTGAACCAGGTGATCATCGGTCCAATCCTGAACCATGTGATCATCAATCCAACCCTGAACCATGTGATCATCAATCTAACCCTGAACCAGGTGATCATCAGTCTAACCCTGAACCATGTGATCATCAATCCAAACCTGAACCATGTGATCATCAATCTAACCGTGAACAAGGTGATAATCAATCTAACCGTGAACCAGGTGATAATCAATGTAACCATGAACCATGTGATCATCAATCCAACCCTGAACCATGTGATCATCAATCTAACCCTTAAACAGGTCATCATCAGTCTAACCCTGAACCAGGTGATCATCAGTCTAATCCTGAACCATGTGATCATCAATCCAACCCTGAACCATGTGATCATCAGTGTAACCGTCAACCAGGTGATCATCAATATAACCCTTAACCAGATGATCTTGAGTCTAACCCTGAACCATATGATCATCAATCCAACCCTGAACCATGTGATCATCAATCCAACCCTGAACCATGTGATCATCAGTGTAACCGTCAACCAGGTGATCATCAATATAACCCTTAACCAGATGATCTTGAGTCTAACCCTGAACCATATGATCATCAATCCAACCCTGAACCATGTGATCATCAATGTAACCGTGAACCAGGTGATCATCTATATAACCCTTAACCAGGTGATCATGAGTCTAACCCTGAACCATATGATCATCAATCCAACACTGAACCATGTGATCATCAATCTAACCGTGAACCAGGTGATCATCAATCTAACCTTGAACCAGGTGATTCTCAGTCTAATCCTGAACCATATGATCATCAATCCAACCCTGAACCATGTGATCATCAATCTAACCGTGAACCAGGTGATCATCAATATAACCCTTAACCAGGTGATCATCAGTCTAATCCTGAACCATGTGATCATCAGGCAAATCCTGAACCATGTGATCATCAATGTAACCCTGAACCATGTGATCATCAATCTAACCGTGAACAAGGTGATCATCAATATAACACTTAAACAGGTGATCATCAGTCTAACCCTGAACCAGGTGATCATCAGTCCAATCCTGAACCATGTGATCATCATTCAGACCCTGAACCATGTGATCATCAATCTAACCCTGAACCAGGTGATCATCAGTCTAACCCTGAACCATGTGATCAACAATCCAACCCTGAACCAGGTGATCATCAGTCTAACCCTGAACCAGGTGATCATCAGTCCAATCCTGAACCATGTGATCATCAATCCAACCCTGAACCATGTGATCATCAATGTAACCGTGACCCAGGTGATCATCTATATAACCCTTAACCAGGTGATCATGAGTCTAACCCTGAACCATATGATCATCAATCCAACCCTGAACCATTTGATCATCAATGTAACCGTGAACCAGGTGATCATCAATATAACCCTTAACGAAGTGATCATCAGGCTAACCCTGAACCAGGTGATCATCAGTCCAATCCTGAACCATGTGATCATCAATCTAACCGTGAACCAGGTGATCATCAATATAACCCTTAACGAGGTGATCATCAGGCTAACCCTGAACCAGGTGATCATCAGTCTAATCCTGAACCATGTGATCATCAATCCAACCCTGAACCATGTGATCATCAATGTAACCCTTAACCAGGTGATCATGAGTCTAACCCTGAACCATATGATCATCAATCCAACCCTGAACCATGTGATCATCAATGTAACCGTGAACCAGGTGATCATCTATATAACCCTTAACCAGGTGATCATGAGTCTAACCCTGAACCATATGATCATCAATCCAACACTGAACCATGTGATCATCAATCTAACCGTGAACCAGGTGATCATCAATCTAACCTTGAACCAGGTGATTCTCAGTCTAATCTTGAACCATATGATCATCAATCCTACCCTGAACCATGTGATCATCAATCTAACCGTGAACCAGGTGATCATCAATATAACCCTTAACCAGGTGATCATCAGTCTAATCCTGAACCATGTGATCATCAGGCAAATCCTGAACCATGTGATCATCAATGTAACCCTGAACCATGTGATCATCAATTTAACCGTGAACAAGGTGATCATCAATATAACCCTTAAACAGGTGATCATCAGTCTAACCCTGAACCAGGTGATCATCAGTCCAATCCTGAACCATGTGATCATCATTCAGACCCTGAACCATGTGATCATCAATCTAACCCTGAACCAGGTGATCATCAGTCTAACCCTGAACCATGTGATCATCAATCTAACCGTGAACCAGGTGATCATCAATATAACCCTTAACGAGATGATCATCAGGCTAACCCTGAACCAGGTGATCATCAGTCTAATCCTGAACCATGTGATCATCAATCCAACCCTGAACCATGTGATCATCAATGTAACCCTTAACCAGGTGATCATGAGTCTAACCCTGAACCATATGATCATCAATCCAACCCTGAACCATGTGATCATCAATGTAACCGTGAACCAGGTGATCATCTATATAACCCTTAACTAGGTGATCATGAGTCTAACCCTGAACCATATGATCATCAATCCAACACTGAACCATGTGATCACCAATCCAACCCTGAACCATGTGATCATCAGTGTAACCGTCAACCAGGTGATCATCAATATAACCCTTAACCAGGTGATCATGAGTCTAACCCTGAACCAGATAACATCAATCCAACCCTGAACCATATGATCATCAATTTAACCGTCAACCAGGTGATCATCAATATAACCCTTAACCAGGTGATCATGAGTCTAACCCTGAACCATGTGATCATCAATCTAACCGTGAACCAGGTGATCATCAATCTAACCTTGAACCAGGTGATTCTCAGTCTAATCCTGAACCATATGATCATCAATCCAACCCTGAACCATGTGATCATCAATCTAACCGTGAACCAGGTGATCATCAATATAACCCTTAACCAGGTGATCATCAGTCTAATCCTGAACCATGTGATCATCAGGCAAATCCTGAACCATGTGATCATCAATGTAACCCTGAACCATGTGATCATCAATCTAACCGTGAACAAGGTGATCATCAATATAACCCTTAAACAGGTGATCATCAGTCTAACCCTGAACCAGGTGATCATCAGTCCAATCCTGAACCATGTGATCATCATTCAGACCCTGAACCATGTGATCATCAATCTAACCCTGAACCAGGTGATCATCAGTCTAACCCTGAACCATGTGATCAACAATCCAACCCTGAACCAGGTGATCATCAGTCTAACCCTGAACCAGGTGATCATCAGTCCAATCCTGAACCATGTGATCATCAATCCAACCCTGAACCATGTGATCATCAATGTAACCGTGACCGTGGTGATCATCTATATAACCCTTAACCAGGTGATCATGAGTCTAACCCTGAACCAGGTGATCATCAGTCCAATCCTGAACCATGTGATCATCAATCTAACCGTGAACCAGGTGATCATCAATATAACCCTTAACGAGGTGATCATCAGGCTAACCCTGAACCAGGTGATCATCAGTCTAATCCTGAACCATGTGATCATCAATCCAACCCTGAACCATGTGATCATCAATGTAACCCTTAACCAGGTGATCATGAGTCTAACCCTGAACCATATGATCATCAATCCAACCCTGAACCATGTGATCATCAATGTAACCGTGAACCAGGTGATCATCTATATAACCCTTAACCAGGTGATCATGAGTCTAACCCTGAACCATATGATCATCAATCCAACACTGAACCATGTGATCATCAATCTAACCGTGAACCAGGTGATCATCAATCTAACCTTGAACCAGGTGATTCTCAGTCTAATCTTGAACCATATGATCATCAATCCTACCCTGAACCATGTGATCATCAATCTAACCGTGAACCAGGTGATCATCAATATAACCCTTAACCAGGTGATCATCAGTCTAATCCTGAACCATGTGATCATCAGGCAAATCCTGAACCATGTGATCATCAATGTAACCCTGAACCATGTGATCATCAATTTAACCGTGAACAAGGTGATCATCAATATAACCCTTAAACAGGTGATCATCAGTCTAACCCTGAACCAGGTGATCATCAGTCCAATCCTGAACCATGTGATCATCATTCAGACCCTGAACCATGTGATCATCAATCTAACCCTGAACCAGGTGATCATCAGTCTAACCCTGAACCATGTGATCATCAATCTAACCGTGAACCAGGTGATCATCAATATAACCCTTAACGAGGTGATCATCAGGCTAACCCTGAACCAGGTGATCATCAGTCTAATCCTGAACCATGTGATCATCAATCCAACCCTGAACCATGTGATCATCAATGTAACCCTTAACCAGGTGATCATGAGTTTAACCCTGAACCATATGATCATCAATCCAACCCTGAACCATGTGATCAAGAATCCAACCCTGAACCATGTGATCATCAATGTAACCGTGAACCAGGTGATCATCTATATAACCCTTAACTAGGTGATCATGAGTCTAACCCTGAACCATATGATCATCAATCCAACACTGAACCATGTGATCAAGAATCCAACCCTGAACCATGTGATCATCAGTGTAACCGTCAACCAGGTGATCATCAATATAACCCTTAACCAGGTGATCATGAGTCTAACCCTGAACCATATGATCATCAATGTAACCGTCAACCAGGTGATCATCAATATAACCCTTAACCAGGTGATCATGAGTCTAACCCTGAACCATATGATCATCAATCCAACACTGAACCATGTGATCATCAATCTAACCGTGAACCAGGTGATCATCAATCTAACCTTGAACCAGGTGATTCTCAGTCTAATCCTGAACCATATGATCATCAATCCAACCCTGAACCATGTGATCATCAATCTAACCGTGAACCAGGTGATCATCAATATAACCCTTAACCAGGTGATCATCAGTCTAATCCTGAACCATGTGATCATCAGGCAAATCCTGAACCATGTGATCATCAATGTAACCCTGAACCATGTGATCATCAATCTAACCGTGAACAAGGTGATCATCAATATAACCCTTAAACAGGTGATCATCAGTCCAATCCTGAACCATGTGATCACCAATCCAACCCTGAACCATGTGATCATCAGTGTAACCGTCAACCAGGTGATCATCAATATAACCCTTAACCAGGTGATCATGAGTCTAACCCTGAACCAGATGATCATCAATCCAACCCTGAACCATATGATCATCAATGTAACCGTCAACCAGGTGATCATCAATATAACCCTTAACCAGGTGATCATGAGTCTAACCCTGAACCATATGATCATCAATCCAACACTGAACCATGTGATCATCAATCTAACCGTGAACCAGGTGATCATCAATCTAACCTTGAACCAGGTGATTCTCAGTCTAATCCTGAACCATATGATCATCAATCCAACCCTGAACCATGTGATCATCAATCTAACCGTGAACCAGGTGATCATCAATATAACCCTTAACCAGGTGATCATCAGTCTAATCCTGAACCATGTGATCATCAGGCAAATCCTGAACCATGTGATCATCAATGTAACCCTGAACCATGTGATCATCAATCTAACCGTGAACAAGGTGATCATCAATATAACCCTTAAACAGGTGATCATCAGTCCAATCCTGAACCATGTGATCATCATTCAGACCCTGAACCATGTGATCATCAATGTAACCGTGACCCAGGTGATCATCTATATAACCCTTAACCAGGTGATCATGAGTCTAACCCTGAACCATATGATCATCAATCCAACCCTGAACCATTTGATCATCAATGTAACCGTGAACCAGGTGATCATCAATATAACCCTTAACGAAGTGATCATCAGGCTAACCCTGAACCAGGTGATCATCAGTCCAATCCTGAACCATGTGATCATCAATCTAACCGTGAACCAGGTGATCATCAATATAACCCTTAACGAGGTGATCATCAGGCTAACCCTGAACCAGGTGATCATCAGTCTAATCCTGAACCATGTGATCATCAATCCAACCCTGAACCATGTGATCATCAATGTAACCGTCAACCAGGTGATCATCAATATAACCCTTAACCAGGTGATCATGAGTGTAACCCTGAACCATATGATCATCAATCCAACCCTGAACCATGTGATCATCAATGTAACCGTGACCCAGGTGATCATCTATATAACCCTTAACCAGGTGATCATGAGTCTAACCCTGAACCATATGATCATCAATCCAACCCTGAACCATTTGATCATCAATGTAACCGTGAACCAGGTGATCATCAATATAACCCTTAACGAAGTGATCATCAGGCTAACCCTGAACCAGGTGATCATCAGTCCAATCCTGAACCATGTGATCATCAATATAACCCTGAACCATGTGATCATCAATCTAACCGTGAACCAGGTGATCATCAATATAACCCTTAACGAGGTGATCACCAGGCTAACCCTGAACCAGGTGATCATCAGTCTAATCCTGATCCATGTGATCATCAATCCAACCCTGAACCAGGTGATCATCTATATAACCCTTAACCAGGTGATCATGAGTCTAACCCTGAACCATATGATCATCAATCCAACCCTGAACCATGTGATCATCAATCTAACCGTGAACCAGGTGATCATCAATATAACCCTTAACCAGGTGATCATCAGTCTAATCCTGAACCATGTGATCATCAGGCAAATCCTGAACCATGTGATCATCAATGTAACCCTGAACCATGTGATCATCAATCTAACCGTGAACAAGGTGATCATCAATATAACCCTTAAACAGGTGATCATCAGTCTAACCCTGAACCAGGTGATCATCAGTCCAATCCTGAACCATGTGATCATCATTCAGACCCTGAACCATGTGATCATCAATCTAACCCTGAACCAGGTGATCATCAGTCTAACCCTGAACCATGTGATCAACAATCCAACCCTGAACCAGGTGATCATCAGTCTAACCCTGAACCAGGTGATCATCAGTCCAATCCTGAACCATGTGATCATCAATCCAACCCTGAACCATGTGATCATCAATGTAACCGTGACCGTGGTGATCATCTATATAACCCTTAACCAGGTGATCATGAGTCTAACCCTGAACCAGGTGATCATCAGTCCAATCCTGAACCATGTGATCATCAATCTAACCGTGAACCAGGTGATCATCAATATAACCCTTAACGAGGTGATCATCAGGCTAACCCTGAACCAGGTGATCATCAGTCTAATCCTGAACCATGTGATCATCAATCCAACCCTGAACCATGTGATCATCAATGTAACCCTTAACCAGGTGATCATGAGTCTAACCCTGAACCATATGATCATCAATCCAACCCTGAACCATGTGATCATCAATGTAACCGTGAACCAGGTGATCATCTATATAACCCTTAACCAGGTGATCATGAGTCTAACCCTGAACCATATGATCATCAATCCAACACTGAACCATGTGATCATCAATCTAACCGTGAACCAGGTGATCATCAATCTAACCTTGAACCAGGTGATTCTCAGTCTAATCTTGAACCATATGATCATCAATCCTACCCTGAACCATGTGATCATCAATCTAACCGTGAACCAGGTGATCATCAATATAACCCTTAACCAGGTGATCATCAGTCTAATCCTGAACCATGTGATCATCAGGCAAATCCTGAACCATGTGATCATCAATGTAACCCTGAACCATGTGATCATCAATTTAACCGTGAACAAGGTGATCATCAATATAACCCTTAAACAGGTGATCATCAGTCTAACCCTGAACCAGGTGATCATCAGTCCAATCCTGAACCATGTGATCATCATTCAGACCCTGAACCATGTGATCATCAATCTAACCCTGAACCAGGTGATCATCAGTCTAACCCTGAACCATGTGATCATCAATCTAACCGTGAACCAGGTGATCATCAATATAACCCTTAACGAGGTGATCATCAGGCTAACCCTGAACCAGGTGATCATCAGTCTAATCCTGAACCATGTGATCATCAATCCAACCCTGAACCATGTGATCATCAATGTAACCCTTAACCAGGTGATCATGAGTTTAACCCTGAACCATATGATCATCAATCCAACCCTGAACCATGTGATCAAGAATCCAACCCTGAACCATGTGATCATCAATGTAACCGTGAACCAGGTGATCATCTATATAACCCTTAACTAGGTGATCATGAGTCTAACCCTGAACCATATGATCATCAATCCAACACTGAACCATGTGATCAAGAATCCAACCCTGAACCATGTGATCATCAGTGTAACCGTCAACCAGGTGATCATCAATATAACCCTTAACCAGGTGATCATGAGTCTAACCCTGAACCATATGATCATCAATGTAACCGTCAACCAGGTGATCATCAATATAACCCTTAACCAGGTGATCATGAGTCTAACCCTGAACCATATGATCATCAATCCAACACTGAACCATGTGATCATCAATCTAACCGTGAACCAGGTGATCATCAATCTAACCTTGAACCAGGTGATTCTCAGTCTAATCCTGAACCATATGATCATCAATCCAACCCTGAACCATGTGATCATCAATCTAACCGTGAACCAGGTGATCATCAATATAACCCTTAACCAGGTGATCATCAGTCTAATCCTGAACCATGTGATCATCAGGCAAATCCTGAACCATGTGATCATCAATGTAACCCTGAACCATGTGATCATCAATCTAACCGTGAACAAGGTGATCATCAATATAACCCTTAAACAGGTGATCATCAGTCCAATCCTGAACCATGTGATCACCAATCCAACCCTGAACCATGTGATCATCAGTGTAACCGTCAACCAGGTGATCATCAATATAACCCTTAACCAGGTGATCATGAGTCTAACCCTGAACCAGATGATCATCAATCCAACCCTGAACCATATGATCATCAATGTAACCGTCAACCAGGTGATCATCAATATAACCCTTAACCAGGTGATCATGAGTCTAACCCTGAACCATATGATCATCAATCCAACACTGAACCATGTGATCATCAATCTAACCGTGAACCAGGTGATCATCAATCTAACCTTGAACCAGGTGATTCTCAGTCTAATCCTGAACCATATGATCATCAATCCAACCCTGAACCATGTGATCATCAATCTAACCGTGAACCAGGTGATCATCAATATAACCCTTAACCAGGTGATCATCAGTCTAATCCTGAACCATGTGATCATCAGGCAAATCCTGAACCATGTGATCATCAATGTAACCCTGAACCATGTGATCATCAATCTAACCGTGAACAAGGTGATCATCAATATAACCCTTAAACAGGTGATCATCAGTCCAATCCTGAACCATGTGATCATCATTCAGACCCTGAACCATGTGATCATCAATCTAACCCTGAACCAGGTGATCATCAGTCTAACCCTGAACCATGTGATCAACAATCCAACCCTGAACCAGGTGATCATCAGTCTAACCCTGAACCAGGTGATCATCAGTCCAATCCTGAATCATGTGATCATCAATCCAACCCTGAACCATGTGATCATCAATGTAACCGTGACCCAGGTGATCATCTATATAACCCTTAACCAGGTGATCATGAGTCTAACCCTGAACCATATGATCATCAATCCAACCCTGAACCATTTGATCATCAATGTAACCGTGAACCAGGTGATCATCAATATAACCCTTAACGAAGTGATCATCAGGCTAACCCTGAACCAGGTGATCATCAGTTCAATCCTGAACCATGTGATCATCAATGTAACCCTTAACCAGGTGATCATGAGTCTAACCCTGAACCATATGATCATCAGTCCAATCCTGAACCATGTGATCATCAATCCAACCCTGGACTATTTGATCATCAGTCTAATCCTGAACCATGTGATCATCAGGCAAATCCTGAACCATGTGATCATCAATGTAACCCTGAACCATGTGATCATCAATCTAACCGTGAACAAGGTGATCATCAATATAACCCTTAAAAAGGTGATCATCAGTCTAACCCTGAACCAGGTGATCATCGGTCCAATCCTGAACCATGTGATCATCAATCCAACCCTAAACCATGTGATCATCAATCTAACCCTGAACCAGGTGATCATCAGTCTAACCCTGAACCATGTGATCATCAATACAAACCTGAACCATGTGATCATCAATCTAACCGTGAACAAGGTGATAATCAATCTAACCGTGAACCAGGTGATAATCAATGTAACCATGAACCATGTGATCATCAATCCAACCCTGAACCATGTGATCATCAATCTAACCCTTAAACAGATCATCATCAGTCTAACCCTGAACCAGGTGATCATCAGTCTAATCCTGAACCATGTGATCATCAATCCAACCCTGAACCATGTGATCATCAGTGTAACCGTCAACCAGGTGATCATCAATATAACCCTTAACCAGGTGATCATGAGTCTAACCCTGAACCATATGATCATCAATCCAACCCTGAACCATGTGATCATCAATGTAACCGTGAATCAGGTGATCATCTATATAACCCTTAACCAGGTGATCATGAGTCTAACCCTGAACCATGTGATCATCAATCCAACACTGAACCATGTGATCATCAATCTAACCGTGAACCAGGTGATCATCAATCTAACCTTGAACCAGGTGATTCTCAGTCTAATCCTGAACCATATGATCATCAATCCAACCCTGAACCATGTGATCATCAATCTAACCGTGAACCAGGTGATCATCAATATAACCCTTAACCAGGTGATCATCAGTCTAATCCTGAACCATGTGATCATCAGGCAAATCCTGAACCATGTGATCATCAATGTAACCCTGAACCATGTGATCATCAATCTAACCGTGAACAAGGTGATCATCAATATAACCCTTAAACAGGTGATCATCAGTCTAACCCTGAACCAGGTGATCATCAGTCCAATCCTGAACCATGTGATCATCATTCAGACCCTGAACCATGTGATCATCAATCTAACCCTGAACCAGGTGATCATCAGTCTAACCCTGAACCATGTGATCAACAATCCAACCCTGAACCAGGTGATCATCAGTCTAACCCTGAACCAGGTGATCATCAGTCCAATCCTGAACCATGTGATCATCAATCCAACCCTGAACCATGTGATCATCAATGTAACCGTGACCCAGGTGATCATCTATATAACCCTTAACCAGGTGATCATGAGTCTAACCCTGAACCATATGATCATCAATCCAACCCTGAACCATTTGATCATCAATGTAACCGTGAACCAGGTGATCATCAATATAACCCTTAACGAAGTGATCATCAGGCTAACCCTGAACCAGGTGATCATCAGTCCAATCCTGAACCATGTGATCATCAATCTAACCGTGAACCAGGTGATCATCAATATAACCCTTAACGAGGTGATCATCAGGCTAACCCTGAACCAGGTGATCATCAGTCTAATCCTGAACCATGTGATCATCAATCCAACCCTGAACCATGTGATCATCAATGTAACCGTCAACCAGGTGATCATCAATATAACCCTTAACCAGGTGATCATGAGTGTAACCCTGAACCATATGATCATCAATCCAACCCTGAACCATGTGATCATCAATGTAACCGTGACCCAGGTGATCATCTATATAACCCTTAACCAGGTGATCATGAGTCTAACCCTGAACCATATGATCATCAATCCAACCCTGAACCATTTGATCATCAATGTAACCGTGAACCAGGTGATCATCAATATAACCCTTAACGAAGTGATCATCAGGCTAACCCTGAACCAGGTGATCATCAGTCCAATCCTGAACCATGTGATCATCAATATAACCCTGAACCATGTGATCATCAATCTAACCGTGAACCAGGTGATCATCAATATAACCCTTAACGAGGTGATCACCAGGCTAACCCTGAACCAGGTGATCATCAGTCTAATCCTGATCCATGTGATCATCAATCCAACCCTGAACCAGGTGATCATCTATATAACCCTTAACCAGGTGATCATGAGTCTAACCCTGAACCATATGATCATCAATCCAACCCTGAACCATGTGATCATCAATCTAACCGTGAACCAGGTGATCATCAATATAACCCTTAACCAGGTGATCATCAGTCTAATCCTGAACCATGTGATCATCAGGCAAATCCTGAACCATGTGATCATCAATGTAACCCTGAACCATGTGATCATCAATCTAACCGTGAACAAGGTGATCATCAATATAACCCTTAAACAGGTGATCATCAGTCTAACCCTGAACCAGGTGATCGTCAGTCCAATCCTGAACCATGTGATCATCATTCAGACCCTGAACCATGTGATCATCAATCTAACCCTGAACCAGGTGATCATCAGTCTAACCCTGAACCATGTGATCAACGATCCAACCCTGAACCATGTGATCATCAAACTAACCCTGAACAATGTGATCATCAGTCTAACCCTGAACCATGTGATCATCAATCCAACCCTGGGCCATGTGATCATCAATCTAAACGTGAACAAGGTGATCATCAATATAACCCTTAAACAGGTGATCATCAGTCTAACCCTGAACCAGGTGATCATCAGTCTAACCCTGAACCAGGTGATCATCAGTCCAATCCTGAACCATGTGATCATCAATCCAACCCTGAACCATGTGATCATCAATGTAACCGTCAACCAGGTGATCATCAATATAACCCTTAACCAGGTGATCATGAGTGTAACCCTGAACCATATGATCATCAATCCAACCCTGAACCATGTGATCATCAATGTAACCGTGACCCAGGTGATCATCTATATAACCCTTAACCAGGTGATCATGAGTCTAACCCTGAACCATATGATCATCAATCCAACCCTGAACCATTTGATCATCAATGTAACCGTGAACCAGGTGATCATCAATATAACCCTTAACGAAGTGATCATCAGGCTAACCCTGAACCAGGTGATCATCAGTCCAATCCTGAACCAGGTGATCATCAGTCCAATCCTGAACCATGTGATCATCAATCCAACCCTGAACCATGTGATCATCAATGTAACCGTCAACCAGGTGATCATCAATATAACCCTTAACCAGGTGATCATCAGGCTAACCCTGAACCAGGTGATCATCAGTCTAATCCTGAACCATGTGATCATCAATCCAACCCTGAACCATGTGATCATCAATGTAACCCTTAACCAGGTGATCATGAGTCTAACCCTGAACCATATGATCATCAATCCAACCCTGAACCATGTGATCATCAATGTAACCGTGAACCAGGTGATCATCAATGTAACCCTTAACCAGGTGATCATGAGTCTAACCCTGAACCATATGATCATCAATCCAACACTGAACCATGTGATCATCAATCTAACCGTGAACCAGGTGATCATCAATCTAATCTTGAACCAGGTGATTCTCAGTCTAATCTTGAACCATATGATCATCAATCCAACCCTGAACCATGTGATCATCAATCTAACCGTGAACCAGGTGATCATCAATATAACCCTTAACCAGGTGATCATCAGTCTAATCCTGAACCATGTGATCATCAGGCAAATCCTGAACCATGTGATCATCAATGTAACCCTGAACCATGTGATCATCAATCTAACCGTGAACAAGGTGATCATCAATATAACTCTTAAACAGGTGATCATCAGTCTAACCCTGAACCAGGTGATCATCAGTCCAATCCTGAACCATGTGATCATCATTCAGACCCTGAACCATGTGATCATCAATCTAACCCTGAACCAGGTGATCATCAGGCTAACCGTGAACCAGGTGATCATCAGGCTAACCCTTAACGAGGTGATCATCAGGCTAACCCTGAACCAGGTGATCATCAGTCTAATCCTGAACCATGTGATCATCAATGTAACCCTTAACCAGGTGATCATGAGTCTAACCCTGAACCATATGATCATCAATCCAACCCTGAACCATGTGATCATCAATGTAACCGTGAACCAGGTGATCATCTATATAAGCCTTAACCAGGTGATCATGAGTCTAACCCTGAACCATATGATCATCAATCCAACACTGAACCATGTGATCATCAATCTAACCGTGAACCAGGTGATCATCAATCTAACCTTGAACCAGGTGATTCTCAGTCTAATCTTGAACCATATGATCATCAATCCAACCCTGAACCATGTGATCATCAATCTAACCGTGAACCAGGTGATCATCAATATAACCCTTAACCAGGTGATCATCAGTCTAATCCTGAACCATGTGATCATCAGGCAAATCCTGAACCATGTGATCATCAATGTAACCCTGAACCATGTGATCATCAATCTAACCGTGAACAAGGTGATCATCAATATAACCCTTAAACAGGTGATCATCAGTCTAACCCTGAACCAGGTGATCATCAGTCCAATCCTGAACCATGTGATCATCGGTCTAACCCTGAACCATGTGATCAACAATCCAACCCTGAACCATGTGATCATCAAACTAACACTGAACAATGTGATCATCAGTCTAACCCTGAACCATGTGATCATCAATCCAACCCTGGGCCATGTGATCATCAATCTAAACGTGAACAAGGTGATCATCAATATAACCCTTAAACAGGTGATCATCAGTGTAACCCTGAACCAGGTGATCATCAGTCCAATCCTGAACCATGTGATCATCAATGTAACCGTCAACCAGGTGATCATCAATATAACCCTTAACCAGATGATCATGAGTGTAACCCTGAACCATATGATCATCAATCCAACCCTGAACCATGTGATCATAAATGTAACCGTGACCCAGGTGATCATCTATATAACCCTTAACCAGGTGATCATGAGTCTAACCCTGAACCATATGATCATCAATCCAACCCTGAACCATGTGATCATCAATGTAACCGTGAACCAGGTGATCATCAATATAACCCTTAACGAAGTGATCATCAGGCTAACCCTGAACCAGGTGATCATCAGTCCAATCCTGAACCATGTGATCATCAATCCAACCCTGAACCATGTGATCATCAATCTAACCGTGAACCAGGTGATCATCAATATAACCCTTAACGAGGTGATCATCAGTCTAATCCTGAACCATGTGATCATCAATCCAACCCTGAACCATGTGATCATCAATGTAACCCTTAACCAGGTGATCATGAGTCTAACCCTGAACCATATGATCATCAATCCAACCCTGAACCATGTGATCATCAATGTAACCGTGAACCAGGTGATCATCTATATAACCCTTAACCAGGTGATCATGAGTCTAACCCTGAACCATATGATCATCAATCCAACCCTGAACCATGTGATCATCAATCTAACCGTGAACCAGGTGATAATCAATCTAACCGTGAACCAGGTGATAATCAATTTAACCATGAACCTTGTGATCATCAATCCAACCCTGAACCATCTGATCATCAATCCAACCCTGAACCATGTGATCATCAATCCAACCCTGAACAATGTGATCATCAGTCTAACCCTGAACCATGTGATCATCAATCCAACCCTGGACCATGTGATCATCAATCTAACCGTGAACAAGGTGATCATCAATATAACCCTTAAACAGGTGATCATCAGTCTAACCCTGAACCAAGTGATCATCAGTCTAATCCTGAACCATGTGATCATCAATCCAACCCTGAACCATGTGATCATCAATGTAACCGTCAATCAGGTGATCATCAATATAACCCTTAACCAGGTGATCATCAGGGTACCCCTGAACCAGGTGATCATCAGTCTAATCTTGAACCATGTGATCATCAATCCAACCCTGAACCATGTGATCATCAATGTAACCGTGAACCAGGTGATCATCTATATAACCCTTAACCAGGTGATCATGAGTCTAACCCTGAACTATATGATCATCAATCCAACCCTGAACCATGTGATCATCAATCTAACCGTGAACCAGGTGATAATCAATCTAACCGTGAACCAGGTGATAATCAATCTAACCGTGAACCAGGTGATAATCAATGTAACCATGAACCATGTGATCATCAATCCAACCCTGAACCATGTGATCATCAATGTAACAGTCAACCAGGTGATCATCAATATAACCCTTAACCAGGTGATCATGAGTCTAACCCTGAACCATATGATCATCAATCCAACCCTGAACCATGTGATCATCAATGTAACCGTGAACCAGGTGATCATCTATATAACCCTTAACCAGGTGATTCTCAGTCTAATCTTGAACCATATGATCATCAATCCAACCCTGAACCATGTGATCATCAATCTAACCGTGAACCAGGTGATCATCAATATAACCCTTAACCAGGTGATCATCAGTCTAATCCTGAACCATGTGATCATCAGGCAAATCCTGAACAATGTGATCATCAATGTAACCCTGAACCATGTGATCATCAATCTAACCGTGAACAAGGTGATCATCAATATAACCCTTAAACAGGTGATCATCAGTCTAACCCTGAACCAGGTGATCATCAGTCCAATCCTGAACCATGTGATCATCATTCAGACCCTGAACCATGTGATCATCAATCTAACCCTGAACCAGGTGATCATCAGTCTAACCTTGAACCATGTGATCATCAATCCAACCCTGAACCATGTGATCATCAAACTAACCCTGAACAATGTGATCATCAGTCTAACCCTGAACCATGTGATCATCAATCCAACCCTGGGCCATGTGATCATCAATCTAAACGTGAACAAGTTGATCATCAATATAACCCTTAAACAGGTGATCATCAGTCTAACCCTGAACCAGGTGATCATCAGTCCAATCCTGAACCATGTCATCATCAATCCAACCCTGAACCATGTGATCATCAATCTAACCGTGAACCAGGTGATCATCAATATAACCCTTAACGACGTGATCATCAGGCTAACCCTGAACCAGGTGATCTTTTGTCTAATCCTGAACCATGTGATCATCAATGTAACCGTCAACCAGGTGATCATCAATATAACCCTTAACCAGGTGTTCATGAGTCTAACCCTGAACCATATGATCATCAATCCAACCCTGAACAATGTGATCATCAATGTAACCGTGAACCAGGTGATCATCTATATAACCCTTAACCAGGTGATCATGAGTCTAACCCTGAACCATATGATCATCAATCCAACCCTGAACCATTTCATCATCAATGTAACCGTCAACCAGGTGATCATGAGTCTTACCCTGAACCATGTGATCATCAATCCAACCCTGAACCATGTGATCATCAATCTAACCGTGAACAAGGTGATCATCAATATAACCCTTAAACAGGAGATCATCAGTCTAACCCTGAACCAGGTGATCATCAGTCCAATCCTGAACCATTTGATCATCAATCCAACCCTGAACCATGTGATCATCAATCTAACCGTGAACCAGGTGATCATCAATATAACCCTTAACGAGGTGATCATCAATGTAACCCTTAACCAGGTGATCATGAGTCTAACCCTGAACCATATGATCATCAATCCAACCCTGAACCATGTGATCATCAATGTAACCGTGAACCAGGTGATCATCTATATAACCCTTAACCAGGTGATCATGAGTCTAACCCTGAACCATATGATCATCAATCCAACCCTGAACCATGTGATCATCAATCTAACCGTGAACTAGGTGATAATCAATCTAACCGTGAACCAGGTGATAATCAATGTAACCATGAACCATGTGATCATCAATCCAACCCTTAACATGTGATCATAAATCCAACCCTGAACCATGTGATCATCAATCCAACCCTGAACAATGTGATCATCAGTCTAACCCTGAACCATGTGATCATAAATCCAACCCTGGACCATGTGATCATCAATCTAAACGTGAACAAGTTGATCATCAATATAACCCTTAAACAGGTGATCATCAGTCTAACCCTGAACCAGGTGATCATCAGTCCAATCCTGAACCATGTCATCATCAATCCGACCCTGAACCATGTGATCATCAATCTAACCGTGAACCAGGTGATCATCAATATAACCCTTAACGACGTGATCATCAGGCTAACCCTGAACCAGGTGATCTTTTGTCTAATCCTGAACCATTGGATCATCAATCCAACCTTGAACCATGTGATCATCAATGTAACCGTCAATCAGGTGATCATCAATATAACCCTTAACCAGGTGATCATCAGGCTAACCCTGAACCAGGTGATCATCAGTCTAATCCTGAACCATGTGATCATCAATCCAACCCTGAACCATGTGATCATCAATGTAACCGTGAACCAGGTGATCATCTATATAACCCTTAACCAGGTGATCATGAGTCTAACCCTGAACCATTTGATCATCAATCCAACCCTGAACCATGTGATCATCAATCTAACCGTGAACCAGGTGATAATCAATCTAACCGTGAACCAGGTGATAATCAATCTAACCGTGAACCAGGTGATAATCAATGTAACCATGAACCATGTGATATCAATCCAACCCTGAACCATGTGATCATCAATGTAACAGTCAACCAGGTGATCATCAATATAACCCTTAACCAGGTGATCATGAGTCTAACCCTGAACCATGTGATCATCAATGTAACCGTGAACCAGGTGATCATCTATATAACCCTTAACCAGGTGATTCTCAGGCAAATCCTGAACAATGTGATCATCAATGTAACCCTGAACCATGTGATCATCAATCTAACCGTGAACAAGGTGATCATCAATATAACCGTTAAACAGGTGATCATCAGTCTAACCCTGAACCAGGTGATCATCAGTCCAATCCTGAACCATGTGATCATCATTCAGACCCTGAACCATGTGATCATCAATCTAACCCTGAACCAGGTGATCATCAGTCTAACCTTGAACCATGTGATCATCAATCTAAACGTGAACAAGTTGATCATCAATATAACCCTTGAACAGGTGATCATCAGTCTAACCCTGAACCAGGTGATCATCAGTCCAATCCTGAACCATGTCATCATCAATCCAACCCTGAACCATGTGATCATCAATCTAACCGTGAACCAGGTGATCATCAATGTAACCCTTAACCAGGTGATCATGAGTCTAACCCTGAACCATATGATCATCAATCCAACCCTGAACCATGTGATCATCAATGTAACCGTGAACCAGGTGATCATCTATATAAGCCTTAACCAGGTGATCATGAGTCTAACCCTGAACCATATGATCATCAATCCAACACTGAACCATGTGATCATCAATCTAACCGTGAACCAGGTGATCATCAATCTAACCTTGAACCAGGTGATTCTCAGTCTAATCTTGAACCATATGATCATCAATCCAACCCTGAACCATGTGATCATCAATCTAACCGTGAACCAGGTGATCATCAATATAACCCTTAACCAGGTGATCATCAGTCTAATCCTGAACCATGTGATCATCAGGCAAATCCTGAACCATGTGATCATCAATGTAACCCTGAACCATGTGATCATCAATCTAACCGTGAACAAGGTGATCATCAATATAACTCTTAAACAGGTGATCATCAGTCTAACCCTGAACCAGGTGATCATCAGTCCAATCCTGAACCATGTGATCATCATTCAGACCCTGAACCATGTGATCATCAATCTAACCCTGAACCAGGTGATCATCAGGCTAACCGTGAACCAGGTGATCATCAGGCTAACCCTTAACGAGGTGATCATCAGGCTAACCCTGAACCAGGTGATCATCAGTCTAATCCTGAACCATGTGATCATCAATGTAACCCTTAACCAGGTGATCATGAGTCTAACCCTGAACCATATGATCATCAATCCAACCCTGAACCATGTGATCATCAATGTAACCGTGAACCAGGTGATCATCTATATAAGCCTTAACCAGGTGATCATGAGTCTAACCCTGAACCATATGATCATCAATCCAACACTGAACCATGTGATCATCAATCTAACCGTGAACCAGGTGATCATCAATCTAACCTTGAACCAGGTGATTCTCAGTCTAATCTTGAACCATATGATCATCAATCCAACCCTGAACCATGTGATCATCAATCTAACCGTGAACCAGGTGATCATCAATATAACCCTTAACCAGGTGATCATCAGTCTAATCCTGAACCATGTGATCATCAGGCAAATCCTGAACCATGTGATCATCAATGTAACCCTGAACCATGTGATCATCAATCTAACCGTGAACAAGGTGATCATCAATATAACCCTTAAACAGGTGATCATCAGTCTAACCCTGAACCAGGTGATCATCAGTCCAATCCTGAACCATGTGATCATCGGTCTAACCCTGAACCATGTGATCAACAATCCAACCCTGAACCATGTGATCATCAAACTAACACTGAACAATGTGATCATCAGTCTAACCCTGAACCATGTGATCATCAATCCAACCCTGGGCCATGTGATCATCAATCTAAACGTGAACAAGGTGATCATCAATATAACCCTTAAACAGGTGATCATCAGTGTAACCCTGAACCAGGTGATCATCAGTCCAATCCTGAACCATGTGATCATCAATGTAACCGTCAACCAGGTGATCATCAATATAACCCTTAACCAGATGATCATGAGTGTAACCCTGAACCATATGATCATCAATCCAACCCTGAACCATGTGATCATAAATGTAACCGTGACCCAGGTGATCATCTATATAACCCTTAACCAGGTGATCATGAGTCTAACCCTGAACCATATGATCATCAATCCAACCCTGAACCATGTGATCATCAATGTAACCGTGAACCAGGTGATCATCAATATAACCCTTAACGAAGTGATCATCAGGCTAACCCTGAACCAGGTGATCATCAGTCCAATCCTGAACCATGTGATCATCAATCCAACCCTGAACCATGTGATCATCAATCTAACCGTGAACCAGGTGATCATCAATATAACCCTTAACGAGGTGATCATCAGTCTAATCCTGAACCATGTGATCATCAATCCAACCCTGAACCATGTGATCATCAATGTAACCCTTAACCAGGTGATCATGAGTCTAACCCTGAACCATATGATCATCAATCCAACCCTGAACCATGTGATCATCAATGTAACCGTGAACCAGGTGATCATCTATATAACCCTTAACCAGGTGATCATGAGTCTAACCCTGAACCATATGATCATCAATCCAACCCTGAACCATGTGATCATCAATCTAACCGTGAACCAGGTGATAATCAATCTAACCGTGAACCAGGTGATAATCAATTTAACCATGAACCTTGTGATCATCAATCCAACCCTGAACCATCTGATCATCAATCCAACCCTGAACCATGTGATCATCAATCCAACCCTGAACAATGTGATCATCAGTCTAACCCTGAACCATGTGATCATCAATCCAACCCTGGACCATGTGATCATCAATCTAACCGTGAACAAGGTGATCATCAATATAACCCTTAAACAGGTGATCATCAGTCTAACCCTGAACCAAGTGATCATCAGTCTAATCCTGAACCATGTGATCATCAATCCAACCCTGAACCATGTGATCATCAATGTAACCGTCAATCAGGTGATCATCAATATAACCCTTAACCAGGTGATCATCAGGGTACCCCTGAACCAGGTGATCATCAGTCTAATCTTGAACCATGTGATCATCAATCCAACCCTGAACCATGTGATCATCAATGTAACCGTGAACCAGGTGATCATCTATATAACCCTTAACCAGGTGATCATGAGTCTAACCCTGAACTATATGATCATCAATCCAACCCTGAACCATGTGATCATCAATCTAACCGTGAACCAGGTGATAATCAATCTAACCGTGAACCAGGTGATAATCAATCTAACCGTGAACCAGGTGATAATCAATGTAACCATGAACCATGTGATCATCAATCCAACCCTGAACCATGTGATCATCAATGTAACAGTCAACCAGGTGATCATCAATATAACCCTTAACCAGGTGATCATGAGTCTAACCCTGAACCATATGATCATCAATCCAACCCTGAACCATGTGATCATCAATGTAACCGTGAACCAGGTGATCATCTATATAACCCTTAACCAGGTGATTCTCAGTCTAATCTTGAACCATATGATCATCAATCCAACCCTGAACCATGTGATCATCAATCTAACCGTGAACCAGGTGATCATCAATATAACCCTTAACCAGGTGATCATCAGTCTAATCCTGAACCATGTGATCATCAGGCAAATCCTGAACAATGTGATCATCAATGTAACCCTGAACCATGTGATCATCAATCTAACCGTGAACAAGGTGATCATCAATATAACCCTTAAACAGGTGATCATCAGTCTAACCCTGAACCAGGTGATCATCAGTCCAATCCTGAACCATGTGATCATCATTCAGACCCTGAACCATGTGATCATCAATCTAACCCTGAACCAGGTGATCATCAGTCTAACCTTGAACCATGTGATCATCAATCCAACCCTGAACCATGTGATCATCAAACTAACCCTGAACAATGTGATCATCAGTCTAACCCTGAACCATGTGATCATCAATCCAACCCTGGGCCATGTGATCATCAATCTAAACGTGAACAAGTTGATCATCAATATAACCCTTAAACAGGTGATCATCAGTCTAACCCTGAACCAGGTGATCATCAGTCCAATCCTGAACCATGTCATCATCAATCCAACCCTGAACCATGTGATCATCAATCTAACCGTGAACCAGGTGATCATCAATATAACCCTTAACGACGTGATCATCAGGCTAACCCTGAACCAGGTGATCTTTTGTCTAATCCTGAACCATGTGATCATCAATGTAACCGTCAACCAGGTGATCATCAATATAACCCTTAACCAGGTGTTCATGAGTCTAACCCTGAACCATATGATCATCAATCCAACCCTGAACAATGTGATCATCAATGTAACCGTGAACCAGGTGATCATCTATATAACCCTTAACCAGGTGATCATGAGTCTAACCCTGAACCATATGATCATCAATCCAACCCTGAACCATTTCATCATCAATGTAACCGTCAACCAGGTGATCATGAGTCTTACCCTGAACCATGTGATCATCAATCCAACCCTGAACCATGTGATCATCAATCTAACCGTGAACAAGGTGATCATCAATATAACCCTTAAACAGGAGATCATCAGTCTAACCCTGAACCAGGTGATCATCAGTCCAATCCTGAACCATTTGATCATCAATCCAACCCTGAACCATGTGATCATCAATCTAACCGTGAACCAGGTGATCATCAATATAACCCTTAACGAGGTGATCATCAATGTAACCCTTAACCAGGTGATCATGAGTCTAACCCTGAACCATATGATCATCAATCCAACCCTGAACCATGTGATCATCAATGTAACCGTGAACCAGGTGATCATCTATATAACCCTTAACCAGGTGATCATGAGTCTAACCCTGAACCATATGATCATCAATCCAACCCTGAACCATGTGATCATCAATCTAACCGTGAACTAGGTGATAATCAATCTAACCGTGAACCAGGTGATAATCAATGTAACCATGAACCATGTGATCATCAATCCAACCCTTAACATGTGATCATAAATCCAACCCTGAACCATGTGATCATCAATCCAACCCTGAACAATGTGATCATCAGTCTAACCCTGAACCATGTGATCATAAATCCAACCCTGGACCATGTGATCATCAATCTAAACGTGAACAAGTTGATCATCAATATAACCCTTAAACAGGTGATCATCAGTCTAACCCTGAACCAGGTGATCATCAGTCCAATCCTGAACCATGTCATCATCAATCCGACCCTGAACCATGTGATCATCAATCTAACCGTGAACCAGGTGATCATCAATATAACCCTTAACGACGTGATCATCAGGCTAACCCTGAACCAGGTGATCTTTTGTCTAATCCTGAACCATTGGATCATCAATCCAACCTTGAACCATGTGATCATCAATGTAACCGTCAATCAGGTGATCATCAATATAACCCTTAACCAGGTGATCATCAGGCTAACCCTGAACCAGGTGATCATCAGTCTAATCCTGAACCATGTGATCATCAATCCAACCCTGAACCATGTGATCATCAATGTAACCGTGAACCAGGTGATCATCTATATAACCCTTAACCAGGTGATCATGAGTCTAACCCTGAACCATTTGATCATCAATCCAACCCTGAACCATGTGATCATCAATCTAACCGTGAACCAGGTGATAATCAATCTAACCGTGAACCAGGTGATAATCAATCTAACCGTGAACCAGGTGATAATCAATGTAACCATGAACCATGTGATATCAATCCAACCCTGAACCATGTGATCATCAATGTAACAGTCAACCAGGTGATCATCAATATAACCCTTAACCAGGTGATCATGAGTCTAACCCTGAACCATGTGATCATCAATGTAACCGTGAACCAGGTGATCATCTATATAACCCTTAACCAGGTGATTCTCAGGCAAATCCTGAACAATGTGATCATCAATGTAACCCTGAACCATGTGATCATCAATCTAACCGTGAACAAGGTGATCATCAATATAACCGTTAAACAGGTGATCATCAGTCTAACCCTGAACCAGGTGATCATCAGTCCAATCCTGAACCATGTGATCATCATTCAGACCCTGAACCATGTGATCATCAATCTAACCCTGAACCAGGTGATCATCAGTCTAACCTTGAACCATGTGATCATCAATCTAAACGTGAACAAGTTGATCATCAATATAACCCTTGAACAGGTGATCATCAGTCTAACCCTGAACCAGGTGATCATCAGTCCAATCCTGAACCATGTCATCATCAATCCAACCCTGAACCATGTGATCATCAATCTAACCGTGAACCAGGTGATCATCAATGTAACCCTTAACCAGGTGATCATGAGTCTAACCCTGAACCATATGATCATCAATCCAACCCTGAACCATGTGATCATCAATGTAACCGTGAACCAGGTGATCATCTATATAAGCCTTAACCAGGTGATCATGAGTCTAACCCTGAACCATATGATCATCAATCCAACACTGAACCATGTGATCATCAATCTAACCGTGAACCAGGTGATCATCAATCTAACCTTGAACCAGGTGATTCTCAGTCTAATCTTGAACCATATGATCATCAATCCAACCCTGAACCATGTGATCATCAATCTAACCGTGAACCAGGTGATCATCAATATAACCCTTAACCAGGTGATCATCAGTCTAATCCTGAACCATGTGATCATCAGGCAAATCCTGAACCATGTGATCATCAATGTAACCCTGAACCATGTGATCATCAATCTAACCGTGAACAAGGTGATCATCAATATAACCCTTAAACAGGTGATCATCAGTCTAACCCTGAACCAGGTGATCATCAGTCTAATCCTGAACCATGTGATCATCGGTCTAACCCTGAACCATGTGATCAACAATCCAACCCTGGGCCATGTGATCATCAATCTAAACGTGAACAAGGTGATCATCAATATAACCCTTAAACAGGTGATCATCAGTGTAACCCTGAACCAGGTGATCATCAGTCCAATCCTGAACCATGTGATCATCAATGTAACCGTCAACCAGGTGATCATCAATATAACCCTTAACCAGATGATCATGAGTGTAACCCTGAACCATATGATCATCAATCCAACCCTGAACCATGTGATCATAAATGTAACCGTGACCCAGGTGTTCATCTATATAACCCTTAACCAGGTGATCATGAGTCTAACCCTGAACCATATGATCATCAATCCAACCCTGAACCATGTGATCATCAATGTAACCGTGAACCAGGTGATCATCAATATAACCCTTAACGAAGTGATCATCAGGCTAACCCTGAACCAGGTGATCATCAGTCCAATCCTGAACCATGTGATCATCAATCCAACCCTGAACCATGTGATCATCAATCTAACCGTGAACAAGGTGATCATCAATATAACCCTTAAACAGGTGATCATCAGTCTAACCCTGAACCAGGTGATCATCAGTCCAATCCTGAACCATGTGATCATCGGTCTAACCCTGAACCATGTGATCAACAATCCAACCCTGGGCCATGTGATCATCAATCTAAACGTGAACAAGGTGATCATCAATATAACCCTTAAACAGGTGATCATCAGTGTAACCCTGAACCAGGTGATCATCAGTCCAATCCTGAACCATGTGATCATCAATGTAACCGTCAACCAGGTGATCATCAATATAACCCTTAACCAGATGATCATGAGTGTAACCCTGAACCATATGATCATCAATCCAACCCTGAACCATGTGATCATAAATGTAACCGTGACCCAGGTGATCATCTATATAACCCTTAACCAGGTGATCATGAGTCTAACCCTGAACCATATGATCATCAATCCAACCCTGAACCATGTGATCATCAATGTAACCGTGAACCAGGTGATCATCAATATAACCCTTAACGAAGTGATCATCAGGCTAACCCTGAACCAGGTGATCATCAGTCCAATCCTGAACCATGTGATCATCAATCCAACCCTGAACCATGTGATCATCAATCTAACCGTGAACCAGGTGATCATCAATATAACCCTTAACGAGGTGATCATCAGTCTAATCCTGAACCATGTGATCATCAATCCAACCCTGAACCATGTGATCATCAATGTAACCCTTAACCAGGTGATCATGAGTCTAACCCTGAACCATATGATCATCAATCCAACCCTGAACCATGTGATCATCAATGTAACCGTGAACCAGGTGATCATCTATATAACCCTTAACCAGGTGATCATGAGTCTAACCCTGAACCATATGATCATCAATCCAACCCTGAACCATGTGATCATCAATCTAACCGTGAACCAGGTGATAATCAATCTAACCGTGAACCAGGTGATAATCAATTTAACCATGAACCTTGTGATCATCAATCCAACCCTGAACCATGTGATCATCAATCCAACCCTGAACCATGTGATCATCAATCCAACCCTGAACAATGTGATCATCAGTCTAACCCTGAACCATGTGATCATCAATCCAACCCTGGACCATGTGATCATCAATCTAACCGTGAACAAGGTGATCATCAATATAACCCTTAAACAGGTGATCATCAGTCTAACCCTGAACCAGGTGATCATCAGTCTAATCCTGAACCATGTGATCATCAATCCAACCCTGAACCATGTGATCATCAATGTAACCGTCAATCAGGTGATCATCAATATAACCCTTAACCAGGTGATCATCAGGGTACCCCTGAACCAGGTGATCATCAGTCTAATCTTGAACCATGTGATCATCAATCCAACCCTGAACCATGTGATCATCAATGTAACCGTGAACCAGGTGATCATCTATATAACCCTTAACCAGGTGATCATGAGTCTAACCCTGAACTATATGATCATCAATCCAACCCTGAACCATGTGATCATCAATCTAACCGTGAACCAGGTGATAATCAATCTAACCGTGAACCAGGTGATAATCAATCTAACCGTGAACCAGGTGATAATCAATGTAACCATGAACCATGTGATCATCAATCCAACCCTGAACCATGTGATCATCAATGTAACAGTCAACCAGGTGATCATCAATATAACCCTTAACCAGGTGATCATGAGTCTAACCCTGAACCATATGATCATCAATCCAACCCTGAACCATGTGATCATCAATGTAACCGTGAACCAGGTGATCATCTATATAACCCTTAACCAGGTGATTCTCAGTCTAATCTTGAACCATATGATCATCAATCCAACCCTGAACCATGTGATCATCAATCTAACCGTGAACCAGGTGATCATCAATATAACCCTTAACCAGGTGATCATCAGTCTAATCCTGAACCATGTGATCATCAGGCAAATCCTGAACAATGTGATCATCAATGTAACCCTGAACCATGTGATCATCAATCTAACCGTGAACAAGGTGATCATCAATATAACCCTTAAACAGGTGATCATCAGTCTAACCCTGAACCAGGTGATCATCAGTCCAATCCTGAACCATGTGATCATCATTCAGACCCTGAACCATGTGATCATCAATCTAACCCTGAACCAGGTGATCATCAGTCTAACCTTGAACCATGTGATCATCAATCCAACCCTGAACCATGTGATCATCAAACTAACCCTGAACAATTTGATCATCAGTCTAACCCTGAACCATGTGATCATCAATCCAACCCTGGGCCATGTGATCATCAATCTAAACGTGAACAAGTTGATCATCAATATAACCCTTAAACAGGTGATCATCAGTCTAACCCTGAACCAGGTGATCATCAGTCCAATCCTGAACCATGTCATCATCAATCCAACCCTGAACCATGTGATCATCAATCTAACCGTGAACCAGGTGATCATCAATATAACCCTTAACGACGTGATCATCAGGCTAACCCTGAACCAGGTGATCTTTTGTCTAATCCTGAACCATGTGATCATCAATGTAACCGTCAACCAGGTGATCATCAATATAACCCTTAACCAGGTGTTCATGAGTCTAACCCTGAACCATATGATCATCAATCCAACCCTGAACAATGTGATCATCAATGTAACCGTGAACCAGGTGATCATCTATATAACCCTTAACCAGGTGATCATGAGTCTAACCCTGAACCATATGATCATCAATCCAACCCTGAACCATTTCATCATCAATGTAACCGTCAACCAGGTGATCATGAGTCTAACCCTGAACCATGTGATCATCAATCCAACCCTGAACCATGTGATCATCAATCTAACCGTGAACAAGGTGATCATCAATATAACCCTTAAACAGGAGATCATCAGTCTAACCCTGAACCAGGTGATCATCAGTCCAATCCTGAACCATTTGATCATCAATCCAACCCTGAACCATGTGATCATCAATCTAACCGTGAACCAGGTGATCATCAATATAACCCTTAACGAGGTGATCATCAATGTAACCCTTAACCAGGTGATCATGAGTCTAACCCTGAACCATATGATCATCAATCCAACCCTGAACCATGTGATCATCAATGTAACCGTGAACCAGGTGATCATCTATATAACCCTTAACCAGGTGATCATGAGTCTAACCCTGAACCATACGAACATCAATCCAACCCTGAACCATGTGATCATCAATCTAACCGTGAACTAGGTGATAATCAATCTAACCGTGAACCAGGTGATAATCAATGTAACCATGAACCATGTGATCATCAATCCAACCCTTAACATGTGATCATAAATCCAACCCTGAACCATGTGATCATCAATCCAACCCTGAACAATGTGATCATCAGTCTAACCCTGAACCATGTGATCATAAATCCAACCCTGGACCATGTGATCATCAATCTAAACGTGAACAAGTTGATCATCAATATAACCCTTAAACAGGTGATCATCAGTCTAACCCTGAACCAGGTGATCATCAGTCCAATCCTGAACCATGTCATCATCAATCCGACCCTGAACCATGTGATCATCAATCTAACCGTGAACCAGGTGATCATCAATATAACCCTTAACGACGTGATCATCAGGCTAACCCTGAACCAGGTGATCTTTTGTCTAATCCTGAACCATTGGATCATCAATCCAACCTTGAACCATGTGATCATCAATGTAACCGTCAATCAGGTGATCATCAATATAACCCTTAACCAGGTGATCATCAGGCTAACCCTGAACCAGGTGATCATCAGTCTAATCCTGAACCATGTGATCATCAATCCAACCCTGAACCATGTGATCATCAATGTAACCGTGAACCAGGTGATCATCTATATAACCCTTAACCAGGTGATCATGAGTCTAACCCTGAACCATTTGATCATCAATCCAACCCTGAACCATGTGATTATCAATCTAACCGTGAACCAGGTGATAATCAATCTAACCGTGAACCAGGTGATAATCAATCTAACCGTGAAACAGGTGATAATCAATGTAACCATGAACCATGTGATATCAATCCAACCCTGAACCATGTGATCATCAATGTAACAGTCAACCAGGTGATCATCAATATAACCCTTAACCAGGTGATCATGAGTCTAACCCTGAACCATGTGATCATCAATGTAACCGTGAACCAGGTGATCATCTATATAACCCTTAACCAGGTGATTCTCAGGCAAATCCTGAACAATGTGATCATCAATGTAACCCTGAACCATGTGATCATCAATCTAACCGTGAACAAGGTGATCATCAATATAACCGTTAAACAGGTGATCATCAGTCTAACCCTGAACCAGGTGATCATCAGTCCAATCCTGAACCATGTGATCATCATTCAGACCCTGAACCATGTGATCATCAATCTAACCCTGAACCAGGTGATCATCAGTCTAACCTTGAACCATGTGATCATCAATCTAAACGTGAACAAGTTGATCATCAATATAACCCTTGAACAGGTGATCATCAGTCTAACCCTGAACCAGGTGATCATCAGTCCAATCCTGAACCATGTCATCATCAATCCAACCCTGAACCATGTGATCATCAATCTAACCGTGAACCAGGTGATCATCAATATAACCCTTAACGACGTGATCATCAGGCTAACCCTGAACCAGGTGATCTTTTGTCTAATCCTGAACCATGTGATCATCAATGTAACCGTCAACCAGGTGATCATCAATATAACCCTTAACCAGGTGTTCATGAGTCTAACCCTGAACCATATGATCATCAATCCAACCCTGAACAATGTGATCATCAATGTAACCGTGAACCAGGTGATGATCTATATAACCCTTAACCAGGTGATCATGAGTCTAACCCTGAACCATATGATCATCAATCCAACCCTGAACCATTTCATCATCAATGTAACCGTCAACCAGGTGATCATGAGTCTAACCCTGAACCATGTGATCATCAATCCAACCCTGAACCATTTGATCATCAATCTAACCGTGAACAAGGTGATCATCAATATAACCCTTAAAAAGGAGATCATCAGTCTAACCCTGAACCAGGTGATCATCAATCCAATCCTGAACCATGTGATCATCAATCCAACCCTGAACCAAGTGATCATCAATCTAACCGTGAACCAGGTGATCATCAATATAACCCTTAACGAGGTGATCATCAATGTAACCCTTAACCAGGTGATCATGAGTCTAACCCTGAACCATATGATCATCAATCCAACCCTGAACCATGTGATCATCAATGTAACCGTGAACCAGGTGATCATCTATATAACCCTTAACCAGGTGATCATGAGTCTAACCCTGAACCATATGATCATCAATCCAACACTGAACCATGTGATCATCAATCTAACCGTGAACCAGGTGATCATCAATCTAACCTTGAACCAGGTGATTCTCAGTCTAATCTTGAACCATATGATCATCAATCCAACCCTGAACCATGTGATCATCAATCTAACCGTGAACCAGGTGATCATCAATCTAACCGTGAACCAGGTGATAATCAATCTAACCGTGAAACAGGTGATAATCAATGTAACCATGAACCATGTGATATCAATCCAACCCTGAACCATGTGATCATCAATGTAACAGTCAACCAGGTGATCATCAATATAACCCTTAACCAGGTGATCATGAGTCTAACCCTGAACCATGTGATCATCAATGTAACCGTGAACCAGGTGATCATCTATATAACCCTTAACCAGGTGATTCTCAGGCAAATCCTGAACAATGTGATCATCAATGTAACCCTGAACCATGTGATCATCAATCTAACCGTGAACAAGGTGATCATCAATATAACCGTTAAACAGGTGATCATCAGTCTAACCCTGAACCAGGTGATCATCAGTCCAATCCTGAACCATGTGATCATCATTCAGACCCTGAACCATGTGATCATCAATCTAACCCTGAACCAGGTGATCATCAGTCTAACCTTGAACCATGTGATCATCAATCTAAACGTGAACAAGTTGATCATCAATATAACCCTTGAACAGGTGATCATCAGTCTAACCCTGAACCAGGTGATCATCAGTCCAATCCTGAACCATGTCATCATCAATCCAACCCTGAACCATGTGATCATCAATCTAACCGTGAACCAGGTGATCATCAATATAACCCTTAACGACGTGATCATCAGGCTAACCCTGAACCAGGTGATCTTTTGTCTAATCCTGAACCATGTGATCATCAATGTAACCGTCAACCAGGTGATCATCAATATAACCCTTAACCAGGTGTTCATGAGTCTAACCCTGAACCATATGATCATCAATCCAACCCTGAACAATGTGATCATCAATGTAACCGTGAACCAGGTGATGATCTATATAACCCTTAACCAGGTGATCATGAGTCTAACCCTGAACCATATGATCATCAATCCAACCCTGAACCATTTCATCATCAATGTAACCGTCAACCAGGTGATCATGAGTCTAACCCTGAACCATGTGATCATCAATCCAACCCTGAACCATTTGATCATCAATCTAACCGTGAACAAGGTGATCATCAATATAACCCTTAAAAAGGAGATCATCAGTCTAACCCTGAACCAGGTGATCATCAATCCAATCCTGAACCATGTGATCATCAATCCAACCCTGAACCAAGTGATCATCAATCTAACCGTGAACCAGGTGATCATCAATATAACCCTTAACGAGGTGATCATCAATGTAACCCTTAACCAGGTGATCATGAGTCTAACCCTGAACCATATGATCATCAATCCAACCCTGAACCATGTGATCATCAATGTAACCGTGAACCAGGTGATCATCTATATAACCCTTAACCAGGTGATCATGAGTCTAACCCTGAACCATATGATCATCAATCCAACACTGAACCATGTGATCATCAATCTAACCGTGAACCAGGTGATCATCAATCTAACCTTGAACCAGGTGATTCTCAGTCTAATCTTGAACCATATGATCATCAATCCAACCCTGAACCATGTGATCATCAATCTAACCGTGAACCAGGTGATCATCAATATAACCCTTAACCAGGTGATCATCAGTCTAATCCTGAACCATGTGATCATCAGGCAAATCCTGAACCATGTGATCATCAATGTAACCCTGAACCATGTGATCATCAATCTAACCGTGAACAAGGTGATCATCAATATAACCCTTAAACAGGTGATCATCAGTCTAACCCTGAACCAGGTGATCATCAGTCCAATCCTGAACCATGTGATCATCATTCAGACCCTGAACCATGTGATCATCAATCTAACCCTGAACCATGTGATCACCAATCCAACCCTGAACCATGTGATCATCAGTGTAACCGTCAACCAGGTGATCATCAATATAACCCTTAACCAGGTGATCATGAGTCTAACCCTGAACCATATGATCATCAATCCAACCCTGAACCATATGATCATCAATGTAACCGTCAACCAGGTGATCATCAATATAACCCTTAACCAGGTGATCATGAGTCTAACCCTGAACCATATGATCATCAATCCAACACTGAACCATGTGATCATCAATCTAACCGTGAACCAGGTGATCATCAATCTAACCTTGAACCAGGTGATTCTCAGTCTAATCTTGAACCATATGATCATCAATCCAACCCTGAACCATGTGATCATCAATCTAACCGTGAACCAGGTGATCAACAATATAACCCTTAACCAGGTGATCATCAGTCTAATCCTGAACCATGTGATCATCAGGCAAATCCTGAACCATGTGATCATCAATGTAACCCTGAACCATGTGATCATCAATCTAACCGTGAACAAGGTGATCATCAGTCTAACCCTGAACCATGTGATCAACAATCCAACCCTGAACCATGTGATCATCAAACTAACCCTGAACAATGTGATCATCAGTCTAACCCTGAACCATGTGATCATTAATCAAACCCTGGGCCATGTGATCATCAATCTAAACGTGAACAAGGTGATCATCAATATAACCCTTAAACAGGTGATCATCAGTCTAACCCTGAACCAGGTGATCATCAGTCTAACCCTGAACCAGGTGATCATCAGTCCAATCCTGAACCATGTGATCGTCAATCCAACCCTGAACCATGTGATCATCAATGTAACCGTCAACCAGGTGATCATCAATATAACCCTTAACCAGGTGATCATGAGTGTAACCCTGAACCATATGATCATCAATCCAACCCTGATCCATGTGATCATCAATGTAACCGTGACCCAGGTGATCATCTATATAACCCTTAACCAGGTGATCATGAGTCTAACCCTGAACCATATGATCATCAATCCAACCCTGAACCATGTGATCATCAATCTAACCGTGAACCAGGTGATCATCAATATAACCCTTAACGACGTGATCATCAGGCTAACCCTGAACCAGGTGATCTTTTGTCTAATCCTGAACCATGTGATCATCAATGTAACCGTCAACCAGGTGATCATCAATATAACCCTTAACCAGGTGTTCATGAGTCTAACCCTGAACCATATGATCATCAATCCAACCCTGAACAATGTGATCATCAATGTAACCGTGAACCAGGTGATGATCTATATAACCCTTAACCAGGTGATCATGAGTCTAACCCTGAACCATATGATCATCAATCCAACCCTGAACCATTTCATCATCAATGTAACCGTCAACCAGGTGATCATGAGTCTAACCCTGAACCATGTGATCATCAATCCAACCCTGAACCATTTGATCATCAATCTAACCCTGAACCAAGTGATCATCAATCTAACCGTGAACCAGGTGATCATCAATATAACCCTTAAAAAGGAGATCATCAGTCTAACCCTGAACCAGGTGATCATCAATCCAATCCTGAACCATGTGATCATCAATCCAACCCTGAACCAAGTGATCATCAATCTAACCGTGAACCAGGTGATCATCAATATAACCCTTAACGAGGTGATCATCAATGTAACCCTTAACCAGGTGATCATGAGTCTAACCCTGAACCATATGATCATCAATCCAACCCTGAACCATGTGATCATCAATGTAACCGTGAACCAGGTGATCATCTATATAACCCTTAACCAGGTGATCATGAGTCTAACCCTGAACCATATGATCATCAATCCAACACTGAACCATGTGATCATCAATCTAACCGTGAACCAGGTGATCATCAATCTAACCTTGAACCAGGTGATTCTCAGTCTAATCTTGAACCATATGATCATCAATCCAACCCTGAACCATGTGATCATCAATCTAACCGTGAACCAGGTGATCATCAATATAACCCTTAACCAGGTGATCATCAGTCTAATCCTGAACCATGTGATCATCAGGCAAATCCTGAACCATGTGATCATCAATGTAACCCTGAACCATGTGATCATCAATCTAACCGTGAACAAGGTGATCATCAATATAACCCTTAAACAGGTGATCATCAGTCTAACCCTGAACCAGGTGATCATCAGTCCAATCCTGAACCATGTGATCATCATTCAGACCCTGAACCATGTGATCATCAATCTAACCCTGAACCATGTGATCACCAATCCAACCCTGAACCATGTGATCATCAGTGTAACCGTCAACCAGGTGATCATCAATATAACCCTTAACCAGGTGATCATGAGTCTAACCCTGAACCATATGATCATCAATCCAACCCTGAACCATATGATCATCAATGTAACCGTCAACCAGGTGATCATCAATATAACCCTTAACCAGGTGATCATGAGTCTAACCCTGAACCATATGATCATCAATCCAACACTGAACCATGTGATCATCAATCTAACCGTGAACCAGGTGATCATCAATCTAACCTTGAACCAGGTGATTCTCAGTCTAATCTTGAACCATATGATCATCAATCCAACCCTGAACCATGTGATCATCAATCTAACCGTGAACCAGGTGATCAACAATATAACCCTTAACCAGGTGATCATCAGTCTAATCCTGAACCATGTGATCATCAGGCAAATCCTGAACCATGTGATCATCAATGTAACCCTGAACCATGTGATCATCAATCTAACCGTGAACAAGGTGATCATCAATATAACCCTTAAACAGGTGATCATCAGTCTAACCCTGAACCAGGTGATCATCAGTCCAATCCTGAACCATGTGATCATCATTCAGACCCTGAACCATGTGATCATCAATCTAACCCTGAACCAGGTGATCATCAGTCTAACCCTGAACCATGTGATCAACAATCCAACCCTGAACCATGTGATCATCAAACTAACCCTGAACAATGTGATCATCAGTCTAACCCTGAACCATGTGATCATTAATCAAACCCTGGGCCATGTGATCATCAATCTAAACGTGAACAAGGTGATCATCAATATAACCCTTAACCAGGTGATCATCAGTCTAACCCTGAACCAGGTGATCATCAGTCTAACCCTGAACCAGGTGATCATCAGTCCAATCCTGAACCATGTGATCGTCAATCCAACCCTGAACCATGTGATCATCAGGCTAACCCTGAACCAGGTGATCTTTTGTCTAATCCTGAACCATGTGATCATCAATGTAACCGTCAACCAGGTGATCATCAATATAAACCTTAACCAGGTGTTCATGAGTCTAACCCTGAACCATATGATCATCAATCCAACCCTGAACAATGTGATCATCAATGTAACCGTGAACCAGGTGATGATCTATATAACCCTTAACCAGGTGATCATGAGTCTAACCCTGAACCATATGATCATCAATCCAACCCTGAACCATTTCATCATCAATGTAACCGTCAACCAGGTGATCATGAGTCTAACCCTGAACCATGTGATCATCAATCCAACCCTGAACCATTTGATCATCAATCTAACCCTGAACCAAGTGATCATCAATCTAACCGTGAACCAGGTGATCATCAATATAACCCTTAAAAAGGAGATCATCAGTCTAACCCTGAACCAGGTGATCATCAATCCAATCCTGAACCATGTGATCATCAATCCAACCCTGAACCAAGTGATCATCAATCTAACCGTGAACCAGGTGATCATCAATATAACCCTTAACGAGGTGATCATCAATGTAACCCTTAACCAGGTGATCATGAGTCTAACCCTGAACCATATGATCATCAATCCAACCCTGAACCATGTGATCATCAATGTAACCGTGAACCAGGTGATCATCTATATAACCCTTAACCAGGTGATCATGAGTCTAACCCTGAACCATATGATCATCAATCCAACACTGAACCATGTGATCATCAATCTAACCGTGAACCAGGTGATCATCAATCTAACCTTGAACCAGGTGATTCTCAGTCTAATCTTGAACCATATGATCATCAATCCAACCCTGAACCATGTGATCATCAATCTAACCGTGAACCAGGTGATCATCAATATAACCCTTAACCAGGTGATCATCAGTCTAATCCTGAACCATGTGATCATCAGGCAAATCCTGAACCATGTGATCATCAATGTAACCCTGAACCATGTGATCATCAATCTAACCGTGAACAAGGTGATCATCAATATAACCCTTAAACAGGTGATCATCAGTCTAACCCTGAACCAGGTGATCATCAGTCCAATCCTGAACCATGTGATCATCATTCAGACCCTGAACCATGTGATCATCAATCTAACCCTGAACCATGTGATCACCAATCCAACCCTGAACCATGTGATCATCAGTGTAACCGTCAACCAGGTGATCATCAATATAACCCTTAACCAGGTGATCATGAGTCTAACCCTGAACCATATGATCATCAATCCAACCCTGAACCATATGATCATCAATGTAACCGTCAACCAGGTGATCATCAATATAACCCTTAACCAGGTGATCATGAGTCTAACCCTGAACCATATGATCATCAATCCAACACTGAACCATGTGATCATCAATCTAACCGTGAACCAGGTGATCATCAATCTAACCTTGAACCAGGTGATTCTCAGTCTAATCTTGAACCATATGATCATCAATCCAACCCTGAACCATGTGATCATCAATCTAACCGTGAACCAGGTGATCAACAATATAACCCTTAACCAGGTGATCATCAGTCTAATCCTGAACCATGTGATCATCAGGCAAATCCTGAACCATGTGATCATCAATGTAACCCTGAACCATGTGATCATCAATCTAACCGTGAACAAGGTGATCATCAATATAACCCTTAAACAGGTGATCATCAGTCTAACCCTGAACCAGGTGATCATCAGTCCAATCCTGAACCATGTGATCATCATTCAGACCCTGAACCATGTGATCATCAATCTAACCCTGAACCAGGTGATCATCAGTCTAACCCTGAACCATGTGATCAACAATCCAACCCTGAACCATGTGATCATCAAACTAACCCTGAACAATGTGATCATCAGTCTAACCCTGAACCATGTGATCATCAATCAAACCCTGGGCCATGTGATCATCAATCTAAACGTGAACAAGGTGATCATCAATATAACCCTTAAACAGGTGATCATCAGTCTAACCCTGAACCAGGTGATCATCAGTCTAACCCTGAACCAGGTGATCATCAGTCCAATCCTGAACCATGTGATCGTCAATCCAACCCTGAACCATGTGATCATCAATGTCACCGTCAACCAGGTGATCATCAATATAACCCTTAACCAGGTGATCATGAGTGTAACCCTGAACCATATGATCATCAATCCAACCCTGATCCATGTGATCATCAATGTAACCGTGACCCAGGTGATCATCTATATAACCCTTAACCAGGTGATCATGAGTCTAACCCTGAACCATATGATCATCAATCCAACCCTGAACCATTTGATCATCAATGTAACCGTGAACCAGGTGATCATCAATATAACCCTTAACGAAGTGATCATCAGGCTAACCCTGAACCAGGTGATCATCAGTCCAATCCTGAACCATGTGATCATCAATCCAACCCTGAACCATGTGATCATCAATCTAACCGTGAACCAGGTGATTATCAATATAACCCTTAACGAGGTGATCATCAGGCTAACCCTGAACCAGGTGATCATCAGTCTAATCCACATCCATGTGATCATCAATCCAACCCTGAACCATGTGATCATCAATGTAACCCTTAACCAGGTGATCATGAGTCTAACCCTGAACCATATGATCATCAATCCAACCCTGAACCATGTGATCATCAATGTAACCATGAACCAGGTGATCATCTATATAACCCTTAACCAGGTGATCATGAGTCTAACCCTGAACCATATGATCATCAATCCAACCCTGAACCATGTGATCATCAATCTAACCGTGAACCAGGTGATCATCAATATAACCCTTAACCAGGTGATCATCAGTCTAATCCTGTACCATGTGATCATCAGGCAAATCCTGAACCATGTGATCATCAATGTAACCCTGAACCATGTGATCATCAATCTAACCGTGAACAAGGTGATCATCAAAATAACCCTTAAACAGGTGATCATCAGTCTAACCCTGAACCAGGTGATCGTCAGTCCAATCCTGAACCATGTGATCATCATTCAGACCCTGAACCATGTGATCATCAATCTAACCCTGAACCAGGTGATCATCAGTCTAACCCTGAACCATGTGATCAACAATCCAACCCTGAACCAAGTGATCATCAAACTAACCCTGAACAATGTGATCATCAGTCTAACCCTGAACCATGTGATCATCAATCCAACCCTGGGCCATGTGATCATCAATGTAACCGTCAACCAGGTGATCATCAATATAACCCTTAACCAGGTGATCATGAGTGTAACCCTGAACCATATGATCATCAATCCAACCCTGATCCATGTGATCATCAATGTAACCGTGACCCAGGTGATCATCTATATAACCCTTAACCAGGTGATCATGAGTCTAACCCTGAACCATATGATCATCAATCCAACCCTGAACCATTTGATCATCAATGTAACCGTGAACCAGGTGATCATCAATATAACCCTTAACGAAGTGATCATCAGGCTAACCCTGAACCAGGTGATCATCAGTCCAATCCTGAACCATGTGATCATCAATCCAACCCTGAACCATGTGATCATCAATCTAACCGTGAACCAGGTGATTATCAATATAACCCTTAACGAGGTGATCATCAGGCTAACCCTGAACCAGGTGATCATCAGTCTAATCCACATCCATGTGATCATCAATCCAACCCTGAACCATGTGATCATCAATGTAACCCTTAACCAGGTGATCATGAGTCTAACCCTGAACCATATGATCATCAATCCAACCCTGAACCATGTGATCATCAATGTAACCATGAACCAGGTGATCATCTATATAACCCTTAACCAGGTGATCATGAGTCTAACCCTGAACCATATGATCATCAATCCAACCCTGAACCATGTGATCATCAATCTAACCGTGAACCAGTTGATCATCAATATAACCCTTAACCAGGTGATCATCAGTCTAATCCTGTACCATGTGATCATCAGGCAAATCCTGAACCATGTGATCATCAATGTAACCCTGAACCATGTGATCATCAATCTAACCGTGAACAAGGTGATCATCAAAATAACCCTTAAACAGGTGATCATCAGTCTAACCCTGAACCAGGTGATCGTCAGTCCAATCCTGAACCCTGTGATCATCATTCAGACCCTGAACCATGTGATCATCAATCTAACCCTGAACCAGGTGATCATCAGTCTAACCCTGAACCATGTGATCAACAATCCAACCCTGAACCATGTGATCATCAAACTAACCCTGAACAATGTGATCATCAGTCTAACCCTGAACCATGTGATCATCAATCCAACCCTGGGCCATGTGATCATCAATCTAAACGTGAACAAGGTGATCATCAATATAACCCTTAAACAGGTGATCATCAGTCTAACCCTGAACCAGGTGATCATCAGTCTAACCCTGAACCATGTGATCATCAATGTAACCGTCAACCAGGTGATCATCAATATAACCCTTAACCAGGTGATCATGAGTGTAACCCTGAGCCATATGATCATCAATCCAACCCTGAACCATGTGATCATCAATGTAACCGTGACCCAGGTGATCATCTATATAACCCTTAACCAGGTGATCATGAGTCTAACCCTGAACCATATGATCATCAATCCAACCCTGAACCATTTGATCATCAATGTAACCGTGAACCAGGTGATCATCAATATAACCCTTAACGAAGTGATCATCAGGCTAACCCTGAACCAGGTGATCATCAGTCCAATCCTGAACCATGTGATCATCAATCCAACCCTGAACCATGTGATCATCAATGTAACCGTCAACCAGGTGATCATCAATATAACCCTTAACCAGGTGATCATCAGGCTAACCCTTAACGAGGTGATCATCAGGCTAACCCTGAACCAGGTGATCATCAGTCTAATCCTGAACCATGTGATCATCAATGTAACCCTTAACCAGGTGATCATGAGTCTAACCCTGAACCATATGATCATCAATCCAACCCTGAACCATGTGATCATCAATGTAACCGTGAACCAGGTGATCATCTATATAAGCCTTAACCAGGTGATCATGAGTCTAACCCTGAACCATATGATCATCAATCCAACACTGAACCATGTGATCATCAATCTAACCGTGAACCAGGTGATCATCAATCTAACCTTGAACCAGGTGATTCTCAGTCTAATCTTGAACCATATGATCATCAATCCAACCCTGAACCATGTGATCATCAATCTAACCGTGAACCAGGTGATCATCAATATAACCCTTAACCAGGTGATCATCAGTCTAATCCTGAACCATGTGATCATCAGGCAAATCCTGAACCATGTGATCATCAATGTAACCCTGAACCATGTGATCATCAATCTAACCGTGAACAAGGTGATCATCAATATAACCCTTAAACAGGTGATCATCAGTCTAACCCTGAACCAGGTGATCATCAGTCCAATCCTGAACCATGTGATCATCGGTCTAACCCTGAACCATGTGATCAACAATCCAACCCTGAACCATGTGATCATCAAACTAACCCTGAACAATGTGATCATCAGTCTAACCCTGAACCATGTGATCATCAATCCAACCCTGGGCCATGTGATCATCAATCTAAACGTGAACAAGGTGATCATCAATATAACCCTTAAACAGGTGATCATCAGTGTAACCCTGAACCAGGTGATCATCAGTCCAATCCTGAACCATGTGATCATCAATGTAACCGTCAACCAGGTGATCATCAATATAACCCTTAACCAGATGATCATGAGTGTAACCCTGAACCATATGATCATCAATCCAACCCTGAACCATGTGATCATCAATGTAACCGTGACCCAGGTGATCATCTATATAACCCTTAACCAGGTGATCATGAGTCTAACCCTGAACCATATGATCATCAATCCAACCCTGAACCATGTGATCATCAATGTAACCGTGAACCAGGTGATCATCAATATAACCCTTAACGAAGTGATCATCAGGCTAACCCTGAACCAGGTGATCATCAGTCCAATCCTGAACCATGTGATCATCAATCCAACCCTGAACCATGTGATCATCAATCTAACCGTGAACCAGGTGATCATCAATATAACCCTTAACCAGGTGATCATCAGTCTAATCCTGTACCATGTGATCATCAGGCAAATCCTGAACCATGTGATCATCAATGTAACCCTGAACCATGTGATCATCAATCTAACCGTGAACAAGGTGATCATCAAAATAACCCTTAAACAGGTGATCATCAGTCTAACCCTGAACCAGGTGATCGTCAGTCCAATCCTGAACCATGTGATCATCATTCAGACCCTGAACCATGTGATCATCAATCTAACCCTGAACCAGGTGATCATCAGTCTAACCCTGAACCATGTGATCAACAATCCAACCCTGAACCAAGTGATCATCAAACTAACCCTGAACAATGTGATCATCAGTCTAACCCTGAACCATGTGATCATCAATCCAACCCTGGGCCATGTGATCATCAATGTAACCGTCAACCAGGTGATCATCAATATAACCCTTAACCAGGTGATCATGAGTGTAACCCTGAACCATATGATCATCAATCCAACCCTGATCCATGTGATCATCAATGTAACCGTGACCCAGGTGATCATCTATATAACCCTTAACCAGGTGATCATGAGTCTAACCCTGAACCATATGATCATCAATCCAACCCTGAACCATTTGATCATCAATGTAACCGTGAACCAGGTGATCATCAATATAACCCTTAACGAAGTGATCATCAGGCTAACCCTGAACCAGGTGATCATCAGTCCAATCCTGAACCATGTGATCATCAATCCAACCCTGAACCATGTGATCATCAATCTAACCGTGAACCAGGTGATTATCAATATAACCCTTAACGAGGTGATCATCAGGCTAACCCTGAACCAGGTGATCATCAGTCTAATCCACATCCATGTGATCATCAATCCAACCCTGAACCATGTGATCATCAATGTAACCCTTAACCAGGTGATCATGAGTCTAACCCTGAACCATATGATCATCAATCCAACCCTGAACCATGTGATCATCAATGTAACCATGAACCAGGTGATCATCTATATAACCCTTAACCAGGTGATCATGAGTCTAACCCTGAACCATATGATCATCAATCCAACCCTGAACCATGTGATCATCAATCTAACCGTGAACCAGTTGATCATCAATATAACCCTTAACCAGGTGATCATCAGTCTAATCCTGTACCATGTGATCATCAGGCAAATCCTGAACCATGTGATCATCAATGTAACCCTGAACCATGTGATCATCAATCTAACCGTGAACAAGGTGATCATCAAAATAACCCTTAAACAGGTGATCATCAGTCTAACCCTGAACCAGGTGATCGTCAGTCCAATCCTGAACCCTGTGATCATCATTCAGACCCTGAACCATGTGATCATCAATCTAACCCTGAACCAGGTGATCATCAGTCTAACCCTGAACCATGTGATCAACAATCCAACCCTGAACCATGTGATCATCAAACTAACCCTGAACAATGTGATCATCAGTCTAACCCTGAACCATGTGATCATCAATCCAACCCTGGGCCATGTGATCATCAATCTAAACGTGAACAAGGTGATCATCAATATAACCCTTAAACAGGTGATCATCAGTCTAACCCTGAACCAGGTGATCATCAGTCTAACCCTGAACCATGTGATCATCAATGTAACCGTCAACCAGGTGATCATCAATATAACCCTTAACCAGGTGATCATGAGTGTAACCCTGAGCCATATGATCATCAATCCAACCCTGAACCATGTGATCATCAATGTAACCGTGACCCAGGTGATCATCTATATAACCCTTAACCAGGTGATCATGAGTCTAACCCTGAACCATATGATCATCAATCCAACCCTGAACCATTTGATCATCAATGTAACCGTGAACCAGGTGATCATCAATATAACCCTTAACGAAGTGATCATCAGGCTAACCCTGAACCAGGTGATCATCAGTCCAATCCTGAACCATGTGATCATCAATCCAACCCTGAACCATGTGATCATCAATGTAACCGTCAACCAGGTGATCATCAATATAACCCTTAACCAGGTGATCATCAGGCTAACCCTTAACGAGGTGATCATCAGGCTAACCCTGAACCAGGTGATCATCAGTCTAATCCTGAACCATGTGATCATCAATGTAACCCTTAACCAGGTGATCATGAGTCTAACCCTGAACCATATGATCATCAATCCAACCCTGAACCATGTGATCATCAATGTAACCGTGAACCAGGTGATCATCTATATAAGCCTTAACCAGGTGATCATGAGTCTAACCCTGAACCATATGATCATCAATCCAACACTGAACCATGTGATCATCAATCTAACCGTGAACCAGGTGATCATCAATCTAACCTTGAACCAGGTGATTCTCAGTCTAATCTTGAACCATATGATCATCAATCCAACCCTGAACCATGTGATCATCAATCTAACCGTGAACCAGGTGATCATCAATATAACCCTTAACCAGGTGATCATCAGTCTAATCCTGAACCATGTGATCATCAGGCAAATCCTGAACCATGTGATCATCAATGTAACCCTGAACCATGTGATCATCAATCTAACCGTGAACAAGGTGATCATCAATATAACCCTTAAACAGGTGATCATCAGTCTAACCCTGAACCAGGTGATCATCAGTCCAATCCTGAACCATGTGATCATCGGTCTAACCCTGAACCATGTGATCAACAATCCAACCCTGAACCATGTGATCATCAAACTAACCCTGAACAATGTGATCATCAGTCTAACCCTGAACCATGTGATCATCAATCCAACCCTGGGCCATGTGATCATCAATCTAAACGTGAACAAGGTGATCATCAATATAACCCTTAAACAGGTGATCATCAGTGTAACCCTGAACCAGGTGATCATCAGTCCAATCCTGAACCATGTGATCATCAATGTAACCGTCAACCAGGTGATCATCAATATAACCCTTAACCAGATGATCATGAGTGTAACCCTGAACCATATGATCATCAATCCAACCCTGAACCATGTGATCATCAATGTAACCGTGACCCAGGTGATCATCTATATAACCCTTAACCAGGTGATCATGAGTCTAACCCTGAACCATATGATCATCAATCCAACCCTGAACCATGTGATCATCAATGTAACCGTGAACCAGGTGATCATCAATATAACCCTTAACGAAGTGATCATCAGGCTAACCCTGAACCAGGTGATCATCAGTCCAATCCTGAACCATGTGATCATCAATCCAACCCTGAACCATGTGATCATCAATCTAACCGTGAACCAGGTGATCATCAATATAACCCTTAACGAGTTGATCATCAGTCTAATCCTGAACCATGTGATCATCAATCCAACCCTGAGCTATGTGATCATCAATGTAACCCTTAACCAGGTGATCATGAGTCTAACCCTGAACCATATGATCATCAATCCAACCCTGAACCATGTGATCATCAATGTAACCGTGAACCAGGTGATCATCTATATAACCCTTAACCAGGTGATCATGAGTCTAACCCTGAACCATATGATCATCAATCCAACCCTGAACCATGTGAATATCAATCTAACCGTGAACCAGGTGATAATCAATCTAACCGTGAACCAGGTGATAATCAATGTAACCATGAACCTTGTGATCATCAATCCAACCCTGAACCATGTGATCATCAATCCAACCCTGAACCATGTGATCATCAATCCAACCCTGAACAATGTGATCATCAGTCTAACCCTGAACCATGTGATCATCAATCCAACCCTGGACCATGTGATCATCAATCTAACCGTGAACAAGGTGATCATCAATATAACCCTTAAACAGGTGATCATCAGTCTAACCCTGAACCAGGTGATCATCAGTCTAATCCTGAACCATGTGATCATCAATCCAACCCTGAACCATGTGATCATCAATGTAACCGTCAATCAGGTGATCATCAATATAACCCTTAACCAGGTGATCATCAGGCTAAACCTGAACCAGGTGATCATCAGTCTAATCTTGAACCATGTGATCATCAATCCAACCCTGAACCATGTGATCATCAATATAACCGTGAACCAGGTGATCATCTATATAACCCTTAACCAGGTGATCATGAGTCTAACCCTGAACCATATGATCATCAATCCAACCCTGAACCATGTGATCATCAATCTAACCGTGAACCAGGTGATAATCAATCTAACCGTGAACCAGGTTATAATCTAACCGTGAACCAGGTGATAATCAATGTAACCCTGAACCATGTGATCAACAATCCAACCCTGAACCATGTGATCATCAAACTAACCCTGAACAATGTGATCATCAGTCTAACCCTGAACCATGTGATCATCAATCCAACCCTGGGCCATGTGATCATCAATGTAACCGTCAACCAGGTGATCATCAATATAACCCTTAACCAGGTGATCATGAGTGTAACCCTGAACCATATGATCATCAATCCAACCCTGATCCATGTGATCATCAATGTAACCGTGACCCAGGTGATCATCTATATAACCCTTAACCAGGTGATCATGAGTCTAACCCTGAACCATATGATCATCAATCCAACCCTGAACCATTTGATCATCAATGTAACCGTGAACCAGGTGATCATCAATATAACCCTTAACGAAGTGATCATCAGGCTAACCCTGAACCAGGTGATCATCAGTCCAATCCTGAACCATGTGATCATCAATCCAACCCTGAACCATGTGATCATCAATCTAACCGTGAACCAGGTGATTATCAATATAACCCTTAACGAGGTGATCATCAGGCTAACCCTGAACCAGGTGATCATCAGTCTAATCCACATCCATGTGATCATCAATCCAACCCTGAACCATGTGATCATCAATGTAACCCTTAACCAGGTGATCATGAGTCTAACCCTGAACCATATGATCATCAATCCAACCCTGAACCATGTGATCATCAATGTAACCATGAACCAGGTGATCATCTATATAACCCTTAACCAGGTGATCATGAGTCTAACCCTGAACCATATGATCATCAATCCAACCCTGAACCATGTGATCATCAATCTAACCGTGAACCAGTTGATCATCAATATAACCCTTAACCAGGTGATCATCAGTCTAATCCTGTACCATGTGATCATCAGGCAAATCCTGAACCATGTGATCATCAATGTAACCCTGAACCATGTGATCATCAATCTAACCGTGAACAAGGTGATCATCAAAATAACCCTTAAACAGGTGATCATCAGTCTAACCCTGAACCAGGTGATCGTCAGTCCAATCCTGAACCCTGTGATCATCATTCAGACCCTGAACCATGTGATCATCAATCTAACCCTGAACCAGGTGATCATCAGTCTAACCCTGAACCATGTGATCAACAATCCAACCCTGAACCATGTGATCATCAAACTAACCCTGAACAATGTGATCATCAGTCTAACCCTGAACCATGTGATCATCAATCCAACCCTGGGCCATGTGATCATCAATCTAAACGTGAACAAGGTGATCATCAATATAACCCTTAAACAGGTGATCATCAGTCTAACCCTGAACCAGGTGATCATCAGTCTAACCCTGAACCATGTGATCATCAATGTAACCGTCAACCAGGTGATCATCAATATAACCCTTAACCAGGTGATCATGAGTGTAACCCTGAGCCATATGATCATCAATCCAACCCTGAACCATGTGATCATCAATGTAACCGTGACCCAGGTGATCATCTATATAACCCTTAACCAGGTGATCATGAGTCTAACCCTGAACCATATGATCATCAATCCAACCCTGAACCATTTGATCATCAATGTAACCGTGAACCAGGTGATCATCAATATAACCCTTAACGAAGTGATCATCAGGCTAACCCTGAACCAGGTGATCATCAGTCCAATCCTGAACCATGTGATCATCAATCCAACCCTGAACCATGTGATCATCAATGTAACCGTCAACCAGGTGATCATCAATATAACCCTTAACCAGGTGATCATCAGGCTAACCCTTAACGAGGTGATCATCAGGCTAACCCTGAACCAGGTGATCATCAGTCTAATCCTGAACCATGTGATCATCAATGTAACCCTTAACCAGGTGATCATGAGTCTAACCCTGAACCATATGATCATCAATCCAACCCTGAACCATGTGATCATCAATGTAACCGTGAACCAGGTGATCATCTATATAAGCCTTAACCAGGTGATCATGAGTCTAACCCTGAACCATATGATCATCAATCCAACACTGAACCATGTGATCATCAATCTAACCGTGAACCAGGTGATCATCAATCTAACCTTGAACCAGGTGATTCTCAGTCTAATCTTGAACCATATGATCATCAATCCAACCCTGAACCATGTGATCATCAATCTAACCGTGAACCAGGTGATCATCAATATAACCCTTAACCAGGTGATCATCAGTCTAATCCTGAACCATGTGATCATCAGGCAAATCCTGAACCATGTGATCATCAATGTAACCCTGAACCATGTGATCATCAATCTAACCGTGAACAAGGTGATCATCAATATAACCCTTAAACAGGTGATCATCAGTCTAACCCTGAACCAGGTGATCATCAGTCCAATCCTGAACCATGTGATCATCGGTCTAACCCTGAACCATGTGATCAACAATCCAACCCTGAACCATGTGATCATCAAACTAACCCTGAACAATGTGATCATCAGTCTAACCCTGAACCATGTGATCATCAATCCAACCCTGGGCCATGTGATCATCAATCTAAACGTGAACAAGGTGATCATCAATATAACCCTTAAACAGGTGATCATCAGTGTAACCCTGAACCAGGTGATCATCAGTCCAATCCTGAACCATGTGATCATCAATGTAACCGTCAACCAGGTGATCATCAATATAACCCTTAACCAGATGATCATGAGTGTAACCCTGAACCATATGATCATCAATCCAACCCTGAACCATGTGATCATCAATGTAACCGTGACCCAGGTGATCATCTATATAACCCTTAACCAGGTGATCATGAGTCTAACCCTGAACCATATGATCATCAATCCAACCCTGAACCATGTGATCATCAATGTAACCGTGAACCAGGTGATCATCAATATAACCCTTAACGAAGTGATCATCAGGCTAACCCTGAACCAGGTGATCATCAGTCCAATCCTGAACCATGTGATCATCAATCCAACCCTGAACCATGTGATCATCAATCTAACCGTGAACCAGGTGATCATCAATATAACCCTTAACGAGGTGATCATCAGTCTAATCCTGAACCATGTGATCATCAATCCAACCCTGAGCTATGTGATCATCAATGTAACCCTTAACCAGGTGATCATGAGTCTAACCCTGAACCATATGATCATCAATCCAACCCTGAACCATGTGATCATCAATGTAACCGTGAACCAGGTGATCATCTATATAACCCTTAACCAGGTGATCATGAGTCTAACCCTGAACCATATGATCATCAATCCAACCCTGAACCATGTGATCATCAATCTAACCGTGAATCAGGTGATAATCAATCTAACCGTGAACCAGGTGATAATCAATGTAACCATGAACCTTGTGATCATCAATCCAACCCTGAACCATGTGATCATCAATCCAACCCTGAACCATGTGATCATCAATCCAACCCTGAACAATGTGATCATCAGTCTAACCCTGAACCATGTGATCATCAATCCAACCCTGGACCATGTGATCATCAATCGAACCGTGAACAAGGTGATCATCAATATAACCCTTAAACAGGTGATCATCAGTCTAACCCTGAACCAGGTGATCATCAGTCTAATCCTGAACCATGTGATCATCAATCCAACCCTGAACCATGTGATCATCAATCTAACCGTGAACCAGGTGATCATCAATATAACCCTTAACCAGGTGATCATCAGTCTAATCCTGAACCATGTGATCATCAGGCAAATCCTGAACAATGTGATCATCAATGTAACCCTGAACCATGTGATCATCAATCTAACCGTGAACAAGGTGATCATCAATATAACCCTTAAACAGGTGATCATCAGTCTAACCCTGAACCAGGTGATCATCAGTCCAATCCTGAACCATGTGATCATCATTCAGACCCTGAACCATGTGATCATCAATCTAACCCTGAACCAGGTGATCATCAGTCTAACCTTGAACCATGTGATCATCAATCCAACCCTGAACCATGTGATCATCAATCTAACCGTGAACTAGGTGATAATCAATCTAACCGTGAACCAGGTGATAATCAATGTAACCATGAACCATGTGATCATCAATCCAACCCTTAACATGTGATCATAAATCCAACCCTGAACCATGTGATCATCAATCCAACCCTGAACAATGTGATCATCAGTCTAACCCTGAACCATGTGATCATAAATCCAACCCTGGACCATGTCATCATCAATCCGACCCTGAACCATGTGATCATCAATCTAACCGTGAACCAGGTGATCATCAATATAACCCTTAACGACGTGATCATCAGGCTAACCCTGAACCAGGTGATCTTTTGTCTAATCCTGAACCATGTGATCATCAATCCAACCCTGAACCATGTGATCATCAATGTAACCGTCAATCAGGTGATCATCAATATAACCCTTAACCAGGTGATCATCAGGCTAACCCTGAACCAGGTGATCATCAGTCTAATCCTGAACCATGTGATCATCAATCCAACCCTGAACCATGTGATCATCAATATAACCGTGAACCAGGTGATCATCTATATAACCCTTAACCAGGTGATCATGAGTCTAACCCTGAACCATATGATCATCAATCCAACCCTGAACCATGTGATCATCAATCTAACCGTGAACCAAGTGATAATCAATCTAACCGTGAACCAGGTGATAATCAATCTAACCGTGAACCAGGTGATAATCAATGTAACCATGAACCATGTGATATCAATCCAACCCTGAACCATGTGATCATCAATGTAACAGTCAACCAGGTGATCATCAATATAACCCTTAACCAGGTGATCATGAGTCTAACCCTGAACCATATGATCATCAATCCAACCCTGAACCATGTGATCATCAATGTAACCGTGAACCAGGTGATCATCTATATAACCCTTAACCAGGTGATTCTCAGTCTAATCTTGAACCATATGATCATCAATCCAACCCTGAACCATGTGATCATCAATCTAACCGTGAACCAGGTGATCATCAATATAACCCTTAACCAGGTGATCATCAGTCTAATCCTGAACCATGTGATCATCAGGCAAATCCTGAACAATATGTTCATCAATGTAACCCTGAACCATGTGATCATCAATCTAACCGTGAACAAGGTGATCATCAATATAACCCTTAAACAGGTGATCATCAGTCTAACCCTGAACCAGGTGATCATCAGTCCAATCCTGAACCATGTGATCATCATTCAGACCCTGAACCATGTGATCATCAATCTAACCCTGAACCAGGTGATCTTTTGTCTAACTCTGAACCATGTGATCATCAATGTAACCGTCAACCAGGTGATCATCAATATAACCCTTAACCAGGTGTTCATGAGTCTAACCCTGAACCATATGATCATCAATCCAACCCTGAACAATGTGATCATCAATGTAACCGTGAACCAGGTGATCATCTATATAACCCTTAACCAGGTGATCATGAGTCTAACCCTGAACCATATGATCATCAATCCAACCCTGAACCATTTCATCATCAATGTAACCGTCAACCAGGTGATCATGAGTCTAACCCTGAACCATGTGATCATCAATCCAACCCTGAACCATTTGATCATCAATCTAACCGTGAACAAGGTGATCATTAATATAACCCTTAAAAAGGAGATCATCAGTCTAACCCTGAACCATGTGATCATCAATCCAACCCTGAACCAAGTGATCATCAATCTAACCGTGAACCAGGTGATCATCAATATAACCCTTAACGAGGTGATCATCAATGTAACCCTTAACCAGGTGATCATGAGTCTAACCCTGAACCATATGATCATCAATCCAACCCTGAACCATGTGATCATCAATGTAACCGTGAACCAGGTGATCATCTATATAACCCTTAACCAGGTGATCATGAGTCTAACCCTGAACCATATGATCATCAATCCAACCCTGGGCCATGTGATCATCAATCTAAACGTGAACAAGGTGATCATCAATATAACCCTTAAACAGGTGATCATCAGTCCAATCGTGAACCATGTGATCATCAATGTAACCGTCAACCAGGTGATCATCAATATAACCCTTAACCAGATGATCATGAGTGTAACCCTGAACCATATGATCATCAATCCAACCCTGAACCATGTGATCATCAATGTAACCGTGACCCAGGTGATCATCTATATAACCCTTAACCAGGTGATCATGAGTCTAACCCTGAACCATATGATCATCAATCCAACCCTGAACCATGTGATCATCAATGTAACCGTGAACCAGGTGATCATCAATATAACCCTTAACGAAGTGATCATCAGGCTAACCCTGAACCAGGTGATCATCAGTCCAATCCTGAACCATGTGATCATCAATCCAACCCTGAACCATGTGATCATCAATCTAACCGTGAACCAGGTGATCATCAATATAACCCTTAACGAGGTGATCATCAGTCTAATCCTGAACCATGTGATCATCAATCCAACCCTGAACCATGTGATCATCAATGTAACCCTTAACCAGGGGATCATGAGTCTAACCCTGAACCATATGATCATCAATCCAACCCTGAACCATGTGATCATCAATCCAACCCTGAACAATGTGATCATCAATCCAACCCTGAACCATGTGATCATCAATCCAACCCTGAACCATGTGATCATCAATCCAACCCTGAACAATGTGATCATCAGTCTAACCCTGAACCATGTGATCAACAATCCAACCCTGAACCATGTGATCATCAAACTAACCCTGAACAATGTGATCATCAGTCTAACCCTGAACCATGTGATCATCAATCAAACCCTGGGCCATGTGATCATCAATCTAAACGTGAACAAGGTGATCATCAATATAACCCTTAAACAGGTGATCATCAGTCTAACCCTGAACCAGGTGATCATCAGTCTAACCCTGAACCAGGTGATCATCAGTCCAATCCTGAACCATGTGATCGTCAATCCAACCCTGAACCATGTGATCATCAATGTAACCGTCAACCAGGTGATCATCAATATAACCCTTAACCAGGTGATCATGAGTGTAACCCTGAACCATATGATCATCAATCCAACCCTGATCCATGTGATCATCAATGTAACCGTGACCCAGGTGATCATGAGTCTAACCCTGAACCATATGATCATCAATCCAACCCTGAACCATTTGATCATCAATGTAACCGTGAACCAGGTGATCATCAATATAACCCTTAACGAAGTGATCATCAGGCTAACCCTGAACCAGGTGATCATCAGTCCAATCCTGAACCATGTGAGCATCAATCCAACCCTGAACCATGTGATCATCAATCTAACCGTGAACCAGGTGATCATCAATATAACCCTTAACGAGGTGATCATCAGGCTAACCCTGAACCAGGTGATCATCAGTCTAATCCACATCCATGTGATCATCAATCCAACCCTGAACCATGTGATCATCAATGTAACCCTTAACCAGGTGATCATGAGTCTAACCCTGAACCATATGATCATCAATCCAACCCTGAACCATGTGATCATCAATGTAACCATGAACCAGGTGATCATCTATATAACCCTTAACCAGGTGATCATGAGTCTAACCCTGAACCATATGATCATCAATCCAACCCTGAACCATGTGATCATCAATGTAACCCTGAACCATGTGATCATCAATCTAACCGTGAACAAGTTGATCATCAAAATAACCCTTAAACAGGTGATCATCAGTCTAACCCTGAACCAGGTGATCGTCAGTCCAATCCTGAACCATGTGATCATCATTCAGACCCTGAACCATGTGATCATCAATCTAACCCTGAACCAGGTGATCATCAGTCTAACCCTGAACCATGTGATCAACAATCCAACCCTGAACCATGTGATCATCAAACTAACCCTGAACAATGTGATCATCAGTCTAACCCTGAACCATGTGATCATCAATCCAACCCTGGGCCATGTGATCATCAATCTAAACGTGAACAAGGTGATCATCAATATAACCCTTAAACAGGTGATCATCAGTCTAACCCTGAACCAGGTGATCATCAGTCTAACCCTGAACCAGGTGATCATCAGTCCAATCCTGAACCATGTGATCATCAATCCAACCCTGAACCATGTGATCATCAATGTAACCGTCAACCAGGTGATCATCAATATAACCCTTAACCAGGTGATCATGAGTGTAACCCTGAACCATGTGATCATCAATCCAACCCTGAACCATGTGATCATCAATGTAACCGTGACCCAGGTGATCATCTATATAACCCTTAACCAGGTGATCATGAGTCTAACCCTGAACCATATGATCATCAATCCAACCCTGAACCATTTGATCATCAATGTAACCGTGAACCAGGTGATCATCAATATAACCCTTAACGAAGTGATCATCAGGCTAACCCTGAACCAGGTGATCATCAGTCCAATCCTGAACCATGTGATCATCAATCCAACCCTGAACCATGTGATCATCAATGTAACCGTCAACCAGGTGATCATCAATATAACCCTTAACCAGGTGATCATCAGGCTAACCCTTAACGAGGTGATCATCAGGCTAACCCTGAACCAGGTGATCATCAGTCTAATCCTGAACCATGTGATCATCAATGTAACCCTTAACCAGGTGATCATGAGTCTAACCCTGAACCATATGATCATCAATCCAACCCTGAACCATGTGATCATCAATGTAACCGTGAACCAGGTGATCATCTATATAAGCCTTAACCAGGTGATCATGAGTCTAACCCTGAACCATATGATCATCAATCCAACACTGAACCATGTGATCATCAATCCAACCCTGGGCCATGTGATCATCAATCTAAACGTGAACAAGGTGATCATCAATATAACCCTTAAACAGGTGACCATCAGTGTAACCCTGAACCAGGTGATCATCAGTCCAATCCTGAACCATGTGATCATCAATGTAACCGTCAACCAGGTGATCATCAATATAACCCTTAACCAGATGATCATGAGTGTAACCCTGAACCATATGATCATCAATCCAACCCTGAACCATGTGATCATCAATGTAACCGTGACCCAGGTGATCATCTATATAACCCTTAACCAGGTGATCATGAGTCTAACCCTGAACCATATGATCATCAATCCAACCCTGAACCATGTGATCATCAATGTAACCGTGAACCAGGTGATCATCAATATAACCCTTAACGAAGTGATCATCAGGCTAACCCTGAACCAGGTGATCATCAGTCCAATCCTGAACCATGTGATCATCAATCCAACCCTGAACCATGTGATCATCAATCTAACCGTGAACCAGGTGATCATCAATATAACCCTTAACGAGGTGATCATCAGTCTAATCCTGAACCATGTGATCATCAATCCAACCCTGAGCTATGTGATCATCAATGTAACCCTTAACCAGGTGATCATGAGTCTAACCCTGAACCATATGATCATCAATCCAACCCTGAACCATGTGATCATCAATGTAACCGTGAACCAGGTGATCATCTATATAACCCTTAACCAGGTGATCATGAGTCTAACCCTGAACCATATGATCATCAATCCAACCCTGAACCATGTGATCATCAATCTAACCGTGAACCAGGTGATAATCAATCTAACCGTGAACCAGGTGATAATCAATGTAACCATGAACCTTGTGATCATCAATCCAACCCTGAACCATGTGATCATCAATCCAACCCTGAACCATGTGATCATCAATCCAACCCTGAACAATGTGATCATCAGTCTAACCCTGAACCATGTGATCATCAATCCAACCCTGGACCATGTGATCATCAATCTAACCGTGAACAAGGTGATCATCAATATAACCCTTAAACAGGTGATCATCAGTCTAACCCTGAACCAGGTGATCATCAGTCTAATCCTGAACCATGTGATCATCAATCCAACCCTGAACCATGTGATCATCAATGTAACCGTCAATCAGGTGATCATCAATATAACCCTTAACCAGGTGATCATCAGGCTAACCCTGAACCAGGTGATTATCAGTCTAATCTTGAACCATGTGATCATCAATCCAACCCTGAACCATGTGATCATCAATGTAATCGTGAACCAGGTGATCATCTATATTACCCTTAACCAGGTGATCATGAGTCTAACCCTGAACCATATGATCATCAATCCAACCCTGAACCATGTGATCATCAATCTAACCGTGAACCAGGTGATAATCAATCTAACCGTGAACCAGGTGATAATCAATCTAACCGTGAACCAGGTGATAATCAATGTAACCATGAACCATGTGATCATCAATCCAACCCTGAACCATGTGATCATCAATGTAACAGTCAACCAGGTGATCATCAATATAACCCTTAACCAGGTGATCATGAGTCTAACCCTGAACCATATGATCATCAATCCAACCCTGAACCATGTGATCATCAATGTAACCGTGAACCAGGTGATCATCTATATAACCCTTAACCAGGTGATTCTCAGTCTAATCTTGAACCATATGATCATCAATCCAACCCTGAACCATGTGATCATCAATCTAACCGTGAACCAGGTGATCATCAATATAACCCTTAACCAGGTGATCATCAGTCTAATCCTGAACCATGTGATCATCAGGCAAATCCTGAACAATGTGATCATCAATGTAACCCTGAACCATGTGATCATCAATCTAACCGTGAACAAGGTGATCATCAATATAACCCTTAAACAGGTGATCATCAGTCTAACCCTGAACCAGGTGATCATCAGTCCAATCCTGAACCATGTGATCATCATTCAGACCCTGAACCATGTGATCATCAATCTAACCCTGAACCAGGTGATCATCAGTCTAACCTTGAACCATGTGATCATCAATCCAACCCTGAACCATGTGATCATCAATCTAACCGTGAACTAGGTGATAATCAATCTAACCGTGAACCAGGTGATAATCAATGTAACCATGAACCATGTGATCATCAATCCAACCCTTAACATGTGATCATAAATCCAACCCTGAACCATGTGATCATATATCCAACCCTGGACCATGTCATCATCAATCCGACCCTGAACCATGTGATCATCAATCTAACCGTGAACCAGGTGATCATCAATATAACCCTTAACGACGTGATCATCAGGCTAACCCTGAACCAGGTGATCTTTTGTCTAATCCTGAACCATGTGATCATCAATCCAACCCTGAACCATGTGATCATCAATGTAACCGTCAATCAGGTGATCATCAATATAACCCTTAACCAGGTGATCATCAGGCTAACCCTGAACCAGGTGATCATCAGTCTAATCCTGAACCATGTGATCATCAATCCAACCCTGAACCATGTGATCATCAATATAACCGTGAACCAGGTGATCATCTATATAACCCTTAACCAGGTGATCATGAGTCTAACCCTGAACCATATGATCATCAATCCAACCCTGAACCATGTGATCATCAATCTAACCGTGAACCAAGTGATAATCAATCTAACCGTGAACCAGGTGATAATCAATCTAACCGTGAACCAGGTGATAATCAATGTAACCATGAACCATGTGATATCAATCCAACCCTGAACCATGTGATCATCAATGTAACAGTCAACCAGGTGATCATCAATATAACCCTTAACCAGGTGATCATGAGTCTAACCCTGAACCATATGATCATCAATCCAACCCTGAACCATGTGATCATCAATGTAACCGTGAACCAGGTGATCATCTATATAACCCTTAACCAGGTGATTCTCAGTCTAATCTTGAACCATATGATCATCAATCCAACCCTGAACCATGTGATCATCAATCTAACCGTGAACCAGGTGATCATCAATATAACCCTTAACCAGGTGATCATCAGTCTAATCCTGAACCATGTGATCATCAGGCAAATCCTGAACAATATGATCATCAATGTAACCCTGAACCATGTGATCATCAATCTAACCGTGAACAAGGTGATCATCAATATAACCCTTAAACAGGTGATCATCAGTCTAACCCTGAACCAGGTGATCATCAGTCCAATCCTGAACCATGTGATCATCATTCAGACCCTGAACCATGTGATCATCAATCTAACCCTGAACCAGGTGATCATCAGTCTAACCTTGAACCATGTGATCATCAATCTATACGTGAACAAGTTGATCATCAATATAACCCTTAAACAGGTGATCATCAGTCTAACCCTGAACCAGGTGATCATCAGTCCAATCCTGAACCATGTCATCATCAATCCAACCCTGAACCATGTGATCATCAATCTAACCGTGAACCAGGTGATCATCAATATAACCCTTAACGACGTGATCATCAGGCTAACCCTGAACCAGGTGATCTTTTGTCTAATCCTGAACCATGTGATCATCAATGTAACCGTCAACCAGGTGATCATCAATATAACCCTTAACCAGGTGTTCATGAGTCTAACCCTGAACCATATGATCATCAATCCAACCCTGAACAATGTGATCATCAATGTAACCGTGAACCAGGTGATCATCTATATAACCCTTAACCAGGTGATCATGAGTCTAACCCTGAACCATATGATCATCAATCCAACCCTGAACCATTTCATCATCAATGTAACCGTCAACCAGGTGATCATGAGTCTAACCCTGAACCATGTGATCATCAATCCAACTCTGAACCATTTGATCATCAATCTAACCGTGAACAAGGTGATCATTAATATAACCCTTAAAAAGGAGATCATCAGTCTAACCCTGAACCAGGTGATCATCAGTCCAATCCTGAACCATGTGATCATCAATCCAACCCTGAACCAAGTGATCATCAATCTAACCGTGAACCAGGTGATCATCAATATAACCCTTAACGAGGTGATCATCAATGTAACCCTTAACCAGGTGATCATGAGTCTAACCCTGAACCATATGATCATCAATCCAACCCTGAACCATGTGATCATCAATGTAACCGTGAACCAGGTGATCATCTATATAACCCTTAACCAGGTGATCATGAGTCTAACCCTGAACCATATGATCATCAATCCAACCCTGGGCCATGTGATCATCAATCTAAACGTGAACAAGGTGATCATCAATATAACCCTTAAACAGCTGATCATCAGTGTAACCCTGAACCAGGTGATCATCAGTCCAATCCTGAACCATGTGATCATCAATGTAACCGTCAACCAGGTGATCATCAATATAACCCTTAACCAGGTGTTCATGAGTCTAACCCTGAACCATATGATCATCAATCCAACCCTGAACAATGTGATCATCAATGTAACCGTGAACCAGGTGATCATCTATATAACCCTTAACCAGGTGATCATGAGTCTAACCCTGAACCATATGATCATCAATCCAACCCTGAACCATTTCATCATCAATGTAACCGTCAACCAGGTGATCATGAGTCTAACCCTGAACCATGTGATCATCAATCCAACCCTGAACCATTTGATCATCAATCTAACCGTGAACAAGGTGATCATTAATATAACCCTTAAAAAGGAGATCATCAGTCTAACCCTGAACCATGTGATCATCAATCCAACCCTGAACCAAGTGATCATCAATCTAACCGTGAACCAGGTGATCATCAATATAACCCTTAACGAGGTGATCATCAATGTAACCCTTAACCAGGTGATCATGAGTCTAACCCTGAACCATATGATCATCAATCCAACCCTGAACCATGTGATCATCAATGTAACCGTGAACCAGGTGATCATCTATATAACCCTTAACCAGGTGATCATGAGTCTAACCCTGAACCATATGATCATCAATCCAACCCTGGGCCATGTGATCATCAATCTAAACGTGAACAAGGTGATCATCAATATAACCCTTAAACAGGTGATCATCAGTCCAATCGTGAACCATGTGATCATCAATGTAACCGTCAACCAGGTGATCATCAATATAACCCTTAACCAGATGATCATGAGTGTAACCCTGAACCATATGATCATCAATCCAACCCTGAACCATGTGATCATCAATGTAACCGTGACCCAGGTGATCATCTATATAACCCTTAACCAGGTGATCATGAGTCTAACCCTGAACCATATGATCATCAATCCAACCCTGAACCATGTGATCATCAATGTAACCGTGAACCAGGTGATCATCAATATAACCCTTAACGAAGTGATCATCAGGCTAACCCTGAACCAGGTGATCATCAGTCCAATCCTGAACCATGTGATCATCAATCCAACCCTGAACCATGTGATCATCAATCTAACCGTGAACCAGGTGATCATCAATATAACCCTTAACGAGGTGATCATCAGTCTAATCCTGAACCATGTGATCATCAATCCAACCCTGAACCATGTGATCATCAATGTAACCCTTAACCAGGGGATCATGAGTCTAACCCTGAACCATATGATCATCAATCCAACCCTGAACCATGTGATCATCAATCCAACCCTGAACAATGTGATCATCAATCCAACCCTGAACCATGTGATCATCAATCCAACCCTGAACCATGTGATCATCAATCCAACCCTGAACAATGTGATCATCAGTCTAACCCTGAACCATGTGATCAACAATCCAACCCTGAACCATGTGATCATCAAACTAACCCTGAACAATGTGATCATCAGTCTAACCCTGAACCATGTGATCATCAATCAAACCCTGGGCCATGTGATCATCAATCTAAACGTGAACAAGGTGATCATCAATATAACCCTTAAACAGGTGATCATCAGTCTAACCCTGAACCAGGTGATCATCAGTCTAACCCTGAACCAGGTGATCATCAGTCCAATCCTGAACCATGTGATCGTCAATCCAACCCTGAACCATGTGATCATCAATGTAACCGTCAACCAGGTGATCATCAATATAACCCTTAACCAGGTGATCATGAGTGTAACCCTGAACCATATGATCATCAATCCAACCCTGATCCATGTGATCATCAATGTAACCGTGACCCAGGTGATCATGAGTCTAACCCTGAACCATATGATCATCAATCCAACCCTGAACCATTTGATCATCAATGTAACCGTGAACCAGGTGATCATCAATATAACCCTTAACGAAGTGATCATCAGGCTAACCCTGAACCAGGTGATCATCAGTCCAATCCTGAACCATGTGAGCATCAATCCAACCCTGAACCATGTGATCATCAATCTAACCGTGAACCAGGTGATCATCAATATAACCCTTAACGAGGTGATCATCAGGCTAACCCTGAACCAGGTGATCATCAGTCTAATCCACATCCATGTGATCATCAATCCAACCCTGAACCATGTGATCATCAATGTAACCCTTAACCAGGTGATCATGAGTCTAACCCTGAACCATATGATCATCAATCCAACCCTGAACCATGTGATCATCAATGTAACCATGAACCAGGTGATCATCTATATAACCCTTAACCAGGTGATCATGAGTCTAACCCTGAACCATATGATCATCAATCCAACCCTGAACCATGTGATCATCAATGTAACCCTGAACCATGTGATCATCAATCTAACCGTGAACAAGTTGATCATCAAAATAACCCTTAAACAGGTGATCATCAGTCTAACCCTGAACCAGGTGATCGTCAGTCCAATCCTGAACCATGTGATCATCATTCAGACCCTGAACCATGTGATCATCAATCTAACCCTGAACCAGGTGATCATCAGTCTAACCCTGAACCATGTGATCAACAATCCAACCCTGAACCATGTGATCATCAAACTAACCCTGAACAATGTGATCATCAGTCTAACCCTGAACCATGTGATCATCAATCCAACCCTGGGCCATGTGATCATCAATCTAAACGTGAACAAGGTGATCATCAATATAACCCTTAAACAGGTGATCATCAGTCTAACCCTGAACCAGGTGATCATCAGTCTAACCCTGAACCAGGTGATCATCAGTCCAATCCTGAACCATGTGATCATCAATCCAACCCTGAACCATGTGATCATCAATGTAACCGTCAACCAGGTGATCATCAATATAACCCTTAACCAGGTGATCATGAGTGTAACCCTGAACCATGTGATCATCAATCCAACCCTGAACCATGTGATCATCAATGTAACCGTGACCCAGGTGATCATCTATATAACCCTTAACCAGGTGATCATGAGTCTAACCCTGAACCATATGATCATCAATCCAACCCTGAACCATTTGATCATCAATGTAACCGTGAACCAGGTGATCATCAATATAACCCTTAACGAAGTGATCATCAGGCTAACCCTGAACCAGGTGATCATCAGTCCAATCCTGAACCATGTGATCATCAATCCAACCCTGAACCATGTGATCATCAATGTAACCGTCAACCAGGTGATCATCAATATAACCCTTAACCAGGTGATCATCAGGCTAACCCTTAACGAGGTGATCATCAGGCTAACCCTGAACCAGGTGATCATCAGTCTAATCCTGAACCATGTGATCATCAATGTAACCCTTAACCAGGTGATCATGAGTCTAACCCTGAACCATATGATCATCAATCCAACCCTGAACCATGTGATCATCAATGTAACCGTGAACCAGGTGATCATCTATATAAGCCTTAACCAGGTGATCATGAGTCTAACCCTGAACCATATGATCATCAATCCAACACTGAACCATGTGATCATCAATCCAACCCTGGGCCATGTGATCATCAATCTAAACGTGAACAAGGTGATCATCAATATAACCCTTAAACAGGTGACCATCAGTGTAACCCTGAACCAGGTGATCATCAGTCCAATCCTGAACCATGTGATCATCAATGTAACCGTCAACCAGGTGATCATCAATATAACCCTTAACCAGATGATCATGAGTGTAACCCTGAACCATATGATCATCAATCCAACCCTGAACCATGTGATCATCAATGTAACCGTGACCCAGGTGATCATCTATATAACCCTTAACCAGGTGATCATGAGTCTAACCCTGAACCATATGATCATCAATCCAACCCTGAACCATGTGATCATCAATGTAACCGTGAACCAGGTGATCATCAATATAACCCTTAACGAAGTGATCATCAGGCTAACCCTGAACCAGGTGATCATCAGTCCAATCCTGAACCATGTGATCATCAATCCAACCCTGAACCATGTGATCATCAATCTAACCGTGAACCAGGTGATCATCAATATAACCCTTAACGAGGTGATCATCAGTCTAATCCTGAACCATGTGATCATCAATCCAACCCTGAGCTATGTGATCATCAATGTAACCCTTAACCAGGTGATCATGAGTCTAACCCTGAACCATATGATCATCAATCCAACCCTGAACCATGTGATCATCAATGTAACCGTGAACCAGGTGATCATCTATATAACCCTTAACCAGGTGATCATGAGTCTAACCCTGAACCATATGATCATCAATCCAACCCTGAACCATGTGATCATCAATCTAACCGTGAACCAGGTGATAATCAATCTAACCGTGAACCAGGTGATAATCAATGTAACCATGAACCTTGTGATCATCAATCCAACCCTGAACCATGTGATCATCAATCCAACCCTGAACCATGTGATCATCAATCCAACCCTGAACAATGTGATCATCAGTCTAACCCTGAACCATGTGATCATCAATCCAACCCTGGACCATGTGATCATCAATCTAACCGTGAACAAGGTGATCATCAATATAACCCTTAAACAGGTGATCATCAGTCTAACCCTGAACCAGGTGATCATCAGTCTAATCCTGAACCATGTGATCATCAATCCAACCCTGAACCATGTGATCATCAATGTAACCGTCAATCAGGTTATCATCAATATAACCCTTAACCAGGTGATCATCAGGCTAACCCTGAACCAGGTGATTATCAGTCTAATCTTGAACCATGTGATCATCAATCCAACCCTGAACCATGTGATCATCAATGTAATCGTGAACCAGGTGATCATCTATATTACCCTTAACCAGGTGATCATGAGTCTAACCCTGAACCATATGATCATCAATCCAACCCTGAACCATGTGATCATCAATCTAACCGTGAACCAGGTGATAATCAATCTAACCGTGAACCAGGTGATAATCAATCTAACCGTGAACCAGGTGATAATCAATGTAACCATGAACCATGTGATCATCAATCCAACCCTGAACCATGTGATCATCAATGTAACAGTCAACCAGGTGATCATCAATATAACCCTTAACCAGGTGATCATGAGTCTAACCCTGAACCATATGATCATCAATCCAACCCTGAACCATGTGATCATCAATGTAACCGTGAACCAGGTGATCATCTATATAACCCTTAACCAGGTGATTCTCAGTCTAATCTTGAACCATATGATCATCAATCCAACCCTGAACCATGTGATCATCAATCTAACCGTGAACCAGGTGATCATCAATATAACCCTTAACCAGGTGATCATCAGTCTAATCCTGAACCATGTGATCATCAGGCAAATCCTGAACAATGTGATCATCAATGTAACCCTGAACCATGTGATCATCAATCTAACCGTGAACAAGGTGATCATCAATATAACCCTTAAACAGGTGATCATCAGTCTAACCCTGAACCAGGTGATCATCAGTCCAATCCTGAACCATGTGATCATCATTCAGACCCTGAACCATGTGATCATCAATCTAACCCTGAACCAGGTGATCATCAGTCTAACCTTGAACCATGTGATCATCAATCCAACCCTGAACCATGTGATCATCAATCTAACCGTGAACTAGGTGATAATCAATCTAACCGTGAACCAGGTGATAATCAATGTAACCATGAACCATGTGATCATCAATCCAACCCTTAACATGTGATCATAAATCCAACCCTGAACCATGTGATCATATATCCAACCCTGGACCATGTCATCATCAATCCGACCCTGAACCATGTGATCATCAATCTAACCGTGAACCAGGTGATCATCAATATAACCCTTAACGACGTGATCATCAGGCTAACCCTGAACCAGGTGATCTTTTGTCTAATCCTGAACCATGTGATCATCAATCCAACCCTGAACCATGTGATCATCAATGTAACCGTCAATCAGGTGATCATCAATATAACCCTTAACCAGGTGATCATCAGGCTAACCCTGAACCAGGTGATCATCAGTCTAATCCTGAACCATGTGATCATCAATCCAACCCTGAACCATGTGATCATCAATATAACCGTGAACCAGGTGATCATCTATATAACCCTTAACCAGGTGATCATGAGTCTAACCCTGAACCATATGATCATCAATCCAACCCTGAACCATGTGATCATCAATCTAACCGTGAACCAAGTGATAATCAATCTAACCGTGAACCAGGTGATAATCAATCTAACCGTGAACCAGGTGATAATCAATGTAACCATGAACCATGTGATATCAATCCAACCCTGAACCATGTGATCATCAATGTAACAGTCAACCAGGTGATCATCAATATAACCCTTAACCAGGTGATCATGAGTCTAACCCTGAACCATATGATCATCAATCCAACCCTGAACCATGTGATCATCAATGTAACCGTGAACCAGGTGATCATCTATATAACCCTTAACCAGGTGATTCTCAGTCTAATCTTGAACCATATGATCATCAATCCAACCCTGAACCATGTGATCATCAATCTAACCGTGAACCAGGTGATCATCAATATAACCCTTAACCAGGTGATCATCAGTCTAATCCTGAACCATGTGATCATCAGGCAAATCCTGAACAATATGATCATCAATGTAACCCTGAACCATGTGATCATCAATCTAACCGTGAACAAGGTGATCATCAATATAACCCTTAAACAGGTGATCATCAGTCTAACCCTGAACCAGGTGATCATCAGTCCAATCCTGAACCATGTGATCATCATTCAGACCCTGAACCATGTGATCATCAATCTAACCCTGAACCAGGTGATCATCAGTCTAACCTTGAACCATGTGATCATCAATCTATACGTGAACAAGTTGATCATCAATATAACCCTTAAACAGGTGATCATCAGTCTAACCCTGAACCAGGTGATCATCAGTCCAATCCTGAACCATGTCATCATCAATCCAACCCTGAACCATGTGATCATCAATCTAACCGTGAACCAGGTGATCATCAATATAACCCTTAACGACGTGATCATCAGGCTAACCCTGAACCAGGTGATCTTTTGTCTAATCCTGAACCATGTGATCATCAATGTAACCGTCAACCAGGTGATCATCAATATAACCCTTAACCAGGTGTTCATGAGTCTAACCCTGAACCATATGATCATCAATCCAACCCTGAACAATGTGATCATCAATGTAACCGTGAACCAGGTGATCATCTATATAACCCTTAACCAGGTGATCATGAGTCTAACCCTGAACCATATGATCATCAATCCAACCCTGAACCATTTCATCATCAATGTAACCGTCAACCAGGTGATCATGAGTCTAACCCTGAACCATGTGATCATCAATCCAACTCTGAACCATTTGATCATCAATCTAACCGTGAACAAGGTGATCATTAATATAACCCTTAAAAAGGAGATCATCAGTCTAACCCTGAACCAGGTGATCATCAGTCCAATCCTGAACCATGTGATCATCAATCCAACCCTGAACCAAGTGATCATCAATCTAACCGTGAACCAGGTGATCATCAATATAACCCTTAACGAGGTGATCATCAATGTAACCCTTAACCAGGTGATCATGAGTCTAACCCTGAACCATATGATCATCAATCCAACCCTGAACCATGTGATCATCAATGTAACCGTGAACCAGGTGATCATCTATATAACCCTTAACCAGGTGATCATGAGTCTAACCCTGAACCATATGATCATCAATCCAACCCTGGGCCATGTGATCATCAATCTAAACGTGAACAAGGTGATCATCAATATAACCCTTAAACAGCTGATCATCAGTGTAACCCTGAACCAGGTGATCATCAGTCCAATCCTGAACCATGTGATCATCAATGTAACCGTCAACCAGGTGATCATCAATATAACCCTTAACCAGATGATCATGAGTGTAACCCTGAACCATATGATCATCAATCCAACCCTGAACCATGTGATCATCAATGTAACTGTGACCCAGGTGATCATCTATATAACCCTTAACCAGGTGATCATGAGTCTAACCCTGAACCATATGATCATCAATCCAACCCTGAACCATGTGATCATCAATGTAACCGTGAACCAGGTGATCATCAATATAACCCTTAACGAAGTGATCATCAGGCTAACCCTGAACCAGGTGATCATCAGTCCAATCCTGAACCATGTGATCATCAATCCAACCCTGAACCATGTGATCATCAATCTAACCGTGAACCAGGTGATCATCAATATAACCCTTAACGAGGTGATCATCAGTCTAATCCTGAACCATGTGATCATCAATCCAACCCTGAACCATGTGATCATCAATGTAACCCTTAACCAGGTGATCATGAGTCTAACCCTGAACCATATGATCATCAATCCAACCCTGAACCATGTGATCATCAATCCAACCCTGAACAACGTGATCATCAATCCAACCCTGAACCATGTGATCATCAATCCAACCCTGAACCATGTGATCATCAATCCAACCCTGAACAATGTGATCATCAGTCTAACCCTGAACCATGTGATCATCAATCCAACCCTGGACCATGTGATCATCAATCTAACCGTGAACAAGGTGATCATCAATATAACCCTTAAACAGGTGATCATCAGTCTAACCCTGAACCAGGTGATCATCAGTCTAATCCTGAACCATGTGATCATCAATCCAATCCTGAACCATGTGATCATCAATGTAACCGTCAATCAGGTGATCATCAATATAACACTTAACCAGGTGATCATCAGGCTAACCCTGAACCAGGTGATCATCAGTCTAATCTTGAACCATGTGATCATCAATCCAACCCTGAACCATGTGATCATCAATGTAACCGTGAACCAGGTGATCATCTATATAACCCTTAACCAGGTGATCATGAGTCTAACCCTGAACCATATGATCATCAATCCAACCCTGAACCATGTGATCATCAATCTAACCGTGAACCAGGTGATAATAAATCTAACCGTGAACCAGGTGATAATCAATCTAACCGTGAACCAGGTGATAATCAATCTAACCCTGAACCATATGATCATCAATCCAACCATGAACCATGTGATCATCAATGTAACCGTGAACCAGGTGATCATCTATATAACCCTTAACCAGGTGATTCTCAGTCTAATCTTGAACCATATGATCATCAATCCAACCCTGAACCATGTGATCATCAATCTAACCGTGAACCAGGTGATCATCAATATAACCCTTAACCAGGTGATCATCAGTCTAATCCTGAACCATGTGATCATCAGGCAAATCCTGAACAATATGATCATCAATGTAACCCTGAACCATGTGATCATCAATCTAACCGTGAACAAGGTGATCATCAATATAACCCTTAAGCAGGTGATCATCAGTCTAACCCTGAACCAGGTGATCATCAGTCCAATCCTGAACCATGTGATCATCATTCAGACCCTGAACCATGTGATCATCAATCTAACCCTGAACCAGGTGATCTTTTGTCTAATCCTGAACCATGTGATCATCAATGTAACCGTCAACCAGGTGATCATCAATATAACCCTTAACCAGGTGTTCATGAGTCTAACCCTGAACCATATGATCATCAATCCAACCCTGAACAATGTGATCATCAATGTAACCGTGAACCAGGTGATCATCTATATAACCCTTAACCAGGTGATCATGAGTCTAACCCTGAACCATATGATCATCAATCCAACCCTGAACCATTTCATCATCAATGTAACCGTCAACCAGGTGATCATGAGTCTAACCCTGAACCATGTGATCATCAATCCAACCCTGAACCATTTGATCATCAATCTAACCGTGAACAAGGTGATCATTAATATAACCCTTAAAAAGGAGATCATCAGTCTAACCCTGAACCATGTGATCATCAATCCAACCCTGAACCAAGTGATCATCAATCTAACCGTGAACCAGGTGATCATCAATATAACCCTTAACGAGGTGATCATCAATGTAACCCTTAACCAGGTGATCATGAGTCTAACCCTGAACCATATGATCATCAATCCAACCCTGAACCATGTGATCATCAATGTAACCGTGAACCAGGTGATCATCTATATAACCCTTAACCAGGTGATCATGAGTCTAACCCTGAACCATATGATCATCAATCCAACCCTGGGCCATGTGATCATCAATTTAAACGTGAACAAGGTGATCATCAATATAACCCTTAAACAGGTGATCATCAGTGTAACCCTAAACCAGGTGATCATCAGTCCAATCGTGAACCATGTGATCATCAATGTAACCGTCAACCAGGTGATCATCAATATAACCCTTAACCAGATGATCATGAGTGTAACCCTGAACCATATGATCATCAATCCAACCCTGAACCATGTGATCATCAATGTAACCGTGACCCAGGTGATCATCTATATAACCCTTAACCAGGTGATCATGAGTCTAACCCTGAACCATATGATCATCAATCCAACCCTGAACCATGTGATCATCAATGTAACCGTGAACCAGGTGATCATCAATATAACCCTTAACGAAGTGATCATCAGGCTAACCCTGAACCAGGTGATCATCAGTCCAATCCTGAACCATGTGATCATCAATCCAACCCTGAACCATGTGATCATCAATCTAACCGTGAACCAGGTGATCATCAATATAACCCTTAACGAGGTGATCATCAGTCTAATCCTGAACCATGTGATCATCAATCCAACCCTGAACCATGTGATCATCAATCTAACCCTTAACCAGGGGATCATGAGTCTAACCCTGAACCATATGATCATCAATCCAACCCTGAACCATGTGATCATCAATCCAACCCTGAACAATGTGATCATCAATCCAACCCTGAACCATGTGATCATCAATCCAACCCTGAACCATGTGATCATCAATCCAACCCTGAACAATGTGATCATCAGTCTAACCCTGAACCATGTGATCAACAATCCAACCCTGAACCATGTGATCATCAAACTAACCCTGAACAATGTGATCATCAGTCTAACCCTGAACCATGTGATCATCAATCAAACCCTGGGCCATGTGATCATCAATCTAAACGTGAACAAGGTGATCATCAATATAACCCTTAAACAGGTGATCATCAGTCTAACCCTGAACCAGGTGATCATCAGTCTAACCCTGAACCAGGTGATCATCAGTCCAATCCTGAACCATGTGATCGTCAATCCAACCCTGAACCATGTGATCATCAATGTAACCGTCAACCAGGTGATCATCAATATAACCCTTAACCAGGTGATCATGAGTGTAACCCTGAACCATATGATCATCAATCCAACCCTGATCCATGTGATCATCAATGTAACCGTGACCCAGGTGATCATCTATATAACCCTTAACCAGGTGATCATGAGTCTAACCCTGAACCATATGATCATCAATCCAACCCTGAACCATTTGATCATCAATGTAACCGTGAACCAGGTGATCATCAATATAACCCTTAACGAAGTGATCATCAGGCTAACCCTGAACCAGGTGATCATCAGTCCAATCCTGAACCATGTGATCATCAATCCAACCCTGAACCATGTGATCATCAATCTAACCGTGAACCAGGTGATCATCAATATAACCCTTAACGAGGTGATCATCAGGCTAACCCTGAACCAGGTGATCATCAGTCTAATCCACATCCATGTGATCATCAATCCAACCCTGAACCATGTGATCATCAATGTAACCCTTAACCAGGTGATCATGAGTCTAACCCTGAACCATATGATCATCAATCCAACCCTGAACCATGTGATCATCAATGTAACCATGAACCAGGTGATCATCTATATAACCCTTAACCAGGTGATCATGAGTCTAACCCTGAACCATATGATCATCAATCCAACCCTGAACCATGTGATCATCAATCTAACCGTGAACCAGGTGATCATCAATATAACCCTTAACCAGGTGATCATCAGTCTAATCCTGAACCATGTGATCATCAGGCAAATCCTGAACCATGTGATCATCAATGTAACCCTGAACCATGTGATCATCAATCTAACCGTGAACAAGGTGATCATCAAAATAACCCTTAAACAGGTGATCATCAGTCTAACCCTGAACCAGGTGATCGTCAGTCCAATCCTGAACCATGTGATCATCATTCAGACCCTGAACCATGTGATCATCAATCTAACCCTGAACCAGGTGATCATCAGTCTAACCCTGAACCATGTGATCAACAATCCAACCCTGAACCATGTGATCATCAAACTAACCCTGAACAATGTGATCATCAGTCTAACCCTGAACCATGTGATCATCAATCCAACCCTGGGCCATGTGATCATCAATCTAAACGTGAACAAGGTGATCATCAATATAACCCTTAAACAGGTGATCATCAGTCTAACCCTGAACCAGGTGATCATCAGTCTAACCCTGAACCAGGTGATCATCAGTCCAATCCTGAACCATGTGATCATCAATCCAACCCTGAACCAGGTGATCATCAGTCCAATCCTGAACCATGTGATCATCATTCAGACCCTGAACCATGTGATCATCAATCTAACCCTGAACCAGGTGATCATCAGTCTAACCTTGAACCATGTGATCATCAATCCAACCCTGAACCATGTGATCATCAATCTAACCGTGAACTAGGTGATAATCAATCTAACCGTGAACCAGGTGATAATCAATGTAACCATGAACCATGTGATCATCAATCCAACCCTTAACATGTGATCATAAATCCAACCCTGAACCATGTGATCATATATCCAACCCTGGACCATGTCATCATCAATCCGACCCTGAACCATGTGATCATCAATCTAACCGTGAACCAGGTGATCATCAATATAACCCTTAACGACGTGATCATCAGGCTAACCCTGAACCAGGTGATCTTTTGTCTAATCCTGAACCATGTGATCATCAATCCAACCCTGAACCATGTGATCATCAATGTAACCGTCAATCAGGTGATCATCAATATAACCCTTAACCAGGTGATCATCAGGCTAACCCTGAACCAGGTGATCATCAGTCTAATCCTGAACCATGTGATCATCAATCCAACCCTGAACCATGTGATCATCAATATAACCGTGAACCAGGTGATCATCTATATAACCCTTAACCAGGTGATCATGAGTCTAACCCTGAACCATATGAACATCAATCCAAACCTGAACCATGTGATCATCAATCTAACCGTGAACCAAGTGATAATCAATCTAACCGTGAACCAGGTGATAATCAATCTAACCGTGAACCAGGTGATAATCAATGTAACCATGAACCATGTGATATCAATCCAACCCTGAACCATGTGATCATCAATGTAACAGTCAACCAGGTGATCATCAATATAACCCTTAACCAGGTGATCATGAGTCTAACCCTGAACCATATGATCATCAATCCAACCCTGAACCATGTGATCATCAATGTAACCGTGAACCAGGTGATCATCTATATAACCCTTAACCAGGTGATTCTCAGTCTAATCTTGAACCATATGATCATCAATCCAACCCTGAACCATGTGATCATCAATCTAACCGTGAACCAGGTGATCATCAATATAACCCTTAACCAGGTGATCATCAGTCTAATCCTGAACCATGTGATCATCAGGCAAATCCTGAACAATATGATCATCAATGTAACCCTGAACCATGTGATCATCAATCTAACCGTGAACAAGGTGATCATCAATATAACCCTTAAACAGGTGATCATCAGTCTAACCCTGAACCAGGTGATCATCAGTCCAATCCTGAACCATGTGATCATCATTCAGACCCTGAACCATGTGATCATCAATCTAACCCTGAACCAGGTGATCATCAGTCTAACCTTGAACCATGTGATCATCAATCTATACGTGAACAAGTTGATCATCAATATAACCCTTAAACAGGTGATCATCAGTCTAACCCTGAACCAGGTGATCATCAGTCCAATCCTGAACCATGTCATCATCAATCCAACCCTGAACCATGTGATCATCAATCTAACCGTGAACCAGGTGATCATCAATATAACCCTTAACGACGTGATCATCAGGCTAACCCTGAACCAGGTGATCTTTTGTCTAATCCTGAACCATGTGATCATCAATGTAACCGTCAACCAGGTGATCATCAATATAACCCTTAACCAGGTGTTCATGAGTCTAACCCTGAACCATATGATCATCAATCCAACCCTGAACAATGTGATCATCAATGTAACCGTGAACCAGGTGATCATCTATATAACCCTTAACCAGGTGATCATGAGTCTAACCCTGAACCATATGATCATCAATCCAACCCTGAACCATTTCATCATCAATGTAACCGTCAACCAGGTGATCATGAGTCTAACCCTGAACCATGTGATCATCAATCCAACTCTGAACCATTTGATCATCAATCTAACCGTGAACAAGGTGATCATTAATATAACCCTTAAAAAGGAGATCATCAGTCTAACCCTGAACCAGGTGATCATCAGTCCAATCCTGAACCATGTGATCATCAATCCAACCCTGAACCAAGTGATCATCAATCTAACCGTGAACCAGGTGATCATCAATATAACCCTTAACGAGGTGATCATCAATGTAACCCTTAACCAGGTGATCATGAGTCTAACCCTGAACCATATGATCATCAATCCAACCCTGAACCATGTGATCATCAATGTAACCGTGAACCAGGTGATCATCTATATAACCCTTAACCAGGTGATCATGAGTCTAACCCTGAACCATATGATCATCAATCCAACCCTGGGCCATGTGATCATCAATCTAAACGTGAACAAGGTGATCATCAATATAACCCTTAAACAGCTGATCATCAGTGTAACCCTGAACCAGGTGATCATCAGTGCAATCCTGAACCATGTGATCATCAATGTAACCGTCAACCAGGTGATCATCAATATAACCCTTAACCAGATGATCATGAGTGTAACCCTGAACCATATGATCATCAATCCAACCCTGAACCATGTGATCATCAATGTAACTGTGACCCAGGTGATCATCTATATAACCCTTAACCAGGTGATCATGAGTCTAACCCTGAACCATATGATCATCAATCCAACCCTGAACCATGTGATCATCAATGTAACCGTGAACCAGGTGATCATCAATATAACCCTTAACGAAGTGATCATCAGGCTAACCCTGAACCAGGTGATCATCAGTCCAATCCTGAACCATGTGATCATCAATCCAACCCTGAACCATGTGATCATCAATCTAACCGTGAACCAGGTGATCATCAATATAACCCTTAACGAGGTGATCATCAGTCTAATCCTGAACCATGTGATCATCAATCCAACCCTGAACCATGTGATCATCAATGTAACCCTTAACCAGGTGATCATGAGTCTAACCCTGAACCATATGATCATCAATCCAACCCTGAACCATGTGATCATCAATCCAACCCTGAACAACGTGATCATCAATCCAACCCTGAACCATGTGATCATCAATCCAACCCTGAACCATGTGATCATCAATCCAACCCTGAACAATGTGATCATCAGTCTAACCCTGAACCATGTGATCATCAATCCAACCCTGGACCATGTGATCATCAATCTAACCGTGAACAAGGTGATCATCAATATAACCCTTAAACAGGTGATCATCAGTCTAACCCTGAACCAGGTGATCATCAGTCTAATCCTGAACCATGTGATCATCAATCCAATCCTGAACCATGTGATCATCAATGTAACCGTCAATCAGGTGATCATCAATATAACACTTAACCAGGTGATCATCAGGCTAACCCTGAACCAGGTGATCATCAGTCTAATCTTGAACCATGTGATCATCAATCCAACCCTGAACCATGTGATCATCAATGTAACCGTGAACCAGGTGATCATCTATATAACCCTTAACCAGGTGATCATGAGTCTAACCCTGAACCATATGATCATCAATCCAACCCTGAACCATGTGATCATCAATCTAACCGTGAACCAGGTGATAATAAATCTAACCGTGAACCAGGTGATAATCAATCTAACCGTGAACCAGGTGATAATCAATCTAACCCTGAACCATATGATCATCAATCCAACCATGAACCATGTGATCATCAATGTAACCGTGAACCAGGTGATCATCTATATAACCCTTAACCAGGTGATTCTCAGTCTAATCTTGAACCATATGATCATCAATCCAACCCTGAACCATGTGATCATCAATCTAACCGTGAACCAGGTGATCATCAATATAACCCTTAACCAGGTGATCATCAGTCTAATCCTGAACCATGTGATCATCAGGCAAATCCTGAACAATATGATCATCAATGTAACCCTGAACCATGTGATCATCAATCTAACCGTGAACAAGGTGATCATCAATATAACCCTTAAACAGGTGATCATCAGTCTAACCCTGAACCAGGTGATCATCAGTCCAATCCTGAACCATGTGATCATCATTCAGACCCTGAACCATGTGATCATCAATCTAACCCTGAACCAGGTGATCTTTTGTCTAATCCTGAACCATGTGATCATCAATGTAACCGTCAACCAGGTGATCATCAATATAACCCTTAACCAGGTGTTCATGAGTCTAACCCTGAACCATATGATCATCAATCCAACCCTGAACAATGTGATCATCAATGTAACCGTGAACCAGGTGATCATCTATATAACCCTTAACCAGGTGATCATGAGTCTAACCCTGAACCATATGATCATCAATCCAACCCTGAACCATTTCATCATCAATGTAACCGTCAACCAGGTGATCATGAGTCTAACCCTGAACCATGTGATCATCAATCCAACCCTGAACCATTTGATCATCAATCTAACCGTGAACAAGGTGATCATTAATATAACCCTTAAAAAGGAGATCATCAGTCTAACCCTGAACCATGTGATCATCAATCCAACCCTGAACCAAGTGATCATCAATCTAACCGTGAACCAGGTGATCATCAATATAACCCTTAACGAGGTGATCATCAATGTAACCCTTAACCAGGTGATCATGAGTCTAACCCTGAACCATATGATCATCAATCCAACCCTGAACCATGTGATCATCAACGTAACCGTGAACCAGGTGATCATCTATATAACCCTTAACCAGGTGATCATGAGTCTAACCCTGAACCATATGATCATCAATCCAACCCTGGGCCATGTGATCATCAATTTAAACGTGAACAAGGTGATCATCAATATAACCCTTAAACAGGTGATCATCAGTGTAACCCTGAACCAGGTGATCATCAGTCCAATCGTGAACCATGTGATCATCAATGTAACCGTCAACCAGGTGATCATCAATATAACCCTTAACCAGATGATCATGAGTGTAACCCTGAACCATATGATCATCAATCCAACCCTGAACCATGTGATCATCAATGTAACCGTGACCCAGGTGATCATCTATATAACCCTTAACCAGGTGATCATGAGTCTAACCCTGAACCATATGATCATCAATCCAACCCTGAACCATGTGATCATCAATGTAACCGTGAACCAGGTGATCATCAATATAACCCTTAACGAAGTGATCATCAGGCTAACCCTGAACCAGGTGATCATCAGTCCAATCCTGAACCATGTGATCATCAATCCAACCCTGAACCATGTGATCATCAATCTAACCGTGAACCAGGTGATCATCAATATAACCCTTAACGAGGTGATCATCAGTCTAATCCTGAACCATGTGATCATCAATCCAACCCTGAACCATGTGATCATCAATGTAACCCTTAACCAGGGGATCATGAGTCTAACCCTGAACCATATGATCATCAATCCAACCCTGAACCATGTGATCATCAATCCAACCCTGAACAATGTGATCATCAATCCAACCCTGAACCATGTGATCATCAATCCAACCCTGAACCATGTGATCATCAATCCAACCCTGAACAATGTGATCATCAGTCTAACCCTGAACCATGTGATCAACAATCCAACCCTGAACCATGTGATCATCAAACTAACCCTGAACAATGTGATCATCAGTCTAACCCTGAACCATGTGATCATCAATCAAACCCTGGGCAATGTGATCATCAATCTAAACGTGAACAAGGTGATCATCAATATAACCCTTAAACAGGTGATCATCAGTCTAACCCTGAACCAGGTGATCATCAGTCTAACCCTGAACCAGGTGATCATCAGTCCAATCCTGAACCATGTGATCGTCAATCCAACCCTGAACCATGTGATCATCAATGTAACCGTCAACCAGGTGATCATCAATATAACCCTTAACCAGGTGATCATGAGTGTAACCCTGAACCATATGATCATCAATCCAACCCTGATCCATGTGATCATCAATGTAACCGTGACCCAGGTGATCATCTATATAACCCTTAACCAGGTGATCATGAGTCTAACCCTGAACCATATGATCATCAATCCAACCCTGAACCATTTGATCATCAATGTAACCGTGAACCAGGTGATCATCAATATAACCCTTAACGAAGTGATCATCAGGCTAACCCTGAACCAGGTGATCATCAGTCCAATCCTGAACCATGTGATCATCAATCCAACCCTGAACCATGTGATCATCAATCTAACCGTGAACCAGGTGATCATCAATATAACCCTTAACGAGGTGATCATCAGGCTAACCCTGAACCAGGTGATCATCAGTCTAATCCACATCCATGTGATCATCAATCCAACCCTGAACCATGTGATCATCAATGTAACCCTTAACCAGGTGATCATGAGTCTAACCCTGAACCATATGATCATCAATCCAACCCTGAACCATGTGATCATCAATGTAACCATGAACCAGGTGATCATCTATACAACCCTTAACCAGGTGATCATGAGTCTAACCCTGAACCATATGATCATCAATCCAACCCTGAACCATGTGATCATCAATCTAACCGTGAACCAGGTGATCATCAATATAACCCTTAACCAGGTGATCATCAGTCTAATCCTGAACCATGTGATCATCAGGCAAATCCTGAACCATGTGATCATCAATGTAACCCTGAACCATGTGATCATCAATCTAACCGTGAACAAGGTGATCATCAAAATAACCCTTAAACAGGTGATCATCAGTCTAACCCTGAACCAGGTGATCGTCAGTCCAATCCTGAACCATGTGATCATCATTCAGACCCTGAACCATGTGATCATCAATCTAACCCTGAACCAGGTGATCATCAGTCTAACCCTGAACCATGTGATCAACAATCCAACCCTGAACCATGTGATCATCAAACTAACCCTGAACAATGTGATCATCAGTCTAACCCTGAACCATGTGATCATCAATCCAACCCTGGGCCATGTGATCATCAATCTAAACGTGAACAAGGTGATCATCAATATAACCCTTAAACAGGTGATCATCAGTCTAACCCTGAACCAGGTGATCATCAGTCTAACCCTGAACCAGGTGATCATCAGTCCAATCCTGAACCATGTGATCATCAATCCAACCCTGAACCATGTGATCATCAATGTAACCGTCAACCAGGTGATCATCAATATAACCCTTAACCAGGTGATCATGAGTGTAACCCTGAACCATGTGATCATCAATCCAACCCTGAACCATGTGATCATCAATGTAACCGTGACCCAGGTGATCATCTATATAACCCTTAACCAGGTGATCATGAGTCTAACCCTGAACCATATGATCATCAATCCAACCCTGAACCATTTGATCATCAATGTAACCGTGAACCAGGTGATCATCAATATAACCCTTAACGAAGTGATCATCAGGCTAACCCTGAACCAGGTGATCATCAGTCCAATCCTGAACCATGTGATCATCAATCCAACCCTGAACCATGTGATCATCAATGTAACCGTCAACCAGGTGATCATCAATATAACCCTTAACCAGGTGATCATCAGGCTAACCCTTAACGAGGTGATCATCAGGCTAACCCTGAACCAGGTGATCATCAGTCTAATCCTGAACCATGTGATCATCAATGTAACCCTTAACCAGGTGATCATGAGTCTAACCCTGAACCATATGATCATCAATCCAACCCTGAACCATGTGATCATCAATGTAACCGTGAACCAGGTGATCATCTATATAAGCCTTAACCAGGTGATCATGAGTCTAACCCTGAACCATATGATCATCAATCCAACACTGAACCATGTGATCATCAATCCAACCCTGGGCCATGTGATCATCAATCTAAACGTGAACAAGGTGATCATCAATATAACCCTTAAACAGGTGACCATCAGTGTAACCCTGAACCAGGTGATCATCAGTCCAATCCTGAACCATGTGATCATCAATGTAACCGTCAACCAGGTGATCATCAATATAACCCTTAACCAGATGATCATGAGTGTAACCCTGAACCATATGATCATCAATCCAACCCTGAACCATGTGATCATCAATGTAACCGTGACCCAGGTGATCATCTATATAACCCTTAACCAGGTGATCATGAGTCTAACCCTGAACCATATGATCATCAATCCAACCCTGAACCATGTGATCATCAATGTAACCGTGAACCAGGTGATCATCAATATAACCCTTAACGAAGTGATCATCAGGCTAACCCTGAACCAGGTGATCATCAGTCCAATCCTGAACCATGTGATCATCAATCCAACCCTGAACCATGTGATCATCAATCTAACCGTGAACCAGGTGATCATCAATATAACCCTTAACGAGGTGATCATCAGTCTAATCCTGAACCATGTGATCATCAATCCAACCCTGAGCTATGTGATCATCAATGTAACCCTTACCAGGTGATCATGAGTCTAACCCTGAACCATATGATCATCAATCCAACCCTGAACCATGTGATCATCAATGTAACCGTGAACCAGGTGATCATCTATATAACCCTTAACCAGGTGATCATGAGTGTAACCCTGAACCATATGATCATCAATCCAACCCTGAACAATGTGATCATCAATCTAACCGTGAACCAGGTGATAATCAATCTAACCGTGAACCAGGTGATAATCAATGTAACCATGAACCTTGTGATCATCAATCCAACCCTGAACCATGTGATCATCAATCCAACCCTGAACCATGTGATCATCAATCCAACCCTGAACAATGTGATCATCAGTCTAACCCTGAACCATGTGATCATCAATCCAACCCTGGACCATGTGATCATCAATCTAACCGTGAACAAGGTGATCATCAATATAACCCTTAAACAGGTGATCATCAGTCTAACCCTGAACCAGGTGATCATCAGTCTAATCCTGAACCATGTGATCATCAATCCAACCCTGAACCATGTGATCATCAATGTAACCGTCAATCAGGTGATCATCAATGTAACCCTTAACCAGGTGATCATCAGGCTAACCCTGAACCAGGTGATTATCAGTCTAATCTTGAACCATGTGATCATCAATCCAACCCTGAACCATGTGATCATCAATCTAACCGTGAACCAGGTGATCATCTATATAACCCTTAACCAGGTGATCATGAGTCTAACCCTGAACCATATGATCATCAATCCAACCCTGAACCATGTGATCATCAATCTAACCGTGAACCAGGTGATAATCAATCTAACCGTGAACCAGGTGATAATCAATCTAACCGTGAACCAGGTGATAATCAATGTAACCATGAACCATGTGATCATCAATCCAACCGTGAACCATGTGATCATCAATGTAACAGTCAACCAGGTGATCATCAATATAACCCTTAACCAGGTGATCATGAGTCTAACCCTGAACCATATGATCATCAATCCAACCCTGAACCATGTGATCATCAATGTAACCGTGAACCAGGTGATCATCTATATAACCCTTAACCAGGTGATTCTCAGTCTAATCTTGAACCATATGATCATCAATCCAACCCTGAACCATGTGATCATCAATCTAACCGTGAACCAGGTGATCATCAATATAACCCTTAACCAGGTGATCATCAGTCTAATCCTGAACCATGTGATCATCAGGCAAATCCTGAACAATGTGATCATCAATGTAACCCTGAACCATGTGATCATCAATCTAACCGTGAACAAGGTGATCATCAATATAACCCTTAAACAGGTGATCATCAGTCTAACCCTGAACCAGGTGATCATCAGTCCAATCCTGAACCATGTGATCATCATTCAGACCCTGAACCATGTGATCATCAATCTAACCCTGAACCAGGTGATCATCAGTCTAACCTTGAACCATGTGATCATCAATCCAACCCTGAACCATGTGATCATCAATCTAACCGTGAACTAGGTGATAATCAATCTAACCGTGAACCAGGTGATAATCAATGTAACCATGAACCATGTGATCATCAATCCAACCCTTAACATGTGATCATAAATCCAACCCTGAACCATGTGATCATATATCCAACCCTGGACCATGTCATCATCAATCCGACCCTGAACCATGTGATCATCAATCTAACCGTGAACCAGGTGATCATCAATATAACCCTTAACGACGTGATCATCAGGCTAACCCTGAACCAGGTGATCTTTTGTCTAATCCTGAACCATGTGATCATCAATCCAACCCTGAACCATGTGATCATCAATGTAACCGTCAATCAGGTGATCATCAATATAACCCTTAACCAGGTGATCATCAGGCTAACCCTGAACCAGGTGATCATCAGTCTAATCCTGAACCATGTGATCATCAATCCAACCCTGAACCATGTGATCATCAATATAACCGTGAACCAGGTGATCATCTATATAACCCTTAACCAGGTGATCATGAGTCTAACCCTGAACCATATGATCATCAATCCAACCCTGAACCATGTGATCATCAATCTAACCGTGAACCAAGTGATAATCAATCTAACCGTGAACCAGGTGATAATCAATCTAACCTTGAACCATGTGATAATCAATGTAACCATGAACCATGTGATATCAATCCAACCCTGAACCATGTGATCATCAATGTAACAGTCAACCAGGTGATCATCAATATAACCCTTAACCAGGTGATCATGAGTCTAACCCTGAACCATATGATCATCAATCCAACCCTGAACCATGTGATCATCAATGTAACCGTGAACCAGGTGATCATCTATATAACCCTTAACCAGGTGATTCTCAGTCTAATCTTGAACCATATGATCATCAATCCAACCCTGAACCATGTGATCATCAATCTAACCGTGAACCAGGTGATCATCAATATAACCCTTAACCAGGTGATCATCAGTCTAATCCTGAACCATGTGATCATCAGGCAAATCCTGAACAATATGATCATCAATGTAACCCTGAACCATGTGATCATCAATCTAACCGTGAACAAGGTGATCATCAATATAACCCTTAAACAGGTGATCATCAGTCTAACCCTGAACCAGGTGATCATCAGTCCAATCCTGAACCATGTGATCATCATTCAGACCCTGAACCATGTGATCATCAATCTAACCCTGAACCAGGTGATCATCAGTCTAACCTTGAACCATGTGATCATCAATCTATACGTGAACAAGTTGATCATCAATATAACCCTTAAACAGGTGATCATCAGTCTAACCCTGAACCAGGTGATCATCAGTCCAATCCTGAACCATGTGATCATCAATGTAACCGTCAACCAGGTGATCATCAATATAACCCTTAACCAGGTGTTCATGAGTCTAACCCTGAACCATATGATCATCAATCCAACCCTGAACAATGTGATCATCAATGTAACCGTGAACCAGGTGATCATCTATATAACCCTTAACCAGGTGATCATGAGTCTAACCCTGAACCATATGATCATCAATCCAACCCTGAACCATTTCATCATCAATGTAACCGTCAACCAGGTGATCATGAGTCTAACCCTGAACCATGTGATCATCAATCCAACCCTGAACCATTTGATCATCAATCTAACCGTGAAAAAGGTGATCATTAATATAACCCTTAAAAAGGAGATCATCAGTCTAACCCTGAACCAGGTGATCATCAGTCCAATCCTGAACCATGTGATCATCAATCCAACCCTGAACCAAGTGATCATCAATCTAACCGTGAACCAGGTGATCATCAATATAACCCTTAACGAGGTGATCATCAATGTAACCCTTAACCAGGTGATCATGAGTCTAACCCTGAACCATATGATCATCAATCCAACCCTGAACCATGTGATCATCAATGTAACCGTGAACCAGGTGATCATCTATATAACCCTTAACCAGGTGATCATGAGTCTAACCCTGAACCATATGATCATCAATCCAACCCTGGGCCATGTGATCATCAATCTAAACGTGAACAAGGTGATCATCAATATAACCCTTAAACAGCTGATCATCAGTGTAACCCTGAACCAGGTGATCATCAGTCCAATCCTGAACCATGTGATCATCAATGTAACCGTCAACCAGGTGATCATCAATATAACCCTTAACCAGATGATCATGAGTGTAACCCTGAACCATATGATCATCAATCCAACCCTGAACCATGTGATCATCAATGTAACCGTGACCCAGGTGATCATCTATATAACCCTTAACCAGGTGATCATGAGTCTAACCCTGAACCATATGATCATCAATCCAACCCTGAACCATGTGATCATCAATCCAACCCTGAACCATGTGATCATCAATGTAACCGTGAACCAGGTGATCATCAATATAACCCTTAACGAAGTGATCATCAGGCTAACCCTGAACCAGGTGATCATCAGTCCAATCCTGAACCATGTGATCATCAATCCAACCCTGAACCATGTGATCATCAATCTAACCGTGAACCAGGTGATCATCAATATAACCCTTAACGAGGTGATCATCAGTCTAATCCTGAACCATGTGATCATCAATCCAACCCTGAACCATGTGATCATCAATGTAACCCTTAACCAGGTGATCATGAGTCTAACCCTGAACCATATGATCATCAATCCAACCCTGAACCATGTGATCATCAATCCAACCCTGAACCATGTGATCATCAATCCAACCCTGAACCATGTGATCATCAATCCAACCCTGAACCATGTGATCATCAATCCAACCCTGAACCATGTGATCATCAATCCAACCCTTAACATGTGATCATAAATCCAACCCTGAACCATGTGATCATCAATCCAACCCTGAACAATGTGATCATCAGTCTAACCCTGAACCATGTGATCATCAATCCAACCCTGGACCATGTGATCATCAATCTAACCGTGAACAAGGTGATCATCAATATAACCCTTAAACAGGTGATCATCAGTCTAACCCTGAACCAGGTGATAATCAGTCTAATCCTGAACCATGTGATCATCAATCCAACCCTGAACCATGTGATCATCAATCCAACCCTGAACCATGTGATCATCAAACTAACCCTGAACAATGTGATCATCAGTCTAACCCTGAACCATGTGATCATCAATCCAACCCTGGGCCATGTGATCATCAATCTAAACGTGAACAAGGTGATCATCAATATAACCCTTAAACAGGTGATCATCAGTCCAATCCTGAACCATGTCATCATCAATCCAACCCTGAACCATGTGATAATCAATCTAACCGTGAACCAGGTGATAATCAATGTAACCATGAACCATGTGATCATCAATCCAACCCTTAACATGTGATCATAAATCCAACCCTGAACCATGTGATCATCAATCCAACCCTGAACAATGTGATCATCAGTCTAACCCTGAACCATGTGATCATCAATCCAACCCTGGACCATGTGATCATCAATCTAACCGTGAACAAGGTGATCATCAATATAACCCTTAAACAGGTGATCATCAGTCTAACCCTGAACCAGGTGATCATCAGTCTAATCCTGAACCATGTGATCATCAATCCAACCCTGAACCATGTGATCATCAATCCAACCCTGAACCATGTGATCATCAGTCTAACCCTGAACCATGTGATCATCAATCCAACCCTGGGCCATGTGATCATCAATCTAAACGTGAACAAGGTGATCATCAATATAACCCTTAAACAGGTGATCATCAGTCCAATCCTGAACCATGTCATCATCAATCCAACCCTGAACCATGTGATAATCAATCTAACCGTGAACCAGGTGATAATCAATGTAACCATGAACCATGTGATCATCAATCCAACCCTTAACATGTGATCATAAATCCAACCCTGAACCATTTGATCATCAATCTAACCGTGAACAAGGTGATCATTAATATAACCCTTAAAAAGGAGATCATCAGTCTAACCCTGAACCAGGTGATCATCAGTCCAATCCTGAACCATGTGATCATCAATCCAACCCTGAACCAAGTGATCATCAATCTAACCGTGAACCAGGTGATCATCAATATAACCCTTAACGAGGTGATCATCAATGTAACCCTTAACCAGGTGATCATGAGTCTAACCCTGAACCATATGATCATCAATCCAACCCTGAACCATGTGATCATCAATGTAACCGTGAACCAGGTGATCATCTATATAACCCTTAACCAGGTGATCATGAGTCTAACCCTGAACCATATGATCATCAATCCAACCCTGGGCCATGTGATCATCAATCTAAACGTGAACAAGGTGATCATCAATATAACCCTTAAACAGCTGATCATCAGTGTAACCCTGAACCAGGTGATCATCAGTCCAATCCTGAACCATGTGATCATCAATGTAACCGTCAACCAGGTGATCATCAATATAACCCTTAACCAGATGATCATGAGTGTAACCCTGAACCATATGATCATCAATCCAACCCTGAACCATGTGATCATCAATGTAACCGTGACCCAGGTGATTATCTATATAACCCTTAACCAGGTGATCATGAGTCTAACCCTGAACCATATGATCATCAATCCAACCCTGAACCATGTGATCATCAATGTAACCGTGAACCAGGTGATCATCAATATAACCCTTAACGAAGTGATCATCAGGCTAACCCTGAACCAGGTGATCATCAGTCCAATCCTGAACCATGTGATCATTAATCCAACCCTGAACCATGTGATCATCAATCTAACCGTGAACCAGGTGATCATCAATATAACCCTTAACGAGGTGATCATCAGTCTAATCCTGAACCATGTGATCATCAATCCAACCCTGAACCATGTGATCATCAATGTAACCCTTAACCAGGTGATCATGAGTCTAACCCTGAACCATATGATCATCAATCCAACCCTGAACCATGTGATCATCAATCCAACCCTGAACAATGTGATCATCAATCCAACCCTGAACCATGTGATCATCAATCCAACCCTGAACCATGTGATCATCAATCCAACCCTGAACAATGTGATCATCAGTCTAACCCTGAACCATGTGATCATCAATCCAACCCTGGACCATGTGATCATCAATCTAACCGTGAACAAGGTGATCATCAATATAACCCTTAAACAGGTGATCATCAGTCTAACCCTGAACCAGGTGATCATCAGTCTAATCCTGAACCATGTGATCATCAATCCAATCCTGAACCATGTGATCATCAATGTAACCGTCAATCAGGTGATCATCAATATAACACTTAACCAGGTGATCATCAGGCTAACCCTGAACCAGGTGATCATCAGTCTAATCTTGAACCATGTGATCATCAATCCAACCCTGAACCATGTGATCATCAATGTAACCGTGAACCAGGTGATCATCTATATAACCCTTAACCAGGTGATCATGAGTCTAACCCTGAACCATATGATCATCAATCCAACCCTGAACCATGTGATCATCAATCTAACCGTGAACCAGGTGATAATCAATCTAACCGTGAACCAGGTGATAATCAATCTAACCGTGAACCAGGTGATAATCAATGTAACCATGAACCATGTGATCATCAATCCAAACCTGAACCATGTGATCATCAATGTAACCGTCAACCAGGTGATCATCAATATAACCCTTAACCAGGTGATCATGAGTCTAACCCTGAACCATATGATCATCAATCCAACCCTGAACCATGTGATCATCAATGTAACCGTGAACCAGGTGATCATCTATATAACCCTTAACCAGGTGATTCTCAGTCTAATCTTGAACCATATGATCATCAATCCAACCCTGAACCATGTGATCATCAATCTAACCGTGAACCAGGTGATCATCAATATAACCCTTAACCAGGTGATCATCAGTCTAATCCTGAACCATGTGATCATCAGGCAAATCCTGAACAATGTGATCATCAATGTAACCCTGAACCATGTGATCATCAATCTAACCGTGAACAAGGTGATCATCAATATAACCCTTAAACAGGTGATCATCAGTCTAACCCTGAACCAGGTGATCATCAGTCCAATCCTGAACCATGTGATCATCATTCAGACCCTGAACCATGTGATCATCAATCTAACCCTGAACCAGGTGATCATCAGTCTAACCTTGAACCATGTGATCATCAATCCAACCCTGAACCATGTGATCATCAAACTAACCCTGAACAATGTGATCATCAGTCTAACCCTGAACCATGTGATCATCAATCCAACCCTGGGCCATGTGATCATCAATCTAAACGTGAACAAGTTGATCATCAATATAACCCTTAAACATGTGATCATCAGTCTAACCCTGAACCAGGTGATCATCAGTCCAATCCTGAACCATGTCATCATCAATCCAACCCTGAACCATGTGATCATCAATCTAACAGTGAACCAGGTGATCATCAATATAACCCTTAACGACGTGATCATCAGGCTAACCCTGAACCAGGTGATCTTTTGTCTAATCCTGAACCATGTGATCATCAATGTAACCGTCAACCAGGTGATCATCAATATAACCCTTAACCAGGTGTTCATGAGTCTAACCCTGAACCATATGATCATCAATCCAACCCTGATCAATGTGATCATCAATGTAACCGTGAACCAGGTGATCGTCTATATAACCCTTAACCAGGTGATCATGAGTCTAACCCTGAACCATATGATCATCAATCCAACCCTGAACCATTTCATCATCAATGTAACCGTCAACCAGGTGATCATGAGTCTAACCCTGAACCATGTGATCATCAATCCAACCCTGAACCATGTGATCATCAATCTAACCGTGAACAAGGTGATCATCAATATAACCCTTAAACAGGAGATCATCAGTCTAACCCTGAACCAGGTGATCATCAGTCCAATCCTGAACCATGTGATCATCAATCCAACCCTGAACCATGTGATCATCAATCTAACCATGAACCAGGTGATCATCAATATAACCCTTAACGAGGTGATCATCAATGTAACCCTTAACCAGGTGATCATGAGTCTAACCCTGAACCATATGATCATCAATCCAACCCTGAACCATGTGATCATCAATGTAACCGTGAACCAGGTGATCATCTATATAACCCTTAACCAGGTGATCATGAGTCTAACCCTGAACCATATGATCATCAATCCAACCCTGAACCATGTGATCATCAATCTAACCGTGAACTAGATGATAATCAATCTAACCGTGAACCAGGTGATAATCAATGTAACCATGAACCATGTGATCATAAATCCAACCCTGAACCATGTGATCATCAATCCAACCCTGAACAATGTGATCATCAGTCTAACCCTGAACCATGTGATCATAAATCCAACCCTGGACCATGTGATCATCAATCTAAACGTGAACAAGTTGATCATCAATATAACCCTTAAACAGGTGATCATCAGTCTAACCCTGAACCAGGTGATCATCAGTCCAATCCTGAACCATGTCATCATCAATCCGACCCTGAACCATGTGATCATCAATATAACCCTTAACGACGTGATCATCAGGCTAACCCTGAACCAGGTGATCTTTTGTCTAATCCTGAACCATGTGATCATCAATCCAACCCTGAACCATGTGATCATCAATGTAACCGTCAATCAGGTGATCATCAATGTAACCGTCAATCAGGTGATCATCAATATAACCCTTAACCAGGTGATCATCAGGCTAACCCTGAACCAGGTGATCATCAGTCTAATCCTGAACCATGTGATCATCAATCCAACCCTGAACCATGTGATCATCAATGTAACCGTGAACCAGGTGATCATCTATATAACCCTTAACCAGGTGATCATGAGTCTAACCCTGAACCATATGATCATCAATCCAACCCTGAACCATGTGATCATCAATCTAACCGTGAACCAGGTGATAATCAATCTAACCGTGAACCAGGTGATAATCAATGTAACCATGAACCATGTGATATCAATCCAACCCTGAACCATGTGATCATCAATGTAACAGTCAACCAGGTGATCATCAATATAACCCTTAACCAGGTGATCATGAGTCTAACCCTGAACCATATGATCATCAATCCAACCCTGAACCATGTGATCATCAATGTAACCGTGAACCAGGTGATCATCTATATAACCCTTAACCAGGTGATTCTCAGTCTAATCTTGAACCATATGATCATCAATCCAACCTTGAACCATGTGATCATCAATCTAACCGTGAACCAGGTGATCATCAATATAACCCTTAACCAGGTGATCATCAGTCTAATCCTGAACCATGTGATCATCAGGCAAATCCTGAACAATGTGATCATCAATGTAACCCTGAACCATGTGATCATCAATCTAACCGTGAACAAGGTGATCATCAATATAACCCTTAAACAGGTGATCATCAGTCTAACCCTAAACCAGGTGATCATCAGTCCAATCCTGAACCATGTGATCATCATTCAGACCCTGAACCATGTGATCATCAATCTAACCCTGAACCAGGTGATCATCAGTCTAACCTTGAACCATGTGATCATCAATCTAAACGTGAACAAGTTGATCATCAATATAACCCTTAAACAGGTGATCATCAGTCCAACCCTGAACCAGGTGATCATCAGTCCAATCCTGAACCATGTCATCATCAATCCAACCCTGAACCATGTGATCATCAATCTAACCGTGAACCAGGTGATCATCAATATAACCCTTAACGACGTGATCATCAGGCTAACCCTGAACCAGGTGATCTTTTGTCTAATCCTGAACCATGTGATCATCAATGTAACCGTCAACCAGGTGATCATCAATATAACCCTTAACCAGGTGTTCATGAGTCTAACCCTGAACCATATGATCATCAATCCAACCCTGAACAATGTGATCATCAATGTAACCGTGAACCAGGTGATCATCTATATAACCCTTAACCAGGTGATCATGAGTCTAACCCTGAACCATATGATCATCAATCCTACCCTGAACCATTTCATCATCAATGTAACCGTCAACCAGGTGATCATGAGTCTAACCCTGAACCATGTGATCATCAATCCAACCCTGAACCATTTGATCATCAATCTAACCGTGAACAAGGTGATCATTTATATATAACCCTTAAAAAGGAGATCATCAGTCTAACCCTGAACCAGGTGATCATCAGTCCAATCCGGAACCATGTGATCATCAATCCAACCCTGAACCAAGTGATCATCAATCTAACCGTGAACCAGGTGATCATCAATATAACCCTTAACGAGGTGATCATCAATGTAACCCTTAACCAGGTGATCATGAGTCTAACCCTGAACCATATGATCATCAATCCAACCCTGAACCATGTGATCATCAATGTAACCGTGAACCAGGTGATCATCTATATAACCCTTAACCAGGTGATCATGAGTCTAACCCTGAACCATATGATCATCAATCCAACCCTGAACCATGTGATCATCAATCTAACCGTGAACTAGGTGATAATCAATCTAACCGTGAACCAGGTGATAATCAATGTAACCATGAACCATGTGATCATCAATCCAACCCTTAACATGTGATCATAAATCCAACCCTGAACCATGTGATCATCAATCCAACCCTGAACAATGTGATCATCAGTCTAACCCTGAACCATGTGATCATAAATCCAACCCTGGACCATGTGATCATCAATCTAAACGTGAACAAGTTGATCATCAATATAACCCTTAAACAGGTGATCATCAGTCTAACCCTGAACCAGGTGATCATCAGTCCAATCCTGAACCATGTCATCATCAATCCAACCCTGAACCATGTGATCATCAATCTAACCGTGAACCAGGTGATCATCAATATAACCCTTAACGACGTGATCATCAGGCTAACCCTGAACCAGGTGATCTTTTGTCTAATCCTGAACCATGTGATCATCAATCCAACCCTGAACCATGTGATCATCAATCTAACCGTGAACCAGGTGATCATCAATATAACCCTTAACGAGGTGATCATCAATGTAACCCTTAACCAGGTGATCATGAGTCTAACCCTGAACCATATGATCATCAATCCAACCCTGAACCATGTGATCATCAATGTAACCGTGAACCAGGTGATCATCTATATAACCCTTAACCAGGTGATCATGAGTCTAACCCTGAACCATATGATCATCAATCCAACCCTGAACCATGTGATCATCAATCTAACCGTGAACTAGGTGATAATCAATCTAACCGTGAACCAGGTGATAATCAATGTAACCATGAACCATGTGATCATCAATCCAACCCTTAACATGTGATCATAAATCCAACCCTGAACCATGTGATCATCAATCCAACCCTGAACAATGTGATCATCAGTCTAACCCTGAACCATGTGATCATAAATCCAACCCTGGACCATGTGATCATCAATCTAACCGTGAACAAGGTGATCATCAATATAACCCTTAAACAGGTGATCATCAGTCTAACCCTGAACCAGGTGATCATCAGTCTAATCCTGAACCATGTGATCATCAATCCAACCCTGAACCATGTGATCATCAATGTAAACGTCAATCAGGTGATCATCAGGCTAACCCTGAACCAGGTGATCATATGTCTAATCCTGAACCATGTGATCATCAATCCAACCCTGAACCAGGTGATCATCAATGTAACCCTTAACCAGGTGATCATGAGTCTAACCCTGAACCATATGATCATCAATCCAACCCTGAACCATGTGATCATCAATGTAACCGTGAACCAGGTGATCATCTATATAACCCTTAACCAGGTGATTCTCAGTCTAATCTTGAACAATATGATCATCAATCCAACCCTGAACCATGTGATCATCAAACTAACCGTGAACCAGGTGATCATCAATATAACCCTTAACCAGGTGATCATCAGTCTAATCCTGAACCATGTGATCATCAGGCAAATCCTGAACCATGTGATCATCAATGTAACCGTGAACAAGGTGATCATCAATATAACCCTGAACCATGTGATCATCAATCTAACCGTGAACAAGGTGATCATCAATATAACCCTGAACCAGGTGATCATCAGTCCAATCCTGAACCATGTGATCATCATTCAGACTCTGAACCATGTGATCATCAATCTAACCCTGAACCAGGTGATCACCAGTCTAACCCTGAACCATGTGATCATCAATCCAACCCTGAACCATGTGATCATCAAACTAACCCTGAACAATGTGATCATCAGTCTAACCCTGAACCATGTGATCATCAATCCAACCCTGGGCCATGTGATCATAAATCTAAACGTGAACAAGGTGATCATCAATATAACCCTTAAACAGGTGATCATCAGTTTAACCCTGAACCAGGTGATCATCAGTCCAATCCTGAACCATGTCATCATCAATCCAACCCTGAACCATGTGATCATCAATCTAACCGTGAACCAGGTGATCATCAATATAACCCTTAACGACGTGATCATCAGGCTAACCCTGAACCAGGTGATCATTTGTCTAATCCTGAACCATGTGATCATCAATGTAACCGTCAACCAGGTGATCATCAATATAACCCTTAACCAGGTGATCATGAGTCTAACCCTGAACCATATGATCATCAATCCATCCCTGAACCATGTGATCATCAATGTAACCTTGAACCAGGTAATCATCTATATAACCCTTAACCGGTTGATCATGAGTCTAACCCTGAACCATATGATCATCAATCCAACCCTGAACCATTTCATCATCAATGTAACCGTCAACCAGGTGATCATGAGTCTAACCCTGAACCATATGATCATCAATCCAACCCTGAACCATGTCATCATCAATGTAACCCTGAACCAGGTGATCATTTGTCTAATCCTGAACCATGTGATCATCAATGTAACCGTCAACCAGGTGATCATCAATATAACCCTTAACCAGGTGATCATGAGTCTAACCCTGAACCATATGATCATCAATCCAACCCTGAACCATGTGATCATCAATGTAACCGTGAACCAGGTGATCATCTATATAACCCTTAACCAGGTGATCATGAGTCTAACCCTGAACCATATGATCATCAATCCAACCCTGAACCATTTGATCATCAATGTAACCGTCAACCAGGTGATCATGAGTCTAACCCTGAACCATATGATCATCAATCCAACCCTGAACCATGTGATCATCAATGTAACCCTGAACCATGTGATCATCAATCTAACCGTGAACAAGGTGATCATCAATACAACCCTTAAACAGGAGAGAATCAGTCTAACCCTGAACCAGGTGATCATCAGTCCTATCCTGAACCATGTGATCATCAATCCAACCCTGAACCAGGTGATCATCAATCTAACCGTGAACCAGGTGATCATCAATATAACCCTTAACGAGGTGATCATCAGGCTAACCCTGAACCAGGTGATCCTCAGTCTAATCCTGAACCATGTGATCATCAATCCAACCCTGAACCATGTGATCATCAATGTAACCGTCAACCAGGTGATCATCAATATAACCCTTAAGCAGGTGATCATCAATCTAACCGCGAACCATGTGATCATCAATCTAACTGTGAACCAGGTCATAATCTAACCGTGAACCAGGTGATAATCAATGTAACCATGAACCATGTGATCATCAATCCAACCCTGAACCATGTGATCATCAATGTAACCGTCAACCAGGTGATCATCAATATAACCCTTAACCAGGTGATCATGAGTCTAACCCTGAACCATATGATCATCAATCCAACCCTGAACCATGTGATCATCAATGTAACCGTGAACCAGGTGATCATCTATATAACCCTTAACCAGGTGATCATGAGTCTAACCCTGAACCATATGATCATCAATCCAACCCTGAACCATGTGATCATCAATCTAACCGTGAACTAGGTGATAATCAATCTAACCGTGAACCAGGTGATAATCAATGTAACCATGAACCATGTGATCATCAATCCAACCCTTAACATGTGATCATAAATCCAACCCTGAACCATGTGATCATCAATCCAACCCTGAACAATGTGATCATCAGTCTAACCCTGAACCATGTGATCATAAATCCAACCCTGGACCATGTGATCATCAATCTAACCGTGAACAAGGTGATCATCAATATAACCCTTAAACAGGTGATCATCAGTCTAACCCTGAACCAGGTGATCATCAGTCTAATCCTGAACCATGTGATCATCAATCCAACCCTGAACCATGTGATCATCAATGTAAACGTCAATCAGGTGATCATCAGGCTAACCCTGAACCAGGTGATCATATGTCTAATCCTGAACCATGTGATCATCAATCCAACCCTGAACCATGTGATCATCAATGTAACCCTTAACCAGGTGATCATGAGTCTAACCCTGAACCATATGATCATCAATCCAACCCTGAACCATGTGATCATCAATGTAACCGTGAACCAGGTGATCATCTATATAACCCTTAACCAGGTGATTCTCAGTCTAATCTTGAACAATATGATCATCAATCCAACCCTGAACCATGTGATCATCAATCTAACCGTGAACCAGGTGATCATCAATATAACCCTTAACCAGGTGATCATCAGTCTAATCCTGAACCATGTGATCATCAGGCAAATCCTGAACCATGTGATCATCAATCTAACCGTGAACAAGGTGATCATCAATATAACCCTGAACCATGTGATCATCAATCTAACCGTGAACAAGGTGATCATCAATATAACCCTGAACCAGGTGATCATCAGTCCAATCCTGAACCATGTGATCATCATTCAGACTCTGAACCATGTGATCATCAATCTAACCCTGAACCAGGTGATCACCAGTCTAACCCTGAACCATGTGATCATCAATCCAACCCTGAACCATGTGATCATCAAACTAACCCTGAACAATGTGATCATCAGTCTAACCCTGAACCATGTGATCATCAATCCAACCCTGGGCCATGTGATCATAAATCTAAACGTGAACAAGGTGATCATCAATATAACCCTTAAACAGGTGATCATCAGTTTAACCCTGAACCAGGTGATCATCAGTCCAATCCTGAACCATGTCATCATCAATCCAACCCTGAACCATGTGATCATCAATCTAACCGTGAACCAGGTGATCATCAATATAACCCTTAACCAGGTGTTCATGAGTCTAACCCTGAACCATATGATCATCAATCCAACCCTGATCAATGTGATCATCAATGTAACCGTGAACCAGGTGATCATCTATATAACCCTTAACCAGGTGATCATGAGTCTAACCCTGAACCATATGATCATCAATCCAACCCTGAACCATTTCATCATCAATGTAACCGTCAACCAGGTGATCATGAGTCTAACCCTGAACCATGTGATCATCAATCCAACCCTGAACCATGTGATCATCAATCTAACCGTGAACAAGGTGATCATCAATATAACCCTTAAACAGGAGATCATCAGTCTAACCCTGAACCAGGTGATCATCAGTCCAATCCTGAACCATGTGATCATCAATCCAACCCTGAACCATGTGATCATCAATCTAACCATGAACCAGGTGATCATCAATATAACCCTTAACGAGGTGATCATCAATGTAACCCTTAACCAGGTGATCATGAGTCTAACCCTGAACCATATGATCATCAATCCAACCCTGAACCATGTGATCATCAATGTAACCGTGAACCAGGTGATCATCTATATAACCCTTAACCAGGTGATCATGAGTCTAACCCTGAACCATATGATCATCAATCCAACCCTGAACCATGTGATCATCAATCTAACCGTGAACTAGATGATAATCAATCTAACCGTGAACCAGGTGATAATCAATGTAACCATGAACCATGTGATCATAAATCCAACCCTGAACCATGTGATCATCAATCCAACCCTGAACAATGTGATCATCAGTCTAACCCTGAACCATGTGATCATAAATCCAACCCTGGACCATGTGATCATCAATCTAAACGTGAACAAGTTGATCATCAATATAACCCTTAAACAGGTGATCATCAGTCTAACCCTGAACCAGGTGATCATCAGTCCAATCCTGAACCATGTCATCATCAATCCGACCCTGAACCATGTGATCATCAATATAACCCTTAACGACGTGATCATCAGGCTAACCCTGAACCAGGTGATCTTTTGTCTAATCCTGAACCATGTGATCATCAATCCAACCCTGAACCATGTGATCATCAATGTAACCGTCAATCAGGTGATCATCAATGTAACCGTCAATCAGGTGATCATCAATATAACCCTTAACCAGGTGATCATCAGGCTAACCCTGAACCAGGTGATCATCAGTCTAATCCTGAACCATGTGATCATCAATCCAACCCTGAACCATGTGATCATCAATGTAACCGTGAACCAGGTGATCATCTATATAACCCTTAACCAGGTGATCATGAGTCTAACCCTGAACCATATGATCATCAATCCAACCCTGAACCATGTGATCATCAATCTAACCGTGAACCAGGTGATAATCAATCTAACCGTGAACCAGGTGATAATCAATGTAACCATGAACCATGTGATATCAATCCAACCCTGAACCATGTGATCATCAATGTAACAGTCAACCAGGTGATCATCAATATAACCCTTAACCAGGTGATCATGAGTCTAACCCTGAACCATATGATCATCAATCCAACCCTGAACCATGTGATCATCAATGTAACCGTGAACCAGGTGATCATCTATATAACCCTTAACCAGGTGATTCTCAGTCTAATCTTGAACCATATGATCATCAATCCAACCTTGAACCATGTGATCATCAATCTAACCGTGAACCAGGTGATCATCAATATAACCCTTAACCAGGTGATCATCAGTCTAATCCTGAACCATGTGATCATCAGGCAAATCCTGAACAATGTGATCATCAATGTAACCCTGAACCATGTGATCATCAATCTAACCGTGAACAAGGTGATCATCAATATAACCCTTAAACAGGTGATCATCAGTCTAACCCTAAACCAGGTGATCATCAGTCCAATCCTGAACCATGTGATCATCATTCAGACCCTGAACCATGTGATCATCAATCTAACCCTGAACCAGGTGATCATCAGTCTAACCTTGAACCATGTGATCATCAATCTAAACGTGAACAAGTTGATCATCAATATAACCCTTAAACAGGTGATCATCAGTCTAACCCTGAACCAGGTGATCATCAGTCCAATCCTGAACCATGTCATCATCAATCCAACCCTGAACCATGTGATCATCAATCTAACCGTGAACCAGGTGATCATCAATATAACCCTTAACGACGTGATCATCAGGCTAACCCTGAACCAGGTGATCTTTTGTCTAATCCTGAACCATGTGATCATCAATGTAACCGTCAACCAGGTGATCATCAATATAACCCTTAACCAGGTGTTCATGAGTCTAACCCTGAACCATATGATCATCAATCCAACCCTGAACAATGTGATCATCAATGTAACCGTGAACCAGGTGATCATCTATATAACCCTTAACCAGGTGATCATGAGTCTAACCCTGAACCATATGATCATCAATCCTACCCTGAACCATTTCATCATCAATGTAACCGTCAACCAGGTGATCATGAGTCTAACCCTGAACCATGTGATCATCAATCCAACCCTGAACCATTTGATCATCAATCTAACCGTGAACAAGGTGATCATTTATATATAACCCTTAAAAAGGAGATCATCAGTCTAACCCTGAACCAGGTGATCATCAGTCCAATCCTGAACCATGTGATCATCAATCCAACCCTGAACCAAGTGATCATCAATCTAACCGTGAACCAGGTGATCATCAATATAACCCTTAACGAGGTGATCATCAATGTAACCCTTAACCAGGTGATCATGAGTCTAACCCTGAACCATATGATCATCAATCCAACCCTGAACCATGTGATCATCAATGTAACCGTGAACCAGGTGATCATCTATATAACCCTTAACCAGGTGATCATGAGTCTAACCCTGAACCATATGATCATCAATCCAACCCTGAACCATGTGATCATCAATCTAACCGTGAACTAGGTGATAATCAATCTAACCGTGAACCAGGTGATAATCAATGTAACCATGAACCATGTGATCATCAATCCAACCCTTAACATGTGATCATAAATCCAACCCTGAACCATGTGATCATCAATCCAACCCTGAACAATGTGATCATCAGTCTAACCCTGAACCATGTGATCATAAATCCAACCCTGGACCATGTGATCATCAATCTAAACGTGAACAAGTTGATCATCAATATAACCCTTAAACAGGTGATCATCAGTCTAACCCTGAACCAGGTGATCATCAGTCCAATCCTGAACCATGTCATCATCAATCCAACCCTGAACCATGTGATCATCAATCTAACCGTGAACCAGGTGATCATCAATATAACCCTTAACGACGTGATCATCAGGCTAACCCTGAACCAGGTGATCTTTTGTCTAATCCTGAACCATGTGATCATCAATGTAACCGTCAACCAGGTGATCATCAATATAACCCTTAACCAGGTTTTCATGAGTCTAACCCTTAACCATATGATCATCAATCCAACCCTGAACAATGTGATCATCAATGTAACCGTGAACCAGGTGATCATCTATATAACCCTTAACCAGGTGATCATGAGTCTAACCCTGAACCATATGATCATCAATCCAACCCTGAACCATTTCATCATCAATGTAACCGTCAACCAGGTGATCATGAGTCTAACCCTGAACCATGTGATCATCAATCCAACCCTGAACCATGTGATCATCAATCTAACCGTGAACAAGGTGATCATCAATATAACCCTTAAACAGGAGATCATCAGTCTAACCCTGAACCAGGTGATCATCAGTCCAATCCTGAACCATGTGATCATCAATCCAACCCTGAACCATGTGATCATCAATCTAACCGTGAACCAGGTGATCATCAATATAACCCTTAACGAGGTGATCATCAATGTAACCCTTAACCAGGTGATCATGAGTCTAACCCTGAACCATATGATCATCAATCCAACCCTGAACCATGTGATCATCAATGTAACCGTGAACCAGGTGATCATCTATATAACCCTTAACCAGGTGATCATGAGTCTAACCCTGAACCATATGATCATCAATCCAACCCTGAACCATGTGATCATCAATCTAACCGTGAACTAGGTGATAATCAATCTAACCGTGAACCAGGTGATAATCAATGTAACCATGAACCATGTGATCATCAATCCAACCCTTAACATGTGATCATAAATCCAACCCTGAACCATGTGATCATCAATCCAACCCTGAACAATGTGATCATCAGTCTAACCCTGAACCATGTGATCATAAATCCAACCCTGGACCATGTGATCATCAATCTAACCGTGAACAAGGTGATCATCAATATAACCCTTAAACAGGTGATCATCAGTCTAACCCTGAACCAGGTGATCATCAGTCTAATCCTGAACCATGTGATCATCAATCCAACCCTGAACCATGTGATCATCAATGTAAACGTCAATCAGGTGATCATCAGGCTAACCCTGAACCAGGTGATCATATGTCTAATCCTGAACCATGTGATCATCAATCCAACCCTGAACCAGGTGATCATCAATGTAACCCTTAACCAGGTGATCATGAGTCTAACCCTGAACCATATGATCATCAATCCAACCCTGAACCATGTGATCATCAATGTAACCGTGAACCAGGTGATCATCTATATAACCCTTAACCAGGTGATTCTCAGTCTAATCTTGAACAATATGATCATCAATCCAACCCTGAACCATGTGATCATCAATCTAACCGTGAACCAGGTGATCATCAATATAACCCTTAACCAGGTGATCATCAGTCTAATCCTGAACCATGTGATCATCAGGCAAATCCTGAACCATGTGATCATCAATGTAACCGTGAACAAGGTGATCATCAATATAACCCTGAACCATGTGATCATCAATCTAACCGTGAACAAGGTGATCATCAATATAACCCTGAACCAGGTGATCATCAGTCCAATCCTGAACCATGTGATCATCATTCAGACTCTGAACCATGTGATCATCAATCTAACCCTGAACCAGGTGATCACCAGTCTAACCCTGAACCATGTGATCATCAATCCAACCCTGAACCATGTGATCATCAAACTAACCCTGAACAATGTGATCATCAGTCTAACCCTGAACCATGTGATCATCAATCCAACCCTGGGCCATGTGATCATAAATCTAAACGTGAACAAGGTGATCATCAATATAACCCTTAAACAGGTGATCATCAGTTTAACCCTGAACCAGGTGATCATCAGTCCAATCCTGAACCATGTCATCATCAATCCAACCCTGAACCATGTGATCATCAATCTAACCGTGAACCAGGTGATCATCAATATAACCCTTAACGACGTGATCATCAGGCTAACCCTGAACCAGGTGATCATTTGTCTAATCCTGAACCATGTGATCATCAATGTAACCGTCAACCAGGTGATCATCAATATAACCCTTAACCAGGTGATCATGAGTCTAACCCTGAACCATATGATCATCAATCCATCCCTGAACCATGTGATCATCAATGTAACCTTGAACCAGGTAATCATCTATATAACCCTTAACCGGTTGATCATGAGTCTAACCCTGAACCATATGATCATCAATCCAACCCTGAACCATTTCATCATCAATGTAACCGTCAACCAGGTGATCATGAGTCTAACCCTGAACCATATGATCATCAATCCAACCCTGAACCATGTCATCATCAATGTAACCCTGAACCAGGTGATCATTTGTCTAATCCTGAACCATGTGATCATCAATGTAACCGTCAACCAGGTGATCATCAATATAACCCTTAACCAGGTGATCATGAGTCTAACCCTGAACCATATGATCATCAATCCAAACCTGAACCATGTGATCATCAATGTAACCGTGAACCAGGTGATCATCTATATAACCCTTAACCAGGTGATCATGAGTCTAACCCTGAACCATATGATCATCAATCCAACCCTGAACCATTTGATCATCAATGTAACCGTCAACCAGGTGATCATGAGTCTAACCCTGAACCATATGATCATCAATCCAACCCTGAACCATGTGATCATCAATGTAACCCTGAACCATGTGATCATCAATCTAACCGTGAACAAGGTGATCATCAATACAACCCTTAAACAGGAGAGAATCAGTCTAACCCTGAACCAGGTGATCATCAGTCCTATCCTGAACCATGTGATCATCAATCCAACCCTGAACCAGGTGATCATCAATCTAACCGTGAACCAGGTGATCATCAATATAACCCTTAACGAGGTGATCATCAGGCTAACCCTGAACCAGGTGATCCTCAGTCTAATCCTGAACCATGTGATCATCAATCCAACCCTGAACCATGTGATCATCAATGTAACCGTCAACCAGGTGATCATCAATATAACCCTTAAGCAGGTGATCATCAATCTAACCGCGAACCATGTGATCATCAATCTAACTGTGAACCAGGTCATAATCTAACCGTGAACCAGGTGATAATCAATGTAACCATGAACCATGTGATCATCAATCCAACCCTGAACCATGTGATCATCAATGTAACCGTCAACCAGGTGATCATCAATATAACCCTTAACCAGGTGATCATGAGTCTAACCCTGAACCATATGATCATCAATCCAACCCTGAACCATGTGATCATCAATGTAACCGTGAACCAGGTGATCATCTATATAACCCTTAACCAGGTGATCATGAGTCTAACCCTGAACCATATGATCATCAATCCAACCCTGAACCATGTGATCATCAATCTAACCGTGAACTAGGTGATAATCAATCTAACCGTGAACCAGGTGATAATCAATGTAACCATGAACCATGTGATCATCAATCCAACCCTTAACATGTGATCATAAATCCAACCCTGAACCATGTGATCATCAATCCAACCCTGAACAATGTGATCATCAGTCTAACCCTGAACCATGTGATCATAAATCCAACCCTGGACCATGTGATCATCAATCTAACCGTGAACAAGGTGATCATCAATATAACCCTTAAACAGGTGATCATCAGTCTAACCCTGAACCAGGTGATCATCAGTCTAATCCTGAACCATGTGATCATCAATCCAACCCTGAACCATGTGATCATCAATGTAAACGTCAATCAGGTGATCATCAGGCTAACCCTGAACCAGGTGATCATATGTCTAATCCTGAACCATGTGATCATCAATCCAACCCTGAACCATGTGATCATCAATGTAACCCTTAACCAGGTGATCATGAGTCTAACCCTGAACCATATGATCATCAATCCAACCCTGAACCATGTGATCATCAATGTAACCGTGAACCAGGTGATCATCTATATAACCCTTAACCAGGTGATTCTCAGTCTAATCTTGAACAATATGATCATCAATCCAACCCTGAACCATGTGATCATCAATCTAACCGTGAACCAGGTGATCATCAATATAACCCTTAACCAGGTGATCATCAGTCTAATCCTGAACCATGTGATCATCAGGCAAATCCTGAACCATGTGATCATCAATCTAGCCGTGAACAAGGTGATCATCAATATAACCCTGAACCATGTGATCATCAATCTAACCGTGAACAAGGTGATCATCAATATAACCCTGAACCAGGTGATCATCAGTCCAATCCTGAACCATGTGATCATCATTCAGACTCTGAACCATGTGATCATCAATCTAACCCTGAACCAGGTGATCACCAGTCTAACCCTGAACCATGTGATCATCAATCCAACCCTGAACCATGTGATCATCAAACTAACCCTGAACAATGTGATCATCAGTCTAACCCTGAACCATGTGATCATCAATCCAACCCTGGGCCATGTGATCATAAATCTAAACGTGAACAAGGTGATCATCAATATAACCCTTAAACAGGTGATCATCAGTTTAACCCTGAACCAGGTGATCATCAGTCCAATCCTGAACCATGTCATCATCAATCCAACCCTGAACCATGTGATCATCAATCTAACCGTGAACCAGGTGATCATCAATATAACCCTTAACGACGTGATCATCAGGCTAACCCTGAACCAGGTGATCATTTGTCTAATCCTGAACCATGTGATCATCAATGTAACCGTCAACCAGGTGATCATCAATATAACCCTTAACCAGGTGATCATGAGTCTAACCCTGAACCATATGATCATCAATCCATCCCTGAACCATGTGATCATCAATGTAACCTTGAACCAGGTAATCATCTATATAACCCTTAACCGGTTGATCATGAGTCTAACCCTGAACCATATGATCATCAATCCAACCCTGAACCATTTCATCATCAATGTAACCGTCAACCAGGTGATCATGAGTCTAACCCTGAACCATATGATCATCAATCCAACCCTGAACCATGTCATCATCAATGTAACCCTGAACCAGGTGATCATTTGTCTAATCCTGAACCATGTGATCATCAATGTAACCGTCAACCAGGTGATCATCAATATAACCCTTAACCAGGTGATCATGAGTCTAACCCTGAACCATATGATCATCAATCCAACCCTGAACCATGTGATCATCAATGTAACCGTGAACCAGGTGATCATCTATATAACCCTTAACCAGGTGATCATGAGTCTAACCCTGAACCATATGATCATCAATCCAACCCTGAACCATTTGATCATCAATGTAACCGTCAACCAGGTGATCATGAGTCTAACCCTGAACCATATGATCATCAATCCAACCCTGAACCATGTGATCATCAATGTAACCCTGAACCATGTGATCATCAATCTAACCGTGAACAAGGTGATCATCAATACAACCCTTAAACAGGAGAGAATCAGTCTAACCCTGAACCAGGTGATCATCAGTCCTATCCTGAACCATGTGATCATCAATCCAACCCTGAACCAGGTGATCATCAATCTAACCGTGAACCAGGTGATCATCAATATAACCCTTAACGAGGTGATCATCAGGCTAACCCTGAACCAGGTGATCCTCAGTCTAATCCTGAACCATGTGATCATCAATCCAACCCTGAACCATGTGATCATCAATGTAACCGTCAACCAGGTGATCATCAATATAACCCTTAAGCAGGTGATCATCAATCTAACCGCGAACCATGTGATCATCAATCTAACTGTGAACCAGGTCATAATCTAACCGTGAACCAGGTGATAATCAATGTAACCATGAACCATGTGATCATCAATCCAACCCTGAACCATGTGATCATCAATGTAACCGTCAACCAGGTGATCATCAATATAACCCTTAACCAGGTGATCATGAGTCTAACCCTGAACCATATGATCATCAATCCAACCCTGAACCATGTGATCATCAATGTAACCGTGAACCAGGTGATCATCTATATAACCCTTAACCAGATGATTCTCAGTCTAATCTTGAACCATATGATCATCAATCCAACCCTGAACCATGTGATCATCAATCTAACCGTCAACCAGGTGATCATGAGTCTAACCCTGAACCATATGATCATCAATCCAACCCTGAACCATGTCATCATCAATGTAACCCTGAACCAGGTGATCATTTGTCTAATCCTGAACCATGTGATCATCAATGTAACCGTCAACCAGGTGATCATCAATATAAGCCTTATCCAGGTGATCATGAGTCTAACCCTGAACCATATGATCATCAATCCAACCCTGAACCATGTGATCATCAATGTAACCGTCAACCAGGTGATCATGAGTCTAACCCTGAACCATGTGATCATCAATCTAACCGTGAACAAGGTGATCATCAATATAACTCTTAAACAGGAGAGAATCAGTCTAACCCTGAACCAGGTGATCATCAGTCCTATCCGGAACCATGTGATCATCAATCCAACCCTGAACCAGGTGATCATCAATCTAACCGTGAACCAGGTGATCATCAATATAACCCTTAACGAGGTGATCATCAGGCTAACCCTGAACCAGGTGATCCTCAGTCTAATCCTGAACCATGTGATCATCAATCCAACCCTGAACCATGTGATCATCAATGTAACCGTCAACCAGGTGATCATCAATATAACCCTTAACCAGGTGATCATCAATCTAACCGTGAACCATGTGATCATCAATCTAACTGTGAACCAGGTCATAATCTAACCGTGAACCAGGTGATAATCAATGTAACCATGAACCATGTGATCATCAATCCAACCCTGAACCATGTGATCATCAATGTAACCGTCAACCAGGTGATCATCAATATAACCCTTAACCAGGTGATCATGAGTCTAACCCTGAACCATATGATCATCAATCCAACCCTGAACCATGTAATCATCAATGTAACCGTGAACCAGGTGATCATCTATATAACCCTTAACCAGGTGATTCTGAGTCTAATCTTGAACCATATGATCATCAATCCAACCCTGAACCATGTGATCATCAATCTAACCGTCAACCAGGTGATCATGAGTCTAACCCTGAACCATATGATCATCAATCCAACCCTGAACCATGTGATCATCATTGTAACCCTGAACCAGGTGATCATTTGTCTAATCCTGAACCATGTGATCATCAATGTAACCGTCAACCAGGTGATCATCAATATAACCCTTAACCAGGTGATCATGAGTCTAACCCTGAACCATATGATCATCAATCCAACCCTGAACCATGTGATCATCAATGTAACCGTGAACCAGGTGATCATCTATATAACCCTTAACCAGGTGATCATGAGTCTAACCCTGAACCATATGATCATCAATCCAACCCTGAACCATTTGATCATCAATGTAACCGTCAACCAGGTGATCATGAGTCTAACCCTGAACCATATGATCATCAATCCAACCCTGAACCATGTGATCATCAGGCGAATCCTGAACCATGTGATCATCAATGTAACCCTGAACCATGTGATCATCAATCTAACCGTGAACAAGGTGATCATCAATATAACCCTTAAACAGGAGAGAATCAGTCTAACCCTGAACAAGGTGATCATCAGTCCTATCCTGAACCATGTGATCATCAATCCAACCCTTAACGAGGTGATCATCAGGCTAACCCTGAACCAGGTGATCATCAGTCTAATCCTGAACCATGTGATCATCAATCCAACCCTGAACCATGTGATCATCAATGTAACCGTCAACCAGGTGATCATCAATATAACCCTTAACCAGGTGATCATCAATCTAACCGTGAACCAGGTCATAATCAATGTAACCGTGAACCAGGTGATCATCAATCCAACCCTGAACCATGTGATCATCAATGTATCCGTCAACCAGGTGATCATCAATATAACACTTAACCAGGTGATCATGAGTCTAACCCTGAACCATGTGATCATCAAACTAACCCTGAACAATGTGATCATCAGTCTAACCCTGAACCATGTGATCATCAATCCAACCCTGGGCCATGTGATCATCAATCTAAACGTGAACAAGTTGATCATCAATATAACCCTTAAACAGGTGATCATCAGTCTAACCCTGAAGCAGGTGATCATCAGTCCAATCCTGAACCATGTCATCATCAATCCAACCCTGAACCATGTGATCATCAATCTAACCGTGAACCAGGTGATCATCAATATAACCCGTAACGACGTGATCATCAGGCTAACCCTGAACCAGGTGATCTTTTGTCTAATCCTGAACCATGTGATCATCAATGTAACCGTCAACCAGGTGATCATCAATATAACCCTTAACCAGGTGATCATGAGTCTAACCCTGAACCATATGATCATCAATCCAACCCTGAACAATGTGATCATCAATGTAACCGTGAACCAGGTGATCATCTATATAACCCTTAACCAGGTGATCATGAGTCTAACCCTGAACCATATGATCATCAATCCAACCCTGAACCATTTCATCATCAATGTAACCGTCAACCAGGTGATCATGAGTCTAACCCTGAACCATGTGATCATCAATCCAACCCTGAACCATGTGATCATCAATCTAACCGTGAACAAGGTGATCATCAATATAACCTTTAAACAGGAGATCATCAGTTTAACCCTGAACCAGGTGATCATCAGTCCAATCCTGAACCATGTGATCATCAATCTAACCGTGAACCAGGTGATCATCAATATAACCCTTAACGAGGTGATCATCAATGTAACCCTTAACCAGGTGATCATGAGTCTAACCCTGAACCATATGATCATCAATCCAACCCTGAACCATGTGATCATCAATGTAACCGTGAACCAGGTGATCATCTATATAACCCTTAACCAGGTGATCATCAATCCAACCCTTAACATGTGATCATAAATCCAACCCTGAACCATGTGATCATCAATCCAACCCTGAACAATGTGATCATCAATCCAACCCTGGACCATGTGATCATCAATCTAACCGTGAACAAGGTGATCATCAATATAACCCTTAAATAGGTGATCATCAGTCTAACCCTGAACCAGGTGATCATATGTCTAATCCTGAACCATGTGATCATCAATCCAACCCTGAACCATGTGATCATCAATGTAACCCTTAACCAGGTGATCATGAGTCTAACCCTGAACCATATGATCATCAATCCAACCCTGAACCATGTGATCATCAATGTAACCGTGAACCAGGTGATCATCTATATAACCCTTAACCAGGTGATCATGAGTCTAACCCTGAACCATATGATCATCAATCCAACCCTGAACCATGTGATCATCAATCTAACCGTGAACCATGTGATCATCAATCTAACCGTGAACCATGTGATCATCAATCTAACCGTGAACCAGGTGATAATCAATCTAACCGTGAACCAGGTGATAATCAATGTAACCATGAACCATGTGATCATCAATCCAACCCTGAACCATGTGATCATCAATGTAACCGTCAACCAGGTGATCGTCAATATAACGCTTAACCAGGTGATCATGAGTCTAACCCTGAACCATATGATCATCAATCCAACCCTGAACCATGTGATCATCAATGTAACCGTGAACCAGGTGATCATCTATATAACCCTTAACCAGGTGATCATGAGTCTAACCCTGAACCATATGATCATCAATCCAACCCTGAACCATGTGATCATCAATCTAACCGTGAACTAGGTGATAATCAATGTAACCATGAACCATGTGATCATCAATCCAACCCTTAACATGTGATCATAAATCAAACCCTGAACCATGTGATCATCAATCCAACCCTGAACAATGTGATCATCAGTCTAACCCTGAACCATGTGATCATCAATCCAACCCTGGACCATGTGATCATCAATCTAACCGTGAACAAGGTGATCATCAATATAACCCTTAAACAGGTGATCATCAGTCTAACCCTGAACCAGGTGATCATATGTCTAATCCTGAACCATGTGATCATCAATCCAACCCTGAACCATGTGATCATCAATGTAACCCTTAACCAGGTGATCATGAGTCTAACCCTGAACCATATGATCATCAATCCAACCCTGAACCATGTGATCATCAATGTAACCGTGAACCAGGTGATCATCTATATAACCCTTAACCAGGTGATCATGAGTCTAACCCTGAACCATATGATCATCAATCCAACCCTGAACCATGTGATCATCAATCTAACCGTGAACCAGGTGATAATCAATCTAACCGTGAACCAGGTGATAATCAATGTAACCATGAACCATGTGATCATCAATCCAACCCTGAACCATGTGATCATCAATGTAACCGTCAACCAGGTGATCGTCAATATAACGCTTAACCAGGTGATCATGAGTCTAACCCTGAACCATGTGATCATCAATGTAACCGTGAACCAGGTGATCATCTATATAACCCTTAACCAGGTGATTCTCAGTCTAATCTTGAACCATATGATCATCAATCCAACCCTGAACCATGTGATCATCAATCTAACCGTGAACCAGGTGGTCATCAATATAACCCTTAACCAGGTGATCATCAGTCTAATCCTGAACCATGTGATCATCAGGCAAATCCTGAACCATGTGATCATCAATCTAACCGTGAACAAGGTGATCATCAATATAACCCTGAACCATGTGATCATCAATCTAACCGTGAACAAGGTGATCATCAATATAACCCTGAACCATGTGATCATCAATCCAACCCTGAACCATGTGATCATCAATGTAACCGTCAACCAGGTGATCATCAATATAACGCTTAACCAGGTGATCATGAGTCTAACCCTGAACCATGTGATCATCAATCCAACCCTGAACAATGTGATCATCAATGTAACCGTGAACCAGGTGATCATCTATATAACCCTTAACCAGGTGATCATGAGTCTAACCCTGAACCATATGATCATCAATCCAACCCTGAACCATTTCATCATCAATGTAACCGTCAACCAGGTGATCATGAGTCTAACCCTGAACCATGTGATCATCAATCCAACCCTGAACCATGTGATCATCAATCTAACCGTGAACAAGGTGATCATCAATATAACCCTTAAACAGGAGATCATCAGTCTAACCCTGAACCAGGTGATCATCAGTCCAATCCTGAACCATGTGATCATCAATCTAACCGTGAACCAGGTGATCATCAATGTAACCCTTAACCAGGTGATCATGAGTCTAACCCTGAACCATATGATCATCAATCCAACCCTGAACCATGTGATCATCAATCTAACCGTGAACTAGGTGATAATCAATCTAACCGTGAACCAGGTGATAATCAATGTAACCATGAACCATGTGATCATCAATCCAACCCTTAACATGTGATCATAAATCCAACCCTGAACCATGTGATCATCAGTCTAACCCTGAACCATGTGATCATCAATCCAACCCTGGACCATGTGATCATCAATCTAACCGTGAACCAGGTGATCATCTATATAACCCTTATCCAGGTGATCATGAGTCTAACCCTGAACCATATGATCATCAATCCAACCCTGAACCATGTGATCATCAATCTAACCGTGAACCAGGTGATAATCAATCTAACCGTGAACCAGGTGATAATAAATGTAACCCTGAACCATGTGATCATCAATCCAACCCTGAACCATGTGATCATCAGTCTAACCCTGAACCATGTGATCATCAGTCTAACCCTGAACCAGGTGATCATATGTCTAACCCTGAACCATGTGATCATCAATGTAACCGTGAACCAGGTGATCATCTATATAACCCTTAACCGGTTGATCATGAGTCTAACCCTGAACCATATGATCATCAATCCAACCCTGAACCATTTCATCATCAATGTAACCGTCAACCAGGTGATCATGAGTCTAACCCTGAACCATATGATCATCAATCCAACCCTGAACCATGTCATCATCAAAGTAACCCTGAACCAGGTGATCATTTGTTTAATCCTGAACCATGTGATCATCAATGTAACCGTCAACCAGGTGATCATCAATATAACCCTTAACCAGGTGATCATGAGTCTAACCCTGAACCATATGATCATCAATCCAACCCTGAACCATGTGATCATCAATGTAACCGTGAACCAGGTGATCATCTATATAACCCTTAACCAGGTGATCATGAGTCTAATCCTGAACCATATGATCATCAATCCAACCCTGAACCATTTGATCATCAATGTAACCGTCAACCAGGTGATCATGAGTCTAACCCTGAACCATATGATCATCAATCCAACCCTGAACCATGTGATCGTCAGGCGAATCCTGAACCATGTGATCATCAATGTAACCCTGAACCATGTGATCATCAATCTAACCGTGAACAAGGTGATCATCAATATAACCCTTAAACAGGAGAGAATCAGTCTAACCCTGAACCAGGTGATCATCAGTCCTATCCTGAACCATGTGATCATCAATCCAACCCTGAACCAGGTGATCATCAATCTAACCGTGAACCAGGTGATCATCAATATAACCCTTAACGAGGTGATCATCAGGCTAACCCTGAACCAGGTGATCCTCAGTCTAATCCTGAACCATGTGATCATCAATCCAACCCTGAACCATGTGATCATCAATGTAACCGTCAACCAGGTGTTCATCAATATAACCCTTAACCAGGTGATCATCAATCTAACCGTGAACCATGTGATCATCAATCTAACTGTGAACCAGGTCATAATCTAACCGTGAACCAGGTGATAATCAATGTAACCATGAACCATGTGATCATCAATCCAACCCTGAACCATGTGATCATCAATGTAACCGTCAACCAGGTGATCATCAATATAACCCTTAACCAGGTGATCATGAGTCTAACCCTGAACCATATGATCATCAATCCAACCCTGAACCATGTGATCATCAATGTAACCGTGAACCAGGTGATCATCTATATAACCCTTAACCAGGTGATTCTCAGTCTAATCTTGAACCATATGATCATCAATCCAACCCTGAACCATGTGATCATCAATCTAACCGTCAACCAGGTGATCATGAGTCTAACCCTGAACCATATGATCATCAATCCAACCCTGAACCATGTGATCATCAATGTAACCCTGAACCAGGTGATCATTTGTCTAATCCTGAACCATGTGATCATCAATGTAACCGTCAACCAGGTGATCATCAATATAACCCTTAACCAGGTGATCATGAGTCTAACCCTGAACCATATGATCATCAATCCAACCCTGAACCATGTGATCATCAATGTAACCGTGAACCAGGTGATCATCTATATAACCCTTAACCAGGTGATCATGAGTCTAACCCTGAACCATATGATCATCAATCCAACCCTGAACCATTTGATCATCAATGTAACCGTCAACCAGGTGATCATGAGTCTAACCCTGAACCATGTGATCATCAATGTAACCCTGAACCATGTGATCATCAATCTAACCGTGAACAAGGTGATCATCAATATAACCCTTAAACAGGAGAGAATCAGTCTAACCCTGAACAAGGTGATCATCAGTCCTATCCTGAACCATGTGATCATCAATCCAACCCTTAACGAGGTGATCATCAGGCTAACCCTGAACCAGGTGATCATCAGTCTAATCCTGAACCATGTGATCATCAATCCAACCCTGAACCATGTGATCATCAATGTAACCGTCAACCAGGTGATCATCAATATAACCCTTAACCAGGTGATCATCAATCTAACCGTGAACCATGTGATCATCAATCTAACCGTGAACCAGGTCATAATCAATCTAACCGTGAACCAGGTGATAATCAATGTAACCATGAACCATGTGATCATCAATCCAACCCTGAACCATGTGATCATCAATGTATCCGTCAACCAGGTGATCATCAATATAAACCTTAACCAGGTGATCATGAGTCTAACCCTGAACCATGTGATCATCAAACTAACCCTGAACAATGTGATCATCAGTCTAACCCTGAACCATGTGATCATCAATCCAACCCTGGGCCATGTGATCATCAATCTAAACGTGAACAAGTTGATCATCAATATAACCCTTAAACAGGTGATCATCAGTCTAACCCTGAACCAGGTGATCATCAGTCCAATCCTGAACCATGTCATCATCAATCCAACCCTGAACCATGTGATCATCAATCTAACCGTGAACCAGGTGATCATCAATATAACCCTTAACGACGTGATCATAAGGCTAACCCTGAACCAGGTGATCTTTTGTCTAATCCTGAACCATGTGATCATCAATGTAACCGTCAACCAGGTGATCATCAATATAACCCTTAACCAGGTGATCATGAGTCTAACCCTGAACCATATGATCATCAATCCAACCCTGAACCATGTGATCATCAATGTAACCGTGAACCAGGTGATCATCTATATAACCCTTAACCAGGTGATCATGAGTCTAACCCTGAACCATATGATCATCAATCCAACCTTGAACCATGTGATCATCAGGCGAATCCTGAACCATGTGATCATCAATGTAACCCTTAAGCAGGTGATCATCAATCTAACCGCGAACCATGTGATCATCAATCTAACTGTGAACCAGGTCATAATCTAACCGTGAACCAGGTGATAATCAATGTAACCATGAACCATGTGATCATCAATCCAACCCTGAACCATGTGATCATCAATGTAACCGTCAACCAGGTGATCATCAATATAACCCTTAACCAGGTGATCATGAGTCTAACCCTGAACCATATGATCATCAATCCAACCCTGAACCATGTGATCATCAATGTAACCGTGAACCAGGTGATCATCTATATAACCCTTAACCAGGTGATTCTCAGTCTAATCTTGAACCATATGATCATCAATCCAACCCTGAACCATGTGATCATCAATCTAACCGTCAACCAGGTGATCATGAGTCTAACCCTGAACCATATGATCATCAATCCAACCCTGAACCATTTGATCATCAATGTAACCGTCAAGCAGGTGATCATGAGTCTAACCCTGAACCATATGATCATCAATCCAACCCTGAACCATGTGATCATCAGGCGAATCCTGAACCATGTGATCATCAATGTAACCCTGAACCATGTGATCATCAATCTAACCGTGAACAAGGTGATCATCAATATAACCCTTAAACAGGAGAGAATCAGTCTAACCCTGAACCAGGTGATCATCAGTCCTATCCGGAACCATGTGATCATCAATCCAACCCTGAACCAGGTGATCATCAATCTAACCGTGAACCAGGTGATCATCAATATAACCCTTAACGAGGTGATCATCAGGCTAACCCTGAACCAGGTGATCCTCAGTCTAATCCTGAACCATGTGATCATCAATCCAACCCTGAACCATGTGATCATCAATGTAACCGTCAACCAGGTGATCATCAATATAACCCTTAACCAGGTGATCATCAATCTAACCGTGAACCATGTGATCATCAATCTAACTGTGAACCAGGTCATAATCTAACCGTGAACCAGGTGATAATCAATGTAACCATGAACCATGTGATCATCAATCCAACCCTGAACCATGTGATCATCAATGTAACCGTCAACCAGGTGATCATCAATATAACCCTTAACCAGGTGATCATGAGTCTAACCCTGAACCATATGATCATCAATCCAACCCTGAACCATGTGATCATCAATCTAACCGTCAACCAGGTGATCATGAGTCTAACCCTGAACCATATGATCATCAATCCAACCCTGAACCATGTGATCATCAATGTAACCCTGAACCAGGTGATCATTTGTCTAATCCTGAACCATGTGATCATCAATGTAACCGTCAACCAGGTGATCATCAATATAACCCTTAACCAGGTGATCATGAGTCTAACCCTGAACCATATGATCATCAATCCAACCCTGAACCATGTGATCATCAATGTAACCGTGAACCAGGTGATCATCTATATAACCCTTAACCAGGTGATCATGAGTCTAACCCTGAACCATATGATCATCAATCCAACCCTGAACCATTTGATCATCAATGTAACCGTCAACCAGGTGATCATGAGTCTAACCCTGAACCATATGATCATCAATCCAACCCTGAACCATGTGATCATCAGGCGAATCCTGAACCATGTGATCATCAATGTAACCCTGAACCATGTGATCATCAATCTAACCGTGAACAAGGTGATCATCAATATAACCCTTAAACAGGAGAGAATCAGTCTAACCCTGAACAAGGTGATCATCAGTCCTATCCTGAACCATGTGATCATCAATCCAACCCTTAACGAGGTGATCATCAGGCTAACCCTGAACCAGGTGATCATCAGTCTAATCCTGAACCATGTGATCATCAATCCAACCCTGAACCATGTGATCATCAATGTAACCGTCAACCAGGTGATCATCAATATAACCCTTAACCAGGTGATCATCAATCTAACCGTGAACCATGTGATCATCAATCTAACCGTGAACCAGGTCATAATCAATGTAACCGTGAACCAGGTGATCATCAATCCAACCCTGAACCATGTGATCATCAATGTATCCGTCAACCAGGTGATCATCAATATAACACTTAACCAGGTGATCATGAGTCTAACCCTGAACCATGTGATCATCAAACTAACCCTGAACAATGTGATCATCAGTCTAACCCTGAACCATGTGATCATCAATCCAACCCTGGGCCATGTGATCATCAATCTAAACGTGAACAAGTTGATCATCAATATTACCCTTAAACAGGTGATCATCAGTCTAACCCTGAACCAGGTGATCATCAGTCCAATCCTGAACCATGTCATCATCAATCCAACCCTGAACCATGTGATCATCAATCTAACCGTGAACCAGGTGATCATCAATATAACCCGTAACGACGTGATCATCAGACTAACCCTGAACCAGGTGATCTTTTGTCTAATCCTGAACCATGTGATCATCAATGTAACCGTCAGCCAGGTGATCATCAATATAACCCTTAACCAGGTGATCATGAGTCTAACCCTGAACCATATGATCATCAATCCAACCCTGAACAATGTGATCATCAATGTAACCGTGAACCAGGTGATCATCTATATAACCCTTAACCAGGTGATCATGAGTCTAACCCTGAACCATATGATCATCAATCCAACCCTGAACCATTTCATCATCAATGTAACCGTCAACCAGGTGATCATGAGTCTAACCCTGAACCATGTGATCATCAATCCAACCCTGAACCATGTGATCATCAATCTAACCGTGAACAAGGTGATCATCAATATAACCCTTAAACAGGAGATCATCAGTTTAACCCTGAACCAGGTGATCATCAGTCCAATCCTGAACCATGTGATCATCAATCTAACCGTGAACCAGGTGATCATCAATATAACCCTTAACGAGGTGATCATCAATGTAACCCTTAACCAGGTGATCATGAGTCTAACCCTGAACCATATGATCATCAATCCAACCCTGAACCATGTGATCATCAATGTAACCGTGAACCAGGTGATCATCTATATAACCCTTAACCAGGTGATCATGAGTCTAACCCTGAACCATATGATCATCAATCCAACCCTGAACCATGTGATCATCAATCTAACCGTGAACTAGGTGATAATCAATCTAACCGTGAACCAGGTGATAATCAATGTAACCATGAACCATGTGATCATCAATCCAACCCTTAACATGTGATCATAAATCCAACCCTGAACCATGTGATCATCAATCCACCCCTGAACAATGTGATCATCAGTCTAACCCTGAACCATGTGATCATCAATCCAACCCTGGACCATGTGATCATCAATCTAACCGTGAACAAGGTGATCATCAATATAACCCTTAAACAGGTGATCATCAGTCTAACCCTGAACCAGGTGATCATATGTCTAATCCTGAACCATGTGATCATCAATCCAACCCTGAACCATGTGATCATCAATGTAACCCTTAACCAGGTGATCATGAGTCTAACCCTGAACCATATGATCATCAATCCAACCCTGAACCATGTGATCATCAATGTAACCGTGAACCAGGTGATCATCTATATAACCCTTAACCAGGTGATCATGAGTCTAACCCTGAACCATATGATCATCAATCCAACCCTGAACCATGTGATCATCAATCTAACCGTGAACCAGGTGATAATCAATCTAACCGTGAACCAGGTGATAATCAATGTAACCATGAACCATGTGATCATCAATCCAACCCTGAACCATGTGATCATCAATGTAACCGTCAACCAGGTGATCGTCAATATAACGCTTAACCAGGTGATCATGAGTCTAACCCTGAACCATGTGATCATCAATGTAACCGTGAACCAGGTGATCATCTATATAACCCTTAACCAGGTGATTCTCAGTCTAATCTTGAACCATATGATCATCATTCCAACCCTGAACCATGTGATCATCAATCTAACCGTGAACCAGGTGATCATCAATATAACCCTTAACCAGGTGATCATCAGTCTAATCCTGAACCATGTGATCATCAGGCAAATCCTGAACCATGTGATCATCAATCTAACCGTGAACAAGGTGATCATCAATATAACCCTGAACCATGTGATCATCAATCTAACCGTGAACAAGGTGATCATCAATATAACCCTGAACCATGTGATCATCAATCCAACCCTGAACCATGTGATCATCAATGTAACCGTCAACCAGGTGATCATCAATATAACGCTTAACCAGGTGATTATGAGTCTAACCCTGAACCATGTGATCATCAATCCAACCCTGAACAATGTGATCATCAATGTAACCGTGAACCAGGTGATCATCTATATAACCCTTAACCAGGTGATCATGAGTCTAACCCTGAACCATATGATCATCAATCCAACCCTGAACCATTTCATCATCAATGTAACCGTCAACCAGGTGATCATGAGTCTAACCCTGAACCATGTGATCATCAATCCAACCCTGAACCATGTGATCATCAATCTAACCGTGAACAAGGTGATCATCAATATAACCCTTAAACAGGAGATCATCAGTCTAACCCTGAACCAGGTGATCATCAGTCCAATCCTGAACCATGTGATCATCAATCTAACCGTGAACCAGGTGATCATCAATGTAACCCTTAACCAGGTGATCATGAGTCTAACCCTGAACCATATGATCATCAATCCAACCCTGAACCATGTGATCATCAATCTAACCGTGAACTAGGTGATAATCAATCTAACCGTGAACCAGGTGATAATCAATGTAACCATGAACCATGTGATCATCAATCCAACCCTTAACATGTGATCATAAATCCAACCCTGAACCATGTGATCATCAGTCTAACCCTGAACCATGTGATCATCAATCCAACCCTGGACCATGTGATCATCAATCTAACCGTGAACAAGGTGATCATCAATATAACCCTTAAACAGGTGATCATCAGTCTAACCCTGAACCAGGTGATCATATGTCTAATCCTGAACCATGTGATCATCAATCCAACCCTGAACCATGTGATCATCAATGTAACCGTGAACCAGGTGATCATCTATATAACCCTTAACCAGGTGATCATGAGTCTAACCCTGAACCATGTGATCATCAATCCAACCCTGAACCATGTGATCATCTATATAACCCTTAACCAGGTGATCATGAGTCTAACCCTGAACCATGTGATCATCAATCCAACCCTGAACCATGTGATCATCAATCTAACCGTGAACCAGGTGATAATCAATCTAACCGTGAACCAGGTGATAATCAATGTAACCATGAACCATGTGATCATCAATCCAACCCTGAACCATGTGATCATCAATGTAACCGTCAACCAGGTGATCGTCAATATAACGCTTAACCAGGTGATCATGAGTCTAACCCTGAACCATGTGATCATCAATGTAACCGTGAACCAGGTGATCATCTATATAACCCTTAACCGGTTGATCATGAGTCTAACCCTGAACCATATGATCATCAATCCAACCCTGAACCATTTCATCATCAATGTAACCGTCAACCAGGTGATCATGAGTCTAACCCTGAACCATATGATCATCAATCCAACCCTGAACCATGTCATCATCAAAGTAACCCTGAACCAGGTGATCATTTGTTTAATCCTGAACCATGTGATCATCAATGTAACCGTCAACCAGGTGATCATCAATATAACCCTTAACCAGGTGATCATGAGTCTAACCCTGAACCATATGATCATCAATCCAACCCTGAACCATGTGATCATCAATGTAACCGTGAACCAGGTGATCATCTATATAACCCTTAACCAGGTGATCATGAGTCTAACCCTGAACCATATGATCATCAATCCAACCCTGAACCATTTGATCATCAATGTAACCGTCAACCAGGTGATCATGAGTCTAACCCTGAACCATATGATCATCAATCCAACCCTGAACCATGTGATCATCAGGCGAATCCTGAACCATGTGATCATCAATGTAACCCTGAACCATGTGATCATCAATCTAACCGTGAACAAGGTGATCATCAATATAACCCTTAAACAGGAGAGAATCAGTCTAACCCTGAACCAGGTGATCATCAGTCCTATCCTGAACCATGTGATCATCAATCCAACCCTGAACCAGGTGATCATCAATCTAACCGTGAACCAGGTGATCATCAATATAACCCTTAATGAGGTGATCATCAGGCTAACCCTGAACCAGGTGATCCTCAGTCTAATCCTGAACCATGTGATCATCAATCCAACCCTGAACCATGTGATCATCAATGTAACCGTCAACCAGGTGATCATCAATATAACCCTTAACCAGGTGATCATCAATCTAACCGTGAACCATGTGATCATCAATCTAACTGTGAACCAGGTCATAATCTAACCGTGAACCAGGTGATAATCAATGTAACCATGAACCATGTGATCATCAATCCAACCCTGAACCATGTGATCATCAATGTAACCGTCAACCAGGTGATCATCAATATAACCCTTAACCAGGTGATCATGAGTCTAACCCTGAACCATATGATCATCAATCCAACCCTGAACCATGTGATCATCAATGTAACCGTGAACCAGGTGATCATCTATATAACCCTTAACCAGGTGATTCTCAGTCTAATCTTGAACCATATGATCATCAATCCAACCCTGAACCATGTGATCATCAATCTAACCGTCAACCAGGTGATCATGAGTCTAACCCTGAACCATATGATCATCAATCCAACCCTGAACCATGTGATCATCAATGTAACCCTGAACCAGGTGATCATTTGTCTAATCCTGAACCATGTGATCATCAATGTAACCGTCAACCAGGTGATCATCAATATAACCCTTAACCAGGTGATCATGAGTCTAACCCTGAACCATATGATCATCAATCCAACCCTGAACCATGTGATCATCAATGTAACCGTGAACCAGGTGATCATCTATATAACCCTTAACCAGGTGATCATGAGTCTAACCCTGAACCATATGATCATCAATCCAACCCTGAACCATTTGATCATCAATCTAACCGTGAACAAGGTGATCATCAATATAACCCTTAAACAGGAGAGAATCAGTCTAACCCTGAACAAGGTGATCATCAGTCCTATCCTGAACCATGTGATCATCAATCCAACCCTTAACGAGGTGATCATCAGGCTAACCCTGAACCAGGTGATTATCAGTCTAATCCTGAACCATGTGATCATCAATCCAACCCTGAACCATGTGATCGACAATCTAACCCTGAACCAGGGGATCATCAGTCTAACCCTGAACCATGTGATCATCAATCCAATCCTGAACCATGTGATCATCAAACTAACCCTGAACAATGTGATCATCAGTCTAACCCTGAACCATGTGATCATCAATCCAACCCTGGGCCATGTGATCATCAATCTAAACGTGAACAAGGTGATCATCAATATAACCCTTAAACAGATGATCATCAGTCTAAGCCTGAACCAGGTGATCATCAGTCCAATCCTGAACCATGTCATCATCAATCCAACCCTGAACCATGTGATCATCAATCTAACCGTGAACCAGGTGATCATCAATATAACCCTTAACGAGGTGATCATCAGGCTAACCCTGAACCAGGTGATCCTTAGTCTAATCCTGAACCATGTGATCATCAATCCAACCCTGAACCATGTGATCATCAATGTAACCGTCAACCAGGTGATCATCAATATAACCCTTAACCAGGTGATCATCAATCTAACCGTGAACCATGTGATCATCAATCTAACTGTGAACCAGGTCATAATCTAACCGTGAACCAGGTGATAATCAATGTAACCATGAACCATGTGATCATCAATCCAACCCTGAACCATGTGATCATCAATGTAACCGTCAACCAGGTGATCATCAATATAACCCTTAACCAGGTGATCATGAGTCTAACCCTGAACCATATGATCATCAATCCAACCCTGAACCATGTGATCATCAATGTAACCGTGAACCAGGTGATCATCTATATAACCCTTAACCAGGTGATTCTCAGTCTAATCTTGAACCATATGATCATCAATCCAACCCTGAACCATGTGATCATCAATCTAACCGTCAACCAGGTGATCATGAGTCTAACCCTGAACCATATGATCATCAATCCAACCCTGAACCATGTGATCATCAATGTAACCCTGAACCAGGTGATCATTTGTCTAATCCTGAACCATGTGATCATCAATGTAACCGTCAACCAGGTGATCATCAATATAACCCTTAACCAGGTGATCATGAGTCTAACCCTGAACCATATGATCATCAATCCAACCCTGAACCATGTGATCATCAATGTAACCGTGAACCAGGTGATCATCTATATAACCCTTAACCAGGTGATCATGAGTCTAACCCTGAACCATATGATCATCAATCCAACCCTGAACCATTTGATCATCAATGTAACCGTCAACCAGGTGATCATGAGTCTAACCCTGTACCATATGATCATCAATCCAACCCTGAACCATGTGATCATCAGGCGAATCCTGAACCATGTGATCATCAATGTAACCCTGAACCATGTGATCATCAATCTAACCGTGAACAAGGTGATCATCAATATAACCCTTAAACAGGAGAGAATCAGTCTAACCCTGAACAAGGTGATCATCAGTCCTATCCTGAACCATGTGATCATCAATCCAACCCTTAACGAGGTGATCATCAGGCTAACCCTGAACCAGGTGATCATCAGTCTAATCCTGAACCATGTGATCATCAATCCAACCCTGAACCATGTGATCATCAATGTAACCGTCAACCAGGTTATCATCAATATAACCCTTAACCAGGTGATCATCAATCTAACCGTGAACCATGTGATCATCAATCTAACCGTGAACCAGGTCATAATCAATCTAACCGTGAACCAGGTGATAATAAATGTAACCATGAACCATGTGATCATCCATCCAACCCTGAACCATGTGATCATCAATGTAACCATCAACCAGGTGATCATCAATATAACCCTTAACCAGGTGATCATGAGTCTAACCCTGAACCATATGATCATCAATCCAACCCTGAACCATGTGATCATCAATGTAACCGTGAACCAGGTGATTATCTATATAACCCTTAACCAGGTGATTCTCAGTCTAATCTTGAACCATATGATCATCAATCCAACCCTGAACCATGTGATCATCAATCTAACCGTGAACCAGGTGATCATCAATATAACCCTTAACCAGGTGATCATCAGTCTAATCCTGAACCATGTGATCATCAGGCAAATCCTGAACAATGTGATCATCAATGTAACCCTGAACCATGTGATCATCAATCTAACCGTGAACAAGGTGATCATCAATATAACCCTTAAACAGGTGATCATCAGTCTAACCCTGAACCAGGTGATCATCAGTCCAATCCTGAACCATGTGATCATCATTCAGACCCTGAACAATGTGATCATCAATCTAACCCTGAACCAGGTGATCATCAGTCTAACCCTGAACCATGTGATCATCAATCCAATCCTGAACCATGTGATCATCAAACTAACCCTGAACAATGTGATCATCAGTCTAACCCTGAACCATGTTATCATCAGTCCAACCCTGGGCCATGTGATCATCAATCTAAACGTGAACAAGGTGATCATCAATATAACCCTTAAACAGATGATCATCAGTCTAACCCTGAACCAGGTGATCATCAGTCCAATCCTGAACCATGTCATCATCAATCCAACCCTGAACCATGTGATCATCAATCTAACCGTGAACCAGGTGATCATCAATATAACCCTTAACGACGTGATAATCAGGCTAACCCTGAACCAGGTGATCATTTGTCTAATCCTGAACCTTGTGATCATCAATGTAACCGTCAACCAGGTGATCATCAATATAACCCTTAACCAGGTGATCATGAGTCTAACCCTGAACCATATGATCATCAATCCAACCCTGAACCATGTGATCATCAATGTAACCGTGAACCAGGTGATCATCTATATAACCCTTAACCAGGTGATCATGAGTCTAACCCTGAACCATATGATCATCAATCCAACCCTGAACCATTTCATCATTAATGTAACCGTCAACCAGGTGATCATGAGTCTAACCCTGAACCATATGATCATCAATCCAACCCTGAACCATGTGATCATCAATGTAACCCTGAACCAGGTGATCATTTGTCTAATCCTGAACCATGTGATCATCAATGTAACCGTCAACCAGGTGATCATCAATATAACCCTTAACCGGGTGATCATGAGTCTAACCCTGAACCATATGATCATCAATCCCACCCTGAACCATGTGATCATCAATGTAACCGTGAATCAGGTGATCATCTATATAACCCTTAACCAGGTGATCATGAGTCTAACCCTGAACCATATGATCATCAATCCCACCCTGAACCATTTGATCATCAATGTAACCGTCAACCAGGTGATCATGAGTCTAACCCTGAACCATATGATCATCAATCCAACCCTGAACCATGTGATCATCAGGCGATTCCTGAACCATGTGATCATCAATGTAACCCTGAACCATGTGATCATCAATCTAACCGTGAACAAGGTGATCATCAATACAACCCTTAAACAGGAGATCATCAGTCTAACCCTGAACCAGGTGATCATCAGTCCTATCCTGAACCATGTGATCATCAATCCAACCCTGAACCAGGTGATCATCAATCTAACCGTGAACCAGGTGATCATCAATATAACCCTTAAGGAGGTGATCATCAGGCTAACCCTGAACCAGGTGATCATCAGTCTAATCCTGAACCATGTGATCATCAATCCAACCCTGAACCATGTGATCATCAATGTAACCGTCAACCAGGTGATCATTAATATAATCCTTAACCAGTTGATCATGAGTCTAACCCTGAACCATATGATCATCATTCCAACCCTGAACCATGTGATCATCAATGTAACCGTCAATCAGGTGATCATCAATATAACCCTTAACCAGGTGATCATGAGTCTAACCCTGAACCATGTGATCATCAAACTAACCCTGAACAATGTGATCATCAGTCTAACCCTGAACCATGTGATCATCAATCCAACCCTGGGCCATGTGATCATCAATCTAAACGTGAACAAGTTGATCATCAATATAACCCTTAAACAGGTGATCATCAGTCTAACCCTGAACCAGGTGATCATCAGTCCAATCCTGAACCATGTCATCATCAATCCAACCCTGAACCATGTGATCATCAATCTAACCGTGAACCAGGTGATCATCAATATAACCCTTAACGACGTGATCATAAGGCTAACCCTGAACCAGGTGATCTTTTGTCTAATCCTGAACCATGTGATCATCAATGTAACCGTCAACCAGGTGATCATCAATATAACCCTTAACCAGGTGATCATGAGTCTAACCCTGAACCATATGATCATCAATCCAACCCTGAACCATGTGATCATCAATGTAACCGTGAACCAGGTGATCATCTATATAACCCTTAACCAGGTGATCATGAGTCTAACCCTGAACCATATGATCATCAATCCAACCTTGAACCATGTGATCATCAGGCGAATCCTGAACCATGTGATCATCAATGTAACCCTGAACCATGTGATCATCAATCTAACCGTGAACAAGGTGATCATCAATATAACCCTTAACGAGGTGATCATCAGGCTAACCCTGAACCAGGTGATCCTCAGTCTAATCCTGAACCATGTGATCATCAATCCAACCCTGAACCATGTGATCATCAATGTAACCGTCAACCAGGTGATCATCAATATAACCCTTAACCAGGTGATCATCAATCTAACCGTGAACCATGTGATCATCAATCTAAATGTGAACCAGGTCATAATCTAACCGTGAACCAGGTGATAATCAATGTAACCATGAACCATGTGATATTCAATCCAACCCTGAACCATGTGATCATCAATGTAACCCTGAACCATGTGATCATCAATCTAACCGTGAACAAGGTGATAATAAATGTAACCATGAACCATGTGATCATCCATCCAACCCTGAACCATGTGATCATCAATGTAACCATCAACCAGGTGATCATCAATATAACCCTTAACCAGGTGATCATGAGTCTAACCCTGAACCATATGATCATCAATCCAACCCTGAACCATGTGATCATCAATGTAACCGTGAACCAGGTGATTATCTATATAACCCTTAACCAGGTGATTCTCAGTCTAATCTTGAACCATATGATCATCAATCCAACCCTGAACCATGTGATCATCAATCTAACCGTGAACCAGGTGATCATCAATATAACCCTTAACCAGGTGATCATCAGTCTAATCCTGAACCATGTGATCATCAGGCAAATCCTGAACAATGTGATCATCAATGTAACCCTGAACCATGTGATCATCAATCTAACCGTGAACAAGGTGATCATCAATATAACCCTTAAACAGGTGATCATCAGTCTAACCCTGAACCAGGTGATCATCAGTCCAATCCTGAACCATGTGATCATCATTCAGACCCTGAACAATGTGATCATCAATCTAACCCTGAACCAGGTGATCATCAGTCTAACCCTGAACCATGTGATCATCAATCCAATCCTGAACCATGTGATCATCAAACTAACCCTGAACAATGTGATCATCAGTCTAACCCTGAACCATGTTATCATCAGTCCAACCCTGGGCCATGTGATCATCAATCTAAACGTGAACAAGGTGATCATCAATATAACCCTTAAACAGATGATCATCAGTCTAACCCTGAACCAGGTGATCATCAGTCCAATCCTGAACCATGTCATCATCAATCCAACCCTGAACCATGTGATCATCAATCTAACCGTGAACCAGGTGATCATCAATATAACCCTTAACGACGTGATAATCAGGCTAACCCTGAACCAGGTGATCATTTGTCTAATCCTGAACCTTGTGATCATCAATGTAACCGTCAACCAGGTGATCATCAATATAACCCTTAACCAGGTGATCATGAGTCTAACCCTGAACCATATGATCATCAATCCAACCCTGAACCATGTGATCATCAATGTAACCGTGAACCAGGTGATCATCTATATAACCCTTAACCAGGTGATCATGAGTCTAACCCTGAACCATATGATCATCAATCCAACCCTGAACCATTTCATCATTAATGTAACCGTCAACCAGGTGATCATGAGTCTAACCCTGAACCATATGATCATCAATCCAACCCTGAACCATGTGATCATCAATGTAACCCTGAACCAGGTGATCATTTGTCTAATCCTGAACCATGTGATCATCAATGTAACCGTCAACCAGGTGATCATCAATATAACCCTTAACCGGGTGATCATGAGTCTAACCCTGAACCATATGATCATCAATCCCACCCTGAACCATGTGATCATCAATGTAACCGTGAATCAGGTGATCATCTATATAACCCTTAACCAGGTGATCATGAGTCTAACCCTGAACCATATGATCATCAATCCCACCCTGAACCATTTGATCATCAATGTAACCGTCAACCAGGTGATCATGAGTCTAACCCTGAACCATATGATCATCAATCCAACCCTGAACCATGTGATCATCAGGCGATTCCTGAACCATGTGATCATCAATGTAACCCTGAACCATGTGATCATCAATCTAACCGTGAACAAGGTGATCATCAATACAACCCTTAAACAGGAGATCATCAGTCTAACCCTGAACCAGGTGATCATCAGTCCTATCCTGAACCATGTGATCATCAATCCAACCCTGAACCAGGTGATCATCAATCTAACCGTGAACCAGGTGATCATCAATATAACCCTTAAGGAGGTGATCATCAGGCTAACCCTGAACCAGGTGATCATCAGTCTAATCCTGAACCATGTGATCATCAATCCAACCCTGAACCATGTGATCATCAATGTAACCGTCAACCAGGTGATCATTAATATAATCCTTAACCAGTTGATCATGAGTCTAACCCTGAACCATATGATCATCATTCCAACCCTGAACCATGTGATCATCAATGTAACCGTCAATCAGGTGATCATCAATATAACCCTTAACCAGGTGATCATGAGTCTAACCCTGAACCATGTGATCATCAAACTAACCCTGAACAATGTGATCATCAGTCTAACCCTGAACCATGTGATCATCAATCCAACCCTGGGCCATGTGATCATCAATCTAAACGTGAACAAGTTGATCATCAATATAACCCTTAAACAGGTGATCATCAGTCTAACCCTGAACCAGGTGATCATCAGTCCAATCCTGAACCATGTCATCATCAATCCAACCCTGAACCATGTGATCATCAATCTAACCGTGAACCAGGTGATCATCAATATAACCCTTAACGACGTGATCATAAGGCTAACCCTGAACCAGGTGATCTTTTGTCTAATCCTGAACCATGTGATCATCAATGTAACCGTCAACCAGGTGATCATCAATATAACCCTTAACCAGGTGATCATGAGTCTAACCCTGAACCATATGATCATCAATCCAACCCTGAACCATGTGATCATCAATGTAACCGTGAACCAGGTGATCATCTATATAACCCTTAACCAGGTGATCATGAGTCTAACCCTGAACCATATGATCATCAATCCAACCTTGAACCATGTGATCATCAGGCGAATCCTGAACCATGTGATCATCAATGTAACCCTGAACCATGTGATCATCAATCTAACCGTGAACAAGGTGATCATCAATATAACCCTTAAACAGGAGAGAATCAGTCTAACCCTGAACCAGGTGATCATCAATCTAACCGTGAACCAGGTGATCATCAATATAACCCTTAACGAGGTGATCATCAGGCTAACCCTGAACCAGGTGATCCTCAGTCTAATCCTGAACCATGTGATCATCAATCCAACCCTGAACCATGTGATCATCAATGTAACCGTCAACCAGGTGATCATCAATATAACCCTTAACCAGGTGATCATCAATCTAACCGTGAACCATGTGATCATCAATCTAACTGTGAACCAGGTCATAATCTAACCGTGAACCAGGTGATAATCAATGTAACCATGAACCATGTGATATTCAATCCAACCCTGAACCATGTGATCATCAATGTAACCCTGAACCATGTGATCATCAATCTAACCGTGAACAAGGTGATCATCAATATAACCCTTAAACAGGAGAGAATCAGTCTAACCCTGAACAAGGTGATCATCAGTCCTATCCTGAACCACGTGATCATCAATCCAACCCTTAACGAGGTGATCATCAGGCTAACCCTGAACCAGGTGATCATCAGTCTAATCCTGAGCCATGTGATCATCAATCCAACCCTGAACCATGTGATCATCAATGTAACCGTCAACCAGGTGATCATCAATATAACCCTTAACCAGGTGATCATCAATCTAACCGTGAACCATGTGATCATCAATCTAACCGTGAACCAGGTCATAATCAATCTAACCGTGAACCAGGTGATAATAAATGTAACCATGAACCATGTGATCATCCATCCAACCCTGAACCATGTGATCATCAATGTAACCGTCAACCAGGTGATCATCAATATAACCCTTAACCAGGTGATCATGAGTCTAACCCTGAACCATATGATCATCAATCCAACCCTGAACCATGTGATCATCAATGTAACCGTGAACCAGGTGATTATCTATATAATCCTTAACCAGTTGATCATGAGTCTAACCCTGAACCATATGATCATCATTCCAACCCTGAACCATGTGATCATCAATGTAACCGTCAATCAGGTGATCATCAATATAACCCTTAACCAGGTGATCATGAGTCTAACCCTGAACCATATGATCATTAATCCATCCCTGAACCATGTGATCATCAATGTAACCGTGAACCAGGTGATCATCTATATAACCCTTAACCAGGTGATCATGAGTCTAACCCTGAACCATATGATCATCAATCAAACCCTGAACCATGTGATCATCAATCTAACCGTGAACCAGGTGATTCTCAGTCTAATCTTGAACCATATGATCATCAATCCAACCCTGAACCATGTGATCATCAATCTAACCGTGAACCAGGTGATCATCAATATAACCCTTAACCAGGTGGTCATCAGTCTAATCCTGAACCATGTGATCATCAGGCAAATCCTGAACCATGTGATCATCAATGTAACCCTGAACCATGTGATTATCAATCTAACCGTGAACAAGGTGTTCATCAATATAACCCTTAACGACGTGATCATCAGGCTAATCCTGAACCATGTGATCATAAATGTAACCGTCAACCAGGTGATCATCAATATAACCCTTAACCAGGTGATCATGAGTCTAACCCTGAACCATATTATCGTCAATCCAACCCTGAACCATGTGATCATCAATGTAACCGTGAACCAGGTGATCATCTATATAACCCTTAACCAGGTGATCATGAGTCTAACCCTGAACCATATGATCATCAATCCAACCCTGAACCATTTCATCATCAATGTAACCGTCAACCAGGTGATCATGAGTCTAACCCTGAACCATATGATCATCAATCCAACCCTGAACCATGTGATCATCAATGTAACCCTCAACCAGGTGATCATTTGTCTAATCCTGAACCATGTGATCATCAATGTAACCGTCAACCAGGTGATCATCAATATAACCCTTAATCAGGTGATCATGAGTCTAACCCTGAACCATATGATCATCAATCCAACCCTGAACCATGTGATCATCAATGTAACCGTGAACCAGGTGATCATCTATATAACCCTAAACCAGGTGATCATGAGTCTAACCCTGAACCATATGATCATCAATCCAACCCTGAACCATTTGATCATCAATGTAACCTTCAACCAGGAGATCATGAGTCTAACCCTGAACAATATGATCATCAATCCAACCCTGAACCATGTGATCATCAGGCGAATCCTGAACCATGTGATCATCAATGTAACCCTGAACCATGTGATCATCAATCTAACCGTGAACAAGGTGATCATCAATATAACACTTAAACAGGAGATCATCAGTCTAACCCTGAACCAGGTGATCATCAATCTAACCGTGAACCAGGTGATCATCAATATAACCCTGAACGAGGTGATCATCAGGCTAACCCTGAACCAGGTGATCATCAGTCTAATCCTGAACCATGTGATCATCAATCCAACCCTGAACCATGTGATCATCAATGTAACCGTCAATCAGGTGATCATCAATATAATCCTTAACCAGTTGATCATGAGTCTAACCCTGAACCATATGATCATCAATCCAACCCTGAACCATGTGATCATCAATGTAACCGTGAACCAAGTGATCATCTATATACCCTTAATCAGGTGATCATGAGTCTAACCCTGAACCATATGATCATCAATCCAACCCTGAACCATGTGATCATCAATGTAACCGTCAATCAGGTGATCATGAGTCTAACCCTGAACCATATGATCATCAATCCAACCCTGAACCATGTGATCATCAATGTAACCGTGAACCAGGTGATCATCTATATAACCCTTAACCAGGTGATCATGAGTCTAACCCTGAACCATATGATCATCAATCCAACCCTGAACCATGTGATCATCAATCTAACCGTGAACCAGTTGATTCTCAGTCTAATCTTGAACCATATGATCATCAATCCAACCCTGAACCATGTGATCATCAATCTAACCGTGAACCAGGTGATCATCAATATAACCCTTAACCAGGTGGTCATCAGTCTAATCCTGAACCATGTGATCATCAGGCAAATCCTGAACCATGTGATCATCAATGTAACCCTGAACCATGTGATCATCAATCTAACCGTGAACAAGGTGATCATCAATATAACCCTTAAACAGGTGATCATCAGTCTAACCCTGAACCAGGTCATCATCAGTCCAATCCTGAACCATGTGATCATCAATCCAACCCTAAACCATGTGATCATCAATCTAACCGTGAACCAGGTGATCATCAATATAACCCTTAACGAGGTGATCATCAGGCTAACCCTGAACCAGGTGATCATCACTCTAATCCTGAACCATGTGATCATCAATCCAACCCTGAACCATGTGATCATCAATCTAACCGTGAACCAGGTGATCATCAATATAATCCTTAACGAGGTGATCATCAGGCTAACCCTGAACCAGGTGATCAACAGTCTAATCTTGAAGAATGTGATCATCAATCCAACCCTGAACCATGTGATCATCAATGTAACCATGAACCAGGTGATCATCAATATAACCCTTAACCAGGTGTTCATGAGTCTAACCCTGAACCATATGATCAATAATCCAACCCTGAACCATGTGATCATCAACCTAACTGTGAACCAGGTGATAATCAATCTAACGTTGAATCAGGTGATCATCAGTCTAACCTCAATCTAACCCTGAACCATGTGATCATCAATGTAACCGTGAACCAGGTGATCATCTATATAACCCTTAACCAGGTGATCATGAGTCTAACCCTGAACCATATGATCATCAATCCAACCCTGAACCATGTGATCATCAATCTAACCGTGAACCAGGTGATTCTCAGTCTAATCTTGAACCATATGATCATCAATCCAACCCTGAACCATGTGATCATCAATCTAACCGTGAACCAGGTGATCATCAATATAACCCTTAACCAGGTGGTCATCAGTCTAATCCTGAACCATGTGATCATCAGGCAAATCCTGAACCATGTGATCATCAATGTAACCCTGAACCATGTGATCATCAATCTAACCGTGAACAAGGTGATCATCAATATAACCCTTAAACAGGTGATCATCAGTCTAACCCTGAACCAGGTCATCATCAGTCCAATCCTGAACCATGTGATCATCAATCCAACCCTAAACCATGTGATCATCAATCTAACCGTGAACCAGGTGATCATCAATATAACCCTTAACGAGGTGATCATCAGGCTAACCCTGAACCAGGTGATCATCACTCTAATCCTGAACCATGTGATCATCAATCCAACCCTGAACCATGTGATCATCAATCTAACCGTGAACCAGGTGATCATCAATATAATCCTTAACGAGGTGATCATCAGGCTAACCCTGAACCAGGTGATCAACAGTCTAATCTTGAACAATGTGATCATCAATCCAACCCTGAACCATGTGATCATCAATGTAACCATGAACCAGGTGATCATCAATATAACCCTTAACCAGGTGTTCATGAGTCTAACCCTGAACCATATGATCAATAATCCAACCCTGAACCATGTGATCATCAACCTAACTGTGAACCAGGTGATAATCAATCTAACGTTGAATCAGGTGATCATCAGTCTAACCTCAATCTAACCCTGAACCATGTGATTCATCAATCTAGTCCTGGACCATGTGATCATCAATCTAACCGTGAACAAAGTGATCATCAATGTAACCCTTAAACAGGTGATCATCAGTCTAACCCCGAACCAGGTGATCATCAGTCCAATCCTGAACCATGTGATCATCAATCCAACCCTGGACCATGTGATCATCAGTGCAATCCTGAACCATGTGATCATCAATCCAACCCTGGACCATGTGATTATCAATGTAACCGTGAACCATGTGATCATCAATGTAACCGTGAACCAGGTGATCATCAATATAACCCTTAACCAGGTGATCATCAGTCTAACCCTGAACCAGGTGATCATCAGTCTAATCCTGAACCATGTGATCATCAATCCAACCCTGGACCATTTGATCGTCAATCTAACCCTGAACCATGTGATCATCAATCTAACCATGAACCAGGTGATCATCAGTCAAACCCTGAACCATGTGATCATCAATCTAATCCTGGACCATGTGATTATCAATCTAACCGTGAACAAAGTTATCATCAATGTAACCCTTAAACAGGTGATCATCAGTCTAACCCTGAACCAGGTGATCATCAGTCCAATCCTGAACCATGTGATCATCAATCCAACCCTGAACCATGTGATCATCAATCTAACCCTGAACCAGGTGATCATCAGTCTAACCCTGAACCATGTGATCATCAATCCAAACCTGAACCATGTGATCATCAATCTAACCGTGAACCAGGTGATCATCAATATAACCCTTAACGAGGTGATCATCAGGCTAACCCTGAACCAGGTGATCATCAGTCGAATCCTGAACCATGTGATCATCAAACCAACCCTGAACCATGTGATCATCAATGTAACCGTCAACCAGGTGATCATCAATATAACCGTGAACAAAGTGATCATCAATGTAACCCTTAAACAGGTGATCATCAGTCTAACCCCGAACCAGGTGATCATCAGTCCAATCCTGAACCATGTGATCATCAATCCAACCCTGGACCATGTGATCATCAGTGCAATCCTGAACCATGTGATCATCAATCCAACCCTGGACCATGTGATTATCAATGTAACCGTGAACCATGTGATCATCAATGTAACCGTGAACCAGGTGATCATCAATATAACCCTTAACCAGGTGATCATCAGTCTAACCCTGAACCAGGTGATCATCAGTCTAATCCTGAACCATGTGATCATCAATCCAACCCTGGACCATTTGATCGTCAATCTAACCCTGAACCATGTGATCATCAATCTAACCATGAACCAGGTGATCATCAGTCAAACCCTGAACCATGTGATCATCAATCTAATCCTGGACCATGTGATTATCAATCTAACCGTGAACAAAGTTATCATCAATGTAACCCTTAAACAGGTGATCATCAGTCTAACCCTGAACCAGGTGATCATCAGTCCAATCCTGAACCATGTGATCATCAATCCAACCCTGAACCATGTGATCATCAATCTAACCCTGAACCAGGTGATCATCAGTCTAACCCTGAACCATGTGATCATCAATCCAAACCTGAACCATGTGATCATCAATCTAACCGTGAACCAGGTGATCATCAATATAACCCTTAACGAGGTGATCATCAGGCTAACCCTGAACCAGGTGATCATCAGTCGAATCCTGAACCATGTGATCATCAAACCAACCCTGAACCATGTGATCATCAATGTAACCGTCAACCAGGTGATCATCAATATAACCCTTAACCAGGTGATCATGAGTCTAACCCTGAACCATATGATCATCAATCCAACCCTGAACCATGTGATCATCAATGTAACCTAAACCAGGTGATCATCTATATAACCCTTAACCAGGTGATCATGAGTCTAACCCTGAACCATATGATCATCAATCCAACCATGAACCATGTGATCATCAATCTAACCGTGAACCAGGTGATCATCAATCTAACCCACAAACAGGTGATCATTAGTCTAACCCTGAACCAGGTGATCATCAGTCTAATCCTGAACCATGTGATCATCAATCCAACCCTGAACCATGTGATCATCAATGTAACCGTCAACCAGGTGATCATCAATATAACCCTTAACCAGGTGATCATGAGTCTAACCCTGAACCATATGATCATCAATCCAACCCTGAACCATGTGATCATCAATGTAACCTAAACCAGGTGATCATCTATATAACCCTTAACCAGGTGATCATGAGTCTAACCCTGAACCATATGATCATCAATCCAACCATGAACCATGTGATCATCAATCCAACCCTGAACCATGTGATCATCAATCTAACCCTTAAACAGGTGATCATTAGTCTAACCCTGAACCAGGTGATCATCAGTCTAATCCTGAACCATGTGATCATCAATCCAACCCTGAACCATGTGATCATCAGTATAACCGTCAACCAGGTGATCATCAATATAACCCTTAACCAGGTGATCATGAGTCTAACCCTGAACCATATGATCATCAATCCAACCCTGAACCATGTGATCATCAATGTAACCGTCAACCAGGTGATCATCAATATAACCCTTAACCAGGTGATCATGAGTCTAACCCTGAACCATATGATCATCAATCCAACCCTGAACCATGTGATCATCAATGTAACCGTGAACCAAGTGATCATCTATATACCCTTAACCAGGTGATCATGAGTCTAACCCTGAACCATATGATCATCAATCCAACCCTGAACCATGTGATCATCAATGTAACCGTCAATCAGGTGATCATGAGTCTAACCCTGAACCATATGATCATCAATCCAACCCTGAACCATGTGATCATCAATGTAACCGTGAACCAGGTGATCATCTATATAACCCTTAACCAGGTGATCATGAGTCTAACCCTGAACCATATGATCATCAATCCAACCCTGAACCATGTGATCATCAATCTAACCGTGAACCAGGTGATTCTCAGTCTAATCTTGAACCATATGATCATCAATCCAACCCTGAACCATGTGATCATCAATCTAACCGTGAACCAGGTGATCATCAATATAACCCTTAACCAGGTGGTCATCAGTCTAATCCTGAACCATGTGATAATCAGGCAAATCCTGAACCATGTGATCATCAATGTAACCCTGAACCATGTGATCATCAATCTAACCGTGAACAAGGTGATCATCAATATAACCCTTAAACAGGTGATCATCAGTCTAACCCTGAACCAGGTCATCATCAGTCCAATCCTGAACCATGTGATCATCAATCCAACCCTAAACCATGTGATCATCAATCTAACCGTGAACCAGGTGATCATCAATATAACCCTTAACGAGGTGATCATCAGGCTAACCCTGAACCAGGTGATCATCACTCTAATCCTGAACCATGTGATCATCAATCCAACCCTGAACCATGTGATCATCAATCTAACCGTGAACCAGGTGATCATCAATATAATCCTTAACGAGGTGATCATCAGGCTAACCCTGAACCAGGTGATCAACAGTCTAATCTTGAACAATGTGATCATCAATCCAACCCTGAACCATGTGATCATCAATGTAACCATGAACCAGGTGATCATCAATATAACCCTTAACCAGGTGTTCATGAGTCTAACCCTGAACCATATGATCAATAATCCAACCCTGAACCATGTGATCATCAACTTAACTGTGAACCAGGTGATAATAGATCTAACGTTGAATCAGGTGATCATCAGTCTAACCTCAATCTAACCCTGAACCATGTGATCATCAATCTAGTCCTGGACCATGTGATCATCAATCTAACCGTGAACAAAGTGATCATCAATGTAACCCTTAAACAGGTGATCATCAGTCTAACCCCGAACCAGGTGATCATCAGTCCAATCCTGAACCATGTGATCATCAATCTAACCATGAACCAGGTGATCATCAGTCAAACCCTGAACCATGTGATCATCAATCTAATCCTGGACCATGTGATTTTCAATCTAACCGTGAACAAAGTTATCATCAATGTAACCCTTAAACAGGTGATCATCAGTCTAACCCTGAACCAGGTGATCATCAGTCCAATCCTGAACCATGTGATCATCAATCCAACCCTGAACCATGTGATCATCAATCTAACCCTGAACCAGGTGATCATCAGTCTAACCCTGAACCATGTGATCATCAATCCAAACCTGAACCATGTGATCATCAATCTAACCGTGAACCAGGTGATCATCAATATAACCCTTAACGAGGTGATCATCAGGCTAACCCTGAACCAGGTGATCATCAGTCGAATCCTGAACCATGTGATCATCAAACCAACCCTGAACCATGTGATCATCAATGTAACCGTCAACCAGGTGATCATCAATATAACCCTTAACCAGGTGATCATGAGTCTAACCCTGAACCATATGATCATCAATCCAACCCTGAACCATGTGATCATCAATGTAACCTAAACCAGGTGATCATCTATATAACCCTTAACCAGGTGATCATGAGTCTAACCCTGAACCATATGATCATCAATCCAACCCTGAACCATGTGATCATCAATCTAAACGTGAACCAGGTGATAATCAATCTAACCGTGAACCAGGTGATAATCAATGTAACCATGAACCATGTGATCATCAATCCAACCCTGAACCATGTGATCATCAATCTAACCCTTAAACAGGTGATCATTAGTCTAACCCTGAACCAGGTGATCATCAGTCTAATCCTGAACCATGTGATCATCAATCCAACCCTGAACCATGTGATCATCAGTATAACCGTCAACCAGGTGATCATCAATATAACCCTTAACCAGGTGATCATGAGTCTAACCCTGAACCATATGATCATCAATCCAACCCTAAACCATGTGATCATCAATGTAACCGTCAACCAGGTGATCATCAATATAACCCTTAACCAGGTGATCATGAGTCTAACCCTGAACCATATGATCATCAATCCAAACCTGAACCATGTGTTCATCAATGTAACCGTGAACCAAGTGATCATCTATATACCCTTAACCAGGTGATCATGAGTCTAACCCTGAACCATATGATCATCAATCCAACCCTGAACCATGTGATCATCAATGTAACCGTCAATCAGGTGATCATGAGTCTAACCCTGAACCATATGATCATCAATCCAACCCTGAACCATGTGATCATCAATGTAACCGTGAACCAGGTGATCATCTATATAACCCTTAACCAGGTGATCATGAGTCTAACCCTGAACCATATGATCATCAATCCAACCCTGAACCATGTGATCATCAATCTAACCGTGAACCAGGTGATTCTCAGTCTAATCTTGAACCATATGATCATCAATCCAACCCTGAACCATGTGATCATCAATCTAACCGTGAACCAGGTGATCATCAATATAACCCTTAACCAGGTGGTCATCAGTCTAATCCTGAACCACGTGATCATCAGACAAATCCTGAACCATGTGATCATCAATGTAACCCTGAACCATGTGATCATCAATCTAACCGTGAACAAGGTGATCATCAATATAACCCTTAAACAGGTGATCATCAGTCTAACCCTGAACCAGGTCATCATCAGTCCAATCCTGAACCATGTGATCATCAATCCAACCCTAAACCATGTGATCATCAATCTAACCGTGAACCAGGTGATCATCAATATAACCCTTAACGAGGTGATCATCAGGCTAACCCTGAACCAGGTGATCATCACTCTAATCCTGAACCATGTGATCATCAATCCAACCCTGAACCATGTGATCATCAATCTAACCGTGAACCAGGTGATCATCAATATAATCCTTAACGAGGTGATCATCAGGCTAACCCTGAACCAGGTGATCAACAGTCTAATCTTGAACAATGTGATCATCAATCCAACCCTGAACCATGTGATCATCAATGTAACCATGAACCAGGTGATCATCAATATAACCCTTAACCAGGTGTTCATGAGTCTAACCCTGAACCATATGATCAATAATCCAACCCTGAACCATGTGATCATCAACCTAACTGTGAACCAGGTGATAATCAATCTAACGTTGAATCAGGTGATCATCAGTCTAACCTCAATCTAACCCTGAACCATGTGATCATCAATCCAACCCTGAACCATGTGATCATCAATGTAACCGTGAACCAGGTGATCATCTATATAACCCTTAACCAGGTGATCATGAGTCTAACCCTGAATCATATGATCATCAATCCAACCCTGAACCATGTGATCATCAATCTAACCGTGAACCAGGTGATTCTCAGTCTAATCTTGAACCATATGATCATCAATCCAACCCTGAACCATGTGATCATCAATCTAACCGTGAACCAGGTGATCATCAATATAACCCTTAACCAGGTGGTCATCAGTCTAATCCTGAACCATGTGATCATCAGGCAAATCCTGAACCATGTGATCATCAATGTAACCCTGAACCATGTGATCATCAATCTAACCGTGAACAAGGTGATCATCAATATAACCCTTAAACAGGTGATCATCAGTCTAACCCTGAACCAGGTCATCATCAGTCCAATCCTGAACCATGTGATCATCAATCCAACCCTAAACCATGTGATCATCAATCTAACCGTGAACCAGGTGATCATCAATATAACCCTTAACGAGGTGATCATCAGGCTAACCCTGAACCAGGTGATCATCACTCTAATCCTGAACCATGTGATCATCAATCCAACCCTGAACCATGTGATCATCAATCTAACCGTGAACCAGGTGATCATCAATATAATCCTTAACGAGGTGATCATCAGGCTAACCCTGAACCAGGTGATCAACAGTCTAATCTTGAACAATGTGATCATCAATCCAACCCTGAACCATGTGATCATCAATGTAACCATGAACCAGGTGATCATCAATATAACCCTTAACCAGGTGTTCATGAGTCTAACCCTGAACCATATGATCAATAATCCAACCCTGAACCATGTGATCATCAACCTAACTGTGAACCAGGTGATAATCAATCTAACGTTGAATCAGGTGATCATCAGTCTAACCTCAATCTAACCCTGAACCATGTGATCATCAATCTAGTCCTGGACCATGTGATCATCAATCTAACCGTGAACAAAGTGATCATCAATGTAACCCTTAAACAGGTGATCATCAGTCTAACCCCGAACCAGGTGATCATCAGTCCAATCCTGAACCATGTGATCATCAATCCAACCCTGGACCATGTGATCATCAGTGCAATCCTGAACCATGTGATCATCAATCCAACCCTGGACCATGTGATTATCAATGTAACCGTGAACTATGTGATCATCAATGTAACCGTGAACCAGGTGATCATCAATATAAGCCTTAACCAGGTGATCATCAGTCTAACCCTGAACCAGGTGATCAACAGTCTAATCCTGAACCATGTGATCGTCAATCTAACCCTGAACCATGTGATCATCAATCTAACCATGAACCAGGTGATCATCAGTCAAACCCTGAACCATGTGATCATCAATCTAATCCTGGACCATGTGATTATCAATCTAACCGTGAACAAAGTTATCATCAATGTAACCCTTAAACAGGTGATAATCAGTCTAACCCTGAACCAGGTGATCATCAGTCCAATCTCGAACCATGTGATCATCAATCCAACCCTGAACCATGTGATCATCAATCTAACCCTGAACCAGGTGATTATCAGTCTAACCCTGAACCATGTGATCATCAATCCAAACCTGAACCATGTGATCATCAATCTAACCGTGAACCAGGTGATCATCAATATAACCCTTAACAAGGTGATCATCAGGCTAACCCTGAACCAGGTGATCATCAGTCGAATCCTGAACCATGTGATCATCAAACCAACCCTGAACCATGTGATCATCAATGTAACCGTCAACCAGGTGATCATCAATATAACCCTTAACCAGGTGATCATGAGTCTAACCCTGAACCATATGATCATCAATCCAACCCTGAACCATGTGATCATCAATGTAACCTAAACCAGGTGATCATCTATATAACCCTTAACCAGGTGATCATGAGTCTAACCCTGAACCATATGATCATCAATCCAACCCTGAACCATGTGATCATCAATCTAACCGTGAACCAGGTGATAATCAATCTAACCGTGAACCAGGTGATAATCAATGTAACCATGAACCATGTGATCATCAATCCAACACTGAACCATGTGATCATCAATCTAACCCTTAAACAGGTGATCATTAGTCTAACCCTGAACCAGGTGATCATCAGTCTAATCCTGAACCATGTGATCATCAATCCAACCCTGAACCATGTGATCATCAATCTAACCGTGAACAAGGTGATCATCAATATAACCCTTAAACAGGTGATCATCAGTCTAACCCTGAACCAGTTGATCATCAGTCCAATCCTGAACCATGTGATCATCATTCAGACCCTGAACCATGTGATCATCAATCTAACCCTGAACCAGGTGATCATCAGTCTAACCCTGAACCATGTGATCATCAATCCAACCCTGAACCATGTGATCATCAAACTAACCCTGAACAATGTGATCATCAGTCTAACCCTGAACCATGTGATCATCAATCCAACCCTGGGCCATGTGATCATCAATCTAAACGTGAAAAAGGTGATCATCAATATAACCCTTAAACAGGTGATCATCAGTCTAACCCTGAACCAGGTGATCATCAGTCCAATCCTGAACCATGTCATCATCAATCCAACCCTGAACCATGTGATCATCAATCTAACCGTGAACCAGGTGATCATCAATATAACCCTTAACGACGTGATCATCAGGCTAACCCTGAACCAGGTGATCATTTGTCTAATCCTGAACCATGTGATCATCAATGTAACCGTCAACCAGGTGATCATCAATATAACCCTTAACCATGTGATCATGAGTCTAACCCTGAACCATATGATCATCAATCCAACCCTGAACCATGTGATCATCAATGTAACCGTGAACCAGGTGATCATCTATATAACCCTTAACCAGGTGATCATGAGTCTAACCCTGAACCATATGATCATCAATCCAACCCTGAACCATTTGATCATCAATGTAACCGTCAACCAGGTGATCATGAGTCTAACCCTGAACCATATGATCATCAATCCAACCCTGAACCATGTGATCATCAATGTAACCCTGAACCAGGTGATCATTTGTCTAATCCTGAACCATGTGATCATCAATGTAACCGTCAACCAGGTGATCATCAATGTAACCCTTAACCAGGTGATCATGAGTCTAACCCTGAACCATATGATCATCAATCCAAACCTGAACCATGTGATCATCAATGTAACCGTGAACCAGCTGATTACCTATATAACCCTTAACCAGGTGATCATGAGTCTAACCCTGAACCATATGATCATCAATCCAACCCTGAACCATTTGATCATCAATGTAACCGTCAACCAGGTGATCATGAGTCTAACCCTGAACCATATGATCATCAATCCAACCCTGAACCATGTGATCATCAATGTAACCCTGAACCAGGTGATCATTTGTCTAATCCTGAACCATGTGATCATCAATGTAACCGTCAACCAGGTGATCATCAATGTAACCCTTAACCAGGTGATCATGAGTCTAACCCTGAACCAAATGATCATCAATCCAACCCTGAACCATGTGATCATCAATGTAACCGTGAACCAGGTGATTACCTATATAACCCTTAACCAGGTGATCATGAGTCTAACCCTGAACCATATGATCATCAATCCAACCCTGAACCATTTGATCATCAATGTAACCGTCAACCAGGTGATCATCAGTCTAACCCTGAACCATATGATCATCAATCCAACCCTGAACCATGTGATCATCAGGCGAATCCTGAACCATGTGATCATCAATGTAACCCTGAACCATGTGATCATCAATCTAACCGTGAACAAGGTGATCATCAATATAACCCTTAAACAGGAGATCATCAGTCTAACCCTGAACCATGTGATCATCAATCCAACCCTGAACCATGTGATCATCAATGTAACCTAAACCAGGTGATCATCTATATAACCCTTAACCAGGTGATCATGAGTCTAACCCTGAACCATATGATCATCAATCCAACCCTGAACCATGTGATCATCAATCTAACCGTGAACCAGGTGATTATCAATCTAACCGTGAACCAGGTGATAATCAATGTAACCATGAACCATGTGATCATCAATCCAACCCTGAACCATGTGATCATCAATCTAACCCTGAAACAGGTGATCATCAGTCTAACCCTGAACCAGGTGATCATCAGTCTAATCCTGAACCATATGATCATCATTCCAACCCTGAACCATGTGATCATCAATGTAACCGTCAATCAGGTGATCATCAATATAACCCTTAACCAGGTGATCATGAGTCTAACCCTGAACCATATGATCATCAATCCAACCCTGAACCATGTGATCATCAATGTAACCGTGAACCAGGTGATCATCTATATAACCCTTCACCAGGTGATCATGAGTCTAACCCTGAACCATATGATCATCAATCCAACCCTGAACCATGTGATCATCAATCTAACCGTGAACCAGGTGATTCTCAGTCTAATCTTGAACCATATGATCATCAATCCAACCCTGAACCATGTGATCATCAATCTAACCGTGAACCAGGTGATCATCAATATAACCCTTAACCAGGTGGTCATCAGTCTAATCCTGAACCATGTGATCATCAGGCAAATCCTGAACCATGTGATCATCAATGTAACCCTGAACCATGTGATTATCAATCTAACCGTGAACAAGGTGTTCATCAATATAACCCTTAAACAGGTGATTATCAGTCTAACCCTGAACCAGGTGATCATCAGTCAATTCCTTAACCAGGTGATCATCAATCCAACCCTGAACCATGTGATCATCAATCTAACCGTGAACCAGGTGATCATCAATATAACCCTTAACGACGTGATCATCAGGCTAACCCTGAACCAGGTGATCATTTGTCTAATCCTGAACCATGTCATCATCAATGTAACCGTCAACCAGGTGATCATCAATATAACCCTTAACCAGGTGATCATGAGTCTAACCCTGAACCATATTATCGTCAATCTAACCCTGAACCATGTGATCATCAATGTAACCGTGAACCAGGTGATCATCTATATAACCCTTAACCAGGTGATCATGAGTCTAACCCTGAACCATATGATCATCAATCCAACCCTGAACCATGTGATCATCAATGTAACCGTGAACCAGGTGATCATCTATATAACCCTAAACCAGGTGATCATGAGTCTAACCCTGAACCATATGATCATCAATCCAACCCTGAACCATTTGATCATCCATGTAACCTTCAACCAGGTGATCATGAGTCTAACCCTGAACCATATGATCATCAATCCAACCCTGAACCATGTGATCATCAATCTAACCGTGAACCAGGTGATCATCAATATAACCCTGAACGAGGTGATCATCAGGCTAACCCTGAACCAGGTGATCATCAGTCTAATCCTGAACCATGTGATCATCAATCCAACCCTGAACCATGTGATCATCAATGTAACCGTCAACCAGGTGATCATCAATATAATCCTTAACCAGTTGATCATGAGTCTAACCCTGAACCATATGATCATCAATCCAACCCTGAACCATGTGATCATCAATGTAACCGTCAATCAGGTTATCATGAGTCTAACCCTGAATCATATGATCATCAATCCAACCCTGAACCATGTGATCATCAATGTAACCGTGAACCAGGTGATCATCTATATAACCCTTAACCAGGTGATCATGAGTCTAACCCTGAACCATATGATCATCAATCCAACCCTGAACCATGTGATCATCAATCTAACCGTGAACCAGGTGATTCTCAGTCTAATCTTGAACCATATGATCATCAATCCAACCCTGAACAATGTGATCATCAATCTAACCGTGAACCAGGTGATCATCAATATAACCCTTAACCAGGTGGTCATCAGTCTAATCCTGAACCATGTGATCATCAATCCAACCCTGAACCATGTGATCATCAATCTAACCGTGAACCAGGTGATCATCAATATAATCCTTAACGAGGTGATCATCAGGCTAACCCTGAACCAGGTGTTCATGAGTCTAACCCTGAACCATATGATCAATAATCCAACCCTGAACCATGTGATCATCAACCTAACCGTGAACCAGGTGATAATCAATCTAACGTTGAACCAGGTGATCATCAGTCTAACCTCAATCTAACCCTGAACCATGTGATCATCAATCTAGTCCTGGACCATGTGATCATCAATCTAACCGTGAACAAAGTGATCATCAATGTAACCCTTAAACAGGTGATCATCAGTCTAACCCCGAACCAGGTGATCATCAATCCAACCCTGGACCATGTGATCATCAGTGCAATCCTGAACCATGTGATCATCAATCCAACCTTGGACCATGTGATCATCAATGTAACCGTGAACCATGTGATCATCAATGTAACCGTGAACCAGGTGATCATCAATATAACCCTTAACCAGGTGATCATCAGTCTAACCCTGAACCAGGTGATCATCAGTCTAATCCTGAACCATGTGATCATCAATCCAACCCTGGACCATTTGATCGTCAATCTAACCCTGAACCATGTGATCATCAATCTAACCATGAACCAGGTGATCATCAGTCAAACCCTGAACCATGTGATCATCAATCTAATCCTGGACCATGTGATTATCAATCTAACCGTGAACAAAGTTATCATCAATGTAACCCTTAAACAGGTGATCATCAGTCTAACCCTGAACCAGGTGATCATCAGTCCAATCCTGAACCATGTGATCATCAATCCAACCCTGAACCATGTGATCATCAATCTAACCCTGAACCAGGTGATCATCAGTCTAACCCTGAACCATGTGATCATCAATCCAAACCTGAACCATGTGATCATCAGTCGAATCCTGAACCATGTGATCATAAAACCAACCCTGAACCATGTGATCATCAATGTAACCGTCAACCAGGTGATCATCAATATAACCCTTAACCAGGTGATCATGAGTCTAACCCTGAACCATATGATCATCAATCCAATCCTGAACCATGTGATCATCAATGTAACCTAAACCAGGTGATCATCTATATAACCCTTGACCTGGTGATCATGAGTCTAACCCTGAACCATATGATCATCAATCCAACCCTGAACCATGTGATCATCAATCTAACCGTGAACCAGCTGATAATCTAACCGTGAACCAGGTGATAATCAATGTAACCATGAACCATGTGATCATCAATCCAACCCTGAACCATGTGATCATCAATCTAACCCTTAAACAGGTGATCATCAGTCTAACCCTGAACCAGGTGATCATCAGTCTAATCCTGAACCATGTGATCATCAATCCAACCCTGAACCATGTGATCATCAGTATAACCGTCAACCAGGTGATCATCAATATAACCCTTAACCAGGTGATCATGAGTCTAACCCTGAACCATATGATCATCAATCCAACCCTGAACCATGTGATCATCAATGTAACCGTCAACCAGGTGATCATCAATATAACCCTTAACCAGGTGATCATGAGTCTAACCCTGAACCATATGATCATCAATCCAACCCTGAACCATGTGATCATCAATCTAACCGTGAACCAGGTGATCATCTATATACCCTTAACCAGGTGATCATGAGTCTAACCCTGAACCATATGATCATCAATCCAACCCTGAACCATGTGATCATCAATCTAACCGTGAACCAGGTGATCATCAATATAACCCTTAACCAGGTGATCATCAGTCTAATCCTGAACAATGTGATCATCAGGCAAATCCTGAACCATGTGATCATCAATGTAACCCTGAACCATGTGATCATCAATCTAACCGTGAACAAGGTGATCATCAATATAACCCTTAAACAGGTGATCATCAGTCTAACCCTGAACCAGGTGATCATCAGTCTAATCCTGAACCATGTGATCATCATTCAGACCCTGAACCATGTGATCATCAATCTAACCCTGAACCAGGTGATCATCAGTCTAACCCTGAACCATGTGATCATCAATCCAACCCTGAACCATGTGATCATCAAACTAACCCTGAACAATGTGATCATCAGTCTAACCCTGAACCATGTGATCATCAATCCAACCCTGGGCCATGTGATCATCAATCTAAACGTGAACAAGGTGATCATCAATATAACCCTTAAACAGGTGATCATCAGTCTAACCCTGAACCAGGTGATCATCAGTCCAATCTTGAACCATGTCATCATCAATGTAACCCTGAACCAGGTCATCATTTGTCTAATCCTGAACCATGTGATCATCAATGTAACCGTCAACCAGGTGATCATCAATGTAACCCTTAACCAGGTGATCATGAGTCTAACCCTGAACCATATGATCATCAATCCAACCGTGAACCATGTGATCATCAATGTAACCGTGAACCAGCTGATTACCTATATAACCCTTAACCAGGTGATCATGAGTCTAATCCTGAACCATTTGATCATCAATGTAACCGTCAACCAGGTGATAATGAGTCTAACCCTGAACCATATGATCATCAATCCAACCCTGAACCATGTGATCATCAATGTAACCCTGAACCAGGTGATCATTTGTCTAATCCTGAACCATGTGATCATCAATGTAACCGTCAACCAGGTGATCATCAATGTAACCCTTAACCAGGTGATCATGAGTCTAACCCTGAACCATATGATCATCAATCCAACCCTGAACCATGTGATCATCAATGTAACCGTGAACCAGGTGATTACCTATATAACCCTTAACCAGGTGATCATGAGTCTAACCCTGAACCATATGATCATCAATCCAACCCTGAACCATTTGATCATCAATGTAACCGTCAACCAGGTGATCATCAGTCTAACCCTGAACCATATGATCATCAATCCAACCCTGAACCATGTGATCATCAGGCGAATCCTGAACCATGTGATCATCAATGTAACCCTGAACCATGTGATCATCAATCTAACCGTGAACAAGGTGATCATCAATATAACCCTTAAACAGGAGATCATCAGTCTAACCCTGAACCAGGTGATCATCAATCCAACCCTGAACCATGTGATCATCAATGTAACCGTCAACCAGGTGATCATCAGTCTAACCCTGAACCAGGTGATCAACAGTCTAATCTTGAACAATGTGATCATCAATCCAACCCTGAACCATGTGATCATCAATGTAACCATGAACCAGGTGATCATCAATATAACCCTTAACCAGGTGATAATGAGTCTAACCCTGAACCATATGATCAATAATCCAACCCTGAACCATGTGATCATCAATCTAACCGTGAACCAGGTGATAATCAATCTAACGTTGAACCAGGTGATCATCAGTCTAACCTCAATCTAACCCTGAACCATGTGATCATCAATCTAGTCCTGGACCATGTGATCATCAATCTAACCGTGAACAAAGTGTTCATCAATGTAACCCTTAAACATGTGATCATCAGTCTAACCCTGAACCAGGTGATCATCAGTTTAATCCTGAACCATGTGATCATCAATCCAACCCTGGACCATTTGATCGTCAATCTAACCCTGAACCATGTGATCATCAATCTAACCATGAACCAGGTGAACATCAGTCTAACCCTGAACCATGTGATCATCAATCTAATCCTGGACCATGTGATTATCAATCTAACCGTGAACAAAGTTATCATCAATGTAACCCTTAAACAGGAGATCATCAGTCTAACCCTGAACCAGGTGATCATCAGTCCAATCCTGAACCATGTGATCATCAATCCAACCCTGGACTATTTGATCATCAGTCTAATCCTGAACCATGTGATCATCAGGCAAATCCTGAACCATGTGATTATCAATGTAACCCTGAACCATGTGATCATCAATCTAACCGTGAACAAGGTGATCATCAATATAACCCTTAAACAGGTGATCATCAATCTAACCCTGAACCAGGTGATCATCAGTCCAATCCTGAACCATGTGATCATCAATCCAACCCTGAACCATGTGATCATCAATCTAACCCTGAACCATGTGATCATCAATCTAACCCTGAACCAGGTGATCATCAATATAGCCCTTAACCAGGTGATCATGAGTCTAACCCTGAACCATATGATCATCAATCCAACACTGAACCATGTGATCATCAATGTAACCGTGAACCAGGTGATCATCAATATAACCCTTAACCAGGTGATCATCAGTCTAACCCTGAACCAGGTGATCATCAGTCTAATCCTGAACCATGTGATCATCAATCCAACCCTGGACCATTTGATCGTCAATCTAACCCTGAACCATGTGATCATCAATCTAACCATGAACCAGGTGATCATCAGTCAAACCCTGAACCAGGTGATCATCAATATAGCCCTTAACCAGGTGATCATGAGTCTAACCCTGAACCATATGATCATCAATCCAACACTGAACCATGTGATCATCAATCTAACCGTGAACCAGGTGATAATCAATCTAACGTTGAACCAGGTGATCATCAGTCTAACCTCAATCTAACCCTGAACCATGTGATCATCAATCTAGTCCTGGACCATGTGATCATCAATCTAACCGTGAACAAAGTGTTCATCAATGTAACCCTTAAACATGTGATCATCAGTCTAACCCTGAACCAGGTGATCATCAGTTTAATCCTGAACCATGTGATCATCAATCCAACCCTGGACCATTTGATCGTCAATCTAACCCTGAACCATGTGATCATCAATCTAACCATGAACCAGGTGAACATCAGTCTAACCCTGAACCATGTGATCATCAATCTAATCCTGGACCATGTGATTATCAATCTAACCGTGAACAAAGTTATCATCAATGTAACCCTTAAACAGGAGATCATCAGTCTAACCCTGAACCAGGTGATCATCAGTCCAATCCTGAACCATGTGATCATCAATCCAACCCTGGACTATTTGATCATCAGTCTAATCCTGAACCATGTGATCATCAGGCAAATCCTGAACCATGTGATTATCAATGTAACCCTGAACCATGTGATCATCAATCTAACCGTGAACAAGGTGATCATCAATATAACCCTTAAACAGGTGATCATCAATCTAACCCTGAACCAGGTGATCATCAGTCCAATCCTGAACCATGTGATCATCAATCCAACCCTGAACCATGTGATCATCAATCTAACCCTGAACCATGTGATCATCAATCTAACCCTGAACCAGGTGATCATCAATATAGCCCTTAACCAGGTGATCATGAGTCTAACCCTGAACCATATGATCATCAATCCAACACTGAACCATGTGATCATCAATGTAACCGTGAACCAGGTGATCATCAATATAACCCTTAACCAGGTGATCATCAGTCTAACCCTGAACCAGGTGATCATCAGTCTAATCCTGAACCATGTGATCATCAATCCAACCCTGGACCATTTGATCGTCAATCTAACCCTGAACCATGTGATCATCAATCTAACCATGAACCAGGTGATCATCAGTCAAACCCTGAACCAGGTGATCATCAATATAGCCCTTAACCAGGTGATCATGAGTCTAACCCTGAACCATATGATCATCAATCCAACACTGAACCATGTGATCATCAATGTAACCGTGAACCAGGTGATCATCAATATAACCCTTAACCAGGTGATCATCAGTCTAACCCTGAACCAGGTGATCATCAGTCTAATCCTGAACCATGTGATCATCAATCCAACCCTGGACCATTTGATCGTCAATCTAACCCTGAACCATGTGATCATCAATCTAACCATGAACCAGGTGATCATCAGTCAAACCCTGAACCATGTGATCATCAATCTAATCCTGGACCATGTGATTATCAATCTAACCGTGAACAAAGTTATCATCAATGTAACCCTTAAACAGGTGATCATCAGTCTAACCCTGAACCAGGTGATCATCAGTCCAATCCTGAACCATGTGATCATCAATCTAACCCAGAACCAGGTGATCATCAGTCTAACCCTGAACCATGTGATCATCAATCCAAACCTGAACCATGTGATCATCAATCTAACCGTGAACCAGGTGATAATCAATCTAACCGTGAACCAGGTGATAATCAATGTAACCATGAACCATGTGATCATCAATCCAACCCTGAACCATGTGATCATCAATCTAACCCTTAAACAGGTGATCATCAGTCTAACCCTGAACCAGGTGATCATCAGTCTAATCCTGAACCATGTGATCATCAATCCAACCCTGAACCATGTGATCATCAGTATAACCGTCAACCAGGTGATCATCAATATAACCCTTAACCAGGTGATCATGAGTCTAACCCTGAACCATATGATCATCAATCCAACCCTGAACCATGTGATCATCAATGTAACCGTCAACCAGGTGATCATCAATATAACCCTTAACCAGGTGATCATGAGTCTAACCCTGAACCATATGATCATCAATGTAACCCTGAACCAGGTGATCATTTGTCTAATCCTGAACCATGTGATCATCAATGTAACCGTCAACTAGGTGATCATCAATATAACCCTTAACCAGGTGATCATGAGTCTAACCCTGAACCATATGATCATCAATCCAACCCTGAACCATGTGATCATCAATGTAACAGTGAACCAGTTGATTATCTATATAACCCTTAACCAGGTGATCATGAGTCCAACCCTGAACCATGTGATCATCAGTATAACCGTCAACCAGGTGATCATCAATATAACCCTTAACCAGGTGATCATGAGTCTAACCCTGAACCATATGATCATCAATCCAACCCTGAACCATGTGATCATCAATCCAACCCTGAACCATGTGATCATCAATGTAACCGTCAACCAGGTGATCATCAATATAATCCTTAACCAGTTGATCATGAGTCTAACCCTGAACCATATGATCATCAATCCAACCCTGAACCATGTGATCATCAATGTAACCGTCAATCAGGTTATCATGAGTCTAACCCTGAATCATATGATCATCAATCCAACCCTGAACCATGTGATCATCAATGTAACCGTGAACCAGGTGATCATCTATATAACCCTTAACCAGGTGATCATGAGTCTAACCCTGAACCATATGATCATCAATCCAACCCTGAACCATGTGATCATCAATCTAACCGTGAACCAGGTGATTCTCAGTCTAATCTTGAAACATATGATCATCAATCCAACCCTGAACAATGTGATCATCAATCTAACCGTGAACCAGGTGATCATCAATATAACCCTTAACCAGGTGGTCATCAGTCTAATCCTGAACCATGTGATCATCAATCCAACCCTGAACCATGTGATCATCAATCTAACCGTGAACCAGGTGATCATCAATATAATCCTTAACGAGGTGATCATCAGGCTAACCCTGAACCAGGTGTTCATGAGTCTAACCCTGAACCATATGATCAATAATCCAACCCTGAACCATGTGATCATCAACCTAACCGTGAACCAGGTGATAATCAATCTAACGTTGAACCAGGTGATCATCAGTCTAACCTCAATCTAACCCTGAACCATGTGATCATCAATCTAGTCCTGGACCATGTGATCATCAATCTAACCGTGAACAAAGTGATCATCAATGTAACCCTTAAACAGGTGATCATCAGTCTAACCCCGAACCAGGTGATCATCAATCCAACCCTGGACCATGTGATCATCAGTGCAATCCTGAACCATGTGATCATCAATCCAACCTTGGACCATGTGATCATCAATGTAACCGTGAACCATGTGATCATCAATGTAACCGTGAACCAGGTGATCATCAATATAACCCTTAACCAGGTGATCATCAGTCTAACCCTGAACCAGGTGATCATCAGTCTAATCCTGAACCATGTGATCATCAATCTAACCATGAACCAGGTGATCATCAGTCAAACCCTGAACCATGTGATCATCAATCTAATCCTGGACCATGTGATTATCAATCTAACCGTGAACAAAGTTATCATCAATGTAACCCTTAAACAGGTGATCATCAGTCTAACCCTGAACCAGGTGATCATCAGTCCAATCCTGAACCATGTGATCATCAATCCAACCCTGAACCATGTGATCATCAATCTAACCCTGAACCAGGTGATCATCAGTCTAACCCTGAACCATGTGATCATCAATCCAAACCTGAACCATGTGATCATCAGTCGAATCCTGAACCATGTGATCATAAAACCAACCCTGAACCATGTGATCATCAATGTAACCGTCAACCAGGTGATCATCAATATAACCCTTAACCAGGTGATCATGAGTCTAACCCTGAACCATATGATCATCAATCCAATCCTGAACCATGTGATCATCAATGTAACCTAAACCAGGTGATCATCTATATAACCCTTGACCTGGTGATCATGAGTCTAACCCTGAACCATATGATCATCAATCCAACCCTGAACCATGTGATCATCAATCTAACCGTGAACCAGCTGATAATCTAACCGTGAACCAGGTGATAATCAATGTAACCATGAACCATGTGATCATCAATCCAACCCTGAACCATGTGATCATCAATCTAACCCTTAAACAGGTGATCATCAGTCTAACCCTGAACCAGGTGATCATCAGTCTAATCCTGAACCATGTGATCATCAATCCAACCCTGAACCATGTGATCATCAGTATAACCGTCAACCAGGTGATCATCAATATAACCCTTAACCAGGTGATCATGAGTCTAACCCTGAACCATATGATCATCAATCCAACCCTGAACCATGTGATCATCAATGTAACCGTCAACCAGGTGATCATAAATATAACCCTTAACCAGGTGATCATGAGTCTAACCCTGAACCATATGATCATCAATCCAACCCTGAACCATGTGATCATCAATCTAACCGTGAACCAGGTGATCATCTATATACCCTTAACCAGGTGATCATGAGTCTAACCCTGAACCATATGATCATCAATCCAACCCTGAACCATGTGATCATCAATCTAACCGTGAACCAGGTGATCATCAATATAACCCTTAACCAGGTGATCATCAGTCTAATCCTGAACAATGTGATCATCAGGCAAATCCTGAACCATGTGATCATCAATGTAACCCTGAACCATGTGATCATCAATCTAACCGTGAACAAGGTGATCATCAATATAACCCTTAAACAGGTGATCATCAGTCTAACCCTGAACCAGGTGATCATCAGTCTAATCCTGAACCATGTGATCATCATTCAGACCCTGAACCATGTGATCATCAATCTAACCCTGAACCAGGTGATCATCAGTCTAACCCTGAACCATGTGATCATCAATCCAACCCTGAACCATGTGATCATCAAACTAACCCTGAACAATGTGATCATCAGTCTAACCCTGAACCATGTGATCATCAATCCAACCCTGGGCCATGTGATCATCAATCTAAACGTGAACAAGGTGATCATCAATATAACCCTTAAACAGGTGATCATCAGTCTAACCCTGAACCAGGTGATCATCAGTCCAATCTTGAACCATGTCATCATCAATGTAACCCTGAACCAGGTCATCATTTGTCTAATCCTGAACCATGTGATCATCAATGTAACCGTCAACCAGGTGATCATCAATGTAACCCTTAACCAGGTGATCATGAGTCTAACCCTGAACCATATGATCATCAATCCAACCGTGAACCATGTGATCATCAATGTAACCGTGAACCAGCTGATTACCTATATAACCCTTAACCAGGTGATCATGAGTCTAATCCTGAACCATTTGATCATCAATGTAACCGTCAACCAGGTGATAATGAGTCTAACCCTGAACCATATGATCATCAATCCAACCCTGAACCATGTGATCATCAATGTAACCCTGAACCAGGTGATCATTTGTCTAATCCTGAACCATGTGATCATCAATGTAACCGTCAACCAGGTGATCATCAATGTAACCCTTAACCAGGTGATCATGAGTCTAACCCTGAACCATATGATCATCAATCCAACCCTGAACCATGTGATCATCAATGTAACCGTGAACCAGGTGATTACCTATATAACCCTTAACCAGGTGATCATGAGTCTAACCCTGAACCATATGATCATCAATCCAACCCTGAACCATTTGATCATCAATGTAACCGTCAACCAGGTGATCATCAGTCTAACCCTGAACCATATGATCATCAATCCAACCCTGAACCATGTGATCATCAGGCGAATCCTGAACCATGTGATCATCAATGTAACCCTGAACCATGTGATCATCAATCTAACCGTGAACAAGGTGATCATCAATATAACCCTTAAACAGGAGATCATCAGTCTAACCCTGAACCAGGTGATCATCAATCCAACCCTGAACCATGTGATCATCAATGTAACCGTCAACCAGGTGATCATCAGTCTAACCCTGAACCAGGTGATCAACAGTCTAATCTTGAACAATGTGATCATCAATCCAACCCTGAACCATGTGATCATCAATGTAACCATGAACCAGGTGATCATCAATATAACCCTTAACCAGGTGATAATGAGTCTAACCCTGAACCATATGATCAATAATCCAACCCTGAACCATGTGATCATCAATCTAACCGTGAACCAGGTGATAATCAATCTAACGTTGAACCAGGTGATCATCAGTCTAACCTCAATCTAACCCTGAACCATGTGATCATCAATCTAGTCCTGGACCATGTGATCATCAATCTAACCGTGAACAAAGTGTTCATCAATGTAACCCTTAAACATGTGATCATCAGTCTAACCCTGAACCAGGTGATCATCAGTTTAATCCTGAACCATGTGATCATCAATCCAACCCTGGACCATTTGATCGTCAATCTAACCCTGAACCATGTGATCATCAATCTAACCATGAACCAGGTGAACATCAGTCTAACCCTGAACCATGTGATCATCAATCTAATCCTGGACCATGTGATTATCAATCTAACCGTGAACAAAGTTATCATCAATGTAACCCTTAAACAGGAGATCATCAGTCTAACCCTGAACCAGGTGATCATCAGTCCAATCCTGAACCATGTGATCATCAATCCAACCCTGGACTATTTGATCATCAGTCTAATCCTGAACCATGTGATCATCAGGCAAATCCTGAACCATGTGATTATCAATGTAACCCTGAACCATGTGATCATCAATCTAACCGTGAACAAGGTGATCATCAATATAACCCTTAAACAGGTGATCATCAATCTAACCCTGAACCAGGTGATCATCAGTCCAATCCTGAACCATGTGATCATCAATCCAACCCTGAACCATGTGATCATCAATCTAACCCTGAACCATGTGATCATCAATCTAACCCTGAACCAGGTGATCATCAATATAGCCCTTAACCAGGTGATCATGAGTCTAACCCTGAACCATATGATCATCAATCCAACACTGAACCATGTGATCATCAATGTAACCGTGAACCAGGTGATCATCAATATAACCCTTAACCAGGTGATCATCAGTCTAACCCTGAACCAGGTGATCATCAGTCTAATCCTGAACCATGTGATCATCAATCCAACCCTGGACCATTTGATCGTCAATCTAACCCTGAACCATGTGATCATCAATCTAACCATGAACCAGGTGATCATCAGTCAAACCCTGAACCAGGTGATCATCAATATAGCCCTTAACCAGGTGATCATGAGTCTAACCCTGAACCATATGATCATCAATCCAACACTGAACCATGTGATCATCAATGTAACCGTGAACCAGGTGATCATCAATATAACCCTTAACCAGGTGATCATCAGTCTAACCCTGTACCAGGTGATCATCAGTCTAATCCTGAACCATGTGATCATCAATCCAACCCTGGACCATTTGATCGTCAATCTAACCCTGAACCATGTGATCATCAATCTAACCATGAACCAGGTGATCATCAGTCAAACCCTGAACCATGTGATCATCAATCTAATCCTGGACCATGTGATTATCAATCTAACCGTGAACAAAGTTATCATCAATGTAACCCTTAAACAGGTGATCATCAGTCTAACCCTGAACCAGGTGATCATCAGTCCAATCCTGAACCATGTGATCATCAATCTAACCCAGAACCAGGTGATCATCAGTCTAACCCTGAACCATGTGATCATCAATCCAAACCTGAACCATGTGATCATCAATCTAACCGTGAACCAGGTGATAATCAATCTAACCGTGAACCAGGTGATAATCAATGTAACCATGAACCATGTGATCATCAATCCAACCCTGAACCATGTGATCATCAATCTAACCCTTAAACAGGTGATCATCAGTCTAACCCTGAACCAGGTGATCATCAGTCTAATCCTGAACCATGTGATCATCAATCCAACCCTGAACCATGTGATCATCAGTATAACCGTCAACCAGGTGATCATCAATATAACCCTTAACCAGGTGATCATGAGTCTAACCCTGAACCATATGATCATCAATCCAACCCTGAACCATGTGATCATCAATGTAACCGTCAACCAGGTGATCATCAATATAACCCTTAACCAGGTGATCATGAGTCTAACCCTGAACCATATGATCATCAATCCAACCCTGAACCATGTGATCATCAATGTAACCGTGAACCAGGTGATCATCTATATACCCTTAACCAGGTGATCATGAGTCTAACCCTGAACCATATGATCATCAATCCAACCCTGAACCATGTGATCATCAGTCTAACTGTGAACCAGGTGATCATCAATATAACCCTTAACCAGGTGATCATCAGTCTAATCCTGAACAATGTGATCATCAGGCAAATCCTGTGGTGAGAGTGTTTTGTCCAGCAAAATACCAAAATAAAACCAAAGTACAACGAGGATGATGTTACAGCCAAAACGGGAATTCTTTTATTGATACGCAGATCATCAGTACAGATCAATCGGGAACAGCCACTAGATGCATGTCTCCTGACCCTTTTATAGTCACAGTTGTCCATTTGTGTGTGCGTGAGCTTTGTACGTGTCCTATTCATGAGAAAACAGGAAACCAATTGTTCCCGGCAACTGTCCAAATCTAGGTAACCACCCCATGTCAGGTTGACCCGCTTCCTGTCTTCCTGTTTTTCGGACAATCTGGTTATTCGCTGCCAAATTTGAAAATGTGTTTCCTCTGATTTGAAATGTGACCCACACATGCATTATTTCGCTTCCACATAATCCCTCCTCTTTATGAGATTATCATAAACTACTCATCGAAATAATGTATGGTGAATCAGCCTATATGTCTGTATGTGTGTAACTAGGATTGGTGGCGCTGTAAGTTTAGGGTTAAATATATGGTTGTGTGAACTCTAAACATAGTGATAAGTGACAAAAACATTCCATTTACTGATATATGAACTTAACATGAATATACTAACATAACTGGTCATCTGTTATCACTTCCCTGATGAGGGTGAAAAACCTGGCGGCTGTTTTTTAACCAGGAAAAGCCCCCCATGGCCCCCTTCCCGTTGGGCGACCTTAAACAATACATCCTAACAGACTGACCAAATACATCACACACTGAAATCATTTACTGAACCACAGAAGTCATTCTAATATTTCTGAATGGTATGAATTAGATTACCTCTTCCTTTATAGAACACAACATTGAATACAGAATAAACAGAATGATCTAACTGATAAAATTGATGATTAAACAATGGTTACACAGAATAGTAAGAATAATGTCATAGTGATATCCTGGTGATATATCCATATGTAGTTGTAATGTATATCCATATCAGCCATTGTCCATCATTCCTTATAACAGTTCTTCCTCATAGTTGGAGATTGTGAACACATCTGGCATGTTCTCCCTCCTCTGCGTCAGAAGAATTCTGCGCACCAGTGCATCAGCCGGTAGCATACTTAGCATTTGTGCGTCCTGTGTGTCCTTAATGAGGTTCATCCTTTCGTCCATTGTTCTCACACACCATTTCCTCAGGATAGGTACGATGCAACATGTCAATAAAGAGAATAGTATCAGTATTATCAGTATAATTATTCCAGATTTAGCCAAAACAGCTCCCCATTTTCCAAGAATTTCCTCTAGCCCATCCCACTTAATGCTTCCACCCTTACCAGCATTGTCATTCATTTCAAACTTTAAAGCTTCAAGTTTCCTCATAGCAACAGAAAATGTTCCGTCTGGTGACGTGTTGTTTGAGATAAAGGTGCAACAAAGTGTGCCAAACATTTTGCACACTCCCCCTTTTTCTGCTAAAATCCAGTTTAAGGTTTGCCTATTCTGCCATGCGACAGCGCTAGTCTCATGCAGTTGCTGACCTAACTGTTTCAGAACTTCAAAAGTGTAGTTAACATATCTCTGCTGATTGTAATAAATGTAGTTAATCCAGGCTACGTTCTTATTAATTGTTATCCAAGGAAGTATGGACTCTAATCCTGATCTCACCTCGTCTTGGGCTTTAAATTCGTCTGGAATTCCTGTTGGAAGTCCAATGTTATTAAGATAGACTTGTTCATCTGAAGGCACTTGTCTCTTGTGTCTCTGTAATTTGTCTTTAGCTACTTGAATTCCTAAAACCTGTTCTACCCCTCCGTAGGCGACTACCACAGGCACTCGCATACGCACAAGTGTGCAGAGTCCGGTCCAACGAAAAGGCAGAGTGTTTCTTAAAACATTATCTCCACACATCCAGTAGCTATCGGCAACTGTCTGTGTCTGTTCCTCCAATAGTGACCGACTAGGGACAGTCATAGTCAAATTTTCACATTTCTGTCTTGATGGATGGGCGGGATTTTCGAACCAAAGTGGTGTACTTATGAACTGTGGAGTTATCATGGCTTCTGGAAACCATGACAACACCCATGTCACTGCGCAATTAACGGTAGTGTTACCTACATCGACACCTTCCTCTCTCCCTGCATATCCTCCACTAGCATAACACTCATAATTTGCGAGTTCGTCTACTTTGTAATTAGTGTGAGGCTCTCTCTCTGCGGTAGATATTTCAAATTTCTTACATTGATCATATAACTCACAACTGAAGTTTGTGCAGTCAGTCCATAATCCGCGTCTTTTAAGAGAACCATATAATATTCGGCACGTGATACCACACATGGGATGTGCATACACATCCCTCAGCATCCCTTGTGGCAAATCTTCCTGGGCTGTAAAATTCCCTTTGGTGCATGCGTGTCTCTGCTCTATGGCACATCCTGCAAAGGTGTATGGTTCAGGCACAACCGTAGGTAAGGTGGTCGGAGCACCTGCACACACTACACACTCCTCAGGTGTCATTTTCTTTGCTGTGTATTGGGCCCACTTATACCACTCATTGTGACTGGCTACTTCCCAAAGTTCGTCAAAGGCTGGTTTCACACTTCTCTGTTGAGGTCTAAACACCACTTCCTGACCTGTCTCACCCGTGTAGGCATTTAGGTCCTCCACGCTATCCCATTCGTCATAAACACTTAGGTCCTCCACGCTATCCCATTCGTCATAAACACTGGTCTCTATTCCAGTAGTAGGTATTGTCGTGATTTCTTTATTAAACGGGGCTGAAGTTATTTTTACAGTATTAGTAGTTGGACGAGTTACACTATCTGGAATTAGCGTCATCAGTTGATCAATAATATTTGGAATAGGTGTTGTGGCTTGTCTAATAATTTTTATGACTGGAAAATTTGTCGCGCTGACTGTAGTTAGCTCTGTGGCAGCTTGTGTTGTTCTCATGGGGTAAGTAGTCCTAGCAGCTGTAGTTTTTTCTATCATAGGCGTTGGTGTTTTAGTTGGAAAAGTAGTCCGTATACTCGAAATTGTAGGTATTTTAGTCGGAGGCTGGGCCACAACAGGAGGCGTGACCACGTCCAAGGGGAACAATGCAGCCAGAGCTAATCCCTGATTTAATCTGGCTTCAAACTCACTCTGACTTACTGTCATTAAGTCTGTCCAGGCCGTCCATGCTTTCGCTGATCCACCCCCTTTAAAGGTATTAATAAACTCTAACACATAGCGCCCCGGCTCATCATTCACTGTTTCCCTGCTACATTCGTAGACCCAGACATCCTTCCCTGCATAAACTTTAACGTCACTATTTTCATCCAAACAGTTCCCGTCTACCCCAGTTTCAAAATGTATTCTCCAATCACACAATGGGAAGTTTCCATTTCCTGTGGTCTTTGTATCTTTAAGGAGGATTACATTACGAATCGAGTGACTAGTCAGCTTTTGAGAGGGTATGTACTTTCTGACCTTCTCTCCTTCCCGTTCTGGCCTTACTGCCCTAGGAATGATAACGCTCTTTAATGTTGTTTTTACTACATTCTGTGTAGTAACATGTGGAGTGGTAATTATCAGTGGGGGGGTGGTTGTTAGCTTAGCCAAAGATTTAATGTCCCAGGGCCAAATCCTACGGGTTTGCTGTCCCTCTTCAACCGTTACGATCATCTCTATTGCATATGTCATTTTGGGCTTAACAAAACTTGTGTCTAGCTGAACCTGCCAAAACCCTTTTTCAAATGTTGCTGTTATCCCACATTGTTCAACTCCCCACGCTGCTCGTAGCGTCACACTAGCTTGCAAATCATGTGTGGTGCCACAGAGTACATTCTGCTCTTGGTTCAGTATATCATTTTCCAAAACCCTAAATGTTCGTCGTGTAACACTGGCAGTTATGTTCTTACTTGGAATCTTTAAGGTTACTCTCTTACCCACTTGTGTTCCTGCTAACATTGCTTCTGTCGGATAAACTGGATCCATATTATCTACTCGACTCAGTTTAGTGTATGTTTGAAAGTTTGTGGCCCTCTCATCGTTCCTACATTTTATGTCGGCAAAGAACTCATCATTAGGATTCATTCTCCTATCTAATTTTGCTTGTATCTCGAGCTCTTGATCTATGGCAATTGTTATGTGGCATGAGAAGTTGTTCATACTTATCTGCCCTTCACCCGATTTCATCCTACATAAAATGGTTTTATTTAATTCAACACTTATTTCACATTTTGTCCCCTTCTCTCTAATTTCTTCGGAAATGATCACTGTTCCTGTCCACTTCCACATAGTGTGAAGATCTCTCTTACTTCTCCTGTCATGTTGCTCCTGGTTTACTGGTTGTGTGTCATCATGAACATGAGATGAGAATGCTAGCATGGGCTTCAACACAGTGTGAATTGGGAATTTTGTAGTTGCATCATACTTATCTTGATCATGGCTGTGCGGTGCTTCCTGGAGCGGCTGTGACTCCGGCAGATGTCTTTTGCTCTTTAGCTTCAGAATCTGAGTCGGGCTCCTTAGAACAGTCCCCTGAGTCCCCAGATTGCCTGTTGATTGCCACATCAGGCTGCACATTACTCCCGTCAACAACCACATCATCTTCCTCATTGTTTCTCAGTTTTATACTGCCCTTTGTCTCTGGCTGGACTTTGGTGCAATGGCTCAGATGATACCACGTGGTGCTTCCCTCGACTTGGACTGCTGTTGGGGTTGCCCTCACCACGGTGTACGGCCCTTCTCTGCGTGGCTCATGCCACTTTCTCCTGAAAACCTTCAGGTACACCTGGTCGCCTGGCACCACCTGTCTTTTGACCTCCTGGTCGGCTCTTGGCTCTTTCGCCTTTTCCTGCAAGTATATAGATCTATGGATGGCAGTTAGTTGTGTCATGTATTCAGACAATTCAATTTGCAGTTGTTCCAGACTGGGCCCTTTATGCGGTTGCCTTATTGCTGCTGGGACAGGCATGCTTCGTCCCGTAAGCATTTGGTGAGGCGAAAGATGCGTGTTTCTATGAGTTTGCATGCGGTAGCTCATTAGTGCGAGTGGTAGCGCATCCACCCAGTTAAGCTTTGTGCTAGCACAGATCTTGCTGATTTTTGCTTTTAGGGTCCCATTTATCCTTTCTACAATACCTTGGCTGGCTGGATGGTATACACTACCCAGTCTCTGTTTGATGTTCAGATACCTCAACACTCCTCTCACGGCTTTTTGAACGAAAGCAGAACCATTATCTGAACTTATTTCTGACGGGATGCCAAAACGTGGAATCACCTCTCTGGTGAGGAACTTAATGACTGTATCTGCTCCAAGAGTCTTAGATGGAACCGCCTCAACCCACCGACTGAAGCGATCAATTATCACCAACATGTATCGTTTGCCATGAACAGATTTAATCATGTCCACGTAGTCCATACACAAATGTTTGAACGGTCCCTCCGGGATCGGGATGTGTCCCACCGGGGTTTTTACCCCTTTTCGAACATTGTTTTCAGCACAAACATCACATTGATTCAATACTTCTTCAACCATTGCTTGCATGTATGGAGACCAATAGCCCTGCTCTTTTATCTTTTTCAACACCTCCCCTCGTCCACAGTGTGCAACACCATGGGTTTCTGAAATTAAAATGGTTAACAGGGCTACCGGTGCAACTATGAGTCCCTCATGGGATCTCCACAGACCTTTCTCGTCCTGAGTTGCTCCCCTCTTGAGCCACAGACAGTGCTCGCTGTGACCTGCCTCTTCCTGTATCAACATAATGTCTTCTGGTGTGACCACAGGTTCCAGCGACACTACTGGAGCCAAAATGGCGTTTCTGCATTTGGAGGCTTCTTTGGCGGCCTCATCTGCCGCATTATTGCCTCTCGTTACTTCATCATTTCCTTTACGATGCGCCTGACACTTAATGATAGCAAGCTCTTTTGGTCGCATCATTGCTGCCATCAAATCATTGATCTGTTTCTCATGCTGAATGGGTGCGCCGTCTGATTTCCTAAAACCCCTCTGCTTCCACAATGCTCCAAACAAATGACACACACCATGAGCATAAGCAGAGTCTGTGTAAACATTGGCTGCTCGCCCGGCAGCCAGGTGACACGCCTCTGTTAGTGCCTTCAGCTCCGCCAGCTGGGCAGAACATGGTTGACTACAACTCTCTGTTCTTACTGTTACAAAGTTATCTGCATCCTGTCTCACCACCGCATAGCCTGCATGATTTCCTAAATGATCCCTAAAACAGGAACCATCAACAAAGAATATCACATCTGCATGGGGGAATGGGACTGACTCTAAATCCGGTCTCAATTTAGTGTACTTCATTGTCTCAGCGATGCACTCATGTGGTTCACCTTCACCTTCAAGTGGAATGACGTTTGCTGGATTTGTTGTTGCACATTTCCTTATTGTCACATCAGGATATGACAACAGTGGTGTGTACTGCAAACACCTAGCTTGAGTTATAACAAATTTCCCCTGATTTATCAGCTCAGTGATTTTGTGATGGGTCAAAATGGTAACTGGATACCCCATCGTTATTGTTGTTGCTTTTTCATAGGCATAATGGACTGCAGCGAGACCCTGGTAACAGGGCGGCCACCCCTGCGCCACATTATCCAACTTTGTGCTGTAATATGCAATTGGTTGTTTCTGACGGCCACTGCACGTCTCTTGCATTAATACTGCAGTTGCGTACATGCTCTGTCTATTTGAGACATAGAGTAGAAATGGCTTGTTGTAGTCTGGTGTTGCTAGAGCAGGTGCACTCTGCAACTCTTGTTTTAAAACTTCAAAAGCCACCATCGCTTCGTTTGTCCATGTTAAAGGAGCTTTCAAAGCTTGCGTCCCCGTCTCCTTAATGAGATCTCGGAGGGGAGCTGTTTTCTCCACATAGTTCTCAACCCAATCGGAACTATATCCTGTCAGCCCCAGGAACGTCATCATCTGCTGGACTGTTTTTTGGGCGTGGCGCTCTACTTATTCCCTCTAATTGAGAGGGTGAGATTGCAATAGCTCCTTCAGAAATTGTTCTTCCCAAGTACTCTACCTGAGACTTACAATACTGTAATTTTGTTTTGGACACCTTGTGTCCTTTTTCTGCCAACCTTCGTAACACCTTAATGGAGTCTTGATGACACGCCTCCAACGTGTCAGCTCCAATTAAAACATCATCAGCATAGTGAACCAAAACGCCGCTGATTTCTAGCCCCTCGAGGCTCTCTTTAAGAACCTGATTGAACACACTTGGACTGAGCTTTAGTCCCTGTGGAATGCGCGTGTAGGTCAGTTGCTTACCCTGATAAGTGAATGCAAACAGATATTGTGATTCCTCGGCCAAAGGTACGCTAAAGAATGCTGAACACAAATCAATTACAGTAAAAAATTTCTCACTTGGTGTTACGTTTGTGAGCAGTGTATGGGGGTTTGGCACATCAATTGGCCCGTCTTGTATGACCGCATTTATTGCTCTCAAATCATGAACCAAACGGTACTTTGATTTATCTGCTTTCAGTACCGGAAATATGGGTGTGTTGCACGGACTATGTGCTTCGATCAATACTCCTGCTTTTAACAAACCATCAATTGTTTTACTGATACCTTCAATCGCCTCTGATTTTAATGGATACTGTGGTTTGTTCGGCAATTGCACATTGGGTTTCAGATCAATCTTCACTGGGTTGGCTGCCTTCACCAACCCCACATCTGTATCATGTTTAGACCACAGCTGCTCAGGGACCTGACGCATCATGTCTTCTAGTAATGTGTCGTCTGATTCAGCTTCAGTTGTATCTGGTGTACTCAATATGGGAATGGTAACTACCTGTGGCACAGCTGTCATATTGGTGATACATTCAATTTTAATCATAGTCTTGTCGTCTGAGATGTATATAGACGGATTATCTGTTTTCCTCCAATTTACCTGTGCTGCAATTTTCATCATGGGTCCCAGATCTTTTGATTCAAATTTCTCATTTACCAATAGAGTAATGTGTGGACTGGATTCTGGTACATTATACCATTGTGAAATGAATGAGTTTGGCTCTACATTCATAGCTGCCCCCTTTGGTCCAATCACTATGTAATTTGAGCTTAAATCAATTGTCATGTTTTTTGTTTTTTCGTCCCAAATTTCTTCAAAAATTTTGCTACATGACACATCATAAAACATGGTGCAGTGGTAGTCAGAGAAAGGTTCAGTTGCTTTTGGGATTTGAGCTCGAATATATTTTTCCCAAACATTAAATGTCTGTTTTACTGATTCAGTGATTGCTCCTAGCCAATAAACCTTAGCACATTCTGTTCTCACATGCATTTGAAAATCTACTCCAGAGGTATCTACGTATACTCCCTGTGGGCTGCACCAGATTTTTGCTTTTAATTTACATAGTGCATCCCTTCCCAATAAATTAATCGGAGTTTGGTCAGACACTAAAATTGGAATTCTTATTTCTTCACCCTCTGTGACCAGGCGCACTGGAGCCGTTGTTGGAGTTAGCTGCTTAAATCCCGAGAATCCTACCGTCTTGACAAATTTGCCTGACATGGGGAGGTGTGTGGCATATCTACTGCTCACACATGTGTATGTGGCTCCTGTATCTACCAGCATTGGAATTTGCCTGTTTTCTATTTGAACCTGCAGCATCGGTTCTTTATCAGCCGCCATAGTGACTATTGGCAGCTGACCCTCCCACGTAGGACTCTCTGGGCAACCCTAGAAACCATAGTTCGGTCCCGCCCATGGATTGACTGGACCTATGCCCTCTCTCCGAGGAGCTCTAGATCTCCCCCTCCCCTCCATTCGTCCGGGACCTGCCCGTGGACAGGCTATTGCTCTGTGGCCCATGTCCCCACATTCCCAGCATGCCCCAGGTGGACCTCGTCCTTGACTGCGACCTCGACCACCGAATTGTCTGTTGCTGTAAGGCTGCCGATATGGTTGTCTGTACGACTGTGGGTATGCGTTGGCAACTGGGGGTGATTGCATGGGCGGTGCTGTCTGTATAGTGGCCATGTTTGTTGATGTGGGTGCTGTTTTCTCGGTTGTAACCAGTGCTTGGACTTTAACTTTGCCTTTGTTCTGTAGCTCACTCAGTTGCAGTTGCGCCAGTTTTCTCTGGACTTCTTTGTCCTGTTCTTTCACCCTCTGCTCATCCTTCCTGTGTCTCTCCACTGCGTGGATCACATTATCGCAAAACTGTCTGTATGGCATGGTAGTTAAACCCACTACATCTCTCAGTCTGCTCTGGGCCGAGATGGGAAGCGCACTGATGATTGAGTTTCTGAACAGAGATGTCAACAACGGGCTCTGCTCAATGTCCTCCTCAGTCTCTTGTTTCCATCTCTTCAACTGGTTACTAATGTACGTTGCAGGATTGTCAGTCTCAGTAAAGAGTTCACCCTGCAGTGCCTTTTCATCAACCTGTGTGGGGTACTCCCTCCTCAATGCGGCCCATAGCATCCCACGATAAGCATCAAGCTCAGTTCCATCAGCCATGGGACTTATCATCCATTCGCCTCCATTGTCCTTCAACATGGTCTCCATTGCAGACACTCCAATGGTTTTTGCCCACACTGCCTTCACGTCTCCCAAAGCCAACAATTTGCCAACAGTAGCTTCCTCAAAAGCTCTGATCCACTTTGAGGCCCCAGCGTGAATATCAGGGAGACTGGAGACCAGGCCAGTCAGATCGAGGGTTTGCCACGGGATATAATGTCCCTGGGTCCCCTTAATTAAAATTGGAGCCATATACTGTTCATTATTATATCTGTCTGGTTTTTTAAGTAAAGCCCTGTCTCTAAGATTCATTTTTAACTCTTCTTCTCTCTCCCCTTCTTCCTCATGTTCCTTTGCTTTAGCATAATATCTATCTATATCCTCTTCAATCTCCTTAATGGTAGATCGATTAAGTTCTCTTCTTAAATCTAATCCTTTATGTGGCAGATCAATCCAGAAGCTGCAGGATTGTTCTCCTCCTGCACTTTTCCTCCCTTCGTAACAATCCAGTATGCCTGGCTTGCTGTGTCTAGCCTTCCTAGCAGTACTGCAATATTTTGGACTCGTTACCCGTACAATAGCTGGGGGTGTCGTGTCCTTACTTTGAGCTGTTTTCCCGTGCATCGGTTCCCTCTGACTCTCCGCTGTCACTACTTTTGTTGATTTCTGTGATCCATTCTGGTTGGCAGGGTTATCTTTTGAGTTACTAGTGATTGGACTACCATTATTCCTAAGTGTTGGTGTTTTACTGTCGTTAACTCCGTGATTAGCAATGATCTGGGATATTTCCTCTGCTTGATGTTCACTAACATTACCATTAAAATGCAACCAACCCTCCAGATTTGGGTATAAACCTGCAAGTTCTGTCGCATTAAGTTGGTTGTCGTCCTGTTCTTTCTCTCTGCCTACGTAGTTTTGTAGTGTCCTCAGTCCCTGTCTCATCCTTTCCCTGTATAATTCGCCTACCTCTTTGAACAATTTTAAAATTTTCAACTCCAATTCTTTCTTTTCTAAACGTTTTTTTGATTGATCTTTAGGCTTGTAGTCTCTTATTCTAATCTCCATACTCTCACACACTGCCACATCAAACGTACCTCCCTTTGGCCAAGGGTATTCTAAACCCTTTGTTCTCTTTTCCCATTTCACCGAAGTTTTATTAATGTCCTTTAAAATGTCAGGGTTTTTGGTCCCCACCAGAGCTACTGGTGTGGGATTCATTGTCGTAAATTATATTGTGTGATAGTTACCTAAGGTAGCTTGTGTTCTGTGACTAGCTTTTTAAGAAAACAGAAAGAAGAAATTTCTTCAGTCCTGACCGCTCCTTGTGAGGGGGGGGTTTGCTCAAACGGGGGATTTCTTTTGCAGCTTCTGCACCTAGATATATTTTTAGACAGGTCCAGTCTGTGTCTACTGACCCCTCCCCCTGTAGTCTGCCTCTTAATCTTAACTTCCAGTCTCTGCTTGACTCTCCCCGCGTGTAGATCGTGCCACACAACCCAACTCTATGCCCACAATGTTAAAACCTCTGCTCGGACAATTAACAACAATCTCAACGACTCAACACAACATGAATTTAAGCTTCGTTGTTGCTTCAACACACTTTAACACACTTTCAATACACTTTCAATACACCTTCTATTACTCCGTCTACAGCACATACGGTTTCAATCTTCACCGAACAATCAATCGCAGACTTTTGTTTTGGTTTGGTTTTTTTGTTGTTGTTGTTGTTTTTTTTTTTTTTCAACTCACACATTCACATCTGAGCTCAGCAATCATTCACTCAATCACTCGGTATCACTTAAGACATCAGAACAATTTTTCAACACTCATAAAAGAAAACTTTATTTGTTCTATCCCAAGCTTGTATGATCAGATTATATAATTTGTATGCTTGTACTTTCAATGGGCTTATCAGTCACACAAATTCTCATTCACTCTGATCTTCCCATGCGTATGGTTGGATCTTATCAAACACACACTAACTCTGGGTGACCTTATTTCAGCCAGATGACGTTTTAAGAAACGCACCCCAATGTATACATGGATGTATGCAGACACTGAAAGACTTCACCACAAAGCTTATATCAATTACTTATACAGTTTATGCATTCATACGCCCATTTTATTTCAGTGGGACATGTGTGTAGTGGAGGGGGTTTTTCAATTTAGATTGGATTCAATTTGAAATTCATGCGCATGAAGTGATTGCTATATTTAGCTGCAGCCTTTTTACGCTATTTCACAAATTACGGTTCCCAAATTATCTTTATATCACCTTCACTTATTGTGCACTTATATATATTTTTCTTAATTTCTTATTTTTACCGGCCGGTTATTGCAATTCATTATTATGTCAGTATATGATCGTTATCTCTTCAAACTATCTTCTGGATCATAGAGACACGATAGGCGTAGTCTCTTAACTATGCTATTTCTTGGCACTTTTTTCTGAATTTTAGAGTCAAATTGTGCCACTATCGGTTACTGCCGGCGCTCGATCAGAGACACACAAATGGACAAACAAAACAGCTGCTTCACCGCCGGAAGCAGTAGAAGGGCCCAGGGTTGTCAACTCAAAACCCTGGAAAAAGCTCAAAGTCCACACTTGGACCCCCTGGTTTCCCAAAACCAGTAATAACGCAAGTCCACACTTGGACCCCGGTTTCCCAAAACCGTATTCTCAGCACAAGTCCACTCTTGGACCCCGGTTTCCCAAAACCGTATTCTCAGCACAAGTCCACTCTTGGACCCCGGTTTCCCAAAACCGTATTCTCAGCACAAGTCCACTCTTGGACCCCGGTTTCCCAAAACCGTATTCTCAACACAAGTCCACTCTTGGACCCCGGTTTCCCAAAACCGTATTCTCAGCACAAGTCCACTCTTGGACCCCGGTTTCCCAAAACCGTATTCTCAACACAAGTCCACTCTTGGACCCCGGTTTCCCAAAACCGTATTCTCAGCACAAGTCCACTCTTGGACCCCGGTTTCCCAAAACCGTATTCTCAACACAAGTCCACTCTTGGACCCCGGTTTCCCAAAACCGTATTCTCAACACAAGTCCACTCTTGGACCCCGGTTCGTGACCCCTGTTCGTGACGCCAGTTATGTGGTGAGAGTGTTTTGTCCAGCAAAATACCAAAATAAAACCAAAGTACAACGAGGATGATGTTACAGCCAAAACGGGAATTCTTTTATTGATACGCAGATCATCAGTACAGATCAATCGGGAACAGCCACTAGATGCATGTCTCCTGACCCTTTTATAGTCACAGTTGTCCATTTGTGTGTGCGTGAGCTTTGTACGTGTCCTATTCATGAGAAAACAGGAAACCAATTGTTCCCGGCAACTGTCCAAATCTAGGTAACCACCCCATGTCAGGTTGACCCGCTTCCTGTCTTCCTGTTTTTCGGACAATCTGGTTATTCGCTGCCAAATTTGAAAATGTGTTTCCTCTGATTTGAAATGTGACCCACACATGCATTATTTCGCTTCCACAATCCTGAACCATGTGATCATCAATGTAACCCTGAACCATGTGATCATCAATCTAACCGTGAACAAAGTGATCATCAATATAACCCTTAAACAGGTGATCATCAGTCTAACCCTGAACCAGGTGATCATCAGTCTAATCCTGAACCATGTGATCATCATTCAGACCCTGAACCATGTGATCATCAATCTAACCCTGAACCAGGTGATCATCAGTCTAACCCTGAACCATGTGATCATCAATCCAACCCTGAACCATGTGATCATCAAACTAACCCTGAACAATGTGATCATCAGTCTAACCCTGAACCATGTGATCATCAATCCAACCCTGGGCCATGTGATCATCAATCTAAACGTGAACAAGGTGATCATCAATATAACCCTTAAACAGGTGATCATCAGTCTAACCCTGAACCAGGTGATCATCAGTCCAATCCTGAACCATGTCATCATCAATCCAACCCTGAACCATGTGATCATCAATCTAACCGTGAACCAGGTGATCATCAATATAACCCTTAACGACGTGATCATCAGGCTAACCCTGAACCAGGTGATCATTTGTCTAATCCTGAACCATGTGATCATCAATGTAACCGTCAACCAGGTGATCATCAATATAACCCTTAACCATGTGATCATGAGTCTAACCCTGAACCATATGATCATCAATCCAACCCTGAACCATGTGATCATCAATGTAACCGTGGACCAGGTGATCATCTATATAACCCTTAACCAGGTGATCATGAGTCTAACCCTGAACCATATGATCATCAATCCAACCCTGAACCATATGATCATCAATGTAACCGTCAACCAGGTGATCATGAGTCTAACCCTGAACCATATGATCATCAATCCAACCCTGAACCATGTGATCATCAATGTAACACTGAACCAGGTGATCATTTGTCTAATCCTGAACCATGTGATCATCAATGTAACCGTCAACCAGGTGATCATCAATGTAACCCTTAACCAGGTGATCATGAGTCTAACCCTGAACCATACGATCATCAATCCAACCCTGAACCATGTGATCAGCAATGTAACCGTGAACCAGCTGATTACCTATATAACCCTTAACCAGGTGATCATGAGTCTAATCCTGAACCATATGATCATCAATCCAACCCTGAACCATTTGATCATCAATGTAACCGTCAACCAGGTGATCATGAGTCTAACCCTGAACCATATGATCATCAATCCAACCCTGAACCATGTGATCATCAATGTAACCCTGAACCAGGTGATCATTTGTCTAATCCTGAACCATGTGATCATCAATGTAACCGTCAACCAGGTGATCATCAATGTAACCCTTAACCAGGTGATCATGAGTCTAACCCTGAACCATATGATCATCAATCCAACCCTGAACCATGTGATCATCAATGTAACCGTGAACCAGGTGATTACCTATATAACCCTTAACCAGGTGATCATGAGTCTAACCCTGAACCATATGATCATCAATCCAACCCTGAACCATTTGATCATCAATGTAACCGTCAACCAGGTGATCATCAGTCTAACCGTGAACAAGGTGATCATCATTGTAACCCTTAAACAGGTGATCATCAGTCTAAACCTGAACCAGGTGATCATCAGTCCAATCCTGAACCATGTGATCATCAATCCAACCGTGAACCATGTGATCATCAATCTAACCCTGAACCATGTGATCATCAATCTAACCCTGAACCAGGTAATCATCAGTCTAACCCTGAACCATGTGATCATCAATCCAAACCTGAACCATGTGATCATCAATCTAACCGTGAACCAGGTGATCATCAATATAACCCTTAACGAGGTGATCATCAGGCTAACCCTGAACCAGGTGATCATCAGTCGAATCCTGAACCATGTGATCATCAATCCAACCCTTAACCAGGTGATCATGAGTCTAACCCTGAACCATATGATCATCAATCCAACACTGAACCATGTGATCATCAATGTAACCTAAACCAGGTGATCATCTATATAACCCTTAACCAGGTGATCATGAGTCTAACCCTGAACCATATGATCATCAATCCAACCCTGAACCATGTGATCATCAATCTAACCGTGAACCAGGTGATAATCAATCTAACCGTGAACCAGGTGATAATCAATGTAACCATGAACCATGTGATCATCAATCTAACCCTGAACCATGTGATCATCAATCTAACCCTTAAACAGGTGATCATCAGTCTAACCCTGAACCAGGTGATCATCAGTGTAACCGTCAACCAGGTGATCATCAATATAACCCTTAACCAGGTGATCATGAGTCTAACCCTGAACCATATGATCATCAATCCAACCCTGAACCATGTGATCATCAATGTAACCGTCAACCAGGTGATCATCAATATAACCCTTAACCAGGTGATCATGAGTCTAACCCTGAACCATATGATCATCAATCCAACCCTGAACCATGTGATCATCAATGTAACCGTGAACCAGGTGATCATCTATATAACCCTTAACCAGGTGATCATGAGTCTAACCCTGAACCATATGATCATCAATCCAACCCTGAACCATGTGATCATCAATCTAACCGTGAACCAGGTGATCATCAATATAACCCTTAACCAGGTGATCATCAGTCTAATCCTGAACCATGTGATCATCAATCCAACCCTGGACCATTTGATCGTCAATCTAACCCTGAACCATGTGATCATCAATCTAACCGTGAACCAGGTGATCATCAATATAACCCTTAACGAGGTGATCATCAGGCTAACCCTGAACCAGGTGATCATCAGTCGAATCCTGAACCATGTGATCATCAATCCAACCCTGAACCATATGATCATCAATGTAACCGTGAACCAGGTGATCATCTATATAACCCTTAACCAGGTGATCATGAGTCTAACCCTGAACCATATGATCATCAATCCAACCCTGAACCATATGATCATCAATGTAACCGTCAACCAGGTGATCATGAGTCTAACCCTGAACCATATGATCATCAATCCAACCCTGAACCATGTGATCATCAATGTAACCCTGAACCAGGTGATCATTTGTCTAATCCTGAACCATGTGATCATCAATGTAACCGTCAACCAGGTGATCATCAATGTAACCCTTAACCAGGTGATCATGAGTCTAACCCTGAACCATATGATCATCAATCCAACCCTGAACCATGTGATCATCAATGTAACCGTGAACCAGCTGATTACCTATATAACCCTTAACCAGGTGATCATGAGTCTAATCCTGAACCATATGATCATCAATCCAACCCTTAACCATTTGATCATCAATGTAACCGTCAACCAGGTGATCATGAGTCTAACCCTGAACCATATGATCATCAATCCAACCCTGAACCATGTGATCATCAATGTAACCCTGAACCAGGTGATCATTTGTCTAATCCTGAACCATGTGATCATCAATGTAACCGTCAACCAGGTGATCATCAATGTAACCCTTAACCAGGTGATCATGAGTCTAACCCTGAACCATATGATCATCAATCCAACCCTGAACCATGTGATCATCAATGTAACCGTGAACCAGGTGATTACCTATATAACCCTTAACCAGGTGATCATGAGTCTAACCCTGAACCATATGATCATCAATCCAACCCTGAACCATTTGATCATCAATGTAACCGTCAACCAGGTGATCATCAGTCTAACCGTGAACAAGGTGATCATCAATATAACCCTTAAACAGGAGATCATCAGTCTAACCCTGAACCAGGTGATCATCAATCCAACCCTGAACCATGTGATCATCAATGTAACCGTCAACCAGGTGATCATCAGGCTAACCCTGAACCAGGTGATCAACAGTCTAATCTTGAACAATGTGATCATCAATCCAACCCTGAACCATGTGATCATCAATGTAACCATGAACCAGGTGATCATCAATATAACCCTTAACCAGGTGATAATGAGTCTAACCCTGAACCATATGATCAATAATCCAACCCTGAACCATGTGATCATCAATCTAACCGTGAACCAGGTGATAATCAATCTAACGTTGAACCAGGTGATCATCAGTCTAACCTCAATCTAACCCTGAACCATGTGATCATCAATCTAGTCCTGGACCATGTGATCATCAATCTAACCGTGAACAAAGTGTTCATCAATGTAACCCTTAAACATGTGATCATCAGTCTAACCCTGAACCAGGTGATCATCAGTCTAATCCTGAACCATGTGATCATCAATCCAACCCTGGACCATTTGATCGTCAATCTAACCCTGAACCATGTGATCATCAATCTAACCATGAACCAGGTGAACATCAGTCTAACCCTGAACCATGTGATCATCAATCTAATCCTGGACCATGTGATTATCAATCTAACCGTGAACAAAGTTATCATCAATGTAACCCTTAAACAGGAGATCATCAGTCTAACCCTGAACCAGGTGATCATCAGTCCAATCCTGAACCATGTGATCATCAATCCAACCCTGGACTATTTGATCATCAGGCAAATCCTGAACCATGTGATTATCAATGTAACCCTGAACCATGTGATCATCAATCTAACCGTGGAACAAGGTGATCATCAATATAACCCTTAAACAGGTGATCATCAATCTAACCCTGAACCAGGTGATCATCAGTCCAATCCTGAACCATGTGATCATCAATCCAACCCTGAACCATGTGATCATCAATCTAACCCTGAACCATGTGATCATCAATCTAACCCTGAACCAGGTAATCATCAGTCTAACCCTGAACCATGTGATCATCAATCCAAACCTGAACCATGTGATCATCAATCTAACCGTGAACCAGGTGATCATCAATATAACCCTTAACGAGGTGATCATCAGGCTAACCCTGAACCAGGTGATCATCAGTCGAATCCTGAACCATGTGATCATCAATCCAACCCTGAACCATATGATCATCAATGTAACCGTCAACCAGGTGATCATCAATATAACCCTTAACCAGGTGATCATGAGTCTAACCCTGAACCATATGATCATCAATCCAACACTGAACCATGTGATCATCAATGTAACCTAAACCAGGTGATCATCTATATAACCCTTAACCAGGTGATCATGAGTCTAACCCTGAACCATATGATCATCAATCCAACCCTGAACCATGTGATCATCAATCTAACCGTGAACCAGGTGATAATCAATCTAACCGTGAACCAGGTGATAATCAATGTAACCATGAACCATGTGATCATCAATCCAACCCTGAACCATGTGATCATCAATCTAACCCTTAAACAGGTGATCATCAGTCTAACCCTGAACCAGGTGATCATCAGTGTAACCGTCAACCAGGTGATCATCAATATAACCCTTAACCAGGTGATCATGAGTCTAACCCTGAACCATATGATCATTAATCCAACCCTGAACCATGTGATCATCAATGTAACCGTCAACCAGGTGATCATCAATATAACCCTTAACCAGGTGATCATGAGTCTAAACCTGAACCATATGATCATCAATCCAACCCTGAACCATGTGATCATCAATGTAACCGTGAACCAGGTGATCATCTATATAACCCTTAACCAGGTGATCATGAGTCTAACCCTGAACCATATGATCATCAATCCAACCCTGAACCATGTGATCATCAATCTAACCGTGAACCAGGTGATCATCAATATAACCCTTAACCAGGTGATCATCAGTCTAATCCTGAACCATGTGATCATCAGGCAAATCCTGAACCATGTGATCATCAATGTAACCCTGAACCATGTGATCATCAATCTAACCGTGAACAAGGTGATCATCAATATAACCCTTAAACAGGTGATCATCAGTCTAACCCTGAACCAGGTGATCATCAGTCCAATCCTGAACCATGTGATCATCATTCAGACCCTGAACCATGTGATCATCAATCTAACCCTGAACCAGGTGATAATCAGTCTAACCCTGAACCATGTGATCATCAATCCAACCCTGAACCATGTGATCATCAAACTAACCCTGAACAATGTGATCATCAGTCTAACCCTGAACCATGTGATCATCAATCCAACCCTGGGCCATGTGATCATCAATCTAAACGTGAACAAGGTGATCATCAATATAACCCTTAAACAGGTGATCATCAGTGTAACCCTTAACCAGGTGATCATCAGTCCAATCCTGAACCATGTCATCATCAATCCAACCCTGAACCATGTGATTATCAATCTAACCGTGAACCAGGTGATCATCAATATAACCCTTAACGACGTGATCATCAGGCTAACCCTGTGCCAGGTGATCATTTGTCTAATCCTGAACCATGTGATCATCAATGTAACCGTCAACCAGGTGATCATCAATATAACCCTTAACCATGTGATCATGAGTCTAACCCTGAACCATATGATCATCAATCCAACCCTGAATCATGTGATCATCAATGTAACCGTCAACCAGGTGATCATCAATGTAACCCTTAACCAGGTGATCATGAGTCTAACCCTGAACCATATGATCATCAATCCAACCCTGAACCATGTGATCATCAATGTAACCCTGAACCAGGTGATCATTTGTCTAATCCTGAACCATGTGATCATCAATGTAACCGTCAACCAGGTGATCATCAATGTAACCCTTAACCAGGTGATCATGAGTCTAACCCTGAACCATATGATCATCAATCCAACCCTGAACCATGTGATCATCAATGTAACCGTGAACCAGGTGATTACCTATATAACCCTTAACCAGGTGATCATGAGTCTAACCCTGAACCATATGATCATCAATCCAACCCTGAACCATTTGATCATCAATGTAACCGTCAACCAGGTGATCATCAGTCTAACCCTGAACCATATGATCATCAATCCAACCCTGAACCATGTGATCATCAGGCGAATCCTGAACCATGTGATCATCAATGTAACCCTGAACCATGTGATCATCAATCTAACCGTGAACAAGGTGATCATCAATATAACCCTTAAACAGGAGATCATCAGTCTAACCCTGAACCAGGTGATCATCAATCCAACCCTGAACCATGTGATCATCAATGTAACCGTCAAACAGGTGATCATCAGGCTAACACTGAACCAGGTGATCAACAGTCTAATCTTGAACAATGTGATCATCAATCCAACCCTGAACCATGTGATCATCAATGTAACAATGAACCAGGTGATCATCAATATTACCCTTAACCAGGTGATCATGAGTCTAACCCTGAACCATATGATCAATAATCCAACCCTGAACCATGTGATAATCAATCTAACCGTGAACCAGGTGATAATCAATCTAACGTTGAACCAGGTGATCATCAGTCTAACCTCAATCTAACCCTGAACCATGTGATCATCAATCTAGTCCTGGACCATGTGATCATCAATCTAACCGTGAACAACGTGATCATCAATCCAACCCTGGACCATTTGATCGTCAATCTAACCCTGAACCATGTGATCATCAATCTAACCATGAACCAGGTGAACATCAATCTAATCCTGGACCATGTGATTATCAATCTAACCGTGAACAAAGTTATCATCAATGTAACCCTTAAACAGGAGATCATCAGTCTAACCCTGAACCAGGTGATCATCAGTCCAATCCTGAACCATGTGATCATCAATCCAACCCTGGACTACTTGATCATCAGTCTAATCCTGAACCATGTGATCATCAGGCAAATCCTGAACCATGTGATTATCAATGTAACCCTGAACCATGTGATCATCAATCTAACCGTGAACAAGGTGGTCATCAATATAACCCTTAAACAGGTGATCATCAGTCTAACCCTGAACCAGGTGATCATCAGTCCAATCCTGAACCATGTGATCATCAATCCAACCCTGAACCATGTGATCATCAATCTAACCCTGAACCAGGTGATCATCAGTCGAATCCTGAACCATGTGATCATAAATCTAACCCTGAACCATGTGATCATCAATGTAACCGTCAACCAGGTGATCATCAATATAACCATTAACCAGGTGATCATGAGACAAACCCTGAACCATATGATCATCAATCCAACCCTGAACCATGTGATCATCAATGTAACCTAAACCAGGTGATCATCTATATAACCCTTAACCAGGTGATCATGAGTCTAACCCTGAACCATATGATCATCAAACCAACCCTGAACCATGTGATCATCAATCTAACCGTGAACCAGGTGATTATCAATCTAACCGTGAACCAGGTGATAATCAATGTAACCATGAACCATGTGATCATCAATCCAACCCTGAACCATATGATCATCAATCCAACCCTGAACCATGTGATCATCAATGTAACCGTGAACCAGGTGATCATCTATATAACCCTTAACCAGGTGATCATGAGTCTAACCCTGAACCATATGATCATCAATCCAACCCTGAACCATGTGATCATCAATCTAACCGTGAACCAGGTGATCATCAATATAACCCTTAACCAGGTGATCATCAGTCTAATCCTGAACCATGTGATCATCAATGTAACCCTGAACCATGTGATCATCAATCTAACCGTGAACCAGGTGATCATCAATATAACCCTTAAACAGGTGATCATCAGTCTAACCCTGAACCAGGTGATCATCAGTCCAATCCTGAACCATGTGATCATCATTCAGACCCTGAACCATGTGATCATCAATGTAACCGTCAACCAGGTGATCATCAATATAACCCTTAACCATGTGATCATGAGTCTAACCCTGAACCATATGATCATCAATCCAACCCTGAACCATGTGATCATCAATGTAACCGTGAACCAGGTGATCATCTATATAACCCTTAACCAGGTGATCATGAGTCTAACCCTGAACCATATGATCATCAATCCAACCCTGAACCATTTGATCATCAATGAAACCGTCAACCAGGTGATCATGAGTCTAACCCTGAACCATATGATCATCAATCCAACCCTGGGCCATGTGATCATCAATCTAAATGTGAACAAGGTGATCATCAATATAACCCTTAAACAGGTGATCATCAGTCTAACCCTGAACCAGGTGATCATCAGTCTAGTCCTGGACCATGTCATCATCAATCCAACCCTGAACCATGTGATCATCAATCTAACCGTGAACCAGGTGATCATCAATATAACCCTTAACGACGTGATCATCAGGCTAACCCTGAACCAGGTGATCATTTGTCTAATCCTGAACCATGTGATCATCAATGTAACCGTCAACCAGGTGATCATCAATATAACCCTTAACCATGTGATCATGAGTCTAACCCTGAACCATATGATCATCAATCCAACCCTGAACCATGTGATCATCAATGTAACCGTGAACCAGGTGATCATCTATATAACCCTTAACCAGGTGATCATGAGTCTAACCCTGAACCATATGATCATCAATCCAACCCTGAACCATTTGATCATCAATGTAACCGTCAACCAGGTGATCATGAGTCTAACCCTGAACCATATGATCATCAATCCAACCCTTAACCATGTGATCATCAATGTAACCCTGAACCAGGTGATCATTTGTCTAATCCTGAACCATGTGATCATCAATGTAACCGTCAACCAGGTGATCATCAATGTAACCCTTAACAAGGTGATCAGGAGTCTAACCCTGAACCATATGATCATCAATCCAACCCTGAACCATGTGATCATCAATGTAACCGTGAACCAGGTGATTACCTATATAACCCTTAACCAGGTGATCATGAGTCTAACCCTGAACCATATGATCATCAATCCAACCCTGAACCATTTGATCATCAATGTAACCGTCAACCAGGTGATCATCAGTCTAACCCTGAACCATATGATCATCAATCCAACCCTGAACCATGTGATCATCAGGCGAATCCTGAACCATGTGATCATCAATCCAACCCTGGACCATGTGATCATCAATCTAACCGTGAACAAGGTGATCATCAATATAACCCTTAAACAGGTGATCATCAGTCAAACCCTGAACCAGGTGATCATCAGTCCAATCATGGACCATGTGATCATCAATCCAACCCTTAACCATTTGATCATCAATCTAACCGTGAACCATGTGATCATCAATCTAACCATGAACCAGGTGATTACCTATATAACCCTTAACCAGGTGATCATCAGTCTAACCCTGAACCATGTCATCATCAATCCAACCCTGAACCATGTGATCATCAATCTAACCGTGAACCAGGTGATAATCAATCTAACGTTGAACCAGGTGATCATCAGTCTAACCTCAATCTAACCCTGAACCATGTGATCATCAATCTAGTCCTGGACCATGTGATCATCAATCTAACCGTGAACAAAGTGTTCATCAATGTAACCCTTAAACATGTGATCATCAGTCTAACCCTGAACCAGGTGATCATCAGTCCAATCCTGAACCATGTGATCATCAATCCAACCCTGGACTATTTGATCATCAGTCTAATCCTGAACCATGTGATCATCAGGCAAATCCTGAACCATGTGATTATCAATGTAACCCTGAACCATGTGATCATCAATCTAACCGTGAACAAGGTGATCATCAATATAACCCTTAACAGGTGATTATGAGTCTAACCCTGAACCATATGATCAATAATCCAACCCTGAACCATATGATCAATAATCCAACCCTGAACCATGTGATAATCAATCTAACCGTGAACCAGGTGATAATCAATCTAACGTTGAACCAGGTGATCATCAGTCTAACCTCAATCTAACCCTGAACCATGTGATCATCAATCCAACCCTGGACCATTTGATCGTCAATCTAACCCTGAACCATGTGATCATCAATCTAACCATGAACCAGGTGAACATCAATCTAATCCTGGACCATGTGATTATCAATCTAACCGTGAACAAAGTTATCATCAATGTAACCCTTAAACAGGAGATCATCAGTCTAACCCTGAACCAGGTGATCATCAGTCCAATCCTGAACCATGTGATCATCAATCCAACCCTGGACTATTTGATCATCAGTCTAATCCTGAACCATGTGATCATCAGGCAAATCCTGAACCATGTGATTATCAATGTAACCCTGAACCATGTGATCATCAGTCTAACCCTGAACCAGGTGATCATCAGTCCAATCCTGAACCATGTGATCATCAATCCAATCCTGAACCATGTGATCATCATTCAGACCCTGAACCATGTGATCATCAATCTAACCGTGAACCAGGTGATCATCAATATAACCCTTAACGACGTGATCATCAGGCTAACCCTGAACCAGGTCATCATTTGTCTAATCCTGAACCATGTGATCATCAATGTAACCGTCAACCAGGTGATCATCAATATAACCCTTAACCATGTGATCATGAGTCTAACCCTGAACCATATGATCATCAATCCAACCCTGAACCATGTGATCATCAATGTAACCGTGAACCAGGTGATCATCTATATAACCCTTAACCAGGTGATCATGAGTCTAACCCTGAACCATATGATCATCAATCCAACCCTGAACCATTTGATCATCAATGTAACCGTCAACCAGGTGATCATGAGTCTAACCCTGAACCATATGATCATCAATCCAACCCTTGGCCATGTGATCATCAATCTAAATGTGAACAAGGTGATCATCAATATAACCCTTAAACAGGTGATCATCAGTCTAACCCTGAACCAGGTGATCATCAGTCCAATCCTGAACCATGTCATCATCAATCCAACCCTGAACCATGTGATCATCAATCTAACCGTGAACCAGGTGATCATCAATATAACCCTTAACGACGTGATCATCAGGCTAACCCTGAACCAGGTGATCATTTGTCTAATCCTGAACCATGTGATCATCAATGTAACCGTCAACCAGGTGATCATCAATATAACCCTTAACCATGTGATCATGAGTCTAACCCTGAACCATATGATCATAAATCCAACCCTGAACCATGTGATCATCAATGTAACCGTCAACCAGGTGATCATCAATATAACCATTAACCAGGTGATCATGAGTCTAACCCTGAACCATATGATCATCAATCCAACCCTGAACCATGTGATCATCAATGTAACCTAAACCAGGTGATCATCTATATAACCCTTAACCAGGTGATCATGAGTCTAACAATGAACCATATTATCATCAATCCAACCCTGAACCATGTGATCATCAATCTAACCGTGAACCAGGTGATAATCAATGTAACCATGAACCATGTGATCATCAATCCAACCCTGAACCATGTGATCATCAATCTAACCCTTAAACAGGTGATCATCAGTCTAACCCTGAACCAGGTGATCATCAGTCTAATCCTGAACCATGTGATCATCAATCCAACCCTGAACCATGTGATCATCAGTGTAACCGTCAACCAGGTGATCATCAATATAACCCTTAACCAGGTGATCATGAGTCTAACCCTGAACCATATGATCATCAATCCAACCCTGAACCATGTGATCATCAATGTAACCGTCAACCAGGTGATCATCAATATAACCCTTAACCAGGTGATCATGAGTCTAACCCTGAACCATATGATCATCAATCCAACCCTGAACCATATGATCATCAATCCAACCCTGAACCATTTGATCATCAATGAAACCGTCAACCAGGTGATCATGAGTCTAACCCTGAACCATATGATCATCAATCCAACCCTGGGCCATGTGATCATCAATCTAAATGTGAACAAGGTGATCATCAATATAACCCTTAAACAGGTGATCATCAGTCTAACCCTGAACCAGGTGATCATCAGTCTAGTCCTGGACCATGTCATCATCAATCCAACCCTGAACCATGTGATCATCAATCTAACCGTGAACCAGGTGATCATCAATATAACCCTTAACGACGTGATCATCAGGCTAACCCTGAACCAGGTGATCATTTGTCTAATCCTGAACCATGTGATCATCAATGTAACCGTCAACCAGGTGATCATCAATATAACCCTTAACCATGTGATCATGAGTCTAACCCTGAACCATATGATCATCAATCCAACCCTGAACCATGTGATCATCAATGTAACCGTGAACCAGGTGATCATCTATATAACCCTTAACCAGGTGATCATGAGTCTAACCCTGAACCATATGATCATCAATCCAACCCTGAACCATTTGATCATCAATGTAACCGTCAACCAGGTGATCATGAGTCTAACCCTGAACCATATGATCATCAATCCAACCCTTAACCATGTGATCATCAATGTAACCCTGAACCAGGTGATCATTTGTCTAATCCTGAACCATGTGATCATCAATGTAACCGTCAACCAGGTGATCATCAATGTAACCCTTAACAAGGTGATCAGGAGTCTAACCCTGAACCATATGATCATCAATCCAACCCTGAACCATGTGATCATCAATGTAACCGTGAACCAGGTGATTACCTATATAACCCTTAACCAGGTGATCATGAGTCTAACCCTGAACCATATGATCATCAATCCAACCCTGAACCATTTGATCATCAATGTAACCGTCAACCAGGTGATCATCAGTCTAACCCTGAACCATATGATCATCAATCCAACCCTGAACCATGTGATCATCAGGCGAATCCTGAACCATGTGATCATCAATCCAACCCTGGACCATGTGATCATCAATCTAACCGTGAACAAGGTGATCATCAATATAACCCTTAAACAGGTGATCATCAGTCAAACCCTGAACCAGGTGATCATCAGTCCAATCATGGACCATGTGATCATCAATCCAACCCTTAACCATTTGATCATCAATCTAACCGTGAACCATGTGATCATCAATCTAACCATGAACCAGGTGATTACCTATATAACCCTTAACCAGGTGATCATCAGTCTAACCCTGAACCATGTCATCATCAATCCAACCCTGAACCATGTGATCATCAATCTAACCGTGAACCAGGTGATAATCAATCTAACGTTGAACCAGGTGATCATCAGTCTAGTCCTGGACCATGTGATCATCAATCTAACCGTGAACAAAGTGTTCATCAATGTAACCCTTAAACATGTGATCATCAGTCTAACCCTGAACCAGGTGATCATCAGTCCAATCCTGAACCATGTGATCATCAATCCAACCCTGGACTATTTGATCATCAGTCTAATCCTGAACCATGTGATCATCAGGCAAATCCTGAACCATGTGATTATCAATGTAACCCTGAACCATGTGATCATCAATCTAACCGTGAACAAGGTGATCATCAATATAACCCTTAACAGGTGATTATGAGTCTAACCCTGAACCATATGATCAATAATCCAACCCTGAACCATATGATCAATAATCCAACCCTGAACCATGTGATAATCAATCTAACCGTGAACCAGGTGATAATCAATCTAACGTTGAACCAGGTGATCATCAGTCTAACCTCAATCTAAACCTGAACCATGTGATCATCAATCTAGTCCTGGACCATGTGATCATCAATCTAACCGTGAACAACGTGTTCATCAATGTAACCCTTATACATGTGATCATCAGTCTAACCCTGAACCAGGTGATCATCAGTCTAATCCTGAACCATGTGATCATCAATCCAACCCTGGACCATTTGATCGTCAATCTAACCCTGAACCATGTGATCATCAATCTAACCATGAACCAGGTGAACATCAATCTAATCCTGGACCATGTGATTATCAATCTAACCGTGAACAAAGTTATCATCAATGTAACCCTTAAACAGGAGATCATCAGTCTAACCCTGAACCAGGTGATCATCAGTCCAATCCTGAACCATGTGATCATCAATCCAACCCTGGACTATTTGATCATCAGTCTAATCCTGAACCATGTGATCATCAGGCAAATCCTGAACCATGTGATTATCAATGTAACCCTGAACCATGTGATCATCAGTCTAACCCTGAACCAGGTGATCATCAGTCCAATCCTGAACCATGTGATCATCAATCCAATCCTGAACCATGTGATCATCATTCAGACCCTGAACCATGTGATCATCAATCTAACCGTGAACCAGGTGATCATCAATATAACCCTTAACGACGTGATCATCAGGCTAACCCTGAACCAGGTGATCATTTGTCTAATCCTGAACCATGTGATCATCAATGTAACCGTCAACCAGGTGATCATCAATATAACCCTTAACCATGTGATCATGAGTCTAACCCTGAACCATATGATCATCAATCCAACCCTGAACCATGTGATCATCAATGTAACCGTGAACCAGGTGATCATCTATATAACCCTTAACCAGGTGATCATGAGTCTAACCCTGAACCATATGATCATCAATCCAACCCTGAACCATTTGATCATCAATGTAACCGTCAACCAGGTGATCATGAGTCTAACCCTGAACCATATGATCATCAATCCAACCCTGGGCCATGTGATCATCAATCTAAATGTGAACAAGGTGATCATCAATATAACCCTTAAACAGGTGATCATCAGTCTAACCCTGAACCAGGTGATCATCAGTCCAATCCTGAACCATGTCATCATCAATCCAACCCTGAACCATGTGATCATCAATCTAACCGTGAACCAGGTGATCATCAATATAACCCTTAACGACGTGATCATCAGGCTAACCCTGAACCAGGTGATCATTTGTCTAATCCTGAACCATGTGATCATCAATGTAACCGTCAACCAGGTGATCATCAATATAACCCTTAACCATGTGATCATGAGTCTAACCCTGAACCATATGATCATAAATCCAACCCTGAACCATGTGATCATCAATGTAACCGTCAACCAGGTGATCATCAATATAACCATTAACCAGGTGATCATGAGTCTAACCCTGAACCATATGATCATCAATCCAACCCTGAACCATGTGATCATCAATGTAACCTAAACCAGGTGATCATCTATATAACCCTTAACCAGGTGATCATGAGTCTAACCCTGAACCATATTATCATCAATCCAACCCTGAACCATGTGATCATCAATCTAACCGTGAACCAGGTGATAATCAATGTAACCATGAACCATGTGATCATCAATCCAACCCTGAACCATGTGATCATCAATCTAACCCTTAAACAGGTGATCATCAGTCTAACCCTGAACCAGGTGATCATCAGTCTAATCCTGAACCATGTGATCATCAATCCAACCCTGAACCATGTGATCATCAGTGTAACCGTCAACCAGGTGATCATCAATATAACCCTTAACCAGGTGATCATGAGTCTAACCCTGAACCATATGATCATCAATCCAACCCTGAACCATGTGATCATCAATGTAACCGTCAACCAGGTGATCATCAATATAACCCTTAACCAGGTGATCATGAGTCTAACCCTGAACCATATGATCATCAATCCAACCCTGAACCATGTGATCATCAATATAACCGTGAACCAGGTGATCATCTATATAACCCTTAACCAGGTGATCATGAGTCTAACCCTGAACCATATGATCATCAATCCAACCCTGAACCATGTGATCATCAATCTAACCGTGAACCAGGTGATCATCAATATAACCCTTAACCAGGTGATCATCAGTCTAATCCTGAACCATGTGATCATCAATGTAACCCTGAACCATGTGATCATCAATCTAACCGTGAACAAGGTGATCATCAATATAACCCTTAAACAGGTGATCATCAGTCTAACCCTGAACCAGGTGATCATCAGTCCAATCCTGAACCATGTGATCATCATTCAGACCCTGAACCATGTGATCATCAATCTAACCGTGAACCAGGTGATCATCAATATAACCCTTAACGACGTGATCATCAGGCTAACCCTGAACCAGGTGATCATTTGTCTAATCCTGAACCATGTGATCATCAATGTAACCGTCAACCAGGTGATCATCAATATAACCCTTAACCATGTGATCATGAGTCTAACCCTGAACCATATGATCATCAATCCAACCCTGAACCATGTGATCATCAATGTAACCGTGAACCAGGTGATCATCTATATAACCCTTAACCAGGTGATCATGAGTCTAACCCTGAACCATATGATCATCAATCCAACCCTGAACCATTTGATCATCAATGTAACCGTCAACCAGGTGATCATCAGTCCAATCCTGAACCATGTCATCATCAATCCAACCCTGAACCATGTGATCATCAATCTAATCGTGAACCAGGTGATCATCAATATAACCCTTAACGACGTGATCATCAGGCTAACCCTGAACCAGGTGATCATTTGTCTAATCCTGAACCATGTGATCATCAATGTAACCGTCAACCAGGTGATTACCTATATAACCCTTAACCAGGTGATCATGAGTCTAACCCTGAACCATATGATCATCAATCCAACCCTGAACCATTTGATCATCAATGTAACCGTCAACCAGGTGATCATCAGTCTAACCCTGAACCATATGATCATCAATCCAACCCTGAACCATGTGATCATCAGGCGAATCCTGAACCATGTGATCATCAATGTAACCCTGAAACATGTGATCATCAATCTAACCGTGAACAAGGTGATCATCAATATAACCCTTAAACAGGAGATCATCAGTCTAACCCTGAACCTGGTGATCATCAATCCAACCCTGAACCATATGATCATCAATGTAACCGTATACCAGGTGATCATCAGGCTAACCCTGAACCAGGTGATCAACAGTCTAATCTTGAACAATGTGATCATCAATCCAACCCTGAACCATGTGATCATCAATGTAACCATGAACCAGGTGATCATCAATATAACCCTTAACCAGGTGATCATGAGTCTAACCCTGAACCATATGATCAATAATCCAACCCTGAACCATGTGATCATCAATCTAACCGTGAACCAGGTGATAATCAATCTAACGTTGAACCAGGTGATCATCAGTCTAACCTCAATCTAACCCTGAACCATGTGATCATCAATCTAGTCCTGGACCATGTGATCATCAATCTAACCGTGAACAAAGTGTTCATCAATGTAACCCTTAAACATGTGATCATCAGTCTAACCCAGAACCAGGTGATCATCAGTCCAATCCTGAACCATGTGATCATCAATCCAACCCTGGACCATGTGATCATCAGTGCAATCCTGAACCATGTGATCATCAATCCAACCCTGGACCATGTGATCATCAATGTAACCGTGAACCATGTGATCATCAATGTAACCGTGAACCATGTGATCATCAATATAACCCTTAACCAGGTGATCATCAGTCTAACCCTGAACCAGGTGATCATCAGTCTAATCCTGAACCATGTGATCATCAATCCAACCCTGGACCATGTGATCATCAATCTAACCGTGAACAAGGTGATCATCAATATAACCCTTAAACAGGTGATCATCAGTCAAACCCTGAACCAGGTGATCATCAGTCCAATCATGGACCATGTGATCATCAATCCAACCCTGGACCATGTGATCATCAGTGCAATCCTGAACCATGTGATCATCAATCCAACCCTGGACCATGTGATCATCAATGTAACCGTGAACCATGTGATCATCAATGTAACCGTGAACCATGTGATCATCAATATAACCCTTAACCAGGTGATCATCAGTCTAATCCTGAACCATGTGATCATCAATCCAACCCTGGACCATGTGATCATCAATCTAACCGTGAACAAGGTGATCATCAATATAACCCTTAAACAGGTGATCATCAGTCAAACCCTGAACCAGGTGATCATCAGTCCAATCATGGACCATGTGATCATCAATCCAACCCTTAACCATTTGATCATCAATCTAACCGTGAACCATGTGATCATCAATCTAACCGTGAACAAGGTGATCATCAATATAACCCTTAAACAGGTGATCATCAGTCTAACCCTGAACCAGGTGATCATCAGTCCAATCCTGAACCATGTGATCATCAATCCAACCCTGAACCATGTGATCATTAATCTAACCCTGAACCAGGTGATCATCAGTCTAACCCTGAACCATGTGATCATCAGGCGAATCCTGAACCATGTGATCGTCAATGTAACCCTGAACCATGTGATCATCAATCTAACCGTGAACAAGGTGATCATCAATATAACCCTTAAACAGGAGATCATCAGTCTAACCCTGAACCTGGTGATCATCAATCCAACCCTGAACCATGTGATCATCAATGTAACCGTATACCAGGTGATCATCAGGCTAACCCTGAACCAGGTGATCAACAGTCTAATCTTGAACAATGTGATCATCAATCCAACCCTGAACCATGTGATCATCAATGTAACCATGAACCAGGTGATCATCAATATAACCCTTAACCAGGTGATCATGAGTCTAACCCTGAACCATATGATCAATAATCCAACCCTGAACCATGTGATCATCAATCTAACCGTGAACCAGGTGATAATCAATCTAACGTTGAACCAGGTGATCATCAGTCTAACCTCAATCTAACCCTGAACCATGTAATCATCAATCTAGTCCTGGACCATGTGATCATCAATCTAACCGTGAACAAAGTTATCATCAATGTAACCCTTAAACAGGAGATCATCAGTCTAACCCTGAACCAGGTGATCATCAGTCCAATCCTGAACCATGTGATTATCAATCCAACCCTGGACTATTTGATCATCAGTCTAATCCTGAACCATGTGATCATCAGGCAAATCCTGAACCATGTGATTATCAATGTAACCCTGAACCATGTGATCATCAATCTAACCGTGAACAAGGTGATCATCAATATAACCCTTAAACAGGTGATCATCAGTCTAACCCTGAACCAGGTGATCATCAGTCTAACCCTGAACCATGTGATCATCAATCCAAATTTGAACCATGTGATCATCAATCTAACCATGAACCAGGTGATCATCAATATAACCCTTAACGAGGTGATCATCAGGCTAACCCTGAACCAGGTGATCATCAGTCGAATCCTGAACCAGGTGATCATCAGTCTAACCCTGAACCATGTGATCATCAATCCAACCCTGGACCATGTGATCATCAGTGCAATCCTGAACCATGTGATCATCAATCCAACCCTGGACCATGTGATCATCAATGTAACCGTGAACCATGTGATCATCAATGTAACCGTGAACCAGGTGATCATCAATATAACCCTTAACCAGGTGATCATCAGTCTAACCCTGAACCAGGTGATCATCAGTCTAATCCTGAACCATGTGATCATCAATCCAACCCTGGACCATGTGATCATCAATCTAACCGTGAACAAGGTGATCATCAATATAACCCTTAAACAGGTGATCATCAGTCAAACCCTGAACCAGGTGATCATCAGTCCAATCATGGACCATGTGATCATCAATCCAACCCTTAACCATTTGATCATCAATCTAACCGTGAACCATGTGATCATCAATCTAACCGTGAACAAGGTGATCATCAATAAAACCCTTAAACAGGTGATCATCAGTCTAACCCTAAACTAAGTGATCATCAATCCAACCCTGAACCATGTGATCATCAGGCGAATCCTGAACCATGTGATCATCAATGTAACCCTGAACCATGTGATCATCAATCTAACCGTGAACAAGGTGATCATCAATATAACCCTTAAACAGGAGATCATCAGTCTAACCCTGAACCAGGTGATCATCAATCCAACCCTGAACCATGTGATCATCAATGTAACCGTCAACCAGGTGATCATCAGGCTAACCCTGAACCAGGTGATCATCAGTCTAATCCTGAACAATGTGATCATCAATCCAACCCTGGAACATTTGATCGTCAATCTAACCCTGAACCATGTGATCATCAATCTAACCATGAACCAGGTGAACATCAGTCTAACCCTGAACCATGTGATCATCAATCTAATCCTGGACCATGTGATTATCAATCTAACCGTGAAAAAAGTTATCATCAATGTAACCCTTAAACAGGAGATCATCAGTCTAACCCTGAACCAGGTGATCATCAGTCCAATCCTGAACCATGTGATCATCAATCCAACCCTGGACTATTTGATCATCAGTCTAATCCTGAACCATGTGATCATCAGGCAAATCCTGAACCATGTGATTATCAATGTAACCCTGAACCATGTGATCATCAATCTAACCGTGAACAAGGTGATCATCAATATAACCCTTAAACAGGTGATCATCAGTCTAACCCTGAACCAGGTGATCATCAGTCCAATCCTGAACCATGTGATCATCAATCCAACCCTGAACCATGTGATCATTAATCTAACCCTGAACCATGTGATCATTAATCTAACCCTGAACCATGTGATCATCAATCCAAACCTGAACCATGTGATCATCAATCTAACCGTGAACCAGGTGATCATCAATATAACCCTTAACGAGGTGATCATCAGGCTAACCGTGAACCAGGTGATCATCAATATAACCCTTAACGACGTGATCATCAGGCTAACCCTGAACCAGGTGATCATTTGTCTAATCCTGAACCATGTGATCATCAATGTAACCGTCAACCAGGTGATCATCAATATAACCCTTAACCATGTGATCATGAGTCTAACCCTGAACCATATGATCATAAATCCAACCCTGAACCATGTGATCATCAATGTAACCGTCAACCAGGTGATCATCAATATAACCATTAACCAGGTGATCATGAGTCTAACCCTGAACCATATGATCATCAATCCAACCCTGAACCATTTGATCATCAATGTAACCGTCAACCAGGTGATCATGAGTCTAACCCTGAACCATATGATCATCAATCCAACCCTGAACCATGTGATCATCAATGTAACCCTGAACCAGGTGATCATTTGTCTAATCCTGAACCATGTGATCATCAATGTAACCGTCAAACAGGTGATCATCAATGTAACCCTTAACCAGGTGATCATGAGTCTAAGCCTGAACCATATGATCATCAATCCAACCCTTAACCATGTGATCATCAATGTAACCGTGAACCAGGTGATTACCTATATAACCCTTAACCAGGTGATCATGAGTCTAACCCTGAACCATATGATCATCAATCCAACCCTGAACCATTTGATCATCAATGTAACCGTCAACCAGGTGATCATCAGTCTAACCCTGAACCATATGATCATCAATCCAACCCTGAACCATGTGATCATCAGGCGAATCCTGAACCATGTGATCATCAATGTAACCCTGAACCATGTGATCATCAATCTAACCGTGAACAAGGTGATCATCAATATAACCCTTAAACAGGAGATCATCAGTCTAACCCTGAACCTGGTGATCATCAATCCAACCCTGAACCATGTGATCATCAATGTAACCGTCAACCAGGTGATCATCAGGCTAACCCTGAACCAGGTGATCAACAGTCTAATCTTGAACAATGTGATCATCAATCCAACCCTGAACCATGTGATCATCAATGTAACCATGAACCAGGTGATCATCAATATAACCCTTAACCAGGTGATCATGAGTCTAACCCTGAACCATATGATCAATAATCCAACCCTGAACCATGTGATCATCAATCTAACCGTGAACCAGGTGATAATCAATCTAACGTTGAACCAGGTGATCATCAGTCTAACCTCAATCTAACCCTGAACCATGTGATCATCAATCTAGTCCTGGACCATGTGATCATCAATCTAACCGTGAACAAAGTGTTCATCAATGTAACCCTTAAACATGTGATCATCAGTCTAACCCAGAACCAGGTGATCATCAGTCCAATCCTGAACCATGTGATCATCAATCCAACCCTGGACCATGTGATCATCAGTGCAATCCTGAACCATGTGATCATCAATCCAACCCTGGACCATGTGATCATCAGTCTAACCCTGAACCAGGTGATCATCAGTCTAATCCTGAACCATGTGATCATCAATCCAACCCTGGACCATGTGATCATCAATCTAACCGTGAACAAGGTGATCATCAATATAACCCTTAAACAGGTGATCATCAGTCAAACCCTGAACCAGGTGATCATCAGTCCAATCATGTACCATGTGATCATCAATCCAACCCTTAACCATTTGATCATCAATCTAACCGTGAACCATGTGATCATCAATCTAACCGTGAACAAGGTGATCATCAATAAAACCCTTAAACAGGTGATCATCAGTCTAACCCTAAACTAGGTGATCATCAATCCAATCCTGAACCATGTGATCATTAATCCAACCCAGAACCATTTGATCGTCAATCTAACCCTGAACCATGTGATCATCAATCTAACCATGAACCAGGTGAACATCAGTCTAACCATGAACCATGTGATCATCAATCTAACCCTGAACCATGTGATCATCAATCTAATCCTGGACCATGTGATTATCAATCTAACCGTGAACAAAGTGATCATCAATGTAACCCTTAAACAGGTGATCATCAGTCTAACCCTAAACCAGGTGATCAACAGTCCAATCCTGAACCATGTGATCATCAATCCAACCCTGAACCATGTGATCATCAATCTAACCCTGAACCAGGTGATCATCAGTCTAACCCTGAACCATGTGATCATCAATCTAACCATGAACAATGTGATCATCAGTTTAACCCTGAACCATTTGATCATCAATCCAACCCTGGACCATGTGATCATCAATCTAACCGTGAACAAGGTGATCATCAATATAACCCTTAAACAGGTGATCATCAGTCCAATCCTGAACCATGTGATCATCAGTCCAATCCTGAACCATGTGATCATCAATCTAACCGTGAACCAGGTGATCATCAATATAACCCTTAACGAAGTGATCTTCAGGCTAACCCTGAACCAGGTGATCATCAGTCTAATCCTGAACCATGTGATCATCAATCCAACCCTGAACCATGTGATCATCAATCTAACCGTGAACAAGGTGATCATCAATATAACCCTTAAACAGGTGATCATCAGTCTAACCCTGAACCAGGTGATCATCAGTCTAACCCTGAACCAGGTGATCATCAGTCTAATCCTGAACCATGTGATCATCAATCCAACCCTGGACAATGTGATCATCAATCTAACCGTGAACAAGGTGATCATCAATATAACCCTTAAACAGGTGATCATCAGTCAAACCCTGAACCAGGTGATCATCAGTCCAATCATGGACCATGTGATCATCAGTCCAATCATGGACCATGTGATCATCAATCCAACCCTTAACCATTTGATCATCAATCTAACCGTGAACCATGTGATCATCAATCTAACCGTGAACAAGGTGATCATCAATAAAACCCTTAAACAGGTGATCATCAGTCTAACCCTAAACTAAGTGATCATCAATCCAACCCTGAACCATGTGATCATCAGGCGAATCCTGAACCATGTGATCATCAATGTAACCCTGAACCATGTGATCATCAATCTAACCGTGAACAAGGTGATCATCAATATAACCCTTAAACAGGAGATCATCAGTCTAACCCTGAACCAGGTGATCATCAATCCAACCCTGAACCATGTGATCATCAATGTAACCGTCAACCAGGTGATCATCAGGCTAACCCTGAACCAGGTGATCATCAGTCTAATCCTGAACAATGTGATCATCAATCCAACCCTGGAACATTTGATCGTCAATCTAACCCTGAACCATGTGATCATCAATCTAACCATGAACCAGGTGAACATCAGTCTAACCCTGAACCATGTGATCATCAATCTAATCCTGGACCATGTGATTATCAATCTAACCGTGAAAAAAGTTATCATCAATGTAACCCTTAAACAGGAGATCATCAGTCTAACCCTGAACCAGGTGATCATCAGTCCAATCCTGAACCATGTGATCATCAATCCAACCCTGGACTATTTGATCATCAGTCTAATCCTGAACCATGTGATCATCAGGCAAATCCTGAACCATGTGATTATCAATGTAACCCTGAACCATGTGATCATCAATCTAACCGTGAACAAGGTGATCATCAATATAACCCTTAAACAGGTGATCATCAGTCTAACCCTGAACCAGGTGATCATCAGTCCAATCCTGAACCATGTGATCATCAATCCAACCCTGAACCATGTGATCATTAATCTAACCCTGAACCAGGTGATCATCAGTCTAACCCTGAACCATGTGATCATCAATCCAAACCTGAACCATGTGATCATCAATCTAACCGTGAACCAGGTGATCATCAATATAACCCTTAACGAGGTGATCATCAGGCTAACCCTGAACCAGGTGATCATCAGTCGAATCCTGAACCATGTGATCATCAATCCAACCCTGAACCATGTGATCATCAATGTAACCGTCAACCAGGTGATCATCAATATAACCCTTAACCAGGTGATCATGAGTCTAACCCTGAACCATATGATCATCAATCCAACCCTGAACCATGTGATCATCAATGTAACCTAAACCAGGTGATCATCTATATAACCCTTAACCAGGTGATCATGAGTCTAACCCTGAACCATATGATCATCAATCCAACCCTGAACCATGTGATCATCAATCTAACCGTGAACCAGGTGATAATCAATCTAACCGTGAACCAGGTGATAATCAATGTAACCATGAACCATGTGATCATCAATCCAACCCTGAACCATGTGATCATCAATCTAACCCTTAAACAGGTGATCATCAGACTAACCCTGAACCAGGTGATCATCAATCCAACCCTGAACCATGTGATCATCAGTGTAACCGTCAACCAGGTGATCATCAATATAACCCTTAACCAAGTGATCATGAGTCTAACCCTGAACCATATGATCATCAATCCAAACCTGAACCATGTGATCATCAATCTAACCGTGAACAAGGTGATCATCAATATAACCCTTAAACAGGAGATCATCAGTCTAACCCTGAACCAGGTGATCATCAATCCAACCCTGAACCATGTGATCATCAATGTAACCGTCAACCAGGTGATCATCAGGCTAACCCTGAACCAGGTGATCATCAGTCTAATCCTTAACAATGTGATCATCAATCCAATCCTGGACCATTTGATCGTCAATCTAACCCTGAACCATGTGATCATCAATCTAACCATGAACCAGGTGAACATCAGTCTAACCCTGAACCATGTGATCATCAATCTAATCCTGGACCATGTGATTATCAATCTAACCGTGAACAAAGTTATCATCAATGTAACCCTTAAACAGGAGATCATCAGTCTAACCCTGAACCAGGTGATCATCAGTCCAATCCTGAACCATGTGATCATCAATCCAACCCTGGACTATTTGATCATCAGTCTAATCCTGAACCATGTGATCATCAGGCATATCCTGAACCATGTGATTATCAATGTAACCCTGAACCATGTGATCATCAATCTAACCGTGAACAAGGTGATCATCAATATAACCCTTAAACAGGTGATCATCAGTCTAACCCTGAACCAGGTGATCATCAGTCTAACCCTGAACCATGTGATCATCAATCCAAACCTGAACCATGTGATCATCAATCTAACCGTGAACCAGGTGATCATCAATATAACCCTTAACGAGGTGATCATCAGGCTAACCCTGAACCAGGTGATCATCAGTCGAATCCTGAACCATGTGATCATCAATCCAACCCTGGACCATGTGATCATCAGTGCAATCCTGAACCATGTGATCATCAATCCAACCCTGGACCATGTGATCATCAATGTAACCGTGAACCATGTGATCATCAATGTAACCGTGAACCAGGTGATCATCAATATAACCCTTAACCAGGTGATCATCAGTCTAACCCTGAACCAGGTGATCATCAGTCTAATCCTGAACCATGTGATCATCAATCCAACCCTGGACCATGTGATCATCAATCTAACCGTGAACAAGGTGATCATCAATATAACCCTTAAACAGGTGATCATCAGTCAAACCCTGAACCAGGTGATCATCAGTCCAATCATGGACCATGTGATCATCAATCCAACCCTTAACCATTTGATCATCAATCTAACCGTGAACCAGGTGATCATCAATATAACCCTTAACGACGTGATCATCAATGAAACCCTTAACCAGGTGATCATGAGTCTAACCCTGAACCATATGATCATCAATCCAAACCTGAACCATGTGATCATCAATGTAACCGTGAACCAGGTGATTACCTATATAACCCTTAACCAGGTGATCATGAGTCTAACCCTGAACCATATGATCATCAATCCAACCCTGAACCATGTGATCATCAGGCGAATCCTGAACCATGTGATCATCAATGTAACCCTGAACCATGTGATCATCAATCTAACCGTGAACAAGGTGATCATCAATATAACCCTTAAACAGGAGATCATCAGTCTAACCCTGAACCTGGTGATCATCAATCCAACCCTGAACCATGTGATCATCAATGTAACCGTCAACCAGGTGATCATCAATATAACCCTTAACCAGGTGATCATGAGTCTAACCCTGAACCATATGATCATCAATCCAACCCTAAACCATGTGATCATCAATGTAACCTAAACCAGGTGATCATCTATATAACCCTTAACCAGGTGATCATGAGTCTAACCCTGAACCATATGATCATCAATCCAACCCTGAACCATGTGATCATCAATCTAACCGTGAACCAGGTGATTATCAATCTAACCATGAACCAGGTGATAATCAATGTAACCATGAACCATGTGATCATCAATCCAACCCTGAACCATGTGATCATCAATCTAACCCTTAAACAGGTGATCATCAGTCTAACCCTGAACCAGGTGATCATCAGTCTAATCCTGAACCATGTGATCATCAATCCAACCCTGAACCATGTGATCATCAGTGTAACCGTCAACCAGGTGATCATCAATATAACCCTTAACCAGGTGATCATGAGTCTAACCCTGAACCATATGATCATCAATCCAAACCTGAACCATGTGATCATCAATGTAACCGTCAACCAGGTGATCATCAATATAACCCTTAACCAGGTGATCATGAGTCTAACCCTGAACCATATGATCATCAATCCAACCCTGAACCAAGTGATCATCAATGTAACCGTGAACCAGGTGATCATCTATATAACCCTTAACCAGGTGATCATGAGTCTAACCCTGAACCATATGTTCATCAATCCAACCCTGAACCATGTGATCATCAATCTAACCGTGAACCAGGTGATCATCAATATAACCCTTAACCAGGTGATCATCAGTCTAATCCTGAACCATGTGATCATCAGGCAAATCCTGAACCATGTGATCATCAATGTAACCCTGAACCATGTGATCATCAATCTAACCGTGAACAAGGTGATCATCAATATAACCCTTAAACAGGTGATCATCAGTCTAACCCTGAACCAGGTGATCATCAGTCCAATCCTGAACCATGTGATCATCATTCAGACCCTGAACCATGTGATCATCAATCTATCCCCTGAACCAGGTGATCATCAGTCTAACCCTGAACCATGTGATCATCAATCCAACCCTGGGCCATGTGATCATCAATCTAAACGTGAACAAGGTGATCATCAATATAACCCTTAAACAGGTGATCATCAGTCTAACCCTGAACCAGGTGATCATCAGTCCAATCCTGAACCATGTGATCATCATTCAGACCCTGAACCATGTGATCATCAAACTAACCCTGAACAATGTGATCATCAGTCTAACCCTGAACCATGTGATCATCAATCCAACCCTGGGCCATGTGATCATCAATCTAAACGTGAACAAGGTGATCATCAATATAACCCTTAAACAGGTGATCATCAGTCTAACCCTGAACCAGGTGATCATCAGTCCAATCCTGAACCATGTCATCATCAATCCAACCCTGAACCATGTGATCATCAATCTGACCGTGAACCAGGTGATCATCAATATAACCCTTAACGACGTGATCATCAATGAAACCCTTAACCAGGTGATCATGAGTCTAACCCTGAACCATATGATCATCAATCCAACCCTGAACCATGTGATCATCAATGTAACCGTGAACCAGGTGATTACCTATATAACCCTTAACCAGGTGATCATGAGTCTAACCCTGAACCATATGATCATCAATCCAACCCTGAACCATGTGATCATCAGGCGAATCCTGAACCATGTGATCATCAATGTAACCCTGAACCATGTGATCATCAATCTAACCGTGAACAAGGTGATCATCAATATAACACTTAAACAGGAGATCATCAGTCTAACCCTGAACCTGGTGATCATCAATCCAACCCTGAACCATGTGATCATCAATGTAACCGTCAACCAGGTGATCATCAGGCTAACCCTGAACCAGGTGATCAACAGTCTAATCTTGAACAATGTGATCATCAATCCAACCCTGAACCATGTGATCATCAATGTAACCATGAACCAGGTGATCATCAATATAACCCTTAACCAGGTGATCATGAGTCTAACCCTGAACCATATGATCAATAATCCAACCCTGAACCATGTGATCATCAATCTAACCGTGAACCAGGTGATAATCAATCTAACGTTGAACCAGGTGATCATCAGTCTAACCTCAATCTAACCCTGAACCATGTGATCATCAATCTAGTCCTGGACCATGTGATCATCAATCTAACCGTGAACAAAGTGTTCATCAATGTAACCCTTAAACATGTGATCATCAGTCTAACCCAGAACCAGGTGATCATCAGTCCAATCCTGAACCATGTGATCATCAATCCAACCCTGGACCATGTGATCATCAGTGCAATCCTGAACCATGTGATCATCAATCCAACCCTGGACCATGTGATCATCAATGTAACCGTGAACCATGTGATCATCAATGTAACCGTGAACCAGGTGATCATCAATATAACCCTTAACCAGGTGATCATCAGTCTAACCCTGAACCAGGTGATCATCAGTCTAATCCTGAACCATGTGATCATCAATCCAACCCTGGACCATGTGATCATCAATCTAACCGTGAACAAGGTGATCATCAATATAACCCTTAAACAGGTGATCATCAGTCAAACCCTGAACCAGGTGATCATCAGTCCAATCATGGACCATGTGATCATCAATCCAACCCTTAACCATTTGATCATCAATCTAACCGTGAACCATGTGATCATCAATCTAACCGTGAACAAGGTGATCATCAATAAAACCCTTAAACAGGTGATCATCAGTCTAACCCTAAACTAGGTGATCATCAATCCAATCCTGAACCATGTGATCATTAATCCAACCCAGAACCATTTGATCGTCAATCTAACCCTGAACCATGTGATCATCAATCTAACCATGAACCAGGTGAACATCAGTCTAACCATGAACCATGTGATCATCAATCTAACCCTGAACCATGTGATCATCAATCTAATCCTGGACCATGTGATTATCAATCTAACCGTGAACAAAGTGATCATCAATGTAACCCTTAAACAGGTGATCATCAGTCTAACCCTAAACCAGGTGATCAACAGTCCAATCCTGAACCATGTGATCATCAATCCAACCCTGAACCATGTGATCATCAATCTAACCCTGAACCAGGTGATCATCAGTCTAACCCTGAACCATGTGATCATCAATCTAACCATGAACAATGTGATCATCAGTTTAACCCTGAACCATTTGATCATCAATCCAACCCTGGACCATGTGATCATCAATCTAACCGTGAACAAGGTGATCATCAATATAACCCTTAAACAGGTGATCATCAGTCCAATCCTGAACCATGTGATCATCAGTCCAATCCTGAACCATGTGATCATCAATCTAACCGTGAACCAGGTGATCATCAATATAACCCTTAACGAAGTGATCATCAGGCTAACCCTGAACCAGGTGATCATCAGTCTAATCCTGAACCATGTGATCATCAATCCAACCCTGAACCATGTGATCATCAATCTAACCGTGAACAAGGTGATCATCAATATAACCCTTAAACAGGTGATCATCAGTCTAACCCTGAACCAGGTGATCATCAGTCTAATCCTGAACCATGTGATCATCAATCCAACCCTGAACCATGTGATCATCAATCCAACCCTGAACCATGTGATCATCAATCTAACCGTGAACAAGGTGATCATCAATATAACCCTTAAACAGGTGATCATCAGTCTAACCCTGAACCATATGATCATCAATCCAACCCTGAACCATGTGATCATCAATGTAACCGTGAACCAGGTGATCATCTATATAACCCTTAACCAGGTGATCATGAGTCTAACCCTGAACCATATGTTCATCAATCCATCCCTGAACCATGTGATCATCAATCTAACCGTGAACCAGGTGATCATCAATATAACCCTTAACCAGGTGATCATGAGTCTAACCCTGAACCATATGATCATCAATCCAACCCTGAACCATGTGATCATCAATGTAACCCTGAACCAGGTGATCATCTATATAACCCTTAACCAGGTGATAATGAGTCTAACCCTGAACCATATGATCATCAATCCAACCCTGAACCATGTGATCATCAATCTAACCGTGAACCAGGTGATCATCAATATAACCCTTAACCAGGTGATCATCAGTCTAATCCTGAACCATGTGATCATCAGGCAAATCCTGAACCATGTGATCATCAATGTAACCCTGAACCATGCGATCATCAATCTAACCGTGAACAAGGTGATCATCAATATAACCCTTAAACAGGTGATCATCAGTCTAACCCTGAACCAGGTGATCATCAGTCCAATCCTGAACCATGTGATCATCATTCAGACCCTGAACCATGTGATCATCAATCTAACCCTGAACCAGGTGATCATCAGTCTAACCCTGAACCATGTGATCATCATTCCAACCTTGAACCATGTGATCATCAAACTAACCATGAACAATGTGATCATCAGTCTAACCCTGAACCATGTGATCATCAATCCAACCCTGGGCCATGTGATCATCAATCTAAACGTGAACAAGGTGATCATCAATATAACCCTTAAACAGGTGATCATCAGTCGAACCCTGAACCAGGTGATCATCAGTCCAATCCTGAACCATGTCATCATCAATCCAACCCTGAACCATGTGATCATCAATCTAACCCTTAACCATTTGATCATCAATCTAACCGTGAACCATGTGATCATCAACCTAACCGTGAACAAAGTGTTCATCAATGTAACCCTTAAACATGTGATCATCAATCTAACCCTGAACCAGGTGATCATCAGTCTAATCCTGAACCATGTGATCATCAATCCAACCCTGGACCATTTGATCGTCAATCTAACCCTGAACCATGTGATCATCAATCTAACCATGAACCAGGTGAACATCAGTCTAACCCTGAACAAAGTTATCATCAATGTAACCCTTAAACAGGAGATCATCAGTCTAACCCTGAACCAGGTGATCATCAGTCCAATCCTGAACCATCTGATCATCAATCCAACCCTGGACTATTTGATCATCAGTCTAATCCTGAACCATGTGATCATCAGGCAAATCCTGAACCATGTGATTATCAATGTAACCCTGAACCATGTGATCATCAATCTAACCGTGAACAAGGTGATCATCAATATAACCCTTAAACAGGTGATCATCAGTCTAACCCTGAACCATATGATCATCAATCCAACCCTGAACCATGTGATCATCAATGTAACCGTGAACCAGGTGATCATCTATATAACCCTTAACCAGGTGATCATGAGTCTAACCCTGAACCATATGTTCATCAATCCATCCCTGAACCATGTGATCATCAATCTAACCGTGAACCAGGTGATCATCAATATAACCCTTAACCAGGTGATCATCAGGCAAATCCTGAACCATGTGATCATCAATGTAACCCTGAACCATGTGATCATCAATCTAACCGTGAACAAGGTGATCATCAATATAACCCTTAAACAGGTGATCATCAGTCTAACCCTGAACCAGGTGATCATCAGTCCAATCCTGAACCATGTGATCATCATTCAGACCCTGAACCATGTGATCATTAATCTAACCCTGAACCAGGTGATCATCAGTCTAACCCTGAACCATGTGATCATCAATCCAACCCTGAACCATGTGATCATCAAACTAACCCTGAACAATGTGATCATCAGTCTAACCCTGAACCATGTGATCATCAATCCAACCCTGGGCCATGTGATCATCAGTCTAAACGTCAACAAGGTGATCATCAATATAACCCTTAAACAGGTGATCATCAGTCTAACCCTGAACCAGGTGATCATCAGTCCAATCCTGAACCATGTCATCATCAATCCAACCCTGAACCATGTGATCATCAATCTAACCGTGAACCAGGTGATCATCAATATAACCCTTAACGACGTGATCATCAGGCTAACCCTGAACCAGGTGATCATTTGTCTAATCCTGAACCATGTGATCATCAATGTAACCGTCAACCAGGTGATCATCAATATAACCCTTAACCATGTGATCATGAGTCTAACCCTGAACCATATGATCATCAATCCAACCCTGAACCATGTGATCATCAATGTAACCGTGAACCAGGTGATCATCTATATAACCCTTAACCAGGTGATCATGAGTCTAACCCTGAACCATATGATCATCAATCCAACCCTGAACCATTTGATCATCAATGTAACCGTCAACCAGGTGATCATGAGTCTAACCCTGAACCATATGATCATCAATCCAACCCTGAACCATGTGATCATCAATGTAACCCTGAACCAGGTGATCATTTGTCTAATCCTGAACCATGTGATCATCAATGTAACCGTCAAACAGGTGATCATCAATGTAACCCTTAACCAGGTGATCATGAGTCTAAGCCTGAACCATATGATCATCAATCCAACCCTGAACCATTTGATCATCAATGTAACCGTCAACCAGGTGATCATCAGTCTAACCCTGAACCATATGATCATCAATCCAACCCTGAACCATGTGATCATCAGGCGAATCCTGAACCATGTGATCATCAATGTAACCCTGAACCATGTGATCATCAATCTAACCGTGAACAAGGTGATCATCAATATAACCCTTAAACAGGAGATCATCAGTCTAACCCTGAACCTGGTGATCATCAATCCAACCCTGAACCATGTGATCATCAATGTAACCGTCAACCAGGTGATCATCAGGCTAACCCTGAACCAGGTGATCAACAGTCTAATCTTGAACAATGTGATCATCAATCCAACCCTGAACCATGTGATCATCAATGTAACCATGAACCAGGTGATCATCAATATAACCCTTAACCAGGTGATCATGAGTCTAACCCTGAACCATATGATCAATAATCCAACCCTGAACCATGTGATCATCAATCTAACCGTGAACCAGGTGATAATCAATCTAACGTTGAACCAGGTGATCATCAGTCTAACCTCAATCTAACCCTGAACCATGTGATCATCAATCTAGTCCTGGACCATGTGATCATCAATCTAACCGTGAACAAAGTGTTCATCAATGTAACCCTTAAACATGTGATCATCAGTCTAACCCAGAACCAGGTGATCATCAGTCCAATCCTGAACCAAGTGATCATCAATCCAACCCTGGACCATGTGATCATCAGTGCAATCCTGAACCATGTGATCATCAATCCAACCCTGGACCATGTGATCATCAGTCTAACCCTGAACCAGGTGATCATCAGTCTAATCCTGAACCATGTGATCATCAATCCAACCCTGGACCATGTGATCATCAATCTAACCGTGAACAAGGTGATCATCAATATAACCCTTAAACAGGTGATCATCAGTCAAACCCTGAACCAGGTGATCATCAGTCCAATCATGTACCATGTGATCATCAATCCAACCCTTAACCATTTGATCATCAATCTAACCGTGAACCATGTGATCATCAATCTAACCGTGAACAAGGTGATCATCAATAAAACCCTTAAACAGGAGATCATCAGTCTAACCCTGAACCTGGTGATCATCAATCCAACCCTGAACCATGTGATCATCAATGTAACCGTCAACCAGGTGATCATCAGGCTAACCCTGAACCAGGTGATCAACAGTCTAATCTTGAACAATGTGATCATCAATCCAACCCTGAACCATGTGATCATCAATGTAACCATGAACCAGGTGATCATCAATATAACCCTTAACCAGGTGATCATGAGTCTAACCCTGAACCATATGATCAATAATCCAACCCTGAACCATGTGATCATCAATCTAACCGTGAACCAGGTGATAATCAATCTAACGTTGAACCAGGTGATCATCAGTCTAACCTCAATCTAACCCTGAACCATGTGATCATCAAACTAACCCTGAACAATGTGATCATCAGTCTAACCCTGAACCATGTGATCATCAATCCAACCCTGGGCCATGTGATCATCAGTCTAAACGTCAACAAGGTGATCATCAATATAACCCTTAAACAGGTGATCATCAGTCTAACCCTGAACCAGGTGATCATCAGTCCAATCCTGAACCATGTCATCATCAATCCAACCCTGAACCATGTGATCATCAATCTAACCGTGAACCAGGTGATCATCAATATAACCCTTAACGACGTGATCATCAGGCTAACCCTGAACCAGGTGATCATTTGTCTAATCCTGAACCATGTGATCATCAATGTAACCGTCAACCAGGTGATCATCAATATAACCCTTAACCATGTGATCATGAGTCTAACCCTGAACCATATGATCATCAATCCAACCCTGAACCATGTGATCATCAATGTAACCGTGAACCAGGTGATCATCTATATAACCCTTAACCAGGTGATCATGAGTCTAACCCTGAACCATATGATCATCAATCCAACCCTGAACCATTTGATCATCAATGTAACCGTCAACCAGGTGATCATGAGTCTAACCCTGAACCATATGTTCATCAATCCAACCCTGAACCATGTGATCATCAATGTAACCCTGAACCAGGTGATCATTTGTCTAATCCTGAACCATGTGATCATCAATGTAACCGTCAAACAGGTGATCATCAATGTAACCCTTAACCAGGTGATCATGAGTCTAAGCCTGAACCATATGATCATCAATCCAACCCTTAACCATGTGATCATCAATGTAACCGTGAACCAGGTGATTACCTATATAACCCTTAACCAGGTGATCATGAGTCTAACCCTGAACCATATGATCATCAATCCAACCCTGAACCATTTGATCATCAATGTAACCGTCAACCAGGTGATCATCAGTCTAACCCTGAACCATATGATCATCAATCCAACCCTGAACCATGTGATCATCAGGCGAATCCTGAACCATGTGATCATCAATGTAACCCTGAACCATGTGATCATCAATCTAACCGTGAACAAGGTGATCATCAATATAACCCTTAAACAGGAGATCATCAGTCTAACCCTGAACCTGGTGATCATCAATCCAACCCTGAACCATGTGATCATCAATGTAACCGTCAACCAGGTGATCATCAGGCTAACCCTGAACCAGGTGATCAACAGTCTAATCTTGAACAATGTGATCATCAATCCAACCCTGAACCATGTGATCATCAATGTAACCATGAACCAGGTGATCATCAATATAACCCTTAACCAGGTGATCATGAGTCTAACCCTGAACCATATGATCAATAATCCAACCCTGAACCATGTGATCATCAATCTAACCGTGAACCAGGTGATAATCAATCTAACGTTGAACCAGGTGATCATCAGTCTAACCTCAATCTAACCCTGAACCATGTGATCATCAATCTAGTCCTGGACCATGTGATCATCAATCTAACCGTGAACAAAGTGTTCATCAATGTAACCCTTAAACATGTGATCATCAGTCTAACCCAGAACCAGGTGATCATCAGTCCAATCCTGAACCATGTGATCATCAATCCAACCCTGGACCATGTGATCATCAGTGCAATCCTGAACCATGTGATCATCAATCCAACCCTGGACCATGTGATCATCAGTCTAACCCTGAACCAGGTGATCATCAGTCTAATCCTGAACCATGTGATCATCAATCCAACCCTGGACCATGTGATCATCAATCTAACCGTGAACAAGGTGATCATCAATATAACCCTTAAACAGGTGATCATCAGTCAAACCCTGAACCAGGTGATCATCAGTCCAATCATGTACCATGTGATCATCAATCCAACCCTTAACCATTTGATCATCAATCTAACCGTGAACCATGTGATCATCAATCTAACCGTGAACAAGGTGATCATCAATAAAACCCTTAAACAGGTGATCATCAGTCTAACCCTAAACTAGGTGATCATCAATCCAATCCTGAACCATGTGATCATTAATCCAACCCAGAACCATTTGATCGTCAATCTAACCCTGAACCATGTGATCATCAATCTAACCATGAACCAGGTGAACATCAGTCTAACCATGAACCATGTGATCATCAATCTAACCCTGAACCATGTGATCATCGATCTAATCCTGGACCATGTGATTATCAATCTAACCGTGAACAAAGTGATCATCAATGTAACCCTTAAACAGGTGATCATCAGTCTAACCCTAAACCAGGTGATCAACAGTCCAATCCTGAACCATGTGATCATCAATCCAACCCTGAACCATGTGATCATCAATCTAACCCTGAACCAGGTGATCATCAGTCTAACCCTGAACCATGTGATCATCAATCTAACCATGAACAATGTGATCATCAGTTTAACCCTGAACCATTTGATCATCAATCCAACCCTGGACCATGTGATCATCAATCTAACCGTGAACAAGGTGATCATCAATATAACCCTTAAACAGGTGATCATCAGTCCAATCCTGAACCATGTGATCATCAGTCCAATCCTGAACCATGTGATCATCAATCTAACCGTGAACCAGGTGATCATCAATATAACCCTTAACGAAGTGATCTTCAGGCTAACCCTGAACCAGGTGATCATCAGTCTAATCCTGAACCATGTGATCATCAATCCAACCCTGAACCATGTGATCATCAATCTAACCGTGAACAAGGTGATCATCAATATAACCCTTAAACAGGTGATCATCAGTCTAACCCTGAACCAGGTGATCATCAGTCTAATCCTGAACCATGTGATCATCAATCCAACCCTGAACCATGTGATCATCAATGTAACCATCAATCAGGTGATCATCAATATAACCCTTAACCAGGTGATCATGAGTCTAACCCTGAACCATATGATCATCAATCCAACCCTGAACCATGTGATCATCAATGTAACCGTGAACCAGGTGATCATCTATATAACCCTTAACCAGGTGATCATGAGTCTAACCCTGAACCATATGATCATCAATCCAACCCTGAACCATGTGATCATCAATCTAACCGTGAACCAGGTGATCATCAATATAACCCTTAACCAGGTGATCATCAGTCTAATCGTGAACCATGTGATCATCAGGCAAATCCTGAACCATGTGATCATCATTGTAACCCTGAACCATGTGATCATCAATCTAACCGTGAACAAGGTGATCATCAATATAACCCTTAAACAGGTGATCATCAGTCTAACCCTGAACCAGGTGATCATCAGTCCAATCCTGAACCATGTGATCATCATTCAGACCCTGAACCATGTGATCATCAATCTAACCCTGAACCAGGTGATCATCAGTCTAACCCTGAACCATGTGATCATCAATCCAACCCTGAACCATGTGATCATCAAACTAACCATGAACAATTTGATCATCAGTCTAACCCTGAACCATGTGATCATCAATCCAACCCTGGGCCATGTGATCATCAATCTAAACGTGAACAAGGTGATCATCAATATAACCCTTAAACAGGTGATCATCAGTCTAACCCTGAACCAGGTGATCATCAGTCCAATCCTGAACCATGTCATCATCAATCCAACCCTGAACCATGTGATCATCAATCTAACCCTTAACCATTTGATCATCAATCTAACCGTGAACCATGTGATCATCAACCTAACCGTGAACAAAGTGTTCATCAATGTAACCCTTAAACATGTGATCATCAATCTAACCCTGAACCAGGTGATCATCAGTCTAATCCTGAACCATGTGATCATCAATCCAACCCTGGACCATTTGATCGTCAATCTAACCCTGAACCATGTGATCATCAATCTAACCATGAACCAGGTGAACATCAGTCTAACCCTGAACCATGTGATCATCAATCTAATCCTGGACCATGTGATTATCAATCTAACCGTGAACAAAGTTATCATCAATGTAACCCTTAAACAGGAGATCATCAGTCTAACCCTGAACCAGGTGATCATCAGTCCAATCCTGAACCATGTGATCATCAATCCAACCCTGGACTATTTGATCATCAGTCTAATCCTGAACCATGTGATCATCAGGCAAATCCTGAACCATGTGATTATCAATGTAACCCTGAACCATGTGATCATCAATCTAACCGTGAACAAGGTGATCATCAATATAAACCTTAAACAGGTGATCATCAGTCTAACCCTGAACCATATGATCATCAATCCAACCCTGAACCATGTGATCATCAATGTAACCGTGAACCAGGTGATCATCTATATAACCCTTAACCAGGTGATCATGAGTCTAACCCTGAACCATATGTTCATCAATCCATCCCTGAACCATGTGATCATCAATCTAACCGTGAACCAGGTGATCATCAATATAACCCTTAACCAGGTGATCATCAGGCAAATCCTGAACCATGTGATCATCAATGTAACCCTGAACCATGTGATCATCAATCTAACCGTGAACAAGGTGATCATCAATATAACCCTTAAACAGGTGATCATCAGTCTAACCCTGAACCAGGTGATCATCAATGTAACCCTGAACCAGGTGATCATTTGTCTAATCCTGAACCATGTGATCATCAATGTAACCGTCAAACAGGTGATCATCAATGTAACCCTTAACCAGGTGATCATGAGTCTAAGCCTGAACCATATGATCATCAATCCAACCCTTAACCATGTGATCATCAATGTAACCGTGAACCAGGTGATTACCTATATAACCCTTAACCAGGTGATCATGAGTCTAACCCTGAACCATATGATCATCAATCCAACCCTGAACCATTTGATCATCAATGTAACCGTCAACCAGGTGATCATCTGTCTAACCCTGAACCATATGATCATCAATCCAACCCTGAACCATGTGATCATCAGGCGAATCCTGAACCATGTGATCATCAATGTAACCCTGAACCATGTGATCATCAATCTAACCGTGAACAAGGTGATCATCAATATAACCCTTAAACAGGAGATCATCAGTCTAACCCTGAACCTGGTGATCATCAATCCAACCCTGAACCATGTGATCATCAATGTAACCGTCAACCAGGTGATCATCAGGCTAACCCTGAACCAGGTGATCAACAGTCTAATCTTGAACAATGTGATCATCAATCCAACCCTGAACCATGTGATCATCAATGTAACCATGAACCAGGTGATCATCAATATAACCCTTAACCAGGTGATCATGAGTCTAACCCTGAACCATATGATCAATAATCCAACCCTGAACCATGTGATCATCAATCTAACCGTGAACCAGGTGATAATCAATCTAACGTTGAACCAGGTGATCATCAGTCTAACCTCAATCTAACCCTGAACCATGTGATCATCAATCTAGTCCTGGACCATGTGATCATCAATCTAACCGTGAACAAAGTGTTCATCAATGTAACCCTTAAACATGTGATCATCAGTCTAACCCAGAACCAGGTGATCATCAGTCCAATCCTGAACCATGTGATCATCAATCCAACCCTGGACCATGTGATCATCAGTGCAATCCTGAACCATGTGATCATCAATCCAACCCTGGACCATGTGATCATCAGTCTAACCCTGAACCAGGTGATCATCAGTCTAATCCTGAACCATGTGATCATCAATCCAACCCTGGACCATGTGATCATCAATCTAACCGTGAACAAGGTGATCATCAATATAACCCTTAAACAGGTGATCATCAGTCAAACCCTGAACCAGGTGATCATCAGTCCAATCATGTACCATGTGATCATCAATCCAACCCTTAACCATTTGATCATCAATCTAACCGTGAACCATGTGATCATCAATCTAACCGTGAACAAGGTGATCATCAATAAAACCCTTAAACAGGTGATCATCAGTCTAACCCTAAACTAGGTGATCATCAATCCAATCCTGAACCATGTGATCATTAATCCAACCCAGAACCATTTGATCGTCAATCTAACCCTGAACCATGTGATCATCAATCTAACCATGAACCAGGTGAACATCAGTCTAACCATGAACCATGTGATCATCAATCTAACCCTGAACCATGTGATCATCAATCTAATCCTGGACCATGTGATTATCAATCTAACCGTGAACAAAGTGATCATCAATGTAACCCTTAAACAGGTGATCATCAGTCTAACCCTAAACCAGGTGATCAACAGTCCAATCCTGAACCATGTGATCATCAATCCAACCCTGAACCATGTGATCATCAATCTAACCCTGAACCAGGTGATCATCAGTCTAACCCTGAACCATGTGATCATCAATCTAACCATGAACAATGTGATCATCAGTTTAACCCTGAACCATTTGATCATCAATCCAACCCTGGACCATGTGATCATCAATCTAACCGTGAACAAGGTGATCATCAATATAACCCTTAAACAGGTGATCATCAGTCCAATCCTGAACCATGTGATCATCAGTCCAATCCTGAACCATGTGATCATCAATCTAACCGTGAACCAGGTGATCATCAATATAACCCTTAACGAAGTGATCTTCAGGCTAACCCTGAACCAGGTGATCATCAGTCTAATCCTGAACCATGTGATCATCAATCCAACCCTGAACCATGTGATCATCAATCTAACCGTGAACAAGGTGATCATCAATATAACCCTTAAACAGGTGATCATCAGTCTAACCCTGAACCAGGTGATCATCAGTCTAATCCTGAACCATGTGATCATCAATCCAACCCTGAACCATGTGATCATCAATGTAACCATCAATCAGGTGATCATCAATATAACCCTTAACCAGGTGATCATGAGTCTAACCCTGAACCATATGATCATCAATCCAACCCTGAACCATGTGATCATCAATGTAACCGTGAACCAGGTGATCATCTATATAACCCTTAACCAGGTGATCATGAGTCTAACCCTGAACCATATGATCATCAATCCAACCCTGAACCATGTGATCATCAATCTAACCGTGAACCAGGTGATCATCAATATAACCCTTAACCAGGTGATCATCAGTCTAATCGTGAACCATGTGATCATCAGGCAAATCCTGAACCATGTGATCATCATTGTAACCCTGAACCATGTGATCATCAATCTAACCGTGAACAAGGTGATCATCAATATAACCCTTAAACAGGTGATCATCAGTCTAACCCTGAACCAGGTGATCATCAGTCCAATCCTGAACCATGTGATCATCATTCAGACCCTGAACCATGTGATCATCAATCTAACCCTGAACCAGGTGATCATCAGTCTAACCCTGAACCATGTGATCATCAATCCAACCCTGAACCATGTGATCATCAAACTAACCATGAACAATTTGATCATCAGTCTAACCCTGAACCATGTGATCATCAATCCAACCCTGGGCCATGTGATCATCAATCTAAACGTGAACAAGGTGATCATCAATATAACCCTTAAACAGGTGATCATCAGTCTAACCCTGAACCAGGTGATCATCAGTCCAATCCTGAACCATGTCATCATCAATCCAACCCTGAACCATGTGATCATCAATCTAACCCTTAACCATTTGATCATCAATCTAACCGTGAACCATGTGATCATCAACCTAACCGTGAACAAAGTGTTCATCAATGTAACCCTTAAACATGTGATCATCAATCTAACCCTGAACCAGGTGATCATCAGTCTAATCCTGAACCATGTGATCATCAATCCAACCCTGGACCATTTGATCGTCAATCTAACCCTGAACCATGTGATCATCAATCTAACCATGAACCAGGTGAACATCAGTCTAACCCTGAACCATGTGATCATCAATCTAATCCTGGACCATGTGATTATCAATCTAACCGTGAACAAAGTTATCATCAATGTAACCCTTAAACAGGAGATCATCAGTCTAACCCTGAACCAGGTGATCATCAGTCCAATCCTGAACCATGTGATCATCAATCCAACCCTGGACTATTTGATCATCAGTCTAATCCTGAACCATGTGATCATCAGGCAAATCCTGAACCATGTGATTATCAATGTAACCCTGAACCATGTGATCATCAATCTAACCGTGAACAAGGTGATCATCAATATAAACCTTAAACAGGTGATCATCAGTCTAACCCTGAACCATATGATCATCAATCCAACCCTGAACCATGTGATCATCAATGTAACCGTGAACCAGGTGATCATCTATATAACCCTTAACCAGGTGATCATGAGTCTAACCCTGAACCATATGTTCATCAATCCATCCCTGAACCATGTGATCATCAATCTAACCGTGAACCAGGTGATCATCAATATAACCCTTAACCAGGTGATCATCAGGCAAATCCTGAACCATGTGATCATCAATGTAACCCTGAACCATGTGATCATCAATCTAACCGTGAACAAGGTGATCATCAATATAACCCTTAAACAGGTGATCATCAGTCTAACCCTGAACCAGGTGATCATCAATGTAACCCTGAACCAGGTGATCATTTGTCTAATCCTGAACCATGTGATCATCAATGTAACCGTCAAACAGGTGATCATCAATGTAACCCTTAACCAGGTGATCATGAGTCTAAGCCTGAACCATATGATCATCAATCCAACCCTTAACCATGTGATCATCAATGTAACCGTGAACCAGGTGATTACCTATATAACCCTTAACCAGGTGATCATGAGTCTAACCCTGAACCATATGATCATCAATCCAACCCTGAACCATTTGATCATCAATGTAACCGTCAACCAGGTGATCATCTGTCTAACCCTGAACCATATGATCATCAATCCAACCCTGAACCATGTGATCATCAGGCGAATCCTGAACCATGTGATCATCAATGTAACCCTGAACCATGTGATCATCAATCTAACCGTGAACAAGGTGATCATCAATATAACCCTTAAACAGGAGATCATCAGTCTAACCCTGAACCTGGTGATCATCAATCCAACCCTGAACCATGTGATCATCAATGTAACCGTCAACCAGGTGATCATCAGGCTAACCCTGAACCAGGTGATCAACAGTCTAATCTTGAACAATGTGATCATCAATCCAACCCTGAACCATGTGATCATCAATGTAACCATGAACCAGGTGATCATCAATATAACCCTTAACCAGGTGATCATGAGTCTAACCCTGAACCATATGATCAATAATCCAACCCTGAACCATGTGATCATCAATCTAACCGTGAACCAGGTGATAATCAATCTAACGTTGAACCAGGTGATCATCAGTCTAACCTCAATCTAACCCTGAACCATGTGATCATCAATCTAGTCCTGGACCATGTGATCATCAATCTAACCGTGAACAAAGTGTTCATCAATGTAACCCTTAAACATGTGATCATCAGTCTAACCCAGAACCAGGTGATCATCAGTCCAATCCTGAACCATGTGATCATCAATCCAACCCTGGACCATGTGATCATCAGTGCAATCCTGAACCATGTGATCATCAATCCAACCCTGGACCATGTGATCATCAGTCTAACCCTGAACCAGGTGATCATCAGTCTAATCCTGAACCATGTGATCATCAATCCAACCCTGGACCATGTGATCATCAATCTAACCGTGAACAAGGTGATCATCAATATAACCCTTAAACAGGTGATCATCAGTCAAACCCTGAACCAGGTGATCATCAGTCCAATCATGTACCATGTGATCATCAATCCAACCCTTAACCATTTGATCATCAATCTAACCGTGAACCATGTGATCATCAATCTAACCGTGAACAAGGTGATCATCAATAAAACCCTTAAACAGGTGATCATCAGTCTAACCCTAAACTAGGTGATCATCAATCCAATCCTGAACCATGTGATCATTAATCCAACCCAGAACCATTTGATCGTCAATCTAACCCTGAACCATGTGATCATCAATCTAACCATGAACCAGGTGAACATCAGTCTAACCATGAACCATGTGATCATCAATCTAACCCTGAACCATGTGATCATCAATCTAATCCTGGACCATGTGATTATCAATCTAACCGTGAACAAAGTGATCATCAATGTAACCCTTAAACAGGTGATCATCAGTCTAACCCTAAACCAGGTGATCAACAGTCCAATCCTGAACCATGTGATCATCAATCCAACCCTGAACCATGTGATCATCAATCTAACCCTGAACCAGGTGATCATCAGTCTAACCCTGAACCATGTGATCATCAATCTAACCATGAACAATGTGATCATCAGTTTAACCCTGAACCATTTGATCATCAATCCAACCCTGGACCATGTGATCATCAATCTAACCGTGAACAAGGTGATCATCAATATAACCCTTAAACAGGTGATCATCAGTCAAACCCTGAACCAGGTGATCATCAGTCCAATCATGTACCATGTGATCATCAATCCAACCCTTAACCATTTGATCATCAATCTAACCGTGAACCATGTGATCATCAATCTAACCGTGAACAAGGTGATCATCAATAAAACCCTTAAACAGGAGATCATCAGTCTAACCCTGAACCTGGTGATCATCAATCCAACCCTGAACCATGTGATCATCAATGTAACCGTCAACCAGGTGATCATCAGGCTAACCCTGAACCAGGTGATCAACAGTCTAATCTTGAACAATGTGATCATCAATCCAACCCTGAACCATGTGATCATCAATGTAACCATGAACCAGGTGATCATCAATATAACCCTTAACCAGGTGATCATGAGTCTAACCCTGAACCATATGATCAATAATCCAACCCTGAACCATGTGATCATCAATCTAACCGTGAACCAGGTGATAATCAATCTAACGTTGAACCAGGTGATCATCAGTCTAACCTCAATCTAACCCTGAACCATGTGATCATCAAACTAACCCTGAACAATGTGATCATCAGTCTAACCCTGAACCATGTGATCATCAATCCAACCCTGGGCCATGTGATCATCAGTCTAAACGTCAACAAGGTGATCATCAATATAACCCTTAAACAGGTGATCATCAGTCTAACCCTGAACCAGGTGATCATCAGTCCAATCCTGAACCATGTCATCATCAATCCAACCCTGAACCATGTGATCATCAATCTAACCGTGAACCAGGTGATCATCAATATAACCCTTAACGACGTGATCATCAGGCTAACCCTGAACCAGGTGATCATTTGTCTAATCCTGAACCATGTGATCATCAATGTAACCGTCAACCAGGTGATCATCAATATAACCCTTAACCATGTGATCATGAGTCTAACCCTGAACCATATGATCATCAATCGAACCCTGAACCATGTGATCATCAATGTAACCGTGAACCAGGTGATCATCTATATAACCCTTAACCAGGTGATCATGAGTCTAACCCTGAACCATATGATCATCAATCCAACCCTGAACCATTTGATCATCAATGTAACCGTCAACCAGGTGATCATGAGTCTAACCCTGAACCATATGTTCATCAATCCAACCCTGAACCATGTGATCATCAATGTAACCCTGAACCAGGTGATCATTTGTCTAATCCTGAACCATGTGATCATCAATGTAACCGTCAAACAGGTGATCATCAATGTAACCCTTAACCAGGTGATCATGAGTCTAAGCCTGAACCATATGATCATCAATCCAACCCTTAACCATGTGATCATCAATGTAACCGTGAACCAGGTGATTACCTATATAACCCTTAACCAGGTGATCATGAGTCTAACCCTGAACCATATGATCATCAATCCAACCCTGAACCATTTGATCATCAATGTAACCGTCCACCAGGTGATCATCAGTCTAACCCTGAACCATATGATCATCAATCCAACCCTGAACCATGTGATCATCAGGCGAATCCTGAACCATGTGATCATCAATGTAACCCTGAACCATGTGATCATCAATCTAACCGTGAACAAGGTGATCATCAATATAACCCTTAAACAGGAGATCATCAGTCTAACCCTGAACCTGGTGATCATCAATCCAACCCTGAACCATGTGATCATCAATGTAACCGTCAACCAGGTGATCATCAGGCTAACCCTGAACCAGGTGATCAACAGTCTAATCTTGAACAATGTGATCATCAATCCAACCCTGAACCATGTGATCATCAATGTAACCATGAACCAGGTGATCATCAATATAACCCTTAACCAGGTGATCATGAGTCTAACCCTGAACCATATGATCAATAATCCAACCCTGAACCATGTGATCATCAATCTAACCGTGAACCAGGTGATAATCAATCTAACGTTGAACCAGGTGATCATCAGTCTAACCTCAATCTAACCCTGAACCATGTGATCATCAATCTAGTCCTGGACCATGTGATCATCAATCTAACCGTGAATAAAGTGTTCATCAATGTAACCCTTAAACATGTGATCATCAGTCTAACCCAGAACCAGGTGATCATCAGTCCAATCCTGAACCATGTGATCATCAATCCAACCCTGGACCATGTGATCATCAGTGCAATCCTGAACCATGTGATCATCAATCCAACCCTGGACCATGTGATCATCAGTCTAACCCTGAACCAGGTGATCATCAGTCTAATCCTGAACCATGTGATCATCAATCCAACCCTGGACCATGTGATCATCAATCTAACCGTGAACAAGGTGATCATCAATATAACCCTTAAACAGGTGATCATCAGTCAAACCCTGAACCAGGTGATCATCAGTCCAATCATGTACCATGTGATCATCAATCCAACCCTTAACCATTTGATCATCAATCTAACCGTGAACCATGTGATCATCAATCTAACCGTGAACAAGGTGATCATCAATAAAACCCTTAAACAGGTGATCATCAGTCTAACCCTAAACTAGGTGATCATCAATCCAATCCTGAACCATGTGATCATTAATCCAACCCAGAACCATTTGATCGTCAATCTAACCCTGAACCATGTGATCATCAATCTAACCATGAACCAGGTGAACATCAGTCTAACCATGAACCATGTGATCATCAATCTAACCCTGAACCATGTGATCATCAATCTAATCCTGGACCATGTGATTATCAATCTAACCGTGAACAAAGTGATCATCAATGTAACCCTTAAACAGGTGATCATCAGTCTAACCCTAAACCAGGTGATCAACAGTCCAATCCTGAACCATGTGATCATCAATCCAACCCTGAACCATGTGATCATCAATCTAACCCTGAACCAGGTGATCATCAGTCTAACCCTGAACCATGTGATCATCAATCTAACCATGAACAATGTGATCATCAGTTTAACCCTGAACCATTTGATCATCAATCCAACCCTGGACCATGTGATCATCAATCTAACCGTGAACAAGGTGATCATCAATATAACCCTTAAACAGGTGATCATCAGTCCAATCCTGAACCATGTGATCATCAGTCCAATCCTGAACCATGTGATCATCAATCTAACCGTGAACCAGGTGATCATCAATATAACCCTTAACGAAGTGATCTTCAGGCTAACCCTGAACCAGGTGATCATCAGTCTAATCCTGAACCATGTGATCATCAATCCAACCCTGAACCATGTGATCATCAATCTAACCGTGAACAAGGTGATCATCAATATAACCCTTAAACAGGTGATCATCAGTCTAACCCTGAACCAGGTGATCATCAGTCTAATCCTGAACCATGTGATCATCAATCCAACCCTGAACCATGTGATCATCAATGTAACCATCAATCAGGTGATCATCAATATAACCCTTAACCAGGTGATCATGAGTCTAACCCTGAACCATATGATCATCAATCCAACCCTGAACCATGTGATCATCAATGTAACCGTGAACCAGGTGATCATCTATATAACCCTTAACCAGGTGATCATGAGTCTAACCCTGAACCATATGATCATCAATCCAACCCTGAACCATGTGATCATCAATCTAACCGTGAACCAGGTGATCATCAATATAACCCTTAACCAGGTGATCATCAGTCTAATCGTGAACCATGTGATCATCAGGCAAATCCTGAACCATGTGATCATCATTGTAACCCTGAACCATGTGATCATCAATCTAACCGTGAACAAGGTGATCATCAATATAACCCTTAAACAGGTGATCATCAGTCTAACCCTGAACCAGGTGATCATCAGTCCAATCCTGAACCATGTGATCATCATTCAGACCCTGAACCATGTGATCATCAATCTAACCCTGAACCAGGTGATCATCAGTCTAACCCTGAACCATGTGATCATCAATCCAACCCTGAACCATGTGATCATCAAACTAACCATGAACAATTTGATCATCAGTCTAACCCTGAACCATGTGATCATCAATCCAACCCTGGGCCATGTGATCATCAATCTAAACGTGAACAAGGTGATCATCAATATAACCCTTAAACAGGTGATCATCAGTCTAACCCTGAACCAGGTGATCATCAGTCCAATCCTGAACCATGTCATCATCAATCCAACCCTGAACCATGTGATCATCAATCTAACCCTTAACCATTTGATCATCAATCTAACCGTGAACCATGTGATCATCAACCTAACCGTGAACAAAGTGTTCATCAATGTAACCCTTAAACATGTGATCATCAATCTAACCCTGAACCAGGTGATCATCAGTCTAATCCTGAACCATGTGATCATCAATCCAACCCTGGACCATTTGATCGTCAATCTAACCCTGAACCATGTGATCATCAATCTAACCATGAACCAGGTGAACATCAGTCTAACCCTGAACCATGTGATCATCAATCTAATCCTGGACCATGTGATTATCAATCTAACCGTGAACAAAGTTATCATCAATGTAACCCTTAAACAGGAGATCATCAGTCTAACCCTGAACCAGGTGATCATCAGTCCAATCCTGAACCATGTGATCATCAATCCAACCCTGGACTATTTGATCATCAGTCTAATCCTGAACCATGTGATCATCAGGCAAATCCTGAACCATGTGATTATCAATGTAACCCTGAACCATGTGATCATCAATCTAACCGTGAACAAGGTGATCATCAATATAAACCTTAAACAGGTGATCATCAGTCTAACCCTGAACCATATGATCATCAATCCAACCCTGAACCATGTGATCATCAATGTAACCGTGAACCAGGTGATCATCTATATAACCCTTAACCAGGTGATCATGAGTCTAACCCTGAACCATATGTTCATCAATCCATCCCTGAACCATGTGATCATCAATCTAACCGTGAACCAGGTGATCATCAATATAACCCTTAACCAGGTGATCATCAGGCAAATCCTGAACCATGTGATCATCAATGTAACCCTGAACCATGTGATCATCAATCTAACCGTGAACAAGGTGATCATCAATATAACCCTTAAACAGGTGATCATCAGTCTAACCCTGAACCAGGTGATCATCAATGTAACCCTGAACCAGGTGATCATTTGTCTAATCCTGAACCATGTGATCATCAATGTAACCGTCAAACAGGTGATCATCAATGTAACCCTTAACCAGGTGATCATGAGTCTAAGCCTGAACCATATGATCATCAATCCAACCCTTAACCATGTGATCATCAATGTAACCGTGAACCAGGTGATTACCTATATAACCCTTAACCAGGTGATCATGAGTCTAACCCTGAACCATATGATCATCAATCCAACCCTGAACCATTTGATCATCAATGTAACCGTCAACCAGGTGATCATCAGTCTAACCCTGAACCATATGATCATCAATCCAACCCTGAACCATGTGATCATCAGGCGAATCCTGAACCATGTGATCATCAATGTAACCCTGAACCATGTGATCATCAATCTAACCGTGAACAAGGTGATCATCAATATAACCCTTAAACAGGAGATCATCAGTCTAACCCTGAACCTGGTGATCATCAATCCAACCCTGAACCATGTGATCATCAATGTAACCGTCAACCAGGTGATCATCAGGCTAACCCTGAACCAGGTGATCAACAGTCTAATCTTGAACAATGTGATCATCAATCCAACCCTGAACCATGTGATCATCAATGTAACCATGAACCAGGTGATCATCAATATAACCCTTAACCAGGTGATCATGAGTCTAACCCTGAACCATATGATCAATAATCCAACCCTGAACCATGTGATCATCAATCTAACCGTGAACCAGGTGATAATCAATCTAACGTTGAACCAGGTGATCATCAGTCTAACCTCAATCTAACCCTGAACCATGTGATCATCAATCTAGTCCTGGACCATGTGATCATCAATCTAACCGTGAACAAAGTGTTCATCAATGTAACCCTTAAACATGTGATCATCAGTCTAACCCAGAACCAGGTGATCATCAGTCCAATCCTGAACCATGTGATCATCAATCCAACCCTGGACCATGTGATCATCAGTGCAATCCTGAACCATGTGATCATCAATCCAACCCTGGACCATGTGATCATCAGTCTAACCCTGAACCAGGTGATCATCAGTCTAATCCTGAACCATGTGATCATCAATCCAACCCTGGACCATGTGATCATCAATCTAACCGTGAACAAGGTGATCATCAATATAACCCTTAAACAGGTGATCATCAGTCAAACCCTGAACCAGGTGATCATCAGTCCAATCATGTACCATGTGATCATCAATCCAACCCTTAACCATTTGATCATCAATCTAACCGTGAACCATGTGATCATCAATCTAACCGTGAACAAGGTGATCATCAATAAAACCCTTAAACAGGTGATCATCAGTCTAACCCTAAACTAGGTGATCATCAATCCAATCCTGAACCATGTGATCATTAATCCAACCCAGAACCATTTGATCGTCAATCTAACCCTGAACCATGTGATCATCAATCTAACCATGAACCAGGTGAACATCAGTCTAACCATGAACCATGTGATCATCAATCTAACCCTGAACCATGTGATCATCAATCTAATCCTGGACCATGTGATTATCAATCTAACCGTGAACAAAGTGATCATCAATGTAACCCTTAAACAGGTGATCATCAGTCTAACCCTAAACCAGGTGATCAACAGTCCAATCCTGAACCATGTGATCATCAATCCAACCCTGAACCATGTGATCATCAATCTAACCCTGAACCAGGTGATCATCAGTCTAACCCTGAACCATGTGATCATCAATCTAACCATGAACAATGTGATCATCAGTTTAACCCTGAACCATTTGATCATCAATCCAACCCTGGACCATGTGATCATCAATCTAACCGTGAACAAGGTGATCATCAATATAACCCTTAAACAGGTGATCATCAGTCCAATCCTGAACCATGTGATCATCAGTCCAATCCTGAACCATGTGATCATCAATCTAACCGTGAACCAGGTGATCATCAATATAACCCTTAACGAAGTGATCTTCAGGCTAACCCTGAACCAGGTGATCATCAGTCTAATCCTGAACCATGTGATCATCAATCCAACCCTGAACCATGTGATCATCAATCTAACCGTGAACAAGGTGATCATCAATATAACCCTTAAACAGGTGATCATCAGTCTAACCCTGAACCAGGTGATCATCAGTCTAATCCTGAACCATGTGATCATCAATCCAACCCTGAACCATGTGATCATCAATGTAACCATCAATCAGGTGATCATCAATATAACCCTTAACCAGGTGATCATGAGTCTAACCCTGAACCATATGATCATCAATCCAACCCTGAACCATGTGATCATCAATGTAACCGTGAACCAGGTGATCATCTATATAACCCTTAACCAGGTGATCATGAGTCTAACCCTGAACCATATGATCATCAATCCAACCCTGAACCATGTGATCATCAATCTAACCGTGAACCAGGTGATCATCAATATAACCCTTAACCAGGTGATCATCAGTCTAATCGTGAACCATGTGATCATCAGGCAAATCCTGAACCATGTGATCATCATTGTAACCCTGAACCATGTGATCATCAATCTAACCGTGAACAAGGTGATCATCAATATAACCCTTAAACAGGTGATCATCAGTCTAACCCTGAACCAGGTGATCATCAGTCCAATCCTGAACCATGTGATCATCATTCAGACCCTGAACCATGTGATCATCAATCTAACCCTGAACCAGGTGATCATCAGTCTAACCCTGAACCATGTGATCATCAATCCAACCCTGAACCATGTGATCATCAAACTAACCATGAACAATTTGATCATCAGTCTAACCCTGAACCATGTGATCATCAATCCAACCCTGGGCCATGTGATCATCAATCTAAACGTGAACAAGGTGATCATCAATATAACCCTTAAACAGGTGATCATCAGTCTAACCCTGAACCAGGTGATCATCAGTCCAATCCTGAACCATGTCATCATCAATCCAACCCTGAACCATGTGATCATCAATCTAACCCTTAACCATTTGATCATCAATCTAACCGTGAACCATGTGATCATCAACCTAACCGTGAACAAAGTGTTCATCAATGTAACCCTTAAACATGTGATCATCAATCTAACCCTGAACCAGGTGATCATCAGTCTAATCCTGAACCATGTGATCATCAATCCAACCCTGGACCATTTGATCGTCAATCTAACCCTGAACCATGTGATCATCAATCTAACCATGAACCAGGTGAACATCAGTCTAACCCTGAACCATGTGATCATCAATCTAATCCTGGACCATGTGATTATCAATCTAACCGTGAACAAAGTTATCATCAATGTAACCCTTAAACAGGAGATCATCAGTCTAACCCTGAACCAGGTGATCATCAGTCCAATCCTGAACCATGTGATCATCAATCCAACCCTGGACTATTTGATCATCAGTCTAATCCTGAACCATGTGATCATCAGGCAAATCCTGAACCATGTGATTATCAATGTAACCCTGAACCATGTGATCATCAATCTAACCGTGAACAAGGTGATCATCAATATAAACCTTAAACAGGTGATCATCAGTCTAACCCTGAACCATATGATCATCAATCCAACCCTGAACCATGTGATCATCAATGTAACCGTGAACCAGGTGATCATCTATATAACCCTTAACCAGGTGATCATGAGTCTAACCCTGAACCATATTTTCATCAATCCATCCCTGAACCATGTGATCATCAATCTAACCGTGAACCAGGTGATCATCAATATAACCCTTAACCAGGTGATCATCAGGCAAATCCTGAACCATGTGATCATCAATGTAACCCTGAACCATGTGATCATCAATCTAACCGTGAACAAGGTGATCATCAATATAACCCTTAAACAGGTGATCATCAGTCTAACCCTGAACCAGGTGATCATCAGTCCAATCCTGAACCATGTGATCATCATTCAGACCCTGAACCATGTGATCATCAATCTAACCCTGAACCAGGTGATCATCAGTCTAACCCTGAACCATGTGATCATCAATCCAACCCTGAACCATGTGATCATCAAACTAACCCTGAACAATGTGATCATCAGTCTAACCCTGAACCATGTGATCATCAATCCAACCCTGGGCCATGTGATCATCAGTCTAAACGTGAACAAGGTGATCATCAATATAACCCTTAAACAGGTGATCATCAGTCTAACCCTGAACCATGTCATCATCAATCCAACCCTGAACCATGTGATCATCAATCTAACCGTGAACCAGGTGATCATCAATATAACCCTTAACGACGTGATCATCAGGCTAACCATGAAACAGGTGATCATTTGTCTAATCCTGAACCATGTGATCATCAATGTAACCGTCAACCAGGTGATCATCAATATAACCCTTAACCATGTGATCATGAGTCTAACCCTGAACCATATGATCATCAATCCAACCCTGAACCATGTGATCATCAATGTAACCGTGAACCAGGTGATCATCTATATAACCCTTAACCAGGTGATCATGAGTCTAACCCTGAACCATATGATCATCAATCCAACCCTGAACCATTTGATCATCAATGTAACCGTCAACCAGGTGATCATGAGTCTAACCCTGAACCATATGATCATCAATCCAACCCTGAACCATGTGATCATCAATGTAACCCTGAACCAGGTGATCATTTGTCTAATCCTGAACCATGTGATCATCAATGTAACCGTCAAACAGGTGATCATCAATGTAACCCTTAACCAGGTGATCATCAATGTAACCGTGAACCAGGTGATCATCAGTCTAACCCTGAACCATATGATCATCAATCCAACCCTGAACCATGTGATCATCAGGCGAATCCTGAACCATGTGATCATCAATGTAACCCTGAACCATGTGATCATCAATCTAACCGTGAACAAGGTGATCATCAATATAACCCTTAAACAGGAGATCATCAGTCTAACCCTTAACCTGGTGATCATCAATCCAACCCTGAACCATGTGATCATCAATGTAACCGTCAACCAGGTGATCATCAGGCTAACCCTGAACCAGGTGATCAACAGTCTAATCTTGAACAATGTGATCATCAATCCAACCCTGAACCATGTGATCATCAATGTAACCATGAACCAGGTGATCATCAATATAACCCTTAACCAGGTGATCATGAGTCTAACCCTGAACCATATGATCAATAATCCAACCCTGAACCATGTGATCATCAATCTAACCGTGAACCAGGTGATAATCAATCTAACGTTGAACCAGGTGATCATCAGTCTAACCTCAATCTAACCCTGAACCATGTGATCATCAATCTAGTCCTGGACCATGTGATCATCAATCTAACCGTGAACAAAGTGTTCATCAATGTAACCCTTAAACATGTGATCATCAGTCTAACCCAGAACCAGGTGATCATCAGTCCAATCCTGAACCATGTGATCATCAATCCAACCCTGGACCATGTGATCATCAGTGCAATCCTGAACCATGTGATCATCAGTCCAACCCTGGACCATGTGATCATCAATGTAACCGTGAACCATGTGATCATCAATGTAACCGTGAACCAGGTGATCATCAATATAACCCTTAACCAGGTGATCATCAGTCTAACCCTGAACCAGGTGATCATCAGTCTAATCCTGAACCATGTGATCATCAATCCAACCCTGGACCATGTGATCATCAATCTAACCGTGAACAAGGTGATCATCAATATAACCCTTAAACAGGTGATCATCAGTCAAACCCTGAACCAGGTGATCATCAGTCCAATCATGTACCATGTGATCATCAATCCAACCCTTAACCATTTGATCATCAATCTAACCGTGAACCATGTGATCATCAATCTAACCGTGAACAAGGTGATCATCAATAAAACCCTTAAACAGGTGATCATCAGTCTAACCCTAAACTAGGTGATCATCAATCCAATCCTGAACCATGTGATCATTAATCCAACCCAGAACCATTTGATCGTCAATCTAACCCTGAACAATGTGATCATCAATCTAACCATGAACCAGATGAACATCAGTCTAACCATGAACCATGTGATCATCAATCTAATCCTGGACCATGTGATTATCAATCTAACCGTGAACAAAGTGATCATCAATGTAACCCTTAAACAGGTGATCATCAGTCATCAGTGCAATCCTGAACCATGTGATCATCAATCCAACCCTGGACCATGTGATCATCAATGTAACCGTGAACCATGTGATCATCAATGTAACCGTGAACCAGGTGATCATCAATATAACCCTTAAACAGGTGATCATCAGTCTAACCCTGAACCAGGTGATCATCAGTCTAATCCTGAACCATGTGATCATCAATCCAACCCTGGACCATGTGATCATCAATCTAACCGTGAAGAAGGTGATCATCAATATAACCCTTAAACAGGTGATCATCAGTCAAACCCTGAACCAGGTGATCATCAGTGCAATCATGGACCATGTGATCATCAATCCAACCCTTAACCATTTGATCAAAAATCTAACCGTGAACCATGTGATCATCAATCTAACCGTGAACAAGGTGATCATCAATAAAACCCTTAAACAGGTGATCATCAGTCTAACCCTAAACTAGGTGATCATCAATCCAATCCTGAACCATGTGATCATTAATCCAACCCAGAACCATTTGATCGTCAATCTAACCCTGAACCATGTGATCATCAATCTAACCATGAACCAGGTGAACATCAGTCTAACCATGAACCATGTGATCATCAATCTAACCCTGAACCATGTGATCATCAATCTAATCCTGGACCATGTGATTATCAATCTAACCGTGAACAAAGTGATCATCAATGTAACCCTTAAACAGGTGATCATCAGTCTAACCCTAAACCAGGTGATCAACAGTCCAATCCTGAACCATGTGATCATCAATCCAACCCTGAACCATGTGATCATCAATCTAACCCTGAACCAGGTGATCATCAGTCTAACCCTGAACCATGTGATCATCAATCTAACCATGAACAATGTGATCATCAGTTTAACCCTGAACCATTTGATCATCAATCCAACCCTGGACCATGTGATCATCAATCTAACCGTGAACAAGGTGATCATCAATATAACCCTTAAACAGGTGATCATCAGTCCAATCCTGAACCATGTGATCATCAGTCCAATCCTGAACCATGTGATCATCAATCTAACCGTGAACCAGGTGATCATCAATATAACCCTTAACGAAGTGATCATCAGGCTAACCCTGAACCAGGTGATCATCAGTCTAATCCTGAACCATGTGATCATCAATCCAACCCTGAACCATGTGATCATCAATCTAACCGTGAACAAGGTGATCATCAATATAACCCTTAAACAGGTGATCATCAGTCTAACCCTGAACCAGGTGATCATCAGTCTAATCCTGAACCATGTGATCATCAATCCAACCCTGAACCATGTGATCATCAATCCATCCCTGAACCATGTGATCATCAATCTAACCGTGAACCAGGTGATCATCAATATAACGCTTAACCAGGTGATCATGAGTCTAACCCTGAACCATATGATCATCAATCCAACCCTGAACCATGTGATCATCAATGTAACCGTGAACCAGGTGATCATCTATATAACCCTTAACCAGGTGATCATGAGTCTAACCCTGAACCATATGATCATCAATCCAACCCTGAACCATGTGATCATCAATCTAACCGTGAACCAGGTGATCATCAATATAACCCTTAACCAGGTGATCATCAGTCTAATCCTGAACCATGTGATCATCAGGCAAATCCTGAACCATGTGATCATCAATGTAACCCTGAACCATGTGATCATCAATCTAACCGTGAACAAGGTGATCATCAATATAACCCTTAAACAGGTGATCATCAGTCTAACCCTGAACCAGGTGATCATCAGTCCAATCCTGAACCATGTGATCATCATTCAGACCCTGAACCATGTGATCATCAATCTAACCCTGAACCAGGTGATCATCAGTCTAACCCTGAACCATGTGATCATCAATCCAACCTTGAACCATGTGATCATCAAACTAACCATGAACAATGTGATCATCAGTCTAACCCTGAACCATGTGATCATCAATCCAACCCTGGGCCATGTGATCATCAATCTAAACGTGAACAAGGTGATCATCAATATAACCCTTAAACAGGTGATCATCAGTCTAACCCTGAACCAGGTGATCATCAGTCCAATCCTGAACCATGTCATCATCAATCCAACCCTGAACCATGTGATCATCAATCTAACCCTTAACCATTTGATCATCAATCTAACCGTGAACCATGTGATCATCAATCTAATCCTGGACCATGTGATTATCAATCTAACCGTGAACAAAGTGATCATCAATATAACCCTTAAACAGGTGATCATCAGTCTAACCCTGAACCAGGTGATCATCAGTCCAATCCTGAACCATGTGATCATCATTCAGACCCTGAACCATGTGATCATCAATCTAACCCTGAACCAGGTGATCATCAGTCTAACCCTGAACCATGTGATCATCAATCCAACCCTGAACCATGTGATCATCAAACTAACCCTGAACAATGTGATCATCAGTCTAACCCTGAACCATGTGATCATCAATCCAACCCTGGGCCATGTGATCATCAGTCTAAACGTGAACAAGGTGATCATCAATATAACCCTTAAACAGGTGATCATCAGTCTAACCCTGAACCATGTCATCATCAATCCAACCCTGAACCATGTGATCATCAATCTAACCGTGAACCAGGTGATCATCAATATAACCCTTAACGACGTGATCATCAGGCTAACCATGAAACAGGTGATCATTTGTCTAATCCTGAACCATGTGATCATCAATGTAACCGTCAACCAGGTGATCATCAATATAACCCTTAACCATGTGATCATGAGTCTAACCCTGAACCATATGATCATCAATCCAACCCTGAACCATGTGATCATCAATGTAACCGTGAACCAGGTGATCATCTATATAACCCTTAACCAGGTGATCATGAGTCTAACCCTGAACCATATGATCATCAATCCAACCCTGAACCATTTGATCATCAATGTAACCGTCAACCAGGTGATCATGAGTCTAACCCTGAACCATATGATCATCAATCCAACCCTGAACCATGTGATCATCAATGTAACCCTGAACCAGGTGATCATTTGTCTAATCCTGAACCATGTGATCATCAATGTAACCGTCAAACAGGTGATCATCAATGTAACCCTTAACCAGGTGATCATCAATGTAACCGTGAACCAGGTGATCATCAGTCTAACCCTGAACCATATGATCATCAATCCAACCCTGAACCATGTGATCATCAGGCGAATCCTGAACCATGTGATCATCAATGTAACCCTGAACCATGTGATCATCAATCTAACCGTGAACAAGGTGATCATCAATATAACCCTTAAACAGGAGATCATCAGTCTAACCCTTAACCTGGTGATCATCAATCCAACCCTGAACCATGTGATCATCAATGTAACCGTCAACCAGGTGATCATCAGGCTAACCCTGAACCAGGTGATCAACAGTCTAATCTTGAACAATGTGATCATCAATCCAACCCTGAACCATGTGATCATCAATGTAACCATGAACCAGGTGATCATCAATATAACCCTTAACCAGGTGATCATGAGTCTAACCCTGAACCATATGATCAATAATCCAACCCTGAACCATGTGATCATCAATCTAACCGTGAACCAGGTGATAATCAATCTAACGTTGAACCAGGTGATCATCAGTCTAACCTCAATCTAACCCTGAACCATGTGATCATCAATCTAGTCCTGGACCATGTGATCATCAATCTAACCGTGAACAAAGTGTTCATCAATGTAACCCTTAAACATGTGATCATCAGTCTAACCCAGAACCAGGTGATCATCAGTCCAATCCTGAACCATGTGATCATCAATCCAACCCTGGACCATGTGATCATCAGTGCAATCCTGAACCATGTGATCATCAGTCCAACCCTGGACCATGTGATCATCAATGTAACCGTGAACCATGTGATCATCAATGTAACCGTGAACCAGGTGATCATCAATATAACCCTTAACCAGGTGATCATCAGTCTAACCCTGAACCAGGTGATCATCAGTCTAATCCTGAACCATGTGATCATCAATCCAACCCTGGACCATGTGATCATCAATCTAACCGTGAACAAGGTGATCATCAATATAACCCTTAAACAGGTGATCATCAGTCAAACCCTGAACCAGGTGATCATCAGTCCAATCATGTACCATGTGATCATCAATCCAACCCTTAACCATTTGATCATCAATCTAACCGTGAACCATGTGATCATCAATCTAACCGTGAACAAGGTGATCATCAATAAAACCCTTAAACAGGTGATCATCAGTCTAACCCTAAACTAGGTGATCATCAATCCAATCCTGAACCATGTGATCATTAATCCAACCCAGAACCATTTGATCGTCAATCTAACCCTGAACAATGTGATCATCAATCTAACCATGAACCAGATGAACATCAGTCTAACCATGAACCATGTGATCATCAATCTAATCCTGGACCATGTGATTATCAATCTAACCGTGAACAAAGTGATCATCAATGTAACCCTTAAACAGGTGATCATCAGTCATCAGTGCAATCCTGAACCATGTGATCATCAATCCAACCCTGGACCATGTGATCATCAATGTAACCGTGAACCATGTGATCATCAATGTAACCGTGAACCAGGTGATCATCAATATAACCCTTAAACAGGTGATCATCAGTCTAACCCTGAACCAGGTGATCATCAGTCTAATCCTGAACCATGTGATCATCAATCCAACCCTGGACCATGTGATCATCAATCTAACCGTGAAGAAGGTGATCATCAATATAACCCTTAAACAGGTGATCATCAGTCAAACCCTGAACCAGGTGATCATCAGTGCAATCATGGACCATGTGATCATCAATCCAACCCTTAACCATTTGATCAAAAATCTAACCGTGAACCATGTGATCATCAATCTAACCGTGAACAAGGTGATCATCAATAAAACCCTTAAACAGGTGATCATCAGTCTAACCCTAAACTAGGTGATCATCAATCCAATCCTGAACCATGTGATCATTAATCCAACCCAGAACCATTTGATCGTCAATCTAACCCTGAACCATGTGATCATCAATCTAACCATGAACCAGGTGAACATCAGTCTAACCATGAACCATGTGATCATCAATCTAACCCTGAACCATGTGATCATCAATCTAATCCTGGACCATGTGATTATCAATCTAACCGTGAACAAAGTGATCATCAATGTAACCCTTAAACAGGTGATCATCAGTCTAACCCTAAACCAGGTGATCAACAGTCCAATCCTGAACCATGTGATCATCAATCCAACCCTGAACCATGTGATCATCAATCTAACCCTGAACCAGGTGATCATCAGTCTAACCCTGAACCATGTGATCATCAATCTAACCATGAACAATGTGATCATCAGTTTAACCCTGAACCATTTGATCATCAATCCAACCCTGGACCATGTGATCATCAATCTAACCGTGAACAAGGTGATCATCAATATAACCCTTAAACAGGTGATCATCAGTCCAATCCTGAACCATGTGATCATCAGTCCAATCCTGAACCATGTGATCATCAATCTAACCGTGAACCAGGTGATCATCAATATAACCCTTAACGAAGTGATCATCAGGCTAACCCTGAACCAGGTGATCATCAGTCTAATCCTGAACCATGTGATCATCAATCCAACCCTGAACCATGTGATCATCAATCTAACCGTGAACAAGGTGATCATCAATATAACCCTTAAACAGGTGATCATCAGTCTAACCCTGAACCAGGTGATCATCAGTCTAATCCTGAACCATGTGATCATCAATCCAACCCTGAACCATGTGATCATCAATCCATCCCTGAACCATGTGATCATCAATCTAACCGTGAACCAGGTGATCATCAATATAACGCTTAACCAGGTGATCATGAGTCTAACCCTGAACCATATGATCATCAATCCAACCCTGAACCATGTGATCATCAATGTAACCGTGAACCAGGTGATCATCTATATAACCCTTAACCAGGTGATCATGAGTCTAACCCTGAACCATATGATCATCAATCCAACCCTGAACCATGTGATCATCAATCTAACCGTGAACCAGGTGATCATCAATATAACCCTTAACCAGGTGATCATCAGTCTAATCCTGAACCATGTGATCATCAGGCAAATCCTGAACCATGTGATCATCAATGTAACCCTGAACCATGTGATCATCAATCTAACCGTGAACAAGGTGATCATCAATATAACCCTTAAACAGGTGATCATCAGTCTAACCCTGAACCAGGTGATCATCAGTCCAATCCTGAACCATGTGATCATCATTCAGACCCTGAACCATGTGATCATCAATCTAACCCTGAACCAGGTGATCATCAGTCTAACCCTGAACCATGTGATCATCAATCCAACCTTGAACCATGTGATCATCAAACTAACCATGAACAATGTGATCATCAGTCTAACCCTGAACCATGTGATCATCAATCCAACCCTGGGCCATGTGATCATCAATCTAAACGTGAACAAGGTGATCATCAATATAACCCTTAAACAGGTGATCATCAGTCTAACCCTGAACCAGGTGATCATCAGTCCAATCCTGAACCATGTCATCATCAATCCAACCCTGAACCATGTGATCATCAATCTAACCCTTAACCATTTGATCATCAATCTAACCGTGAACCATGTGATCATCAATCTAATCCTGGACCATGTGATTATCAATCTAACCGTGAACAAAGTGATCATCAATATAACCCTTAAACAGGTGATCATCAGTCTAACCCTGAACCAGGTGATCATCAGTCCAATCCTGAACCATGTGATCATCATTCAGACCCTGAACCATGTGATCATCAATCTAACCCTGAACCAGGTGATCATCAGTCTAACCCTGAACCATGTGATCATCAATCCAACCCTGAACCATGTGATCATCAAACTAACCCTGAACAATGTGATCATCAGTCTAACCCTGAACCATGTGATCATCAATCCAACCCTGGGCCATGTGATCATCAGTCTAAACGTGAACAAGGTGATCATCAATATAACCCTTAAACAGGTGATCATCAGTCTAACCCTGAACCATGTCATCATCAATCCAACCCTGAACCATGTGATCATCAATCTAACCGTGAACCAGGTGATCATCAATATAACCCTTAACGACGTGATCATCAGGCTAACCATGAAACAGGTGATCATTTGTCTAATCCTGAACCATGTGATCATCAATGTAACCGTCAACCAGGTGATCATCAATATAACCCTTAACCATGTGATCATGAGTCTAACCCTGAACCATATGATCATCAATCCAACCCTGAACCATGTGATCATCAATGTAACCGTGAACCAGGTGATCATCTATATAACCCTTAACCAGGTGATCATGAGTCTAACCCTGAACCATATGATCATCAATCCAACCCTGAACCATTTGATCATCAATGTAACCGTCAACCAGGTGATCATGAGTCTAACCCTGAACCATATGATCATCAATCCAACCCTGAACCATGTGATCATCAATGTAACCCTGAACCAGGTGATCATTTGTCTAATCCTGAACCATGTGATCATCAATGTAACCGTCAAACAGGTGATCATCAATGTAACCCTTAACCAGGTGATCATCAATGTAACCGTGAACCAGGTGATCATCAGTCTAACCCTGAACCATATGATCATCAATCCAACCCTGAACCATGTGATCATCAGGCGAATCCTGAACCATGTGATCATCAATGTAACCCTGAACCATGTGATCATCAATCTAACCGTGAACAAGGTGATCATCAATATAACCCTTAAACAGGAGATCATCAGTCTAACCCTTAACCTGGTGATCATCAATCCAACCCTGAACCATGTGATCATCAATGTAACCGTCAACCAGGTGATCATCAGGCTAACCCTGAACCAGGTGATCAACAGTCTAATCTTGAACAATGTGATCATCAATCCAACCCTGAACCATGTGATCATCAATGTAACCATGAACCAGGTGATCATCAATATAACCCTTAACCAGGTGATCATGAGTCTAACCCTGAACCATATGATCAATAATCCAACCCTGAACCATGTGATCATCAATCTAACCGTGAACCAGGTGATAATCAATCTAACGTTGAACCAGGTGATCATCAGTCTAACCTCAATCTAACCCTGAACCATGTGATCATCAATCTAGTCCTGGACCATGTGATCATCAATCTAACCGTGAACAAAGTGTTCATCAATGTAACCCTTAAACATGTGATCATCAGTCTAACCCAGAACCAGGTGATCATCAGTCCAATCCTGAACCATGTGATCATCAATCCAACCCTGGACCATGTGATCATCAGTGCAATCCTGAACCATGTGATCATCAGTCCAACCCTGGACCATGTGATCATCAATGTAACCGTGAACCATGTGATCATCAATGTAACCGTGAACCAGGTGATCATCAATATAACCCTTAACCAGGTGATCATCAGTCTAACCCTGAACCAGGTGATCATCAGTCTAATCCTGAACCATGTGATCATCAATCCAACCCTGGACCATGTGATCATCAATCTAACCGTGAACAAGGTGATCATCAATATAACCCTTAAACAGGTGATCATCAGTCAAACCCTGAACCAGGTGATCATCAGTCCAATCATGTACCATGTGATCATCAATCCAACCCTTAACCATTTGATCATCAATCTAACCGTGAACCATGTGATCATCAATCTAACCGTGAACAAGGTGATCATCAATAAAACCCTTAAACAGGTGATCATCAGTCTAACCCTAAACTAGGTGATCATCAATCCAATCCTGAACCATGTGATCATTAATCCAACCCAGAACCATTTGATCGTCAATCTAACCCTGAACAATGTGATCATCAATCTAACCATGAACCAGATGAACATCAGTCTAACCATGAACCATGTGATCATCAATCTAATCCTGGACCATGTGATTATCAATCTAACCGTGAACAAAGTGATCATCAATGTAACCCTTAAACAGGTGATCATCAGTCATCAGTGCAATCCTGAACCATGTGATCATCAATCCAACCCTGGACCATGTGATCATCAATGTAACCGTGAACCATGTGATCATCAATGTAACCGTGAACCAGGTGATCATCAATATAACCCTTAAACAGGTGATCATCAGTCTAACCCTGAACCAGGTGATCATCAGTCTAATCCTGAACCATGTGATCATCAATCCAACCCTGGACCATGTGATCATCAATCTAACCGTGAAGAAGGTGATCATCAATATAACCCTTAAACAGGTGATCATCAGTCAAACCCTGAACCAGGTGATCATCAGTGCAATCATGGACCATGTGATCATCAATCCAACCCTTAACCATTTGATCAAAAATCTAACCGTGAACCATGTGATCATCAATCTAACCGTGAACAAGGTGATCATCAATAAAACCCTTAAACAGGTGATCATCAGTCTAACCCTAAACTAGGTGATCATCAATCCAATCCTGAACCATGTGATCATTAATCCAACCCAGAACCATTTGATCGTCAATCTAACCCTGAACCATGTGATCATCAATCTAACCATGAACCAGGTGAACATCAGTCTAACCATGAACCATGTGATCATCAATCTAACCCTGAACCATGTGATCATCAATCTAATCCTGGACCATGTGATTATCAATCTAACCGTGAACAAAGTGATCATCAATGTAACCCTTAAACAGGTGATCATCAGTCTAACCCTAAACCAGGTGATCAACAGTCCAATCCTGAACCATGTGATCATCAATCCAACCCTGAACCATGTGATCATCAATCTAACCCTGAACCAGGTGATCATCAGTCTAACCCTGAACCATGTGATCATCAATCTAACCATGAACAATGTGATCATCAGTTTAACCCTGAACCATTTGATCATCAATCCAACCCTGGACCATGTGATCATCAATCTAACCGTGAACAAGGTGATCATCAATATAACCCTTAAACAGGTGATCATCAGTCCAATCCTGAACCATGTGATCATCAGTCCAATCCTGAACCATGTGATCATCAATCTAACCGTGAACCAGGTGATCATCAATATAACCCTTAACGAAGTGATCATCAGGCTAACCCTGAACCAGGTGATCATCAGTCTAATCCTGAACCATGTGATCATCAATCCAACCCTGAACCATGTGATCATCAATCTAACCGTGAACAAGGTGATCATCAATATAACCCTTAAACAGGTGATCATCAGTCTAACCCTGAACCAGGTGATCATCAGTCTAATCCTGAACCATGTGATCATCAATCCAACCCTGAACCATGTGATCATCAATCCATCCCTGAACCATGTGATCATCAATCTAACCGTGAACCAGGTGATCATCAATATAACGCTTAACCAGGTGATCATGAGTCTAACCCTGAACCATATGATCATCAATCCAACCCTGAACCATGTGATCATCAATGTAACCGTGAACCAGGTGATCATCTATATAACCCTTAACCAGGTGATCATGAGTCTAACCCTGAACCATATGATCATCAATCCAACCCTGAACCATGTGATCATCAATCTAACCGTGAACCAGGTGATCATCAATATAACCCTTAACCAGGTGATCATCAGTCTAATCCTGAACCATGTGATCATCAGGCAAATCCTGAACCATGTGATCATCAATGTAACCCTGAACCATGTGATCATCAATCTAACCGTGAACAAGGTGATCATCAATATAACCCTTAAACAGGTGATCATCAGTCTAACCCTGAACCAGGTGATCATCAGTCCAATCCTGAACCATGTGATCATCATTCAGACCCTGAACCATGTGATCATCAATCTAACCCTGAACCAGGTGATCATCAGTCTAACCCTGAACCATGTGATCATCAATCCAACCTTGAACCATGTGATCATCAAACTAACCATGAACAATGTGATCATCAGTCTAACCCTGAACCATGTGATCATCAATCCAACCCTGGGCCATGTGATCATCAATCTAAACGTGAACAAGGTGATCATCAATATAACCCTTAAACAGGTGATCATCAGTCTAACCCTGAACCAGGTGATCATCAGTCCAATCCTGAACCATGTCATCATCAATCCAACCCTGAACCATGTGATCATCAATCTAACCCTTAACCATTTGATCATCAATCTAACCGTGAACCATGTGATCATCAATCTAATCCTGGACCATGTGATTATCAATCTAACCGTGAACAAAGTGATCATCAATATAACCCTTAAACAGGTGATCATCAGTCTAACCCTGAACCAGGTGATCATCAGTCCAATCCTGAACCATGTGATCATCATTCAGACCCTGAACCATGTGATCATCAATCTAACCCTGAACCAGGTGATCATCAGTCTAACCCTGAACCATGTGATCATCAATCCAACCCTGAACCATGTGATCATCAAACTAACCCTGAACAATGTGATCATCAGTCTAACCCTGAACCATGTGATCATCAATCCAACCCTGGGCCATGTGATCATCAGTCTAAACGTGAACAAGGTGATCATCAATATAACCCTTAAACAGGTGATCATCAGTCTAACCCTGAACCATGTCATCATCAATCCAACCCTGAACCATGTGATCATCAATCTAACCGTGAACCAGGTGATCATCAATATAACCCTTAACGACGTGATCATCAGGCTAACCATGAAACAGGTGATCATTTGTCTAATCCTGAACCATGTGATCATCAATGTAACCGTCAACCAGGTGATCATCAATATAACCCTTAACCATGTGATCATGAGTCTAACCCTGAACCATATGATCATCAATCCAACCCTGAACCATGTGATCATCAATGTAACCGTGAACCAGGTGATCATCTATATAACCCTTAACCAGGTGATCATGAGTCTAACCCTGAACCATATGATCATCAATCCAACCCTGAACCATTTGATCATCAATGTAACCGTCAACCAGGTGATCATGAGTCTAACCCTGAACCATATGATCATCAATCCAACCCTGAACCATGTGATCATCAATGTAACCCTGAACCAGGTGATCATTTGTCTAATCCTGAACCATGTGATCATCAATGTAACCGTCAAACAGGTGATCATCAATGTAACCCTTAACCAGGTGATCATCAATGTAACCGTGAACCAGGTGATCATCAGTCTAACCCTGAACCATATGATCATCAATCCAACCCTGAACCATGTGATCATCAGGCGAATCCTGAACCATGTGATCATCAATGTAACCCTGAACCATGTGATCATCAATCTAACCGTGAACAAGGTGATCATCAATATAACCCTTAAACAGGAGATCATCAGTCTAACCCTTAACCTGGTGATCATCAATCCAACCCTGAACCATGTGATCATCAATGTAACCGTCAACCAGGTGATCATCAGGCTAACCCTGAACCAGGTGATCAACAGTCTAATCTTGAACAATGTGATCATCAATCCAACCCTGAACCATGTGATCATCAATGTAACCATGAACCAGGTGATCATCAATATAACCCTTAACCAGGTGATCATGAGTCTAACCCTGAACCATATGATCAATAATCCAACCCTGAACCATGTGATCATCAATCTAACCGTGAACCAGGTGATAATCAATCTAACGTTGAACCAGGTGATCATCAGTCTAACCTCAATCTAACCCTGAACCATGTGATCATCAATCTAGTCCTGGACCATGTGATCATCAATCTAACCGTGAACAAAGTGTTCATCAATGTAACCCTTAAACATGTGATCATCAGTCTAACCCAGAACCAGGTGATCATCAGTCCAATCCTGAACCATGTGATCATCAATCCAACCCTGGACCATGTGATCATCAGTGCAATCCTGAACCATGTGATCATCAGTCCAACCCTGGACCATGTGATCATCAATGTAACCGTGAACCATGTGATCATCAATGTAACCGTGAACCAGGTGATCATCAATATAACCCTTAACCAGGTGATCATCAGTCTAACCCTGAACCAGGTGATCATCAGTCTAATCCTGAACCATGTGATCATCAATCCAACCCTGGACCATGTGATCATCAATCTAACCGTGAACAAGGTGATCATCAATATAACCCTTAAACAGGTGATCATCAGTCAAACCCTGAACCAGGTGATCATCAGTCCAATCATGTACCATGTGATCATCAATCCAACCCTTAACCATTTGATCATCAATCTAACCGTGAACCATGTGATCATCAATCTAACCGTGAACAAGGTGATCATCAATAAAACCCTTAAACAGGTGATCATCAGTCTAACCCTAAACTAGGTGATCATCAATCCAATCCTGAACCATGTGATCATTAATCCAACCCAGAACCATTTGATCGTCAATCTAACCCTGAACAATGTGATCATCAATCTAACCATGAACCAGATGAACATCAGTCTAACCATGAACCATGTGATCATCAATCTAATCCTGGACCATGTGATTATCAATCTAACCGTGAACAAAGTGATCATCAATGTAACCCTTAAACAGGTGATCATCAGTCATCAGTGCAATCCTGAACCATGTGATCATCAATCCAACCCTGGACCATGTGATCATCAATGTAACCGTGAACCATGTGATCATCAATGTAACCGTGAACCAGGTGATCATCAATATAACCCTTAAACAGGTGATCATCAGTCTAACCCTGAACCAGGTGATCATCAGTCTAATCCTGAACCATGTGATCATCAATCCAACCCTGGACCATGTGATCATCAATCTAACCGTGAAGAAGGTGATCATCAATATAACCCTTAAACAGGTGATCATCAGTCAAACCCTGAACCAGGTGATCATCAGTGCAATCATGGACCATGTGATCATCAATCCAACCCTTAACCATTTGATCAAAAATCTAACCGTGAACCATGTGATCATCAATCTAACCGTGAACAAGGTGATCATCAATAAAACCCTTAAACAGGTGATCATCAGTCTAACCCTAAACTAGGTGATCATCAATCCAATCCTGAACCATGTGATCATTAATCCAACCCAGAACCATTTGATCGTCAATCTAACCCTGAACCATGTGATCATCAATCTAACCATGAACCAGGTGAACATCAGTCTAACCATGAACCATGTGATCATCAATCTAACCCTGAACCATGTGATCATCAATCTAATCCTGGACCATGTGATTATCAATCTAACCGTGAACAAAGTGATCATCAATGTAACCCTTAAACAGGTGATCATCAGTCTAACCCTAAACCAGGTGATCAACAGTCCAATCCTGAACCATGTGATCATCAATCCAACCCTGAACCATGTGATCATCAATCTAACCCTGAACCAGGTGATCATCAGTCTAACCCTGAACCATGTGATCATCAATCTAACCATGAACAATGTGATCATCAGTTTAACCCTGAACCATTTGATCATCAATCCAACCCTGGACCATGTGATCATCAATCTAACCGTGAACAAGGTGATCATCAATATAACCCTTAAACAGGTGATCATCAGTCCAATCCTGAACCATGTGATCATCAGTCCAATCCTGAACCATGTGATCATCAATCTAACCGTGAACCAGGTGATCATCAATATAACCCTTAACGAAGTGATCATCAGGCTAACCCTGAACCAGGTGATCATCAGTCTAATCCTGAACCATGTGATCATCAATCCAACCCTGAACCATGTGATCATCAATCTAACCGTGAACAAGGTGATCATCAATATAACCCTTAAACAGGTGATCATCAGTCTAACCCTGAACCAGGTGATCATCAGTCTAATCCTGAACCATGTGATCATCAATCCAACCCTGAACCATGTGATCATCAATCCATCCCTGAACCATGTGATCATCAATCTAACCGTGAACCAGGTGATCATCAATATAACGCTTAACCAGGTGATCATGAGTCTAACCCTGAACCATATGATCATCAATCCAACCCTGAACCATGTGATCATCAATGTAACCGTGAACCAGGTGATCATCTATATAACCCTTAACCAGGTGATCATGAGTCTAACCCTGAACCATATGATCATCAATCCAACCCTGAACCATGTGATCATCAATCTAACCGTGAACCAGGTGATCATCAATATAACCCTTAACCAGGTGATCATCAGTCTAATCCTGAACCATGTGATCATCAGGCAAATCCTGAACCATGTGATCATCAATGTAACCCTGAACCATGTGATCATCAATCTAACCGTGAACAAGGTGATCATCAATATAACCCTTAAACAGGTGATCATCAGTCTAACCCTGAACCAGGTGATCATCAGTCCAATCCTGAACCATGTGATCATCATTCAGACCCTGAACCATGTGATCATCAATCTAACCCTGAACCAGGTGATCATCAGTCTAACCCTGAACCATGTGATCATCAATCCAACCTTGAACCATGTGATCATCAAACTAACCATGAACAATGTGATCATCAGTCTAACCCTGAACCATGTGATCATCAATCCAACCCTGGGCCATGTGATCATCAATCTAAACGTGAACAAGGTGATCATCAATATAACCCTTAAACAGGTGATCATCAGTCTAACCCTGAACCAGGTGATCATCAGTCCAATCCTGAACCATGTCATCATCAATCCAACCCTGAACCATGTGATCATCAATCTAACCCTTAACCATTTGATCATCAATCTAACCGTGAACCATGTGATCATCAATCTAATCCTGGACCATGTGATTATCAATCTAACCGTGAACAAAGTGATCATCAATGTAACCCTTAAACAGGTGATCATCAGTCTAACCCTAAACCAGGTGATCAACAGTCCAATCCTGAACCATGTGATCATCAATCCAACCCTGAACCATGTGATCATCAATCTAACCCTGAACCAGGTGATCATCAGTCTAACCCTGAACCATGTGATCATCAATCTAACCATGAACAATGTGATCATCAGTTTAACCCTGAACCATTTGATCATCAATCCAACCCTGGACCATGTGATCATCAATCTAACCGTGAACAAGGTGATCATCAATATAACCCTTAAACAGGTGATCATCAGTCCAATCCTGAACCATGTGATCATCAGTCCAATCCTGAACCATGTGATCATCAATCTAACCGTGAACCAGGTGATCATCAATATAACCCTTAACGAAGTGATCATCAGGCTAACCCTGAACCAGGTGATCATCAGTCTAATCCTGAACCATGTGATCATCAATCCAACCCTGAACCATGTGATCATCAATCTAACCGTGAACAAGGTGATCATCAATATAACCCTTAAACAGGTGATCATCAGTCTAACCCTGAACCAGGTGATCATCAGTCTAATCCTGAACCATGTGATCATCAATCCAACCCTGAACCATGTGATCATCAATCCATCCCTGAACCATGTGATCATCAATCTAACCGTGAACCAGGTGATCATCAATATAACGCTTAACCAGGTGATCATGAGTCTAACCCTGAACCATATGATCATCAATCCAACCCTGAACCATGTTATCATCAATGTAACCGTGAACCAGGTGATCATCTATATAACCCTTAACCAGGTGATCATGAGTCTAACCCTGAACCATATGATCATCAATCCAACCCTGAACCATGTGATCATCAATCTAACCGTGAACCAGGTGATCATCAATATAACCCTTAACCAGGTGATCATCAGTCTAATCCTGAACCATGTGATCATCAGGCAAATCCTGAACCATGTGATCATCAATGTAACCCTGAACCATGTGATCATCAATCTAACCGTGAACAAGGTGATCATCAATATAACCCTTAAACAGGTGATCATCAGTCTAACCCTGAACCAGGTGATCATCAGTCCAATCCTGAACCATGTGATCATCATTCAGACCCTGAACCATGTGATCATCAATCTAACCCTGAACCAGGTGATCATCAGTCTAACCCTGAACCATGTGATCATCAATCCAACCTTGAACCATGTGATCATCAAACTAACCATGAACAATGTGATCATCAGTCTAACCCTGAACCATGTGATCATCAATCCAACCCTGGGCCATGTGATCATCAATCTAAACGTGAACAAGGTGATCATCAATATAACCCTTAAACAGGTGATCATCAGTCTAACCCTGAACCAGGTGATCATCAGTCCAATCCTGAACCATGTCATCATCAATCCAACCCTGAACCATGTGATCATCAATCTAACCCTTAACCATTTGATCATCAATCTAACCGTGAACCATGTGATCATCAACCTAACCGTGAACAAAGTGTTCATCAATGTAACCCTTAAACATGTGATCATCAATCTAACCCTGAACCAGGTGATCATCAATCCAACCCTGGACCATTTGATCGTCAATCTAACCCTGAACCATGTGATCATCAATCTAACCATGAACCAGGTGAACATCAGTCTAACCCTGAACCATGTGATCATCAATCTAATCCTGGACCATGTGATTATCAATCTAACCGTGAACAAAGTTATCATCAATGTAACCCTTAAACAGGAGATCATCAGTCTAACCCTGAACCAGGTGATCATCAGTCCAATCCTGAACCATCTGATCATCAATCCAACCCTGGACTATTTGATCATCAGTCTAATCCTGAACCATGTGATCATCAGGCAAATCCTGAACCATGTGATTATCAATGTAACCCTGAACCATGTGATCATCAATCTAACCGTGAACAAGGTGATCATCAATATAACCCTTAAACAGGTGATCATCAGTCTAACCCTGAACCATATGATCATCAATCCAACCCTGAACCATGTGATCATCAATGTAACCGTGAACCAGGTGATCATCTATATAACCCTTAACCAGGTGATCATGAGTCTAACCCTGAACCATATGTTCATCAATCCATCCCTGAACCATGTGATCATCAATCTAACCGTGAACCAGGTGATCATCAATATAACCCTTAACCAGGTGATCATCAGGCAAATCCTGAACCATGTGATCATCAATGTAACCCTGAACCATGTGATCATCAATCTAACCGTGAACAAGGTGATCATCAATATAACCCTTAAACAGGTGATCATCAGTCCAATCCTGAACCATGTGATCATCATTCAGACCCTGAACCATGTGATCATTAATCTAACCCTGAACCAGGTGATCATCAGTCTAACCCTGAACCATGTGATCATCAATCCAACCCTGAACCATGTGATCATCAAACTAACCCTGAACCATGTGATCATCAATCCAACCCTGGGCCATGTGATCATCAGTCTAAACGTCAACAAGGTGATCATCAATATAACCCTTAAACAGGTGATCATCAGTCTAACCCTGAACCAGGTGATCATCAGTCCAATCCTGAACCATGTCATCATCAATCCAACCCTGAACCATGTGATCATCAATCTAACCGTGAACCAGGTGATCATCAGTCTAACCCTAAACCAGGTGATCAACAGTCCAATCCTGAACCATGTGATCATCAATCCAACCCTGAACCATGTGATCATCAATCTAACCCTGAACCAGGTGATCATCAGTCTAACCCTGAACCATGTGATCATCAATCCAACCCTGAACCATGTGATCATCAATCTAACCATGAACAATGTGATCATCAGTCTAACCCTGAACCATTTGATCATCAATCCAACCCTGGACCATGTGATCACCAATCTAACCGTGAACAAGGTGATCATCAATATAACCCTTAAACAGGTGATCATCAGTCCAATCCTGAACCATGTGATCATCAGTCCAATCCTGAACCATGTGATCATCAATCTAACCGTGAACCAGGTGATCATCAATATAACCCTTAACGAAGTGATCATCAGGCTAACCCTGAACCAGGTGATCATCAGTCTAATCCTGAACCATGTGATCATCAATCCAACCCTGGACCATGTGATCATCAATCTAACCGTGAACAAGGTGATCATCAATATAACCCTTAAACAGGTGATCATCAGTCAAACCCTGAACCAGGTGAGCATCAGTCCAATCATGGACCATGTGATCATCAATCCAACCCTTAACCATTTGATCATCAATCTAACCGTGAACCATGTGATCATCAATCTAACCGTGAACAAGGTGATCATCAATAAAACCCTTAAACAGGTGATCATCAGTCTAACCCTAAACTAGGTGATCATCAATCCAATCCTGAACCATGTGATCATTAATCCAACCCAGAACCATTTGATCGTCAATCTAACCATGAACCATGTGATCATCAATCTAACCATGAACCAGGTGAACATCAGTCTAACCATGAACCAAGTGATCATCAATCTAACCCTGAACCATGTGATCATCAATCTAATCCTGGACCATGTGATTATCAATCTAACCGTGAACAAAGTGATCATCAATGTAACCCTTAAACAGGTGATCATCAGTCTAACCCTAAACCAGGTGATCAACAGTCCAATCCTGAACCATGTGATCATCAATCCAACCCTGAACCATGTGATCATCAATCTAACCCTGAACCAGGTGATCATCAGTCTAACCCTGAACCATGTGATCATCAATCCAACCCTGAACCATGTGATCATCAATCTAACCATGAACAATGTGATCATCAGTCTAACCCTGAACCATTTGATCATCAATCCAACCCTGGACCATGTGATCATCAATCTAACCGTGAACAAGGTGATCATCAATATAACCCTTAAACAGGTGATCATCAGTCCAATCCTGAACCATGTGATCATCAGTCCAATCCTGAACCATGTGATCATCAATCTAACCGTGAACCAGGTGATCATCAATATAACCCTTAACGAAGTGATCATCAGGCTAACCCTGAACCAGGTGATCATCAGTCTAATCCTGAACCATGTGATCATCAATCCAACCCTGAACCATGTGATCATCAATCTAACCGTGAACAAGGTGATCATCAATATAACCCTTAAACAGGTGATCATCAGTCTAACCCTGAACCAGGTGATCATCAGTCTAATCCTGAACCATGTGATCATCAATCCAACCCTGAACCATGTGATCATCAATGTAACCGTCAATCAGGTGATCATCAATATAACCCTTAACCAGGTGATCATGAGTCTAACCCTGAACCATATGATCATCAATCCAACCCTGAACCATGTGATCATCAATGTAACCGTGAACCAGGTGATTATCTATATAACCCTTAACCAGGTGATCATGAGTCTAATCCTGAACCATATGATCATCAATCCAACCCTGAACCATGTGATCATCAGTCTAATCCTGAACCATGTGATCATCAGGCAAATCCTGAACCATGTGATCATCAATGTAACCCTGAACCATGTGATCATCAATCTAACCGTGAACAAGGTGATCATCAATATAACCCTTAAACAGGTGATCATCAGTCTAACCCTGAACCAGGTGATCATCAGTCCAATCCTGAACCATGTGATCATCATTCAGACCCTGAACCATGTGATCATCAATCTAACCCTGAACCAGGTGATCATCAGTCTAACCCTGAACCATGTGATCATCAATCCAACCCTGAACCATGTGATCATCAAACTAACCCTGAACAATGTGATCATCAGTCTAACCCTGAACCATGTGATCATCAATCCAACCCTGGGCCATGTGATCATCAATCTAAACGTGAACAAGGTGATCATCAGTCTAACCATGAACCAGGTGATCATCAGTCCAATCCTGAACCATGTCATCATCAATCCAACCCCGAACCATGTGATCATCAATCTAACCGTGAACCAGGTGATCATCAATATAACCCTTAACGACGTGATCATCAGGCTAACCCTGAACCAGGTGATCATTTGTCTAATCTTGAACCATGTGATCATCAATGTAACCGTCAACCAGGTGATCATCAATGTAACCCTTAACCAGGTGATCATGAGTCTAACCCTGAACCATATGATCATCAATCCAACCCTGAACCATGTGATCATCAATGTAACCGTGAACCAGGTGATTACCTATATAACCCTTAACCAGGTGATCATGAGTCTAACCCTGAACCATATGATCATCAATCCAACCCTGAACCATTTGATCATCAATGTAACCGTCAACCAGGTGATCATCAGTCTAACCCTGAACCATATGATCATCAATCCAACCCTGAACCATGTGATCATCAGGCGAATCCTGAACCATGTGATCATCAATGTAACCCTGAACCATGTGATCATCAATCTAACCGTGAAAAAGGTGATCATCAATATAACCCTTAAACAGGAGATCATCAGTCTAACCCTGAACCAGGTGATCATCAATCCAACCCTGAACCATGTGATCATCATTCAGACCCTGAACCATGTGATCATCAATCTAACCCTGAACCAGGTGATCATCAGTCTAACCCTGAACCATGTGATCATCAATCCAACCCTGAACCATGTGATCATCAAACTAACCCTGAACAATGTGATCATCAGTCTAACCCTGAACCATGTGATCATCAATCCAACCCTGGGCCATGTGATCATCAATCTAACCGTGAACCAGGTGATAATCAATCTAACGTTGAACCAGGTGATCATCAGTCTAACCTCAATCTAACCCTGAACCATGTGATCATCAATCTAGTCCTGGACCATGTGATCATCAACCTAACCGTGAACAAAGTGTTCATCAATGTAACCCTTAAACATGTGATCATCAATCTAACCCTGAACCAGGTGATCATCAGTCTAATCCTGAACCATGTGATCATCAATCCAACCCTGGACCATTTGATCGTCAATCTAACCCTGAACCATGTGATCATCAATCTAATCCTGGACCATGTGATTATCAATCTAACCGTGAACAAAGTTATCATCAATGTAACCCTTAAACAGGAGATCATCAGTCTAACCCTGAACCAGGTGGTCATCAGTCCAATCTTGAACCATGTGATCATCAATCCAACCCTGTACTATTTGATCATCAGTCTAATCCTGAACCATGTGATCATCAGGCAAATCCTGAACCATGTGATTATCAATGTAACCCTGAACCATGTGATCATCAATCTAACCGTGAACAAGGTGATCATCAATATAACCCTTAAACAGGTGATCATCAGTCTAACCCTGAACCAGGTGATCATCAGTCCAATCCTGAACCATGTGATCATCTATCCAACCCTGAACCATGTGATCATCAATCTAACCCTGAACCAGGTGATCATCAGTCTAACCCTGAACCATGTGATCATCAATCCAAACCTGAACCATGTGATCATCAATCTAACCGTGAACCATGTGATCATCAATATAACCCTTAACGAGGTGATCATCAGGCTAACCCTGAACCAGGTGATCATCAGTCGAATCCTGAACCATGTGATCATCAATCCAACCCTGAACCATGTGATCATCAATGTAACCGTCAACCAGGTGATCATCAATATAACCCTTAACCAGGTGATCATGAGTCTAACCCTGAACCATATGATCATCAATCCAACCCTGAACCATGTGATCATCAATGTAACCTAAACCAGGTGATCATCAATATAACCCTTAACCAGGTGATCATGAGTCTAACCCTGAACCATATGATCATCAATCCAACCCTGAACCATGTGATCATCAATCTAACCATGAACCAGGTGATAATCAATGTAACCATGAACCATGTGATCATCAATCCAACCCTGAACCATGTGATCATCAATCTAACCCTTAAACAGGTGATCATCAGTCTAACCCTGAACCAGGTGATCATCAGTCTAATCCTGAACCATGTGATCATCAATCCAACCCTGAACCATGTGATCATCAGTGTAACCGTCAACCAGGTGATCATCAATATAACCCTTAACCAGGTGATCATGAGTCTAACCCTGAACTATATGATCATCAATCCAACCCTGAACCATAAGATCATCAATGTAACCGGTAACCAGGTGATCATCTATATAACCCTTAACCAGGTGATCATGAGTCTAACCCTGAACCATATGATCATCAATCCAACCCTGAAACATTTGATCATCAATGTAACCGTGAACCAGGTGATCATCAATATAACCCTTAACGAAGTGATCACCAGGCTAACCCTGAACCAGGTGATCATCAGTCTAATCCTGAACCATGTGATCATCAATCCAACCCTGAACCATGTGATCATCAATGTAACCGTCAACCAGGTGATCATGAGTCTAACCCTGAACCATATGATCATCAATCCAACCCTGAACCATGTGATCATCAGGCAAATCCTGAACAATGTGATCATCAATCTAACCGTGAACCAGGTGATCATCAGTCGAACCCTGAACCAGGTGATCATCAGTCTAACCCTGAACCATGTGATCATCAATCCAACCCTGAACCATGTGATCATCAATCTAACCATGAACAATGTGATCATCAGTCTAACCCTGAACCATTTGATCATCAATCCAACCCTGGACCATGTGATCATCAATCTAACCGTGAACAAGGTGATCATCAATATAACCCTTAAACAGGTGATCATCAGTCCAATCCTGAACCATGTGATCATCAGTCCAATCCTGAACCATGTGATCATCAATCTAACCGTGAACCAGGTGATCATCAATATAACCCTTAACGAAGTGATCATCAGGCTAACCCTGAACCAGGTGATCATCAGTCTAATCCTGAACCATGTGATCATCAATCCAACCCTGGACCATGTGATCATCAATCTAACCGTGAACAAGGTGATCATCAATATAACCCTTAAACAGGTGATCATCAGTCAAACCCTGAACCAGGTGATCATCAGTCCAATCATGGACCATGTGATCATCAATCCAACCCTTAACCATTTGATCATCAATCTAACCGTGAACCATGTGATCATCAATCTAACCGTGAACAAGGTGATCATCAATAAAACCCAGAACCATTTCATCGTCAATCTAACCCTGAACCATGTGATCATCAATCTAACCATGAACCAGGTGAACATCAGTCTAACCATGAACCAAGTGATCATCAATCTAACCCTGAGCCATGTGATCATCAATCTAATCCTGGACCATGTGATTATCAATCTAACCGTGAACAAAGTGATCATCAATGTAACCCTTAAACAGGTGATCATCAGTCTAACCCTAAACCAGGTGATCAACAGTCCAATCCTGAACCATGTGATCATCAATCCAACCCTGAACCATGTGATCATCAATCTAACCCTGAACCAGGTGATCATCAGTCTAACCCTGAACCATGTGATCATCAATCCAACCCTGAACCATGTGATCATCAATCTAACCATGAACAATGTGATCATCAGTCTAACCCTGAACCATTTGATCATCAATCCAACCCTGGACCATGTGATCATCAATCTAACCGTGAACAAGGTGATCATCAATATAACCCTTAAACAGGTGATCATCAGTCCAATCCTGAACCATGTGATCATCAGTCCAATCCTGAACCATGTGATCATCAATCTAACCGTGAACCAGGTGATCATCAATATAACCCTTAACGAAGTGATCATCAGGCTAACCCTGAACCAGGTGATCATCAGTCTAATCCTGAACCATGTGATCATCAATCCAACCCTGAACCATGTGATCATCAATCTAACCGTGAACAAGGTGATCATCAATATAACCCTTAAACAGGTGATCATCAGTCTAACCCTGAACCAGGTGATCATCAGTCTAATCCTGAACCATGTGATCATCAATCCAACCCTGAACCATGTGATCATCAATGTAACCGTCAATCAGGTGATCATCAATATAACCCTTAACCAGGTGATCATGAGTCTAACCCTGAACCATATAATCATCAATCCAACCCTGAACCATGTGATCATCAATGTAACCGTGAACCAGGTGATTATCTATATAACCCTTAACCAGGTGAACATGAGTCTAATCCTGAACCATATGATCATCAATCCAACCCTGAACCATGTGATCATCAATCTAACCGTGAACCAGGTGATCATCAATATAACCCTTAACCAGGTGATCATCAGTCTAATCCTGAACCATGTGATCATCAGGCAAATCCTGAACCATGTGATCATCAATGTAACCCTGAACCATGTGATCATCAATCTAACCGTGAACAAGGTGATCATCAATATAACCCTTAAACAGGTGATCATCAGTCTAACCCTGAACCAGGTGATCATCAGTCCAATCCTGAACCATGTGATCATCATTCAGACCCTGAACCATGTGATCATCAATCTAACCCTGAACCAGGTGATCATCAGTCTAACCCTGAACCATGTGATCATCAATCCAACCATGAACCATGTGATCATCAAACTAACCCTGAACCATGTGATCATCAATCCAACCCTGGGCCATGTGATCATCAATCTAAACGTGAACAAGGTGATCATCAGTCTAACCCTGAACCAGGTGATCATCAGTCCAATCCTGAACCATGTCATCATCAATCCAACCCTGAACCATGTGATCATCAATCTAACCGTGAACCAGGTGATCATCAATATAACCCTTAACGACGTGATCATCAGGCTAACCCTGAACCAGGTGATCATTTGTCTAATCCTGAACCATGTGATCATCAATGTAACCGTCAACCAGGTGATCATCAATGTAACCCTTAACCAGGTGATCATGAGTCTAACCCTGAACCATATGATCATCAATCCAACCCTGAACCATGTGATCATCAATGTAACCGTGAACCAGGTGATTACCTATATAACCCTTTACCAGGTGATCATGAGTCTAACCCTGAACCATATGATCATCAATCCAACCCTGAACCATTTGATCATCAATGTAACCGTCAACCAGGTGATCATCAGTCTAACCCTGAACCATATGATCATCAATCCAACCCTGAACCATGTGATCATCAGGCGAATCCTGAACCATGTGATCATCAATGTAACCCTGAACCATGTGATCATCAATCTAACCGTGAACAAGGTGATCATCAATATAACCCTTAAACAGGAGATCATCAGTCTAACCCTGAACCAGGTGATCATCAATCCAACCCTGAACCATGTGATCATCAATGTAACCGTCAACCAGGTGATCATCAGGCTAACCCTGAACTAGGTGATCAACAGTCTAATCTTGAACAATGTGATCATCAATCCAACCCTGAACCATGTGATCATCAATGTAACCATGAACCAGGTGATTATCAATATAACCCTTAACCAGGTGATCATGAGTCTAACCCTGAACCATATGATCAATAATCCAACCCTGAACCATGTGATCATCAATCTAACCGTGAACCATGTGATAATCAATCTAACGTTGAACCAGGTGATCATCAGTCTAACCTCAATCTAACCCTGAACCATGTGATCATCAATCTAGTCCTGGACCATGTGATCATCAACCTAACCGTGAACAAAGTGTTCATCAATGTAACCCTTAAACATGTGATCATCAATCTAACCCTGAACCAGGTGATCATCAGTCTAATCCTGAACCATGTGATCATCAATCCAACCCTGGACCATTTGATCGTCAATCTAACCCTGAACCATGTGATCATCAATCTAACCATGAACCAGGTGAACATCAGTCTAACCCTGAACCATGTGATCATCAATCTAATCCTGGACCATGTGATTATCAATCTAACCGTGAACAAAGTTATCATCAATGTAACCCTTAAACAGGAGATCATCAGTCTAACCCTGAACCAGGTGGTCATCAGTCCAATCTTGAACCATGTGATCATCAATCCAACCCTGTACTATTTGATCATCAGTCTAATCCTGAACCATGTGATCATCAGGCAAATCCTGAACCATGTGATTATCAATGTAACCCTGAACCATGTGATCATCAATCTAACCGTGAACAAGGTGATCATCAATATAACCCTTAAACAGGTGATCATCAGTCTAACCCTGAACCAGGTGATCATCAGTCCAATCCTGAACCATGTGATCATCTATCCAACCCTGAACCATGTGATCATCAATCTAACCCTGAACCAGGTGATCATCAGTCTAACCCTGAACCATGTGATCATCAATCCAAACCTGAACCATGTGATCATCAATGTAACCCTGAACCAGGTGATCATCAGTCCAATCCTGAACCATGTGATCATCAATCCAACCCTGGACCATGTGATAATCAGTGCAATCCTGAACCATGTGATCATCAATCCAACCCTGGACCATGTGATCATCAATGTAACCGTGAACCAGGTGATCATCAATGTAACCGTGAACCATTTGATCATCAATCTAACCGTGAACCAGGTGATAATCAATCTAACGTTGAACCAGGTGATCATCAGTCTAACCTCAATCTAACCCTGAACCATGTGATCATCAATCTAGTCCTGGACCATGTGATCATCAATCTAACCGTGAACAAAGTGATCATCAATATAACCCTTAACCAGGTGATCATGAGTCTAACCCTGAACCATGTGATCATCAATCCAACCCTGGACCATGTGATCATCAATGTAACCGTGAACCAGGTGATAATTTGTCTAATCCTGAACCATGTGATCATCAATGTAACCGTCAACCAGGTGATCATCAATATAACCCTTAACCAGGTGATCATGAGTCTATCCCTGAACCATATGATCATCAATCCAACCCTGAACCATGTGATCATCAATGTAACCGTGAACCAGGTGATTATCTATATAACCCTTAACCAGGTGATCATGAGTCTAACCCTGAACCATATGATCATCAATCCAACCCTGAACCATTTGATCATCAATGTAACCGTCAACCAGGTGATCATCAGTCTAACCCTGAACCATATGATCATCAATCCAACCCTGAACCATGTGATCATCAGGCGAATCCTGAACCATGTGATCATCAATGTAACCCTGAACCATGTGATCATCAATCTAACCGTGAACAAGGTGATCATCAATATAAGCCTTAAACAGGAGATCATCAGTCTAACCCTGAACCAGGTGATCATCAATCCAACCCTGAACCATGTGATCATCAATGTAACCATGAACCAGGTGATCATCAATATAACCCTTAACCAGGTGATCATGAGTCTAACCCTGAACCATATGATCAATAATCCAACCCTGAACCATGTGATCATCAATCTAACCGTGAACCAGGTGATAATCTAACGTTGAACCAGGTGATCATCAGTCTAACCTCAATCTAACCCTGAACCATGTGATCATCAATCTAGTCCTGGACCATGTGATCATCAATCTAACCGTGAACAAAGTGTTCATCAATGTAACCCTTAAACATGTGATCATCAGTCTAACCCAGAACCAGGTGATCATCAGTCCAATCCTGAACCATGTGATCATCAATCCAACCCTGGACCATGTGATCATCAGTGCAATCCTGAACCATGTGATCATCAATCCAACCCTGGACCATGTGATCATCAATGTAACCGTGAACCATGTGATCATCAATGTAACCGTGAACCAGGTGATCATCAATATAACCCTTAACCAGGTGATCATCAGTCTAACCCTGAACCAGGTGATCATCAGTCTAATCCTGAACCATGTGATCATCAATCCAACCCTGGACCATGTGATCATCAATCTAACCGTGAACCAGGTGATCATCAATACAATCCTTAACCAGGTGATCATGAGTCTAACCCTGAACCAGGTGATTATCAGTCTAATCCTGAACCATGTGATCATCAATCCAATCCTGGACCATGTGATCATCAATCCAACCCTGGACCATGTGATCATCAATCTAACCGTGAACAAGTTGATCATCAATAAAACCCTTAAACAGGTGATCATCAGTCTAACCCTAAACTAGGTGATCATCAGTCCAATCCTGAACCATGTGATCATCAATCCAACCCTGGACCATTTGATCATCAGTCTAATCCTGAACCATGTGATCATCAGGCAAATCCTGAACCATGTGATCATCAATGTAACCCTGAACCATGTGATCATCAATCTAACCGTGAACAAGGTGATCATCAATATAACCCTTAAACAGGTGATCATCAGTCTAACCCTTAACCAGGTGATCATCAATCCAACCCTGAACCATGTGATCATCAATCTAACCCTGAACCAGGTGATCATCAGTCTAACCCTGAACCATGTGATCATCAATCCAAACCTGAACTATATGATCATCAATACAACCCTGAACCATGTGATCATCAATGTAACCGTGAACCAGGTGATTATCTATATAACCCTTAACCAGGTGATCATGAGTCTAACCCTGAACCATATGATCATCAATCCAACCCTGAAACATTTGATCATCAATGTAACCATGAACCAGGTGATCATCAGTCTAATCCTGAACCATGTGATCATCAATACAACCCTGAACCATGTGATCATCAATGTAACCGTCAACCAGGTGATTATCTATATAACCCTTAACCAGGTGATCATGAGTCTAACCCTGAACCATATGATCATCAATCCAACCCTGAAACATTTGATCATCAATGTAACCATGAACCAGGTGATCATCAGTCTAATCCTGAACCATGTGATCATCAATCCAACCCTGAACCATGTGATCATCAATGTAACCGTCAACCAGGTGATCATGAGTCTAACCCTGAACCATATGATCATCAATCCAACCCTGAACCATGTGATCATCAATGTAACCCTGAACCAGGTGATCATTTGTCTAATCCTGAACCATGTGATCATCAATGTAACCGTCAACTAGGTGATCATCAATATAACCCTTAACCAGGTGATCATGAGTCTAACCCTGAACCATATGATCATCAATCCAACCCTGAACCATGTGATCATCAATGTAACAGTGAACCAGTTGATTATCTATATAACCCTTAACCAGGTGATCATGAGTCTAACCCTGAACCATATGATCATCAATCCAACCCTGAACCATTTGATCATCAATGTAACCGTCAACCAGGTGATCATCGGTCTAACCCTGAACCATATGATCATCAATCCAACCCTGAACCATGTGATCATCAGGCGAATCCTGAACCATGTGATCATCAATGTAACCCTGAACCATGTGATTATCAATCTAACCGTGAACAAGGTGATCATCAATATAACCCTTAAACAGGAGATCATCAGTCTAACCCTGAACCAGGTGATCATCAATCCAACCCTGAACCATGTGATCATCAATGTAACCGTCAACCAGGTGATCATCAGGCTAACCCTGAACCAGGTGATCAACAGTCTAATCTTGAACAATGTGATCATCAATCCAACCCTGAACCATGTGATCATCAATGTAACCATGAACCAGGTGATCATCAATATAACCCTTAACCAGGTGATCATGAGTCTAACCCTGAACCATATGATCATCAATCCAACCCTGAACCATTTAATCATCAATGTAACCGTCAACCAGGTGATCATCAGTCTAACCCTGAACCATATGATCATCAAACCAACCCTGAACCATGTGATCATCAGGCGAATCCTGAACCATGTGATCATCAATGTAACCCTGAACCATGTGATCATCAATGTAACCATGAACCAGGTGATCATCAATATAACCCTTAACCAGGTGATCATGAGTCTAACCCTGAACCATATGATCAATAATCCAACCCTGAACCATGTGATCATCAATCTAACCGTGAACCAGGTGATAATCAATCTAACGTTGAACCAGGTGATCATCAGTCTAACCTCAATCTAACCCTGAACCATGTGATCATCAATCTAGTCCTGGACCATGTGATCATCAATCTAACCGTGAACAAAGTGTTCATCAATGTAACCCTTAAACATAGGATCATCAGTCTAACCCAGAACCAGATGATCATCAGTCCAATCCTGAACCATGTGATCATCAATCCAACCCTGGACCATGTGATCATCAGTGCAATCCTGAACCATGTGATCATCAATCCAACCCTGGACCATGTGATCATCAATGTAACCGTGAACCATGTGATCATCAATGTAACCGTGAACCAGGTGATCATCAATATAACCCTTAACCAGGTGATCATCAGTCTAACCCTGAACCAGGTGATCATCAGTCTAATCCTGAACCATGTGATCATCAATCCAACCCTGGACCATGTGATCATCAATCTAACCGTGAACCAGGTGATCATCAGTACAATCCTTAACCAGGTGATCATGAGTCTAACCCTGAACCAGGTGATTATCAGTCTAATCCTGAACCATATGATCATCAATCCAATCCTGGACCATGTGATCATCAATCCAACCCTGGACCATGTGATCATCAATCTAACCGTAAACAAGGTGATCATCAATAAAACCCTTAAACAGGTGATCATCAGTCTAACCCTAAACTAGGTGATCATCAATCCAATCCTGAACCATGTGATCATTAATCCAACCCAGAACCATTTGATCGTCAATCTAACCCTGAACCATGTGATCATCAATCTAACCATGAACCAGCTGAACATCAGTCTAACCATGAACCATGTGATCATCAATCTAACCCTGAACCATGTGATCATCAATCTAATCCTGGACCATGTGATTATCAATCTAACCGTGAACAAAGTGATCATCAATATAACCCTTAAACAGGTGATCATCAGTCTAACCCTTAACCAGGTGATCATCAGTCCAATCATGAACCATGTGATCATCAATCCAACCCTGAACCATGTGATCATCAATCTAACCCTGAACCAGGTGATCATCAGTCTAACCCTGAACCATGTGATCATCAATGTAACCATGAACCAGGTGATCATCAATATAACCCTTAACCAGGTGATCATGATCATCAATCCAACCCTGAAACATTTGATCATCAATGTAACCATGAACCAGGTGATCATCAGTCTAATCCTGAACCATGTGATCATCAATCCAACCCTGAACCATGTGATCATCAATGTAACCGTCAACCAGGTGATCATTTGTCTAATCCTGAACCATGTGATCATCAATCCAACCCTGAAACATTTGATCATCAATGTAACCATGAACCAGGTGATCATCAGTCTAACCCTGAACCATATGATCATCAATCCAACCCTGAACCATGTGATCATCAATGTAACCCTGAACCAGGTGATCATTTGTCTAATCCTGAACCATGTGATCATCAATGTAACCGTCAACCAGGTGATCATAAATATAACCCTTAACCAGGTGATCATGAGTCTAACCCTGAACCATATGATCATCAATCCAACCCTGAACCATGTGATCATCAATGTAACCGTGAACCAGTTGATTATCTATATAACCCTTAACCAGGTGATCATGAGTCTAACCCTGAACCATATGATCATCAATCCAACCCTGAACCATTTGATCATCAATGTAACCGTCAACCAGGTGATCATCAGTCTAACCCTGAACCATATGATCATCAGGCGAATACTGAACCATGTGATCAACAATGTAACCCTGAACCATGTGATCATCAATCTAACCGTGAACAAGGTGATCATCAATATAACCCTTAAACAGGAGATCATCAGTCTAACCCTGAACCAGGTGATCATCAATCCAACCCTGAACCATGTGATCATCAATGTAACCGTCAACCAGGTGATCATCAGGCTAACCCTGAACCAGGTGATCAACAGTCTAATCTTGAACAATGTGATAATCAATCCAACCCTGAACCATGTGATCATCAATGTAACCATGAACCAGGTGATCATCAATATAACCCTTAACCAGGTGATCATGAGTCTAACCCTGAACCATATGATCAATAATCCAACCCTGAACCATGTGATCATCAATCTAACCGTGAACCAGGTGATAATCAATCTAACGTTGAACCAGGTGATCATCAGTCTAACCTCAATCTAACCCTGAACCATGTGATCATCAATCTAGTCCTGGACCATGTGATCATCAATCTAACCGTGAACAAAGTGTTCATCAATGTAACCCTTTAACATGTGATCATCAGTCTAACCCAGAACCAGGTGATCATCAGTCCAATCCTGAACCATGTGATCATCAATCCAACCCTGGACCATGTGATCATCAGTGCAATCCTGAACCATGTGATCATCAATCCAACCCTGGACCATGTGATCATCAATGTAACCGTGAACCAGGTGATCATTTGTCTAATCCTGAACCATGTGATCATCAATGTAACCGTCAACCAGGTGATCAGGAGTCTAACCCTGAACCATATGATCATCAATCCAACCCTGAACCATGTGATCATCAATGTAACCGTGAACCAGTTGATTATCTATATAACCCTTAACCATATGATCATCAATCCAACCCTGAACCATTTGATCATCAATGTAACCGTCAACCAGGTGATCATCAGTCTAACCCTGAACCATATGATCATCAATCCAACCCTGAACCATGTGATCATCAGGCGAATACTGAACCATGTGATCATCAATGTAACCCTGAACCATGTGATCATCAATCTAACCCTTAAACAGGAGATCATCAGTCTAACCCTGAACCAGGTGATCATCAATCCAACCCTGAACCATGTGATCATCAATGTAACCGTCAACCAGGTGATCATCAGGCTAACCCTGAACCAGGTGATCAACAGTCTAATCTTGAACAATGTGATCATCAATCCAACCCTGAACCATGTGATCATCAATGTAACCATGAACCAGGTGATCATCAATATAACCCTTAACCAGGTGATCATGAGTCTAACCCTGAACCATATGATCAATAATCCAACCCTGAACCATGTGATCATCAATCTAACCGTGAACCAGGTGATAATCAATCTAACGTTGAACCAGGTGATCATCAGTCTAACCTCAATCTAACCCTGAACCATGTGAGCATCAATCTAGTCCTGGACCATGTGATCATCAATCTAACCGTGAACAAAGTGTTCATCAATGTAACCCTTTAACATGTGATCATCAGTCTAACCCAGAACCAGGTGATCATCAGTCCAATCCTGAACCATGTGATCATCAATCCAACCCTGGACCATGTGATCATCAGTGCAATCCTGAACCATGTGATCATCAATCCAACCCTGGACCATGTGATCATCAATGTAACCGTGAACCAGGTGATCATTTGTCTAATCCTGAACCATGTGATCATCAATGTAACCGTCAACCAGGTGATCATCAATATAACCCTTAACCAGGTGATCATGAGTCTAACCCTGAACCATATGATCATCAATCCAACCCTGAACCATGTGATCATCAATGTAACCGTGAACCAGGTGATTATCTATATAACCCTTAACCAGGTGATCATGAGTCTAACCCTGAACCATATGATCATCAATCCAACCCTGAACCATTTGATCATCAATGTAACCGTCAACCAGGTGATCATCAGTCTAACCCTGAACCATATGATCATCAATCCAACCCTGAACCATGTGATCATCAGGCGAATCCTGAACCATGTGATCATCAATGTAACCCTGAACCATGTGATCATCAATCTAACCGTGAACAAGGTGATCATCAATATAAGCCTTAAACAGGAGATCATCAGTCTAACCCTGAACCAGGTGATCATCAATCCAACCCTGAACCATGTGATCATCAATGTAACCATGAACCAGGTGATCATCAATATAACCCTTAACCAGGTGATCATGAGTCTAACCCTGAACCATATGATCAATAATCCAACCCTGAACCATGTGATCATCAATCTAACCGTGAACCAGGTGATAATCAATCTAACGTTGAACCAGGTGATCATCAGTCTAACCTCAATCTAACCCTGAACCATGTGATCATCAATCTAGTCCTGGACCATGTGATCATCAATCTAACCGTGAACAAAGTGTTCATCAATGTAACCCTTAAACATGTGATCATCAGTCTAACCCAGAACCAGGTGATCATCAGTCCAATCCTGAACCATGTGATCATCAATCCAACCCTGGACCATGTGATCATCAGTGCAATCCTGAACCATGTGATCATCAATCCAACCCTGGACCATGTGATCATCAATGTAACCGTGAACCATGTGTTCATCAATGTAACCGTGAACCGGGTGATCATCAATATAACCCTTAACCAGGTGATCATCAGTCTAACCCTGAACCAGGTGATCATCAGTCTAATCCTGAACCATGTGATCATCAATCCAACCCTGGACCATGTGATCATCAATCTAACCGTGAACCAGGTGATCATCAATACAATCCTTAACCAGGTGATCATGAGTCTAACCCTGAACCAGGTGATTATCAGTCTAATCCTGAACCATGTGATCATCAATACAATCCTTAACCAGGTGATCATGAGTCTAACCCTGAACCAGGTGATTATCAGTCTAATCCTGAACCATGTGATCATCAATCCAATCCTGGACCATGTGATCATCAATCCAACCCTGGACCATGTGATCATCAATCTAACCGTGAACAAGGTGATCATCAATAAAACCCTTAAACAGGTGATCATCAGTCTAACCCTAAACTAGGTGATCATCAATCCAATCCTGAACCATGTGATCATTAATCCAACCCAGAACCATTTGATCGTCAATCTAACCCTGAACCATGTGATCATCAATCTAACCATGAACCAGCTGAACATCAGTCTAACCATGAACCATGTGATCATCAATCTAACCCTGAACCATGTGATCATCAATCTAATCCTGGACCATGTGATTATCAATCTAACCGTGAACAAAGTGATCATCAATATAACCCTTAAACAGGTGATCATCAGTCTAACCCTTAACCAGGTGATCATCAGTCCAATCATGAACCATGTGATCATCAATCCAACCCTGAACCATGTGATCATCAATCTAACCCTGAACCAGGTGATCATCAGTCTAACCCTGAACCATGTGATCATCAATGTAACCATGAACCAGGTGATCATCAATATATCCCTTAACCAGGTGATCATGAGTCTAACCCTGAACCATATGATCATCAATCCAACCCTGAAACATTTGATCATCAATGTAACCATGAACCAGGTGATCATCAGTCTAATCCTGAACCATGTGATCATCAATCCAACCCTGAACCATGTGATCATCAATGTAACCGTCAACCAGGTGATCATTTGTCTAATCCTGAACCATGTGATCATCAATCCAACCCTGAAACATTTGATCATCAATGTAACCATGAACCAGGTGATCATCAGTCTAACCCTGAACCCTTTGATCATCAATCCAACCCTGAACCATGTGATCATCAATGTAACCCTGAACCAGGTGATCATTTGTCTAATCCTGAACCATGTGATCATCAATGTAACCGTCAACCAGGTGATCATAAATATAACCCTTAACCAGGTGATCATGAGTCTAACCCTGAACCATATGATCATCAATCCAACCCTGAACCATGTGATCATCAATGTAACCGTGAACCAGTTGATTATCTATATAACCCTTAACCAGGTGATCATGAGTCTAACCCTGAACCATATGATCATCAATCCAACCCTGAACCATTTGATCATCAATGTAACCGTCAACCAGGTGATCATCAGTCTAACCCTGAACCATATGATCATCAGGCGAATACTGAACCATGTGATCATCAATGTAACCCTGAACCATGTGATCATCAATCTAACCGTGAACAAGGTGATCATCAATATAACCCTTAAACAGGAGATCATCAGTCTAACCCTGAACCAGGTGATCATCAATCCAACCCTGAACCATGTGATCATCAATGTAACCGTCAACCAGGTGATCATCAGGCTAACCCTGAACCAGGTGATCAACAGTCTAATCTTGAACAATGTGATCATCAATCCAACCCTGAACCATGTGATCATCAATGTAACCATGAACCAGGTGATCATCAATATAACCCTTAACCAGGTGATCATGAGTCTAACCCTGAACCATATGATCAATAATCCAACCCTGAACCATGTGATCATCAATCTAACCGTGAACCAGGTGATAATCAATCTAACGTTGAACCAGGTGATCATCAGTCTAACCTCAATCTAACCCTGAACCATGTGATCATCAATCTAGTCCTGGACCATGTGATCATCAGTCCAATCCTGAACCATGTGATCATCAATCCAACCCTGGACCATGTGATCATCAGTGCAATCCTGAACCATGTGATCATCAATCCAACCCTGGACCATGTGATCATCAGTGCAATCCTGAACCATGTGATCATCAATCCAACCCTGGACCATGTGATCATCAATGTAACCGTGAACCAGGTGATCATCAATGTAACCGTGAACCAGGTGATCATTTGTCTAATCCTGAACCATGTGATCATCAATGTAACCGTCAACCAGGTGATCAGGAGTCTAACCCTGAACCATATGATCATCAATCCAACCCTGAACCATGTGATCATCAATGTAACCGTGAACCAGTTGATTATCTATATAACCCTTAACCATATGATCATCAATCCAACCCTGAACCATTTGATCATCAATGTAACCGTCAACCAGGTGATCATCAGTCTAACCCTGAACCATATGATCATCAATCCAACCCTGAACCATGTGATCATCAGGCGAATACTGAACCATGTGATCATCAATGTAACCCTGAACCATGTGATCATCAATCTAACCGTGAACAAGGTGATCATCAATATAACCCTTAAACAGGAGATCATCAGTCTAACCCAGAACCAGGTGATCATCAGTCCACTCCTGAACCATGTGATCATCAGTCCAATCCTGAACCATGTGATCATCAATCCAACCCTGGACCATGTGATCATCAGTGCAATCCTGAACCATGTGATCATCAATCCAACCCTGGACCATGTGATCATCAATGTAACCGTGAACCAGGTGATCATTTGTCTAATCCTGAACCATGTGATCATCAATGTAACCGTCAACCAGGTGATCAGGAGTCTAACCCTGAACCATATGATCATCAATCCAACCCTGAACCATGTGATCATCAATGTAACCGTGAACCAGTTGATTATCTATATAACCCTTAACCATATGATCATCAATCCAACCCTGAACCATTTGATCATCAATGTAACCGTCAACCAGGTGATCATCAGTCTAACCCTGAACCATATGATCATCAATCCAACCCTGAACCATGTGATCATCAGGCGAATACTGAACCATGTGATCATCAATGTAACCCTGAACCATGTGATCATCAATCTAACCGTGAACAAGGTGATCATCAATATAACCCTTAAACAGGAGATCATCAGTCTAACCCTGAACCAGGTGATCATCAATCCAACCCTGAACCATGTGATCATCAATGTAACCGTCAACCAGGTGATCATCAGGCTAACCCTGAACCAGGTGATCAACAGTCTAATCTTGAACAATGTGATCATCAATCCAACCCTGAACCATGTGATCATCAATGTAACCATGAACCAGGTGATCATCAATATAACCCTTAACCAGGTGATCATGAGTCTAACCCTGAACCATATGATCAATAATCCAACCCTGAACCATGTGATCATCAATCTAACCGTGAACCAGGTGATAATCAATCTAACGTTGAACCAGGTGATCATCAGTCTAACCTCAATCTAACCCTGAACCATGTGAGCATCAATCTAGTCCTGGACCATGTGATCATCAATCTAACCGTGAACAAAGTGTTCATCAATGTAACCCTTTAACAGGTGATCATCAGTCCAATCCTGAACCATGTGATCATCAATCCAACCCTGGACCATGTGATCATCAGTGCAATCCTGAACCATGTGATCATCAATCCAACCCTGGACCATGTGATCATCAATGTAACCGTGAACCAGGTGATCATTTGTCTAATCCTGAACCATGTGATCATCAATGTAACCGTCAACCAGGTGATCATCAATATAACCCTTAACCAGGTGATCATGAGTCTAACCCTGAACCATATGATCATCAATCCAACCCTGAACCATGTGATCATCAATGTAACCGTGAACCAGGTGATTATCTATATAACCCTTAACCAGGTGATCATGAGTCTAACCCTGAACCATATGATCATCAATCCAACCCTGAACCATTTGATCATCAATGTAACCGTCAACCAGGTGATCATCAGTCTAACCCTGAACCATATGATCATCAATCCAACCCTGAACCATGTGATCATCAGGCGAATCCTGAACCATGTGATCATCAATGTAACCCTGAACCATGTGATCATCAATCTAACCGTGAACAAGGTGATCATCAATATAAGCCTTAAACAGGAGATCATCAGTCTAACCCTGAACCAGGTGATCATCAATCCAACCCTGAACCATGTGATCATCAATGTAACCATGAACCAGGTGATCATCAATATAACCCTTAACCAGGTGATCATGAGTCTAACCCTGAACCATATGATCAATAATCCAACCCTGAACCATGTGATCATCAATCTAACCGTGAACCAGGTGATAATCAATCTAACGTTGAACCAGGTGATCATCAGTCTAACCTCAATCTAACCCTGAACCATGTGATCATCAATCTAGTCCTGGACCATGTGATCATCAATCTAACCGTGAACAAAGTGTTCATCAATGTAACCCTTAAACATGTGATCATCAGTCTAACCCAGAACCAGGTGATCATCAGTCCAATCCTGAACCATGTGATCATCAATCCAACCCTGGACCATGTGATCATCAGTGCAATCCTGAACCATGTGATCATCAATCCAACCCTGGACCATGTGATCATCAATGTAACCGTGAACCGGGTGATCATCAATATAACCCTTAACCAGGTGATCATCAGTCTAACCCTGAACCAGGTGATCATCAGTCTAATCCTGAACCATGTGATCATCAATCCAACCCTGGACCATGTGATCATCAATCTAACCGTGAACCAGGTGATCATCAATACAATCCTTAACCAGGTGATCATGAGTCTAACCCTGAACCAGGTGATTATCAGTCTAATCCTGAACCATGTGATCATCAATACAATCCTTAACCAGGTGATCATGAGTCTAACCCTGAACCAGGTGATTATCAGTCTAATCCTGAACCATGTGATCATCAATCCAATCCTGGACCATGTGATCATCAATCCAACCCTGGACCATGTGATCATCAATCCAACCCTGGACCATGTGATCATCAATCTAACCGTGAACAAGGTGATCATCAATAAAACCCTTAAACAGGTGATCATCAGTCTAACCCTAAACTAGGTGATCATCAATCCAATCCTGAACCATGTGATCATTAATCCAACCCAGAACCATTTGATCGTCAATCTAACCCTGAACCAGGTGATCATCAATCTAACCATGAACCAGCTGAACATCAGTCTAACCATGAACCATGTGATCATCAATCTAACCCTGAACCATGTGATCATCAATCTAATCCTGGACCATGTGATTATCAATCTAACCGTGAACAAAGTGATCATCAATATAACCCTTAAACAGGTGATCATCAGTCTAACCCTTAACCAGGTGATCATCAGTCCAATCATGAACCATGTGATCATCAATCCAACCCTGAACCATGTGATCATCAATCTAACCCTGAACCAGGTGATCATCAGTCTAACCCTGAACCATGTGATCATCAATGTAACCATGAACCAGGTGATCATCAATATATCCCTTAACCAGGTGATCATGAGTCTAACCCTGAACCATATGATCATCAATCCAACCCTGAAACATTTGATCATCAATGTAACCATGAACCAGGTGATCATCAGTCTAATCCTGAACCATGTGATCATCAATCCAACCCTGAACCATGTGATCATCAATGTAACCGTCAACCAGGTGATCATGATTCTAACCCTGAACCATATGATCATCAATCCAACCCTGAACCATGTGATCATCAATGTAACCCTGAACCAGGTGATCATTTGTCTAACCCTGAACCATGTGATCATCAATCTAGTCCTGGACCATGTGATCATCAATGTAACCGTGAACAAAGTGTTCATCAATGTAACCCTTAAACATGTGATCATCAGGCTAACCCTGAATCAGGTGATCAACAGTCTAATCTTGAACAATGTGATCATCAATCCAATCCTGAACCATGTGATCATCAATGTAACCATGAACCAGGTGATCATCAATATAACCCTTAACCAGGTGATCATGAGTCTAACCCTGAACCATATGATCAATAATCCAACCCTGAACCATGTGATCATCAATCTAACCGTGAACCAGGTGATAATCAATCTAACGTTGAACCAGGTGATCATCAGTCTAACCTCAATCTAACCCTGAACCATGTGATCATCAATCTAGTCCTGGACCATGTGATCATCAATCTAACCGTGAACAAAGTGTTCATCAATGTAACCCTTTAACATGTGATCATCAGTCTAACCCAGAACCAGGTTATCATCAGTCCAATCCTGAACCATGTGATCATCAATCCAACCCTGGACCATGTGATCATCAGTGCAATCCTGAACCATGTGATCATCAATCCAACCCTGGACCATGTGATCATCAATGTAACCGTGAACCAGGTGATCATTTGTCTAATCCTGAACCATGTGATCATCAATGTAACCGTCAACCAGGTGATCATCAATATAACCCTTAACCAGGTGATCATGAGTCTAACCCTGAACCATATGATCATCAATCCAACCCTGAACCATGTGATCATCAATGTAACCGTGAACCAGGTGATTATCTATATAACCCTTAACCAGGTGATCATGAGTCTAACCCTGAACCATATGATCATCAATCCAACCCTGAACCATTTGATCATCAATGTAACCGTCAACCAGGTGATCATCAGTCTAACCCTGAACCATATGATCATCAATCCAACCCTGAACCATGTGATCATCAGGCGAATCCTGAACCATGTGATCATCAATGTAACCCTGAACCATGTGATCATCAATCTAACCCTGAACCAGGTGATCATCAATCCAACCCTGAACCATGTGATCATCAATGTAACCATGAACCAGGTGATCATCAATATAACCCTTAACCAGGTGATCATGAGTCTAACCCTGAACCATATGATCAATAATCCAACCCTGAACCATGTGATCATCAATCTAACCGTGAACCAGGTGATAATCAATCTAACGTTGAACCAGGTGATCATCAGTCTAACCTCAATCTAACCCTGAACCATGTGATCATCAATCTAGTCCTGGACCATGTGATCATCAATCTAACCGTGAACAAAGTGTTCATCAATGTAACCCTTAAACATGTGATCATCAGTCTAACCCAGAACCAGGTGATCATCAGTCCAATCCTGAACCATGTGATCATCAATCCAACCCTGGACCATGTGATCATCAGTGCAATCCTGAACCATGTGATCATCAATCCAACCCTGGACCATGTGATCATCAATGTAACCGTGAACCATGTGATCATCAATGTAACCGTGAACCAGGTGATCATCAATATAACCCTTAACCAGGTGATCATCAGTCTAACCCTGAACCAGGTGATCATCAGTCTAATCCTGAACCATGTGATCATCAATCCAACCCTGGACCATGTGATCATCAATCTAACCGTGAACCAGGTGATCATCAATACAATCCTTAACCAGGTGATCATGAGTCTAACCCTGAACCAGGTGATTATCAGTCTAATCCTGAACCATATGATCATCAATCCAATCCTGGACCATGTGATCATCAATCCAACCCTGGACCATGTGATCATCAATCTAACCGTGAACAAGGTGATCATCAATAAAACCCTTAAACAGGTGATCATCAGTCTAACCCTAAACTAGGTGATCATCAATCCAATCCTGAACCATGTGATCATTAATCCAACCCAGAACCATTTGATCGTCAATCTAACCCTGAACCATGTGATCATCAATCTAACCATGAACCAGCTGAACATCAGTCTAACCATGAACCATGTGATCATCAATCTAACCCTGAACCATGTGATCATCAATCTAATCCTGGACCATGTGATTATCAATCTAACCGTGAACAAAGTGATCATCAATATAACCCTTAAACAGGTGATCATCAGTCTAACCCTTAACCAGGTGATCATCAGTCCAATCATGAACCATGTGATCATCAATCCAACCCTGAACCATGTGATCATCAATCTAACCCTGAACCAGGTGATCATCAGTCTAACCCTGAACCATGTGATCATCAATGTAACCATGAACCAGGTGATCATCAATATAACCCTTAACCAGGTGATCATGAGTCTAACCCTGAACCATATGATCATCAATCCAACCCTGAAACATTTGATCATCAATGTAACCATGAACCAGGTGATCATCAGTCTAATCCTGAACCATGTGATCATCAATCCAACCCTGAACCATGTGATCATCAATGTAACCGTCAACCAGGTGATCATTTGTCTAATCCTGAACCATGTGATCATCAATCCAACCCTGAAACATTTGATCATCAATGTAACCATGAACCAGGTGATCATCAGTCTAACCCTGAACCATATGATCATCAATCCAACCCTGAACCATGTGATCATCAATGTAACCCTGAACCAGGTGATCATTTGTCTAATCCTGAACCATGTGATCATCAATGTAACCGTCAACCAGGTGATCATAATTATATAACCCTTAACCAGGTGATCATGATTCTAACCCTGAACCATATGATCATCAATCCAACCCTGAACCATGTGATCATCAATGTAACCGTCAACCAGGTGATCATCAGTCTAACCCTGAACCATATGATCATCAGGCGAATACTGAACCATGTGATCATCAATCCAACCCTGGACCATGTGATCATCAATGTAACCGTGAACCAGGTGATCATTTGTCTAATCCTGAACCATGTGATCATCAATGTAACCGTCAACCAGGTGATCAGGAGTCTAACCCTGAACCATATGATCATCAATCCAACCCTGAACCATGTGATCATCAATGTAACCGTGAACCAGTTGATTATCTATATAACCCTTAACCAGGTGATCATGAGTCTAACCCTGAACCATATGATCATCAATCCAACCCTGAACCATTTGATCATCAATGTAACCGTCAACCAGGTGATCATCAGTCTAACCCTGAACCATATGATCATCAATCCAACCCTGAACCATGTGATCATCAGGCGAATACTGAACCATGTGATCATCAATGTAACCCTGAACCATGTGATCATCAATCTAACCGTGAACAAGGTGATCATCAATATAACCCTTAAACAGGAGATCATCAGTCTAACCCTGAACCAGGTGATCATCAATCCAACCCTGAACCATGTGATCATCAATGTAACCGTCAACCAGGTGATCATCAGGCTAACCCTGAACCAGGTGATCAACAGTCTAATCTTGAACAATGTGATCATCAATCCAACCCTGAACCATGTGATCATCAATGTAACCATGAACCAGGTGATCATCAATATAACCCTTAACCAGGTGATCATGAGTCTAACCCTGAACCATATGATCAATAATCCAACCCTGAACCATGTGATCATCAATCTAACCGTGAACCAGGTGATAATCAATCTAACGTTGAACCAGGTGATCATCAGTCTAACCTCAATCTAACCCTGAACCATGTGATCATCAATCTAGTCCTGGACCATGTGATCATCAATCTAACCGTGAACAAAGTGTTCATCAATGTAACCCTTTAACATGTGATCATCAGTCTAACCCAGAACCAGGTGATCATCAGTCCAATCCTGAACCATGTGATCATCAATCCAACCCTGGACCATGTGATCATCAGTGCAATCCTGAACCATGTGATCATCAATCCAACCCTGGACCATGTGATCATCAATGTAACCGTGAACCAGGTGATCATTTGTCTAATCCTGAACCATGTGATCATCAATGTAACCGTCAACCAGGTGATCAGGAGTCTAACCCTGAACCATATGATCATCAATCCAACCCTGAACCATGTGATCATCAATGTAACCGTGAACCAGTTGATTATCTATATAACCCTTAACCAGGTGATCATGAGTCTAACCCTGAACCATATGATCATCAATCCAACCCTGAACCATTTGATCATCAATGTAACCGTCAACCAGGTGATCATCAGTCTAACCCTGAACCATATGATCATCAATCCAACCCTGAACCATGTGATCATCAAGCGAATACTGAACCATGTGATCATCAATGTAACCCTGAACCATGTGATCATCAATCTAACCGTGAACAAGGTGATCATCAATATAACCCTTAAACAAGAGATCATCAGTCTAACCCTGAACCAGGTGATCATCAATCCAACCCTGAACCATGTGATCATCAATGTAACCGTCAACCAGGTGATCATCAGGCTAACCCTGAACCAGGTGATCAACAGTCTAATCTTGAACAATGTGATCATCAATCCAACCCTGAACCATGTGATCATCAATGTAACCATGAACCAGGTGATCATCAATATAACCCTTAACCAGGTGATCATGAGTCTAACCCTGAACCATATGATCAATAATCCAACCCTGAACCATGTGATCATCAATCTAACCGTGAACCAGGTGATAATCAATCTAACGTTGAACCAGGTGATCATCAGTCTAACCTCAATCTAACCCTGAACCATGTGATCATCAATCTAGTCCTGGACCATGTGATCATCAATCTAACCGTGAACAAAGTGTTCATCAATGTAACCCTTTAACATGTGATCATCAGTCTAACCCAGAACCAGGTGATCATCAGTCCAATCCTGAACCATGTGATCATCAATCCAACCCTGGACCATGTGATCATCAGTGCAATCCTGAACCATGTGATCATCAATCCAACCCTGGACCATGTGATCATCAATGTAACCGTGAACCAGGTGATCATTTGTCTAATCCTGAACCATGTGATCATCAATGTAACCGTCAACCAGGTGATCAGGAGTCTAACCCTGAACCATATGATCATCAATCCAACCCTGAACCATGTGATCATCAATGTAACCGTGAACCAGTTGATTATCTATATAACCCTTAACCAGGTGATCATGAGTCTAACCCTGAACCATATGATCATCAATCCAACCCTGAACCATTTGATCATCAATGTAACCGTCAACCAGGTGATCATCAGTCTAACCCTGAACCATATGATCATCAATCCAACCCTGAACCATGTGATCATCAGGCGAATACTGAACCATGTGATCATCAATGTAACCCTGAACCATGTGATCATCAATCTAACCGTGAACAAGGTGATCATCAATATAACCCTTAAACAGGAGATCATCAGTCTAACCCTGAACCAGGTGATCATCAATCCAACCCTGAACCATGTGATCATCAATGTAACCGTCAACCAGGTGATCATCAGGCTAACCCTGAACCAGGTGATCAACAGTCTAATCTTGAACAATGTGATCATCAATCCAACCCTGAACCATGTGATCATCAATGTAACCATGAACCAGGTGATCATCAATATAACCCTTAACCAGGTGATCATGAGTCTAACCCTGAACCATATGATCAATAATCCAACCCTGAACCATGTGATCATCAATCTAACCGTGAACCAGGTGATAATCAATCTAACGTTGAACCAGGTGATCATCAGTCTAACCTCAATCTAACCCTGAACCATGTGATCATCAATCTAGTCCTGGACCATGTGATCATCAATCTAACCGTGAACAAAGTGTTCATCAATGTAACCCTTTAACATGTGATCATCAGTCTAACCCAGAACCAGGTTATCATCAGTCCAATCCTGAACCATGTGATCATCAATCCAACCCTGGACCATGTGATCATCAGTGCAATCCTGAACCATGTGATCATCAATCCAACCCTGGACCATGTGATCATCAATGTAACCGTGAACCAGGTGATCATTTGTCTAATCCTGAACCATGTGATCATCAATGTAACCGTCAACCAGGTGATCATCAATATAACCCTTAACCAGGTGATCATGAGTCTAACCCTGAACCATATGATCATCAATCCAACCCTGAACCATGTGATCATCAATGTAACCGTGAACCAGGTGATTATCTATATAACCCTTAACCAGGTGATCATGAGTCTAACCCTGAACCATATGATCATCAATCCAACCCTGAACCATTTGATCATCAATGTAACCGTCAAGCAGGTGATCATCAATCTAACCCTGAACCATATGATCATCAATCCAACCCTGAACCATGTGATCATCAGGCGAATCCTGAACCATGTGATCATCAATGTAACCCTGAACCATGTGATCATCAATCTAACCGTGAACAAGGTGATCATCAATAAAACCCTTAAACAGGTGATCATCAGTCTAACCCTAAACTAGGTGATCATCAATCCAATCCTGAACCATGTGATCATTAATCCAACCCAGAACCATTTGATCGTCAATCTAACCCTGAACCATGTGATCATCAATCTAACCATGAACCAGCTGAACATCAGTCTAACCATGAACCATGTGATCATCAATCTAACCCTGAACCATGTGATCATCAATCTAATCCTGGACCATGTGATTATCAATCTAACCGTGAACAAAGTGATCATCAATATAACCCTTAAACAGGTGATCATCAGTCTAACCCTTAACCAGGTGATCATCAGTCCAATCATGAACCATGTGATCATCAATCCAACCCTGAACCATGTGATCATCAATCTAACCCTGAACCAGGTGATCATCAGTCTAACCCTGAACCATGTGATCATCAATGTAACCATGAACCAGGTGATCATCAATATAACCCTTAACCAGGTGATCATGAGTCTAACCCTGAACCATATGATCATCAATCCAACCCTGAAACATTTGATCATCAATGTAACCATGAACCAGGTGATCATCAGTCTAATCCTGAACCATGTGATCATCAATCCAACCCTGAACCATGTGATCATCAATGGAACCGTCAACCAGGTGATCATTTGTCTAATCCTGAACCATGTGATCATCAATCCAACCCTGAAACATTTGATCATCAATGTAACCATGAACCAGGTGATCATCAGTCTAACCCTGAACCATATGATCATCAATCCAACCCTGAACCATGTGATCATCAATGTAACCCTGAACCAGGTGATCATTTGTCTAATCCTGAACCATGTGATCATCAATGTAACCGTCAACCAGGTGATCATAATTATATAACCCTTAACCAGGTGATCATGATTCTAACCCTGAACCATATGATCATCAATCCAACCCTGAACCATATGATCATCAATGTAACCGTGAACCAGTTGATTATCTATATAACCCTTAACCAGGTGATCATGAGTCTAACCCTGAACCATATGATCATCAATCCAACCCTGAACCATTTGATCATCAATGTAACCGTCAACCAGGTGATCATCAGTCTAACCCTGAACCATATGATCATCAGGCGAATACTGAACCATGTGATCATCAATCCAACCCTGGACCATGTGATCATCAATGTAACCGTGAACCAGGTGATCATTTGTCTAATCCTGAACCATGTGATCATCAATGTAACCGTCAACCAGGTGATCAGGAGTCTAACCCTGAACCATATGATCATCAATCCAACCCTGAACCATGTGATCATCAATGTAACCGTGAACCAGTTGATTATCTATATAACCCTTAACCAGGTGATCATGAGTCTAACCCTGAACCATATGATCATCAATCCAACCCTGAACCATTTGATCATCAATGTAACCGTCAACCAGGTGATCATCAGTCTAACCCTGAACCATATGATCATCAATCCAACCCTGAACCATGTGATCATCAGGCGAATACTGAACCATGTGATCATCAATGTAACCCTGAACCATGTGATCATCAATCTAACCGTGAACAAGGTGATCATCAATATAACCCTTAAACAGGAGATCATCAGTCTAACCCTGAACCAGGTGATCATCAATCCAACCCTGAACCATGTGATCATCAATGTAACCGTCAACCAGGTGATCATCAGGCTAACCCTGAACCAGGTGATCAACAGTCTAATCTTGAACAATGTGATCATCAATCCAACCCTGAACCATGTGATCATCAATGTAACCATGAACCAGGTGATCATCAATATAACCCTTAACCAGGTGATCATGAGTCTAACCCTGAACCATATGATCAATAATCCAACCCTGAACCATGTGATCATCAATCTAACCGTGAACCAGGTGATAATCAATCTAACGTTGAACCAGGTGATCATCAGTCTAACCTCAATCTAACCCTGAACCATGTGATCATCAATCTAGTCCTGGACCATGTGATCATCAATCTAACCGTGAACAAAGTGTTCATCAATGTAACCCTTTAACATGTGATCATCAGTCTAACCCAGAACCAGGTGATCATCAGTCCAATCCTGAACCATGTGATCATCAATCCAACCCTGGACCATGTGATCATCAGTGCAATCCTGAACCATGTGATCATCAATCCAACCCTGGACCATGTGATCATCAATGTAACCGTGAACCAGGTGATCATTTGTCTAATCCTGAACCATGTGATCATCAATGTAACCGTCAACCAGGTGATCAGGAGTCTAACCCTGAACCATATGATCATCAATCCAACCCTGAACCATGTGATCATCAATGTAACCGTGAACCAGTTGATTATCTATATAACCCTTAACCAGGTGATCATGAGTCTAACCCTGAACCATATGATCATCAATCCAACCCTGAACCATTTGATCATCAATGTAACCGTCAACCAGGTGATCATCAGTCTAACCCTGAACCATATGATCATCAATCCAACCCTGAACCATGTGATCATCAGGCGAATACTGAACCATGTGATCATCAATGTAACCCTGAACCATGTGATCATCAATCTAACCGTGAACAAGGTGATCATCAATATAACCCTTAAACAGGAGATCATCAGTCTAACCCTGAACCAGGTGATCATCAATCCAACCCTGAACCATGTGATCATCAATGTAACCGTCAACCAGGTGATCATCAGGCTAACCCTGAACCAGGTGATCAACAGTCTAATCTTGAACAATGTGATCATCAATCCAACCCTGAACCATGTGATCATCAATGTAACCATGAACCAGGTGATCATCAATATAACCCTTAACCAGGTGATCATGAGTCTAACCCTGAACCATATGATCAATAATCCAACCCTGAACCATGTGATCATCAATCTAACCGTGAACCAGGTGATAATCAATCTAACGTTGAACCAGGTGATCATCAGTCTAACCTCAATCTAACCCTGAACCATGTGATCATCAATCTAGTCCTGGACCATGTGATCATCAATCTAACCGTGAACAAAGTGTTCATCAATGTAACCCTTTAACATGTGATCATCAGTCTAACCCAGAACCAGGTGATCATCAGTCCAATCCTGAACCATGTGATCATCAATCCAACCCTGGACCATGTGATCATCAGTGCAATCCTGAACCATGTGATCATCAATCCAACCCTGGACCATGTGATCATCAATGTAACCGTGAACCAGGTGATCATTTGTCTAATCCTGAACCATGTGATCATCAATGTAACCGTCAACCAGGTGATCATCAATATAACCCTTAACCAGGTGATCATGAGTCTAACCCTGAACCATATGATCATCAATCCAACCCTGAACCATGTGATCATCAATGTAACCGTGAACCAGGTGATTATCTATATAACCCTTAACCAGGTGATCATGAGTCTAACCCTGAACCATATGATCATCAATCCAACCCTGAACCATTTGATCATCAATGTAACCGTCAAGCAGGTGATCATCAATCTAACCCTGAACCATATGATCATCAATCCAACCCTGAACCATGTGATCATCAGGCGAATCCTGAACCATGTGATCATCAATGTAACCCTGAACCATGTGATCATCAATCTAACCGTGAACAAGGTGATCATCAATATAAGCCTTAAACAGGAGATCATCAGTCTAACCCTGAACCAGGTGATCATCAATCCAACCCTGAACCATGTGATCATCAATGTAACCATGAACCAGGTGATCATCAATATAACCCTTAACCAGGTGATCATGAGTCTAACCCTGAACCATATGATCAATAATCCAACCCTGAACCATGTGATCATCAATCTAACCGTGAACCAGGTGATAATCAATCTAACGTTGAACCAGGTGATCATCAGTCTAACCTCAATCTAACCCTGAACCATGTGATCATCAATCTAGTCCTGGACCATGTGATCATCAATCTAACCGTGAACAAAGTGTTCATCAATGTAACCCTTAAACATGTGATCATCAGTCTAACCCAGAACCAGGTGATCATCAGTCCAATCCTGAACCATGTGATCATCAATCCAACCCTGGACCATGTGATCATCAGTGCAATCCTGAACCATGTGATCATCAATCCAACCCTGGACCATGTGATCATCAATGTAACCGTGAACCATGTGATCATCAATGTAACCGTGAACCAGGTGATCATCAATATAACCCTTAACCAGGTGATCATCAGTCTAACCCTGAACCAGGTGATCATCAGTCTAATCCTGAACAATGTGATCATCAATCCAACCCTGGACCATGTGATCATCAATCTAACCGTGAACCAGGTGATCATCAATACAATCCTTAACCAGGTGATCATGAGTCTAACCCTGAACCAGGTGATTATCAGTCTAATCCTGAACCATGTGATCATCAATCCAATCCTGGACCATGTGATCATCAATCCAACCCTGGACCATGTGATCATCAATCTAACCGTGAACAAGTTGATCATCAATAAAACCCTTAAACAGGTGATCATCAGTCTAACCCTAAACTAGGTGATCATCAGTCCAATCCTGAACCATGTGATCATCAATCCAACCCTGGACCATTTGATCATCAGTCTAATCCTGAACCATGTGATCATCAGGCAAATCCTGAACCATGTGATCATCAATGTAACCCTGAACCATGTGATCATCAATCTAACCGTGAACAAGGTGATCATCAATATAACCCTTAAACAGGTGATCATCAGTCTGACCCTTAACCAGGTGATCATCAATCCAACCCTGAACCATGTGATCATCAATCTAACCCTGAACCAGGTGATCATCAGTCTAACCCTGAACCATGTGATCATCAAACCAAACCTGAACTATATGATCATCAATACAACCCTGAACCATGTGATCATCAATGTAACCGTGAACCAGGTGATTATCTATATAACCCTTAACCAGGTGATCATGAGTCTAACCCTGAACCATATGATCATCAATCCAACCCTGAAACATTTGATCATCAATGTAACCATGAACCAGGTGATCATCAGTCTAATCCTGAACCATGTGATCATCAATCCAACCCTGAACCATGTGATCATCAATGTAACGGTCAACCAGGTGATCATGAGTCTAACCCTGAACCATATGATCATCAATCCAACCCTGAATCATGTGATCATCAATGTAACCCTGAACCAGGTGATCATTTGTCTAATCCTGAACCATGTGATCATCAATGTAACCGTCAACTAGGTGATCATCAATATAACCCTTAACCAGGTGATCATGAGTCTAACCCTGAACCATATGATCATCAATCCAACCCTGAACCATGTGATCATCAATGTAACAGTGAACCAGTTGATTATCTATATAACCCTTAACCAGGTGATCATGAGTCTAACCCTGAACCATATGATCATCAATCCAACCCTGAACCATTTGATCATCAATGTAACCGTCAACCAGGTGATCATCAGTCTAACCCTGAACCATATGATCATCAATCCAACCCTGAACCATGTGATCATCAGGCGAATCCTGAACCATGTGATCATCAATGTAACCCTGAACCATGTGATTATCAATCTAACCGTGAACAAGGTGATCATCAATATAACCCTTAAACAGGAGATCATCAGTCTAACCCTGAACCAGGTGATCATCAATCCAACCCTGAACCATGTGATCATCAATGTAACCGTCAACCAGGTGATCATCAGGCTAACCCTGAACCAGGTGATCAACAGTCTAATCTTGAACAATGTGATCATCAATCCAACCCTGAACCATGTGATCATCAATGTAACCATGAACCAGGTGATCATCAATATAACCCTTAACCAGGTGATCATGAGTCTAACCCTGAACCATATGATCAATAATCCAACCCTGAACCATGTGATCATCAATCTAACCGTGAACCAGGTGATAATCAATCTAACGTTGAACCAGGTGATCATCAGTCTAACCTCAATCTAACCCTGAACCATGTGATCATCAATCTAGTCCTGGACCATGTGATCATCAATCTAACTGTGAACAAAGTGTTCATCAATGTAACCCTTAAACATGTGATCATCAGTCTAACCCAGAACCAGGTGATCATCAGTCCAATCCTGAACCATGTGATCATCAATCCAACCCTGGACCATGTGATCATCAGTGCAATCCTGAACCATGTGATCATCAATCCAACCGTGGACCATGTGATCATCAATGTAACCGTCAACCAGGTGATCATCAATATAACCCTTAACCAGGTGTTCATGAGTCTAACCCTGAACCATATGATCATCAATCCAACCCTGAACCATGTGATCATCAATGTAACCGTGAACCAGGTGATTATCTATATAACCCTTAACCAGGTGATCATGAGTCTAACCCTGAACCATATGATCATCAATCCAACCCTGAACCATTTAATCATCAATGTAACCGTCAACCAGGTGATCATCAGTCTAACCCTGAACCATATGATCATCAATCCAACCCTGAACCATGTGATCATCAGGCGAATCCTGAACCATGTGATCATCAATGTAACCCTGAACCATGTGATCATCAATGTAACCATGAACCAGGTGATCATCAATATAACCCTTAACCAGGTGATCATGAGTCTAACCCTGAACCATATGATCAATAATCCAACCCTGAACCATGTGATCATCAATCTAACCGTGAACCAGGTGATAATCAATCTAACGTTGAACCAGGTGATCATCAGTCTAACCTCAATCTAACCCTGAACCATGTGATCATCAATCTAGTCCTGGACCATGTGATCATCAATCTAACCGTGAACAAAGTGTTCATCAATGTAACCCTTAAACATAGGATCATCAGTCTAACCCAGAACCAGATGATCATCAGTCCAATCCTGAACCATGTGATCATCAATCCAACCCTGGACCATGTGATCATCAGTGCAATCCTGAACCATGTGATCATCAATCCAACCCTGGACCATGTGATCATCAATGTAACCGTGAACCATGTGATCATCAATGTAACCGTGAACCAGGTGATCATCAATATAACCCTTAACCAGGTGATCATCAGTCTAACCCTGAACCAGGTGATCATCAGTCTAATCCTGAACCATGTGATCATCAATCCAACCCTGGACCATGTGATCATCAATCTAACCGTGAACCAGGTGATCATCAATACAATCCTTAACCAGGTGATCATGAGTCTAACCCTGAACCAGGTGATTATCAGTCTAATCCTGAACCATATGATCATCAATCCAATCCTGGACCATGTGATCATCAATCCAACCCTGGACCATGTGATCATCAATCTAACCGTGAACAAGGTGATCATCAATAAAACCCTTAAACAGGTGATCATCAGTCTAACCCTAAACTAGGTGATCATCAATCCAATCCTGAACCATGTGATCATTAATCCAACCCAGAACCATTTGATCGTCAATCTAACCCTGAACCATGTGATCATCAATCTAACCATGAACCAGCTGAACATCAGTCTAACCATGAACCATGTGATCATCAATCTAACCCTGAACCATGTGATCATCAATCTAATCCTGGACCATGTGATTATCAATCTAACCGTGAACAAAGTGATCATCAATATAACCCTTAAACAGGTGATCATCAGTCTAACCCTTAACCAGGTGATCATCAGTCCAATCATGAACCATGTGATCATCAATCCAACCCTGAACCATGTGATCATCAATCTAACCCTGAACCAGGTGATCATCAGTCTAACCCTGAACCATGTGATCATCAATGTAACCATGAACCAGGTGATCATCAATATAACCCTTAACCAGATGATCATGAGTCTAACCCTGAACCATATGATCATCAATCCAACCCTGAAACATTTGATCATCAATGTAACCATGAACCAGGTGATCATCAGTCTAATCCTGAACCATGTGATCATCAATCCAACCCTGAACCATGTGATCATCAATGTAACCGTCAACCAGGTGATCATTTGTCTGATCCTGAACCATGTGATCATCAATCCAACCCTGAAACATTTGATCATCAATGTAACCATGAACCAGGTGATCATCAGTCTAACCCTGAACCATATGATCATCAATCCAACCCTGAACCATGTGATCATCAATGTAACCCTGAACCAGGTGATCATTTGTCTAATCCTGAACCATGTGATCATCAATGTAACCGTCAACCAGGTGATCATAAATATAACCCTTAACCAGGTGATCATGAGTCTAACCCTGAACCATATGATCATCAATCCAACCCTGAACCATGTGATCATCAATGTAACCGTGAACCAGTTGATTATCTATATAACCCTTAACCAGGTGATCATGAGTCTAACCCTGAACCATATGATCATCAATCCAACCCTGAACCATTTGATCATCAATGTAACCGTCAACCAGGTGATCATCAGTCTAACCCTGAACCATATGATCATCAGGCGAATACTGAACCATGTGATCATCAATGTAACCCTGAACCATGTGATCATCAATCTAACCGTGAACAAGGTGATCATCAATATAACCCTTAAACAGGAGATCATCAGTCTAACCCTGAACCAGGTGATCATCAATCCAACCCTGAACCATGTGATCATCAATTCAACCGTCAACCAGGTGATCATCAGGCTAACCCTGAACCAGGTGATCAACAGTCTAATCTTGAACAATGTGATCATCAATCCAACCCTGAACCATGTGATCATCAATGTAACCATGAACCAGGTGATCATCAATATAACCCTTAACCAGGTGATCATGAGTCTAACCCTGAACCATATGATCAATAATCCAACCCTGAACCATGTGATCATCAATCTAACCGTGAACCAGGTGATAATCAATCTAACGTTGAACCAGGTGATCATCAGTCTAACCTCAATCTAACCCTGAACCATGTGATCATCAATCTAGTCCTGGACCATGTGATCATCAATCTAACCGTGAACAAAGTGTTCATCAATGTAACCCTTTAACATGTGATCATCAGTCTAACCCAGAACCAGGTGATCATCAGTCCAATCCTGAACCATGTGATCATCAATCCAACCCTGGACCATGTGATCATCAGTGCAATCCTGAACCATGTGATCATCAATCCAACCCTGGACCATGTGATCATCAATGTAACCGTGAACCAGGTGATCATTTGTCTAATCCTGAACCATGTGATCATCAATGTAACCGTCAACCAGGTGATCAGGAGTCTAACCCTGAACCATATGATCATCAATCCAACCCTGAACCATGTGATCATCAATGTAACCGTGAACCAGTTGATTATCTATATAACCCTTAACCAGGTGATCATGAGTCTAACCCTGAACCATATGATCATCAATCCAACCCTGAACCATTTGATCATCAATGTAACCGTCAACCAGGTGATCATCAGTCTAACCCTGAACCATATGATCATCAATCCAACCCTGAACCATGTGATCATCAGGCGAATACTGAACCATGTGATCATCAATGTAACCCTGAACCATGTGATCATCAATCTAACCGTGAACAAGGTGATCATCAATATAACCCTTAAACAGGAGATCATCAGTCTAACCCTGAACCAGGTGATCATCAATCCAACCCTGAACCATGTGATCATCAATGTAACCGTCAACCAGGTGATCATCAGGCTAACCCTGAACCAGGTGATCAAAAGTCTAATCTTGAACAATGTGATCATCAATCCAACCCTGAACCATGTGATCATCAATGTAACCATGAACCAGGTGATCATCAATATAACCCTTAACCAGGTGATCATGAGTCTAACCCTGAACCATATGATCAATAATTCAACCCTGAACCATGTGATCATCAATCTAACCGTGAACAAAGTGTTCATCAATCTAACGTTGAACCAGGTGATCATCAGTCTAGCCTCAATCTAACCCTGAACCATGTGATCATCAATCTAGTCCTGGACCATGTGATCATCAATCTAACCGTGAACAAAGTGTTCATCAATGTAACCCTTTAACATGTGATCATCAGTCTAACCCAGAACCAGGTGATCATCAGTCCAATCCTGAACCATGTGATCATCAATCCAACCCTGGACCATGTGATCATCAGTGCAATCCTGAACCATGTGATCATCAATCCAACCGTGGACCATGTGATCATCAATGTAACCGTCAACCAGGTGATCATCAATATAACCCTTAACCAGGTGTTCATGAGTCTAACCCTGAACCATATGATCATCAATCCAACCCTGAACCATGTGATCATCAATGTAACCGTGAACCAGGTGATTATCTATATAACCCTTAACCAGGTGATCATGAGTCTAACCCTGAACCATATGATCATCAATCCAACCCTGAACCATTTAATCATCAATGTAACCGTCAACCAGGTGATCATCAGTCTAACCCTGAACCATATGATCATCAATCCAACCCTGAACCATGTGATCATCAGGCGAATCCTGAACCATGTGATCATCAATGTAACCCTGAACCATGTGATCATCAATGTAACCATGAACCAGGTGATCATCAATATAACCCTTAACCAGGTGATCATGAGTCTAACCCTGAACCATATGATCAATAATCCAACCCTGAACCATGTGATCATCAATCTAACCGTGAACCAGGTGATAATCAATCTAACGTTGAACCAGGTGATCATCAGTCTAACCTCAATCTAACCCTGAACCATGTGATCATCAATCTAGTCCTGGACCATGTGATCATCAATCTAACCGTGAACAAAGTGTTCATCAATGTAACCCTTAAACATAGGATCATCAGTCTAACCCAGAACCAGATGATCATCAGTCCAATCCTGAACCATGTGATCATCAATCCAACCCTGGACCATGTGATCATCAGTGCAATCCTGAACCATGTGATCATCAATCCAACCCTGGACCATGTGATCATCAATGTAACCGTGAACCATGTGATCATCAATGTAACCGTGAACCAGGTGATCATCAATATAACCCTTAACCAGGTGATCATCAGTCTAACCCTGAACCAGGTGATCATCAGTCTAATCCTGAACCATGTGATCATCAATCCAACCCTGGACCATGTGATCATCAATCTAACCGTGAACCAGGTGATCATCAATACAATCCTTAACCAGGTGATCATGAGTCTAACCCTGAACCAGGTGATTATCAGTCTAATCCTGAACCATATGATCATCAATCCAATCCTGGACCATGTGATCATCAATCCAACCCTGGACCATGTGATCATCAATCTAACCGTGAACAAGGTGATCATCAATAAAACCCTTAAACAGGTGATCATCAGTCTAACCCTAAACTAGGTGATCATCAATCCAATCCTGAACCATGTGATCATTAATCCAACCCAGAACCATTTGATCGTCAATCTAACCCTGAACCATGTGATCATCAATCTAACCATGAACCAGCTGAACATCAGTCTAACCATGAACCATGTGATCATCAATCTAACCCTGAACCATGTGATCATCAATCTAATCCTGGACCATGTGATTATCAATCTAACCGTGAACAAAGTGATCATCAATATAACCCTTAAACAGGTGATCATCAGTCTAACCCTTAACCAGGTGATCATCAGTCCAATCATGAACCATGTGATCATCAATCCAACCCTGAACCATGTGATCATCAATCTAACCCTGAACCAGGTGATCATCAGTCTAACCCTGAACCATGTGATCATCAATGTAACCATGAACCAGGTGATCATCAATATAACCCTTAACCAGATGATCATGAGTCTAACCCTGAACCATATGATCATCAATCCAACCCTGAAACATTTGATCATCAATGTAACCATGAACCAGGTGATCATCAGTCTAATCCTGAACCATGTGATCATCAATCCAACCCTGAACCATGTGATCATCAATGTAACCGTCAACCAGGTGATCATTTGTCTAATCCTGAACCATGTGATCATCAATCCAACCCTGAAACATTTGATCATCAATGTAACCATGAACCAGGTGATCATCAGTCTAACCCTGAACCATATGATCATCAATCCAACCCTGAACCATGTGATCATCAATGTAACCCTGAACCAGGTGATCATTTGTCTAATCCTGAACCATGTGATCATCAATGTAACCGTCAACCAGGTGATCATAAATATAACCCTTAACCAGGTGATCATGAGTCTAACCCTGAACCGTATGATCATCAATCCAACCCTGAACCATGTGATCATCAATGTAACCGTGAACCAGTTGATTATCTATATAACCCTTAACCAGGTGATCATGAGTCTAACCCTGAACCATATGATCATCAATCCAACCCTGAACCATTTGATCATCAATGTAACCGTCAACCAGGTGATCATCAGTCTAACCCTGAACCATATGATCATCAGGCGAATACTGAACCATGTGATCATCAATGTAACCCTGAACCATGTGATCATCAATCTAACCGTGAACAAGGTGATCATCAATATAACCCTTAAACAGGAGATCATCAGTCTAACCCTGAACCAGGTGATCATCAATCCAACCCTGAACCATGTGATCATCAATGTAACCGTCAACCAGGTGATCATCAGGCTAACCCTGAACCAGGTGATCAACAGTCTAATCTTGAACAATGTGATCATCAATCCAACCCTGAACCATGTGATCATCAGTGCAATCCTGAACCATGTGATCATCAATCCAACCCTGGACCATGTGATCATCAATGTAACCGTGAACCAGGTGATTATCTATATAACCCTTAACCAGGTGATCATTTGTCTAATCCTGAACCATGTGATCATCAATGTAACCGTCAACCAGGTGATCATCAATATAACCCTTAACCAGGTGATCATGAGTCTAACCCTGAACCATATGATCATCAATCCAACCCTGAAACATTTGATCATCAATGTAACCATGAACCAGGTGATCATCAGTCTAATCCTGAACCATGTGATCATCAATCCAACCCTGAACCATGTGATCATCAATGTAACCGTCAACCAGGTGATCATTTGTCTAATCCTGAACCATGTGATCATCAATCCAACCCTGAAACATTTGATCATCAATGTAACCATGAACCAGGTGATCATCAGTCTAACCCTGAACCATATGATCATCAATCCAACCCTGAACCATGTGATCATCAATGTAACCCTGAACCAGGTGATCATTTGTCTAATCCTGAACCATGTGATCATCAATGTAACCGTCAACCAGGTAATCATAAATATAACCCTTAACCAGGTGATCATGAGTCTAACCCTGAACCATATGATCATCAATCCAACCCTGAACCATGTGATCATCAATGTAACCGTGAACCAGTTGATTATCTATATAACCCTTAACCAGGTGATCATGAGTCTAACCCTGAACCATATGATCATCAATCCAACCCTGAACCATGTGATCATCAATGTAACCGTGAACCAGTTGATTATCTATATAACCCTTCACCAGGTGATCATGAGTCTAACCCTGAACCATATGATCATCAATCCAACCCTGAACCATTTGATCATCAATGTAACCGTCAACCAGGTGATCATCAGTCTAACCCTGAACCATATGATCATCAGGCGAATACTGAACCATGTGATCATCAATGTAACCCTGAACCATGTGATCATCAATCTAACCGTGAACAAGGTGATCATCAATATAACCCTTAAACAGGAGATCATCAGTCTAACCCTGAACCAGGTGATCATCAATCCAACCCTGAACCATGTGATCATCAATGTAACCGTCAACCAGGTGATCATCAGGCTAACCCTGAACCAGGTGATCAACAGTCTAATCTTGAACAATGTGATCATCAATCCAACCCTGAACCATGTGATCATCAGTGCAATCCTGAACCATGTGATCATCAATCCAACCCTGGACCATGTGATCATCAATGTAACCGTGAACCAGGTGATTATCTATATAACCCTTAACCAGGTGATCATTTGTCTAATCCTGAACCATGTGATCATCAATGTAACCGTCAACCAGGTGATCATCAATATAACCCTTAACCAGGTGATCATGAGTCTAACCCTGAACCATATTATCATCAATCCAACCCTGAACCATGTGATCATCAATGTAACCGTCAACCAGGTGATCATCAGTCTAACCCTGAACCATATGATCATCAATCCAACCCTGAACCATGTGATCATCAAGCGAATCCTGAACCATGTGATCATCAATGTAACCCTGAACCATGTGATCATCAATCTAACCGTGAACAAGGTGATCATCAATATAAGCTTTAAACAGGAGATCATCAGTCTAACCCTGAACCAGGTGATCATCAATCCAACCCTGAACCATGTGATCATCAATGTAACCATGAACCAGGTGATCATTTGTCTAATCCTGAACCATGTGATCATCAATCCAACCCTGAAACATTTGATCATCAATGTAACCATGAACCAGGTGATCATCAATATAACCCTTAACCAGGTGATCATGAGTCTAACCCTGAACCATATGATCAATAATCCAACCCTGAACCATGTGATCATCAATCTAACCGTGAACCAGGTGATAATCAATCTAACGTTGAACCAGGTGATCATCAGTCTAACCTCAATCTAACCCTGAACCATGTGATCATCAATCTAGTCCTGGACCATGTGATCATCAATCTAACTGTGAACAAAGTGTTCATCAATGTAACCCTTAAACATGTGATCATCAGTCTAACCCAGAACCAGGTGATCATCAGTCCAATCCTGAACCATGTGATCATCAATCCAACCCTGGACCATGTGATCATCAGTGCAATCCTGAACCATGTGATCATCAATCCAACCCTGGACCATGTGATCATCAATGTAACCGTGAACCATGTGATCATCAATGTAACCGTGAACCAGGTGATCATCAATATAACCCTTAACCAGGTGATCATCAGTCTAACCCTGAACCAGGTGATCATCAGTCTAATCCTGAACCATGTGATCATCAATCCTACCCTGGACCATGTGATCATCAATCTAACCGTGAACCAGGTGATCATCAATACAATCCTTAACCAGGTGATCATGAGTCTAACCCTGAACCAGGTGATTATCAGTCTAATCCTGAACCATGTGATCATCAATCCAATCCTGGACCATGTGATCATCAATCCAACCCTGGACCATGTGATCATCAATCTAACCGTGAACAAGGTGATCATCAATAAAACCCTTAAACAGGTGATCATCAGTCTAACCCTAAACTAGGTGATCATCAATCCAATCCTGAACCATGTGATCATTAATCCAACCCAGAACCATTTGATCGTCAATCTAACCCTGAACCATGTGATCATCAATCTAACCATGAACCAGCTGAACATCAGTCTAACCATGAACCATGTGATCATCAATCTAACCCTGAACCATGTGATCATCAATCTAATCCTGGACCATGTGATTATCAATCTAACCGTGAACAAAGTGATCATCAATGTAACCCTTAAACAGGTGATCATCAGTCTAAACCTGAACCAGGTGATCATCAGTCCAATCCTGAACCATGTGATCATCAATCCAACCCTGGACCATTTGATCATCAGTCTAATCCTGAACCATGTGATCATCAGGCAAATCCTGAACCATGTGATCATCAATGTAACCCTGAACCATGTGATCATCAATCTAACCGTGAACAAGGTGATCATCAATATAACCCTTAAACAGGTGATCATCAGTCTAACCCTTAACCAAGTGATCATCAGTCCAATCATGAACCATGTGATCATCAGTCTAACCCTGAACCATGTGATCATCAATCCAAACCTGAACTATATGATCATCAATACAACCCTGAACCATGTGATCATCAATGTAACCGTGAACCAGGTGATTATCTATATAACCCTTAACCAGGTGATCATGAGTCTAACCCTGAACCATATGATCATCAATCCAACCCTGAAACATTTGATCATCAATGTAACCATGAACCAGGTTATCATCAGTCTAATCCTGAACCATGTGATCATCAATCCAACCCTGAACCATGTGATCATCAATGTAACCGTCAACCAGGTGATCATGAGTCTAACCCTGAACCATATGATCATCAATCCAACCCTGAACCATGTGATCATCAATGTAACCGTGAACCAGTTGATTATCTATATAACCCTTAACCAGGTGATCATGAGTCTAACCCTGAACCATATGATCATCAATCCAACCCTGAACCATTTGATCATCAATGTAACCGTCAACCAGGTGATCATCAGTCTAACACTGAACCATATGATCATCAATCCAACCCTGAACCATGTGATCATCAGGCGAATCCTGAACCATGTGATCATCAATGTAACCCTGAACCATGTGATCATCAATCTAACCGTGAACAAGGTGATCATCAATATAACCCTTAAACAGGAGATCATCAGTCTAACCCTGAACCAGGTGATCATCAATCCAACCCTGAACCATGTGATCATCAATGTAACCATGAACCAGGTGATCATCAATATAACCCTTAACCAGGTGATCATGAGTCTAACCCTGAACCATATGATCAATAATCCAACCCTGAACCATGTGATCATCAATCTAACCGTGAACCAGGTGATAATCAATCTAACGTTGAACCAGGTGATCATCAGTCTAACCTCAATCTAACCCTGAACCATGTGATCATCAATCTAGTCCTGGACCATGTGATCATCAATCTAACCGTGAACAAAGTGTTCATCAATGTAACCCTTAAACATGTGATCATCAGTCTAACCCAGAACCAGGTGATCATCAGTCCAATCCTGAACCATGTGATCATCAATCCAACCCTGGACCATGTGATCATCAGTGCAATCCTGAACCATGTGATCATCAATCCAACCCTGGACCATGTGATCATCAATGTAACCGTCAACCAGGTGATCATCAATATAACCCTTAACCAGGTGATCATGAGTCTAACCCTGAACCATATGAACATCAATCCAACCCTGAACCATGTGATCATCAATGTAACCGTGAACCAGGTGATTATCTATATAACCCTTAACCAGGTGATCATGAGTCTAACCCTGAACCATATGATCATCAATCCAACCCTGAACCATTTAATCATCAATGTAACCGTCAACCAGGTGATCATCAGTCTAACCGTGAACCATATGATCATCAATCCAACCCTGAACCATGTGATCATCAGGCGAATCCTGAACCATGTGATCATCAATGTAACCCTGAACCATGTGATCATCAATCTAACCGTGAACAAGGTGATCATCAATATAAGCCTTAAACAGGAGATCATCAGTCTAACCCTGAACCAGGTGATCATCAATCCAACCCTGAACCATGTGATCATCAATGTAACCATGAACCAGGTGATCATCAATATAAACCTTAACCAGGTGATCATGAGTCTAACCCTGAACCATATGATAAATAATCCAACCCTGAACCATGTGATCATCAATCTAACCGTGAACCAGGTGATAATCAATCTAACGTTGAACCAGGTGATCATCAGTCTAACCTCAATCTAACCCTGAACCATGTGATCATCAATCTAGTCCTGGACCATGTGATCATCAATCTAACCGTGAACAAAGTGTTCATCAATGTAACCCTTAAACATGTGATCATCAGTCTAACCCAGAACCAGGTGATCATCAGTCCAATCCTGAACCATGTGATCATCAATCCAACCCTGGACCATGTGATCATCAGTGCAATCCTGAACCATGTGATCATCAATCCAACCCTGGACCATGTGATCATCAATGTAACCGTGAACCAGGTGATTATCTATATAACCCTTAACCAGGTGATCATTTGTCTAATCCTGAACCATGTGATCATCAATGTAACCGTCAACCAGGTGATCATCAATATAACCCTTAACCAGGTGATCATGAGTCTAACCCTGAACCATATGATCATCAATCCAACCCTGAAACATTTGATCATCAATGTAACCATGAACCAGGTGATCATCAGTCTAATCCTGAACCATGTGATCATCAATCCAACCCTGAACCATGTGATCATCAATGTAACCGTCAACCAGGTGATCATTTGTCTAATCCTGAACCATGTGATCATCAATCCAACCCTGAAACATTTGATCATCAATGTAACCATGAACCAGGTGATCATCAGTCTAACCCTGAACCATATGATCATCAATCCAACCCTGAACCATGTGATCATCAATGTAACCCTGAACCAGGTGATCATTTGTCTAATCCTGAACCATGTGATCATCAATGTAACCGTCAACCAGGTAATCATAAATATAACCCTTAACCAGGTGATCATGAGTCTAACCCTGAACCATATGATCATCAATCCAACCCTGAACCATGTGATCATCAATGTAACCGTGAACCAGTTGATTATCTATATAACCCTTAACCAGGTGATCATGAGTCTAACCCTGAACCATATGATCATCAATCCAACCCTGAACCATTTGATCATCAATGTAACCGTCAACCAGGTGATCATCAGTCTAACCCTGAACCATATGATCATCAGGCGAATACTGAACCATGTGATCATCAATGTAACCCTGAACCATGTGATCATCAATGTAACCGTGAACCAGGTGATTATCTATATAACCCTTAACCAGGTGATCATCAATGTAACCGTCAACCAGGTGATCATCAGGCTAACCCTGAACCAGGTGATCAACAGTCTAATCTTGAACAATGTGATCATCAATCCAACCCTGAACCATGTGATCATCAGTGCAATCCTGAACCATGTGATCATCAATCCAACCCTGGACCATGTGATCATCAATGTAACCGTGAACCAGGTGATTATCTATATAACCCTTAACCAGGTGATCATTTGTCTAATCCTGAACCATGTGATCATCAATGTAACCGTCAACCAGGTGATCATCAATATAACCCTTAACCAGGTGATCATGAGTCTAACCCTGAACCATATTATCATCAATCCAACCCTGAACCATGTGATCATCAATGTAACCGTGAACCAGGTGATTATCTATATAACCCTTAACCAGGTGATCATGAGTCTAACCCTGAACCATATGATCATCAATCCAACCCTGAACCATTTGATCATCAATGTAACCGTCAACCAGGTGATCATCAGTCTAACCCTGAACCATATGATCATCAATCCAACCCTGAACCATGTGATCATCAATCTAACCGTGAACAAGGTGATCATCAATATAAGCTTTAAACAGGAGATCATCAGTCTAACCCTGAACCAGGTGATCATCAATCCAACCCTGAACCATGTGATCATCAATGTAACCATGAACCAGGTGATCATCAATATAACCCTTAACCAGGTGATCATGAGTCTAACCCTGAACCATATGATCAATAATCCAACCCTGAACCATGTGATCATCAATCTAACCGTGAACCAGGTGATAATCAATCTAACGTTGAACCAGGTGATCATCAGTCTAACCTCAATCTAACCCTGAACCATGTGATCATCAATCTAGTCCTGGACCATGTGATCATCAATCTAACCGTGAACAAAGTGTTCATCAATGTAACCCTTAAACATGTGATCATCAGTCTAACCCAGAACCAGGTGATCATCAGTCCAATCCTGAACCATGTGATCATCAATCCAACCCTGGACCATGTGATCATCAGTGCAATCCTGAACCATGTGATCATCAATCCAACCCTGGACCATGTGATCATCAATGTAACCGTGAACCATGTGATCATCAATGTAACCGTGAACCAGGTGATCATCAATATAACCCTTAACCAGGTGATCATCAGTCTAACCCTGAACCAGGTGATCATCAGTCTAATCCTGAACCATGTGATCATCAATCCTACCCTGGACCATGTGATCATCAATCTAACCGTGAACCAGGTGATCATCAATACAATCCTTAACCAGGTGATCATGAGTCTAACCCTGAACCAGGTGATTATCAGTCTAATCCTGAACCATGTGATCATCAATCCAATCCTGGACCATGTGATCATCAATCCAACCCTGGACCATGTGATCATCAATCTAACCGTGAACAAGGTGATCATCAATAAAACCCTTAAACAGGTGATCATCAGTCTAACCCTAAACTAGGTGATCATCAATCCAATCCTGAACCATGTGATCATTAATCCAACCCAGAACCATTTGATCGTCAATCTAACCCTGAACCATGTGATCATCAATCTAACCATGAACCAGCTGAACATCAGTCTAACCATGAACCATGTGATCATCAATCTAACCCTGAACCATGTGATCATCAATCTAATCCTGGACCATGTGATTATCAATCTAACCGTGAACAAAGTGATCATCAATGTAACCCTTAAACAGGTGATCATCAGTCTAAACCTGAACCAGGTGATCATCAGTCCAATCCTGAACCATGTGATCATCAATCCAACCCTGGACCATTTGATCATCAGTCTAATCCTGAACCATGTGATCATCAGGCAAATCCTGAACCATGTGATCATCAATGTAACCCTGAACCATGTGATCATCAATCTAACCGTGAACAAGGTGATCATCAATATAACCCTTAAACAGGTGATCATCAGTCTAACCCTTAACCAAGTGATCATCAGTCCAATCATGAACCATGTGATCATCAGTCTAACCCTGAACCATGTGATCATCAATCCAAACCTGAACTATATGATCATCAATACAACCCTGAACCATGTGATCATCAATGTAACCGTGAACCAGGTGATTATCTATATAACCCTTAACCAGGTGATCATGAGTCTAACCCTGAACCATATGATCATCAATCCAACCCTGAAACATTTGATCATCAATGTAACCATGAACCAGGTGATCATCAGTCTAATCCTGAACCATGTGATCATCAATCCAACCCTGAACCATGTGATCATCAATCCAACCCTGAACCATTTGATCATCAATGTAACCGTCAACCAGGTGATCATCAGTCTAACACTGAACCATATGATCATCAATCCAACCCTGAACCATGTGATCATCAGGCGAATCCTGAACCATGTGATCATCAATGTAACCATGAACCAGGTGATCATCAATATAACCCTTAACCAGGTGATCATGAGTCTAACCCTGAACCATATGATCATCAATCCAACCCTGAACCATTTGATCATCAATGTAACCGTCAACCAGGTGATCATCAGTCTAACACTGAACCATATGATCATCAATCCAACCCTGAACCATGTGATCATCAGGCGAATCCTGAACCATGTGATCATCAATGTAACCCTGAACCATGTGATCATCAATCTAACCGTGAACAAGGTGATCATCAATATAACCCTTAAACAGGAGATCATCAGTCTAACCCTGAACCAGGTGATCATCAATCCAACCCTGAACCATGTGATCATCAATGTAACCGTCAACCAGGTGATCATCAGGCTAACCCTGAACCAGGTGATCAACAGTCTAATCTTGAACAATGTGATCATCAATCCAACCCTGAACCATGTGATCATCAATGTAACCATGAACCAGGTGATCATCAATATAACCCTTAACCAGGTGATCATGAGTCTAACCTCAATCTAACCCTGAACCATGTGATCATCAATCTAGTCCTGGACCATGTGATCATCAATCTAACCGTGAACAAAGTGTTCATCAATGTAACCCTTAAACATGTGATCATCAGTCTAACCCAGAACCAGGTGATCATCAGTCCAATCCTGAACCATGTGATCATCAATCCAACCCTGGACCATGTGATCATCAGTGCAATCCTGAACCATGTGATCATCAATCCAACCCTGGACCATGTGATCATCAATGTAACCGTCAACCAGGTGATCATCAATATAACCCTTAACCAGGTGATCATGAGTCTAACCCTGAACCATATGATCATCAATCCAACCCTGAACCATGTGATCATCAATGTAACCGTGAACCAGGTGATTATCTATATAACCCTTAACCAGGTGATCATGAGTCTAACCCTGAACCATATGATCATCAATCCAACCCTGAACCATTTAATCATCAATGTAACCATCAACTAGGTGATCATCAGTCTAACCGTGAACCATATGATCATCAATCCAACCCTGAACCATGTGATCATCAGGCGAATCCTGAACCATGTGATCATCAATGTAACCCTGAACCATGTGATCATCAATCTAACCGTGAACAAGGTGATCATCAATATAAGCCTTAAACAGGAGATCATCAGTCTAACCCTGAACCAGGTGATCATCAATCCAACCCTGAACCATGTGATCATCAATGTAACCATGAACCAGGTGATCATCAATATAACCCTTAACCAGGTGATCATGAGTCTAACCCTGAACCATATGATAAATAATCCAACCCTGAACCATGTGATCATCAATCTAACCGTGAACCAGGTGATAATCAATCTAACGTTGAACCAGGTGATCATCAGTCTAACCTCAATCTAACCCTGAACCATGTGATCATCAATCTAGTCCTGGACCATGTGATCATCAATCTAACCGTGAACAAAGTGTTCATCAATGTAACCCTTAAACATGTGATCATCAGTCTAACCCAGAACCAGGTGATCATCAGTCCAATCCTGAACCATGTGATCATCAATCCAACCCTGGACCATGTGATCATCAGTGCAATCCTGAACCATGTGATCATCAATCCAACCCTGGACCATGTGATCATCAATGTAACCGTGAACCATGTGATCATCAATGTAACCGTGAACCAGGTGATCATCAATATAACCCTTAACCAGGTGATCATCAGTCTAACCCTGAACCAGGTGATCATCAGTCTAATCCTGAACCATGTGATCATCAATCCAACCCTGGACCATGTGATCATCAATCTAACCGTGAACCAGGTGATCATCAATACAATCCTTAACCAGGTGATCATGAGTCTAACCCTGAACCAGGTGATTATCAGTCTAATCCTGAACCATATGATCATCAATCCAATCCTGGACCATGTGATCATCAATCCAACCCTGGACCATGTGATCATCAATCTAACCGTGAACAAGGTGATCATCAATAAAACCCTTAAACAGGTGATCATCAGTCTAACCCTAAACTAGGTGATCATCAATCCAATCCTGAACCATGTGATCATTAATCCAACCCAGAACCATTTGATCGTCAATCTAACCCTGAACCATGTGATCATCAATCTAACCATGAACCAGCTGAACATCAGTCTAACCATGAACCATGTGATCATCAATCTAACCCTGAACCATGTGATCATCAATCTAATCCTGGACCATGTGATTATCAATCTAACCGTGAACAAAGTGATCATCAATATACCCCTTAAACAGGTGATCATCAGTCTAACCCTTAACCAGGTGATCATCAGTCCAATCATGAACCATGTGATCATCAATCCAACCCTGAACCATGTGATCATCAATCTAACCCTGAACCAGGTGATCATCAGTCTAACCCTGAACCATGTGATCATCAATGTAACCATGAACCAGGTGATCATCAATATAACCCTTAACCAGGTGATCATGAGTCTAACCCTGAACCATATGATCATCAATCCAACCCTGAAACATTTGATCATCAATGTAACCATGAACCAGGTGATCATCAGTCTAATCCTGAACCATGTGATCATCAATCCAACCCTGAACCATGTGATCATCAATGTAACCGTCAACCAGGTGATCATTTGTCTAATCTTGAACCATGTGATCATCAATCCAACCCTGAAACATTTGATCATCAATGTAACCATGAACCAGGTGATCATCAGTCTAACCCTGAACCATATGATCATCAATCCAACCCTGAACCATGTGATCATCAATGTAACCCTGAACCAGGTGATCATTTGTCTAATCCTGAACCATGTGATCATCAATGTAACCGTCAACCAGGTGATCATAAATATAACCCTTAACCAGGTGATCATGAGTCTAACCCTGAACCATATGATCATCAATCCAACCCTGAACCATGTGATCATCAATGTAACCGTGAACCAGTTGATTATCTATATAACCCTTAACCAGGTGATCATGAGTCTAACCCTGAACCATATGATCATCAATCCAACCCTGAACCATTTGATCATCAATGTAACCGTCAACCAGGTGATCATCAGTCTAACCCTGAACCATATGATCATCAGGCGAATACTGAACCATGTGATCATCAATGTAACCCTGAACCATGTGATCATCAATCTAACCGTGAACAAGGTGATCATCAATATAACCCTTAAACAGGAGATCATCAGTCTAACCCTGAACCAGGTGATCATCAATCCAACCCTGAACCATGTGATCATCAATGTAACCGTCAACCAGGTGATCATCAGGCTAACCCTGAACCAGGTGATCAACAGTCTAATCTTGAACAATGTGATCATCAATCCAACCCTGAACCATGTGATCATCAATGTAACCATGAACCAGGTGATCATCAATATAACCCTTAACCAGGTGATCATGAGTCTAACCCTGAACCATATGATCAATAATCCAACCCTGAACCATGTGATCATCAATCTAACCGTGAACCAGGTGATAATCAATCTAACGTTGAACCAGGTGATCATCAGTCTAACCTCAATCTAACCCTGAACCATGTGATCATCAATCTAGTCCTGGACCATGTGATCATCAATCTAACCGTGAACAAAGTGTTCATCAATGTAACCCTTTAACATGTGATCATCAGTCTAACCCAGAACCAGGTGATCATCAGTCCAATCCTGAACCATGTGATCATCAATCCAACCCTGGACCATGTGATCATCAGTGCAATCCTGAACCATGTGATCATCAATCCAACCCTGGACCATGTGATCATCAATGTAACCGTGAACCAGGTGATCATTTGTCTAATCCTGAACCATGTGATCATCAATGTAACCGTCAACCAGGTGATCAGGAGTCTAACCCTGAACCATATGATCATCAATCCAACCCTGAACCATGTGATCATCAATGTAACTGTCAGGTTCAGGCAACCTAAAACATTCAAACACACTCAAAAAGGAGAAGACAACAGTTTATATTTCTTACTCGCGAGGAGAACGGACAGAGATGTGCTCGATACAAACGTCTATCCGCTCTAAGGATTTCTCTGCCGAACCCTCTTTTTATTTAGGGCAGTCCCTGTTTACATTTTATTTTTCTAAGGGATGGGGGGCAGAAAGACAACAGTAAAACAACATCTGGCATGAAGCAATAAAAAAGTGACACAGTCATTCTAATCTGTTTTAGGGCATCCTCTCCTTTGAAGATAACAACCAGTGTCACTCTTATTGTCATTCAGAGGTCGCATCCTGCTCAAATGGCTCCCACCAACACTCTGGTGGTCCCCCTGCTGGTTTCGTCTGCCTAGAAAAGAACTTAAAACATAGTAATACACTTCATACAGATATAAACATTAACATGGCCATGCTACAAAGAATAAAGGAATATAAAAAGAGTAAATATGAGATAAATTATATACATTATTCTAACATTTCCCTCCTGTTTATCACATATTTGCTCAAAATCTCATATCGCTGTATCAACTTCTTCATATTGATTTTTAGTTGTCAGTTCATTCTTATGAGCACAAATATGTTTACACTTGGAGATCATGTCTATATGTCTAGGTCAAAATTGTCACTGTCGTCGTCAGTGTAGTCGTCAGGAGCAAGCAAAGGATGCATTTGAGCCATGTTTTCCTCCAAAGGTGAGATTGCTGTGGTGATCAGACGATTAACAAGAGAACGCAGACAGGGTATACAACAACATCCACACAAACTCATAATTGCAGAGAAAACTGCAATTGACACCAAAAATGAGGTTACTAAGCCTCTATACCTGCCAAAGGTATTCATCCAGGAATCTCACATGGACGTGTCGACACCAGAGTGTTCCTTCATCTTGCCATTGAGAGTTCTAAGTCCCTCTATGGCTTTGGTGAGGCTTCCATCAGCAGCTGTGTTATTGGGGATAAAAGTACAACACCCTTCCCCAAACATGGAACAAACCCCTCCCTTCTCTGCCAACAGCATGTCCACGGCTATTCTGTTCTGGAACGCCATAAGGGAGGTTGCTGATAATTGATTGTGAACTGCTTCAAATCCACTCTGTGTCCAGTTCCCCAGTTTTTGAACATTGTAATGGATGTAGTTGATTCTGTCTACAATTTTGTTAATCGTACACCACCAACAAAACAAGGACTCAAATCCTCCTGCTACCTGATTGACTAATTTGTATTCGTCAGGAACCCCACGCGGCACACCAATAGCATCGATATAAGTGGGGTCATTATCATGAAGTGAACGTTTTTGTTTGCGTATCATTGGGAAATCGTCTCTATCAGCTAACGTGGCGACTCTATCAACAGACATTTTGTGAATTGACACCGGCAGCATCAATGTAAACAGAGCACAGGTTCCTGTATAATTGTGTGGCAGTTCGTCAAAGAGTCTGTCGTCCCCACACCACCACCAAATATCTGCTCTAGCTACTGGTTTGAAATTTTTTGGTACTCTAATGATTTTGTCACATAAGTTTCGAGTAAGATTTCCTAATTGTTTCCCAAGTCCAGTTATATTGATGCAAGAAAAATTACCAGGTGCAACATTTTTAGAGAACAATGGTTTTTCTTTGTCAGTAGTGGTAACTGGAAAGACATAATCCCACTTGTCACACTCTGCGTTAGGGTTAGTATTGTTCATGACTTCTATTACACATCGTTTAGGGATGACTGCTGGAACCACTTGTAAAATCGGTCTTGGTCCCATGCATACAACGCAGTCACTGTTCTACTATAAGCAGCCAATTGTTATTTATTCCACTAACACAGGTTTTAACTTGTAGCCAACCATCGAAATTGTGAAAAGATACACTGACGGCTCTAACGCCAGCTTGTTGCGTGACCACACGAATAGAAAAGTTAACAATAAAATGAAAATCAATACCCAACATCTCTAGCCTGTTTTAAACATTTAGGGGTCATTTTGGCTGAAATGCGAAACCCTCTACCAGGATTGGTGTCTTGCAAGATCTTCACTGACTTTCGGATCTCACCAGTCTCTATACGTCTGGATCCACCCTATTATCAGGCTTTAGCTCACCTCTCTTATAGGGCCTTTCAGCTGAAATGACCTTTTTACAATGTGGTATAATTTTGATGCATCTGTCCTACCATCCCTCCTGTTGAGACATGTGTAACACCATGGCTCAAAATAGTGTGCTGCACACTTACAAATGGCTAAGGTTTTTGGCAGTTGTACTGCTTTTAAAAGATCAGATAAAAGTTCTGCATGTGTCACTGGTTTGCCTGTAGATGTTATCATGCCTTGGTTTTTCCAGTATTGAGCAAAGGTGTGAATTGTAGCAAATGCATACTGACTATCTATATAAATTGTCACATCCCTATCTTCAATTTGCATGCTTCGGTTAATGCTACTAATTTAGCGGCTTGAGCTGAATAATTTGACGGTAAGCATTCGGCCTTTACTACAGTTTTTTGCGTTACTACTGCATATCCTGTTTGCGTTTTACCTAAATCATTTTTCTTAGAGGAACCATCTACAAATAGCACTTCTCCTGTTTCGAGTGGTTGATCTTTTAAATTATTTCTGCTTTTAGATGTCTTTTCTGCTATTTCTTGACAATCGTGTTTAATGCCATCATCAGGTAGTGGTAACAATGTAGCTGGATTTAACGTTGTGCACCTCTCTATAGTCAAATGTGGTTGGGATAACAATGTTGCCATGCAAGACAAGTGTCTTGCAGGTGATAAAAATGTCATATTAGTCTGTAGGAGCAGAGCAGAGACAACATGTGGTACTCTCAAAATCAAATGATGAAACAAGACTTAAGTAGCGCTTGTTTCCACAGCCATGGATACTACAATGACTACTTTAACACAGTGTGGCAATGCGCATGCCACACTGTCCAATTTAGATGAGGCATACGGTATTGGCTTCATTTTATCTCCACATTGTTGTACCAAAACTGAGGTCATAAAATGACCTTTACAATCTACCATTGAATAAAAGGTTTACTGTAATCTGGCAAGGCTAGATTCCAGTGCTAGATACCAGAGTTTGCTTTATTTTACAAAAAGGCATATTCATTCTCTACTGTCCATTTTAGAGGTGCTGTTATTTTAAGGTCTTCGTCATACATTATTTTAATCAAAATTGAGGTTATTTCCACATAGTTTGGCATCCAATTTCTGCAATAATTTATCAAGTCTAAAAATTACATCATCTGCTTTTTAGTTTGTGGTTTAGGCGATAGAAGAATTGCAGTTTTCTTGTCTTCTAGTATTGTTCTTCCTCCTGCACTCAGATTATGTCCCAAGTATTTCACCTGTTGTTTACACATCTGTAACTTATTTTTGCTCACTTTATGTCCCTCCTCAGCCAAATGTTTCAATAGGGCCACTGTATCTTTTTTGCATGTTTCTTTGTCAGGTGATGCTAGTAAAACATCATCCACATAAATCAAAATTTGGCTATTTCCTGGAGGTTGGAATTTTGTCATGCTAGCATTCATTGCCTGAGAGTAAATAGTTGGACTCTCACAATACCCTTGGGGTAATCGGGTATAAGTATATCTCTGGCCACCAAAGGTAAATGCAAACCAAAACTGGCTGTTCTTATCAACAGGTATAGAGAAAAATGCATTACTGATGTCTACAACAGTGAAAACTCTAGCATTTGGTCTGAGTGAATTTAGCAAAGTGTAAGGGTCTGGGACAAATGGTGCTCTTTGAATGACAGCATTATTTACGGCCTGTAAATCTTGGACCATACGCCATCCTACAGATGGTGCTTGCTTTTTTTACTGGGAATATTGGAGTATTACATGGTGAATCATTACATTTTATTATTACACCGGCAGCTATTAAGTCATTAATTACTGGTTTTATGCCTTCATATGCATCCTGTTTTAATGGATATTGTCGCACACAAGGTCTATGTTCAGTTTTAGGTCTAATTTGTACAGGTAGGGTTCCTTTTATTAATCCAACATCAGTGGAACCTCTCGACCATAATTTCTCTAGTACATCTTTTAACAGTTCTTCTTCTTCTGTAAGCACAAACAGTCACTGCCTAGTGAGGAGATTTTCAGCATGCATGTAAACACCTTTTTGCACTTGGATTGTCCAGAACAATGATTTTCTGGTCAGTCTAGTGGCAGCACTTATAACCATAGTATCAGAGATGTGTTCCCAATCAACTGCATTTTCACCTTTTACCACCATTTTACTCTAATCTCTCCATTTTTCTGTATTACTTTTAAACAAAGCAATAAAAGGTACACATTTTGAAAAGTCTTACGGTCTCTGGTGATAACAAGTTAACTGCTGCAGCTGCATTAGTCTCTCCATCTGAATAGACATAAGTTAGTGTGACTTTTGCTGGTGTGACTTTAGTTAACCTATTTTCATAATTCTCATCAGGGCCTGGTGTAAGCTTTGCACCAGAGTGTGATGTGCCGATCCTCCTCTGACATTTTGTCCTGTAATTTAGATATCATCTTTTCTCCCTCTGTCATCAGAGCTGTGGTTCTCATGAGGTGTTTTATTTGGAACATCAAGGGAGTAATAATAAAACAGTTCACCTGTTCCCTGGTGAACAAAAATGTCTCCTTTTTGCAGCTCTGCTTTTCTCTTGAGTACAATGTTTCCCTCAAAACTTAGCATTAATGCTAATCCTAGCAATAGCAGACCATCATGGCGTAGTAGGTTTACAGGACAATCAGAAAACATTAATATGGACATCTGACAGGACTGTCCTTGGGGATCTCTCAACCAAACAGGTTCTGATTGCGGTACTGTGGACATTTTGTCATTAGCAGATCTCACTATCACACTGTGGTTACTCTGCCTGGAGCCTGGAATAGACTCCTTACGTATCATTCTTCACGCACCAGTGTCACAGAAGAAAGTCATAGGTTTTCCATTTACCATTAGCAATGTTTCTGGTTTTACTCCATCCATCAAGAACAAATCTTTTAAGTTTATAATTAAGAACTTCCTTTGTCTCACATTCCACTTTAAAGTCTTTCTCTATTTATTTATTTATTTATTTATTTATTTTCTGTCAACGAATCACATTCTCTTAGTCAATCTTAATCTACTCTTTCCTTATCAGGACAATCTCTGGCTACTGTATATGTCCTTCCTTCCCACAACATTAACATTCTGACATGTTCTATGTAGCTCCACCTCTTCCATCTCCTCCTCCATGTCTCCTACCTCCAAAGCTGCCTCTAAAACTTCCCTGATAGAATATTTCTTCTTCTTTCTGATTAAAGGCTCCTGCTGACTTCCTGTTTCTTTTCTTTCACTTATCTTTACTTTCTCTTATCAACGTGCTTAAACTTTCTAAAGAATTCCCGTTCAATATCCCCATTAATGTAAACCCCTTTTTATGATTCGGTGCCAAAATAAAACATTTATAACCTCATATTTACCCCATAATTTGAATTGACTCAATGGGTAATATAAATTTAATACTTATACTTTCAATGGCTTATCAATCACACAATGCACACTCACACTGATCTTCCCATACGTATATGGTTGGATCTTATCAAACACGCACTAACTTGGGTGACTTTATTTCAGCCAGGTGGCTGAGCAGCTCTCCCCTATAGTATACAGAGAATATATACCAGAAACTGAAAGACTCACCACAAAGTTTATATCACTTATATAATTTATACATTCATATGCCCATTTTATTTCAATGGAATATACAGTATGTGCTAATTCTTTCCTTTTCTTACTTTGTGTTTATACTTTTCTTTTGTTATTTCTTTTTTTTCTATTTTTATTTTTTCCCCATTATGTTGTAGCTACCCTTTATTATTATTATTGTTATTTTTATTATTATTATTATTATTATTATTATTTCATGAAGCGCTGCTATTTTTATGTGTTTAATTGACCTCCAATTTATACTATCCTCTATTATCATCTGTCTTAAATTTTAAACTTTTTTAGGATCCTGTTTTTCAATAAGTTTCCAATCTTAACACTGCAGTGTATCTTTGGCCTTTATTTTACTTATTCCTTTCCCCATTTAAAAAATTTAGTCCAGTCTGTCAACACCTAGGGTGTTCTAAAGACTGGTTTTCTGTCAGTAGGGCAGCAAATCAATGTCCTGTTGTGGTAATTCTCACTTCAACTCTTTCGAGTGGAGAATTCTTGCCTTTGCATCCACACCAGTCTGCTGCTTACGATCCTACTGCTTTGGTACGAAATAATAACACCTAGTGGTATTTTATTTCCATTCACACTCTCACTTTCTCACACAAACGTTTGTCCACGGAATTTAAGCACCTATCTTGCAGGACTCCGCCATCCTTTGATTTAGTCAGCCAATTTACACGGATCTTCCGGACTCCGTCGTCCAAATTTGTTACACGGAATTTGTCGGACTCCGTCGTCCATCAATTATCACGGAATTTGTCGGACTCCGTCGTCCCTCGTTTACCTGCTAGTGACTAGTATTTTCAGGGTTTGTACTCTTCAGCCAATTTACACGGATATTCCGGACTCCGTCGTCCAAATTTAGTTTACTTTGCGCATCGGCCCACATTCATTCATTTCCTTTTAAACAAGCTTGTACTCACCACTGTTGTCTTCCCTCTCGGAATGCCGTCAACCCGTAGATCCCAGCTGGTGACTAGGAGGCCGGTCCTGGAAAGGATCTGTTAGGCTGCTCCTAGGCTAACCTGCCGTGGCCACGGTCTTTCCGGTGTCCTCGTCACCCGCTGGAATCCTTAGGTGTGTTGGCATCCGGCTCGAAGGACCAATTTAATGTCAGGTTCAGGCAACCTAAAACATTCAAACACACTCAAAAAGGAGAAGACAACAGTTTATATTTCTTACTCGCGAGGAGAACGGACAGAGATGTGCTCGATACAAACGTCTATCCGCTCTAAGGATTTCTCTGCCGAACCCTCTTTTTATTTAGGGCAGTCCCTGTTTACATTTTATTTTTCTAAGGGATGGGGGGCAGAAAGACAACAGTAAAACAACATCCGGCATGAAGCAATAAAAAAGTGACACAGTCATTCTAATCTGTTTTAGGGCATCCTCTCCTTTGAAGATAACAACCAGTGTCACTCTTATTGTCATTCAGAGGTCGCATCCTGCTCAAATGGCTCCCACCAACACTCTGGTGGTCCCCCTGCTGGTTTCGTCTGCCTAGAAAAGAACTTAAAACATAGTAATACACTTCATACAGATATAAACATTAACATGGCCATGCTACAAAGAATAAAGGAATATAAAAAGAGTAAATATGAGATAAATTATATACATTATTCTAACAGTAACCATGAACCAGTTGATTATCTATATAACCCTTAACCAGGTGATCATGAGTCTAACCCTGAACCATATGATCATCAATCCAACCCTGAACCATTTGATCATCAATGTAACCGTCAACCAGGTGATCATCAATCCAACCCTGAACCATGTGATCATCAGGCGAATACTGAACCATGTGATCATCAATGTAACCCTGAACCATGTGATCATCAATCTAACCGTGAACAAGGTAATCATCAATATAACCCTTAAACAGGAGATCATCAGTCTAACCCTGAACCAGGTGATCATCAATCCAACCCTGAACCATGTGATCATCAATGTAACCGTCAACCAGGTGATCATCAGGCTAACCCTGAACCAGGTGATCAACAGTCTAATCTTGAACAATGTGATCATCAATCCAACCCTGAACCATGTGATCATCAATGTAACCATGAACCAGGTGATCATCAATATAACCCTTAACCAGGTGATCATGAGTCTAACCCTGAACCATATGATCATCAATCCAACCCTGAACCATTTGATCATCAATGTAACCGTCAACCAGGTGATCATCAGTCTAACCCTGAACCATATGATCATCAGGCGAATACTGAACCATGTGATCATCAATGTAACCCTGAACCATGTGATCATCAATCTAACCGTGAACAAGGTGATCATCAATATAACCCTTAAACAGGAGATCGTCAGTCTAACCCTGAACCAGGTGATCATCAATCCAACCCTGAACCATGTGATCATCAATGTAACCGTCAACCAGGTGATCATCAGGCTAACCCTGAACCAGGTGATCAACAGTCTAATCTTGAACAATGTGATCATCAATCCAACCCTGAACCATGTGATCATCAATGTAACCATGAACCAGGTGATCATCAATATAACCCTTAACCAGGTGATCATGAGTCTAACCCTGAACCATATGATCAATAATTCAACCCTGAACCATGTGATCATCAATCTAACCGTGAACCAGGTGATAATCAATCTAACGTTGAACCAGGTGATCATCAGTCTAACCTCAATCTAACCCTGAACCATGTGATCATCAATCTAGTCCTGGACCATGTGATCATCAATCTAACCGTGAACAAAGTGTTCATCAATGTAACCCTTTAACATGTGATCATCAGTCTAACCCAGAACCAGGTGATCATCAGTCCAATCTTGAACCATGTGATCATCAATCCAACCCTGGACCATGTGATCATCAGTGCAATCCTGAACCATGTGATCATCAATCCAACCGTGGACCATGTGATCATCAATGTAACCGTCAACCAGGTGATCATCAATATAACCCTTAACCAGGTGTTCATGAGTCTAACCCTGAACCATATGATCATCAATCCAACCCTGAACCATGTGATCATCAATGTAACCGTGAACCAGGTGATTATCTATATAACCCTTAACCAGGTGATCATGAGTCTAACCCTGAACCATATGATCATCAATCCAACCCTGAACCATTTAATCATCAATGTAACCGTCAACCAGGTGATCATCAGTCTAACCCTGAACCATATGATCATCAATCCAACCCTGAACCATGTGATCATCAGGCGAATCCTGAACCATGTGATCATCAATGTAACCCTGAACCATGTGATCATCAATGTAACCATGAACCAGGTGATCATCAATATAACCCTTAACCAGGTGATCATGAGTCTAACCCTGAACCATATGATCAATAATCCAACCCTGAACCATGTGATCATCAATCTAACCGTGAACCAGGTGATAATCAATCTAACGTTGAACCAGGTGATCATCAGTCTAACCTCAATCTAACCCTGAACCATGTGATCATCAATCTAGTCCTGGACCATGTGATCATCAATCTAACCGTGAACAAAGTGTTCATCAATGTAACCCTTAAACATAGGATCATCAGTCTAACCCAGAACCAGATGATCATCAGTCCAATCCTGAACCATGTGATCATCAATCCAACCCTGGACCATGTGATCATCAGTGCAATCCTGAACCATGTGATCATCAATCCAACCCTGGACCATGTGATCATCAATGTAACCGTGAACCATGTGATCATCAATGTAACCGTGAACCAGGTGATCATCAATATAACCCTTAACCAGGTGATCATCAGTCTAACCCTGAACCAGGTGATCATCAGTCTAATCCTGAACCATGTGATCATCAATCCAACCCTGGACCATGTGATCATCAATCTAACCGTGAACCAGGTGATCATCAATACAATCCTTAACCAGGTGATCATGAGTCTAACCCTGAACCAGGTGATTATCAGTCTAATCCTGAACCATATGATCATCAATCCAATCCTGGACCATGTGATCATCAATCCAACCCTGGACCATGTGATCATCAATCTAACCGTGAACAAGGTGATCATCAATAAAACCCTTAAACAGGTGATCATCAGTCTAACCCTAAACTAGGTGATCATCAATCCAATCCTGAACCATGTGATCATTAATCCAACCCAGAACCATTTGATCGTCAATCTAACCCTGAACCATGTGATCATCAATCTAACCATGAACCAGCTGAACATCAGTCTAACCATGAACCATGTGATCATCAATCTAACCCTGAACCATGTGATCATCAATCTAATCCTGGACCATGTGATTATCAATCTAACCGTGAACAAAGTGATCATCAATATAACCCTTAAACAGGTGATCATCAGTCTAACCCTTAACCAGGTGATCATCAGTCCAATCATGAACCATGTGATCATCAATCCAACCCTGAACCATGTGATCATCAATCTAACCCTGAACCAGGTGATCATCAGTCTAACCCTGAACCATGTGATCATCAATGTAACCATGAACCAGGTGATCATCAATATAACCCTTAACCAGATGATCATGAGTCTAACCCTGAACCATATGATCATCAATCCAACCCTGAAACATTTGATCATCAATGTAACCATGAACCAGGTGATCATCAGTCTAATCCTGAACCATGTGATCATCAATCCAACCCTGAACCATGTGATCATCAATGTAACCGTCAACCAGGTGATCATTTGTCTAATCCTGAACCATGTGATCATCAATCCAACCCTGAAACATTTGATCATCAATGTAACCATGAACCAGGTGATCATCAGTCTAACCCTGAACCATATGATCATCAATCCAACCCTGAACCATGTGATCATCAATGTAACCCTGAACCAGGTGATCATTTGTCTAATCCTGAACCATGTGATCATCAATGTAACCGTCAACCAGGTGATCATAAATATAACCCTTAACCAGGTGATCATGAGTCTAACCCTGAACCATATGATCATCAATCCAACCCTGAACCATGTGATCATCAATGTAACCGTGAACCAGTTGATTATCTATATAACCCTTAACCAGGTGATCATGAGTCTAACCCTGAACCATATGATCATCAATCCAACCCTGAACCATTTGATCATCAATGTAACCGTCAACCAGGTGATCATCAGTCTAACCCTGAACCATATGATCATCAGGCGAATACTGAACCATGTGATCATCAATGTAACCCTGAACCATGTGATCATCAATCTAACCGTGAACAAGGTGATCATCAATATAACCCTTAAACAGGAGATCATCAGTCTAACCCTGAACCAGGTGATCATCAATCCAACCCTGAACCATGTGATCATCAATTCAACCGTCAACCAGGTGATCATCAGGCTAACCCTGAACCAGGTGATCATCAGTCCAATCCTGAACCATGTGATCATCAATCCAACCCTGGACCATGTGATCATCAGTGCAATCCTGAACCATGTGATCATCAATCCAACCCTGGACCATGTGATCATCAATGTAACCGTGAACCAGGTGATCATTTGTCTAATCCTGAACCATGTGATCATCAATGTAACCGTCAACCAGGTGATCAGGAGTCTAACCCTGAACCATATGATCATCAATCCAACCCTGAACCATGTGATCATCAATGTAACCGTGAACCAGTTGATTATCTATATAACCCTTGACCAGGTGATCATGAGTCTAACCCTGAACCATATGATCATCAATCCAACCCTGAACCATTTGATCATCAATGTAACCGTCAACCAGGTGATCATCAGTCTAACCCTGAACCATATGATCATCAATCCAACCCTGAACCATGTGATCATCAGGCGAATACTGAACCATGTGATCATCAATGTAACCCTGAACCATGTGATCATCAATCTAACCGTGAACAAGGTGATCATCAATATAACCCTTAAACAGGAGATCATCAGTCTAACCCTGAACCAGGTGATCATCAATCCAACCCTGAACCATGTGATCATCAATGTAACCGTCAACCAGGTGATCATCAGGCTAACCCTGAACCAGGTGATCAACAGTCTAATCTTGAACAATGTGATCATCAATCCAACCCTGAACCATGTGATCATCAATGTAACCATGAACCAGGTGATCATCAATATAACCCTTAACCAGGTGATCATGAGTCTAACCCTGAACCATATGATCAATAATCCAACCCTGAACCATGTGATCATCAATCTAACCGTGAACCAGGTGATAATCAATCTAACGTTGAACCAGGTGATCATCAGTCTAACCTCAATCTAACCCTGAACCATGTGATCATCAATCTAGTCCTGGACCATGTGATCATCAATCTAACCGTGAACAAAGTGTTCATCAATGTAACCCTTTAACATGTGATCATCAGTCTAACCCAGAACCAGGTGATCATCAGTCCAATCCTGAACCATGTGATCATCAATCCAACCCTGGACCATGTGATCATCAGTGCAATCCTGAACCATGTGATCATCAATCCAACCCTGGACCATGTGATCATCAATCTAACCGTGAACAAGGTGATCATCAATATAACCCTTAAACAGGAGATCATCAGTCTAACCCTGAACCAGGTGATCATCAATCCAACCCTGAACCATGTGATCATCAATTCAACCGTCAACCAGGTGATCATCAGGCTAACCCTGAACCAGGTGATCAACAGTCTAATCTTGAACAATGTGATCATCAATCCAACCCTGAACCATGTGATCATCAATGTAACCATGAACCAGGTGATCATCAATATAACCCTTAACCAGGTGATCATGAGTCTAACCCTGAACCATATGATCAATAATCCAACCCTGAACCATGTGATCATCAATCTAACCGTGAACCAGGTGATAATCAATCTAACGTTGAACCAGGTGATCATCAGTCTAACCTCAATCTAACCCTGAACCATGTGATCATCAATCTAGTCCTGGACCATGTGATCATCAATCTAACCGTGAACAAAGTGTTCATCAATGTAACCCTTTAACATGTGATCATCAGTCTAACCCAGAACCAGGTGATCATCAGTCCAATCCTGAACCATGTGATCATCAATCCAACCCTGGACCATGTGATCATCAGTGCAATCCTGAACCATGTGATCATCAATCCAACCCTGGACCATGTGATCATCAATGTAACCGTGAACCAGGTGATCATTTGTCTAATCCTGAACCATGTGATCATCAATGTAACCGTCAACCAGGTGATCAGGAGTCTAACCCTGAACCATATGATCATCAATCCAACCCTGAACCATGTGATCATCAATGTAACCGTGAACCAGTTGATTATCTATATAACCCTTAACCAGGTGATCATGAGTCTAACCCTGAACCATATGATCATCAATCCAACCCTGAACCATTTGATCATCAATGTAACCGTCAACCAGGTGATCATCAGTCTAACCCTGAACCATATGATCATCAATCCAACCCTGAACCATGTGATCATCAGGCGAATACTGAACCATGTGATCATCAATGTAACCCTGAACCATGTGATCATCAATCTAACCGTGAACAAGGTGATCATCAATATAACCCTTAAACAGGAGATCGTCAGTCTAACCCTGAACCAGGTGATCATCAATCCAACCCTGAACCATGTGATCATCAATGTAACCGTCAACCAGGTGATCATCAGGCTAACCCTGAACCAGGTGATCAACAGTCTAATCTTGAACAATGTGATCATCAATCCAACCCTGAACCATGTGATCATCAATGTAACCATGAACCAGGTGATCATCAATATAACCCTTAACCAGGTGATCATGAGTCTAACCCTGAACCATATGATCAATAATCCAACCCTGAACCATGTGATCATCAATCTAACCGTGAACCAGGTGATAATCAATCTAACGTTGAACCAGGTGATCATCAGTCTAACCTCAATCTAACCCTGAACCATGTGATCATCAATCTAGTCCTGGACCATGTGATCATCAATCTAACCGTGAACAAAGTGTTCATCAATGTAACCCTTTAACATGTGATCATCAGTCTAACCCAGAACCAGGTGATCATCAGTCCAATCCTGAACCATGTGATCATCAATCCAACCCTGGACCATGTGATCATCAGTGCAATCCTGAACCATGTGATCATCAATCCAACCGTGGACCATGTGATCATCAATGTAACCGTCAACCAGGTGATCATCAATATAACCCTTAACCAGGTGTTCATGAGTCTAACCCTGAACCATATGATCATCAATCCAACCCTGAACCATGTGATCATCAATGTAACCGTGAACCAGGTGATTATCTATATAACCCTTAACCAGGTGATCATGAGTCTAACCCTGAACCATATGATCATCAATCCAACCCTGAACCATTTAATCATCAATGTAACCGTCAACCAGGTGATCATCAGTCTAACCCTGAACCATATGATCATCAATCCAACCCTGAACCATGTGATCATCAGGCGAATCCTGAACCATGTGATCATCAATGTAACCCTGAACCATGTGATCATCAATGTAACCATGAACCAGGTGATCATCAATATAACCCTTAACCAGGTGATCATGAGTCTAACCCTGAACCATATGATCAATAATCCAACCCTGAACCATGTGATCATCAATCTAACCGTGAACCAGGTGATAATCAATCTAACGTTGAACCAGGTGATCATCAGTCTAACCTCAATCTAACCCTGAACCATGTGATCATCAATCTAGTCCTGGACCATGTGATCATCAATCTAACCGTGAACAAAGTGTTCATCAATGTAACCCTTAAACATAGGATCATCAGTCTAACCCAGAACCAGATGATCATCAGTCCAATCCTGAACCATGTGATCATCAATCCAACCCTGGACCATGTGATCATCAGTGCAATCCTGAACCATGTGATCATCAATCCAACCCTGGACCATGTGATCATCAATGTAACCGTGAACCATGTGATCATCAATGTAACCGTGAACCAGGTGATCATCAATATAACCCTTAACCAGGTGATCATCAGTCTAACCCTGAACCAGGTGATCATCAGTCTAATCCTGAACCATGTGATCATCAATCCAACCTTGGACCATGTGATCATCAATCTAACCGTGAACCAGGTGATCATCAATACAATCCTTAACCAGGTGATCATGAGTCTAACCCTGAACCAGGTGATTATCAGTCTAATCCTGAACCATATGATCATCAATCCAATCCTGGACCATGTGATCATCAATCCAACCCTGGACCATGTGATCATCAATCTAACCGTGAACAAGGTGATCATCAATAAAACCCTTAAACAGGTGATCATCAGTCTAACCCTAAACTAGGTGATCATCAATCCAATCCTGAACCATGTGATCATTAATCCAACCCAGAACCATTTGATCGTCAATCTAACCCTGAACCATGTGATCATCAATCTAACCATGAACCAGCTGAACATCAGTCTAACCATGAACCATGTGATCATCAATCTAACCCTGAACCATGTGATCATCAATCTAATCCTGGACCATGTGATTATCAATCTAACCGTGAACAAAGTGATCATCAATATAACCCTTAAACAGGTGATCATCAGTCTAACCCTTAACCAGGTGATCATCAGTCCAATCATGAACCATGTGATCATCAATCCAACCCTGAACCATGTGATCATCAATCTAACCCTGAACCAGGTGATCATCAGTCTAACCCTGAACCATGTGATCATCAATGTAACCATGAACCAGGTGATCATCAATATAACCCTTAACCAGATGATCATGAGTCTAACCCTGAACCATATGATCATCAATCCAACCCTGAAACATTTGATCATCAATGTAACCATGAACCAGGTGATCATCAGTCTAATCCTGAACCATGTGATCATCAATCCAACCCTGAACCATGTGATCATCAATGTAACCGTCAACCAGGTGATCATTTGTCTAATCCTGAACCATGTGATCATCAATCCAACCCTGAAACATTTGATCATCAATGTAACCATGAACCAGGTGATCATCAGTCTAACCCTGAACCATATGATCATCAATCCAACCCTGAACCATGTGATCATCAATGTAACCGTGAACCAGGTGATTATCTATATAACCCTTAACCAGGTGATCATGAGTCTAACCCTGAACCATATGATCATCAATCCAACCCTGAACCATTTAATCATCAATGTAACCGTCAACCAGGTGATCATCAGTCTAACCCTGAACCATATGATCATCAATCCAACCCTGAACCATGTGATCATCAGGCGAATCCTGAACCATGTGATCATCAATGTAACCCTGAACCATGTGATCATCAATGTAACCATGAACCAGGTGATCATCAATATAACCCTTAACCAGGTGATCATGAGTCTAACCCTGAACCATATGATCAATAATCCAACCCTGAACCATGTGATCATCAATCTAACCGTGAACCAGGTGATAATCAATCTAACGTTGAACCAGGTGATCATCAGTCTAACCTCAATCTAACCCTGAACCATGTGATCATCAATCTAGTCCTGGACCATGTGATCATCAATCTAACCGTGAACAAAGTGTTCATCAATGTAACCCTTAAACATAGGATCATCAGTCTAACCCAGAACCAGATGATCATCAGTCCAATCCTGAACCATGTGATCATCAATCCAACCCTGGACCATGTGATCATCAGTGCAATCCTGAACCATGTGATCATCAATCCAACCCTGGACCATGTGATCATCAATGTAACCGTGAACCATGTGATCATCAATGTAACCGTGAACCAGGTGATCATCAATATAACCCTTAACCAGGTGATCATCAGTCTAACCCTGAACCAGGTGATCATCAGTCTAATCCTGAACCATGTGATCATCAATCCAACCCTGGACCATGTGATCATCAATCTAACCGTGAACCAGGTGATCATCAATACAATCCTTAACCAGGTGATCATGAGTCTAACCCTGAACCAGGTGATTATCAGTCTAATCCTGAACCATATGATCATCAATCCAATCCTGGACCATGTGATCATCAATCCAACCCTGGACCATGTGATCATCAATCTAACCGTGAACAAGGTGATCATCAATAAAACCCTTAAACAGGTGATCATCAGTCTAACCCTAAACTAGGTGATCATCAATCCAATCCTGAACCATGTGATCATTAATCCAACCCAGAACCATTTGATCGTCAATCTAACCCTGAACCATGTGATCATCAATCTAACCATGAACCAGCTGAACATCAGTCTAACCATGAACCATGTGATCATCAATCTAACCCTGAACCATGTGATCATCAATCTAATCCTGGACCATGTGATTATCAATCTAACCGTGAACAAAGTGATCATCAATATAACCCTTAAACAGGTGATCATCAGTCTAACCCTTAACCAGGTGATCATCAGTCCAATCATGAACCATGTGATCATCAATCCAACCCTGAACCATGTGATCATCAATCTAACCCTGAACCAGGTGATCATCAGTCTAACCCTGAACCATGTGATCATCAATGTAACCATGAACCAGGTGATCATCAATATAACCCTTAACCAGATGATCATGAGTCTAACCCTGAACCATATGATCATCAATCCAACCCTGAAACATTTGATCATCAATGTAACCATGAACCAGGTGATCATCAGTCTAATCCTGAACCATGTGATCATCAATCCAACCCTGAACCATGTGATCATCAATGTAACCGTCAACCAGGTGATCATTTGTCTAATCCTGAACCATGTGATCATCAATCCAACCCTGAAACATTTGATCATCAATGTAACCATGAACCAGGTGATCATCAGTCTAACCCTGAACCATATGATCATCAATCCAACCCTGAACCATGTGATCATCAATGTAACCCTGAACCAGGTGATCATTTGTCTAATCCTGAACCATGTGATCATCAATGTAACCGTCAACCAGGTGATCATAAATATAACCCTTAACCAGGTGATCATGAGTCTAACCCTGAACCATATGATCATCAATCCAACCCTGAACCATGTGATCATCAATGTAACCGTGAACCAGTTGATTATCTATATAACCCTTAACCAGGTGATCATGAGTCTAACCCTGAACCATATGATCATCAATCCAACCCTGAACCATTTGATCATCAATGTAACCGTCAACCAGGTGATCATCAGTCTAACCCTGAACCATATGATCATCAGGCGAATACTGAACCATGTGATCATCAATGTAACCCTGAACCATGTGATCATCAATCTAACCGTGAACAAGGTGATCATCAATATAACCCTTAAACAGGAGATCATCAGTCTAACCCTGAACCAGGTGATCATCAATCCAACCCTGAACCATGTGATCATCAATTCAACCGTCAACCAGGTGATCATCAGGCTAACCCTGAACCAGGTGATCAACAGTCTAATCTTGAACAATGTGATCATCAATCCAACCCTGAACCATGTGATCATCAATGTAACCATGAACCAGGTGATCATCAATATAACCCTTAACCAGGTGATCATGAGTCTAACCCTGAACCATATGATCAATAATCCAACCCTGAACCATGTGATCATCAATCTAACCGTGAACCAGGTGATAATCAATCTAACGTTGAACCAGGTGATCATCAGTCTAACCTCAATCTAACCCTGAACCATGTGATCATCAATCTAGTCCTGGACCATGTGATCATCAATCTAACCGTGAACAAAGTGTTCATCAATGTAACCCTTTAACATGTGATCATCAGTCTAACCCAGAACCAGGTGATCATCAGTCCAATCCTGAACCATGTGATCATCAATCCAACCCTGGACCATGTGATCATCAGTGCAATCCTGAACCATGTGATCATCAATCCAACCCTGGACCATGTGATCATCAATGTAACCGTGAACCAGGTGATCATTTGTCTAATCCTGAACCATGTGATCATCAATGTAACCGTCAACCAGGTGATCAGGAGTCTAACCCTGAACCATATGATCATCAATCCAACCCTGAACCATGTGATCATCAATGTAACCGTGAACCAGTTGATTATCTATATAACCCTTGACCAGGTGATCATGAGTCTAACCCTGAACCATATGATCATCAATCCAACCCTGAACCATTTGATCATCAATGTAACCGTCAACCAGGTGATCATCAGTCTAACCCTGAACCATATGATCATCAATCCAACCCTGAACCATGTGATCATCAGGCGAATACTGAACCATGTGATCATCAATGTAACCCTGAACCATGTGATCATCAATCTAACCGTGAACAAGGTGATCATCAATATAACCCTTAAACAGGAGATCATCAGTCTAACCCTGAACCAGGTGATCATCAATCCAACCCTGAACCATGTGATCATCAATGTAACCGTCAACCAGGTGATCATCAGGCTAACCCTGAACCAGGTGATCAACAGTCTAATCTTGAACAATGTGATCATCAATCCAACCCTGAACCATGTGATCATCAATGTAACCATGAACCAGGTGATCATCAATATAACCCTTAACCAGGTGATCATGAGTCTAACCCTGAACCATATGATCAATAATCCAACCCTGAACCATGTGATCATCAATCTAACCGTGAACCAGGTGATAATCAATCTAACGTTGAACCAGGTGATCATCAGTCTAACCTCAATCTAACCCTGAACCATGTGATCATCAATCTAGTCCTGGACCATGTGATCATCAATCTAACCGTGAACAAAGTGTTCATCAATGTAACCCTTTAACATGTGATCATCAGTCTAACCCAGAACCAGGTGATCATCAGTCCAATCCTGAACCATGTGATCATCAATCCAACCCTGGACCATGTGATCATCAGTGCAATCCTGAACCATGTGATCATCAATCCAACCCTGGACCATGTGATCATCAATCTAACCGTGAACAAGGTGATCATCAATATAACCCTTAAACAGGAGATCATCAGTCTAACCCTGAACCAGGTGATCATCAATCCAACCCTGAACCATGTGATCATCAATTCAACCGTCAACCAGGTGATCATCAGGCTAACCCTGAACCAGGTGATCAACAGTCTAATCTTGAACAATGTGATCATCAATCCAACCCTGAACCATGTGATCATCAATGTAACCATGAACCAGGTGATCATCAATATAACCCTTAACCAGGTGATCATGAGTCTAACCCTGAACCATATGATCAATAATCCAACCCTGAACCATGTGATCATCAATCTAACCGTGAACCAGGTGATAATCAATCTAACGTTGAACCAGGTGATCATCAGTCTAACCTCAATCTAACCCTGAACCATGTGATCATCAATCTAGTCCTGGACCATGTGATCATCAATCTAACCGTGAACAAAGTGTTCATCAATGTAACCCTTTAACATGTGATCATCAGTCTAACCCAGAACCAGGTGATCATCAGTCCAATCCTGAACCATGTGATCATCAATCCAACCCTGGACCATGTGATCATCAGTGCAATCCTGAACCATGTGATCATCAATCCAACCCTGGACCATGTGATCATCAATGTAACCGTGAACCAGGTGATCATTTGTCTAATCCTGAACCATGTGATCATCAATGTAACCGTCAACCAGGTGATCAGGAGTCTAACCCTGAACCATATGATCATCAATCCAACCCTGAACCATGTGATCATCAATGTAACCGTGAACCAGTTGATTATCTATATAACCCTTAACCAGGTGATCATGAGTCTAACCCTGAACCATATGATCATCAATCCAACCCTGAACCATTTGATCATCAATGTAACCGTCAACCAGGTGATCATCAGTCTAACCCTGAACCATATGATCATCAATCCAACCCTGAACCATGTGATCATCAGGCGAATACTGAACCATGTGATCATCAATGTAACCCTGAACCATGTGATCATCAATCTAACCGTGAACAAGGTGATCATCAATATAACCCTTAAACAGGAGATCGTCAGTCTAACCCTGAACCAGGTGATCATCAATCCAACCCTGAACCATGTGATCATCAATGTAACCGTCAACCAGGTGATCATCAGGCTAACCCTGAACCAGGTGATCAACAGTCTAATCTTGAACAATGTGATCATCAATCCAACCCTGAACCATGTGATCATCAATGTAACCATGAACCAGGTGATCATCAATATAACCCTTAACCAGGTGATCATGAGTCTAACCCTGAACCATATGATCAATAATCCAACCCTGAACCATGTGATCATCAATCTAACCGTGAACCAGGTGATAATCAATCTAACGTTGAACCAGGTGATCATCAGTCTAACCTCAATCTAACCCTGAACCATGTGATCATCAATCTAGTCCTGGACCATGTGATCATCAATCTAACCGTGAACAAAGTGTTCATCAATGTAACCCTTTAACATGTGATCATCAGTCTAACCCAGAACCAGGTGATCATCAGTCCAATCCTGAACCATGTGATCATCAATCCAACCCTGGACCATGTGATCATCAGTGCAATCCTGAACCATGTGATCATCAATCCAACCGTGGACCATGTGATCATCAATGTAACCGTCAACCAGGTGATCATCAATATAACCCTTAACCAGGTGTTCATGAGTCTAACCCTGAACCATATGATCATCAATCCAACCCTGAACCATGTGATCATCAATGTAACCGTGAACCAGGTGATTATCTATATAACCCTTAACCAGGTGATCATGAGTCTAACCCTGAACCATATGATCATCAATCCAACCCTGAACCATTTAATCATCAATGTAACCGTCAACCAGGTGATCATCAGTCTAACCCTGAACCATATGATCATCAATCCAACCCTGAACCATGTGATCATCAGGCGAATCCTGAACCATGTGATCATCAATGTAACCCTGAACCATGTGATCATCAATGTAACCATGAACCAGGTGATCATCAATATAACCCTTAACCAGGTGATCATGAGTCTAACCCTGAACCATATGATCAATAATCCAACCCTGAACCATGTGATCATCAATCTAACCGTGAACCAGGTGATAATCAATCTAACGTTGAACCAGGTGATCATCAGTCTAACCTCAATCTAACCCTGAACCATGTGATCATCAATCTAGTCCTGGACCATGTGATCATCAATCTAACCGTGAACAAAGTGTTCATCAATGTAACCCTTAAACATAGGATCATCAGTCTAACCCAGAACCAGATGATCATCAGTCCAATCCTGAACCATGTGATCATCAATCCAACCCTGGACCATGTGATCATCAGTGCAATCCTGAACCATGTGATCATCAATCCAACCCTGGACCATGTGATCATCAATGTAACCGTGAACCATGTGATCATCAATGTAACCGTGAACCAGGTGATCATCAATATAACCCTTAACCAGGTGATCATCAGTCTAACCCTGAACCAGGTGATCATCAGTCTAATCCTGAACCATGTGATCATCAATCCAACCTTGGACCATGTGATCATCAATCTAACCGTGAACCAGGTGATCATCAATACAATCCTTAACCAGGTGATCATGAGTCTAACCCTGAACCAGGTGATTATCAGTCTAATCCTGAACCATATGATCATCAATCCAATCCTGGACCATGTGATCATCAATCCAACCCTGGACCATGTGATCATCAATCTAACCGTGAACAAGGTGATCATCAATAAAACCCTTAAACAGGTGATCATCAGTCTAACCCTAAACTAGGTGATCATCAATCCAATCCTGAACCATGTGATCATTAATCCAACCCAGAACCATTTGATCGTCAATCTAACCCTGAACCATGTGATCATCAATCTAACCATGAACCAGCTGAACATCAGTCTAACCATGAACCATGTGATCATCAATCTAACCCTGAACCATGTGATCATCAATCTAATCCTGGACCATGTGATTATCAATCTAACCGTGAACAAAGTGATCATCAATATAACCCTTAAACAGGTGATCATCAGTCTAACCCTTAACCAGGTGATCATCAGTCCAATCATGAACCATGTGATCATCAATCCAACCCTGAACCATGTGATCATCAATCTAACCCTGAACCAGGTGATCATCAGTCTAACCCTGAACCATGTGATCATCAATGTAACCATGAACCAGGTGATCATCAATATAACCCTTAACCAGATGATCATGAGTCTAACCCTGAACCATATGATCATCAATCCAACCCTGAAACATTTGATCATCAATGTAACCATGAACCAGGTGATCATCAGTCTAATCCTGAACCATGTGATCATCAATCCAACCCTGAACCATGTGATCATCAATGTAACCGTCAACCAGGTGATCATTTGTCTAATCCTGAACCATGTGATCATCAATCCAACCCTGAAACATTTGATCATCAATGTAACCATGAACCAGGTGATCATCAGTCTAACCCTGAACCATATGATCATCAATCCAACCCTGAACCATGTGATCATCAATGTAACCGTGAACCAGGTGATTATCTATATAACCCTTAACCAGGTGATCATGAGTCTAACCCTGAACCATATGATCATCAATCCAACCCTGAACCATTTAATCATCAATGTAACCGTCAACCAGGTGATCATCAGTCTAACCCTGAACCATATGATCATCAATCCAACCCTGAACCATGTGATCATCAGGCGAATCCTGAACCATGTGATCATCAATGTAACCCTGAACCATGTGATCATCAATGTAACCATGAACCAGGTGATCATCAATATAACCCTTAACCAGGTGATCATGAGTCTAACCCTGAACCATATGATCAATAATCCAACCCTGAACCATGTGATCATCAATCTAACCGTGAACCAGGTGATAATCAATCTAACGTTGAACCAGGTGATCATCAGTCTAACCTCAATCTAACCCTGAACCATGTGATCATCAATCTAGTCCTGGACCATGTGATCATCAATCTAACCGTGAACAAAGTGTTCATCAATGTAACCCTTAAACATAGGATCATCAGTCTAACCCAGAACCAGATGATCATCAGTCCAATCCTGAACCATGTGATCATCAATCCAACCCTGGACCATGTGATCATCAGTGCAATCCTGAACCATGTGATCATCAATCCAACCCTGGACCATGTGATCATCAATGTAACCGTGAACCATGTGATCATCAATGTAACCGTGAACCAGGTGATCATCAATATAACCCTTAACCAGGTGATCATCAGTCTAACCCTGAACCAGGTGATCATCAGTCTAATCCTGAACCATGTGATCATCAATCCAACCCTGGACCATGTGATCATCAATCTAACCGTGAACCAGGTGATCATCAATACAATCCTTAACCAGGTGATCATGAGTCTAACCCTGAACCAGGTGATTATCAGTCTAATCCTGAACCATATGATCATCAATCCAATCCTGGACCATGTGATCATCAATCCAACCCTGGACCATGTGATCATCAATCTAACCGTGAACAAGGTGATCATCAATAAAACCCTTAAACAGGTGATCATCAGTCTAACCCTAAACTAGGTGATCATCAATCCAATCCTGAACCATGTGATCATTAATCCAACCCAGAACCATTTGATCGTCAATCTAACCCTGAACCATGTGATCATCAATCTAACCATGAACCAGCTGAACATCAGTCTAACCATGAACCATGTGATCATCAATCTAACCCTGAACCATGTGATCATCAATCTAATCCTGGACCATGTGATTATCAATCTAACCGTGAACAAAGTGATCATCAATATAACCCTTAAACAGGTGATCATCAGTCTAACCCTTAACCAGGTGATCATCAGTCCAATCATGAACCATGTGATCATCAATCCAACCCTGAACCATGTGATCATCAATCTAACCCTGAACCAGGTGATCATCAGTCTAACCCTGAACCATGTGATCATCAATGTAACCATGAACCAGGTGATCATCAATATAACCCTTAACCAGATGATCATGAGTCTAACCCTGAACCATATGATCATCAATCCAACCCTGAAACATTTGATCATCAATGTAACCATGAACCAGGTGATCATCAGTCTAATCCTGAACCATGTGATCATCAATCCAACCCTGAACCATGTGATCATCAATGTAACCGTCAACCAGGTGATCATTTGTCTAATCCTGAACCATGTGATCATCAATCCAACCCTGAAACATTTGATCATCAATGTAACCATGAACCAGGTGATCATCAGTCTAACCCTGAACCATATGATCATCAATCCAACCCTGAACCATGTGATCATCAATGTAACCCTGAACCAGGTGATCATTTGTCTAATCCTGAACCATGTGATCATCAATGTAACCGTCAACCAGGTGATCATAAATATAACCCTTAACCAGGTGATCATGAGTCTAACCCTGAACCATATGATCATCAATCCAACCCTGAACCATGTGATCATCAATGTAACCGTGAACCAGTTGATTATCTATATAACCCTTAACCAGGTGATCATGAGTCTAACCCTGAACCATATGATCATCAATCCAACCCTGAACCATTTGATCATCAATGTAACCGTCAACCAGGTGATCATCAGTCTAACCCTGAACCATATGATCATCAGGCGAATACTGAACCATGTGATCATCAATGTAACCCTGAACCATGTGATCATCAATCTAACCGTGAACAAGGTGATCATCAATATAACCCTTAAACAGGAGATCATCAGTCTAACCCTGAACCAGGTGATCATCAATCCAACCCTGAACCATGTGATCATCAATTCAACCGTCAACCAGGTGATCATCAGGCTAACCCTGAACCAGGTGATCAACAGTCTAATCTTGAACAATGTGATCATCAATCCAACCCTGAACCATGTGATCATCAATGTAACCATGAACCAGGTGATCATCAATATAACCCTTAACCAGGTGATCATGAGTCTAACCCTGAACCATATGATCAATAATCCAACCCTGAACCATGTGATCATCAATCTAACCGTGAACCAGGTGATAATCAATCTAACGTTGAACCAGGTGATCATCAGTCTAACCTCAATCTAACCCTGAACCATGTGATCATCAATCTAGTCCTGGACCATGTGATCATCAATCTAACCGTGAACAAAGTGTTCATCAATGTAACCCTTTAACATGTGATCATCAGTCTAACCCAGAACCAGGTGATCATCAGTCCAATCCTGAACCATGTGATCATCAATCCAACCCTGGACCATGTGATCATCAGTGCAATCCTGAACCATGTGATCATCAATCCAACCCTGGACCATGTGATCATCAATGTAACCGTGAACCAGGTGATCATTTGTCTAATCCTGAACCATGTGATCATCAATGTAACCGTCAACCAGGTGATCAGGAGTCTAACCCTGAACCATATGATCATCAATCCAACCCTGAACCATGTGATCATCAATGTAACCGTGAACCAGTTGATTATCTATATAACCCTTGACCAGGTGATCATGAGTCTAACCCTGAACCATATGATCATCAATCCAACCCTGAACCATTTGATCATCAATGTAACCGTCAACCAGGTGATCATCAGTCTAACCCTGAACCATATGATCATCAATCCAACCCTGAACCATGTGATCATCAGGCGAATACTGAACCATGTGATCATCAATGTAACCCTGAACCATGTGATCATCAATCTAACCGTGAACAAGGTGATCATCAATATAACCCTTAAACAGGAGATCATCAGTCTAACCCTGAACCAGGTGATCATCAATCCAACCCTGAACCATGTGATCATCAATGTAACCGTCAACCAGGTGATCATCAGGCTAACCCTGAACCAGGTGATCAACAGTCTAATCTTGAACAATGTGATCATCAATCCAACCCTGAACCATGTGATCATCAATGTAACCATGAACCAGGTGATCATCAATATAACCCTTAACCAGGTGATCATGAGTCTAACCCTGAACCATATGATCAATAATCCAACCCTGAACCATGTGATCATCAATCTAACCGTGAACCAGGTGATAATCAATCTAACGTTGAACCAGGTGATCATCAGTCTAACCTCAATCTAACCCTGAACCATGTGATCATCAATCTAGTCCTGGACCATGTGATCATCAATCTAACCGTGAACAAAGTGTTCATCAATGTAACCCTTTAACATGTGATCATCAGTCTAACCCAGAACCAGGTGATCATCAGTCCAATCCTGAACCATGTGATCATCAATCCAACCCTGGACCATGTGATCATCAGTGCAATCCTGAACCATGTGATCATCAATCCAACCCTGGACCATGTGATCATCAATGTAACCGTGAACCAGGTGATCATTTGTCTAATCCTGAACCATGTGATCATCAATGTAACCATCAACCAGGTCATCATCAATATAACCCTTAACCAGGTGATCATGAGTCTAACCCTGAACCATATGATCATCAATCCAACCCTGAACCATGTGATCATCAATGTAACCGTGAACCAGGTGATTATCTATATAACCCTTAACCAGGTGATCATGAGTCTAACCCTGAACCATATGATCATCAATCCAACCCTGAACCATTTGATCATCAATGTAACCGTCAACCAGGTGATCATCAGTCTAACCCTGAACCATATGATCATCAATCCAACCCTGAACCATGTGATCATCAGGCGAATCCTGAACCATGTGATCATCAATGTAACCCTGAACCATGTGATCATCAATCTAACCGTGAACAAGGTGATCATCAATATAAGCCTTAAACAGGAGATCATCAGTCTAACCCTGAACCAGGTGATCATCAATCCAACCCTGAACCATGTGATCATCAATGTAACCATGAACCAGGTGATCATCAATATAACCCTTAACCAGGTGATCATGAGTCTAACCCTGAACCATATGATCAATAATCCAACCCTGAACCATGTGATCATCAATCTAACCGTGAACCAGGTGATAATCAATCTAACGTTGAACCAGGTGATCATCAGTCTAACCTCAATCTAACCCTGAACCATGTGATCATCAATCTAGTCCTGGACCATGTGATCATCAATCTAACCGTGAACAAAGTGTTCATCAATGTAACCCTTAAACATGTGATCATCAGTCTAACCCAGAACCAGGTGATCATCAGTCCAATCCTGAACCATGTGATCATCAATCCAACCCTGGACCATGTGATCATCAGTGCAATCCTGAACCATGTGATCATCAATCCAACCCTGGACCATGTGATCATCAATGTAACCGTGAACCATGTGATCATCAATGTAACCGTGAACCAGGTGATCATCAATATAACCCTTAACCAGGTGATCATCAGTCTAACCCTGAACCAGGTGATCATCAGTCTAATCCTGAACCATGTGATCATCAATCCAACCCTGGACCATGTGATCATCAATCTAACCGTGAACCAGGTGATCATCAATACAATCCTTAACCAGGTGATCATGAGTCTAACCCTGAACCAGGTGATTATCAGTCTAATCCTGAACCATGTGATCATCAATACAATCCTTAACCAGGTGATCATGAGTCTAACCCTGAACCAGGTGATTATCAGTCTAATCCTGAACCATGTGATCATCAATCCAATCCTGGACCATGTGATCATCAATCCAACCCTGGACCATGTGATCATCAATCCAACCCTGGACCATGTGATCATCAATCTAACCGTGAACAAGGTGATCATCAATAAAACCCTTAAACAGGTGATCATCAGTCTAACCCTAAACTAGGTGATCATCAATCCAATCCTGAACCATGTGATCATTAATCCAACCCAGAACCATTTGATCGTCAATCTAACCCTGAACCATGTGATCATCAATCTAACCATGAACCAGCTGAACATCAGTCTAACCATGAACCATGTGATCATCAATCTAACCCTGAACCATGTGATCATCAATCTAATCCTGGACCATGTGATTATCAATCTAACCGTGAACAAAGTGATCATCAATATAACCCTAAAACAGGTGATCATCAGTCTAACCCTTAACCAGGTGATCATCAGTCCAATCATGAACCATGTGATCATCAATCCAACCCTGAACCATGTGATCATCAATCTAACCCTGAACCAGGTGATCATCAGTCTAACCCTGAACCATGTGATCATCAATGTAACCATGAACCAGGTGATCATCAATATATCCCTTAACCAGGTGATCATGAGTCTAACCCTGAACCATATGATCATCAATCCAACCCTGAAACATTTGATCATCAATGTAACCATGAACCAGGTGATCATCAGTCTAATCCTGAACCATGTGATCATCAATCCAACCCTGAACCATGTGATCATCAATGTAACCGTCAACCAGGTGATCATGAGTCTAACCCTGAACCATATGATCATCAATCCAACCCTGAACCATGTGATCATCAATGTAACCCTGAACCAGGTGATCATTTGTCTAACCCTGAACCATGTGATCATCAATCTAACCGTGAACAAAGTGTTCATCAATGTAACCCTTAAACATGTGATCATCAGTCTAACCCAGAACCAGGTGATCATCAGTCCAATCCTGAACCATGTTATCATCAATCCAACCCTGGACCATGTGATCATCAGTGCAATCCTGAACCATGTGATCATCAATCCAACCCTGGACCATGTGATCATCAATGTAACCGTGAACCAGGTGATTATCTATATAACCCTTAACCAGGTGATCATTTGTATAATCCTGAACCATGTGATCATCAATGTAACCGTCAACCAGGTGATCATCAATATAACCCTTAACCAGGTGATCATGAGTCTAACCCTGAACCATATTATCATCAATCCAACCCTGAACCATGTGATCATCAATGTAACCGTGAACCAGGTGATTATCTATATAACCCTTAACCAGGTGATCATGAGTCTAACCCTGAACCATATGATCATCAATCCAACCCTGAACCATTTGATCATCAATGTAACCGTCAACCAGGTGATCATCAGTCTAACCCTGAACCATATGATCATCAATCCAACCCTGAACCATGTGATCATCAAGCGAATCCTGAACCATGTGATCATCAATGTAACCCTGAACCATGTCATCATCAATCTAACCGTGAACAAGGTGATCATCAATATAATCTTTAAACAGGAGATCATCAGTCTAACCCTGAACCAGGTGATCATCAATCCAACCCTGAACCATGTGATCATCAATGTAACCATGAACCAGGTGATCATCAATATAACCCTTAACCAGGTGATCATGAGTCTAACCCTGAACCATATGATCAATAATCCAACCCTGAACCATGTGATCATCAATCTAACCGTGAACCAGGTGATAATCAATCTAACGTTGAACCAGGTGATCATCAGTCTAACCTCAATCTAACCCTGAACCATGTGATCATCAATCTAGTCCTGGACCATGTGATCATCAATCTAACCGTGAACAAAGTGTTCATCAATGTAACCCTTAAACATGTGATCATCAGTCTAACCCAGAACCAGGTGATCATCAGTCCAATCCTGAACCATGTGATCATGAATCAAACCCTGGACCATGTGATCATCAGTGCAATCCTGAACCATGTGATCATCAATCCAACCCTGGACCATGTGATCATCAATGTAACCGTGAACCATGTGATCATCAATGTAACCGTGAACCAGGTGATCATCAATATAACCCTTAACCAGGTGATCATCAGTCTAACCCTGAACCAGGTGATCATCAGTCTAATCCTGAACCATGTGATCATCAATCCTACCCTGGACCATGTGATCATCAATCTAACCGTGAACCAGGTGATCATCAATACAATCCTTAACCAGGTGATCATGAGTCTAACCTCAATCTAACCCTGAACCATGTGATCATCAATCTAGTCCTGGACCATGTGATCATCAATCTAACCGTGAACAAAGTTTTCATCAATGTAACCCTTAAACATGTGATCATCAGTCTAACCCAGAACCAGGTGATCATCAGTCCAATCCTGAACCATGTGATCATCAATCCAACCCTGGACCATGTGATCATCAGTGCAATCCTGAACCATGTGATCATCAATCCAACCCTGGACCATGTGATCATCAATGTAACCGTGAACCATGTGATCATCAATGTAACCGTGAACCAGGTGATCATCAATATAACCCTTAACCAGGTGATCATCAGTCTCACCCTGAACCAGGTGATCATCAGTCTAATCCTGAACCATGTGATCATCAATCCTACCCTGGACCATGTGATCATCAATCTAACCGTGAACCAGGTGATCATCAATACAATCCTTAACCAGGTGATCATGAGTCTAACCCTGAACCAGGTGATTATCAGTCTAATCCTGAACCATGTGATCATCAATCCAATCCTGGACCATGTGATCATCAATCCAACCCTGGACCATGTGATCATCAATCTAACCGTGAACAAGGTGATCATCAATAAAACCCTTAAACAGGTGATCATCAGTCTAACCCTAAACTAGGTGATCATCAATCCAATCCTGAACCATGTGATCATTAATCCAACCCAGAACCATTTGATCGTCAATCTAACCCTGAACCATGTGATCATCAATCTAACCATGAACCAGCTGAACATCAGTCTAACCATGAACCATGTGATCATCAATCTAACCCTGAACCATGTGATCATCAATCTAATCCTGGACCATGTGATTATCAATCTAACCGTGAACAAAGTGATCATCAATGTAACCCTTAAACAGGTGATCATCAGTCTAAACCTGAACCAGGTGATCATCAGTCCAATCCTGAACCATGTGATCATCAATCCAACCCTGGACCATTTGATCATCAGTCTAATCCTGAACCATGTGATCATCAGGCAAATCCTGAACCATGTGATCATCAATGTAACCCTGAACCATGTGATCATCAATCTTACCGTGAACAAGGTGATCATCAATATAACCCTTAAACAGGTGATCATCAGTCTAACCCTTAACCAAGTGATCATCAGTCCAATCATGAACCATGTGATCATCAGTCTAACCCTGAACAATGTGATCATCAATCCAAACCTGAACTATATGATCATCAATACAACCCTGAACCATGTGATCATCAATGTAACCGTGAAACAGGTGATTATCTATATAACCCTTAAACAGGTGATCATGAGTCTAACCCTGAACCATATGATCATCAATCCAACCCTGAAACATTTGATCATCAATGTAACCATGAACCAGGTGATCATCAGTCTAATCCTGAACCATGTGATCATCAATCCAACCCTGAACCATGTGATCATCAATGTAACCGTCAACCAGGTGATCATGAGTCTAACCCTGAACCATATGATCATCAATCCAACCCTGAACCATGTGATCATCAATGTAACCGTGAACCAGTTGATTATCTATATAACCCTTAACCAGGTGATCATGAGTCTAACCCTGAACCATATGATCATCAATCCAACCCTGAACCATTTGATCATCAATGTAACCGTCAACCAGGTGATCATCAGTCTAACACTGAACCATATGATCATCAATCCAACCCTGAACCATGTGATCATCAGGCGAATCCTGAACCATGTGATCATCAATGTAACCCTGAACCATGTGATCATCAATCTAACCGTGAACAAGGTGATCATCAATATAACCCTTAAACAGGAGATCATCAGTCTAACCCTGAACCAGGTGATCATCAATCCAACCCTGAACCATGTGATCATCAATGTAACCGTCAACCAGGTGATCATCAGGCTAACCCTGAACCAGGTGATCAACAGTCTAATCTTGAACAATGTGATCATCAATCCAACCCTGAACCATGTGATCATCAGTGCAATCCTGAACCATGTGATCATCAATCCAACCCTGGACCATGTGATCATCAATGTAACCGTGAACCAGGTGATTATCTATATAACCCTTAACCAGGTGATCATTTGTCTAATCCTGAACCATGTGATCATCAATGTAACCGTCAACCAGGTGATCATGAGTCTAACCCTGAACCATATTATCATCAATCCAACCCTGAACCATGTGATCATCAATGTAACCGTGAACCAGGTGATTATCTATATAACCCTTAACCAGGTGATCATGAGTCTAACCCTGAACCATATGATCATCAATCCAACCCTGAACCATTTGATCATCAATGTAACCGTCAACCAGGTGATCATCAGTCTAACCCTGAACCATATGATCATCAATCCAACCCTGAACCATGTGATCATCAAGCGAATCCTGAACCATGTGATCATCAATGTAACCCTGAACCATGTGATCATCAATCTAACCGTGAACAAGGTGATCATCAATATAAGCTTTAAACAGGAGATCATCAGTCTAACCCTGAACCAGGTGATCATCAATCCAACCCTGAACCATGTGATCATCAATGTAACCATGAACCAGGTGATCATCAATATAACCCTTAACCAGGTGATCATGAGTCTAACCCTGAACCATATGATCAATAATCCAACCCTGAACCATGTGATCATCAATCTAACCGTGAACCAGGTGATAATCTAACGTTGAACCAGGTGATCATCAGTCTAACCTCAATCTAACCCTGAACCATGTGATCATCAATCTAGTCCTGGACCATGTGATCATCAATCTAACCGTGAACAAAGTGTTCATCAATGTAACCCTTAAACATGTGATCATCAGTCTAACCCAGAACCAGGTGATCATCAGTCCAATCCTGAACCATGTGATCATCAATCCAACCCTGGACCATGTGATCATCAGTGCAATCCTGAACCATGTGATCATCAATCCAACCCTGGACCATGTGATCATCAATGTAACCGTGAACCATGTGATCATCAATGTAACCGTGAACCAGGTGATCATCAATATAACCCTTAACCAGGTGATCATCAGTCTAACCCTGAACCAGGTGATCATCAGTCTAATCCTGAACCATGTGATCATCAATCCTACCCTGGACCATGTGATCATCAATCTAACCGTGAACCAGGTGATCATCAATACAATCCTTAACCAGGTGATCATGAGTCTAACCCTGAACCAGGTGATTATCAGTCTAATCCTGAACCATGTGATCATCAATCCAATCCTGGACCATGTGATCATCAATCCAACCCTGGACCATGTGATCATCAATCTAACCGTGAACAAGGTGATCATCAATAAAACCCTTAAACAGGTGATCATCAGTCTAACCCTAAACTAGGTGATCATCAATCCAATCCTGAACCATGTGATCATTAATCCAACCCAGAACCATTTGATCGTCAATCTAACCCTGAACCATGTGATCATCAATCTAATCCTGGACCATGTGATTATCAATCTAACCGTGAACAAAGTGATCATCAATGTAACCCTTAAACAGGTGATCATCAGTCTAAACCTGAACCAGGTGATCATCAGTCCAATCCTGAACCATGTGATCATCAATCCAACTTTGGACCATTTGATCATCAGTCTAATCCTGAACCATGTGATCATCAGGCAAATCCTGAACCATGTGATCATCAATGTAACCCTGAACCATGTGATCATCAATCTAACCGTGAACAAGGTGATCATCAATGTAACCCTTAAACAGGTGATCATCAGTCTAAACCTGAACCAGGTGATCATCAGTCCAATCCTGAACCATGTGATCATCAGTCTAACCCTGAACCATGTGATCATCAATCCAAACCTGAACTATATGATCATCAATACAACCCTGAACCATGTGATCATCAATGTAACCGTGAACCAGGTGATTATCTATATAACCCTTAACCAGGTGATCATGAGTCTAACCCTGAACCATATGATCATCAATCCAACCCTGAAACATTTGATCATCAATGTAACCATGAACCAGGTGATCATCAGTCTAATCCTGAACCATGTGATCATCAATCCAACCCTGAACCATGTGATCATCAATGTAACCGTCAACCAGGTGATCATGAGTCTAACCCTGAACCATATGATCATCAATCCAACCCTGAACCATGTGATCATCAATGTAACCGTGAACCAGTTGATTATCTATATAACCCTTAACCAGGTGATCATGAGTCTAACCCTGAACCATATGATCATCAATCCAACCCTGAACCATTTGATCATCAATGTAACCGTCAACCAGGTGATCATCAGTCTAACACTGAACCATATGATCATCAATCCAACCCTGAACCATGTGATCATCAGGCGAATCCTGAACCATGTGATCATCAATGTAACCCTGAACCATGTGATCATCAATCTAACCGTGAACAAGGTGATCATCAATATAACCCTTAAACAGGAGATCATCAGTCTAACCCTGAACCAGGTGATCATCAATCCAACCCTGAACCATGTGATCATCAATGTAACCGTCAACCAGGTGATCATCAGGCTAACCCTGAACCAGGTGATCAACAGTCTAATCTTGAACAATGTGATCATCAATCCAACCCTGAACCATGTGATCATCAATGTAACCATGAACCAGGTGATCATCAATATAACCCTTAACCAGGTGATCATGAGTCTAACCCTGAACCATATGATCAATAATCCAACCCTGAACCATGTGATCATCAATCTAACCGTGAACCAGGTGATAATCAATCTAACGTTGAACCAGGTGATCATCAGTCTAACCTCAATCTAACCCTGAACCATGTGATCATCAATCTAGTCCTGGACCATGTGATCATCAATCTAACCGTGAACAAAGTGTTCATCAATGTAACCCTTAAACATGTGATCATCAGTCTAACCCAGAACCAGGTGATCATCAGTCCAATCCTGAACCATGTGATCATCAATCCAACCCTGGACCATGTGATCATCAGTGCAATCCTGAACCATGTGATCATCAATCCAACCCTGGACCATGTGATCATCAATGTAACCGTCAACCAGGTGATCATCAATATAACCCTTAACCAGGTGATCATGAGTCTAACCCTGAACCATATGATCATCAATCCAACCCTGAACCATGTGATCATCAATGTAACCGTGAACCAGGTGATTATCTATATAACCCTTAACCAGGTGATCATGAGTCTAACCCTGAACCATATGATCATCAATCCAACCCTGAACCATTTAATCATCAATGTAACCGTCTACCAGGTGATCATCAGTCTAACCGTGAACCATATGATCATCAATCCAACCCTGAACCATGTGATCATCAGGCGAATCCTGAACCATGTGATCATCAATGTAACCCTGAACCATGTGATCATCAATCTAACCGTGAACAAGGTGATCATCAATATAAGCCTTAAACAGGAGATCATCAGTCTAACCCTGAACCAGGTGATCATCAATCCAACCCTGAACCATGTGATCATCAATGTAACCATGAACCAGGTGATCATCAATATAACCCTTAACCAGGTGATCATGAGTCTAACCCTGAACCATATGATAAATAATCCAACCCTGAACCATGTGATCATCAATCTAACCGTGAACCAGGTGATAATCAATCTAACGTTGAACCAGGTGATCATCAGTCTAACCTCAATCTAACCCTGAACCATGTGATCATCAATCTAGTCCTGGACCATGTGATCATCAATCTAACCGTGAACAAAGTGTTCATCAATGTAACCCTTAAACATGTGATCATCAGTCTAACCCAGAACCAGGTGATCATCAGTCCAATCCTGAACCATGTGATCATCAATCCAACCCTGGACCATGTGATCATCAGTGCAATCCTGAACCATGTGATCATCAATCCAACCCTGGACCATGTGATCATCAATGTAACCGTGAACCATGTGATCATCAATGTAACCGTGAACCAGGTGATCATCAATATAACCCTTAACCAGGTGATCATCAGTCTAACCCTGAACCAGGTGATCATCAGTCTAATCCTGAACCATGTGATCATCAATCCAACCCTGGACCATGTGATCATCAATCTAACCGTGAACCAGGTGATCATCAATACAATCCTTAACCAGGTGATCATGAGTCTAACCCTGAACCAGGTGATTATCAGTCTAATCCTGAACCATATGATCATCAATCCAATCCTGGACCATGTGATCATCAATCCAACCCTGGACCATGTGATCATCAATCTAACCGTGAACAAGGTGATCATCAATAAAACCCTTAAACAGGTGATCATCAGTCTAACCCTAAACTAGGTGATCATCAATCCAATCCTGAACCATGTGATCATTAATCCAACCCAGAACCATTTGATCGTCAATCTAACCCTGAACCATGTGATCATCAATCTAACCATGAACCAGCTGAACATCAGTCTAACCATGAACCATGTGATCATCAATCTAACCCTGAACCATGTGATCATCAATCTAATCCTGGACCATGTGATTATCAATCTAACCGTGAACAAAGTGATCATCAATATAACCCTTAAACAGGTGATCATCAGTCTAACCCTTAACCAGGTGATCATCAGTCCAATCATGAACCATGTGATCATCAATCCAACCCTGAACCATGTGATCATCAATCTAACCCTGAACCAGGTGATCATCAGTCTAACCCTGAACCATGTGATCATCAATGTAACCATGAACCAGGTGATCATCAATATAACCCTTAACCAGGTGATCATGAGTCTAACCCTGAACCATATGATCATCAATCCAACCCTGAAACATTTGATCATCAATGTAACCATGAACCAGGTGATCATCAGTCTAATCCTGAACCATGTGATCATCAATCCAACCCTGAACCATGTGATCATCAATGTAACCGTCAACCAGGTGATCATTTGTCTAATCTTGAACCATGTGATCATCAATCCAACCCTGAAACATTTGATCATCAATGTAACCATGAACCAGGTGATCATCAGTCTAACCCTGAACCATATGATCATCAATCCAACCCTGAACCATGTGATCATCAATGTAACCCTGAACCAGGTGATCATTTGTCTAATCCTGAACCATGTGATCATCAATGTAACCGTCAACCAGGTGATCATAAATATAACCCTTAACCAGGTGATCATGAGTCTAACCCTGAACCATATGATCATCAATCCAACCCTGAACCATGTGATCATCAATGTAACCGTGAACCAGTTGATTATCTATATAACCCTTAACCAGGTGATCATGAGTCTAACCCTGAACCATATGATCATCAATCCAACCCTGAACCATTTGATCATCAATGTAACCGTCAACCAGGTGATCATCAGTCTAACCCTGAACCATATGATCATCAGACGAATACTGAACCATGTGATCATCAATGTAACCCTGAACCATGTGATCATCAGTCTAACCGTGAACAAGGTGATCATCAATATAACCCTGAACCATGTGATCATCAATGTAACCGTCAACCAGGTGATCATCAGGCTAACCCTGAACCAGGTGATCAACAGTCTAATCTTGAACAATGTGATCATCAATCCAACCCTGAACCATGTGATCATCAATGTAACCATGAACCAGGTGATCATCAATATAACCCTTAACCAGGTGATCATGAGTCTAACCCTGAACCATATGATCAATAATCCAACCCTGAACCATGTGATCATCAATCTAACCGTGAACCAGGTGATAATCAATCTAACGTTGAACCAGGTGATCATCAGTCTAACCTCAATCTAACCCTGAACCATGTGATCATCAATCTAGTCCTGGACCATGTGATCATCAATCTAACCGTGAACAAAGTGTTCATCAATGTAACCCTTTAACATGTGATCATCAGTCTAACCCAGAACCAGGTGATCATCAGTCCAATCCTGAACCATGTGATCATCAATCCAACCCTGGACCATGTGATCATCAGTGCAATCCTGAACCATGTGATCATCAATCCAACCCTGGACCATGTGATCATCAATGTAACCGTGAACCAGGTGATCATTTGTCTAATCCTGAACCATGTGATCATCAATGTAACCGTCAACCAGGTGATCAGGAGTCTAACCCTGAACCATATGATCATCAATCCAACCCTGAACCATGTGATCATCAATGTAACCATGAACCAGTTGATTATCTATATAACCCTTAACCAGGTGATCATGAGTCTAACCCTGAACCATATGATCATCAATCCAACCCTGAACCATTTGATCATCAATGTAACCGTCAACCAGGTGATCATCAATCCAACTCTGAACCATGTGATCATCAGGCGATTACTGAACCATGTGATCATCAATGTAACCCTGAACCATGTGATCATCAATCTAACCGTGAACAAGGTAATCATCAATATAACCCTTAAACAGGAGATCATCAGTCTAACCCTGAACCAGGTGATCATCAATCCAACCCTGAACCATGTGATCATCAATGTAACCGTCAACCAGGTGATCATCAGGCTAACCCTGAACCAGGTGATCAACAGTCTAATCTTGAACAATGTGATCATCAATCCAACCCTGAACCATGTGATCATCAATGTAACCGTGAACCAGGTGATTATCTATATAACCCTTAACCAGGTGATCATGAGTCTAACCCTGAACCATATTATCATCAATCCAACCCTGAACCATGTGATCATCAATGTAACCGTGAACCAGGTGATTATCTATATAACCCTTAACCAGGTGATCATGAGTCTAACCCTGAACCATATGATCATCAATCCAACCCTGAACCATTTGATCATCAATGTAACCGTCAACCAGGTGATCATCAGTCTAACCCTGAACCATATGATCATCAATCCAACCCTGAACCATGTGATCATCAAGCGAATCCTGAACCATGTGATCATCAATGTAACCCTGAACCATGTGATCATCAATCTAACCGTGAACAAGGTGATCATCAATATAAGCTTTAAACAGGAGATCATCAGTCTAACCCTGAACCAGGTGATCATCAATCCAACCCTGAACCATGTGATCATCAATGTAACCATGAACCAGGTGATCATCAATATAACCCTTAACCAGGTGATCATGAGTCTAACCCTGAACCATATGATCAATAATCCAACCCTGAACCATGTGATCATCAATCTAACCGTGAACCAGGTGATAATCAATCTAACGTTGAACCAGGTGATCATCAGTCTAACCTCAATCTAACCCTGAACCATGTGATCATCAATCTAGTCCTGGACCATGTGATCATCAATCTAACCGTGAACAAAGTGTTCATCAATGTAACCCTTAAACATGTGATCATCAGTCTAACCCAGAACCAGGTGATCATCAGTCCAATCCTGAACCATGTGATCATCAATCCAACCCTGGACCATGTGATCATCAGTGCAATCCTGAACCATGTGATCATCAATCCAACCCTGGACCATGTGATCATCAATGTAACCGTGAACCATGTGATCATCAATGTAACCGTGAACCAGGTGATCATCAATATAACCCTTAACCAGGTGATCATCAGTCTAACCCTGAACCAGGTGATCATCAGTCTAATCCTGAACCATGTGATCATCAATCCTACCCTGGACCATGTGATCATCAATCTAACCGTGAACCAGGTGATCATCAATACAATCCTTAACCAGGTGATCATGAGTCTAACCCTGAACCAGGTGATTATCAGTCTAATCCTGAACCATGTGATCATCAATCCAATCCTGGACCATGTGATCATCAATCCAACCCTGGACCATGTGATCATCAATCTAACCGTGAACAAGGTGATCATCAATAAAACCCTTAAACAGGTGATCATCAGTCTAACCCTAAACTAGGTGATCATCAATCCAATCCTGAACCATGTGATCATTAATCCAACCCAGAACCATTTGATCGTCAATCTAACCCTGAACCATGTGATCATCAATCTAACCATGAACCAGCTGAACATCAGTCTAACCATGAACCATGTGATCATCAATCTAACCCTGAACCATGTGATCATCAATCTAATCCTGGACCATGTGATTATCAATCTAACCGTGAACAAAGTGATCATCAATGTAACCCTTAAACAGGTGATCATCAGTCTAAACCTGAACCAGGTGATCATCAGTCCAATCCTGAACCATGTGATCATCAATCCAACCCTGGACCATTTGATCATCAGTCTAATCCTGAACCATGTGATCATCAGGCAAATCCTGAACCATGTGATCATCAATGTAACCCTGAACCATGTGATCATCAATCTAACCGTGAACAAGGTGATCATCAATGTAACCCTTAAACAGGTGATCATCAGTCTAAACCTGAACCAGGTGATCATCAGTCCAATCCTGAACCATGTGATCATCAGTCTAACCCTGAACCATGTGATCATCAATCCAAACCTGAACTATATGATCATCAATACAACCCTGAACCATGTGATCATCAATGTAACCGTGAACCAGGTGATTATCTATATAACCCTTAACCAGGTGATCATGAGTCTAACCCTGAACCATATGATCATCAATCCAACCCTGAAACATTTGATCATCAATGTAACCATGAACCAGGTGATCATCAGTCTAATCCTGAACCATGTGATCATCAATCCAACCCTGAACCATGTGATCATCAATGTAACCGTCAACCAGGTGATCATGAGTCTAACCCTGAACCATATGATCATCAATCCAACCCTGAACCATGTGATCATCAATGTAACCGTGAACCAGTTGATTATCTATATAACCCTTAACCAGGTGATCATGAGTCTAACCCTGAACCATATGATCATCAATCCAACCCTGAACCATTTGATCATCAATGTAACCGTCAACCAGGTGATCATCAGTCTAACACTGAACCATATGATCATCAATCCAACCCTGAACCATGTGATCATCAGGCGAATCCTGAACCATGTGATCATCAATGTAACCCTGAACCATGTGATCATCAATCTAACCGTGAACAAGGTGATCATCAATATAACCCTTAAACAGGAGATCATCAGTCTAACCCTGAACCAGGTGATCATCAATCCAACCCTGAACCATGTGATCATCAATGTAACCGTCAACCAGGTGATCATCAGGCTAACCCTGAACCAGGTGATCAACAGTCTAATCTTGAACAATGTGATCATCAATCCAACCCTGAACCATGTGATCATCAATGTAACCATGAACCAGGTGATCATCAATATAACCCTTAACCAGGTGATCATGAGTCTAACCCTGAACCATATGATCAATAATCCAACCCTGAACCATGTGATCATCAATCTAACCGTGAACCAGGTGATAATCAATCTAACGTTGAACCAGGTGATCATCAGTCTAACCTCAATCTAACCCTGAACCATGTGATCATCAATCTAGTCCTGGACCATGTGATCGTCAATCTAACCGTGAACAAAGTGTTCATCAATGTAACCCTTAAACATGTGATCATCAGTCTAACCCAGAACCAGGTGATCATCAGTCCAATCCTGAACCATGTGATCATCAATCCAACCCTGGACCATGTGATCATCAGTGCAATCCTGAACCATGTGATCATCAATCCAACCCTGGACCATGTGATCATCAATGTAACCGTCAACCAGGTGATCATCAATATAACCCTTAACCAGGTGATCATGAGTCTAACCCTGAACCATATGATCATCAATCCAACCCTGAACCATGTGATCATCAATGTAACCGTGAACCAGGTGATTATCTATATAACCCTTAACCAGGTGATCATGAGTCTAACCCTGAACCATATGATCATCAATCCAACCCTGAACCATTTAATCATCAATGTAACCGTCTACCAGGTGATCATCAGTCTAACCGTGAACCATATGATCATCAATCCAACCCTGAACCATGTGATCATCAGGCGAATCCTGAACCATGTGATCATCAATGTAACCCTGAACCATGTGATCATCAATCTAACCGTGAACAAGGTGATCATCAATATAAGCCTTAAACAGGAGATCATCAGTCTAACCCTGAACCAGGTGATCATCAATCCAACCCTGAACCATGTGATCATCAATGTAACCATGAACCAGGTGATCATCAATATAACCCTTAACCAGGTGATCATGAGTCTAACCCTGAACCATATGATAAATAATCCAACCCTGAACCATGTGATCATCAATCTAACCGTGAACCAGGTGATAATCAATCTAACGTTGAACCAGGTGATCATCAGTCTAACCTCAATCTAACCCTGAACCATGTGATCATCAATCTAGTCCTGGACCATGTGATCATCAATCTAACCGTGAACAAAGTGTTCATCAATGTAACCCTTAAACATGTGATCATCAGTCTAACCCAGAACCAGGTGATCATCAGTCCAATCCTGAACCATGTGATCATCAATCCAACCCTGGACCATGTGATCATCAGTGCAATCCTGAACCATGTGATCATCAATCCAACCCTGGACCATGTGATCATCAATGTAACCGTGAACCATGTGATCATCAATGTAACCGTGAACCAGGTGATCATCAATATAACCCTTAACCAGGTGATCATCAGTCTAACCCTGAACCAGGTGATCATCAGTCTAATCCTGAACCATGTGATCATCAATCCAACCCTGGACCATGTGATCATCAATCTAACCGTGAACCAGGTGATCATCAATACAATCCTTAACCAGGTGATCATGAGTCTAACCCTGAACCAGGTGATTATCAGTCTAATCCTGAACCATATGATCATCAATCCAATCCTGGACCATGTGATCATCAATCCAACCCTGGACCATGTGATCATCAATCTAACCGTGAACAAGGTGATCATCAATAAAACCCTTAAACAGGTGATCATCAGTCTAACCCTAAACTAGGTGATCATCAATCCAATCCTGAACCATGTGATCATTAATCCAACCCAGAACCATTTGATCGTCAATCTAACCCTGAACCATGTGATCATCAATCTAACCATGAACCAGCTGAACATCAGTCTAACCATGAACCATGTGATCATCAATCTAACCCTGAACCATGTGATCATCAATCTAATCCTGGACCATGTGATTATCAATCTAACCGTGAACAAAGTGATCATCAATATAACCCTTAAACAGGTGATCATCAGTCTAACCCTTAACCAGGTGATCATCAGTCCAATCATGAACCATGTGATCATCAATCCAACCCTGAACCATGTGATCATCAATCTAACCCTGAACCAGGTGATCATCAGTCTAACCCTGAACCATGTGATCATCAATGTAACCATGAACCAGGTGATCATCAATATAACCCTTAACCAGGTGATCATGAGTCTAACCCTGAACCATATGATCATCAATCCAACCCTGAAACATTTGATCATCAATGTAACCATGAACCAGGTGATCATCAGTCTAATCCTGAACCATGTGATCATCAATCCAACCCTGAACCATGTGATCATCAATGTAACCGTCAACCAGGTGATCATTTGTCTAATCTTGAACCATGTGATCATCAATCCAACCCTGAAACATTTGATCATCAATGTAACCATGAACCAGGTGATCATCAGTCTAACCCTGAACCATATGATCATCAATCCAACCCTGAACCATGTGATCATCAATGTAACCCTGAACCAGGTGATCATTTGTCTAATCCTGAACCATGTGATCATCAATGTAACCGTCAACCAGGTGATCATAAATATAACCCTTAACCAGGTGATCATGAGTCTAACCCTGAACCATATGATCATCAATCCAACCCTGAACCATGTGATCATCAATGTAACCGTGAACCAGTTGATTATCTATATAACCCTTAACCAGGTGATCATGAGTCTAACCCTGAACCATATGATCATCAATCCAACCCTGAACCATTTGATCATCAATGTAACCGTCAACCAGGTGATCATCAGTCTAACCCTGAACCATATGATCATCAGACGAATACTGAACCATGTGATCATCAATGTAACCCTGAACCATGTGATCATCAGTCTAACCGTGAACAAGGTGATCATCAATATAACCCTGAACCATGTGATCATCAATGTAACCGTCAACCAGGTGATCATCAGGCTAACCCTGAACCAGGTGATCAACAGTCTAATCTTGAACAATGTGATCATCAATCCAACCCTGAACCATGTGATCATCAATGTAACCATGAACCAGGTGATCATCAATATAACCCTTAACCAGGTGATCATGAGTCTAACCCTGAACCATATGATCAATAATCCAACCCTGAACCATGTGATCATCAATCTAACCGTGAACCAGGTGATAATCAATCTAACGTTGAACCAGGTGATCATCAGTCTAACCTCAATCTAACCCTGAACCATGTGATCATCAATCTAGTCCTGGACCATGTGATCATCAATCTAACCGTGAACAAAGTGTTCATCAATGTAACCCTTTAACATGTGATCATCAGTCTAACCCAGAACCAGGTGATCATCAGTCCAATCCTGAACCATGTGATCATCAATCCAACCCTGGACCATGTGATAATCAGTGCAATCCTGAACCATGTGATCATCAATCCAACCCTGGACCATGTGATCATCAATGTAACCGTGAACCAGGTGATCATTTGTCTAATCCTGAACCATGTGATCATCAATGTAACCGTCAACCAGGTGATCAGGAGTCTAACCCTGAACCATATGATCATCAATCCAACCCTGAACCATGTGATCATCAATGTAACCATGAACCAGTTGATTATCTATATAACCCTTAACCAGGTGATCATGAGTCTAACCCTGAACCATATGATCATCAATCCAACCCTGAACCATTTGATCATCAATGTAACCGTCAACCAGGTGATCATCAATCCAACTCTGAACCATGTGATCATCAGGCGAATACTGAACCATGTGATCATCAATGTAACCCTGAACCATGTGATCATCAATCTAACCGTGAACAAGGTAATCATCAATATAACCCTTAAACAGGAGATCATCAGTCTAACCCTGAACCAGGTGATCATCAATCCAACCCTGAACCATGTGATCATCAATGTAACCGTCAACCAGGTGATCATCAGGCTAACCCTGAACCAGGTGATCAACAGTCTAATCTTGAACAATGTGATCATCAATCCAACCCTGAACCATGTGATCATCAATGTAACCATGAACCAGGTGATCATCAATATAACCCTTAACCAGGTGATCATGAGTCTAACCCTGAACCATATGATCAATAATCCAACCCTGAACCATGTGATCATCAATCTAACCGTGAACCAGGTGATAATCAATCTAACGTTGAACCAGGTGATCATCAGTCTAACCTCAATCTAACCCTGAACCATGTGATCATCAATCTAGTCCTGGACCATGTGATCATCAATCTAACCGTGAACAAAGTGTTCATCAATGTAACCCTTTAACATGTGATCATCAGTCTAACCCAGAACCAGGTGATCATCAGTCCAATCCTGAACCATGTGATCATCAATCCAACCCTGGACCATGTGATCATCAGTGCAATCCTGAACCATGTGATCATCAATCCAACCCTGGACCATGTGATCATCAATGTAACCGTGAACCAGGTGATCATTTGTCTAATCCTGAACCATGTGATCATCAATGTAACCGTCAACCAGGTGATCAGGAGTCTAACCCTGAACCATATGATCATCAATCCAACCCTGAACCATGTGATCATCAATGTAACCGTGAACCAGTTGATTATCTATATAACCCTTAACCAGGTGATCATGAGTCTAACCCTGAACCATATGATCATCAATCCAACCCTAAACCATTTGATCATCAATGTAACCGTCAACCAGGTGACCATCAGTCTAACCCTGAACCATATGATCATCAATCCAACCCTGAACCATGTGATCATCAGGCGAATACTGAACCATGTGATCATCAATGTAACCCTGAACCATGTGATCATCAATCTAACCGTGAACAAGGTAATCATCAATATAACCCTTAAACAGGAGATCATCAGTCTAACCCTGAACCAGGTGATCATCAATCCAACCCTGAACCATGTGATCATCAATGTAACCGTCAACCAGGTGATCATCAGGCTAACCCTGAACCAGGTGATCAACAGTCTAATCTTGAACAATGTGATCATCAATCCAACCCTGAACCATGTGATCATCAATGTAACCATGAACCAGGTGATCATCAATATAACCCTTAACCAGGTGATCATGAGTCTAACCCTGAACCATATGATCAATAATCCAACCCTGAACCATGTGATCATCAATCTAACCGTGAACCAGGTGATAATCAATCTAACGTTGAACCAGGTGATCATCAGTCTAACCTCAATCTAACCCTGAACCATGTGATCATCAATCTAGTCCTGGACCATGTGATCATCAATCTAACCGTGAACAAAGTGTTCATCAATGTAACCCAGAACCAGGTGATCATCAGTCCAATCCTGAACCATGTGATCATCAATCCAACCCTGGACCATGTGATCATCAGTGCAATCCTGAACCATGTGATCATCAATCCAACCCTGGACCATGTGATCATCAATGTAACCGTGAACCATGTGATCATCAATGTAACCGTGAACCAGGTGATCATCAATATAACCCTTAACCAGGTGATCATCAGTCTAACCCTGAAACAGGTGATCATCAGTCTAATCCTGAACCATGTGATCATCAATCCAACCCTGGACCATGTGATCATCAATCTAACCGTGAACCAGGTGATCATCAATACAATCCTTAACCAGGTGATCATGAGTCTAACCCTGAACCAGGTGATTATCAGTCTAATCCTGAACCATATGATCATCAATCCAATCCTGGACCATGTGATCATCAATCCAACCCTGGACCATGTGATCATCAATCTAACCGTGAACAAGGTGATCATCAATAAAACCCTTAAACAGGTGATCATCAGTCTAACCCTAAACTAGGTGATCATCAATCCAATCCTGAACCATGTGATCATTAATCCAACCCAGAACCATTTGATCGTCAATCTAACCCTGAACCATGTGATCATCAATCTAACCATGAACCAGCTGAACATCAGTCTAACCATGAACCATGTGATCATCAATCTAACCCTGAACCATGTGATCATCAATCTAATCCTGGACCATGTGATTATCAATCTAACCGTGAACAAAGTGATCATCAATATAACCCTTAAACAGGTGATCATCAGTCTAACCCTTAACCAGGTGATCATCAGTCCAATCATGAACCATGTGATCATCAATCCAACCCTGAACCATGTGATCATCAATCTAACCCTGAACCAGGTGATCATCAGTCTAACCCTGAACCATGTGATCATCAATGTAACCATGAACCAGGTGATCATCAATATAACCCTTAACCAGGTGATCATGAGTCTAACCCTGAACCATATGATCATCAATCCAACCCTGAAACATTTGATCATCAATGTAACCATGAACCAGGTGATCATCAGTCTAATCCTGAACCATGTGATCATCAATCCAACCCTGAACCATGTGATCATCAATGTAACCGTCAACCAGGTGATCATTTGTCTAATCCTGAACCATGTGATCATCAATCCAACCCTGAAACATTTGATCATCAATGTAACCATGACCCAGGTGATCATCAGTCTAACCCTGAACCATATGATCATCAATCCAACCCTGAACCATGTGATCATCAATGTAACCCTGAACCAGGTGATCATTTGTCTAATCCTGAACCATGTGATCATCAATGTAACCGTCAACAAGGTGATCATAAATATAACCCTTAACCAGGTGATCATGAGTCTAACCCTGAACCATATGATCATCAATCCAACCCTGAACCATGTGATCATCAATGTAACCGTGAACCAGTTGATTATCTATATAACCCTTAACAAGGTGATCATGAGTCTAACCCTGAACCATATGATCATCAATCCAACCCTGAACCATTTGATCATCAATGTAACCGTCAACCAGGTGATCATCAGTCTAACCCTGAACCATATGATCATCAGACGAATACTGAACCATGTGATCATCAATGTAACCCTGAACCATGTGATCATCAATCTAACCGTGAACAAGGTGATCATCAATATAACCCTTAAACAGAAGATCATCAGTCTAACCCTGAACCAGGTGATCATCAATCCAACCCTGAACCATGTGATCATCAATGTAACCGTCAACCAGGTGATCATCAGGCTAACCCTGAACCAGGTGATCAACAGTCTAATCTTGAACAATGTGATCATCAATCCAACCCTTAACCATGTGATCATCAATGTAACCATGAACCAGGTGATCATCAATATAACCCTTAACCAGGTGATCATGAGTCTAACCCTGAACCATATGATCAATAATCCAACCCTGAACCATGTGATCATCAATCTAACCGTGAACCAGGTGATAATCAATCTAACGTTGAACCAGGTGATCATCAGTCTAACCTCAATCTAACCCTGAACCATGTGATCATCAATCTAGTCCTGGACCATGTGATCATCAATCTAACCGTGAACAAAGTGTTCATCAATGTAACCCTTTAACATGTGATTATCAGTCTAACCCAGAACCAGGTGATCATCAGTCCAATCCTGAACCATGTGATCATCAATCCAACCCTGGACCATGTGATCATCAGTGCAATCCTGAACCATGTGATCATCAATCCAACCCTGGACCATGTGATCATCAATGTAACCGTGAACCAGGTGATCATTTGTCTAATCCTGAACCATGTGATCATCAATGTAACCGTCAACCAGGTGATCAGGAGTCTAACCCTGAACCATATGATCATCAATCCAACCCTGAACCATGTGATCATCAATGTAACCGTGAACCAGTTGATTATCTATATAACCCTTAACCAGGTGATCATGAGTCTAACCCTGAACCATATGATCATCAATCCAACCCTGAACCATTTGATCATCAATGTAACCGTCAACCAGGTGATCATCAGTCTAACCCTGAACCATATGATCATCAATCCAACCCTGAACCATGTGATCATCAGGCGAATACTGAACCATGTGATCATCAATGTAACCCTGAACCATGTGATCATCAATCTAACCGTGAACAAGGTAATCATCAATATAACCCTTAAACAGGAGATCATCAGTCTAACCCTGAACCAGGTGATCATCAATCCAACCCTGAACCATGTGATCATCAATGTAACCGTCAACCAGGTGATCATCAGGCTAACCCTGAACCAGGTGATCAACAGTCTAATCTTGAACAATGTGATCATCAATCCAACCCTGAACCATGTGATCATCAATGTAACCATGAACCATGTGATCATCAATGTAACCATGAACCAGGTGATCATCAATATAACCCTTAACCAGGTGATCATGAGTCTAACCCTGAACCATATGATCAATAATCCAACCCTGAACCATGTGATCATCAATCTAACCGTGAACCAGGTGATAATCAATCTAACGTTGAACCAGGTGATCATCAGTCTAACCTCAATCTAACCCTGAACCATGTGATCATCAATCTAACCGTGAACAAAGTGTTCATCAATGTAACCCTTTAACATGTGATCATCAGTCTAACCCAGAACCAGGTGATCATCAGTCCAATCCTGAACCATGTGATCATCAATCCAACCCTGGACCATGTGATCATCAGTGCAATCCTGAACCATGTGATCATCAATCCAACCCCGGACCATGTGATCATCAATGTAACCGTGAACCAGGTGATCATTTGTCTAATCCTGAACCATGTGATCATCAATGTAACCGTCAACCAGGTGATCAGGAGTCTAACCCTGAACCATATGATCATCAATCCAACCCTGAACCATTTGATCATCAATGTAACCGTGAACCAGTTGATTATCTATATAACCCTTAACCAGGTGATCATGAGTCTAACCCTGAACCATATGATCATCAATCCAACCATAAACCATTTGATCATCAATGTAACCGTCAACCAGGTGATCATCAGTCTAACCCTGAACCATATGATCATCAATCCAACCCTGAACCATGTGATCATCAGGCGAATACTGAACCATGTGACCATCAATGTAACCCTGAACCATGTGATCATCAATCTAACCGTGAACAAGGTAATCATCAATATAACCCTTAAACAGGAGATCATCAGTCTAACCCTGAACCAGGTGATCATCAATCCAACCCTGAACCATGTGATCATCAATGTAACCGTCAACCAGGTGATCATCAGGCTAACCCTGAACCAGGTGATCAACAGTCTAATCTTGAACAATGTGATCATCAATCCAACCCTGAACCATGTGATCATCAATGTAACCATGAACCAGGTGATCATCAATATAACCCTTAACCAGGTGATCATGAGTCTAACCCTGAACCATATGATCAATAATCCAACCCTGAACCATGTGATCATCAATCTAACCGTGAACCAGGTGATAATGAATCTAACGTTGAACCAGGTGATCATCAGTCTAACCTCAATCTAACCCTGAACCATGTTATCATCAATCTAGTCCTGGACCATGTGATCATCAATCTAACCGTGAACAAAGTGTTCATCAATGTAACCCTTTAACATGTGATCATCAGTCTAACCCAGAACCAGGTGATCATCAGTCCAATCCTGAACCATGTGATCATCAATCCAACCCTGGACCATGTGATCATCAGTGCAATCCTGAACCATGTGATCATCAATCCAACCCTGGACCATGTGATCATCAATGTAACCGTGAACCAGGTGATCATTTGTCTAATCCTGAACCATGTGATCATCAATGTAACCGTCAACAAGGTGATCATCAATATAACCCTTAACCAGGTGATCATGAGTCTAACCCTGAACCATATGATCATCAATCCAACCCTGAACCATGTGATCATCAATGTAACCGTGAACCAGGTGATTATCTATATAACCCTTAACCAGGTGATCATGAGTCTAACCCTGAACCATATGATCATCAATCCAACCCTGAACAATTTGATCATCAATGTAACCGTCAACCAGGTGATCATCAGTCTAACCCTGAACCATATGATCATCAAGCCAACCCTGAACCATGTGATCATCAGGCGAATCCTGAACCATGTGATCATCAATGTAACCCTGAACCATGTGATCATCAATCTAACCGTGAACAAGGTGATCATCAATATAAGCCTTAAACAGGAGATCATCAGTCTAACCCTGAACCAGGTGATCATCAATCCAACCCTGAACCATGTGATCATCAATGTAACCATGAACCAGGTGATCATCAATATAACCCTTAACCAGGTGATCATGAGTCTAACCCTGAACCATATGATCAATAATCCAACCCTGAACCATGTGATCATCAATCTAACCGTGAACCAGGTGATAATGAATCTAACGTTGAACCAGGTGATCATCAGTCTAACCTCAATCTAACCCTGAACCATGTTATCATCAATCTAGTCCTGGACCATGTGATCATCAATCTAACCGTGAACAAAGTGTTCATCAATGTAACCCTTAAACATGTGATCATCAGTCTAACCCAGAACCAGGTGATCATCAGTCCAATCCTGAACCATGTGATCATCAATCCAACCCTGGACCATGTGATCATCAGTGCAATCCTGAACCATGTGATCATCAATCCAACCCTGGACCATGTGATCATCAATGTAACCGTGAACCATGTGATCATCAATGTAACCGTGAACCAGGTGATCATCAATATAACCCTTAACCAGGTGATCATCAGTCTAACCCTGAAACAGGTGATCATCAGTCTAATCCTGAACCATGTGATCATCAATCCAACCCTGGACCATGTGATCATCAATCTAACCGTGAACCAGGTGATCATCAATACATTCCTTAACCAGGTGATCATGAGTCTAACCCTGAACCAGGTGATTATCAGTCTTATCCTGAACCATGTGATCATCAATCCAATCCTGGACCATGTGATCATCAATCCAACCCTGGACCATGTGATCATCAATCTAACCGTGAACAAGGTGATCATCAATAAAACCCTTAAACAGGTGATCATCAGTCTAACCCTAAACTAGGTGATCATCAATCCAATCCTGAACCATGTGATCATTAATCCAACCCAGAACCATTTGATCGTCAATCTAATCCTGAACCATGTGATCATCAATCTAACCATGAACCAGCTGAACATCAGTCTAACCATGAACCATGTGATCATCAATCTAACCCTGAACCATGTGATCATCAATCTAATCCTGGACCATGTGATTACCAATCTAACCGTGAACAAAGTGATCATCAATGTAACCCTTAAACAGGTGATCATCAGTCTAAACCTGAACCAGGTGATCATCAGTCCAATCCTGAACCATGTCATCATCAGTCTAATCCTGAACCATGTGATCATCAGGCAAATCCTGAACCATGTGATCATCAATGTAACCCTGAACCATGTGATCATCAATCTAACCGTGAACAAGGTGATCATCAATATAACCCTTAAACAGGTGATCATCAGTCTAACCCTTAACCAGGTGATCATCAATCCAACCCTGAACCATGTGATCATCAATCCAACCCTGAACCATGTGATCATCAATGTAACCCTGAACCAGGTGATCATTTGTCTAATCCTGAACCATGTGATCATCAATGTAACCGTCAACAAGGTGATCATAAATATAACCCTTAACCAGGTGATCATGAGTCTAACCCTGAACCATATGATCATCAATCCAACCCTGAACCATGTGATTATCAATGTAACCGTGAACCAGTTGATTATCTATATAACCCTTAACAAGGTGATCATGAGTCTAACCCTGAACCATATGATCATCAATCCAACCCTGAACCATTTGATCATCAATGTAACCGTCAACCAGGTGATCATCAGTCTAACCCTGAACCATATGATCATCAGACGAATACTGAACCATGTGATCATCAATGTAACCCTGAACCATGTGATCATCAATCTAACCGTGAACAAGGTGATCATCAATATAACCCTTAAACAGGAGATCATCAGTCTAACCCTGAACCAGGTGATCATCAATCCAACCCTGAACCATGTGATCATCAATGTAACCGTCAACCAGGTGATCATCAGGCTAACCCTGAACCAGGTGATCAACAGTCTAATCTTGAACAATGTGATCATCAATCCAACCCTTAACCATGTGATCATCAATGTAACCATGAACCAGGTGATCATCAATATAACCCTTAACCAGGTGATCATGAGTCTAACCCTGAACCATATGATCAATAATCCAACCCTGAACCATGTGATCATCAATCTAACCGTGAACCAGGTGATAATCAATCTAACGTTGAACCAGGTGATCATCAGTCTAACCTCAATCTAACCCTGAACCATGTGATCATCAATCTAGTCCTGGACCATGTGATCATCAATCTAACCGTGAACAAAGTGTTCATCAATGTAACCCTTTAACATGTGATTATCAGTCTAACCCAGAACCAGGTGATCATCAGTCCAATCCTGAACCATGTGATCATCAATCCAACCCTGGACCATGTGATCATCAGTGCAATCCTGAACCATGTGATCATCAATCCAACCCTGGACCATGTGATCATCAATGTAACCGTGAACCAGGTGATCATTTGTCTAATCCTGAACCATGTGATCATCAATGTAACCGTCAACCAGGTGATCAGGAGTCTAACCCTGAACCATATGATCATCAATCCAACCCTGAACCATGTGATCATCAATGTAACCGTGAACCAGTTGATTATCTATATAACCCTTAACCAGGTGATCATGAGTCTAACCCTGAACCATATGATCATCAATCCAACCCTGAACCATTTGATCATCAATGTAACCGTCAACCAGGTGATCATCAGTCTAACCCTGAACCAGGTGATCATCAATCCAACCCTGAACCATGTGATCATCAATGTAACCGTCAACCAGGTGATCATCAGGCTAACCCTGAACCAGGTGATCAACAGTCTAATCTTGAACAATGTGATCATCAATCCAACCCTTAACCATGTGATCATCAATGTAACCATGAACCAGGTGATCATCAATATAACCCTTAACCAGGTGATCATGAGTCTAACCCTGAACCATATGATCAATAATCCAACCCTGAACCATGTGATCATCAATCTAACCGTGAACCAGGTGATAATCAATCTAACGTTGAACCAGGTGATCATCAGTCTAACCTCAATCTAACCCTGAACCATGTGATCATCAATCTAGTCCTGGACCATGTGATCATCAATCTAACCGTGAACAAAGTGTTCATCAATGTAACCCTTTAACATGTGATTATCAGTCTAACCCAGAACCAGGTGATCATCAGTCCAATCCTGAACCATGTGATCATCAATCCAACCCTGGACCATGTGATCATCAGTGCAATCCTGAACCATGTGATCATCAATCCAACCCTGGACCATGTGATCATCAATGTAACCGTGAACCAGGTGATCATTTGTCTAATCCTGAACCATGTGATCATCAATGTAACCGTCAACCAGGTGATCAGGAGTCTAACCCTGAACCATATGATCATCAATCCAACCCTGAACCATGTGATCATCAATGTAACCGTGAACCAGTTGATTATCTATATAACCCTTAACCAGGTGATCATGAGTCTAACCCTGAACCATATGATCATCAATCCAACCCTGAACCATTTGATCATCAATGTAACCGTCAACCAGGTGATCATCAGTCTAACCCTGAACCATATGATCATCAATCCAACCCTGAACCATGTGATCATCAGGCGAATACTGAACCATGTGATCATCAATGTAACCCTGAACCATGTGATCATCAATCTAACCGTGAACAAGGTAATCATCAATATAACCCTTAAACAGGAGATCATCAGTCTAACCCTGAACCAGGTGATCATCAATCCAACCCTGAACCATGTGATCATCAATGTAACCGTCAACCAGGTGATCATCAGGCTAACCCTGAACCAGGTGATCAACAGTCTAATCTTGAACAATGTGATCATCAATCCAACCCTGAACCATGTGATCATCAATGTAACCATGAACCATGTGATCATCAATGTAACCATGAACCAGGTGATCATCAATATAACCCTTAACCAGGTGATCATGAGTCTAACCCTGAACCATATGATCAATAATCCAACCCTGAACCATGTGATCATCAATCTAACCGTGAACCAGGTGATAATCAATCTAACGTTGAACCAGGTGATCATCAGTCTAACCTCAATCTAACCCTGAACCATGTGATCATCAATCTAACCGTGAACAAAGTGTTCATCAATGTAACCCTTTAACATGTGATCATCAGTCTAACCCAGAACCAGGTGATCATCAGTCCAATCCTGAACCATGTGATCATCAATCCAACCCTGGACCATGTGATCATCAGTGCAATCCTGAACCATGTGATCATCAATCCAACCCCGGACCATGTGATCATCAATGTAACCGTGAACCAGGTGATCATTTGTCTAATCCTGAACCATGTGATCATCAATGTAACCGTCAACCAGGTGATCAGGAGTCTAACCCTGAACCATATGATCATCAATCCAACCCTGAACCATTTGATCATCAATGTAACCGTGAACCAGTTGATTATCTATATAACCCTTAACCAGGTGATCATGAGTCTAACCCTGAACCATATGATCATCAATCCAACCATAAACCATTTGATCATCAATGTAACCGTCAACCAGGTGATCATCAGTCTAACCCTGAACCATATGATCATCAATCCAACCCTGAACCATGTGATCATCAGGCGAATACTGAACCATGTGATCATCAATGTAACCCTGAACCATGTGATCATCAATCTAACCGTGAACAAGGTAATCATCAATATAACCCTTAAACAGGAGATCATCAGTCTAACCCTGAACCAGGTGATCATCAATCCAACCCTGAACCATGTGATCATCAATGTAACCGTCAACCAGGTGATCATCAGGCTAACCCTGAACCAGGTGATCAACAGTCTAATCTTGAACAATGTGATCATCAATCCAACCCTGAACCATGTGATCATCAATGTAACCATGAACCAGGTGATCATCAATATAACCCTTAACCAGGTGATCATGAGTCTAACCCTGAACGATATGATCAATAATCCAACCCTGAACCATGTGATCATCAATCTAACCGTGAACCAGGTGATAATGAATCTAACGTTGAACCAGGTGATCATCAGTCTAACCTCAATCTAACCCTGAACCATGTTATCATCAATCTAGTCCTGGACCATGTGATCATCAATCTAACCGTGAACAAAGTGTTCATCAATGTAACCCTTTAACATGTGATCATCAGTCTAACCCAGAACCAGGTGATCATCAGTCCAATCCTGAACCATGTGATCATCAATCCAACCCTGGACCATGTGATCATCAGTGCAATCCTGAACCATGTGATCATCAATCCAACCCTGGACCATGTGATCATCAATGTAACCGTGAACCAGGTGATCATTTGTCTAATCCTGAACCATGTGATCATCAATGTAACCGTCAACAAGGTGATCATCAATATAACCCTTAACCAGGTGATCATGAGTCTAACCCTGAACCATATGATCATCAATCCAACCCTGAACCATGTGATCATCAATGTAACCGTGAACCAGGTGATTATCTATATAACCCTTAACCAGGTGATCATGAGTCTAACCCTGAACCATATGATCATCAATCCAACCCTGAACAATTTGATCATCAATGTAACCGTCAACCAGGTGATCATCAGTCTAACCCTGAACCATATGATCATCAAGCCAACCCTGAACCATGTGATCATCAGGCGAATCCTGAACCATGTGATCATCAATGTAACCCTGAACCATGTGATCATCAATCTAACCGTGAACAAGGTGATCATCAATATAAGCCTTAAACAGGAGATCATCAGTCTAACCCTGAACCAGGTGATCATCAATCCAACCCTGAACCATGTGATCATCAATGTAACCATGAACCAGGTGATCATCAATATAACCCTTAACCAGGTGATCATGAGTCTAACCCTGAACCATATGATCAATAATCCAACCCTGAACCATGTGATCATCAATCTAACCGTGAACCAGGTGATAATGAATCTAACGTTGAACCAGGTGATCATCAGTCTAACCTCAATCTAACCCTGAACCATGTTATCATCAATCTAGTCCTGGACCATGTGATCATCAATCTAACCGTGAACAAAGTGTTCATCAATGTAACCCTTAAACATGTGATCATCAGTCTAACCCAGAACCAGGTGATCATCAGTCCAATCCTGAACCATGTGATCATCAATCCAACCCTGGACCATGTGATCATCAGTGCAATCCTGAACCATGTGATCATCAATCCAACCCTGGACCATGTGATCATCAATGTAACCGTGAACCATGTGATCATCAATGTAACCGTGAACCAGGTGATCATCAATATAACCCTTAACCAGGTGATCATCAGTCTAACCCTGAACCAGGTGATCATCAGTCTAATCCTGAACCATGTGATCATCAATCCAACCCTGGACCATGTGATCATCAATCTAACCGTGAACCAGGTGATCATCAATACATTCCTTAACCAGGTGATCATGAGTCTAACCCTGAACCAGGTGATTATCAGTCTAATCCTGAACCATGTGATCATCAATCCAATCCTGGACCATGTGATCATCAATCCAACCCTGGACCATGTGATCATCAATCTAACCGTGAACAAGGTGATCATCAATAAAACCCTTAAACAGGTGATCATCAGTCTAACCCTAAACTAGGTGATCATCAATCCAATCCTGAACCATGTGATCATTAATCCAACCCAGAACCATTTGATCGTCAATCTAATCCTGAACCATGTGATCATCAATCTAACCATGAACCAGCTGAACATCAGTCTAACCATGAACCATGTGATCATCAATCTAACCCTGAACCATGTGATCATCAATCTAATCCTGGACCATGTGATTATCAATCTAACCGTGAACAAAGTGATCATCAATGTAACCCTTAAACAGGTGATCATCAGTCTAAACCTGAACCAGGTGATCATCAGTCCAATCCTGAACCATGTCATCATCAGTCTAATCCTGAACCATGTGATCATCAGGCAAATCCTGAACCATGTGATCATCAATGTAACCCTGAACCATGTGATCATCAATCTAACCGTGAACAAGGTGATCATCAATATAACCCTTAAACAGGTGATCATCAGTCTAACCCTTAACCAGGTGATCATCAATCCAACCCTGAACCATGTGATCATCAATCTAACCCTGAACCAGGTGATCATCAGTCTAACCCTGAACCATGTGATCATCAATCCAAACCTGAACTATATGATCATCAATACAACCCTGAACCATGTGATCATCAATGTAACCGTGAACCAGGTGATTATCTATATAACCCTTAACCAGGTGATCATGAGTCTAACCCTGAACCATATGATCATCAATCCAACCCTGAAACATTTGATCATCAATGTAACCATGAACCAGGTGATCATCAGTCTAATCCTGAACCATGTGATCATCAGGCAAATCCTGAACCATGTGATCATCAATGTAACCCTGAACCATGTGATCATCAATCTAACCGTGAACAAGGTGATCATCAATATAACCCTTAAACAGGTGATCATCAGTCTAACCCTTAACCAGGTGATCATCAATCCAACCCTGAACCATGTGATCATCAATGTAACCCTGAACCAGGTGATCATTTGTCTAATCCTGAACCATGTGATCATCAATGTAACCGTCAACTAGGTGATCATCAATATAACCCTTAACCAGGTGATCATGAGTCTAACCCTGAACCATATGATCATCAATCCAACCCTGAACCATTTGATCATCAATGTAACCGTCAACCAGGTGATCATCAGTCTAACCCTGAACCATATGATCATCAATCCAACCCTGAACCATGTGATCATCAGGCGAATCCTGAACCATGTGATCATCAATGTAACCCTGAACCATGTGATTATCAATCTAACCGTGAACAAGGTGATCATCAATATAACCCTTAAACAGGAGATCATCAGTCTAACCCTGAACCAGGTGATCATCAATCCAACCCTGAACCATGTGATCATCAATGTAACCGTCAACCAGGTGATCATCAGGCTAACCCTGAACCAGGTGATCAACAGTCTAATCTTGAACAATGTGATCATCAATCCAACCCTGAACCATGTGATCATCAATGTAACCATGAACCAGGTGATCATCAATATAACCCTTAACCAGGTGATCATGAGTCTAACCCTGAACCATATGATCAATAATCCAACCCTGAACCATGTGATCATCAATCTAACCGTGAACCAGGTGATAAACAATCTAACGTTGAACCAGGTGATCATCAGTCTAACCTCAATCTAACCCTGAACCATGTGATCATCAATCTAGTCCTGGACCATGTGATCATCAATCTAACCGTGAACAAAGTGTTCATCAATGTAACCCTTAAACATGTGATCATCAGTCTAACCCAGAACCAGGTGATAATCAGTCCAATCCTGAACCATGTGATCATCAATCCAACCCTGGACCATGTGATCATCAGTGCAATCCTGAACCATGTGATCATCAATCCAACCCTGGACCATGTGATCATCAATGTAACCGTCAACCAGGTGATCATCAATATAACCCTTAACCAGGTGATCATGAGTCTAACCCTGAACCATATGATCATCAATCCAACCCTGAACCATGTGATCATCAATGTAACCGTGAACCAGGTGATTATCTATATAACCCTTAACCAGGTGATCATGAGTCTAACCCTGAACCATATGATCATCAATCCAACCCTGAACCATTTAATCATCAATGTAACCGTCAACCAGGTGATCATCAGTCTAACCCTGAACCATATGATCATCAATCCAACCCTGAACCATGTGATCATCAGGCGAATCCTGAACCATGTGATCATCAATGTAACCCTGAACCATGTGATCATCAATCTAACCGTGAACAAGGTGATCATCAATATAAGCCTTAAACAGGAGATCATCAGTCTAACCCTGAACCAGGTGATCATCAATCCAACCCTGAACCATGTGATCTTCAATGTAACCATGAACCAGGTGATCATCAATATAACCCTTAACCAGGTGATCATGAGTCTAACCCTGAACCATATGATCAATAATCCAACCCTGAACCATGTGATCATCAATCTAACCGTGAACCAGGTGATAATCAATCTAACGTTGAACCAGGTGATCATCAGTCTAACCTCAATCTAGCCCTGAACCATGTGATCATCAATCTAGTCCTGGACCATGTGATCATCAATCTAACCGTGAACAAAGTGTTCATCAATGTAACCCTTAAACATGTGATCATCAGTCTAACCCAGAACCAGGTGATCATCAGTCCAATCCTGAACCATGTGATCATCAATCCAACCCTGGACCATGTGATCATCAATGTAACCGTGAACCATGTGATCATCAATGTAACCGTGAACCAGGTGATCATCAATATAACCCTTAACCAGGTGATCATCAGTCTAACCCTGAACCATGTGATCATCAATCCAACCCTGGACCATGTGATCATCAATCTAACCGTGAACCAGGTGATCATCAATACAATCCTTAACCAGGTGATCATGAGTCTAACCCTGAACCAGGTGATTATCAGTCTAATCCTGAACCATATGATCATCAATCCAATCCTGGACCATGTGATCATCAGTCCAACCCTGGACCATGTGATCATCAATCTAACCGTGAACAAGGTGATCATCAATAAAACCCTTAAACAGGTGATCATCAGTCTAACCCTAAACTAGGTGATCATCAATCCAATCCTGAACCATGTGATCATTAATCCAACCCAGAACCATTTGATCGTCAATCTAACCCTGAACCATGTGATCATCAATCTAACCATGAACCAGCTGAACATCAGTCTAACCATGAACCATGTGATCATCAATCTAACCCTGAACCATGTGATCATCAATCTAATCCTGGACCATGTGATTATCAATCTAACCGTGAACAAAGTGATCATCAATATAACCCTTAAACAGGTGATCATCAGTCTAACCCTGAACCATGTGATCATCAATGTAACCGTCAACCAGGTGATCATCAGGCTAACCCTGAACCAGGTGATCAACAGTCTAATCTTGAACAATGTGATCATCAATCCAACCCTGAACCATGTGATCATCAATGTAACCATGAACCAGGTGATCATCAATATAACCCTTAACCAGGTGATCATGAGTCTAACCCTGAACCATATGATCAATAATCCAACCCTGAACCATGTGATCATCAATCTAACCGTGAACCAGGTGATAATCAATCTAACGTTGAACCAGGTGATCATCAGTCTAACCTCAATCTAACCCTGAACCATGTGATCATCAATCTAGTCCTGGACCATGTGATCATCAATCTAACCGTGAACAAAGTGTTCATCAATGTAACCCTTTAACATGTGATCATCAGTCTAACCCAGAACCAGGTGATCATCAGTCCAATCCTGAACCACGTGATCATCAATCCAACCCTGGACCATGTGATCATCAGTGCAATCCTGAACCATGTGATCATCAATCCAACCCTGGACCATGTGATCATCAATGTAACCGTGAACCAGGTGATCATTTGTCTAATCCTGAACCATGTGATCATCAATGTAACCGTCAACCAGGTGATCAGGAGTCTAACCCTGAACCATATGATCATCAATCCAACCCTGAACCATGTGATCATCAATGTAACCGTGAACCAGTTGATTATCTATATAACCCTTAACCAGGTGATCATGAGTCTAACCCTGAACCATATGATCATCAATCCAACCCTGAACCATTTGATCATCAATGTAACCGTCAACCAGGTGATCATCAGTCTAACCCTGAACCATATGATCATCAATCCAACCCTGAACCATGTGATCATCAGGCGAATACTGAACCATGTGATCATCAATGTAACCCTGAACCATGTGATCATCAATGTAACCGTCAACCAGGTGATCATGAGTCTAACCCTGAACCATATGATCATCAATCCAACCCTGAACCATGTGATCATCAATGTAACCGTGAACCAGGTGATTATCTATATAACCCTTAACCAGGTGATCATGAGTCTAACCCTGAACCATATGATCATCAATCCAACCCTGAACCATTTAATCATCAATGTAACCGTCAACCAGGTGATCATCAGTCTAACCCTGAACCATATGATCATCAATCCAACCCTGAACCATGTGATCATCAGGCGAATCCTGAACCATGTGATCATCAATGTAACCCTGAACCATGTGATTATCAATCTAACCGTGAACAAGGTGATCATCAATATAACCCTTAAACAGGAGATCATCAGTCTAACCCTGAACCAGGTGATCATCAATCCAACCCTGAACCATGTGATCATCAATGTAACCGTCAACCAGGTGATCATCAGGCTAACCCTGAACCAGGTGATCAACAGTCTAATCTTGAACAATGTGATCATCAATCCAACCCTGAACCATGTGATCATCAATGTAACCATGAACCAGGTGATCATCAATATAACCCTTAACCAGGTGATCATGAGTCTAACCCTGAACCATATGATCAATAATCCAACCCTGAACCATGTGATCATCAATCTAACCGTGAACCAGGTGATAATCAATCTAACGTTGAACCAGGTGATCATCAGTCTAACCTCAATCTAACCCTGAACCATGTGATCATCAATCTAGTCCTGGACCATGTGATCATCAATCTAACCGTGAACAAAGTGTTCATCAATGTAACCCTTAAACATGTGATCATCAGTCTAACCCAGAACCAGGTGATAATCAGTCCAATCCTGAACCATGTGATCATCAATCCAACCCTGGACCATGTGATCATCAGTGCAATCCTGAACCATGTGATCATCAATCCAACCCTGGACCATGTGATCATCAATGTAACCGTCAACCAGGTGATCATCAATATAACCCTTAACCAGGTGATCATGAGTCTAACCCTGAACCATATGATCATCAATCCAACCCTGAACCATGTGATCATCAATGTAACCGTGAACCAGGTGATTATCTATATAACCCTTAACCAGGTGATCATGAGTCTAACCCTGAACCATATGATCATCAATCCAACCCTGAACCATTTAATCATCAATGTATCCGTCAATCAGGTGATCATCAGTCTAACCCTGAACCATATGATCATCAATCCAACCCTGAACCATGTGATCATCAGGCGAATCCTGAACCATGTGATCATCAATGTAACCCTGAACCATGTGATCATCAATCTAACCGTGAACAAGGTGATCATCAATATAAGCCTTAAACAGGAGATCATCAGTCTAACCCTGAACCAGGTGATCATCAATCCAACCCTGAACCATGTGATCATCAATGTAACCATGAACCAGGTGATCATCAATATAACCATTAACCAGGTGATCATGAGTCTAACCCTGAACCATATGATCAATAATCCAACCCTGAACCATGTGATCATCAATCTAACCGTGAACCAGGTGATAATCAATCTAACGTTGAACCAGGTGATCATCAGTCTAACCTCAATCTAACCCTGAACCATGTGATCATCAATCTAGTCCTGGACCATGTGATCATCAATCTAACCGTGAACAAAGTGTTCATCAATGTAACCCTTAAACATGTGATCATCAGTCTAACCCAGAACCAGGTGATCATCAGTCCAATCCTGAACCATGTGATCATCAATCCAACCCTGGACCATGTGATCATCAGTGCAATCCTGAACCATGTGATCATCAATCCAACCCTGGACCATGTGATCATCAATGTAACCGTGAACCATGTGATCATCAATGTAACCGTGAACCAGGTGATCATCAATATAACCCTTAACCAGGTGATCATCAGTCTAACCCTGAACCAGGTGATCATCAGTCTAATCCTGAACCATGTGATCATCAATCCAACCCTGGACCATGTGATCATCAATCTAACCGTGAACCAGGTGATCATCAATACAATCCTTAACCAGGTGATCATGAGTCTAACCCTGAACCAGGTGATTATCAGTCTAATCCTGAACCATATGATCATCAATCCAATCCTGGACCATGTGATCATCAATCCAACCCTGGACCATGTGATCATCAATCTAACCGTGAACAAGGTGATCATCAATAAAACCCTTAAACAGGTGATCATCAGTCTAACCCTAAACTAGGTGATCATCAATCCAATCCTGAACCATGTGATCATTAATCCAACCCAGAACCATTTGATCGTCAATCTAACCCTGAACCATGTGATCATCAATCTAACCATGAACCAGCTGAACATCAGTCTAACCATGAACCATGTGATCATCAATCTAACCCTGAACCATGTGATCATCAATCTAATCCTGGACCATGTGATTATCAATCTAACCGTGAACAAAGTGATCATCAATATAACCCTTAAACAGGTGATCATCAGTCTAACCCTTAACCAGGTGATCATCAATGTAACCATGAACCAGTTGATCATCAATATAACCCTTAACCAGGTGATCATGAGTCTAACCCTGAACCATATGATCATCAATCCAACCCTGAAACATTTGATCATCAATGTAACCATGAACCAGGTGATCATCAGTCTAATCCTGAACCATTTGATCATCAATCCAACCCTGAACCATGTGATCATCAATGTAACCGTCAACCAGGTGATCATTTGTCTAATCCTGAACCATGTGATCATCAATCCAACCCTGAAACATTTGATCATCAACGTAACCATGAACCAGGTGATCATCAGTCTAACCCTGAACCATATGATCATCAATCCAACCCTGAACCATGTGATCATCAATGTAACCCTGAACCAGGTGATCATTTGTCTAATCCTGAACCATGTGATCATCAATGTAACCGTCAACCAGGTGATCATAAATATAACCCTTAACCAGGTGATCATGAGTCTAACCCTGAACCATATGATCATCAATCCAACCCTGAACCATGTGATCATCAATGTAACCGTGAACCAGTTGATTATCTATATAACCCTTAACCAGGTGATCATGAGTCTAACCCTGAACCATATGATCATCAATCCAACCCTGAACCATTTGATCATCAATGTAACCGTCAACCAGGTGATCATCAGTCCAACCCTGAACCATATGATCATCAGGCGAATACTGAACCATGTGATCATCAATGTAACCCTGAACCATGTGATCATCAATCTAACCGTGAACAAGGTGATCATCAATTGAACCCTTAAACAGGAGATCATCAGTCTAACCCTGAACCAGGTGATCATCAATCCAACCCTGAACCATGTGATCATCAATGTAACCGTCAACCAGGTGATCATCAGGCTAACCCTGAACCAGGTGATCAACAGTCTAATCTTGAACAATGTGATCATCAATCCAACCCTGAACCATGTGATCATCAATGTAACCATGAACCAGGTGATCATCAATATAACCCTTAACCAGGTGATCATGAGTCTAACCCTGAACCATATGATCAATAATCCAACCCTGAACCATGTGATCATCAATCTAACCGTGAACCAGGTGATAATCAATCTAACGTTGAACCAGGTGATCATCAGTCTAACCTCAATCTAACCCTGAACCATGTGATCATCAATCTAGTCCTGGACCATGTGATCATCAATCTAACCGTGAACAAAGTGTTCATCAATGTAACCTTTTAACATGTGATCATCAGTCTAACCCAGAACCAGGTGATCATCAGTCCAATCCTGAACCATGTGATCATCAATCCAACCCTGGACCATGTGATCATCAGTGCAATCCTGAACCATGTGATCATCAATCCAACCCTGGACCATGTGATCATCAATGTAACCGTGAACCAGGTGATCATTTGTCTAATCCTGAACCATGTGATCATCAATGTAACCGTCAACCAGGTGATCATCAATATAACCCTTAACCAGGTGATCATGAGTCTAACCCTGAACCATATGATCATCAATCCAACCCTGAACCATGTGATCATCAATGTAACCGTGAACCAGGTGATTATCTATATAACCCTTAACCAGGTGATCATGAGTCTAACCCTGAACCATATGATCATCAATCCAACCCTGAACCATTTAATCATCAATGTAACCGTCAACCAGGTGATCATCAGTCTAACCCTGAACCATATGATCATCAATCCAACCCTGAACCATGTGATCATCAGGCGAATCCTGGACCATGTGATCATCAATCTAACCGTGAACAAAGTGTTCATCAATGTAACCCTTAAACATGTGATCATCAGTCTAACCCAGAACCAGGTGATCATCAGTCCAATCCTGAACCATGTGATCATCAATCCAACCCTGGACCATGTGATCATCAGTGCAATCCTGAACCATGTGATCATCAATCCAACCCTGGACCATGTGATCATCAATGTAACCGTGAACCATGTGATCATCAATGTAACCGTGAACCAGGTGATCATCAATATAACCCTTAACCAGGTGATCATCAGTCTAACCCTGAACCAGGTGATCATCAGTCTAATCCTGAACCATGTGATCATCAATCCAACCCTGGACCATGTGATCATCAATCTAACCGTGAACCAGGTGATCATCAATACAACCCTTAAACAGGTGATCATCAGTCTAACCCTAAACTAGGTGATCATCAATCCAATCCTGAACCATGTGATCATTAATCCAACCCAGAACCATTTGATCGTCAATCTAACCCTGAACCATGTTATCATCAATCTAACCATGAACCAGCTGAACATCAGTCTAACCATGAACCATGTGATCATCAATCTAACCCTGAACCATGTGATCATCAATCTAATCCTGGACCATGTGATTATCAATCTAACCGTGAACAAAGTGATCATCATTGTAACCCTTAAACAGGTGATCATCAGTCTAAACCTGAACCAGGTGATCATCAGTCCAATCCTGAACCATGTGATCATCAATCCAACCCTGGACCATTTGATCATCAGTCTAATCCTGAACCATGTAATCATCAGGCAAATCCTGAACCATGTGATCATCAATGTAACCCTGAACCATGTGATCATCAATCTAACCGTGAACAAGGTGATCATCAATATAACCCTTAAACAGGTGATCATCAGTCTAACCCTTAACCAGGTGATCATCAGTCCACTCATGAACCATGTGATCATCAATCCAACCCTGAACCATGTGATCATCCATCTAACCCTGAACCAGGTGATCATCAGTCTAACCCTGAACCATTTGATCATCAATCCAAACCTGAACTATATGATCATCAATCCAACCCTGAACCATGTGATCATCAATGTAACCGTGAACCAGGTGATTATCTATATAACCCTTAACCAGGTGATCATGAGTCTAACCCTGAACCATATGATCATCAATCCAACCCTGAACCATGTGATCATCAATGTAACCGTGAACCAGGTGATTATCTATATAACCCTTAACCAGGTGATCATGAGTCTAACCCTGAACCATATGATCATCAATCCAACCCTGAACCATTTAATCATCAATGTAACCGTCAACCAGGTGATCATCAGTCTAACCCTGAACCATATGATCATCAATCCAACCCTGAACCATGTGATCATCAGGCGAATCCTGAACCATGTGATCATCAATGTAACCCTGAACCATGTGATCATCAATCTAACCGTGAACAAGGTGATCATCAATATAAGCCTTAAACAGGAGATCATCAGTCTAACCCTGAACCAGGTGATCATCAATCCAACCCTGAACCATGTGATCATCAATGTAACCATGAACCAGGTGATCATCAATATAACCCTTAACCAGGTGATCATGAGTCTAACCCTGAACCATATGATCAATAATCCAACCCTGAACCATGTGATCATCAATCTAACCGTGAACCAGGTGATAATCAATCTAACGTTGAACCAGGTGATCATCAGTCTAACCTCAATCTAACCCTGAACCATGTGATCATCAATCTAGTCCTGGACCATGTGATCATCAATCTAACCGTGAACAAAGTGTTCATCAATGTAACCCTTAAACATGTGATCATCAGTCTAACCCAGAACCAGGTGATCATCAGTCCAATCCTGAACCATGTGATCATCAATCCAACCCTGGACCATGTGATCATCAGTGCAATCCTGAACCATGTGATCATCAATCCAACCCTGGACCATGTGATCATCAATGTAACCGTGAACCATGTGATCATCAATGTAACCGTGAACCAGGTGATCATCAATATAACCCTTAACCAGGTGATCATCAGTCTAACCCTGAACCAGGTGATCATCAGTCTAATCCTGAACCATGTGATCATCAATCCAACCCTGGACCATGTGATCATCAATCTAACCGTGAACCAGGTGATCATCAATACAACCCTTAAACAGGTGATCATCAGTCTAACCCTAAACTAGGTGATCATCAATCCAATCCTGAACCATGTGATCATTAATCCAACCCAGAACCATTTGATCGTCAATCTAACCCTGAACCATGTTATCATCAATCTAACCATGAACCAGCTGAACATCAGTCTAACCATGAACCATGTGATCATCAATCTAACCCTGAACCATGTGATCATCAATCTAATCCTGGACCATGTGATTATCAATCTAACCGTGAACAAAGTGATCATCATTGTAACCCTTAAACAGGTGATCATCAGTCTAAACCTGAACCAGGTGATCATCAGTCCAATCCTGAACCATGTGATCATCAATCCAACCCTGGACCATTTGATCATCAGTCTAATCCTGAACCATGTAATCATCAGGCAAATCCTGAACCATGTGATCATCAATGTAACCCTGAACCATGTGATCATCAATCTAACCGTGAACAAGGTGATCATCAATATAACCCTTAAACAGGTGATCATCAGTCTAACCCTTAACCAGGTGATCATCAGTCCACTCATGAACCATGTGATCATCAATCCAACCCTGAACCATGTGATCATCCATCTAACCCTGAACCAGGTGATCATCAGTCTAACCCTGAACCATTTGATCATCAATCCAAACCTGAACTATATGATCATCAATCCAACCCTGAACCATGTGATCATCAATGTAACCGTGAACCAGGTGATTATCTATATAACCCTTAACCAGGTGATCATGAGTCTAACCCTGAACCATATGATCATCAATCCAACCCTGAAACATTTGATCATCAATGTAACCATGAACCAGGTGATCATCAGTCTAATCCTGAACCATGTGAATAACCCTAACCCCTAAGCCATAACCCTAACGCTAACGCTAACCCTAAAACCTTAACCCTAACCCTAACCCTAACAATAACCATAAACTCTAACCCTAACCCTAACCATAACCATAACCCTAAACCCTAACCCTAACAATAACCAAAACCTCTAACCCTAACCCTAACCATAACCCTAAACTCTAAACCCTAGCCCCTAACCCTTACCCTAACCCTACCCTAACACTAACACCTAACCCCTAATGCTAACCCTAAACCCTAAACCCTAACCCTAACCGCTAACCACTAATCCTAACCCCTAACCCTAGCCCTGCCCTAACCCTAACCCTTTTTTAACCTTAACCATAACCCTAATGCTAACCCTAAACCCTAACCCCCTAACCCTAACCCCTAACCCTAACCATAACCCTCGACCCTAACTCCTAACCCTAAACCTAACCCTAACCCTTAAATATTACTCTAACCCTAACCCTAACCCTAACTCTAACCCCTTACCCTAACCCTAACCCTAACTCAAACCCTAACCCTAACCCCTAACCTTAACACTAACGCTAACCCTAAACCCTAACCCTAAACCCTAACCCTAATCCTAACCCCTATCCCTAACCCTAACCCTACCCTATCCGTAACCCTATTTTAACCCTAACGATAACCCTAAATCTAACCCTAAACCCTAACCCTAACCCCCTAACCCTAACCCCTAAGCCTAAGCCTAAACTTACCCTAACCCTTGACCCTAACTCCTAACCCCTTACCCTAAACCTAACCCTAACCCTAACCCCTAACCCTACGCTACCACTAAGCCCTAACCCCTAACCCTAACCCCAAACCCTAACCCTAACCCTTACAATAACCATAACCTCTAACCTTAACCCTAACCCTAAACCCTAACCCTAACCCCCTAACCCTAACTGTAACCCCTAACCCTAACCCTAACCCTAACAATAACCATAGCTTTTAACCCTAACCCTAACCCTAAACCCTAACCCCCTAACCCCAACCCTATCCGTAACCATAACCCCTAACCCTAACCCCTAACCCCTAACCCTAACCCTAATCCCCAACCCTAACCCAACCCCTAACCCTAATCCTAATCCCTAACCCTAATTCCTAACCCTACCCCTAACCCTAAACCTAACCCCAAACCCTAACCCCCTAACCCTAACCCCTAAACCTCACCCTAACCCTAACCTTAACCCTAACCCCTAACCCTTAACCCTAACCCCCTAACACTAACTGTAACCCCTAACCCTAACAATAACCATAACCTCTAACCCTAACCTTAAACCTAAACCTAACCCTAACTAACCCCTAACCTAACCCCTTCCCTTAATTTTAATTGATTTTCATGGATTTTAATCCTTTTAAACTTTTGATTTTTTGTATGGCATTTTAAGGTGACCCCACTCCCGGGCCCCATGCGCCAGTGCACTTCGTAGTTCCTCTCAAGGAACTATGTGCCTTACTGTACCTAACCCTAACCTTAACCCTAACCCCTAACACTAACCCTAACACTAACCCCTAACCCCTAACGCTAACCCTAACCCCTAACCCTAATCCTAACCCTAACCCTAGCCCTACCCTAACCCTTTTTTAACCCTAACCATAACCCTAATGCTAACCCTAAACCCTAACCCTAACCCTAACCCTAACAATAACCCTAACCCTAACCCTAACCTTAACCCCTAACCCTAAACATAACCCCTAACCCTAACCCCTAACCCCTAACCCTAATCCTAACCCCTAACCCTAACCCTAATTCCTAACCCTAACCCTACCCCTAACCCTAATCCTAACCCCTAACCCTTACCCCCTAACCCTAACCCCTAAACCTAACCCTAACCCTAACAATAACCATAACCTCTAACCCTAACCCCTAACCCTAACCCTTACCTTAACGCTAAAACTAAACCCCAACCCTAACCCCTAACCCTAACCCTTACCCTAACGCTAAAACTAAACCCCAACCCTAACCCCTAACCCTAACCCTAACGCTAAAACTAAACCCTAACCCTAACCCCCTAACCCTAACTGTAACCCCTAACCCTGACCCTAACCCTAACCCTAACCCCTAAACCTAACCCTACCCTAAAACTAACCCCTAACCCCTAACCCTAACCCTACCCTAACCATTACCCCTTACCCCTTACCCCTAACCCTAACTGTAACCCCTAACCCTAACCCTAAACCCTAAACCCTAACCCGAACCATAACCCTGACTTTTATCTCCATTTCTCCTAATTTTAATTAATTTTAATGGATTTTAATCCTTTTAAACTTTGATTTTTTGTATGGCATTTTAAAGTGACGCCACTCCCAGGCCCCATGCGCCAGTGCACTTCGTAGTTCCTCTCAAGGAACTATGTGCGTTACTGTACCTAACCCTAACCGTAAAACTAACCCTAACCCTAACCGCTAACCCTAACCCCTAAACCCTAACCCCAACGCTAACGCTAACCCTAAACCTTAACCCTAACCCCCTAACAATAACCATAACCTCTAACCCTAACCATAACCCTAACCCTAACCCTGACCCTAACCCCAACCCTAACCCCTAACCCTAACCCTAACGCTAAAACTAAACCCTAACCCTAACCCCCTAACCCTAACTGTAATCCCTAACCCTGACCCTAACCCTAACCCCTAACCCTAACCCTACCCTAACCATTACCCCTTACCCCTAACCCTAACTGTAACCACTAACCCTAACCCTAAACCTTAACCCGAACCATAACCCTGACTGTTTCCTCCATTTCTCCTAATTTTAATTGATATTAATGGATTTTAATCCTTTTAAACTCTTGATATTTTGTATGGCATTTTAAAGTGACCCCACTCCCAGGCCCCATGCACCAGTGCCCTTCGTAGTTCCTCTCAAGGACCTACGTGCGTTACTTTACCTAACCCTAACTGTAACTGTAACCCTAACCCTAACCCTACCCGCTAACCCTAACCCCTAAGCCCTAACCCTAACGCTAACGCTAACCCTAAAACCTTAACCCTAACCCTAAACTTTAACCCCAACCCTAACCATAACCATAACCCTAAACCCTAACCCTAACCCTAAACCTGACCCTAACCCCAACCCTAACCCCTAACCCTAACCCTAACGCTAAAACTAAACCCTAACCCTAACCCCCTAACCCTAACTGTAATCCCTAAACCTGAACCTAACCCTAACCCTAACCCCTAACCCTAACCCTACCCTAACCATTACCCCTTACCTCTAACCCTAACTGTAACCACTAACCCTAACCCTAAACCCTAAACCCTAACCCGAACCATAACCCTGACTGTTTCCTTCATTTCTCCTAATTTTAATTGATATTAATGGATTTTAATCCTTTTAAACTCTTGATTTTTTTGTATGGCATTTTAAAGTGACCCCACTCCCAGGCCCCATGCACCAGTGCACTTCCTAGTTCCTCTCAAGGACCTACGTGCGTTACTTTACCTAACCCTAACTGTAACTGTAACCCTAACCCTAACTCTAACCCCTTACCCTAACCCTAACCCTAACCCTACCTCAAACCCTAACCCTAACCCCTAAATTTAACACTAAGGCTAACCCTAATCCTTAACCCTAACCCTAAACCCTAAACCCTAACCCTAACCCTAACCCCTAACCCTAACCCTAACCCTAACCCTACCCTAACCCGACCCTAACCCTAACCCTAACCCTAAACCCTAACCCTAACCCCTAACCCTAACCCTAACCCCTAACCCTAACCTCTAACCCTAACCCTAACCCTACCCTAACCCTAACCCTAACCCTAACCCCAGAGAGGTGGGTAATTTTTAACTTCTGTTCAAAAGAGTGTGCACACTGAAGATTGGACCCCACCTTCCTTAACATCAACGTCGCCGGCAAGCCTGCTCCACACCGGGCAGAAACTTCCAGCCCCACCCGGTCTGAAACAGAAGACCTGAGTCCACGTGGTTTTTAAACACCACTAAGAGATTTTAACTGTGAGTTTGAACTGGTCGGTTATATTCCCCCCTTCCCCTTTCTCATCTTTTAAAATAGCACAAAATATACCTCTACCCTCCCTCCCCTTACCCTTCCCTCCCTCTCCTTTCCCTTAATTAGCCCCCCCTTCCCCCCCTTTCTATCACTCCCTCGTTTGTTTAACATTTGGTACTCTCAAGCTCCCCCATTTCGTCGCCTCCCTCAATCCCATTTATCATTTAAAAACCTTTTTAAGCCTTAATATTTTTACTTTCTACCAACTGATTTTAGTCCATTTTATACCCAGCCCGCTTTTATATAGTTTTCTTACCCTTATTGGCTCTTATTTACTTTGTTAATTAGTTTTTAAAGTTCAGCTTTTTAAATTTTAAAAGTTTTTTTATTATTTTTATTGGTTTTATCTATTTTTATTCATTTAACTTGTTTTGTAACCAGTCCATTATTATAGTGTCTTTTCGCTGTTGTTTGTTCTTATCCATTCAATTCCTTTTAATGCGCCTTCAAAGTTTAACCGTTTTAAGTCTTAAAATTTTTTTCTAGTAATTTCATTCTGGTTTTACCTACTTTATTCCAAATTTTATTTATTTTGTATTTTTTTGTTTTTTACTTAAAATTTTTTTAACAGGTGCAAACCCTGTGCTTTTGCCCCCTGTGCTTGTGCTTCGTTTTATCCTTTTAGATCCGTTTTTATCTGGGGGGGAATCAGCATGTCGATTCACCTGTCAAACCGGTTTTCAGTCCTGGTAGCCGCACCGGAGGATCAAACCAAGAAGGCTACTCCAGCCAAAACAAACTGCCCATCCTCCGGGGCGGCCTCCACCCCCACCCCCACCTTCAACCGTTCTTCTCCCTATGACTCTGTCCTGCAGACCAAATTATATTTCAAAATTCTACAAGCCATCCACCATTTGGAAATTCTAGACTCTCACGTGGAGAAGGGGACGTGTCCACCGGGGATGAAGAGGCAGGTTTTGAAACTGTCCCAGTTCATAAAACCATCCTCCCCCAATGACACAACTTCGGATAAAATTAAAGACAACACAATAAATTGGCTAAGAACAAACTTGCAGATCTTACACAACCATTATGATACAGTCATTCAGGCCTCCCTTCCCCAACTCCGTTGCTTTGCGGGGGCGGACTATGAGAGAGCGCTTCAGTGGGGGAGAGCTCGGTACAGACATAAACTAACCCCATCCTCTATAACAATATTAAAGGACATTTTAATTTCCAACTGCCCTCCTGTGAAAACAACCCCAGCTACAACAGCCCCCGAGCTCTCCCCCACTGACTTTCCGCCTCTCCCTCCTCCCACGTCGGCTGTGTCGGCGTCCCCCCCACCACCAACAGAACCAGATGGGGACCCTAGGGGACCCTTATCCCATCCTGTCCTCCCAGCGCGCAGCCCCACCCGGGAGGTGGTGGCTATGGTTCACCACAACCCGGTCCTCACACCCACCCCTCCACCCCCTGAACCCTCTCCACCCTACGTCATCCCTCCCTCCCCTCTCCCTTCCTCCCCTACCGGTCCTCCCCATTCCACTCCTTCACCCATAATCCATTGTTCCCTCCTTCCCCTCTCTCCTCCCTCCGCTCCCCTCTCTCCATCCCGTCCCTCCTCCCCCCCCCCGTTAGCACCTCCTCCTCCCACCGTCACCTACACCAATGTAATAGCCCTGATCAGTGATTCCATCTCCTCTTCTCCTCTCACCCCCAGACACACCGGGCGTCCAGTCCACGGGGCCGGAGCCACCGCCCCCCAACTGCTCCGGCAGTCCCCTCCCATCCCTGCTGCAACAAATAGTGATCAGACAGTGATGATGAATGACACTCATGTTAGCGAATCAATGCTGAACTCATCCATAACATCTGAGTCCATCACTGTTGCTTCAGGAAATTCCCCAGTGGCGACTCCGCCCTCACCTGGACGTCCGGAACCACACCGACACCCGTCCACCCTCCGTAAGGCTCTAGACTGGTGCCTCACCATCCACAAACCCATCCTTATCATCGGAGACTCCAACTTATCACACATCCCCACCTTCAAACACCCCACCATACAAATCGACAGTTTCCCCGGCGCCACGTTTCACCACATTACCTGTATATTAAAGAAACTCCCACCACAACCCACCCCCCACATCGTCATCATTTCGGCTGGCCTCAACAACTGCCTCCAGGAGCAGATGCCAACCACCACCTGGAAACAACTGCAGCAGTTGTTGAGGACAGCCGGATCCACCTTCCCCTCCGCCACCATTTATGTTCCCCTGGTCAATTTCTCCCCCCAATTACCCCCCCGCAGACAAAATCTCCTCAAACAACTCAACCAAACAATTAGCAATAAATGTACGTTTCTACCGGCACTCAACCCCTCACTTTTTCAGGTTGTGGACTCGGACCCCGTTCACTGGACCCCCCAAACCGCTCACACCATTTTCCAGTACTGGTGAACCCAGTTAAACTTGTAACAGGGGGTAACAGTGTAGCCACGACCCCCAATCTCTCCAACCCACACTCTAATGTTCTCAATCTTTGTTCTACTTTCCAACTCACGCCCGAAATCCAACAGTTACTGCAGAAGGGACTCACCTTCATTCCCACTCCACCCCCTCCCTCCCGATCGGACCTCCGAGGGGACCTCCACCTATTCCATAGACGCCTCTTCCTAATTGATCACTTTGGAACATCAAACATGCAGGAACCGGTGCCGTTCGTCGGGCCTTCCAGGTGGGAACCAAACCCGGACTTGGCGTCCCCAGACCTCCGTGACCTGGTGGACACCAACCTCCGCTCCCTCAGCCGCTGGCGTCCGCACACTACAACTACTCCCAACATCACCCCATCACAACAGCAAATCATCAAACAATTATCAACAAGCACACACATAGTAATTAAACCAGCGGACAAAGGCGGCCAAATAGTACTACAAGACCTCAACAACTACATCCTGGAAGCAAACCGCCAACTCAACAATACAAATTACTATAAAAAATTGGAAACGTCATTACAACCACAAACACAAAAAATCATCCGACACATAATATCAGATCTTCACACCAAAAAATACATCACATACAAACAAAAGACCTACCTGGACGGCCCAGACGAACCCCGTCCGCGCCTCTTCTATTTACTCCCCAAAATACACAAACTGCCCCAAACCTGGACGGTCCCCTCGGTGGTCCCAGTAGGGAGACCTATCATCAGCGATTGCGGGTCCGAGTCCCAACACATAGCAGAATATATAGATCACTATATCAACCCCCCCTCCCACCTGCACCCCAGCTATATCAAGGACACCTATACCTTTGTTCACCGTCTGTCTTCTGTTCAGGTCCCGCCCCACACACTCCTCTTCTCAATAGACATTGACTCGCTGTACACAAACATAGAAACCCACTTCGGCCTCACCGCAATCAAGAACATCTTCCTCCGTCACCTCGACCCCTCCCGACCCGACTCCGCCATACTACAACTACTGGAAATAACCCTCACCCGCAATGATTTCTCCTTTAATAACCAGCACTACCTCCAGGTCTGTGGCTGTGCGATGGGAAGGAAATACTCCCCCTCATACGCCGACATTTACCTGGCCGAGTGGGAGGAGTCCGCTCTCCGCAACTGCCCCCACCAGCCCCTTCTCTACGTGAGGTATCTGGATGATATCTTTGGGCTGTGGGACAGATCAGAGGCAGAGTTCTTACAGTTTATTCATATCCTCAACTCCCACCACCCCAAAATAACTTTAAAACACAAAACCCATCCCAAAGCGATAGAATTTTTAGACACCACAGTTTTTCAGGAACATAACCACAAAATTAAAAAACTGGCCACAAAAGTTTATTTCAAAGAGACGGACCGACATGCCCTCCTTTTTAAATCATCGTACCACCCAAAGCACACTTTCAAGGGGGTAATTAAATCACAGCTAATCCGTTTCCACAGGATTTGCACCCACCCAAAAGATGTTGAGGAGGCGACGAAAATTTTATCCAGTGCACTTCGGCCGCGGGGGTATTCGAGGCGCTTCCTTAGGAGTGTTAAGGCGGAGGTTAAGGCGGCCCCCCCTCGAGCTAGCACCCCTACCCCGGTTAGTATAGTTACCAACCCATCTTTCATCCCACTGGTCACCACATACGCCCAGTCCACCCAACCCCTCCTCAACACCATACGCCATAATTTCACACACTTACAGTCTACCCACCCGTCCCTGGGGGGCTGCCGTCTGATCTCCGCCTACAGGAGGAACAAAAACCTTAAAGACCTCCTGGTCCACGCAGCCCTGAAACCAGTCACTCCTGGGGAGGCGTCTCGAACCCGGGAGATACATTTTATCAATACCCGCTACATTTTTAACCCCTTCAGTCGGGCGGGCTTTAACCTCTGGCAGGCCCCCACACCTACAACCTCGAACGCCGTCTACGGCATCAGATGTCGGGCCTGCCAGAAACTGTACATTGGGGAAACCAAAAATGCGATATTTTTACGCATTAGACAGCACCTTTATATTATGAAAAGCGGAGCAGGAAATAACATCTTATACAATCATTTTAAAACTCATGGACCACACAATGTTCAGAGCCTGGGGATCGAGAGCGACAGCCGCTGGTCCCTGACACAACGACGCGCAGCAGAGAGGCGTTGGATCGCCAAACTGGACACGATCGATCCCCAAGGCCTGAATGAAAAATTCAATTGAAAAACAGTTTCTATTTTATTCCACTTTTACTCTGTTTTTAGGTCCCACAATATTTTAACACTCAAATTTTTCTCTCCATCCCAAACCAGACCCAATTCCCTTTCTAACCCCTAGCCCCCTAGCCCCCTAACCCTAACCCTAACCCCTAACCCTAACCCCCTAACCCTAACCCCCTAACCCTAACCCTAACCCTAACCCTAACCCCCTAACCCTAACCCTAACCCTTTTGACTTCCATGTATAGTCCATTTTCACCTTATTTAGTTGTGTTGCATCTACTTTGTTGATTGCAATTTGAGCCTGCAGAAATATAAAGAATAAAATCTCTTACATTTGATGTTTTGCTTGCAATTTTATCATGTATTGAGGTACTAATAAGTGTTTTGGGGATAACCTTTTCTTGTTTTTATAATGTTTCCCCTTTTATTTCTGAAATTATTTAACTAACAATATTTGTCTATTTTATTCTATTTATATTTCTGTTTAAGGCACCTTCCCCTCATTCCCCCCCCCAAAAATAAATGAATTTAAGACATTTATTAAGGCATTTTTCAAGACCTTTCTATTTATGCCTTATTTATTATATTTATAGAAAATATGGACTATTTTTTCCTTACTTCATATTCATTGCCTCTGTAAATAAGTGTAATAATAATAAACAATAAATTAATTATAAATTATGAGTATAGTTAATTTTTATTCATTTATTTATTAACTATTTATTTATTTATTTATTGTATGAATACAGTCAGTTTCAAAAATCAATCGCCCCTCTGGTCCAGAACAATCAACAAGTTAAATATGAATCTGACCTTCACCGAGTGAATCTCTTATTTTATGAAAAGAAACTTCTCTCTTTAAAATTATTACTTTGGTTTTTACCTGCATGCTTCTTCTTACTTACTTATTGTATATATTTTAACTAATGACTCTTTACTAAAGCACTTATCATTATTGCTCAGATCATATTTTAATTGTTCTTTACCCAGAAGGGACCCTAAATTTATCATAGCACTAATTTGTTGTTTATTATTGTTATTTTAGTTATATATTTATTTAAATGTTTATTTGTATGTAAACAAACATATGAATACCTTTTTTTCTTTCCAGCTGTTTCTTTCCCTAGCCTCAAACACCCATCCCCCCTCTTTCCCTAAACCCTAACCCCTGATTTCTCTAACCCTAAACCCCCAACCCCCACCCCCCCCCTTCCCCAATTCCAAAACTTTTCCTTGTCTTTCCCTTCACCCCAGTCCCTCTGAATGGGTTTAGAGATTTTCCCAGTGCCAGTGTACCCCCAGGATGGTGCAGAGGTAATATCGGTGGCTTTCAGCCTGAGCTCAAGGGTTCAAACCCAAGCTGGACCACATGTCTTTTAGACATTCCTTTAATCCGAGGTTTCCATTATAACTGCATCTCCCCGCAATCACCACCAAGAAGTAATAGCTAAATGCTTTAAACACGGGCTTCGCAGCCAGGGGAACAGGGTTCGGGTCCCGCTCTCTATATTCCCCATCCTCCCCAAACATCTGTAGAGTGTTTATATTGTGGACAGTATTAACTATTATTCTAATCCAAAACCAAAAAAAATAAAAAATAAAAAAAATAATAAAATTTTTTCAGCTTTTTCCTGCTCCGCTTTCTTCTTATGGGAGTGCTTTTTAAATTTTTAAACATCCATTTTACCTCACTTCCCCCAGTTTTTCCTCATTCCCCTAACTTCTCCTTCCCCTTCCCCTAATTCTAATTGATTCTAATTGATTTTATTCATCTTTAAACTCCTAAATTTATGGCATTTTAAGGTGACCCCACTCCCGGGCCCCATGCGCCACTGCACTTCGTAGTTCCTCTCAAGGAACTACGTACCTTACTATACCTAACCCTAACCCTAACCCTACCCTAACCCTACCCTAACCCTAACCCTAACCCTAACCCCTAACCCTAACCCTAACCCTAAACCCTAACCCTAACCCTACCCTAACCCTACCCTAACCCTAACCCTAACCCTAACCCTAACCCTACCCTAACCCTAACCCTAACCCTAACCCTAACCCTAACCCTCTAACCCTAACCCTAACCCTCTAACCCTAACCCTAACCCTAACCCCTAACCCTAACCCTAACCCTAACCCCTAACCCTAACCCTAAACCTAACCCCTAACCCTAACCCTAACCCCCAACCCTAACCCTAACCCCAACCCTAACCCTAACCCTAACCCCCTAACCCTAACCCCCTAACCCTAACCCTAACCCTAACCCCCTAACCCTAACCCTAACCCTAACCCTTTTGACTTCCATGTATAGTCCATTTTCACCTTATTTAGTTGTGTTGCATCTACTTTGTTGATTGCAATTTGAGCCTGCAGAAATATAAAGAATAAAATCTCTTACATTTGATGTTTTGCTTGCAATTTTATCATGTATTGAGGTACTAATAAGTGTTTTGGGGATAACCTTTTCTTGTTTTTATAATGTTTCCCCTTTTATTTCTGAAATTATTTAACTAACAATATTTGTCTATTTTATTCTATTTATATTTCTGTTTAAGGCACCTTCCCCTCATTCCCCCCCCCAAAATAAATGAA